>NC_132866.1:15893675-17141175 GCF_048164855.1 Canis lupus baileyi
TATTTTAAAAATTTCTTAAACTTGGCAGATCACCCTAAAAGCAAACAGTGAAATATATCACGGAGTCAATGACATATATCAGAGTCAAGGTCCTCTTTCTCCTTTGGAATGTTCTTTCAGAAATGAATTTGCTCTTCTGAACTGTGATTTTATTTCACGTCCAGTGGCTGGTTTCCCATCATCACTGAATAGGAGGTGAAAGTGTGAGAGGATGAGAAGTGAAGGTGGTCAGCAGAAGCTAAGTCAATGACGCAATGAGAATTCATACAAAACAGTGTCTGCTTGAGCTTCCTGGATAGAGATCCAGTTTCTGCATCCAGAGCCAGCCCAGAGCTGCCTCATCTATACTGATCTGGTTTAGAGAGGACTCCCAGTGGCGTGCCTGTGACCTCATGGTGCTTCCTTCCACCTTGTAATCATTTCTTAATCTTTAGATTTAATTTGTCTTCTTCATCAGACACTCATATAGTACTCACTGTGGATCAGGTGCTGGTCCATGATTTTTAACTCATTTAAATCATGCAACCACCCACTAGGTTGTTACTAAAACTATCCCCTTTTCACAGAAGAAGAAACAAAGGGCCTTAGAGGTTACTTTGTCCAAGATGACACAGATGGTAAGCAGTGGAGCTGAGTTATAGGCGCAGACTGTCTGGCTTCGGATGCCATGCTGGTGTCCCTGATGTCTCTTGCACAACGTAGGCATCACTGCTGAGCCTCAAGCGATGCCTGACTTCTCTGCACATATCCCCAAGTATCCTGTCCCCAAGGGCTATGCCCTTTCTACACGCCACAGCTGCCTTCCTTTGGTCGCCAGGTTTGATGAATGGAAACCATGAGGAAGTTATTCCTAGAAACTACTTCAATTAAAGATGATCGCCCCTAAATTAGTTAAAATTCTTGCTGCATCTGGTCTGATGCAATTTGAATTCAACAAGCAATAAACCTTCTATAATGTGAAAATAATAGTAAAAATTACCTCAAAGGGTTGTGATGAACATTAATTAAACTGCCTTTACTATTAAAAAAAAAAATCCTTTGTGTAGGTCCAGCTGATCCACACTTTAAAAATAAAAACTGACATCCAGAAGACACTAAAACCAACCAAAAGGTTACAGGCACTCCTCAAATGCTCACTTCTTTCCCAGTCTTCATATATCTGCCAGCAGTTGAGGAACTGGATTCCCATGGGTTAAGGAGCCATGTGAGGGAAATATGTGCACAGCAACTAGAGTGTAGAGAATTGGGTTTGGATTGTCATTTCCTGCACAGCTCCCATCTATTTCAGGCACCTGAGCAGGAGTGGGCTGCTGTCTACAATTACCCTTTCCATTTCAAAGGGTGTCTGACTAGTGTCTGATTGCGTGTGGGTTTGGTGGATTGACACGATGACCACCCACACACAAATACATCCAAACCCATCTTCCTCCCTCCTCCCCCCTCTGTGCAGCATTGTCATTATTCCAACTGCATTTGGAACTCCTACAGGTATCAGGGCAAATGCTCTACTTGGCCTGAATTTAAATCACTTTGGATAAAGAATCATGTGTATGTTTTCAAAGAGGAGGAAGAACTTTTCCATTATTTTATGTTTCTTTTAATAGTTGCAAGATAATTTTTATTTTATCTTTATAAAGATAATCCTGCCAAAAATCATCTGTGGTTTGAGTGGGACTCCTCTATTGAGACACCTAGCAATAGGTGGGGTGGTGATGATCTGACACTGGTGTCTGACTGCCTGGGTCAGGTTCTAGCTCTGCCACTTGCTAGCATTCTTTTTACCTTTCCAGCTTCCATTGCCTTATCTGTAAAATGGGATGGTAATAATTACCTTGTAGGATTAAATTAGTACATATATGGCACTAATTTACGGGCATTAATTTTTGAGAATTTGTGTCAGACCATCACTACTTTTGTGACTCTTCTTTTTTCACTCTGCTCTTCATGATAGCTGTCTTTATCTGCTCGTTTGATATTTTTTAAGATTTTATTTATCCACCTATGAGAGAGAGAGAGAGAGGCAGAGACACAGGCAGAGGGAGAAGCAGGCTGCATGCCGGGAGTCCAATGCAGGACTCGATCCTGGAACTCCAGGATCACACCCTGGGCCAAAGGCAGGCGCTGAACCACTGAGCCCCCCAGGGATCCCCCTCGTTTGATATTTTCCACCATATAGAATCCAATGAAGGCAGGAGCACATCCACATGTTAGAGCCCCTGCATTGTTGAAGTCTGACTCATGGTGATGTATTTTATGGCAGGGTCTCCAAAATCAGATCTGCTTTTCCTTGTTTAGACACTTTCTTCCTGTAAGAGTGAAAGTATGGGTTCCAGACAGGTTGTGGTTAGTTCTAATCCCAGTTGTACCATGCACAGGCTGTATGGTCTTGAGAACCCAATCTCTGCCTCCATTTCTTTGCCTACAAAATGGGAAACAATAAAAGTTCATTTTTCAGTGATTTGTTGTGGGGACTTGTATAAGTAAAGTGTTTGAAAGATTCACGACATCTAATAAGCTCATGTGTGTATTAACCATTATTCTTTATGGAGGTTACAGGACTAGAGCTTGAGCTTAGAGATATTTAGAATCAGAAAGGAACAAAAGAAGGCAGCATACATAGCATAATAGTTAAGAATATGGCCTCTACATTTCAGAAAGCCTGAGTTGGACTCCTAATCCTCCCCCTTCTGAGCCAAGGAGCCTTGAACAAGTTATTTGATGCTTTAGAATCTTAGTGGTCTCATCTAAAAATTGGAAAGTAACTACTTCCAAGGGTTTTTATGAGAGTTGAGTGAGATACTGCAAGAAAAGACAATCCAAATGTGGAGAGGTTTCTTTTGAAAGTAATGCAAAGAGAAATGCAATAGACCAAAGACCTTGTTCTGTGTCCTGAGACTTGTCCTGGGAGGCCTTGAAGAGTTTGGCAATGTGGAGTTCCTGAGGGAAGCTTTTAACCTGGAGGATGACCAGATGAAAGCGATGTTCTAGAAAGGTTAAGATGATAATGGTGGTAGTAGCATGCAAAATCAATGATTTAGGGTCAGCGATCAGGGTTGGGGAGATCATTGATTGTGGGTAGAGGTAGAAGAGAGAAAAGATGAAGAGTGTGATTGTCAAAGAAAGATTATAGGTTGTCCGTCATTCATTCAACAAACATTTGAGTACCAACGATGTTCTAGCCAGTCAAATTCTTTATTATATAGCTAATATATTACTGTGAGACAGTTGTCACAACTGAGAAACCAACATTGGTACGTAACCTATTGCATTTTAGTTGTGCATATATATGCCCACCTCTACCACCAAGATAATGACCTCATTAATACAAGGACTATTTTTTTTCTCTTTCACAAGGTGTAGTACATAAAGCCCAACATCAGCATTTGGAAATTGAATCAAAGCCTTTTCTTTCTCAAAACAGGCAAATAACACTCTTCTCTTTTTAATGGGTTTAGGCATTCAATGGGCTCAGGTGGATTTAATGGGTTCAGGTGTTGGTAAAATAATGCCAACATTAGAATACAAATACAGAAAAGTTAAAAGGAGGAGATAAAAATAACGTGAAATCTCAAGACAGCATCTCTATGAACATTTTGGTGAACATTCTTCTGGATTTTGCTAAGTGCTATCGATATGTACAACTTTATATAAATTCTTTGCATAGCATTTTGTTCACATATCTTCTTTTCAAAAATCATTCCTTGTTTTGAGTGTCACACAAAAGATTGTAAGCCTTGAATCTGCTTGGGCCCCTTGACAACAGGGTCAGTGCACATGTATCTTGACCAAAGCTGTGCTTCGCATTTCTATTAAGGCAGTTATTACCATATACTCCTGCTAGTTCTTTCTATGTTTTTCTCTCCTACCAGACTATGAGTTACTTAGTAACAAGGACGGTATATATTTTTTTGGTACCATGCACATAGCAAATATATAAATGTCCCTTTAGCTAGTGAATGGATGCCATCCCTGGAGGGCCTTTGAAGGACTCATTTTCATCTCCCAGGTCCAGAATGTTGAGTTCTGACTCCTGTTGACGCAGAGTGACACATCTTTTCACTTTACCAGAGACTCAATTGTCTCAGTTGTAAGAAAGGAAGAAAAGTTTGTTTTAATAGGGAATGGGTATGATTTATGGGGGAAAAAAAATAAAAGTGAATACAGAAAGTGCCTGAGGGAATGGAAAGTTAATGACATTTTGTTATTTGCTTTGTTTCACTAGATATGCCTCTTACATAATAAGACCCACACCTTGTAGCAATGTACCAGTAAAACTAGGATTTTAATGATTGGACCGGCATTCTTCAGTTTAATTTTAATTTTTCAGTTGGAGTAAAAATCTAACCGTGTATATCAGGAGTTGTATGTCCCTTTGGATTGTCCCAGAAGGATAGTTGAGAAATTGCTATTACTTGTAGTACTTGTCTCCAACAGGGAGGGAAGGAAGGAAATTATTTTCACTATATGAAAAAATTTCTTAACCATGTGTATATGTGTTACCTATTTAAAACAAAAGTAGATTAAAAATAAAATGATACTTATTTTACAAAATAAAATGAAAGACTTATTCCAGACTGAAGTCTTGGTGTACTTTGCCCTTGCTATGACCTTCAATGTGTACAGATTAAGTGACTGGTCACATGATGGAAGTCCTGAAATGGACACTCTACCCCTTCTTTCCTTCTTCCTGTCTCTGGAAGGGAGTAAATGAGTTGTTTGCTGATGAGTATAGAACCTAAGAAACTGATGTCAAGCTCAAGTGTGATTTCCCCTTTGGCAAGAGCTCGGGTATACTGAGTGACCATAGCCAGTTAAAGATTTATCAGAGAACTCCTCACCAGGTTAAAGTTTACAAGGAAATTAGGGAAACCAGTATAAGAAAAACCCTTCTTGGTACATTTTTCAATGAAGTGCAGTTCACATAACAAAGTGAACCATTTTGTTCATACCGATAAAGCAGTTATTCCCTACTCAGTCCTCCCAAGCCCCTGGCAACTACCATTCTGCTGTCTGTGTCTGTGTATTTCCAGATTCTAAATATTTCATATAAATGGAATATATAAGTGACCTTTCATTTCTGTCTTCTCCCACTTAGCATAATGTTTTCAAGGTTCAGGGCAGCTTGGGTGGCTCAGTGGTTTAGTGCTGCCTTCAGCCCAGGGCCTGATCCTGGAGACCCGGGATCAAGTCCCACATCGGGCTCCCTGCATGGAGCCTGCTTCTCCTTCTGCCTGTGTCTCTGCCTCTCTCTCTCTCTCTCTCTCTCGTTCTCTCATAAATAAACAAAATCTTTATTTAAAAAAATGTTTTCAAGGTTCGCACAGCATTTACCAGTACTCCATTCCTTTTTATGGCCGAATAATATTCCATTACGTGGGTAGAACATGATTTGTTTATCCATTCATCCATTTGTTTATCCAACCTTTAGGATATGTCCTAAAGGTTCATTAACCTTTTGGCCATTATGAATAGTCCTGCTGTGAACATACATGGATGAGTATTGGTTTGAGCCCCGGTCTTTAATTCATTTGGGTCCTGGTACAATGTTAAGTAGGGTTTGCTAAAGACTATCCCAAATCTCAAAGGCAGTGGCTACCAATTTTCTGAATCTCCCCCAAAACTGTCAGGCTGGTGTCCCACTAATGTTCATATGTGGCAGGCTGTGGCATGAGCACCACAGAATGGCCACAGGTAGCAGCCTTCATCTGGGGTACCTTGTCTGCTCCCTCTCTTACTCTTTCTTCATTCCTTTTTCTACTTGTTTTCCTCCTCCATTGCTAGCCATAACTTGAGCAGAGAACTATTTCGTCCGGCTGGTAGAAGTCTGACCCCCAGTTTTCTACACCTTGTCCAGCAGAGTATCAGTAGTGCTGAGGACTCAGGCTTTGAACTTCAAACATCTTAGTTCTGTCTTCCTATACAAATATGTCTAACATAACATCCCTTTTGAGGGATGGCTCAGGGATCAAACAATGTTTATGAGACATGTCTGGATTACACATTGTAAGCAGAAAGAACTGCTCCAAGCCACAGAGAAGTGCTGGTGGAATCATGTGCTGGGTGAGTAGTCATTTATCATGGCAAGGGTGCCCAGTCCAGTGAGACTGTGGCCTGAACTCCACCTCTGCAGGTTGGAAGTCAGTATCCTTGAGGCTACCATGTGACCATAGCCTTTTCCAAGAGCATCCATGATTGGGTGGTGTTTGGCTTTGTTCCCATGACTCCCCAACTTCCTCTTACTGTCCTGGTGGCGTTTTCAGTCAAAAGAGAATCCAACTTATGATCTCCAGTGAATCCCTGTGATGTGTGCATCATCAGAAATTATGCTGAGCAACCATGTGAAACAAATTCAGACTGACAGTGCAGAGGAAAGGCCCAAAAAGCAGTGAACCTTTGGGCCTGCCCTCCACCAGCTGGGCTTTTGAAATTGTTAGTTGGAAATTTGGAGGTTGTGATTGTCCTTATTAGGATGGTGGTTTATTCCATGAATATAGCTACCCCTCCATTTTTTTAGTTCTGGTTCTGAAAACATGCATGTGAACATGCATGCACACACACACACACACACAGAGTTCTCTTTGATAGGACCATAAACCTACAAATTAGAGCAGATGACAAAATAGTATTAATGTTCTATGCTAATAGTTTATTTCCCATCAAAGAATCTCATCACATTTCTAGGAAATACAAGCATGTTATAATTTTTCAAATTTCTTTAATGTATTATTTATTTGAGAGAGAGTAGGAGAGGGAAGAGCAGAGGAGAAAGGACAAACGGACTCCATGCTGAGAGCAGAGCCCCATGTGGGGCTCGATCCCATGACCCTGTGATCATGACCTGAGCTGAAATCAAGAGTCAGACATTGAACCACCTGAGCCACCCAGGCACCCCAGCATGGTATAATTTTTATTTGTAGCTCAGAGAATGGAAGATAAGTTGTTTAGGAGATTCTTGTGTAAAGCAGTGGACACTGTCTGTAAGCAGATGTTAAAGTTCCCAACTTCTAACCTGTTTTCAGTAACCTTCCCAAAGGATGTGCTCTATTCCATAAATGCATAGTGTCAAGTGTCTGGCATCCTCCCTGTATATAAGACCCCCACATCCTTCACCGTGTTGCAAGCAGGCCGTGGGAGACTAAGTGAGAAATAAGGTCCTTTGGAACCAATATTGAATCCAGTACTGAGTGCCGTGGCATGTTTATGGGTCATTCAAAGCCATCATTGAAGGGAATTAGCAGAGATTCTCAGACTCTCCATTCCAATGCTTTTGGGGTGCAGATCTGGGTTGATTCCAAGTCCATGACAGACTGTGTTCTATTTCTTTGATGTTTATCGTGCTAGCAGCATTAGCTTTGAGGTTCCTGCTTAGTAAATTCATAATTAATGGAGAGGAAAAGCAAGCAAGCTGGTTCTTTTAATTTCCCATTCAGATCCTGGTCCTGAATATGGGGAAAACATACACAAATCCTAGTTTTAGGAGAGGGCTTCTTGACCTTGAGAATTCATAATAACTCCTAACAGAATTCTGTGAATACTGGTTTAGGGATTAGAATTGGGAGTTTCAAATGTGTAAATGGTCTATATTTGTAAAAATTATGAACAAATTAACTGAAATTCTTTAAGTATATATGATACACAGTTTAAAAGAAGGAAAGATAGGATTTGGAGGACTTGGAAAAAGGCTTGCTGCCAGACCTGCCCTCAGCTTTCCTAATGAAGGCTGATAATCTGTTGCTATTATGGCCCACGAAAACTTGTTTGTTGTGCAGTATTGTTTTCCAAAGACAACAAGAACCTTCACTTAAAATAGCAGGTCCGGGGCTGCTCTGGCTTGTGATGTTTCCATCATGGCCATCAAGACAGCAAAGGGACATGAGATGTTATGGAAAAATCTGGTTCAAGGTTACATGGTGGCACATAACCTTTTAAAATAGTTCATTTTTAGTGATTTGAGATATGAATTACTTATAGCACTGAGACCCCTTTGGCCATAGAGTGGCAAGTACATTGTACCTGTATGAACATTCTTACTCCCCCACCACCACCACCACCACCACTCCCACCAGTATTTATCTTGTGACTTCATATTGCTTTTTTGGCTAATGGCAGCATAGAATTTCAGAAGTCAGTGCTTTTTTAAAAAACTAATTCGTGAGACGTGCTTATTACCCCAACACATTTGCAGCTTCGTATTGTGCTTTAGCCTCTTTCTACCCCTTCTTAGGTTGACCCTGCACCCTTGGTATTTGCCATGACATGCTAAAAAAGAACTTGGTGACTTGGTTTAATTTTTTTTTAAAACTGGACTGTGGACAGTCAATATTTGTTAACTCATAGAGGTCTGGTTTGAAACCTGACCACACTGAACAGCCCAGGTGATGAAAGTAAATCACCATTCAACAGTATCAACTCGTTAGATTGATGTTCCTATCACTACTAAATACAATGTGGCCTTTCTTGGCAAGGAAAGGTTTTCAAATACCCAAGTCCTTTATATCTTAAAGACATTAAAACTCTAGGCCAACTCTTATTTAAAAAATAATAATAACACAAAGAGAGTCTGGGTTTTTTTTTTTAAATCTATGGATTGCAAACTGAAGTGCCTACAGAAAAGTCCAAGCTAAGAACCGGAGTTCCCAGGTCAGCTCAAAAGTGACAACGGGTAGCAATTGACATTTAGATTGTGTAGGGATAGGAACCCTAGCAAACTGGAACTATCTCTTCTGTTTAAAGTGGGCAACCACCACATACCTCCAAAGCATTATTCCCATGAAGGAATCCATGTGTCAGAGGCTGATCTGACATGTGTTGAAGACTTGTGTCAAAGGCAGCTTGCTAACCTAAGAGAATCAGGTCACTCTTCTCTTGCGTCCTTTTTCTCCCCCTCTTTTGGATAGAATAGCTATTCTCCAGCATCCTACCTTCACCATTTTATCACACAGATAATGAGAAATCTGTATCCTGTAGGAAGAGTTAAATGACAAGATCCAGCATCGTTAAATTCAGGATCTCAAGTTAGCCAAACTCTGGAACTTAAATTTGGGTTTGGTTTGGTTTTTCCTTGAAGCTCTTTAGATTGGGTCCTGGCCAGGGATAAAGTGTCTCTACTTAACGGTCTATTAAAAGGACGCCACTTGAATATTTTACAGGGACTCCAAAGTCTTACTCTACTTTCTAATAATAACAATCTAAATATGAAATTATTTTGCTTCTGTTTATTTTTCATCCCCATGTATAGCCTTGAACTTGTCTGCTAATCTTCAGTTGATGACAAATAGAGTTTCTGTTTCATTATTATTTTTAAAAAAGGATTCCAGGGAAAGCTGGAATTGGAGCTTGTATGGGTGACAGCTTAAATACTGAAACTTGATTTCTTTTTTATTCTTAATTTTTAACATTTTTTTCAGTAAAGTAAGGAAATACTCAGAACTGACCCCAAACCCCTGTGAACATTTTATAACATCCCAAGATGTCTGCAAGCATCAGTTAAATGAGGAAAGTCTCTCTCTGGCTCCTTTTACAATCTATGTACCAATTATTTATTAATAATAAATACTTATTATTTATTTTCAAAACAATTCTCTACTTATGCAGTCTCTCTGCTCCAGTGAACACCTCGTGCTCTGATTCCATCCTGGCTGTTTTTGCCCACTGGCAGCTCAAGAGATGATAACCAGGAAAACAACCCCACAAGTGGAGGTTCAGGTTCAGAGAAGCCCTGTAAGCTATAAAGGCCTGAATTCACGTGCCTTTGAGAACAGAAGATTCACACCGTGCAGTTAATTGGACTGTTCAGCTGTGTGGCTGTGTGCAAAGCCAAAGCCCACCCTGGATCTTAGTATCCTGTGTGGAAAGTAAAGCATTTGCATCAAACCAGTCTTGAAGGTGCCTCTGGCTCTCAGATGTTCTGTGATCTGTAAAATGCAGATGATCACTGCCCTCCCAGGTTAGCAGGAGCCCTGAGAGTGGGGGAGAGAACGGACACACCAGACCTTTCAAAAGTCAAAAGCTGAATAAAAACTGTAATAATAGTAATGATAATGATTACTATAATGATTAATATAATGATGGTGGTGGTGGTGATGGTGGTGATGGTGGTGGTGGAGGTGGTGGAACCACAGAGACCGAAGTGCCTTCTCCAGAGGCTGATGGTGGGCCTTGCCGATTTGATACGGAGAAGAGGAAATTCAGGTTTTGTGAGATGATTGGACCTGTGAAAACAGACAGTGAATATGTACATGCACCCACACTCTCCAGTCCTCATGGCAGCCCAGGAAGCTAGGTACTGCCAACCTGCACATTCTACAGATGGAGATACCGAAACTCGGTGGTTACCTAGCCTGTGCAAGGCCCCTCCACTCAGTGTCAGAGCTGGACTTCTACTCCAGGTCTCTCTGCCTCCAAAGTCCTTGACTGCTGGGAAATGCACCATTTGTGTATACAACAGGCCAAAGCACATGTGCGACATATGCGACATAACGATGAGCAGCCTTATTTTTCCCTGTCATGAACTTGTATTATCCTTGATCAGAGTTCCCTTTCCTACCCTAATCATATCTTACACAGATCCCACAGCTTTCTGGTCTTCAGCCCCTAGAAATCCAAGCTGGTTGAAAACTTGATTCTCATGTGTGTTTGAGAGCTGCATCCTTTCACAGCTCAGACCTGACCCCAACTGGAGACCTACAGTGGGCACAATCTCTCTTTCACTCTGCATTTACTTCCTTCCTGTCCTGTGGCTCCTTGGTGGGCCAGGCAGGGATATTTCTTATGGAGGTGCACTTTGAGTTATTTGACAAAAGCATGTAATTTCTGGTTAACCTCTTGCAACAAGCTCTCCCTACCTCCCCAGCCTCAGGTCCTGCTCCCATGTAGTCTCCTAGCCTCTTATTAATGAAGTCCCCCACTCCCAGCAGGCAGCTTTCTCCAGTGGGTTCATTCTAGATGCTTGGGTGTGGGTACCAGCAGCAGGACATAAGTGCATCCCCCAGTGAGCCAAATGGTGGGAGTGCACACCATTCCCACTCCATCCTCTCCTTAGCCTGCCATTGCCAGGGGAAGGGAGAGGTCTCTAACCAGCTTCCTGTCTTCCAAATTCAGCAGACTCTAGATTTCTCTATTTGTGAATGCTTCCAAGCTTCAGGACATTCAAACCAGTTTGTTCCAAGAACTCTAACATCAAGCTTCTCATGGACCCATAGTAGCTGTAGGGCCTGAGCTTCCCCACTCAGTAAACATCTAGGTCCTTCTCCCAAGGTCCTCTAATCCCTGTCACAGCAGAGGGGAGAGAACACCACCACACTCCTGCTGTGTGGCCAGCTCCCTGGTGTCTCCGTTATGTGTTTTAAAATTTCTGATTCTCAGAGGTAAGTAGGGAATAGGGGTTGGTAGTCATCAGGTGAACTCTACTGTCTCTTGGAAAGTCCTACAAGGATATTCTTGGCACCTTTCTTTGGGAGACGGAATATTTATCACCATTATCTTCAGCTCTGAGACCATGGCCTAAAGCACTAGGAAGATCCCTCTTCTGTTTTCTGAAAGCTTTGATCCCAGATGAGTAGCTACTGTGAATGCAATGCCCACCTTCATTAATGGTTCTGGGCATGAATGAAGCCTGCAGGCCTAGGAAGGTGGGGATAGGAATTTAATTATCACCTGGTTTTCTTTTCTAGAGCTCCATCTGCTCAGCCCTCTTCTCCAGAGAGGCATCTTCACAGAGGAAGACATATTTTTGGCCGTAGAAATAGTTCCCAAGGAGAACATAGGTATCCTTTCTGATAGAACCTTCAGAGCTGTTCAAGTGAGGACATCTTTCTTAGCTTGGGAACACAGGTTTTCTTGCTGAGAGCCATTTTTCACCTTCTTCAACTTAAATATTTTCAAAGCCCAGGTATGCATGACCCAATGCCCCCCAGAAAAGAAAGAAAGAGACAGGGTTCCTGTCCTCAAGGATATTTATTGCCTTGGAACAAAATGATACAAATATGGAACCAGGTGTGTCATTGGGTATTAGTTTAACTCAGACATAAGTAGCCAAATTCCTGCTCTTCTCTTGGCTCTTGGCACCAAGAATGAAAGGCTTGAGACAAGTGTTTATGGTTGTTGTTTTTCTCTTGCCACGTTTGGTGATTATTTGTTTTTGATGGAATACTGGCAAGTTGCTAGAGGGCTTGATTTCCTTGATGCTGCTCCATATTCACCTATTTCTGACTTCGGCAATAATTCCGGTGCCAATCACCAGCTTTCTATATTTATCGGCAGCTGCTTCAGTGATGTGGAAACAATTTTCTCAACAGCTGAAAACCATGAAGATACAGAGTAGGACATTTTGTACTTTATAAAAGAGCTTAGTTGGGATGAGCACAGGAAGAATGAACAATCCAGCATGAATCTTTTTGTCTCTGCATCTTCTCCACTTTTCCCAGCGTGACATCAGGCTTAAGTGGAGAATTTATGGTTTTGTCCTGAGAGGAGTGAGTGGGTAGGTAGCCTCTGTGGCATATACCAGAATACTTTGAATCAGCCAGTGTGGGCCAGTATTCCACTTTCTAGGAGGTGGTCTTTGATTTGCTTGGTTTATGTCTTAAGGTTTGGGAGAAAGGAGGCTCATTCCTCAGCCTCTGCTTCCAGCCCCGTTTCACCAGCTGCCTAGCTCTAGGCATTCAGCATCCCATGATTGCTTCTCTATCAACCGTTATCAAAGTCAATTGCAGAATGAACATCTGCCCTCCATGGGACACTGCAGGGCGCAGAGGATCTGAGAGGTATGGGACACCACCTATGAGGTCAGAGGCTTCCAAACCACTAGTCATTTTGACTACCTGACTGAATAATAAATGGTACCATATCTACAAAGCCCTCACATGGTGCCTGGTTCATCCAGAACAATCAGAAAAGTCGTCACCGCTCTCAAATTGTGTCTCAGCTGCTTTCAGAGCTCTGGGATATCTGGGCATTAATGTGCTTGTAAAGTGAACAAGACTCACCATCCAGGAACGTGCCTTCCAGTCTCACCTCTGCTCCTACCAAAGAAAGGTGGAGCCACACTGAGAGGCGAACATGAACTAAGCATTCTTATAAATTTATTTTTTATTGGTGTTCAATTTGCCAACATATAGAATAACACCCAGTGCTCATCCCATCATTCTAAGTGTCCTGCAAAGCTCGTCACCAGTTGGCATTTCACAGAGACAGTAACTTGCCCAAGTAAATGCTCAGGTCCTAATTCCGAAGCCTGGGCTCTTAGCATTGCCTTCCATCTCCCTAGATCTCAGCGTTGTGCAGGAGGAGACCCCAAATGGCTCTGCCAACCGTCCTGAGCCCAACTGTCTTCAGTTTCTAAAATTGAAAGCCATCCCTCAAATTTATTTTCTGACTTCAAGAATCTACCAGCCAGAATCTTCCTTATTATTTTAAATCTTTACTGCCACCTCGTGGCTTGACCTAATCAGAAGAATGAAAAACAAATTCAGTTCAAACTGGATTAAGAACTGTCAATTCATCTTAAACTCATCCAGTGCTCGTAACCTTTAAATATTGTATTTGTGAGCAAATGTCAAGGCCTTCCATTCTTATCCTTATAGTTAACTACCAGATGTGAGATCCACTTTATAAGATTTTTGTTGAGATGCTGAGAAATGTTTACTCCAGCTTAAAAAAGAATACATCATGCTTTGTGATCATATAAGCCCCGCTCAGCTAATAGTGGGCAATACTTACAGAAGTTCTAACCTGCAATAATCTAGAACTTGTCTAGCAATTATATTTTAACCTTAGAAATATTTATTCAATTTTTTCTTTTTTTGACATCCTCATGGTAACAACAACAAAAAATCCAAGCAACAGAGGATGTGAAGTGAAAAGTCCTTCACAGAAGAAAATATCTTAGGAGTTTCAATTATTTTTTCAAGAAGTCTTTTATTCCATATACGAGCATGTGTACAAACACATCTATACCCTTTACTCAATTTTTATAAATGAGCTTCTGCTATGCATACTATTCCACAGGTTGCTTTTTTTTTTTTTTTAACTTAACCTATCTTGTATATCTTTCCATGTCAGCACACAAATTGACCTTGTTCTTTTCAACAGTACACAGTATTCCACTACTGACTATACCATAAGTAATTTAACTAGCTTCTCATTAATTCCACATAGGCTATTTTCAGTTTTGTTGTTACAAAAGTACGGCAGGAAATAAATTCATTTTCTTCAGGGAATACGTACATGGACACATAGCACATACACACACTTTTGCTAATTTATTTGTAGACTAAAAATCTTAGCTATGAAGTTGCTAGATGTAAAGGTGCATTAATACCCACTGACCAGGGACACCTGGGTGGCTCAACAGTTGAGCGTCTGCTTTTGGGTCAGGATGTGATCCCGGGTCCTGGGATCGAGTCCCACATGGGGCTCTGGACAGGGAGCCTGCTTCTCCTTCTGCCTGTGTCTCTGCCTCTCTCTGTGTGTCTCTCATGAATAAATAAATAAAATCTTTTAAAAAAATATGCACTGACCAAAGATCACTGGAAACACACCAGTAGTCAAACAGAAGGGCAGGAGGACAATCAAGTGAACTTAAACTGTAGCAAGGGAGAAGACCAGGGGAGTCAGGAGCATCTGTGGGGGAACTGAGGGGATAGAGGTCTTACTGGCTGGTATTAAGGAGTCAAGGCAGCAGGAGCAGTTATGGACTAGGTACTGTCAAGATGCAGGAGCAGGTCAGTGATTGGGCATCTCAGTTTTTCCAGGAGGAGAGAGAGTTAAAGTCGAGCTAGGGATGCCTGGGTGGCTCAGCGATTGAGCGTCTGCCTTTGGCTCTGGGCATAATCCTGGGTCCTGGGGACCAAGTCCTACATCAGGATCCCCCTGAGGAGCCTGCTTCTCCCTCTCCCTATGTCTCTGCCTCTCTCTGTGTGTCTCATGAATAAATAGCCTTAAAAAAAAATTTTTGGTCTAGGACTGTCACTGGTAAAGGAGCAGCAGTCACACATGCAGTCGGAAGGGGGAGGTGTTTCATCATTTTGCACAGCCAGTGGCCCCGTCCCGGCATTGCTTTATTCCATGAGTGTTTCTTACAATCAACAGGGGACATGATGGCCAACCTCCCGGCGATGCTGTGTTTCATTTGCTCAGCCACATTGATTTTAAATGTCTGTGGAAGTTTATGTTGCTTTCAAAAAGGTTGCATCAATTTACATTCTTCTGAGTTCTTTTAAATATTTAACTTCCCTAACAATGGAGTATTTAGTAATCATAATAGTGACAGTTATAATAGGAAACATTTATAGGGCTGCTTCCCATGTGCCGGCCCCAGTGCTAATAACCATTATTTCATTGAATCCTCTTTGGAGGCTTGAGACAGTCACTAAGAACTTCCCAGCTTCCATGTGAGGAAACCAAGGCTTCAAAGAGGGGAGACGGGGCCTGGGTCACATGACGGGCCAACAAGTTGTTGAGCCCACTCCCTTTACCTCAAAGAAGCCAGCCCTGTGTCCTTTGTCTATGTCACAGGAGGCTGCCATGGAGGATTTAAAGCTAAGGGATTAAGGGCTATTAAACTGATGGTCACAACTCTTCAGAAGTCTGGTTTAGGATGATAAGGAGGTAGAGTCCTGTGTAGTAAAATGAGATTCATAGGCAGCTTTCCAGGAATCACATCTATATTGTTAAGTGAGGCATCCAGCATGAGGTACTTAGCGACTCACACGTGCCCTCAATTAATAAAGGCATATGAGAGCTTTCTGGAAATCCCAGCCAAGACAACGTAATTAAATATTCTCTGGGCCAGCTGGAGCTCAGAGGGTATTTAACCCCCAAGGAAATAAACGGATGAAGGACATCCATGCCCTTGGATCCACTGAGGTTCACGATGTTTCCATGCTGTGTGAGGATACGAAAGACTTGGCGCAGGGAGGGAGAGTGGAATGACACGGTGCTTAAGTAGATATTTGTTGAGTGTGGGATGGGCGCACACTGGGACCTGCATGCTTGGATTTAGCAAAACAAACGTGGGGTAACTGCTGGCCTCTGCTCTTTTCTAGATTGTGCTGGCTGTGGAAGAGATATCAAGAATGGGCAGGCCCTGCTGGCCCTGGAAAAGCAGTGGCACTTGGGGTGCTTTAAATGCAAGTCCTGTGGGAAGGTTCTCACCGGAGAGTACATCAGCAAGTAAGGCTGGAGGCAAGGCCCAGGGGTCCAGTGGGCCCTGCTCTCGGGAAGGGGACTTGAATGTATTTGTAGACACTCCCCCACCCTAAAAAACCACATAGGGTCTAAACCCTGAGCCCATGAGGACCAATGTACAAAAAACACCCACCCAGGGAGGGGGCTCATATTAGAATCAGATGCTTGTGTGGATAATATCCAAAGTGGAGTGTTGTATTGTTCTGTTTTTTTTTTTTTTTTTTTTTTAATGTAGCTTAAAGAAAGTAGTTACAGTGGTTACCTTTAAAGAAAAAAAAGGAATGAATATGGGGGTACAGTGGCAATGAGGGAAAATTTTCCCCTATAAAACTTTCTATGCTATATTAGCTACTCAAAAAAAAAAAAAAAGTGAATTTAATAATAATTTAAGAATAGAGTGAAACAAAAAAAATAGCATGGGCCCCACCCCCTAGAAATCTAAGTCGGCATGTCAGGGAGAAGCCAAAACACCTATATCAGAAGGAAGACACATCACAGGTGATTTCTTGATGCACAACTAAAGTAAGAAGGAGGGAGGAAATGCTCAGCTCTTAAAGTAACCCGGAAGGCTGTGTACAGTGGTGCTTTTTTGACTTTTCCACTTAATGGCACACATAGAAAACATTTTTACTGTGCTCTGAGGTAAATTAAGGAGGTCTTGAGAGGCTGGATGAGACGGCCCTGCACCCCTCGGGCCTCCTGAGGGCTGAAGACATGGCGTCTCAGCGCTGCCGGGAGGTGCTGGCATGTGAGCTCAAGGAGGCGATGAGGGGAAGGTGGCCCTGGGGCCTCCTCAGAGGAGGGTGAACCCTGACACCACATCTCTCGCCCATCTGGCCTGGTGAGGAAGGGGAATGGTGCCAGCACTTTTGCTAGTTAGTTCTGAGACAACAGGGAAGCAGCAGTGCTAATCGTATGGTGATTCGGCTGTAATTTCTGCATAGCCCAGAGAAACAGCCCTCCGTCCACATCGTCTGGTTTCCTGCATTGGGATCATGTCTGACCAGATCTCCAGGCCTGTGAAGGCTGGGTGGGGGAGAAATATGGTCTGCTACCATTCCGTGGAGAAGGGCTCAGAGAATTATGGTCCTGGTGTCTTCCCTGCCCCCTTGACCCCTCTCAGGAGCTGAACACCCTTCTGTGTTGCAGGGATGGCGCTCCGTACTGTGAAAAGGACTACCAGGGGCTCTTTGGGGTGAAATGCGAAGCCTGTCACCAGTTTATCACAGGGAAAGTCCTGGAGGTAAGTGACAGCCAGGCTCCCGTTAAAGCTACCATCATTTTCCTCAGACTCTTCAAAAACACAAAAGAGGCTCTTGTTCCATTTTTTTTTTTTTTTCATCTTCACCTCTGGAGGAAAGAAAGTATTTGTCGAGATTTTACGCGTCGGATTGTCTTCACAGGCAGTTTCTACTAAATGTTCATGCGACATTGGAATGATGGGGAGTTTATCAAAAGTGATAGAGGGACTAGGAGGAATTATGGAGAAGGAAGGGTTTTATGAGACTACTTTTAGTTTTAGAAGTCAGAAAATAGGAAACGGAGAGCGTATTAGAGCCAATGTGTGCCTGTGTGTGTGTCTGTGCATCAGTGTGTGACCTGTACACGCATGCACATGTACCTGTGTGGGAGCAGGTGTCTGTGTGTGTGCATGTGCGCTCTTGCATGTATGTGTGTGCTTGTGAGAGTCTACAGACTCGGAGCAGGGGCAAAGTACTGAAGCAAAGGAAGGGTGGGTGAAAGGTGAAGGCATACACTTCCCCACCCTTAAAAAAACCACATCCTGTGTGACCCAGAACGCCCTGTGGCTTGGGCTGAGCTCAAACCTGTCAGGTTCAGGTGTGAATGTCTCAAGCCACAGAGCCTGGTTCCTGCTTTCTCAGCAGTGCCTCACCCCCGCACCTCACCCCCACCAACTGCTGCCTCTGGGCTGAGCAGAGCCCCCTCTTGGACCAGAGCCCAAACTGTGGATTTAGGGGCCAGAGTTCAGAGGGAGTCACTGCCCCACTTCTCCCTGGCCTGTGGGGCATTAGTTAACAAGATCTGATTTAACAAAAACAACAAAAAATTTTAAACAAAAGAGATTACCTCATATCTGTCCCATGTTTCAGGGTGGAGAATGTGTTCTGGGCAGAGGTAAGTCAGGATGCCTAGCAGCTGGGAAGGCGACCAACTGGTCCTACAGCTTTGACAGACGGGGCACCAAATCCACATAACCATGTTCAAACCTCCCAGCAGGGTGTGTTTCAGAGACACTGCACATAAATCTGAGAGGCCCCCCTGTGTCTATGGGCAGCGTCTGTGGGGTTATGCAGTGAGGTCTAGCATAGCTTTCCTAATCCCACGGCAAGCTCTGGGGTGCCTTTCTTTCCAGGAAACACAGAAGGGCCAGTGTTGGCTCTGTGCTAGGACCTAGTGTAGCTAATTAGATTTGGGAGATAAGGAAGTGACTGTTTCAGGCAGTTGTCTTTTACCCAGGGGAAGGCGGTTCCAAAAAGGAGCAGCCCCCACAGAGGCCCAGAAGTGAGGACAAGCACAGCACAAACAAAAAAAGTCAGATGGACAGGAGGGCAGGTGTGAGAGATGATGCTAAGGGAGTGGGGAGGGCTCAGAGCATGAGGACTTCGAGAGTCATAGTCAGGACTTTGGTCTTTATCCTAAGAATGGTGGGAAGCCATTGAAGTGATTGCAGTTGGAGCTGAATGTGACTGGATCACACTGCTGTGTCAGGAATGCACGGGGGACCTGAGTGGCTCAGTCATTAAGCATCTGATTCTTGGTTTCAGCTCAGGTACATATGGTTTGCTTCCATTTAGATGAAATATCCAGAAGAGATAAACCCATAGAGACAGAAAGCAGACTGGTGGTTGCCTGGGTGTTGGGGGGTAGGGGGTGGGATAAGAATAACCATTGAGACCCAGCTGGAGTGATGACATGTTTTAGAACAAGATAGAAGTAATAAATGCACAACATTGTGATTATCCTAGATGCCACAGGGTTATTCACATTTAAATGGTCAATTTTATGGCATGTGAATTTTACCTCAAATTAAAAAAAAAAATGGTTGGAAAGGGGGTGAGGGTAGAGACAGGAGACGACTGCAGAACTCAGTGCATAGAACTTTGAAAGTACTGATGCAAGGGAGACCCACCCTCCACACATAGTTGGGTGGGAGGAGAAGTTTTCATGGTCTTTCCAGTGGTTTTAATAGTTGGCCCAAGTGTGGTCAAATGCTGGGTTTTTGGCCCTCGGTGAAGCACCTCTGTAGGAAAGCTATTGGAGAAGATGGTTGTGTGCTATCCAGAGTCCAGCATGAAGTCCAGGTGGTCAGATCCCAAGACTCAAAGTGCAGTGGTAGGTGCCCCCAACCACTTGTCCCCTGAACATCTCTCATCCTTCTCCAGAGCTCTGAGTAGGGCCCCATAGCATTTCCTTTGGAGTCCCAAATTTGATCTGTGTAAGACAGAAATAAACCCATTGAGTTGGGAGCAATCGGGAAATTGCATTTTAAAACAGTAATAAAATATCAGAACCATCTCCCAGATGTTTGGCTGTAGGAAAAACAGTGGGAAGACACCGAGCGTAGTCCTCAGATTTGAGCCAGCCACGTTTACAGTAGATGCGGGCCAAAACAGCTGTCTCAGTCCATGTATGGAAATGTTCCCCAAAAAGAGTTGGGGAGGTAGTAGGCAGGGGGCTGCTGTAGATTACTTCAGATTTAGTTCAGCCACCATGAGAAGGATTGAGAAAAATACACTAGGTCCAAGAACATGGCACTTTGAAGAAACATCTGCTTATTCCCGTTCCCTCCCCCTGAAGGGGGTGTTCACTGTAGCTGCAGGAGCTTCTCACCAGACTGGCTTCCAATTTCAGCGAGGGCCATCTGTCTGTAAGGTGGAAGTCCATGGAAGCTTTCCACACAGCGCCTGGGGCCTCATAGTAGAGTCAAGACCCACCCAGCAGGCATGCCGACCTCCCCAGAAGGGTGTGATCTAGAAAAATGTCCTGCCTGTGTAGCACACTGACACGTGACCCTTTCTGAGTCAGCTTGGCTTGGGTACCAATATAAAACAGGATGGATCTCAAGACTGCCCTCCTCCCATGACTTCATTCTCAGACCCTATCATTGAAACATTATGATTGTGAATTTATAAAGGCTGTGATCCTTGCCTTTTGGGATTTTTTTCCCCCTTCTATTTAAAATATGTGGTCAAATGCACATAACATGAAATTTACCATCTTAATCATCTTTAAGTGTACAGTTCATTGGTATTAAATATATCCATACTGTTGTGCAACCATCACCACCATCCATCTCCATGACGCTTTACGTCTTGTAAAATGGAAACACTATATACTTACTAAACAGTAAATCCCCATCCCCCTCTCCCCCTCAGACCTCGACATCAACCATCCTATTCTCTGTCTTTATGAATTTGACTACTTTGGCACCTCATATAGGTAGAATCATGTAGTATTTATGTGTGTGTGTGACTGGCTATTTTACTTTGCATAATGTCCTCGAGGTTCATCCATGTTGTAGCATGTTCCAGAATTTCCTTCAAGACTGAAAAATGGTCCGTTATACGGATATACCACATTTTGCTTCTCCATTCTGTGATCCTTATTTTTCTGTTACTGTTGTTTTTTCTGATTGATTTTATCCATAGAGATTGTACAGTTTCCTGTACCTGCTCTAACAGCGGGAGCTTTAACACCACAGAAACTTATCCTCTCACAGTTCTAGAGGCCAGAAGTCCAAACCCGAGGTGTGAGCAGGGCCACACTCCCTCCAGGGGCTCTCAAGGGGAATCTCCCTTGCCCCTTCCAGGTTATGGTGGCCTCTCGCTACGTGACCCTGATCTCTACCCTCATGTTTACATGACCTTCCTTCTGTGTCTTCTCTCTGTGTCACCCCTCCTTCTGCTTTGCTCTTAGAAGGACACTTGTCATTGGATTTTAGGGCTCACCCAGATAATCCAGGATGATCTATCTCAAGATCCTTAGCTTAATTATTCACCTGCAAGGACCCTTTTTCCAAACATTCACAGGTTCCAGAGAATTTTTGCAGATATATCCTTTGGGCCACCCTTCACATGTACTCTGGTAAAGCTGGGGACTTATACAAGTGTCATCCAGTGACCCTCACTAAGCATCAGGGGTGCCCTATAGCCTCCTCTCTGGGTGCTTTCACCTGAGATGTCTCCAGATGCCCAAGGAAGCTTTGGCTTGATGGGCTGGGGAAGAGTGTCTTCATGTGTTTTCATGAAAAGGGCTCCACGTGAGAGGGAATCAGGGACCTACTCTTGGCTCTGGAATTCCCAGCTGTGGGACCTCAGGCCAGTCTCTCAACTTCTTTGAGCCTTAATTTTTCAGTGCAGGCATTAAAAATATATATGTGAATCCAGGCCTTGGACTTCTTGACTTCAAGTTTCTTTGGCTCTTGGGACCTGAGCTCTGTAATTCTCACGTCTTAGGTCTAAGGGCTCAGAGTCAGCAGTTCTTTCTCCTGGAGAGGTTTTTCTGTAAACTGGCATGTAGCATACACTCAAATTGTAGCATGATTTATCATTAGCTAGCTTTCAAATTTGTTTTCAGCAACAAGATTCTCTTTTTTTGAGAGGTCTTGCTATAAATGGCACATCTTTAAAAGCTTATGCTAATAAACCTATAAATTCAGGAGCGTTCTGAAGATGTTTACAACCTGCCTCCTAATTAAGTCCAGAATCAAATTAGTGCAAATTACTCGAGTTTGCCAATAGCCTCCTATCCCCATCTGTACCTCAAAAGTCTCCTCTGAAGCAACCTTCCTCCCTGTTTCTTCCCACCCCCAACCACTCCTCTCTCCTCCTCCTGCTTTAGCAGACTAATAGTACAGGAAGCTACATAAGACTTCGGACTTAGATCCCAGATGTCAGCAGACATTGGGCATCTCTTTGGTAGGAATTTCCTTCCATCTTTGGTGAATGGCCCTTGGGGATTTCTGACTCCATCAAAATTCCTTTCTTGGGCACAGGAATGTGGTTACTTGCCAACTTCATAAAGAAAGAAAACAGCAACATAGAAAATTCCAAAATGAAAGTAGCACCAGGGGGGAAAAAAATGTCAGGCTGGAACCAGAAGTGTTGAGGGTTAAAAAAAAAAAAAAAAGGTTTGGTCCTTGTCCCCTCTCCCTGATCTTGGGCTATTCCATCTGCAGACCAAGGGCTTGTCCCCTGTCCCCTCCCCCTGGTCTTGGGCTCTTCCATCAGCAGTCTTTCTGCTCTCTTACACAATTCCCTTCTGCCAGGGGCTCTGTATTTACCCAGCACTCCACTGATTCCTTCAAGACAAATGCTTTCATCCCCAGGGAGCTTGGCTCCCTCTGCAGATAGGGCCTCCCTGGGCAGGCACCGCTAGACTACAGCCCCCAGAGCCTTCCTCTTGCAGTGTCGGCATTCTTAGAGGAGGAAGGCGGGGCTCTGCTTTTCCTGCCTGGGTCTCATATTCTTTCCTTTCCCTTCTTCCCCACGTCACTACACCCAGGAAAATCAATCCTCCTGTCTTGGGTGTCCTTCTTTCCAGAAAAGCTGGTGGCATGTGTCTTTATGTGGTGTGTGTGCCCTCTGGGGACAAGCGGGTGATGGGTCAGCCTGTCCTGCACAGTGTGAGAGGGAGACCCTCACAGGCAGCCCAAGGCAGGTCCTCTGCCCCTTTGATGCCTTCCCATACACACCTATTGGGTTATGCTGTCCTGTCTGTCCAATGGATGGACACAAGGACAGGGTTTAGATTTGCTTTTAGACCCCTCCTGCTGAACTCCTACACTGGAGGAAATGGAATCATAACACAATTCAACTAAATCCTTGTCCTTGATTCTCTGAGGCTTTGTTTTGTTAAACTTTTTGACTGCTTATTCATAAACTCCAGGAACAAATGTTTATGATGTTCCTGTGAAACTAATTCACGTTATAAAATGGAGGCCCCTTCTTTCCTTTTGGCACAGGTATTTTAGCATGTTATGCCATAAGAGCTGTGAGCAGTGGGCTGGTCTTGTTCTGGGCTAATCTGTTATGTATCGAGAAGAAATGTGGTTACCCCATGGCACTTGCATGATAGTCTGTGACCATCATAGATGTCACTTAAAAAGACAGGCTGAGGGACACCTGGGTGGCTCAGTGGTTGAGCATCTGCCTTTGGCTCAGGGTGCAATCCTGGAATCCCAGGATTGAGTCCCACATCAGGCTCTCCACAGGGAGCCTGCTTCTCCCTCTGCCTATGTCTGCCTCTCTCCCTCTGTCTCCATGAATAAATAAAATCTTTAAAAAAAAAAAAAAAAAAAGACTGAAATGCCAGCTGCCCATTTCTTCCTTGGTGTAGGTCATACACATGCAAAGCAAAAACAGCAACCCATGTTCTCACTGAAAACTGATTGCATTCTTCTTATTCCCACTGTGCTCAAAGGAATTCATACTTCGACTTGACTCTGAACCCAAATGTTTTTGAGGATTAGGGAGAGGAAAAGGAATCAAGGAATCCTGGTAATGTTGGTTGAGATGGTCCGTGTCTCGGGGGACAGTGAAACACCACAATATCCTGCTCTTGTATAATATTTTTAACACTTGCTAATGATCTCATAAATATTTAATTCACACAACAGGCCTATAAAGTGGTCAAGGCAGTTACTACTGACCTCTATTTACAGATGAGGCTACTGAGTGCCAGCAGCTTGGGGGCTGATTAGTAACAGACCACAGTTAGAAGCCAGGTTTCTCAGTTCTCCGAAGATAAAGGACGCACTGCTTCATGATCCACCTGGCAGTAATCATTGCAGAACACGAGTAATTACTTCCCAAAATAACTTGCTGAAGGACCAAAATTTATCATTCCCCGTGAAATGGAGAAAGCCTAGCTCACTAGCAGCCCTGTTATACCGATTTTCAGGATGATAAACATTTGCTGCTTATTTGGTTTACTTTTTACCTGTGTAAAATGGCACTGAAAGTCAGTGACCCCTTTCGTAGAGTCTGTTGTACTTCTGTGCAGTCCTAGCTCACAGATCTGGTCTATGCGGTCCTAGCTCACAGTGTCTCATCTCCTTTTCAGCTGTATCCTCCATGAGGGCACCTGGCATAGCCCTTGGAAAATACTGTAGATGGATGAAGCTGGCTCAGTTAGCACACCCTTCACAGAGCTCTAGTGTAGGACTCTGAACCTCAGTAGATAGGCAGAAGGTCCTGTGAAGCAGGGCCAATGTAGGGATATACCAGTCATCTTTCCTGATTTAAAACTGTAGTTTAACAATAAACTGTAGACACAGGTTCGTTTTCAAATATGAATTAAGAAAAATGTGGTGGGCGCCTGGGTGGCTCAGGGGTTGAGCGTCTGCCTTCGGCTCAGGTGGTGGTCCTGCAGTTGAGTCCCACGTCGGGCTCCTGCTTCCCCCCTCTGCCTATGTCTCTCTCTTTCTGTTTCTCATGAATAAATAAATAAAATCTTAAAAAAAAAAAAAGAAAAATGTGGTATAGCAACACAATAGAGACTCAACAGTAGAAAGGGATGAAGTGCTGATAACGCTGCCACAGCAATGAACCTTGGGAACGTGATGCCAGGTGAGAGAAGCTGGGCGCAAAAGATCTCATGTTATATGATTCCGTTTATGTGAAACATCAATGTCTAGAATAGGCAAGCCCACAGAGACAAAGTAGATTAGTGGTTGCCAGGGGCTGGAGGAATGGGGAAGATGACTCCTAATGGCTATGGGAGTTGGGGGTTGATGAAAATGTTCTCAAATTAGATAGTGGTGATGGTTGAACGACTCTGAATACTAAAAAACCATTGAATTGTATACTTTAAAAGGATGAAATTTACGGTATGTGGATAATGTCCCAATTAAATTTGTATACACGCACACACGTATCATCTGTCTATGCAGAGATATACAAGGTGATAGGGAGCTGGAGTCCTGTTATTCTCCATTTCCTTCCGTGTGAAATGAGAATACTAATCACTACCTCTCAGGGCTGCAGGATTTGAAAAAAATAAAAAGAAGAAGAAGAAGGCAGACAAAACCACTGGCACAGTACAGTCAGTACTGAGGGTAGTACTTTGTCTCCTCCTTCTTTGTCTCCTCCTTTCTTCCAGTATTATTTTTTTAAGATTTTATTTATTTATTCATGAGACACACAGAAAGGGAGAGAGGCAGAGACACAGGCAGAGAGAGAAGCAGGCTCCATGCAGCGAGCCCTATGTGGGACTCGATCCCTGGTCTCCAGGATCAGGCCCTGGGCTGAAGGCAGCGCTAAATCGCTAAGCCACCAGGGCTGCCCTTTCTTCCAGTCTTTAATGGTTTAGCTTATTAAGCAGAAGAACAGTGGGTAGAGGGCAAGATTCGGGGATTCAAGTCAATAACTGTCTTTCTGCGACATTGTATGCCAGGTTTTTCCCCTTCCCATGCATTTGAACTTTTGTTTGCTTGCGAAGCCACAGGTTGCCATTGCACAGAACACTTCCCTTGATCTCAAAGTATGACTTGACTGATATAAAATCTTCCCAGTACAGGAAAGCAAACTCAAGTTTATATTCAACGTATGGTTTATGATGTGTTGTTTGCAACAGCTTATTTGCAAAGAATAACTTGGTTATTTTGTCCCCCTCCGTCATGTACGGATTTGGAATTGGCCCAGTAGGGCATAAGCACATTGGCATGATAAATGATTTGAGGAAAATCTGATTCACCCAGAGTTATCCACTTTCTCCTCCATTAATGAAAAGAGCAAATGTGTCACCAGGGTAACAAAGTACTATGTTCACAAGCAGTAAAGTTTCAATATTTATGAAAAAAAAAATCGCCCCATTTCCTGTCAGCACAAATGGAAGAGCTTCCTTATCTGGAAATGACATTTTGAGAAGAATTTGTATTTTGAGTTAAAACGATGTTTTGTCTTTCAGTGTTAACTTCAGAGAGTTTAGCTTATTGCTGGTGAAATGTGCGTGCGTGTGTGTGTGTGTGTGTGTGTGTTGTGGTGGTGGTGGTGAGGGTGACAAGTGAACTAAATGGTAGAAAGTAACCCTTCCAGAGAAGTGAACCAATAGTATTGAAATTAGGCTGGTGGCCCAACACTGGGGGCCACAAAAGAAAATGTAAGATTTGGGACACCTGGGTGGCTCAGTGGTTGAGCATCTGCCTTCAGCTCAGGTCGTAATCCTGAGTCCTATGATCGAGTCCCACATTGGGCTCCATGCAAAGAGCCTGCTTCTCTCTCTGCCTATGTCTCTGCCTCTCTCTGTGTGTGTCTCTCATGAATAAATAAAATCTTTAAAAAAAAAAAAGAAGAAAGTGTAATATTTAGGACTTGTTCCATAGATAGATGAAATATACATTTCTAAAAGTATTAGGGTGTCCAGGTCTACAGCTACAGCCCCTGTAGGGTCCAGGTGACCACCAGCACTCAAGTGCCCAAGGCTACTACAGCATCTTCAGAGTCTGAGAGTGATTATCAGGGGTGGTATTGAACTTAAGAAATGATCCAGATCTGACAGCAGAGAGACAGCCTACCTAGACGGTATAGCGATGGGATGGGTCTCCTGGTCTGGCCAGTGCTCTGGGCACAGAAGTGATGACCCGTCAGAATTGTTCTTTCTACTCTTCAGGGTCCTTCCTGGGCCTCAGAAGGGCTCATGTGTCCGATGTCTCATGGATCCAGAGCACTAGTCCATTCCCTTCCTGCCGTTACCTGCCTGCCCCCATTTCTGGCTCAACACACATCTTTTACTGCTCTTATGCTAAAGGATGATTATACACCTCCTTCTAAGTGATTGAGTCCAAGGAGCCTCACAGGTGGTGTTCAGTGAATTCCAGGGTGATTTCCATGACCTTCTCTAGGTGGAACAGAAAAAGAGTTTAATCTTTGGCAATGTATATCAGTACGCAAAACATAAGTGCGGATCCACAGTAGTGTGAGGTCCGAGGAAGAGGCACACACAGTAAATACCCCAGGTTTAAAAGACATTCTTGTCAACTTTTGGAAAAGCAGTCAGCTTTGGATTTTGAGGCATGTGGTGGGAAATTATCTTCATTTGCTGTTGTTATTGAAGTCTTAGGTCACTTTTTATCCAGCCTTGTGTGTTTCTTTGATTTAAACATGTGATTTGATTTTACTATTTGGTTTAATTGCGTGCTTATAGTATGCTATTTTCCACTTCAGATCATTTTTGTTAGTAGTCTGGTTATACATTTTAAAAATTAAAATTAAAAATAATTTTTCCCATTAAGGACTAGAATTATTTTGGTATAATTATAGGGTAAACTGGCTTTTGTGGAGCTGGACTGGTCCACAAGAATGGGTCATCTTGGTGGGCAGGGGGGCATACATTGAAAATGGCACAAAAGTCACCAGGACAACTTCCATGCTGGGCACAGCTTTCTCTAGGTAAGGATGTGAAATTTCCACGCAGCCTAGGAGATGAATGCTCTAGGGGACGTGGGAGCATTTGGTCCTCTTGGCCGCAGGCAGCAATGCCGCCCTCCTGCCTGTCCTTTGGGAACAGGCTTCCTTCTCGTTGTTTTCCACCTGAACGTACTTGCTTCCTGGACCTCAAGGCTTCCCACCTTGTGAGGGATGTTATGCCAATTCCAGCAGATGGACCTGCTTCGAGTTTGCCAGCTATTTAGGAAGAATGACGGTTAGAGCTGGGGCCCATACATCCTGGCGGAAATGAACCACTATAGTAATTCCTTCCCAAAAGGACACTTTGGAGTGGCCTTACAAATGCAAACAATTTATAAACTACCTATTTTCATGGCCCTGCAGCAAAACTCAAAGCGGCAGGCATCCCATGGTTAGAATCTGGAATCACCTCAAACAGATCCCTGTGCCCACCCTTTGATTCTTTATTTTCTTTCCCCAAATCATATCCATATGCATCTGCAAGAGGCAGGTCAACAGGAAAGGCCTCTCGTTATTGCTTCACAAGGACTGTCCAACCAGGCTGACTTCTCAAACCTCTTGACTCCACATGGTGATTATTTCCTGGCCCCTTTTACTTGGAAAGTCACAAATTTGGCAATTTGCTTGGTAAATTTGAAGATAAACCATCCTTGTTCTCCCCGTCTTAGAAGATAGGTAGTCAAAATCTGAAAGGGGCCAATCCTCCAAATAGAGGAGAGTAGAAAGATAAAATCTGGGGATCAGTGATCCCAATTCTGAAGTTCCAGTATTTCCGGCCATGACTGAAAGCCCAACTGAGTTTCCCCTTTTCCTTCGTAAGAACGGACTCCTTCCCACCTCTGTCAAACATCTAACTACCTGCTAATATCCCAAACATGGGACAAAGTTCTAGGATCACAAAGTAAAAGGCATAGTCCCTGACTGCCAAGGTTTTAAGGCTGGCATCCTAAAACTGCTGTGCCTGAGAATCACCTAGATACTTGGTTTAAAGTGTGTATTCCCAGGCCACACCCAGAGATTGTGATTCAAGGGGGTCCAGGCCTAGGCCCAGGAACTGCATGTAAACATGCCACCCTGCTCTGGGTGATTCTGGTGATCATTCCACAGATCACACTGGGAGAAACTGGCCCAACAAGGGTGTGGTAAAGGCACATTCATGGAGGCTTGTGACTCCTTGAAAGAAAAATGTGCTAAAAAAAAATACCCTCTAATTATTGTAATGTGCAATCCAGTGTTTTGGAAGCACTGCTTTATTGCTAAAAGCCTTACATTTCTTCACTGATATTGGGAATTGCTTCCAAACCAGCTTAGAGAGATTCCTCATGAACACAAGGGGTGTTTTTTACTAGCTCATTTTATCGGGGCAAACAGTCTGCATGAAAAATTTCCCTAAATCACTTTAGTCATATTAAAAATGACAAGAATTGTAACAGAACGCTGCCCCAGTCCTAAGAAAGGGGTTACACAGAAAGTGCTGTGCTATCACAGTAGAAGGTTTCTGGCTCCTCCTCTCTGTTCACATATATGAATAGCCTGTGGCTTCACCTTCTGTCACTGGCTCATCTGGGATTTCTGCAGAATGGTTTAGTTGGCAATGAGATTGCAGAAAGTGCCTGGAATATAGAAGGTGCCTATTGATTTTTTTTTTTCTTTTTGGCTGCAATAAAAGAACACAAAGTGTACCAGAAATATGAATCAAGGAAACTTGATAAGCAAAGTCATTTTTTGGTCACATTTCCCTAAAAAAAATGTGTGTGTATGTGTGTATATGACCATGAAAATCAGAAAATTCTGAATAGCTGATGGGAATCAAAATCAAGTCACTCTCAATTTTACTCCATAAAGGATTTCATAATATGTGCCTCAAAAGCAGTGACTCGAAGGAGATAGCCAGCTGTTTGATAGCTGTGTTCGCTTGAACACCTTTCCATCATCCCAAACCCGAGAAAGAAACTTAAAAAAGCATTAAGAATCCCGTTTCAGCGCAAGCCTCTGCCTCGGTAACAATTACTGTCAGATCTGTGATGCAGACAATTGTGGAGTGCCCCGTGAAGAAATGGTACTTTCCCCAACCTGCATTTAAAAAAAAAAAAGAAAAAAAGAAAAGAAACCCTACCCCCCTCCTTTTTGTGGGAACTTGGACTGGCCCGTAGTGGTTTGCTGGTGTGTTTAACTAGTGAGTACAGCAAGGGGAGGGAGGCGTGAGAACGCCTGCCCCACTCTGTTCTCTTTTCCTGTCTGTGCCTCTAGAGAGATGCACATTGCGTTTGCTTAGGTTCAGAGAGAGGCCGGCGGATGGGACCCAGGAGGGCAGGGAGCCCCAGGCTGCGGGGCTGAGGTCTGGCCTTCACACGCCTCTGCTGTGCTCTGAGGTTGAAGCCCAGAGGCGTTCCCAGCTCAGCCCAGCCGAGGAGCAGAAGTAGAAGAAAAGGAGCCCTCGCAGAAGGTAAAGCAGGCAGTGCACGAGGTATCTGTCCTTTGCTTTGCAGGGCAAACGTGAAATTCCTGCCTTCCCCGGTGACCTCAGAGCATCCAGATGTGCTCTGCTGGGTGCCGGCCACAGAAGCCGCTTGCAATGACCTGCAGTACATTTTACTTAAACTTTGGGGGGTCTTTTAATGATACAAAATGAACCACGGAGCTTTTTTTTTTTTTTTTTTTTTTTTCTTTCATTGGTACAGGGCTAGAATAAAGAGCAGGAAAGGCGGGTTATTTGAGAGTCCTGGTTTTATTGACCTTTTAACAATGTTTGTGTTTTTTCAGGCTACTACCCCCAAGATTGAAAGGAGAATGTGGTTTCCAGATTCTTTTTTGTTTTGTTTTGTCTGTGATTTGTGGAGCTCTGTGGAATTTCTATTTGAGATGAAAGGGTTTTAGAGTCCTATTTGGGGGATTTGGTGGTGCAGGGACTTGAGTAGATTTATCTGTTACTATAAATGTGTGGGGGTTTTTAAAAAGTTCCCCATGAATGAAAATGAGGAAGCAAAACGTTTGGGTATTATTCATATTTTGTTATAGCTGCAGATAGAAAAGTCTTGATTCTTACCTGTCCCACCATCTTTGAGCATGAGGTGAAAGCAACCTAGAGATTCTTGCCTTCAGGATGAAAATAGTTTTCCTAAAAACCTGCTTCTTAAACCATGCCCTGCAGTTTGTTTTTTTGTTTTTGTTTTTGGGGTTTTTTTTTAGAGAAAAAGTTTTAAATATGCTACCCTAGCTCTAAAGAAGGAATGAGACAAGGAAAATCTCCACTGTGAAAGAAATAGATTTATGATTTTGGAAAGGAGGGGAAAAAGAGTCTAGCCAAAACCCAGCAGGAGAGTGGTCGCTATAGCAGCTTCATCTGTCACTTAACTGGGATTGGAGACTTAAAAGAAAATTGAGCCTGTTTTCTCTGAGACGGTCTCATGAGGAATGTTAAGAGGATGTGAAGTTATTTAGATTATCCAAACAGGTTCTGACAAGTAAGTGAAAATAACTCATTAAACTATAATTGTTGCCATTCTATAATGGATCAAAAGGCTTGTTGAGTCACGATGTACTTACAGAATAGGTGAATTTGCCACGGCTCATTGGTATAAATTACTTTTGAGCAGGCTTTTTAAGACCAAGTATGCGGCCTTGCCAAGTGTCTCGTTATAGTTCTTTGAATGCATGTTTTGACCAAATGTTTTCAAGTGGGTGCTTAGCCATTTTTATGTGTCAATGAGTCTGACCCTTGTATCAGTGGTTTATCCAACTGATTCAGGGACTATCATATCAGGACATCAGATTTACAGGTTTTTCCCTCCAACTAAATAAGAGCTTATTTAAAAGGATGGAAAAGTCCAAAATACTCTATCCCTGCATCCCAGCTCTGTAGAGGGATGATCATGATTTTGCCTTCTGTAGACCAGAGTTTCTCAGCCTCAGACCATTATTAACATTTTGGGCAGAATGATTCTTTGTTGTGGAGGACTGTCCTATGGGGTGTTTAGCAAGCACTGCTGGCCTCTACTCAAAACTGACCGTAACCCTCCTTCCCCAGTTACGACAACCAAAAATGTCTCCAGGTGTTGCCAGGTGTTCCCTGCCAGGCAAAATCACACACCAGCTGAACCACTGTCAAAAAAACACTTTTGAGGCCAACTGCCACAGAGAGGAAGAGAGGTCTATGAGGAGGGAGATCAGACCCAAGGGACAGTGGCTGAGTCAAAGGAACAGTGACAGGACAAATACTTAGCCCTGACCATGTTGGTTTCTGTTTTGTTCTGCTTCTGTTTGAAGTCATGTCCCAGCCTGGGCCGAGGAGCAGGGGTTAAACACTGTTCTGGATATACATTCTTCTGCTCCTGGCTGTCCCCATCGTGATCCCTTACGAGCCTTGTTTGATACAGTGCCTTGGTTGTATAGTAGTTAGACTTCTCTAAAGTGAATCTCATCCCAAGTGCATCCCAGGAAGATAATATTTTTTAGAAAGGAATCTCACATAATAGCCCACTTTATAAAGCAAATAATTACCCATAACTTATCAAGTCTGCAAATATAGGTTTTTTTGATACGTGGGCTTTGAGTAAATCTGGGCACGCCTGTTTGGGTTTTTCTTTTGGAACCTGCAACTGAGAGCTTTCATTTCTCTTTTCCTTTCCCCTTCTGTACCAATAAGTCTCAAACTTTCTGATCTTCTAGAAATTGGGTTTCTTTTGTCAGTGAAATAGAACAGTCACAGCCTTTCTCCAGCTCACAGATAACAAAAAAGTCCATGGCTGGAATTTTTTTCTTTTACAATTTTTCTTACACCTTTAGGGTGTGCTGCTGCTGGTTTGCTCTCAAAGGTTAACAGGTTACATAGCGAATGAAGTTGTAGCAAACACTGATATGAAACATCTAAAAGAGCTAATTTTTCATAGTTCCACTTTACTTCTTTGGGTGGACCCATGTTCCAATTATAGCTTTAAATTTCACAAGTATACATTCATAACCCCATAAAATAGTTCTATTGCAAACAAGTTATATGTGTTACAGTTTCATGGCGTTTCTCCAAGAACATGGTACATTGCACTGAGTACTGTGACTTCTGGAGCTACCACCAAACAAGATGAGACAGGCTAGTCTGGGGAGGACTCCCCCAAGCCCAGCCAGTTGGGGAGTAGTAGGAGGTGGCACTTGGTATTGGCCAAACATATCTGGAAATGCCTCTTACTTGTTGGAGTCCATTCTTGGATATCATGTGCTCTCTTAGAAACACTGTCTCATTATTAGAATTTGCCCCTTCCTTCACTAGACCTAAGGCCCATGAGCACAGAGAATGCTAGTATTTTAGGTCTGTTGTCTTCTCTGGACGTAGCACAGTGTCTACCCATATTGGTTGCTCAGTAGTTGTTGAATAAATGAGTGAACGTCGATGATTCCCATAGAAAGAAAGACTACCAGGATTTTGGTCTGTGAGAAGCTCACATGCCGTGTTCACATAGTCTGTAATTTTTTCAAAAGGACAAATCCAATCCCCATGAAAGCAGCTTTTAATGTTTGGGGGACTACCAGAAGAATCTTAAGAATATAGGAAAGTAGATCTATGTATTGTAGAATTTGGAATGGGGGAGCTTTATAAATTTTTCTTCATGATGCCCAGAAATTAAAGTTCTGCTATACCCCACATACTAAAGGTACCACATGGATTTAATATCCTAAAAAGCATACCAACACTAAGATTTGACCCAAAGTTATGATGTTCTCAACATCTTTGTTGAAAATAATCCATTCAAAAGAAAGAACTTGTAGATCATAAATGAAAAATGTACATCCTTAACTCTTACATGACATTCTAGAGTATTGGGGGTGTCTCCTGGGGGGTTGGAATGAGCCCCCACTTCCTGAAATAAGTGTCAGGACGTGGAGTGTCCCAATAAGGCAGACGACTTGCAATGGGAGAGTAGCTGCAGATGGCCTTCATGCTGTCCTGGTACCCTGATCCCAGCTCCATTTTCCTAAGCAGAGCCACTGCTATGAGTCTGCATGAGCAAGAATGAGTCTTGCTGGCACCAAGGTGTGGCCTTGGGGTGAGGGGGCCCTAGTGAAAAAGGAAGCACACCCTACCACTTTTCTTGATCACCAAGCCCAGAATGGTTGTGGCAAATATGCGTCTGTGTCCTCCTCAGCATTGCTTCACGTTGAGGTCGTGTTTTGCTCATAAACATTAGATGAAGCAGCAGAAATGTTTGCTTATACTTAAGACTGCTTTTATCTTTCCCTCCTGCTAAATAATCATTTTGCTGGTTTGTCTTGGTCCTCTGCAGCTGGCTCCTTGCATCCGTGCTTATATCCGTATACCTTGTCCAAATAAACATACTTGAAAGATAGAGAAATGTGTTTTTGCAAAGTTTAGAACATCCTCTAACAGAGAGTTTAAGCCTGGCTTTCTGCTTTGTTTTGGCAGCTTGTTTAGGATGCAAAGTGTATCTGGTTCTGGCAATAGATTAAAGAAGGTGTCGGTTCTTACATAACAAAGTTTAGGGCCTAAGGACTGGCAGGGTAGATTTCCAGCCTTCCTTTGTATTTTTTAAAGAGTTTGAGAAAAAAAAAAAGTTATTGACTGAATTTTTTGTTTTGACTTTAAACCTCAGAATTATAAAAACCTATTGAAAAATCTTATCTCAGCTTACACAGCTCTTTGTGAGTAAGCTCCTGCTCTGCCCCCTGGTCGCCTCCATCTGTCCCCCTCATTCACAGCAGCCCTCCTGGCCTCCTTTCTGCCCCGAAGACTTGCTCTTTCCATCACGGGGTCTTGGTACTTGCTGTTCCTTTGCCTGGAACAGCCTTCCCCCAAGTCTTGGTGTACTCATTTCTCAACCTGCCTGCCATTCCTTAGAGAAGCCTCCCCTGATCACCCGAGCTGAAGCTGCCTCCAAATACCAGACCCTAGGTCATCTTCTATCCCCTAGACCTGTTTTATCTTCTTCCTGGTACTCCCTACCCACCCCACCCCCCAACTGAAATTCCTGTATGCTTTATACTTGTCTACTCTATCACCTGTTGCTAGAATATAAACTTCATTACAGGTGCAGCCATAAACCTGGCACCTAAAATATTATCTGATAGACAGTAGGTATTCAATAAATGGTAGATGAATGAATGACTGGGAAGGGGTGGTGGGAGGAAGAACTATCTGCTTAAGAAAGACCTACTCCTCTTTAAATATAAGTGCCCCTCTTCTGCGATGTCTCCCTGACTCCCCTGCACAGCAGTCTTCGATGATTTTCTCCCAACACCCGTCTCACTCGGTACATTACACAACAGTCTTACCCTCTTGTAGGCACTTGTTTCTGGATCAGCCTCCTCTCTGCAGGGTAAGCTGTTTGAGGGCAGGACTATTCAATAAAAAGCGGTTATGGGGATCCCTGGGTGGCGCAGCGGTTTGGCGCCTGCCTTTGGCCCAGGGCGTGATCCTGGAGACCCGGGATCGAATCCCACATCGGGCTCCCGGTGCATGGAGCCTGCTTCTCCCTCTGCCTGTGTCTCTGCCTCTCTCTCTCTCTCACTATCATAAATAAATAAAAATTAAAAAAAAATAAAAAATAAATAAAAAGCGGTTATGGCTGTAGTTACTACTAGTTCTTACTGCCTCTGTACTTTATAAACCTATCTTATTAAAGCCCATTTTTCTTCCCTCAAATTTTTATTTGAATTCTAGTTACTTAACAGACACTATTGGTTTCAGGAGTAGAATTCGGTGATTCATCACTTACATACAACATCCAGTGCTCATTACAACAGGTGCCCTCCTTCCTTAAGACCCATCACATGTCTAACCCCTCCACTATCCACCCCCTCCATCATCCCTCAGTTTGTTCTCTACCTTTAAGAGTCTCATAGTTTGTTTCCCTCTCTCTTTTTCCTTTTTTTTTTTAAATTTTTTTCCTTTTTTGTTTTTTATTTCACGCTCTCCCATAAGTTCATCTGTTTTGTTTCTTAAATTCCACATACGAGTGAAATCATGTGGTAGTTGTCTTTCCCTGACTGACTCATTTTGCATAGGATAATACCCTCTAGCTTATTAAAGTGCCTTTACCAACTCTATGGGCGGTACTCTGTATTACTCTCATCTTTGTTTTACAAATAACAAAACTGAGGCTCAGAGCAGTTGCACAATGGCATACAGATGGTTTCTAGCACGGTCAGAATTTGAATCCAAGGTGTCTGTCTTCCCAGCCCATCTTCTATGGCCTTTTTCTCCTCATCAGGTGTCTGACTCACAGGTCCACCGTATTTGCCAACTGAATGAAACTGGAGACTTCACCCCCTCTCTCTCTTCCTCACTGTTCAAGCTTATAAATATTATTTATAATGTGTGTAATAGTTACATAAATATTATAATTATGAGCTGATTAGTTCATCTCTAAGGACAGCTAGCTTGTATATCATGTCACTTTTTCTTTTAACTGATAGTCTAATTGATTAAACTCTCATTTTCCTTATGTAAGCATATCTATTAGTAAAACTTTCAACTGCTACTGTCACACGTGTGTTCTTTAACCACGAGGGGGTTCCACTGGGCAGCTGTAGGTAGAAATTTCTGTGAAAAAGACTATGAAAAAGCCAACAAAAATTGTAAAAGTGTCAGCATTTCTTCTGTATTTTTAACGCAACTAAGTGCTTCCAGTTGCCTGGCTTTCCTTAATACCTGTGTTCATGAGTTTGCTTGGTCCCCAGATGTTCCATTGCTGAAGTAGAAAGCCAAGTTCAAGAGCCTTTGCTGACATGCAGATGTAATTTCCTAGCCCATTCTAAGATAGTAGAACCACTGTCTTTGCACAGAACCAAGGTGAAAATTGCTTACTGTGCTCATGCCTAGTAAGGTTTCACACTTACTGGTGTGAGTCTCCGGGAGGAGTAAAGGCAGCCTGTGCTGGAATGTCAGGTGCGGGCCCCTCATTGTCTGACAGCTGAATTTTCCAGCACACAATCCCTGATGACAGCTCTAGCAGCTCAGAGTCTGCAGCCTCGTCAGGCTGGTCCCTCAAAGCTTTTCTTGGCACATAACCAAGTTTCACCCAGGTTTGGGCCAACTCAGCTGATTCCCATTTTCCTCGGTGGGAGGCTTGATAAGCAGGAAGGAGATGCCCACAGGCTATTTGTGGACATGACAAAACTCCACAGGCCCTCCAGCACTGGGGTAGGACCACTGAGTGCTCAGCTATGGCATGTGTGAGGAATCTGTGGGTGAACCCCAGTGGGTCATCAGCGTCCCTATCCATCACAAAGCAGCCACTTACTGTTCTTTTAACCATCCCGAGGGAGGTTGGAGAGACTTTGACTTTTTAACATAGCTTCTCTAGTGGCATAATGGCCTTGGATGTGCTCACTAGTAAATAGGTCTTGTGATTTGAAATTGAATTTACTGTGCAATGAGAGATTTAGAAATGAGTTTCTGACTGGTTAATTGTTCACTCATGCCACTCCCAGGCTAGAGCCATTTGGTAACTGGGGCCTTGCCTAATCTGAACTCATACCAACAAGAGCTGCAGCTCAGTTGGCTGCTTTCCAGACTTGGCCTTGTACCAACTAAAAAGATCTCTTCTCTACCTGCTTTTCTGTGTTAAAGGTAATTCCTGCTCAAGACTCCTAGAACTATCATGGCAAAAAAAGTTCCATAGATTTAATCTAGTCTGACCTTCTTAAAGTTGAGGACGCTAGACCCAAGAAACACAAGAAGGCAAAGCCCATTGGTGAGGAAGCCAAAAGTAGACCTCAGAGCACTTTGGTGGCCCCCCAACTCCCAACACGCCCCAGGCTGCACCTTCAACTACTTCTCTGCTTATGGTACCAGAAAAAACAGGGGACAGCAAACTCTTTCTGGTAAATGGTAAATATTTTCAGCTTCATGGACCATACTTGTTTCTATCTCAACTACTCAGCTCTGCTGCATAAGGCCAGAGCAGCCATGGATACCAGGTAAATAGATGGACATGACTATGTCCAATAAAGCTGCATTTATAAAAGCAGGTTGTGAACCAGATTTGGCCTCTGGACTACAGTTTGCTAACCCTGACATAGGGTAAAAGTAAACATCTCCATCCACTCCCCAACCCTGCTCCCCAGAGGTGGGTATTGATTGAGAGTCAGTCCGTTCTCCCTGGCATGCATCAATGTGTTTACAAATATGGGGTTTAGCCACATAAATCTTGTTCTACAGAATGTATAGGTCTGTACCTTGCTTTGCTCCTGTCTCCTCTGTACAGATACACGTGGGAGGGTAATAGTCTTTTTTATACAAATATGATTATGTTGTACATAGTTTTCTATAGTTTCCTTTTCTTCACTTGGCAATGACTCAGTGCCAGTGCTTTGTTGATTTATGACTCCTTTTTAATGGGTACATAGTGGTCTCCATCCTTTCTGTCCACCAAGAAATCATACCAAATACAAAAGAATAATGTATCTATATCTATATATAACTACTGGCCAACAGTCAGAGATGATGTCTTGTTTGCTTCACATTGTCACATGTATCTGGTGACACTCCACATTAGCCTGCCTTTTTTGTTTGTTTTAAAGATTTTATTTATTTATTTTTGAGAGAGAGAGCGCATGCATGCACAGGAGCAAGAGTGGGGGGTTGCTCAGAGAAGGGCAGAGGGAAAAGCAGACTCCCCGCTGAGCAGGGAGCCCAAGTGGGGCTCTATCCTGGGACCTTGGGATCATGACCTGAATGGAAGGCAGATGCTTAAATTGCCTGAGTCACCCAGGTACCCCTCCATGTTAGCCTTTCTGAAGAGGGTACTTAGCTTCTGCCTGATTTGCTCCTAACTCAGCACTGTATCCAAGCATGAGTTGATAAACGATGTTGCATGACTGAAGGGTTCAGAGCAAGTTTGGGGGTTAGCATCATGGTTGATTATGAGGAGATTTCTGTAAAACCTTGAAAATTCCACGTGTTTTGTAATGCTGTAGAGTATGCATTGTAGTGAACAGGATAGACCCACACCACGCACTATACTCCGCCTTTAAGGTCTGTGCAATAGGAGATACCCTGTGTTACTTTCCTGGAGCCTCTGTAATAACAAAGTGCCACAAACTTGGTGGCTTAAAACAATAGAAACTTATTCTCTCACAGTTCTGGGGGCCAGACAACTGAAATCAAGGTGTGGGCAGGTGTTGGTTCCTTCTGGAATCTCTGGTGGAGAACTCATCCATAGCTCTCTCCTAGCCCCAGGTGGCTGCCTGCAATCCTGGGCATTCCTTGGCTTGCAGACACATCATTCCAATCTTTGGACTTGCATCTCTGCATCTCTGAATCTGTTTTCCCTTCTCTTGCCACTGGAATCCGGGATGACCCTCATCTCAAGATCCTTACCTTAATTACATCTGCAAAAACCCTTATTCCAACTTCCCTCTGAAAGTTCCAGGTAGACATATATTGTGAGGGTCACAGTTCAACCCACTCCATGTCCTCTGTCTGAAAACCAGTCGTCTTCCTTCTCAGGCTTTTCCTCCTGTTTGTGAGGAAAGGGGCAAAAGCCTTATTCTTGTCCTCATCAGAAGCCCTGCTCTTGGAGAACCCTGGGAGCCCAGGGAATGGCACCTGATGTTCGTCATCCAAAAATCTAAAATCAGTTGCAGAAAACCAGCAGCCAGAACTGCCAGGCTTCTAGGATTTTTCTTGCGGAGTTTAGCAAAAGGCAAAGCTAATGCGAAAAGTGTTTGCATATCTGATAGTTTAATTGAAAAGGAAGCAGAAGGAAACTGTCTTTAATCATCCCCAGGAGTTCTTAGTTCTGTGGGTGCCAGGCTTTCCCTAAAATTAACCACCATGAATTGTTGCCTTCCGGAGTTTGAATCCAGTGTGCAGGCTGGATAACCAGGACCATCCTTTGTAGCATTTACTTACATTTCATTTCATTTGTGTCATTTCTCAGGAGAAAGTTAGATTACTGCAAAAGTCAAGGACCGTGGCTGGGTATGTAATCTGCTTGTAAGAGTTTGAGGAAACAGCTGTTATTTGTGTTGCAAGGCACTTGGATGCAAAAAGGGTTTAATTCTTCAAATTGAGGAACGCCTTCTCACTTCAGACTCTGAGACAGCACCTCTGGTCACAAGTGACAGAAACTCCCCTCTCAGCAGCCAAATTTGTTGCCATAACAAAGTACTACAAAGTGAGTGACTTTAAAACAACAGAAACGTAGTCTCTCACGGTCCTGGAGGCTGGAAGTCTGAAATCGAGGTGTTGGCAGGGCCAGGGAAGTCTGAGGCCTCCGGGGGAGGATCCCTCTTGCTTGATCCAACGTTGGATGGCCCCAGGCATTGGTTGGCTTGTGGTGACTCCATCCAGTCTCTGCCTCCTTGTCACTTGGCAATCCTCTCCTCGTCAGGCTCCCTTCCCTCTTAGGACGTCAGTCATATTGGATTAGGGCCCAACCTACTCTAGGACATCCTCGTCCCAACAGATGACATCCTCAACAACCCTATTTCCAGATAAGGTTGGTTCCGAAGAAGGTTTCCAGATACCTCCCATTCGGAGGCATTGGGGGTTATAACTTCAAAATTAATCTTTTTTAGGAGATACAGTTCCACCCCTACCACCAGCTAGAGCAGAAAGGGACTAAAACGACCCAGCTGCAGGGGACAGGTGGGACTACAGCCTGGGCCTCAAGCACCATTGGCATGCCCTTAGCTCTGCCGGCTTCTCTCTTGAGTGTGCACTCATGCTCCACCTCCACAGAGGGAGCACTTCTCGCCCCTGCTCACATCTCACATCAGGAAGTTCTGGGGAAGATTCCATTGCAGTGTGGTCACCCATCCCTCCCAGACCCTTCACCATGGCCAGAGGTGGTCGTGGAAAAAATGGCAGCTCCTATGTCTGTTGATGAGGGAGCATGAGGCTCCCCCCAAGACCAGGGTGGCCTTGACGTGGCCATGGGGGTTGCAGGTGTGCGTGGGGTGGGGAATGTGAGCTTGGTGTAGCTGTGGTCACATGTTACTTTTAAATGACCCTTGTCTTGATTTGCTATTAATGTGGTCATGTGCATGGATTTGTTCTTTTTCATCCCTGGTGCATTAACCTGGACTAACCCACTTTCAGGTTCTGGGAGATGTCGTCAGATGTATTATTAGATTTTTAATTTCTCTGAAAGGTCAGCTCATTTGCATTCAGGCAGAAAGCACGTGGAGACTAGCAATTTCATCTTTAATCCCTAAGGATTCAGCGGTGCTAGGTATCAACGACAGGTACTTTCGGTCTCTTAGTTTTCAGACTAAGGTGTTTAAACTTCTCAACAGGATCACACTAGTGCAGAAACAGTTCTAAACTCTGCTAAGTGGACTGTGGGAAGAAAAGGTACTGTGCACTGCAACTATTACAATTAATTTAGGGGACTGAGTAAATTACCAAAATCACTCATAATTCAGAAAGCTCATTTCACTGCTTAATTATGTTTGCCTTTAGCTACTAGTAGAAAATAACTTTTTATTCTGAGTCTATTACGATCAGCATAGAGAAAGCCACTTAAAATAACTAATCTGTAGATAATCCCAGAGGAGATGCCCATACAGCCTAAAGATCAGACATAGTGACCCGGCTGGTATAATCATTTGAGGGATAGCTTCGTTTGGAAACTTTTCAGGCTTGTGATAACATTCTCAAGAGTCTCTGCCTTGGAAATTTATAACATGACCCAAACTTGGCCATCCCAGGAACTAAGTAGATCCGCCAGGACACTAATCCTTGGCATCTCTTTGGTAAGGGATATCTTTCTTGGTAGTACCAAATTCATCACTTTTCACAGAAAAATCAGTTGCTCATATCAGTGAGCTCTGAATGAGGCAGAAAGTGCTAAAACCCCATTTAGTGGGTCTTTCATTCCTAGCTAATGCAGGTCACCCTTTGGTCTCCCCGGCCACCAGAATGAGTGAGGGGATTGATTGATTGATTGATTGATTGATCTATAAAGATTTTATTTGTTTATTCACGAGAGACACAGAGAGGCAGAGACACAGGCAGAGGGAGATCCATGCAGGCTCCATGCAGGGAGGCCGATGCAGGACTCGATCCCGGGACTCCAGGATCACGCCCCAGGCTGAAGGCAGCACTAATCCGCTGAGCCACCAGGGCTGCCCTAGTGAGGGGCTCTAAATTCACCTTGACTCTAAGCACAGTAGAGCCGCACACTGAGCTGGACTTCAACTGCTGGGTATTTACTGTAGCGTAGGAAGGGGTGAATTGAAGCATGTTGATGTGGTGAAATTGCTATGATGTAGTATAAACCAGCTCGGGATAAATTGGGTGTGAAATCCTTACTGTCGGATGTTGCTGCCAGTGGGTTTTGTGTGTGTGAGTGTGTGTGTGTGAGAGAGAGAGAGAGATAATTACTTTTTGCTTGATTTAAGAGGTGGCACACTACAGGCTATTACTGAAATAAAGCTAATTTCTTTTTGTTCTCAGCCATTATATTGTATGGTAGTGACATTTGAAACCCAGTTTTCTCCCAAGAAAGCTGCTTTTCTGCAATGAAGAACCAGACTTCTTCTCTCTTCTCTATCTCTTCTTTAATTTTTGGTCTGGGGTCAACCTGTTTATCAGTTAAATGTACGAGGGCTAAGAAATGAACTGTCAGGTGATTGCCGTACCTGGAAATTACATAGAAAAGTAACTTTAGATAAAGAAATGTCTGGTTTTCCAGGCCTACTTTTGTTTGTTGGAGAAACAGCATGAATGGAGTAGTCCAGATGGTATTTTCTTGACTACAGTACAAGCGATAGGGGAAAAAATCCTAGTGTTTTGATACATATAGAATGAAAGGGAGAGTCTGCTCATCTCTCATCTCAATGTATAAGTCCACTTTCCACGGAGTCTTCTCTGACCTCTTGAATCATAATTAACCACTGTCCCCTCTTCTTGATCTGTGCCCAGAGTGTTTCATGCAGTGAATGCTTACTGAGCGCTTACTATTTGTACAAATCAAGGATACAAAGATGAATAAGCTCCTGCCTAAAGTCTTTTGACCTCACGCGGAGGGGCCTCTGGCCCTCGAGGATTTCGCATGACATTAATATATCCTAGTATTTAGCATGTGTGCGTTGCATTGGGTTGGCACACATTTTCTTTCCTCAGATCACTAGTACTGGCCTTTTTATGCACAAGAGAAAACGGCATTTTGTTCACACGCCTGCCTTTAATAGACTGATTACTTTTGATAGAAGTATTCCCCGCCTCCCTGCAATGTTCATCTGAGTCATCTTGTACTCATCCCCGCTGGCCTGCAGCAAGGAAGTGGGGCAGCTGTACTGTCCTAATTGGACAGAAGGCAATTGACTTGTCTTGGATGAGGATTGCCTGGGCTGGCTTTTCTGCTCCAGGAAGACACTGAGAGAGCATCTGTCCACCTAAGATAGTTTGTTGGTAGGAGAGTGATGCCACCGAGGTCAGGTCTGAGAGGGTGCAGAGGGAGAACTACTTGGTCCGATAAGAGAGGGAGGCCTTTAAATTTTATGATGTTCCGGGCAGCTAGAGGGGAATATTGGAGAATATAGACAGTGGTCTTTTTCTGCTCAGAGTTGGGAGTATTTTGTGCAAGTGACCTGTTTGTTGGATACTGAAAGAATGAGAATCACTCTTTTCCAGGAAAGGCACGAGGAGGAAAATTACAGGAAATAGGACTATTCTAGAAAGAGGTGAGGAGGTATAAAAAGAGTTTTTAGAGGGAAGAGATAGCTTAGAATAGAACAAAATCCTAATGTGGCTTCACCAATATAACTTGCTCTCAAAAATTTATTCCACCATTGCTCCGCAGTGCTACAATTTTCTCCAGTGCTATACTTAGATAACACATTTTTGGTCTGCTAGTTTGATGTATAATGCATTCTTTAAACAAGAATATAACATTTTGTGATTTTACTATGCTAGCTGATTGCATAATTATAGTTATAACATATAATTATAAAAGACACAGTCCCCGCCTTCATGGAACTTAAAGGTTAGCAGAAGTCAGGGGCGCCTGGGTGGCTCAGTTGGTTAAGTGTCTGCCTTCAGCTCAGGTCATGATCTCGGGCTTCTGGGTTCGGGCCCCACATTGGGCTCCCTGATCAGCAGGGAGTCTGCTTCTCCCTCTCCCTCTGCTCCCCCCCCCCCCCCGCTCGTATTCCTCTCTCTCAAATAAATAAAATCTTTTTCAAAATGTTAGCAGAAGTCATAAAACACATAAATATCTACAAGCTCAAGGCCATTTGAGTGAAATAAATAAATGTTATCAGAGAGTAGAGGAGGGAGGGATCACGTCCAGGTGAGACCACTGAGAAAAAGACCCTAGAAAAGCCAGCATTTGGGATCCCTGGGTGGCTCAGCGGTTTAGCGCCTGCCTTCGGCCCAGGGTGTGATCTTGGAGACCTGGGATCAAGTCCCACATTGGGCTCCCTGCATGGAGCCTGCTTCTCCCTCTGCCTGTGTCTCTGCCTCTCTCTCTCTCTCTCTCTCTCTCTCTGCCTCTCATGAATAAATAAATAAAATCTTTAAAAAAAAAAAAAAGATAATTCAGCATCTGAGCCAAGCTTGGAACACTGATATTCTATTATATAAAATAGACTATTTAAAAAAAAATACTTAATGGGTGCTCAAAACCTTTTGGACTCTGGAAATACAAAAATTAATAAGGTAATGTCCTTATTCATTTGTCTTTTTTTTTAAGGTTTTTTTTTTTTTTTTTTTAAGTACTCTCTCCATGCAACATGGGGCTCGAACTCACAGCCTTGAATCAAGAATCACTTGCTCTATTTACTAAGCCAGCCAGGTGCCCCAAAGTGTCCTTGCTTTTGAGAAGCTCAAGTCTAGTGGGAAAATGTGTTAATTAACCAGCAGTTATAGTATAATTTATTGCATGAGATAAATATGTGTCTACTTTATATTAATGTATAAAAAGTGTATCTTTGGAACAAGGAAAAAAATGCAAATAGAAGGGAATGCCTAAGCCAGGGGAGCTGGGGAAGACTTGTTCTCATCTAGAAGTATATAACCTGGGCACATGTAGGAGTCACCTTGGAAGCTTTTTCAAGTTACTGATGCCTAAGCCCTGCCCCAGAGCTACTCCATCTCTCTCTCTCGAGGGGCTCCTATAACTTTTTAAAGCTGGACAAGCAGTTGAGACCAGATTACAGAGGTTGTTGAATGCTAGGGTTTTAGAAGTTTAACTTTGTCTGTATGTAATGGGCAGTGTCAAAAGCTTCTTATCCAGAGAGTACTGTGATCCACATGGGGTGTAATAAAAATTATCCTGATATTTAAATGTCCTTAGCTTGGTAAAAGGCCTCAGAGTTTAGGTTGATTAGCAGTTGGGGAGAGAGAGGACTGACCACAGAGGCAACACCAGCATTTCTTTGCAGAGCAGCTGCTTTGCGTGGGCAGCGGGGCTTTTCTTGTCCATCCATCTGTCTGTCTGTCATCAGAGGATTAGCTGGCTCTGACTTTTAAGTTTGGTAGACTTTACTAAGGAGTACTTAGATGCTCATACCTCAGAACTCAGGCTGGTCTGCTGCCCTGAGGCCAAATGCAGGCTTGACATCAGCTCTGGTGGCACAGTCTGATACTTTGAAGGTTACAGAGCTGTACGAGTACAGAAAATGGAGCCCAAAGTTCACTAAATCACTGGTTGATGTATATGACTTAGGCTGTTATCAGGGTTCCAGCGTCCAGCCATAGCAGGGTCACTGGTTTGGCTCTGGCAGGTCCCCTGTCACCTGATTGCGACCAGTTGAGGCATGGCAGTTGGGAGATAACCTGCCTGCACAGCACTCCCTGCTTATCCTGGCTACACTCCCCGAGACCTATCCTTCCAGAAGAATCCAGAGGATTCAGCACAGGGGAAGCACCCACCCAGCATGTAGAGTCTGGAATGTAAATCTGCCTATCTATCTGTTTCTTTGCAGGATACAGAAATGCTTTAGTTGTCATCCAGAGACACGAGCCTTGCCTTCACTGGGCTCTGATTTGGGGTACAGCCAAACCCAGGGGTCTTGAATTCTTTCATATGCCTCCCCTCCCTATTTACTTTCCACCCTGTTTTTTCTTCCTACTGGCAATCAGAACTGACACTCAGTGAGTAGAAGCACCCCTCCTCACTGCTCCCAATGAAATGATAGAGTCTGGGCTCTGTAGATTCAGGCCTGGAAAGCATAGTTTTTGTTAAAAGGGGTGAAGTCCAGCCACAATGGGATAGGAAATCAGACAAGGATGTTTTTAAAAGCAAGCTGTGTTTTTCCAACTGCTCTAGTATTGGTTCCCACCCCGAGGCTCCTCTAACCCTGGGGAAGAAAAAATATTTTTAGTCTGATAGTATGCTTTCGGCAGCCCAAGAGCTGAACCATCTGTAAAGGAGGTGATAACTCAGAGCAATGGTTTTAGTGGAAATAACATGTAAGGGATCACCCAGGACTGCAGAGTGGGGCACGGACCACATACATGGCTCTGCATCTTACCCAGTTCCTATCAAGGTCTTTAAGAGTTATTTTAGAATAGAAATACTGGGAAGGAGAAAGAATGGGTTGGGCTGGGGAATCATTTGTAATTCCCAGAGAAAGACAGAAATCACAGAACTGGAATGTACTTTAGAGATAGCAACTTGGCTAAGAAAAGCAATTGACAAACTGGAGTCTTACTGAATTGGGATAACACATTTGCTGCACACTATATAACAAACTTAGAAGTTTTCATTAAAAACAAAAAAAACCTCCTGCATTTTGCATGTTTCCTACAAATGACAAAGTCATTAATTACTAAGACATTTGCTAAAGGGGGGTGGGTTTTGTAATCTGATCCCACCATACTCCTTCCCACCCCACCCCACCCCCCTGTATTTAGTTGTGCCATTTGGCCACCAGGACATGTGTATTGATCATTGATTGCCTTGGAACAGCTGGCATGGAAAAGACTGGATTGCTGTTGTACATTCCTGACTCTAGCATGCTCTCGTGTTGGAAGGGAGACCAGGAATGAGATCATGAGTAATAAGGAACCTTAAGCGTTTGCCCTTGCGCAAGAGACAAAAATTATCCAACTGGGATTAGGTTTCAAAAGTGCTGAACTTAAAGGCAAATATTTATCTTCTGGTGTTAAGAAAGGAAAGGATGTAAAACCTTTGACCTTGACGGTAGGGTGGTGGCTGAGTTTGAAAAGCGAGTCATATTAAACCAGAAGCATGATGCGTTTTTCACTGTTCCTTCCCAGGAACTACACTAATAATTTTCACCTCACGCAGAGCAGCAGCTGACTTGCCATCCTAGTCAATGTTCACATTGACTATTGTCCAGTATTATCCAATATTCTATTGGATCCCAAGAGTCTCTCCCTCTGGGCTTCAACTTCTGAAGAGACCCCTTGAAAATTCCTCTTAGAGTATAGTATCTGTAAAGAAACTGGCCTAAAGTCACCTAGTGTTTTACAGCCTAGTTCATCCTCTCCCTGTGTCATATTAAACAGAGTGAATTTATGTATAATTAACATTTCTTTTACCTTCACAGCAATCCTGCAAGCAAGGCAGTACCAGTATCTTACACATTTTTAATGCTCTAGAACATACAAGTCTTTTTGGAAAGTACACAGGATTGGGGGAAATGAGCAGTTGGGTCCCAGTATATCCATTCATTCAGAAATTTTCAACATAACAGATTTCTCAGACATCCACCTTTTTCTTTTCCACCCCCCTGACATCACACATATGAAAACTGGGGCAGCCTAATAACATGTCTGAAATAGGCCCCAAGAACCAAGATTCTTTCCTTGTCAACGATCCTAAATTATCATCACTTCAAATGAGTTACTATTGTGTGAGGGATAGTCTTACAAAGTTCCACTGGATCTCACCTGGGTGGTTAGCTTCTGCATCCCTTCATGGTAATTTATAGAAGAGAGGATAGAAGCTTTTTATTTTTAAGCTGTCCAAGCCACCAAAGTAATTTTCAGCCTTTTTGACCCTTGACATGTAGCAGGTTGTGGGAGGAAGGGAGAGAGTGGACTTAATAAAAAAATAATTTAAAAAAGCACATAGATTTGAACACTAGTTCTTTGAAGATTTTTCTAAGCCTATCAATAGGCATAAAAGTAATAAGGGTACCCCATAAAGCACTGGGTGGATTAAATGGGAACATGCTTTCTAAATGTCCTGCTATAGAACAAATGCAAAGGGTATTGTTACCAATAAAAGTAATGGATATGAAATGTTTAAGTTCAATCATGAGAAGAAAAGTTAGATCTTTTAGTAGCCACTGAAGTCCTCAGCCTTCCAAACCCAGTTCTTATTTACTCTTTCCAGTGGACCTTGGCTCTAACTAGAAGGCACTTTTGAGGCCTTGTGGCAAAGCCTTCTGCAAAGTGACCCAGGCAACCCCAGCCATCGACTGCTGATTTTGAGTCAATTTAGGACTTAAATATGAGCATTATTTGCATTCCATCTACATCTCCCTATCCGTTGAGAGGATATGGCCAACAGAAGGACAAGGATGAAAGAAGGATTGAAAACTGCTCAGTGGCACGCTCTCTGGAAGGCAAGGAATAATGGAGACCTGAGGGGATTAAGCTACAGAGCTTCTACTTAGAGGCCATTTAATGTAAAAAAAAAAAAATCATTCACTTCACAGAGGTTAGAAAAACACTTTGGGTATCCATTTGGCAGAGTGCTCTTAATTTGATTCTTCTTATTTAATTCCTCTCAGATTAAAATTGTAATAAAAGGCAAAACCCACTTTGAACAACAGTCTGGCAATGGCTGCTAAAGCTCAACATAAACATACCCAATGACCTTGCCATATGCCATCTGCTCCTATGTATATGCACAACTGAAACTTCTATATAGTTCATCAGAAGACGCGGGTGGGAGTTTTCACAGCAATACTGTTCAGTATGGCCAATGCTTTCAAACTAGCCAACTGCCCACCAAGAGTGGACAAATAAAATGTAGCATATTTACACAAAGGAATACTATGCAAACACAAGATGTAATTAGGACCAACTACACGCAGCCTCGTGGATAATTCTAGTACCATTGGGTAAAGGAAGCCAGACATATTTATTTCCGTTTATGTGAACTTCAAAACTAGGTAAAGGAGTTAGAAGTCAGCATAGTGAATAGAAGTCACATGACTGGAAGAGAGCATGAGAGGAGCTTCTGTGTGCAGATAATGTTCTCATTCTTAATTTGGGTGGCAGTCAGAAGATACGGAGCATTTATGAAAATTCATTTAACTGTACACTTAGAGTTTGTGCTTTTTTTCTCAGGGCATATTATACTTCAATAAAGAAGTTTACCTAAATGAAAAAATAAAGGCATTCCTCTTTCCTACTCCAAAGAGGGAGAAAAAAGTATATTCAAGACTTCCTACCTACCTTGTAAGGGAGAACAATATGATAGGACAGGTAAAATGCATGGCATTCTTTGTTAACCAAAAAAAGGAAAGCACCAAACTGTGAAACAGATTGCAACAACCACAAACAAAGCACCTGGTCAGGAAATACCAAATTCAACGGAACACCCAAGGAAATTCAACACCAAATCCTCAGGTCACTGGCTACCCTCTAACCCATTTGTATTTCTTAATAACTTACCGGAAGAGAATGATGGGATGACGTCAACCATGCTATTTCATCAGTTTCAAGGAAGTTTGGTACCTGGGAGCATGACTTTGCTATTGTTGAATCTGGAAACCACAGACAGCCTAGATAAAGCTGCTGGGCCTATTCTATAAGGATTTAGGATCACACTGTCCCATACCATGAAGATCGCCTATGTTGAGGAATCACACTTAGGATAGTTGGCTTTCTTGGTGTTATTTAGAGTGGTTTCTTAAATAACATTTGATTACACTGTTGATAGCTGGGAGCAGGAGGGGCAATGGAAGTAAAATTGTTAAGAACTTAAATTATCTAGTCTGTCTTTAGCATTAGCAAATCATAAAATACGGAAGCCTTAGTTTTGCATGACAAACTTTTATTTGTATCCGTAGAGAAAGACAAAGAAGTTGAAAGATGATCCTATAAAAGTTCTAAGAGCCAGGGCAGATCTCAACAGGGGGCCTCCCTCATTAACTGAGCTGCCCAGGGCTGGGAAGGCTACAGGGGGGTGGTTCTGCAGTGTGGAGCTGAACAGACCTGAGTTCAGATGGCAGTTCTGTACCTTGCTGAGTAACCTTGGACGATTTCTCGATCTTGCTAACATTTGATTTCCTTATCTGTTAAAGGAATATAATACCTACATCTCAGTGCTGCAGGGAGGGTCAGATGGGATATGGTTTATGAGGTGCTTAGCACAGTGTCTGGAAATAAGTAAATAATGAAATTGTACCCGGGGCACTGAAGTTCATCCATTACTTCCCTTTGGGCTGCCATAATTGTGCAGGGAACAGTGTGGCTAATTGATTTAGAGGTTTTCTGATAAGAGCTTCTAACACTAATCTACTAAGACATTTCTAGAGCCCTTATATGGAGAGCAAGAGAGATCCTGGAGTTATGGAGGTACTGGTGTAGCCCATGTCTTCAAAGGAATGCATAATCCAGTGTGAAAGAAAGAGAAAAAGCTCATCTACATTGATGGCTACCAGATACATTGCTATCAACTTACCTTTTGTTGTTTAATTTTTATAATAATCCTACATGGTAGATTTTTCTAATGCTAGTTTTTATAGATGAAGAAATTATTCTAGAAAAGTGCCCAAGGCCACAATGTTTGCAAGGCCAGAATGCAGACCTCTGGGTCCTCTTGCTTCCAAAGCCCATCTCTTTCCATTGCATGTTGCACAATGGGGTGGGGCAAACAGTCCAGCCATAACAACCGGAGGCAAAAGCAAACACATCTGACAGTGCAAGCACAGAGCTATGGGAGCACCAGGGAGAAAAGATCAGTTTCAAATGTAGAGATTTACCTTGATTAGTTTCAGATTTACGTTTTTGCCTTCAATGTAGTTATTTGCTCTGCCTTAAAATTTGGAAAAATATCCAAGATAGATGTTAATAAAATGTCTCTTCTCAATCATCTTAACCATCTTTTGCATCACACAGGAATTCTTTTTCTTGTTGCCTAAGATTTCTGAAATGAGAAGCCCTGTAGGTGTTGTGGTGGTATTTATCCAAGAGAGTCGAATTTGTATACTAAGATCTGGGATGTTTCCTAGTTCTGAAACTTAGCTGTATGACCTTGGTCTTGGCGCACAAGTCATCGGGTCTCTGAGCCCTCAGTCTGATCATCACAAAACAAGAAGAATCATATCGCCTATTACAAAGGATCAGAAAAGCATCCAGTTAACTATTGTGTGTAAAAGCACACAAAGAACCAGCCTGGGAGAGTCCCAGTAGCTACACTAAGGTGAACGTGGTTGTCCAGGTTTTCATTTTGATTTCGTGTGTAGTCCTGAGCAAGTTACTCTCTCCATAGTCCGGTTTCTCTTCTTATACAAAAAAGAATGGTAGTTCTTCTGAAGACAGAGAAATAGTAATTAGATTAGCAGATTATTTTTTAATCCTTTCAGAAACCTTTAAATCTTCAGATAATTGCTAATAATAAAATATTACATGTGTATATCTAGCTTTCTATATATAAAGGTCCATTTTATTCTGGAAAAAGAATCCATATTTTTCAACATCCTTTCAAAATAATGTAGACACTATGCCTCCAGAAGAAATGAATGCATGCACCCCACTCAGGTTTCCTGCCCTCCACCCCACTGTCTTCTTTTTTCCTTTCCTTTCCTTTCCTTTCCTTTCCTTTCCTTTCCTTTCCTTTCCTTTCCTTTCCTTTCCTTTTTCTTTTCCTTTTCCTTTTTCTTTTTCTTTTTCTTTCTTTCTCCTTCTTTCTTTCTTCCTTCCTTCCTTCCTCCCTCCCTCCCTCCCTCCCTCCCTCCCTCCCCTCTCTCTCTTTCTTTCTTTCTTTCTTTCTTTCTTTCTTTCTTTCTTTCTTTCTTTCTCATGTCTCTTTGTCAAAGAATAGTTTACATACCATAAAATTTATTCATTGTAAGTGTAGTTTGATTGTTTTTATACTACATGTGACTATTACATAGTGTTAGAACTTTTCACCACCCCATCATGACTACTCGTTTGCAGTCCATCCTGCCCCACATTCTGTCCCCATTCCATTTCCAGCAACCACTCATCTACCTTATATCACCTTCATTTTGCCATTTCTAGAGACCTCCCACAAATGGACCTACAATCTGTAGTCTTTTGTGTCTAGCTTCTTTCATTTAACATGCCATTGAGGTTCACCTGTGTTCTTGCACGTATCTGTAGTTTGTTCCTTTTGATTAAAAAAAATAGGTTTACCGTATTCCATTATTTGAATGTTCCATACTTTATCTGTTCACCAGCTGAGAGACATTTGTATTGTTTCCAGTTTGGGGTTATTATGAATAACACTGCTATGAACTTTTGCACAAAAGCCCTTGTGTGGTCATATGTTATCATGTCTCTTAGTTCAAAACCTAGGGGTGGTAGCACTGGGTCACGTGATATATTTATGTTCAACTTTTTTGAGAAACTACCAGAGGTTTCCAAACTAGCTGCACCATTTTACATTCTCATCAGCAATGGATGAGTGTATCTCTTTTTCCACATCCTCCTCAACACTTGGTATGGTCAGTCTTTTTAATTATAGCCATTGTAGCTAATGTGTAGTGGTATTTCATTGTGGTTTTCATTTTATTTCCCTATGACTAAGGGTATTTAAAATATTTTCATGTGCTCATTCAGTATGTGTATATCTTCTTTTGTGAAATGTTTCTTTAAATCGTTTGTGCATTTTTTTCAGTTGAGTTGGTCTCTTATTTTGAAATGTAGTTTTTTAAATATTCTGGATACTAGTCCTTTTCTAGACATATGATTTGTAGAAATTTCTTCCAATCTGTGGGTCATCTTTCTATTTTCATAATGATGTCTTTTTTTGTAAAGATATTATTTATTTGAGAGAGACACAGAGAGACATAGAGCATGAGCAGAGAAAGGGGCAGAGGGAGAGGGAGAAGCAGACTCCCCACTGAGCAGAGAGCCCAATGGTAGGCTTGATCCTAGGACCCTGAGATCATGACCTGAGCCAAAGGCAGATGCTTAACTGACTGAGCCACCAGGTACCCTAATGATGTCTTTGAAGAGAAAAAAATTTTAATCTTGATGATACCCAATTTATCAATTTTTTTATTTTATGGATTATGTTTTTATAGAATATATAAGTATTAAACCCAAATCACAAAGATTTGATGCTTTTGTCTAGAAGTTTTATAGTTTTAGCTTTTATATTTAAGTCCATGATCCATTTTAAGTTCATTTTTCATTTATGGTGTGAAGTATGGGTTGCATTGAATATGTATATCTAACTGTCCCACCATTATTTGTTGGAAAGACTATCCCTTCCCTATCAAATTGCCTTGGCACTTTTCTTAAAATCAATGAACCATGAATGTGGGGGCTTATTTCGGAATAAATCTCTCTTCTATTCCATTGACCTATATGTCTATCCTAATGCCAGTCCATGCTGTCTTGATAACATCTAGCTCTATAGAAGCTTTTGAAATCAGATAGTTTAAGTCCACGAGCTTTATTCTATTCTTTCAAAAAGTTTTTTTGTTGTTTTTTGTTTGCTTCTTTACTTTCCTAGGTCCTTTGTATTGCCACATAAATTTTAGGATCGGCTTTTTAATCCCTCTGAATAATCCAGCTGGAATTTCAGTAGAGATTGCATTGAATCTAGAGATCAATTTAAAGAGACTGGTTAGGTCCTGTGGGAAGGCACACATTTATAGATAACATTTATCTAGCACTATTAAATTGTAAAGACTGCTTTAAAGTTTTTGCACTTACTTCCTTGGAAGGAAATGAGAAAGCAGTAATCATCTGCAAAAAACGCAATATGCATTTACACTGGGGTGTTGCCAGTTTTTTTCATTCTTTACCCCTCATTAAAAGAAGGGACTTGGTGGCTCAGTCAGTTAAGTGGCTGACTCTTTATTTTGGCTCAATTTATAATCTCAGGGTTCTGGGATTGAGTCCTGCATTGGGTTCCACACTTAGCAAGGAGTCTGCTTGAGGATTCTCTCATTCTCTCTCCTTGCCTCTCTCCCTCTCTTCCTGTCCCTTTTTCCTTCCCCCTCCCTCTCCCTCTCTCCTTCTACCCTTCTCCCAACACACACACTCTCTCATAAATAGTTTTTAAAAAATAAAAGGGTGTTGATGCGCTGTCTTTTATATTTTGAGCAGCTGGTCAAAGGGAACCAGATCATTGGAAGGCAATGGTATATTTCTCTCTGTTTTGTGCATCTTCTCTGGGGAAGATGAGTTGCCACCCCTCCCTCCAACATCACACATATGTTTGGAGCAGAGTTGCAGCTGGAGTTGGGTTGTTAAGGCTGTCTAGCTATGGGATGTTCTCATCTGTGCAGGTTGGCTTTGTACAGACTTGTGTAGAGCCCTCTGGGCTTTGTGAACACTGCCTGGGCAAACTGATTTACTCACCTTTACCCAGGATACAGACTTTGGGCCAAGGCACACCCTCATTATCCTGTCTGTTCAGGACCCTGCATTATCTGGGGAAAAAAAAAACAAACCCTGGAACAGGTGAGTGTAAACTTGGAGATCAAGCCAGTCCAGTCACAGTGGAAACCTCTCCTGCTTCAAGGAAAACAACAACAAGCATAAAGAAGGCTGAATCAGCCCCTACACTGCCTTTCGGCAGGAGTAAAACAGGAAACTTATGTGATTCTGCTTCTCCCTTCCCACCCTTGCATCTGCCACAGAAGCACCAGATCCTTGTTACCCACTTTGGCTTCCTCATTTACTATCAGGTTTAGGATTTGGAGATCACCTAGACTGGTGTTTCCCCAGTTCATGATGATTCATGTACTCATTTCAGTGCTTATAAGACAAAGAAAGAAGCTGATTTCTAGGCCCTATCTTTTAAGGCCATCGAATCCATTTTTTAAAGGATCTTGGGTGTTGCTTATAGACAGTGAAATTAGAAAAGTCCTGATCTAGGCCAGCACACTCACCTCCAAGCGTCTGCATGTCCTTCATCTAAAGTCACCATCAACCAGAGCTGTGTTTGTAAGTCTTGGGGACAGGAAAGCAATTTGTTTATTCCTTTGGGTATTCTAAGCAAATCATCTCTGAATCAAGTTAGAACTTTAAAAAAAAAAAAAAAAACTGCAACCTCGACCTTGGTAGTTTAACTTCCCCATATGGAAATGACTACATTCAATTATCTTTCAGTGTTACACCCTTGGTTTTTCTCAAGGGTCTATATAAGAAAGAAGTACTTCAGTGTTTCCAACCATCAGCAAAATTAGTGTGGAAGATAATTTTCCATTCCAAAGCGAAGGTCTCTCTATGAGAATTGTTTCGGTGCCTTCAGATGGTAGGCCTGGTTCTACTTTTTGAAAGCACTCAGGGCTTTGAGTACATTGTCCACTTTGAGTGTTAGCTTCTTTGCTTGTGTATAAGATTGTAAAAATAGCACCTACATCACAGGAATGTTGTGAGCCTTGATACAATGTGTGGCATCATATGGAAGTTCGGCCTACAATTGACTGTTACTAATTTAGAATAGAAAACCTTGCCTCTCTAGTGGCAATTGTTATGCGGCCGTTTTATCACACAGTGAGACTTTTAGTGACCCGTTTTCCCTTTTGTCCTCATCTGCTGAGAAACTCAGATCACAACAGGTTTGCCTGAGTTTGGAGTCTCAATATTTTCTTTTCCTCTAAGGTTTTTGTCCGGTTGTTTATAGATCATGACTTTCTCTGATAAGAATCTGCAAGCCTTTGTTTGGGAAGTAGGTAGGGCATTAGTTATAAATGGCTGAAGGTTGACCTCAAGGCCCATCCTCCACATCTCCTGGGCTTGTGTTAGGAGTAGGGCAAGAGAAAGAGGCTAAAGAAAAGCTAAAAAGCACAGTTGGTCATCCAGAAGCTAAGCAGATTATCAGGCAAGCAGATTATTTGCCCAAGGATGGGTTCTGTAATTATGGTTCTCTCTTGCTACTCCCAGTGGGCTGTTGCAGTCATCACAGGGCTTGGGGAATCCAGAAATCCTCCTGGGTATAGGACACTATAGAGTCGTTGCCTCAACCCCATTCCCTGCCATCAAGAATATCCTTTCTCTACCCAAATTGCTTTTCAGTTAACACTGCTGTGTGAGCTTATAGGAGTATGGGATTTCACACAGAATCATAGAATTTTATGGCTGAATGAGACTCGAAATTGGCTAGTCCAGCCTTTCACTTTTTACAGATGAGGGGAGGGGCCTGGGGGCTTGGAGAGGTTAAATAGTGGCATCATTGAGGTCTCACGGGTAACACATTAAGGAATGACATCCAATCTCTTGATTGCAAATATGGTAGCCCTTTATCGGGGGGCCTCCTCATCCACGAGGTATTCAGAACTATCTGTTCCTGATAGTGGATTTTATTTTTAAATGTGGTGCTAAATCCTGCCTTATAGTAAATGGTATTACTCCAGATGGTATTCTAGTCTGTATGCTAAAGTTCCTACTCCAATTTAGAGATTAACCAAATAGTAATAATTACCACAGAAGTCTGACATAATCAGCACTATTAAAGGCAAGCCATTTTTTTTTTTTGCACTCTGAATGTGTAGGCAGGTGCTTTATAAAACTCAACTAAATAAGCAAATTGTTTATTTTCCATAGAGTTTAATGCCAGCCAGAATGTAGACTTCTAACACGTGCATTTTAAATATGTGAAAAAGAAGAAAACAGATTGTAATTTTTTTTTACATGGCAGAATAGAAAGATGGGTGGAGAACAGTGATTGCAGAGCTCTGGTGAGTCTTGGCAGCGCATCTTGCCCCACAGGTTCAAGCAGAGCTAGAGTTGTAGGGTATAAGTTTGGGGCCAGGTACCTAGTAACTGTCACTTATGAGGTCACCTGTCACAACAAAGCCCACACTGTGCTTTAAAAGTTTGTAATCAATGACCTCCTCTCCACAACGAATTGTATGTTTTTCATCTGTCCTTCTATAGGCACTAGTCTTCCATCTTGCTCACGATCTGAAATACTTCTCCTTCTTCTGTAAATGACTCCATTGTAAATGATTTTGATTCAGCTACATCCATTTGGGGGGTGAGTTTGCATATAAGCCTACATCTATGTTCAGGCCTGATCCCTTTTCCTGGCCCTGTGCATAGGGCTTGAGTGTGAACCGTCATAGGTACCAGTGTAAGAAGAAATGAAAGCAAGGAGGTGGCTCTTGCATGCAAAGCAGAGGCTCCCTTGTCCTTGAGCCCCTGACCCTGTGGTCCCCCAGGCCCGCACTGCTACAAAAACAGACTTTTTTGGCTGCAAATGGCCTTTGATTCTGGCTCACTGAATCACTTGACATGTTCAGCATCCTGAGATGAGTGAGTGCCTGGGTCAAGACTGATGCCCCTGGTCTTATGACAGTATTGTTTCTCAGCAGTGTTTTTGCTGATGATTTATAGACCAAAGCCCTGCCACATTGGGTCTTGGCGTATCTTTCTTCCACCTTATGTGACAGTTCATGTAACACAGTTACTCTCCTATGCCCGTCCTTGGGAAAAGAACGGACACCGAGAGGGCCTTTGGCCAGCGTCCCAAATTGCACTAACAAGCCTTCTCTTTGTGAATGGCCCCGGGACCACCTCTGTTCAGAGAGTTATTGCTAATTGTTGTTGTTTCTATTATTATTATGTGTAGTAGTGCGCTGCACCATTTTCAAAATATCATATGATCGTTCGCCCTAGTAACATCATTGTGAGGCAGTGTCAGCAGTGGAGTGTTATATGGTTGAGACTGCCACCTTCACAAGATCACATAGTGCTGAAACTGGATTTGAATCCAGTCGTACTTACCCCAATGTCTCCACAAGTTCCGCTAGTATTTTATGCAACTATATTATAGATGTTGTTTTTCTGCATGATTTTTTTCTCTTGGTAGCATTCATGTAACTTTTTCCATGTAAGTTTATTTCATTCTTTTAATGGCTACATATGGTTTAATATTTCCTTTAACTACTTTCTTATTTGGGTTGCTTTCTGTTGTTTATTCTTTGCTGTTATAAATAATGTTAAAGATCCTTAATACATATACTTTTAAGCAGTAATGAGAGTTTCTGTAGGATAGCTTCCTAGAAGTGGAATCATGCATCAGAGAGTACATGCATATTAAATTTTAATAAATATTGCCAAAGCTGCCTCCCAAAAAGAATTTTGCTCACCAATAGTGTGTGAGAATGCCTTTTTCCTAACATTAATCTTCTCTTTATCTCTGCCCATTTGATGAAGAAAAAAATTTTTTTTCTAAGTTGTGTTTCTCTGACTCCTGGTGGAGTTGAGCTAATTATTTGTTTTTTGGGGGGAGATATATATATATATGCTTTTTGCCCATATTGCCACTTATTTTTTTTATTAGAGACACTCTATATATTCTGGATAATAATCTTTTGTCTGAAATGCACAGCAAGTATCTTTCCCTGTTACTCTTCCTTTAACCTTCTTATGTATAGACATTTATATGTGTGTGTGAAGTCATTATTTGCCTTATTGTTTCTAGATTTTGCCTTGTTTAAGGAAGCATTCCTAGCCCAAGTATACTAAATTATCTTCTATATACCCTTCTATATTTACCTCTGTAACTCTCTAGAATTCTTTTCAGTGTAGGTTATGAACTAGGAATCTAGTTTTACCTTTCTCTAAGTAGAGAATCCATTGTTCTCACCATTAATGGAATAGTCTGTTTTGCAACTCATTTGAAATGCCACCTTTATCATAGACTAAATTATCTTGTGTATAGCTGTGCAACTGGTTTTTCTATGTTATCTGTTTCACCAATTTATTTTCTATTCCTGTACCAGTATTGGAGGACTTTAATTGTTTGAGCCTTAGAATAATTTTTTATGTCAGGAAGGGAAAATCCCCCTTAATTGATGCTCTGTTTTTCAAAAAATGTCTGTATTTTTGTGCACTTTTTTTTTCCCATATGAACTTACAGAATCAGGATGTCAAGGTCTGTAGACAAAATTCCTTTGAGTATTGTGGTTGAGAATGCATTGCATTAATAGGTTCATTTTAGATAAATTGACATCTTTAAACATTTAGTTTCCTCATCCAGAAATATATGTCTAAATGAGATGACCTTGACCCCAAAGACGTTTAGATTCTCTTTTCCTTCAGTACTACCCATGAACATGTCTACATTATGATTGTTAGCCCTTTATGTCCATCAATTAAATTCTAAAGTTTTCTTTATGTAGATCTTGCATTGAAAGGTTTATTTGTTGCTGTTAGAAATGGAGTCCTGTTCTCCCATTACACTAACTAAATTTGTATTGCTAGTCTATAGGAAAGCTGTGAGGTTTTAGATGTTTTGTTTTATTTTGTTTTTTTATCAAGCTGTTTGAGCTCTTTCATTGGTGACCTGCATGTTTATTTCTTCTTACTGTATCACATTGGCTAAGACTAAAAGAGTTTGGTGAAATTAAAACTAAACTAAAAAAACTAGAACCTAAATACTTTGGTGAAAGTGTCAGCTATTGTGTGAGTGCTGTCTATTGAGAATGCACCTAATGTTTCACCACTAAATATGATAAATACACTATATCAGTTTGAAGATCTCTCTTTCTACTCCCAGCTTTCTGAGGAGTGTGCTTTTTATTGTAGACTACACAAGCTTCCTGTCAAGGTGCCTTAATTTTTCCACTTACATTTTCCTTGAGAATCCAGAGATTGTCCACACTGGCTGGGAACTCTCAGCATTGGCATCCCAGCTGAACTACAGTGGTTTAGAACTTAGTGTGACTTCTCTCTTTCTCCCCTTTCACTCACATTTGACCCTGGGTGGCCTAAGGGAAGGAGCTACTTTGTGTGACATTTCCTATGCTTCCTTCATCCCCTGGAAAAAAATAATTAAGTAATAGTGTGTGAACCAAAACAAGAGCACCACTTCTAGAATTTTCTGATTGGCAGCATTGAACAGATTTCATTCCTGGCTTCTATTTTGAGATAACTTCACTTTTTTTCCACTTGATTGTCTTGAGTAACCAACCACCATCTCACACTCTGGTTACTAAGTGGCTTTGTAGTTTCTACTGGAGGGTGTGAGAAAGGAATCACTACCTGACCTCTGATTTCCTGTTGAGATTTCATGCAAGCACAGGGTGCAGTTACTTCTAACTCTGGGTTCTCAGCACTAACTGCCTTGCATGTGGTTGATGCAAAAGAAATGCTTCACAGTTGGTTGATAAAATTTCATTGCAGAGTATATTTGATAACTTTCAGGTGGTGAAGATTTTTTGCTAAGCTATAAACAGAAAGATTTCATTTTGTCAGGCATGCATTTGGAGCATGACTCTAATGTGACTTGGCACCTGTCTACAGAATTGTCCCTGTGTCCAGTGACATTTTGCTTTGGGGAAGTCAACACCTGCTGTGATGGCATCTGTCATATTTAGGAATGTGAAATGCTCATGAATAATGCAAGGCCGCCTCAGTAAAATGCCTTTTTCAGAAAACAATATAAGACTTTGGTAAAAGATTGTTATAAGCAACAAAGAAGAGAATTTGGGGTCCTTCTGAGGTGAAAGCTGTTGATGTCTTTTATTATGGTTTTTCCCATCTTGATGTAAGCTAAATAGATTTTATTATTTTTAGAGCGTGTAGTTAAGAAAGCAAGAACCTGCTAGATATGAGAATCCTTTCCTTTTATTGCATTAGTACAAACCAGTATTAGTCTCCACATCAATTTGAGTATTAATGTTTTGGGGGTACCATTTTTGGAGACGGAGTGGACTCATCTCAGACACGTGGTGTGTGACTGGCAACCATCCAAGAGCGACCAGGCCAAGAGAGAGATGGATGCCGGAAACCCCGAGAAGCAAGGCAGCCCCATCATCCAGGCATCAATAGCCGGTCTTTGAGCCCCTTCCAGTTCTGATGGGGTCAGTTTCAGCTTCCAGGGCTGCTGGTATCGGAGGTTAGGTCAATTGGACAATTATTTTTCTTGCCTCAGCTGTTCGCTTTTCCTCTAAATCCCTGAGTCCAGAAAAGAGGCTGAGAGCTGTGACAAGGTGTAAACTAAATAGTCCCTACCTCTTCTCTTGCAGGCAGGTGACAAACATTACCACCCCAGCTGTGCACGATGCAGCAGATGCAACCAGATGTTCACAGAAGGAGAGGAAATGTATCTTCAAGGTAAGGTGGACTCAAGAATTTATTAAGTTCTTCCCATCTGGGAAAAGAAAACCTTGCTTTGTTTGTTTGTTTGTTTGTTTGTTTGTTTGTTTGTTTGTTTCTAGAGAAGGAGGCATTTCATTAGTGGCCAGGCTCCCCAGATCCAAAATGAATGTGGCCCAAAGTTACCTCGTCAGTTAGTATTAGTCAGCCAAGCAGTTGACATTGCTGACAGTGAGCCCCTGAATCTGTTTTAAAAAAGGAATGTGTTGCTTCTAGAACAAATGAATAGGCCTTGATGTTTGGTGCTACGGAGGTGAGGTAAGATTGAAAATCAGAAATACCTCCTCCCAACCTTCACCAGGAAATTTGGGAAAGAAGACAAAAGAGGAAAAGCATTCATAGAGGCTACTTTGTCTTTGCTCCTTTCACTATCCTATGAGAAGGATTTTTTGACCCCTCCAGCCTGCTCTTACGCAGGCTTTCAGGAAGAAGAAAACGTCATACTTGGTGAATTGCATCACAGATGTATTTCATCCCATTGAGATGATGTAGCTGTCCTATTGAACGAAAGAGAGAGCGAGAGAATGAGAGAAAACATACCCAGAGTAGAAAGAGAAATGGAGAAGTTTCTCGTGGCAAAGAAGTACTCATTACTTACCAGAGGGCCATCAGATTTTTTTTTGAGGGAGGAAGCAGGGAAGGGGCAGAGGGAGAGAATCTTAAGCAGACTCCATGCCCAGCCTGGGGCTCAGTCTCACAATGCTGAGGTCATGACCTGAGCCGAAATCAAGAATTGGATGCTTAACCAAGGCACCCCCCAGATTTTTTTTAATTGAGAAATCTTCCCAGTGTACAACCATAACTAGTTTTTATCTCCCCTAAAATACTGAAACTTCTCAGAGGGAAGCTTAGGGGAGGATTCTCTTCCAGTCAGACAGCACCATCTGCACAAACATTTTACTATTTTTAGCTGGAAAAAGAGTCATTAAATTGACAAGGGCTTATCAGTAAAATTAGCAAGAACCATGAGAGCTGGTGCTCATTTAGTTTGGTAATTACCGGGTCTCATCTGCCTTCGAATTCATTTCTTTGTCTTTCTGCACTTAACACTATGTGTATTTTAATGAATGGTTTGCTTTGCTCTCTATGTTGTTTTTATACAACGAAGAAATGTCTATAGAAATGATTCTTGAATATTAAAGCAAAGTCTTACCTATTCTCCTCTAAAAAATGCTAGGTAAATGAGAAATTGACAATCCAAATATCCCTTAGTTTTAATGATGACTTTGCAAAGTTCTGATGAAAAAAGTCACTGAATTTTGAAGGTCCCAATAAAGACAAGTGACAAGCCCCCAAAACCATGGTCTCATGTGGACTTTATATGACACATTTTCCCGAGGGCAGGCTGTGAATCTGCCTAGCAATAGGCAGGTGTCACTTTGCATTTTCAGCATGAAGCAGATTTATTCTCTATTTGATCTCCAGGCTTTGTTTTAGATTTTAGTGTGTCAATCATAGCACTCAAAAACAAAGACACAAGAGTGTGTGTTAACCCCATGTCTGCTAGGAACTGAGACTCAAAGGCTCTGGGTGCAGCTCTGCACGTTCACATGGTTCTGGAACCTGAATAGAGAGTGATTTCAAGCTGTGCACAAATGCAGCACATTCATACTACAAATAAACAAGTATCCATTAAGATGGGCTATACTCAGAATTCCAGGGATTGTTGTAAATGTCTTCTGGAGTTGGGCTTCAGCGCTCTCTGCCTGCCCTCTTGGCACATCCTTGAAGAATGAGTAGTTCATCTTCCTCAGCATCTGATATTCTCCCCAAGTCACATTCCTTGTGTGGCTGACCTCTGAAGAACAGTGTGACACTGTGCAAACCCAGTATTCTGGCCAAAGGCTTTTACTCAATAGAACCTTCACAACGAATGCTGCTGTTGGGTCCACCCCAACCCTTGGCTTTCCACATTAAGAGGATTTCCTGTGCTTTGTAGCCAGCCTCAGAGTAAATGTTAATGCTGAAAGGACTATGTGTCTGTCTGGTCTGTTTGTTTCATTTTTTATTTTTTTTGGCTCTTGGTTAAGCAAGATAGAAATGATTGTTAAATAGGGATTCAAGTATTATTCTGATATAAAAGGTATTATCTTGTGGTTAATATTATTTTAGCTATTTTAGCTCAGTGGTATAAAATAATTCAAGAGTTACTGTAATTTAGTGACTTTTCAAGTACACACAGAACAGATAAAAATTTGATAATGAAATGCGGGAGGTCTGATATTCTTGCTGACACTTATTAAATTTATATCACTTACTTACTGCTTTCAACTTAGTAACTTTATTTGCTCAAGTCTTACCCAGGGCTCCTTCAGTTCTTTTGCCCATAACCATATTTAAACATATCCTTATGTGATCATAAGACTTAGATCTAAGGGGCAGCCCTGGTGGCTCAGCCGTTTAGGGCCGCCTTCAGCCCAGGGTGTGAATCTGGAGACCCAGGATTGTGTCCCATGTTGGGCTCCCTGCATGGAGCCTGCTTCTCCCTCTGCCTGTGTCTCTGTCCCTCTCTCTGTGTGTGTCTCTTGTGAATAAATAAATAAAATCTTAAAAAAAAAAAAAAAAAAGACTTACATCTAGGTCTTACCCACAACTCTTTAAATGACATCTATATCTAGGCATACAAAATCATATCAGTGGGCTTGGATTCTTATAAGAGCTTTCTCTGGTATATAAGTGTTTTGCTTAGTTGTGTGATATGAGCACCATCCAGAGAAGGGTTTCATACTCTAAGAAGGTAAAGCATTGACTCAGGGACAGAAAAAAAAAAAAAAAAGGCACTTAACCAGTAATTTCACTCATTCACAAGTGGAGACCTTTTTTTGTTAATTAAAGGTTAAAAGTTAAAGAAAACTTCTGCATTCGGAATATAACTTTCAACCTTTCTACTACTTGGCTTGATTTTTCCGTATCTTTGTAAATGACTGTGTAATTGGATCAACAAAAAATTCAGTGAGTTTTGCTTCTGGATATAGACTATCTGGTTTGACTCTATTTCCCTCATCTCAATTGCTTGGTTGTTTTGATGTTCTATAAACATGGTTTATGGATTATATTTAAATTAAATACAGCTTGTAGTAAAGATACAGTCATGACTTTTAAGGGATAATAATATGGTCCAAAGCAACAGCGACAACGCTCAGTCAAGAACTAAATGTCTCTTGAATCAAAACACTGTTGTGCCCATTAGTGGTCTCTGTGGTCTAGAATTATGACCTTTATAGAGCAAGCTCAGACTGGTTGAGGAAAACTCACCTAGAGGTTAGAGTTGTCATAATTCACTTGGGCACAGGGCTCTAACACTCCCCTCTCTCCGTAGAGAAGGATATGATCTGTTCTCAGGAGTTCTGGCTAATAGGACTATGGCTTCTTTCCATTTCCTTTAACGCTTTGCGGGCACCATGTCTTTCCAGGTTCCACCGTTTGGCATCCCGACTGTAAACAATCTACCAAGACTGAGGAAAAGCTGCGGGTAAGGAAACAATTAGAACTGTGATGCCAGGTGCATTTGCCGCTGTCTGTGTCATAGTCGCTTATTCTTGGAGCTGGAGTTTGGGTGAAATTGCTTTTTCATGACTTTTTTTTTTCTTAATAGCAGATCAAGTTGAAAGACCATTTGGCCAAGGAAGGAGGTTCTCTTCCCTCCTATGTTAAACCGATTGTGTTTTTTGTTCCAAATGTTTGTGTCGGAGAAAGTAAGCCTTGCCTCACCAGTCGGGTTCATAGGAAAGCATTCAAGGGAACAACCAAACCATACAGATGGGAAAAAATGATTCATAAAGTTCTAGGTCCAACATTTGGTGACCTCACCAGACGTTTTTGTACTTAGCCCATAAGGTACCACCCTGACCCAAACTCTGCATCCATGGTACATTTTACTGACCTCTTAAGTCCAAATTTCACTGAGTAGCCTCTATCTCCAAAAGCCAGTGGTTTGTCAGATAAAACATTTAGGGAAAACAATGATGAGCCCAGAAGTGTCAATGTGAATAAGCATTCTGGTAACTTAACTCTTAGGTAACATCAAAATGCTTCAGTAACTGTCCTCACCGAAGCACACTCACAGAAGGATAGAGCCTCTTCATCTCCCACTTCTGAAGCCTTCTCCTGGTCTTATTCAACCCTGACAAGACCTCCAGATGACACTATTTTATGTGTTTCAGAAGCAAAGAGCTGTACACCCTTATAAGTCAGGATCATTATCTATATCCTGTTCAGATGCCCTAGTTTTTTCCTTAGACTGTGAAATATTTTCTGAGCAATAATCACACTGGAACCCAGGCCACGGCCTCTCAGTTTGGCTGACTTAGTGGTACCCTTGGAAAAACTGTAGTTTGTGTTCCATTTGGCATCTCAGGGAAAAGAATGGCCCGAATTTATTTTGGAAGCCAAACTCTAGAGTATGGTGTCAGATCTGCTTAAACTGCCATTAGTAGATATAAGCATCTATGCATCCTAACCCCATTGGCATCATATTTTTATGGAAAAGATTTTTTAAAAACCTTTTTCTTAGAAGAATGGAGTAAAAAGACAAACTGAAAAGGAATCTGTTGGTCTCTATTTCGACATAACAGCTTCAGCTTGAGCATGATGTGTATTAACCCTCAAGCCCATCCACCAGGCAGGTGCACACTGGCAGTCACCCATGTTGGGCACCAGAGTCTGAAATTTTTTAGGAGCTATGGATGCTGTGAAATATAAAGCATATAAAGACTATTGTATCTTTATAAAATCCTAAAACATTAAAGATAGTAATTATTGTCATTCTTATCATGAGAATGTAAAATTCATAGCATAGCTTGAGGACACTGCCCAGAAACCACCCAAGTAGCTAGTGGTCTGTACTCTCTATAGTGTGGCTTTCAGTTTTTTGAATAATCATTTTCACTTCATCCCTGATGAAGCTTTTTGGGAGATGAGGAGAAGAATGCTAATGAGACCAGACTACATGGAATGTGGGTCTTTTCTCTATAAGGATTGCTTGAGTTTGCAGATAGTGTGACTAAAATGATACTTAAAAAAGAAAAAAAAATTGATTGCATCTTGATAGAACTCCCTGGTTAAGTCTATGAAAACAACTAGTGAAATACTTCTCTTTCTGGCCAAGAAGAGCTATTAGCTTTTCTTCCTTTAGTAAAGTTTTCCAGAAAATTCCAAAGCTTTTCTCCTGAAGCCAACATTCAACCACTTGGGAGGGCAGGCCAACCCTCAGCTTGCTCACCTTTGGGAAGCCCCATAGTGTATAGAATAGAGCACTCCAGAGGGGAAAAGGTTCCAGGGTGCCCTGAGTGAGGTATGTGCTGACGTCGGTGGGGTTTAAAGGGGAATTGGTTTTTGAATAAGGGAATAAATGTTGTGCTCTCTTAAGGGTGTGTCTACAGATCACAGACCTTGAGCCAAGATTTCCAAGCCTTTCACAGGGTATCACATCAGTGCAGTTACCATAGCAAAACGAAAATGTTTTAAGAATCTCTGCAACCCCACTGAGTAATCCACATTCTTGGTATTTAAGAACTCACAGGGCATTTGTAATGACAGATTCTTAAGGACATCTCTCAATGGCTTCATTGGCTCCTTACTCTCCATGTATAGAAATTTCTAAGCCGAAATAAATGGAAAAGGAATCATGGGGAGTTAGAATGTAGATGAATAAACTATAACTTGAAGACCAGTTAATATGCTTTTAAACATGGGCTCTCCAACGCACGCGCGCACACACACACACACACACACAACTATAAAGCAATGCCACTTGACATTTACTATCAAATTCATTTTCCCAAAGGTTTTGTTTTGTTTTGTTTTTTTGTGTGGTGTTTCTAAATTGAGCTTATTTCTTTGTTCATTCTTCCCTTTTTTCATGTTTTATGGCAGCTGCCAAACAGTCATCGTTCTTCCTCCGATTTCTTTTATCCCAAAAGTCTGGTTCGACGCACAGGACGGTCACCGTCTCTGCAGGTTGGCGCTGTGTCTAAGCCAAGGCTTAGAGACGCTGTCCTAGTCCGAGGCTTCTGTCGCTTATCCTGTCCATGCTGCTTTCCCCACATAACTTCTGTGGCTCCTGCAGAAGCAAATGCTTTTTCTCACCCACAGAGTGCATCTCACATTCTGATATGGCTGTTTCCTTTTCTGAGTATTGTTTTCATTAGAGTACTGGCTAAAGCATTACTTTCATTCAACCGAGCACATTAGAAGCTCCCCCTTTGGTCCTGTATCTACACATTTGTTCATTGAACAAATATTTGCCAAGCACCCAGGTAGAATGAGTGCAAGGCTGGATGCTCTAGACCTAGACCAGCAGGAAAGACACATAAATAATAGACAAATGATTATAAAGTGGTATTAGAAACCTGTCACATAGATGAGGGCATGTCAGATGAGAGAAAGAATCTCAGTGGCACTTCCCGGGGATAGTGGCCTTTGAGTTGAGTTGTAGAGGTCCGTGGAGATGAGCACACATAGAGATGATGCCAGGGGGTGTGGCTGGTGAGAACAGCAGCAATGCCAAGCCGAGAAACACAGTGCTTGGATAGGGAGCACTTTGGCTCAAGAAAGCAGTAGTGAAGTGAGAAGGGAGACAAGAGGGACCAGGCGCCTACTTTGCCGAGGCCAGGAGCTTTAAATACACTCTCTGTTGCTCTCCCTAAGAATTGCTGTGAGGTAGCTGTCCTCACCCCCATTTTCAGGTGAGAGACTGAGACTCATCACAGTTGAGTGATTTCCCGAAGAGTTAGCCCACTGGTAAGTGGAAGAGCTAAGAGTGGAAGGCAGGTTTCTGAGTTCATAACTCGTGCTCTTTCCACTACGCCACAGGGGAACTTAGGAAGATAGGAGGGGAAGACCGCATGCTAAGTCTGATGTGTTTAAGAAAGAGGGCAGCATGACGTGCAGAACCATCCAGAAGCCAGGAGAGGGCTCATCCAGCTCTCCAGATGAGCAGTGAAGCAGGAGATGGTGCTCCCTTCACATACTTGACCTCCTTCTGGGGTTCCTGAGAATCTGCTGAAACCAATTCAATTATAACTTTCTACAAGTTGATCTTGGCCCAGATGAAACCCATTTTTTTTTTTTTAGATCTGCTAACAATTCCAGATTATAACATAACACTTTAGTCTGGTCTCTGTGCTTACACCTTTTTTTCTGTGCCTGCTCGAACAGTGCTAAGGTTGAGGAGAGTTGCTTAGTGTACTTTCATTAAAACTTTACATTCTTTCTTTAAATGGTTTGGAAGAGAGTTTGAAGCATATACATTTAGAGCAGAAAGGAACCTTTTAGACATCACCCCCCAAGTGTCTTCATCTATAGAATGAGGTAAGCCCAAAGTGCCCCCCCCCGCCCCAGCATCAGCAGTAAGACTTAACTGCAGATTCCAGGCCTCGGGTACGTTATGTTGGCCCATGATACTGGGTTACGCTCCAACTTGTATTTGTCATTATGATCTTCATTCTATCTTAAAGCTTCAGCTCCAGTGGCAGAGTTTTCACATGCAGTGAAATTATAGTCTCCTGAATCCAGTGGAACAGCCAAAGACTGTCCCCACTGCAAATGAGTGTTGCTCAGAATTAGAACCTCTATTTGGCAAGACGTTGCTTTTTCAATAGTTTTTGGATCCCTTTCCCAAAAGTATGCTTTATAACTCAAATAGTGTTCTGTCTTGTTAGCCTGAGGCTATAGTCAAGTGATGCATTTTGAACAAAAATCTAATCTTTGAGTGTGAGATTTTTTGGTTTGCTCCAGACCCTTAAGTTTGAAAGAGCCTCTTAGGTAGTGGTGGGTTGAAGGAGAGAGAGCTCTGTTTTTAATAACTACTCTCTTCCTGTCCTGGTTCAAAAGGGACATCTGATTCCCATTATCCAGCCATAAATATCAATGAAGTCAACTTCAGCTCCATCACAGAAAGTTGTAAACAGCTTGGGATCTGGCAAGGAAACAGGCCATTTGACAAGGTCTCCCTTTACCATTGGCTATTGAGGAACAGCTCACCAGAACTTTTGAGAAGCCTGAAAATTCCAAGGCAATCCTCAGGTCATACAGATATATTGATCTTTTAGATGCCTTACACAAGCAGTTCATTTCACCAGAAATGATAGTTAGTTATTAGGTAAATCAGCTGTACTCTTGCAGGGACATTCAGCCCTCTGTGCTCCAGAAGCAAGTCTTGGTTTTGTTGTAGAAGAAATTTACAGGAGGAAAGTCATTTTATTATTTATATTCTACAGTTGCTCCTTGTCTCCTCGGGCTGAAATACGGGTAAAAGAAAATGATGAAGTAGAATTACCTAAGAAGAACATTCAATTTTACTTACTTGGACAAGTTTTATATGAATAGTGAATTTTGTCTATAGGTAAAAGTCAATATTAAACATTTGTAATTTCTGCTATAATTCATTATAGACAAAGCAGATGGCATTCCCAGACCAAGTTTTTTAGAATCCACAGTGGATCACTTGCTAAATTCTAAAAAGGAGCATCTCTGATGTGTGTTTGGAGGCTAAAGCATGAATGGACTGCCATACAAAATGGGCATGAGATTTTTTTTCTTTTGAAACTAACATTCACTATTATATGCACTTGCAAACCTATAATATACCAAACATATACCGTGTGTATATTTTTTAAAGAGCTAAATAGAGGCTTTATATATGTCTCGAACAAGGAGATAATGTTGGCTATTGTTTTATTAACATCACTACAATACATGCTGCTTTATTCCAGTCTTTTACTTTATTCGAATATTTTATTCTATTTTGGTCTGTTTTTATAATTCATCAGAATTATAGGGATTAAGATTTATTCTGGAAAGACATTGAGGCTCTTGGCCATAGTAAAGGGTGATGGCATTTGTGAAACTCTCCAGAGAAGGGTCTGGTATGCCCATTAGCTCAAAACTTCTTTCTCCAAAGGAATTAATTTCACCCTTCCTTGACTTAGCAGTGAACATGCAATGTATGCAGATTTTAAAAGTATTCCTTCTTCTGCAGCTATTATCACCACCTTGTCTAGTGAACTTCAACAAAAACCCAAGGCAGGTACTGTCAATCTCAGCAGCACTTCGTATAAGGTGTCAATCACCTTATATCAGTAGTCATCCCTTGGCATTCATCAACTCTATCCCATTCAGTTGCCTGTAGTGTCCCCTCCTTCTTAGAGCATGGCTTTGGAAGAATGCAAGTTAGATGGGTAGTTGTCGCACCCTTGCTCCTGCTGAAAGTGGGGAGGGCGGGGGCAGCAGAGTGCTTTCTGGCACTCCCCCACCAAGAAGGGACCAGAGTGCACGATGGCCCTTAATGGAAGTAACTGGAAACTATTATTTCTCTGCTTATTCACCAGGCAGAGCTCTGGTAAGTCTTTTTTAATGGTCAAAATCTGAAGAAGGATTAGAGATGCATGGAAGCATAAAGAGATGTCTTCAATGTAATTCTCACTTAGTGACTATGCCTCCTGAATGGTAGGACAGATGGACCAAGTCAAGGCATAGAGAAAAAATCATCTGTAAGGTAGTTAGAGGGCTTTTAAAAAGATTGTATGCCAAAAACAAAGAAACATGTATTTTCAAGCAACCACTATAAGGGATCAAATGCCATTTTTTTTCTCTTCCTTATTGAAACAAACTACTCGTCTTCTGGTGAGACTTATCCGTGTTGATTTTTTTGAGAAAAATAAAAAACCTTTTTGAAATCAAAAGTGGGCACATGAACATGTGCTGGGGGAATAAATGTAGGTCACATGGACCCCTTGATGAGAGAGTGAACGAGGACAACCACATGCAATAAAAGGTTCTTAGTGAAACTCCTTTCCTCCTGTTGCCAAAATGAGGATTAAATTCTTTGCCTAATTTTATTAGTATAATACTTTGAGAAATCACAGCCAGTCTATAATCCTTTCTATATCTACTCTGCTTTCTCCACCCTTGCCTTGCCTTTCTTCTTTTTTCTTTTTTTTGGGGGGGGGGGGGCAAAGATGACACTAAAAAATAGAACTGAATTTTCCAACTGTGCTTTCAAGTTGGTTTTTTCCATAAGGCATGAGGGGCAAGGTGCTTAAATTAAAATAAGTAAATTGCATCTGCTTTTAACAACAGATCCTATTTCCTTTCTCTGTAGAACAGAAGTGGATATATCTTTGAGAATAAATATTAGAAATTCTCTTTTATAATATAGTTGACCATTAAACAACACAGGTTTGAACTATGTGGGTCCACTCATATGCTTTTTTTAAATATAAATACACTGCAGTACTAACAAATGTATTTTCTCTTCCTTTGGAGTTTCTTAATTACATTTCTCTAACTTGCTTTCTTATAAGAGTATAGTATGTGATACATATAGCATGCAAAATATGTTATTCAACTGTTTATGTTATCAGTAAGGCTTCAGGTTCAACAGCAGGTTTTTGATAATTAAGTTTTGGGTGGAGTCAAAAGTTATATGTGGATTGTCCACTGCACAGTGGGTCAATGCTGCTGACCTTGGCATTGTTTAAGGGTCAGCTGTGTAGTTGAGAGAGTAATTTTGTTTGTCATAACTCTCATAGAGGCTCACGAAGGCTGCTGACCCATTGGGTTATTGAACTCAATTAGTAATTACTGGGTCACTGTTGTTACCTTGAATATCAGAATGGGTTGAAAATAGTAATGTAGGTTAACTAATTGCCTATAAGGATCATCTGTGGAAATGTGGCTCACCTGTAAAACTTTGTTCTAGCCCAGCAGGGTGACACTAGAGTTAAGTTCATGGTAAAGAAGAAGCAGTCAGTGGGATTGGAAAGAGGGAAAGCATGGCAGTAAGTTGTTGCTTTTCAGGTTAAATGAGTTTCAATTGGAGTGGATTTGAGCTGCTGTATTGGAAGACAGCTTTGTGCCTTTTGAGGCTATCTTGGCCATCAGAGACCCTCAGCAAGTAAAATGGTTTCTTTTCATAATAAAGTTGTTCATTTAAAATTCAACATTTTTAGAATTCTAGATCTTTGAATTGAAATATAAAATTCCAAATATTTAAGATTAAAATACCCAAACCAATGTTGTGTTTTAAAAAAGTAATCTTATTATCTTCACGAAGGAGGGCCCTCTAACCTCCACTGGTCGAGCACATACACCTCGGGAGCCATTGGGACTGTGGCAGGAAAGCAAGCAATCGTGTATGCTGTTTAAGCCTGGAGCACAAAGAGACAGAGAACCAGGAACTGTACTGGTAGATAAGACAGGCATGTGCAAGGTATTTGGCCATCTGGCGTGGCAGGGGCATAAATTAGTAAACCTAAGACCTAGGCAGGAAGTCACCATCTCAGGCGGATACATTTTCACTTCATAGAGTTCTTGAGAAGGGGAAGGGCATTTGGCAATCTGACTGCTGCCCCATGTATGATGATAAGTGACTTCACATATCTAAGTTCTGATGAGAGTGCATGCAAGTGCAGTAGCTGTAGAGGGCTCTACGGACCTCTTCTCCACGGAGCTCAAGTTTGAAAGGACTCTTCTGTCATGAAGAACAAAACACCGGTAGTGCTCTCCTTCACTACGTGAGATTAACAAAGAAATCCAGTCTAAGTCCAGTGTCTGGAAAATGCTGAAAATGGGTACGTGCCCTGGGCGAGGCAAGGTGCTTTAAGTTTTATAGGTGTTTCCTTTGTCCCTATAAACTAGATTCAAGTACCGTCTCCTCCTTTGAGAAGCTGAAGCTAAAGGAAGTCAAAAGAAAAAGGGAGAGAGAAAGCAAGAAAGGAAAGAAAAACTCATAAAATGTCACACAACTAGGAGATCCAGGATTTGAACTAAATCTTGACTCCAAATCCAGCCTTCTAACCGCCCCCCATACTATACTACACAGAGTCATGTTTTATTCCATTATTTCATTTTAGACAGGAAAACAGAAGAAGAGCCATTGTAAGAAAATAAGCAAGGATGTAACTCATAAGCAAGACACCTATGAGTAGGAAGTAGATTTTAAGTAAGGTTAGGAGACCAGAATAAAGCAAAAGCAAGCAACAGTAAATGCGGTGAAATGAAGAGGAACTTCTGAATTTCCAAGAGACATCTGGAGCGTTTCCCAGTGCTAAATGGTCTGAAGATGCTCACGGCGGCCTGACCTCTCCACGAGAGCCAGGGCATCGTTAGATTTGGTGAATAGCCAACTTGACTTTGAGCACAAGTCTGACTGTAAAAATCTAAAATATTTACTCTAGAATCAGAGAGCCCGGGGCAGGTGTGTGCAAAATGGAGGTGGTTCAGCTTGAAAACCTTTAAGAATGAAATGAGACTTGTCAGATAACCCTTGACACCTTAAGCTCCACCAGTCATGATGTAAATGAACCAGCTGAAGGCTTCAGAGGAAGCCTGCTTAAGCCACAGATCCTCTAACGTGGTGAAGAAAGAAGGTACAGAGAGCCTGTGTGGAAACAGCCTGGTTCAGCCAAGAGAACTTTTCCCTCTGTGGAGTGCCTCAACCCTGGAAGAGAAGCTTACAGACCTCCTCCCAGACATGCGTTCACCTGGCTCTCCAGCTACATTCCTATCCGCATGCGCAGCACACGAGGGAACCATATACTTCAGAGCCACCCCAGGTGCATGATTACAGGGAAGGCAGAGAGTATCCCTGACCCGTATTTGGCAAAAATGAGTGACATGGGAGAGACCCCAAGACTCAGTGCATTCTCAGGCTATTCACACAATGTCCTAGCTGTTTGTCAGTGAAAACAGGGCTTTGTCATAACCATGTCAGTAGCTGAAGATGCCTGACTGTCCCTCACTACCTCCTTTCCTACCGCACCCCAACTCAGAGCCACTGCAGTCTTCTCGTGGAGCTAAGGACACTGCCTTCTGCTAGTTGATCTCAATTTTTTTCTTCTATCTTCACTTCATCCATCCCATTAGCTATGTTGATGAGACAGAAATGGTCACATTTGTCTTACAATATGGGGGAGATCTTAGTGCAGGAGCTAAAAGCTTGGGCTCCACCCCTAGGGCACCTGGCTTCATATCCTGACGCTTGAGTATGTGTGTAGCTGAGAGCTTGCACACTTCTTCCTCATGATAGCAGAACCTGGCTCAAGGTGTTATTGAGGAGATGAAAGTGAGATCAAGCCTGGAAAATGCTCCTCCCAGAGCCTGCCACATAGTAAGCAGACGACAAACTTTAGCTGCCACTAATATTCTAATATTCTTGCGTTGTTACTTGCCAGGTTTCACTTTGATATTGGGTTGGCACATATTTGCTGCCAGCTACTTGAAGCCGAAGGACCACCTGCAGTTAATAGTTATCCCACACAGAGGCATACTGGCTCAACTTTATTAACGGATGGCATCTTTTTAAAGGAGGACTAGATTCTGGTGTAGTGTCATTTCTCTGTTTTGATTGGGAAACAGACCAAGGAATTGGAGTTTTTTGAGCAGTATTACTATGTGAGCCCTTTCTTTCTCAGTAGACTCAGAATTGAGAATTTTCTCACATTGAGATGTGCATGTGATTGGAAAATTTAAGCCTTGGAGGAAAGTACTTGTATGTGGCAGGTCTTAGGGAGGGGGACCAGAAGCGATGAGCCTGCTACACCAGCACTGTGACTTCTCCAGCCCCCTCCACCCTGGTATCTCAAAGACACGAGAATAATCCATCACAACCCTCCAGTGAATTATCTGTTAGAATGAGTCTAATCACTCTCTGCCTTGAATTGGCCAGGTGGGTTTGCTCTCATTATTTCAGATATGAATTACAGAGTGATACAACATCCTTATTTTTAGGAGTTTTTTTGGCTCCATTACATTCACTTTCAAGGTGCCAAATATCAGTAGAAACGGTAGCAAAGAGGAAAGATCCAATTCCTAGCGGAGAATTACGAATTTTCCTCTCCAAGAAATGTCTGTACAGAGGGGAGAAGGCCTTTTAAGACTAGACCTTTGGTTTTCTTTGTGGAGCTTTCCAGAATGTGCCAGGGAGAGTGGGAGGCAATTAATCCTAGTTAATACTAATACATTTCCTTCCCACTGCTAGCACCTCCACTCAGTCTCAGGGTCCTCTAAGCATGTATTAGAAGGCCAATTTCTTTTGTCTTTCCCAGCGGCTGACCACTAACCTGACTTCAGTGACTCTGTGTGGTTGGGTTCACATCATGTAATTAACACTAGCCAGGTATCCACAAACTGAGTGTTTACGAATAATAAATTGTAGCTCATTCCCTCAATAAATACTTATGCCTTCTACATACCTGTGCAAAACAGGCATACACAGTGGTTTAAAAAAAAAAATTCCTGTGAGGGTAGGGATGGTAACTGAAGTTAATGATGGAGATAGGATGCAAACAAAAACACCCCAATTCATATGGAATTATAAATTTTATTCCTAAAGGAAAACTAAGAGAGATACTAAGAGAAAATAAGGGTAACCCTTCTGGATTGAAAGATCAGGGAGAGCTTCCTTGAGGAGGTGATGTTTAAAGCCAAGACTGAAGAAGGGAAAAAAATCAACCAAGTAAAATTAGGGATCAGAGCATTTCAGGCAGAGGGAACAGCGAGGAATAGAAGAACCCTGAAGCAGGGACATGTACCATGTTCCATGAGTGATGGTGTGAAGTAAGTGAGGAGGAGGAGAGGAAAGCAGGATCAAAACCCTGAGGTGCTGGGAGTTGTGATTTTAAGTGGTTGCTGAAGCCAAAAGTAGTGACCAAATTCTGTTCCTAAAAGATCTCTGCAGGGGGCGCCTGGGTGGCTCAGTGGTTAGGTGTATGACTCTGGATTTCAGCTCAGGTCATTATCTCAGGGTTGTGCGATTGAGCCCCATGTTGGGCTCCACACTCAGCGTGGCATCTGCTTATCCTCTCTCTGTTCCTCCCCACACTTGTGCGCACTCTCTCTCTCAAATAAATTGATTAAATCTTTAAAAAGAAAAGAAAGATCTCTCTGGCCACTGGGTACCAAGTGGATTTGAAGAGGGCAAGAATGGATGCAGGACACCCTCAGGCAAGATCATTGCAATAGTCCAGATGAGCAGAGTTCGAGCCTGGGGCTGGGTGGAGGGAAATGTGCACGAAGGCAGAGCCAGAAGGTCATAGAAGGGAGGAGGAAGAGAGAGTAAAAACAAAAGTCCCCAAATGCATTTTCAAGGCTGGTTGCACAGCTGGTTCTCCTTTGCCTTTCTCTCTAGGTTATATTTTTCCTTATTCAGGAAAGTCACAAATCTTTCTTTAACCAGCTTAGTTTTTAATAAATGCTAGGGACTCAGGCCAGTCTTGATTCTGAAGCCACGGTCTGAAGCCTTACAACACACTGTTTATTTTACAGCCTACCAGGACTTCCTCTGAAAGCATTTATTCTAGACCAGGCTCCAGTATCCCGGGCTCCCCAGGTCATACTATCTATGTAAGTATTTACACTTGGAGAAGACCCTTTCGGGACAGGTAAAGCAGCAGATTGTATTAGTGGAGTGGGTAATCCAAAATAGAATAATTTGAAACAACTTCTATTTATGTTATGAGCTCCAGTTTTCATTTTTGAAGGTCAACCCTCTCAATCATGTTTTCCTTCGGGTAATTAAATTTATATACAAATGTGACCAGCAACATCAATGACCCATAAAGTGCAGTAATACCGTGCAGGACTTTAAAAATTGCCACAGCCAACTTGGATATACATACTTGGGGATTAATTATACATTTCATAATGCTGATACTGAGTATTTTTAAATTATGCCACAAAGATATTTAAATATTTGGTTTATCAAATATGCAGTTCTTGTTTTTAGCCATCTGGGAAAATTTTTTGACCATCTGTTTGAGCTTCTCCATCTCTGTAATACATTTGGGGAAATTATCTTGAAGGTTTATAGGCTTTTCTACTTAGTTTATTCTACACAGACTTTTTCCTAAGATTTTGATGACTATTTTTTTTAAAACCATGATAATAAATAGGCAACTTTCTAAAGCAAAACGTTTTTGGTTTTAAAACTAAGCAGAATGTTTTGATTTGGGTTTATTTTTAAGGTCTTCACCTTTCAAGCCAGACATGAAATGTACTAACAATAGTTCCCAAAAGAAATGAGACCAAGAGTAATTTTGCTTTCTGTTTAACTTTGCCAGGCAAAAGTGGACAATGAAATCCTGGATTATAAGGATTTAGCAGCCATTCCCAAGGTCAAGGCAATTTATGATATTGAACGTCCGGATCTTATTACCTATGAGCCTTTCTACACTTCGGGCTATGATGACAAACAGGAGAGGCAGAGCCTGGGAGAGGTAATAAATTCTAGAAGCTGTGAGTTATATAACAGCTTTGCTTTTGTCATGTGTATGAGGACGACTGAGGGGAATCAAAATAAGTCACAGGGTCCCTTTGATTGCCTGCTCTTTGCAGGTCTCTGTACCAGGTGTTTCAAGGTACTCAGAAGCCTATCACACCATCCCCCTGGCATCAGGAGGTTACAGAGAGGCCGGAGGACAGACCAGCCAGAGGAAACAACAGGAAAGGATGAATGAGCGCTAGTACCAGACTGGGATAGCAGAGCAGATAGACTGGGAAGGAAGTCAGAGCTCTCAGGGGAGATTCTGTGAGGGGGGACAGAGGGTGTAAGAGAGGGAGAGTCTTTTTGAGGGGGTTAGGGGGGGTCCTTGGTCTGGGGACAGGCCAAAGTATAGTCATGGGGATCATGAGGAAAGAGAACAATACATCCTAAATCACGACACCTGCAGTTTGCAGCATCTTATTTTTTTTTTAAGATTTTATTTATTTATTCATGAGAGTGTGTAATGCAGAGAAAAAGAGAGACAGAGACACAGGCAGAGGGAGAAGCAGGCTCCTTGCAGGGAGCCCCATGTGGGACTCGATCCCAGGACTCCAGGATCACACCCTGGGCTGAAGGTGGCACTAAACCGCTGAGCCACCCAGGCTGCCCTGCAGTTTGCAGCATCTTATGATAGAATGTGCAGGAACAGAAACAGCAGAGAGCTCAAGACCCCAGTATGGCACAGCGATGTGAGCCAGGGTTCTGGAATCAAATTATCCGGGCTCCACCTGGGACTCCACATGCTGCTTGTACAACCATGGCCATGCGGCAGCCATTCTGACCCTGGTTTCTTCATCTGAAAAACAGGATGACAAAATGTACCTCATAGGACGTTAGTGAGGATTAAATAAACTATCTATTAAAAGTTAATATCTATATAATATCTAGATCATGTACTATCTGTTAAAACTGACCTATATAAACTAATCTATTAAAGCAATTAGCAGAGAGACCCATGGCAAATGTTCGGCAAATGACAGCTGCTACGGGGGTCGTTACCTGTCCTCTTGGGGCTTATTTATGCTCTCCCAACATTAATGGTCCAGGGACTGGAGCACAGACTCTCAGCTCCTTAGGCTCCTCCCCATCCCTTCCCAGGATTTGGAGTTCCCAGCCCGGGTAGCGTGGACTCCGGTCTGTTCAACTCACTCTTAACTTTTTTCCCTTTTATTTTTAAAACTGGAATCCTCAGTGGACTGGCTTGAGTGCGGTCATGGAGATGTTACCCAAGTATTGGACTGAAATTAGGTGTTCAATCCAAGGTTAAGACAGACTGTAAACTACCTAACATCCCCACAGTGCTTGGAGGTCTTAGATGAAGAAAAGCCATGAAAACCATGGTGATTCTGTGTAATTCGCTCTCCATAGAGCCTCCTTTTATTTACTTATTTTTCAGTTTGGGTTTTATTCCAGAGCATAGCTCTGGGTTGAACCGGCCCACTGGTCAGGAAGGGACATTCATTTTCATGTAGTGCCCCCTCGTGGTCACAGGGATGTAACTGCATCTGCAGCTGCTCAAATGCAGGTTGATCCGGCCTGGGCTGTCCAGTGGCCCTTGGACCCTAGAGAGTTGCACAGGGAGTAAAAGAAAAAGGACAGTTCCTGAACAGGGTGCACAGGGCCTTGTCCTGGAGCAAGTGGATGAGAATTTTCTGATATTCAAGTCACACAAACAAGGTGGGGAGATGAGCTGTTTGATGTGTCTATTTTCCCAGTGGCTGTTTTGAGCAGTAAAACATCAAGCACTCAACAGTTTGGGCTTTGAAGTGAACATTTCAGGATTTGGAGTCAGACTCCTATTTACTAACCATACAACTCTGGGAAAAAATATGTATTTCAATCTCCTTATCTGTTAACTCAAGATAGTAATATCTACCCCAGAGGTTTTCTGTGAGGATTAAGCGAAATACTTAGATTAGAACAGCACATGGCACGTAAATGCTCAACAAAAATGCTGGCTGCTCTCATAGTCGGCATCATTTCTGTCCTAACCTGGAATGATGACCTGTGGGTTTCTCTGAGAAATCTCACAGAATCTCGATGGGAAAATGATCCCTCAGATCAGAAACCAGACAGATTTGTGATCTCTTCCCCAACACACAAGTCTTGCAGCTTAGAAATCTTTACATGCCCTTTGGTTATTTATCCCTTTACTTATTAACATTTTTCCAAAGAATCCATAGATTGCCAATTTAGAAACAGTGGAGGGATAAACTTAACATGCTGTGTAGCCATACGTGCCTTCAGAAAGCATGAGTAGGGGACACCTAAGTGGCTCAGGGGTTGAGCGTCTGCCTTTGGCTCAGGTCATAATCCTGGGGTCCCAGGATGGAGTCCCACATCCAGCTCCCCACGGGGAGCCTGCTTCTCCCTCTGCCTGTATCTCTGCCTCTCTCTGTGTCACTCATGAGTGAATGAATGGAATCTTTAAAAAAAAGAAAGAAAGCATTAAAGCATTAGTAGGGCAGATTCAGAGGCCTGCTGTCAGCAGGCTCAGGCCTGGCTCCTACCTCAAGGAGCCTGTCTTCACCCGGCTAACAACACCCCCCAGAGATAGGTTATACCTGTAGCTGAGACCATGGGGCTTGAGGAATCCACAGCACAGAGAGGAATCCGCCAGAGAGCCTGGCGGCGGCTTCTTGTGACCTTAGGATAAGGGCAAACTGTGACACTGAGAAATCCATCACTGGCCATGTTCTTCATTTCATTTTGCATTTCATTTCTATTTTAATGCTTTTTGCATTTTAATTGCAAACATTTCATTCATTCATTTAGGAAATATTTTTTGAGCACGTAAGCTGTGCCAGAAGCTGGGACTACTTAGTTGTAAAGGAGCAGAGTTCTTGCCCTCACGGAGCTTACAGTGGAAGGTGGGAGAGAGACAATAAAAAGATATATGATGCACTTTTCCCTGGTATAGCACTAGAGTAAAAATGAAGCAGAAGAAGGAGAAAGCATGTGGGGCTGGGTTGCCCCTTCAAATAGGAGGCTCACAGAAGGCACAGGTGTGATACCTGGGTAGAGAGCTCACTGAGGAAGATGAGGAAGCCCAGCAGGTGTCTGAGTGAAAAGCACTGTGGGCAGAGAGCACAGCAAATGCAAAGGCCCTGTGGTGAGAGAGGGTTTGATCTGTTCATTGCCCCCTGAGGAAGCCTTTGTGCCTGGAAGGACGAGAGCCAGAAGGTGAATGGTAGTGTTGTTGGCAAGCCACCAGGGCGGGATGCCACAGACCTGGTCATCACCGGCCTATGTCAGTCAACAGGCGATTTTATGTGATTGCTGTGATTATAATTTAGTCAACAACCATGTTTACAAAACTCTGTGTTTGGGTAGACACTGTGACTCATAGTAGTAAACCGAGCATAGCTTGAGCACAGATGAAAAAATAGTTCCAATTTGTCTAACTTAAGCATCTAAAGTATAACAACGTATTTATCAAAACTCACGGTTCTCAGGCAGGGACATACGCCGGTCTCCCAGGAGTATAGTTGTGTTCCTGTCTGAGCCCCACTCTCAGCTTACTGAATCAGAAGACAGGGATGGGCAAGGGCAGTGCGCATGTGTATGTGGCACACTGTTTCCAGGTGATTCTGATAAATAATTAAACTGATAATGAATCAGGAAGCGCTGTGACTTTCAATTCTCTTTTATTCTTCTAGTCTCCAAGGACTTTGTCTCCTACTCCATCAGCAGAGGTAAGTGCCATTCTTGAACATTATAACGGGTGGAATTTGAGAGTTACTTGGACTTTTCCTAGACTGGAATTTTTATTTTTATTTTTATTTTTATTTTTATTTTTATTTTTATTTTTATTTTTATTTTTATTTATTTATTTATTTATTTATTTATTTATTTATTTATTTATTTATGATAGTCACACAGAGAAAGAGAGAGAGAGGAAGAGACATAGGCAGAGGGAGAAGCAGGCTCCATGCACCAGGAGCCCGACGTGGGATTCGATCCTGGGTCTCCAGGATCGCGCCCTGGGCCAAAGGCAGGCGCTAAACCACTGTGCCACCCAGGGATCCCTAGACTGGAATTTTTAAAGAAGGATATTTAACAAAACAACAACAACAAAAAACTTTGTGCAAAATTATAATGAATGTTAGATTCCCTACATGTGAGATGTGACTCTCGGACACAGCAGTCAATGTTTTTTCAAATGAGATTGGGGGCTGGTGAGTAGAAACAGCCATACCTGAGCCTTTGCCTCCAAGTGCCAGGTGAGGGTTTGTAGGGAGTGAGGCCACCTGTCCCGATTAGGGGTTCTCTCCCCTCATTCATATTGAATTGATCTGAATCCTAACATAGTGGATTATCTGAAGTGGCCTACGGGGGTCAGAGAGTGTTCTGTAAGCAGAGCCATCTTCTGGGGAGGCCACTCCTTTTAATCCAAAACCAATAGTCTTGTCCTCCTTCTCAGGGTAAAGAAATCTCACAATGACTTTTATCCAGTCCATGAGGCCGTCTCTTCCTTTGGGAATAACTCCTATGTGTCCGGATCACTCGGAGCCGTCAGTGATTGTTCCATAGTCAGCCATGGGTCCCATGTCAATCCATACCCACTCTTCCACTCTGAAGGACTCAAAACCAAAGACACACCCCCCAGATTAGTTACTCTCACAATCCATTTTAATAAAGGCTCTTCAGGAAGCTGATACCGATCTAGAAAATCAACAACTCCTTCACACTATCTCCTCCTGGAGTCACTAGTTTCTTGCTTTAGCTTTACCCCCACACTGACTGCCTGCATGGTGACCAGAGGCCTTAGAAGCACTTTCCATTGCCCCTCCTTACTTTTTCCCTGAGAGGGAGTGGGTGGCTTTGGGACCAGTGGCCTAAGCTCAGGCTGACCCAAATCTGAGTGTGGGCCAGCAGCAAGGCCTGACCTAGCACTTCCTTTCATTTTTGCTACTTCAGATAACAATAACCAGGGGGTTTGTATGTTTAGCATGCTTCTCACTTTTTTGCATTTCCTTATGTATTCAGTGAGTGAACTGCTCAGATGTTAGGTCTAAAAATAATAAATGATCATAATAATAATAACCCCCATCTAAAAAATAATAATATAAAATAAGAGGCACCCGGGTGGTGGCTCAGTCCGTTAAGCATCAGACTCTAGGTTTTGACTCAAATCATGATCTCACAGTTGTGAGATCGAGCCCCACGTCAGGCTCTGTGTTCGGTGCAGATTCAGTGCGGATTCTCTCTCCTCCCCTCCTGAGCGCTCTCTCTCTCTCTCTCTCTCTCTTTCTCAGTAGTAAATAAATAAAAATAAAATCTTAAAAAAAAACTAAAATGAATAAAAAAATAAAATCAATAAGTCTTATTAAAGGCAAGTCTTGCTTAAGGAAGATATTTAACAAAACAACAACAACTTTAAGCAACTTAAGCAACTTTCTGGATGCTCTAAATAAAACTGGATTGATCTTAGATAACCATCATAATTTAACATGGTAAAAACTCTGTATTGTTTTGATGGTTTATGACTGAGTGCTGTGAATAACTAATTTCTGTTAGTATCCCAATCACAACAGATGTTATGAAACATTAACTTCTAGTATTGACCAGTTGCAAAGTTGAAGCACATCATTTGGGGACTTTTTGTTTTGTTGTTTTTATTTAATTTATGGCTATAGGCAACTAGGATCAAACCAAAGCTTCCTTGTCACTTGCTCTCAAATTTCACGCAGCCATGGTTACTGAGGTTTTAATTTAGGCATTTTCCATATGGTATTTCAAATTTGTATTTCAGTTGTAGCCGTAGAAGCTTCATAAGACAAACAGTGCCTAAAATGTAAAATATTCCTTTCTATTCTTTTAATTCTTTGAACAGTTTTATATTGTGTTTATGTGTGTATGATTTTTTTTTTGTACTTCATACCGAATCTGCTCTTCTCTGGATTTGGACATAGTGGGCATACTCGTAGTGGTATTACATTCCATTGAATTGATATGCCTAATTTACTTAATTATTCCCTGACTTGTTGAGAAAGTTTCAGCTTTGTAAATGATGGTATTATAAATATCTTTGAGCCAATTTTCCCATTTGAAGATCACTTTTTTTTTTTCCCTTGGGCTATGTTTCTCAAAGTAGGAAATAGAATTTCCTGGAGTGGAGGCCACCACCAGCTTGTTCTCCAGGAAAATCAACTTAAAATGTCACCAGATCAATGTTCTAGACAGTGTGGGTTGGCGGTCAGAACAGAGGGTAAGATTAGAGCTCGGAGGCTGGTTCTGAAGCAGGCTCTGGCTGTACGACCTACACACCTACACACTGGTCTCTTACCAGCTCTGAAACATTCTGCATTTGTAGAGAAGGGAGGTCATACCCTGTGTTCTACCTTCCTTATAATGCAAATCAGATGAAACGATGAACGTACTTTGTAAAATTGATAACAGCACAATATAAATGTGGCCATCAGGCTGTTTCTTTTCCCAGAGCTCTGATTCAGGAGTTTACCATTTTACATCTTAAAATTTGGGTAAATGCAAGTACTACAGGTTTCGAAAAAATGCACTAACCACAGAATGCTCCTTTGCATATGTTTTTAAGAATATGGCACTAAAATGTATACGCAGGTAGACATGATAGTTCCCAGGTAACCTTTATAGAACTTGATTTCGCCTGGACCTGATAATAGCCTAAATGTGTGCCTTATGCTTCTGCGTTCTCGCACTTTCTTTCCAGGGCTATCAGGACTCTCGGGACCGGGTGATCCACCGGTCCACCAGCCAGGGCTCCATCAGTTCCCCTGTCTACAGCCGCCACAGCTACACTCCAACCACATCTCGCTCCCCCCAGCATTTTCACAGACCTGGTAAGGGCACCTGTTCCCAAGATCCACTATATAATAGTCTATGTTACTTTGTGATTTTTTTTCCTACCACTGATAGTGTATTAAAAATCTAGCTGCCAAATAGATCTCCCCTTTTCCCAGAAAAAAAAAAAGACTCATATCCAACTATAATTTGTGTTATTTTATGGCTATATGTATCATGATTTATTAAATAATTATATTTTGACAGTGAACAACGGGAAGCAAGGGAGATTTTTTTTTCTTTTTTTAGACTTGAAGAAAACCTCATCACTTTGAGACTTAAAATGAAGATCTCCCAAGAGAATATTTAATGTGCCTCTTAGACACTCAACATCATCTAAATCCAGCGTTAGTCATTCATTGGTGGGTTTGTTGTGTTTCCCCAGTCCAGGCACAGGGTGTTATTAAGCATGTTTTGTTAAGTACCTTCCAGAAGGAAATAACACATGCAACCTCAGGGTTGTGTTTCATAACTTCTCAGATCCATTCCAGCCCTTAGATTTTGAACCAGACTTGGGAAACAGAAAAACACTAGAGATGTATTATGATAGACAATATGGAATAGTAATGGACTTCAGGTGACCTTCATCTGTGCACAGTATAGTCACTATCACTATTAGTGGGCATCTCATGTGTGGAATGGAAGTGTGGAAATCCCAGCATGGATCAAGGTTCCTCGAGAAGTAGATTCCCAGAGGGAGACTCTGGTCTTTTAATCAAAGTTGGTGGCAGGGAACATCTATGAAGACTTCATTTTAAGCTTCTTCCTTCTGGATGGGTTGATGAGAACAAACCCATTCATATGCTAACTTATTTGATAACATAAGACCGGAGGAAATGAATGAAATGTTAAAAAAGGCTGCAATCTTTCCCTTAAAGCCATAGATTTAATAATGCTTATCGGTGATTAAATTTTTACTCTATGATTTTTCAATAACATGCAGTTTTCTCTAGCTCATAAATACTACTTGTTGAGTTACGTTAAATGAGAGTTTTTCAAGAAAATTTTTTTTTTTCATGTACAACTACATTCATTTAATTCATGCCCTGGACCGGGGTCTGGATTTAAGCCCTTGTCTGAGTGGAGGGACAAGAAATTCTGTACGTCACCACTCCTCCGTATAGGCATGTGCTGAGGTCATTGAGACCAGAGCCATGACCCTGTCAGAATGATGTGCGGCTACAGGGAAATTGTTTTTCCATGGGCCCTTGAATAGTGAGGGGGTGGCCAGCCAGGGTCATTATTTCCCTAAAAGATCATATCATTGTTGAGCACTGGAAGTTTTCTTCTGTTTCAGTCAAAATTCTGATGCCAGCAGCCTTTGGAACATTCCTCACTCTCAGTGCTCCTCCCCCTCTTTGCAATATATTATGGGCAAGCATGATGCCAATTATTAGGGTTTATAGCTATTTTTTTCAAGATCTACTCTTGTCAAGTGAAGCCAATGGGGTTCTGACAGCAAGGCTGTGCTCAGTATAAAATACTGATTATCCACTCCGAGGGTTCTAGATGCCAGGTGATGATGCATGCACAGCCCCCGGGCCTGGGTTTAGTTTTAATGGTCCATTTTCCTTCCAAGATAACGAAGCTTCCAGGCCCCCAGCGCTGCCACCACATGGTTCTCAGGATCAGAAGTAGCTCTTTGCCACCCAGAGAACACAAACAGGGTTTTTTTGTTTTGTTTTGTTTTGTTTTTTGTTTTTTCTATACAGGCAGAATAAAATCAAACCACTAGTGGGAGAGGTTTGCAGCTTAAAAAGAAAAAGAATCTGGCCCTTACATAGAAGTACTTCTTAAGGTTCTTGAAATGATTATCTTTTTTATTTTTTTTTTAACATGTGTTTCAAGGGTTCTGTTTTGTCAGATGCTTTTTAAAAACAGCTATTTCTGAGTCTAAATGATGTGCCAGTACCGGGTGGCTGGTGTCATCCTGACAGAGAATGTCCTGGTGGCCATTCCTTCTCATAAAGCCATTTATTCTCAGAGAGTGACTCTGTACCAACCTGAACCTGTTTGCACATTCTCCCCACTTTGCCTCGCCCTTAGCAGGTGCGTTCTTAACCCTTTTGCCTTCTTCCTCTTTCAGACTCCTGATTAACGTTCTTTATTTTATTTACCCCCCCTTGGAATGATAATGTTGTCCCTGCTCCTGTGTTAATTTCTGTTTTTCTTTTCTGTTTCCACCTGGCCCCACCCCCGACTCCTTGCTGCACAGAGCTGCTGTCTCCTGGTGTGCAAAGGTTGTCCCACCTGCGCACCAGCAGCCTCAGCTCCACCCACAGCGACTCCCGCCCCAACTCCCCCTTCCGACACCACTTCATTCCCCATATCAAAGGTAAGGAGGCAGGCTTCCCCAGGCAGCACCGCAGAGTGGAGATTTATTAGCACCCTGGGAAGGCTAATAAGGCGCATCTCCAAGAGTTAGCTCCCAGCTTTCCACCTCTCCGCATGCCTGCGTGTGTCATGACTACACCCAGCATCTTAGAACTGGCATGGCATCTCTCCATGAGAGAAATGTGTCATTTCTAAGGGCTCTAGATGAAGAAACAGGAAGTATGTTTAAGACCGTAAGATTTATTATCTACTGCTTAGAAAAAAAAAAAAACATATATTATCATTTTGTTTTTCCGTGTGTCAAAAGCAAAATATAATATATAGTTGGGGTCTTTTCCTGATTTTGATATGTGATGTGGCTCAGCAAATCATACCAGCATTTAGCAACCAATAGGCGAAACTTACTGGCGATAAGCCACTTAGCCACTTAATGCTAGTAAAACATTTGGATAGTATGAAGAGATCTGTGGCAAGGTGACTTAATTTCCTTTCCTTGAGCCAACCCTTAAACCAATCCTCTTTTGACTGGTCCTGATCTCTGCATGATGCAGAAGAGGAGCTTTGTCTTCTGTTTTCTGTTTCTGCCCCATAGTCCTGCCCATTCCCTTTATGGCATTCCCATTGTTTTCCTCATTGTCTATTAAGCTTCTGTAGACGTCCTCAACTGGGGCTCTTTTTCCCCCTCCATGTGTTGGGGGATCCAAGAGCCCTGAAATGGTTTCAAAGGGGACATAATTTAAAATATGTATGAGCTCCCAGAAGCATGCTGCTAACTTTTTCCAGTCTTGATTTGAACCAAATTAACCAATGACAGTAGCTGAAGGAGGGAGTGGCAAGCAATCACAGATGTTGTTACAGGACTTGAGACAGACATAACAGATTCTAAGCCTGTGTTCCAAGTGCTTGGATCATGGATCATGAGCATTGCTACTGAGTAGCCAAAATGTTGTTCTAGTTGACTAAGCTTTCAATTGCAGTCTACCCAAGTTATGTTCTTATTGTTCACATGGATTTTTGAGCAACTGAGTCCAAAAATATAGATGTACTGCACTTAACCAGCTGCCGTTATTTTTATGTGTGCTACTTTAGCATTTTCTATGCTGTAAAAAAAATGTTGCTGACATGCTTATGGAAGACACACATTGTCATTAAGATCAGTCTTTTTCAGTTGGAGCAGCACTTTCTAAAATTCTTGACAGATTACTTAAAATTATTATTACTAATTAGTATGGGGGGGGGCTTAGGGAATGTTTATAAAACTGTAAGAAATTATTTAAAAACTTCAGAGATGTATTTTAAAGAGACTTTAATATAGAAGCCCATGGCCAAACTATGATTTGTTTGCTTCTAATATGAAAGAGAAAATAGGGTTTTAATTTAAAAATGTAAATTTTTATGTAAATTTAAATGCCTTGTTTGGTTATTACATGTTTCATCTTTCCTAAGAGATGCTTTTTGTAGGAAGAAAAATGTCACATGTCCTGTAAAGTTATACAAAAGTTGTACAAGAAACACATCATGAAATATCAAGACTCACAAAACCTTGTGTTTGTGAGCAGCATTATGGAGAGCTAGAGTACCCAAATGGATACTGAAGTCCTAAGTTTAAATACTATCTTTGTCCTGTGCTAGCAGTGGGACCTTGGATGGTTGGTTGACTTAACCTATCAAGTGTCACTTGCCTCCCTCATCTACAAAACCTCTCCTAGGTCACCGGGGGTACATGAAGTCAAGTGCCCCTGGTGTGTAGTAAACACTTCCAATTCACCTTCTCCATGACAACTTCTCCCTGGGCATGGTGCCCTTAAGGCACTTTTTTTTTTTTTTTTAGATTTTATTTATTTATTCATGAGAGACATGGAGAGAGAGAGACAGAGACATAGGCAGAGGGAGAAGCAGGCTCCTTACAGGGAGCCTGATATGGGACTCAATCTCAGGACCCTGGGATCGCGACCTGAGCCCAAGACAGATGCTCAACCACTGAGCCACCCAGGCATCCCAAGGCACTTTTGATTATATCATTCCATCTCATTCTCTGGTTAAGACCCCCTTCCCACCCCCAGCCGAGGGCTCACACCTAGGGAGGGGGCTGCACCAGGACCAGACCCCAGGCCCCCAATCCCCCCTGTATGTTTCAGTATACATATACATGAAGTATACTTTTGAGAGCAAAACTCCTTTTTCATCTCTATTTAACCAGGAAATTGCATTCTTGTTGAGACTAAGACATCATTTGAATTTTTACTTTTTGATAGGAATACCAAATAATCATAAAAATTACAATACCTTTGTGTGCCCAAATGGGGCCTTATGAAAAATGTAGGTATACGGTTGACCCTTGAACATGGTGGGGATTAGGGGCACCGACCCCCTGTGCGGTGGAAAAATCTTTGTATAAATTTTGACTCTAAAAACTTAACTGCTAATAGCCTACTATTGACTGGAACCCTTACTGATAACACAAACAGTCAATTAACACATATTTCGTTTGTTGTGTGTATTACAGACTATATTCTTACAATAAAGTAAGCTAGAGAAAAGAAAATGTTATTAAAATCAAGAGGAAATACATTTACAGTACTATATCATTTACCAAAAAATACCCATGTATAAGTGGACCCATGCCATTTCAAACACGTGTCATTCAAGGGTCAAAGGTACATCCTTTTTTGTCTTCAGACTGAATGTGAGCTTTTTGACACAAATATTGTAGTTTTAAATCATAGAGAGCATCAGGCCAAGAGGGATTAGCTTGACCCTGAGCACACACTTAAAAAACATGGTCTCTCATGGTCTCTCTCCCATCTGTCTATAGTTCATTCCTATAAAATAGTTTCCAAACATCAGATACAAAATGTAATATATATAACCGTAGATGCATAGTTTTAAAATCAGATGTGCTTTTTGCTAAATTACAAAATAAATCATGGGGAATTTGTACATTAAAGATATTGCTTTAAAAGCCTAATATAGTTGAATAACTAAAACCCGATTCTTTAAGGAATTACTTCTTAGTTATCCAAAAAAAAAAACATGTATCCATTTACATGGAACACTTCTGCACTTGGAAATTTTGACATGGAGAGCACCTATGGCCACTGGAGAAACACATCTAAGGTATCTTTAAAATGGAGCAAAGTCCACCATGGTCCTACATTCACTTTTTTTATCTTAGAGCTTGTCCTTACGATCTCAAGGCAGTTATTTTTAAAACAAACGTAAGCCGGGCAGCCTGAGGATGCCAGGGCAGGATGTCCATCTCAGAAATGTGTAGCTAGAAGCAGGGGGCCCCCTTGCCACTCTGGCCACCAGAAGTGCAGACCACCTACCCCCAGCCCCATGTCCTGAATCCACTCCCTGGTCCTTTTCTGATGCATGGGCCCAGGCCCCTGGTGTTCATGGAGCTAAGGATGCTGCATACGTGTAAAGCTAAGCTGCCTGTCACAGGCTGCTTCTCTATTCCACTGGCTTCTCCATCCATGTTCTGTAATGTCCACTCTGTCTCTATTTCTATTCCCTAACCTCCCCTTCAGCCTCACTCTGGGTTGGTATGTCATTGTTGAGCCACGTGGACAAGTGCATGCTTAAATTTGGAAAGCTTTACACTCTGTTTTGGGCTATGTCTGTACCATGTTTGCACATGAGTTTCTCCTCCCTCCCTTTTGAAATACTGTTAGACATTATGTTCTGTGTCCACGAAATGTATATAAGTCAGATTTGTAACAGGAGGGCTACATATATTAAGTCTCTTTGAAAGGACTCTGCTGTTCTGCTGTAGAAATGATTTGCTCTGATGCAAATATTTGACACTTGCTTGAAGAAAAACATAATGCTTATGAAAACTTTAGACAAGAACCAGCAATCCTGAAACTCTGTCATGAAATTCTAGATGCTGCCAACTGGAAGGTCCTCTCAAAACATTTGCTTATATTTTGGAATATAAGCACTAAAGTCCAGAAAACCAAGCAGTATTCCAACAGGTTGCCCCAGCAGGCTCATGCACAGTCATTTTGATTTACTTGTCTTAGGATTTGTCATGTGGGCTCTCAGGATACCAGAGAAGATTGAAAATGAGGTCAAAGGATTTGAATTTAAGTACAGTGAGAATCCTGCAAGTGATTGCTCTCCCAAGGACTGAAAAACTGGTTTATCAGGTCAATATGGAAGGAGCTAAAAATGAAGGCTGAGAAATATATATACGTAGTAGCTTCTCATCACAGTAGTTAAGATCACTAACATCTGAGAGACAATCAATACAAGGAAGGACTTATTTAAGAAACAAAATGGCTGTGAATGTGATAGATACAACATTCTATAACATATATGCTATTATATTACCTTTAAACAGTGTATGTTTCAAACTGATGATGATGATGGTAATATCTTCTGTATATGATCTTTCATCTGACACCATATATATTACTTTGCCTAAGTAATGCACCAAACGTAAAAATAAGCTCTTAGGGCCCTCATCAGTTGTTTCCTTCTAGAATACATTTAAAGTTTTATCACTTCAAGATTGGATGTTTAAGTCAGAAAAAGGAAAGAGGACTCATCTTAAGAATTTTGCTTTTTCTTTTAAAATGCCAAAAAATGGGGGTGCTCCGAATGGCTCAGTTGAGGGCGTCCGACTCTTGATTTCAACTCAGGTCTTGATCTCAGGGTTGTAAGTTTCAAGCCCTACATTAGAAAAAAAAAAAAAAAAAGCCAAAAAATGTTTAATGCCTTTGGTATTTTGAGGGCTAAGAGTTTGGTACCTAGCAACAATATTCTGAGACATCGTTCCCAGTGAACCATTGTGACGTGTGGAAATCATATTGCACAGAATCCCTTAGATGGGTACATTGCTTAGTCTCTCTTTACCTAGTGCTTTAACATGTTTTGTGGGAGATTTTAATGGATTCTAGCATTAAATCTATTTATAAGGACTTGAACATAGCAGTGAGGTTGTTTGTTTTTTTTTTTTAAACAACTAGAAAGGTCAATGGTTGCTGAAATAGGCAGCCTAATATAGAACTATACCCAACAAGAAACAGCATTCAGCCAGAATTCACCCATCAGGAATTCACAGTCACTCCCCAGCCTTTGGGAATTGTCAACCATATCTGAGCAGCAGTGGGCTCCTACTGCCACTTGCCAGCAGAGCATCTCCATGATAGATTCTTAATACTTGGGCAAATGCTAATTCTAACATCCTTAAACCTTTGCATCCCATCTATGCAGATATTTTTGTGTGTGCATGCCACTGGCTAATAATCTTCAAAACAAATGTAATGGAGTTTCATCCGATTGGGCATTATCACCAAAACCTGTGTGAACATTCCCCTGAGATGTCTAATGTTCTTCTGCAAATACAAGGAGGGTAGAGTTGAAGGGCAGGGAGCAGCATGGTTCAGAAGCAGTAGCAGCCAGTGCTCAAGATATGTAGCAAGTCTTCAAAAGACAACCCCAAATAAGGTGAGAAAGTTGTCTTTCTAGATCTTCTTTTGAGAATAGCTCACAAGAAGTATTGTGTTTTTCAATTATGGATTACTCTTGTGAATAAATTCTGTTCACTTCCTCTGAAGTGAAATAGTTAAATTGGGGCCATCGAGGATCTAGTGGGAAAGTTATAAAAAAAGAGGTGCCGCTGTGACCCTGCTGCACAATACTGGCATCTGACTGCCTTTATTCAAGAGCAAGATGATGGTTGTTAATCCTGCAGTGGTGCTTACTAAATGCAGCCATTAATAGCTCAAGAATTCATTTGTGAGCTATTTCAGTCATTCATTTGCAGACATTTAGAAGGCACCTAGTCTTGGCCAGGCACTATGCTGAGCGTAGAAAGATGAATGAGACCCAGTTCTAATTCAGCCTCAGCTTTAAGACAGGATTTCCTTCTAAATGCAAACCACATTCTTCCTTCTGTTCACCTCTACCTGTGTCTTTTCATTTTTTTTCAGACATGAACTGGTTATCTTTTGGAATAGTGATAACACATGAAATAACTTTTTTTTTTTAATTAACCTTTTAATAGATCAGCAGTTGGGGGTGAAACATCATACTTTTTCAAAGCTAATATCTGATCTAAATATTAAAGTCCACGTTACAATGTATGGGGAACTAACTGTAAAACTGACTCTTAAGGGAAAAAAGAAAAAAAAAAGAAAGAAAGAAAAGCTTCAGAACATGATAACCAGAAATCTGGAATCTAAACTGAAGCCAGCAACAAATTCAAATCTCATTTGGAAGATCTTGCTGCCCATTCAGTACAAATGTGTGCTCTGGTTACCTAAAAATACCGTATTGAGAAGTTAAAACTCTAGTAAGCATGTTATTTTAAAACTCCAGCAATTGGCATCTTTTATACTTTGTGGACAGACTCAGAAAAGCTTGGCTTACTTGAAGAAATGAGCTCATGCTCTGTTTTCTATAGATCTATGATTTATTTCATAATGTCACCATTAATTGATGATAAATTACACTTTATCAAAATTTACAACTTTTGTGCTTCAATGGGCACTATCAAGATAGTGAAAGACAACCTGCAGAATGGGAGGAAATATTTGCAAGTCAGATATCTATCTGATAAGGGATTTGTATCCAGAATGTATAAAGAAGTCTTATAACTCAGGAACAAAAGTAATCACATGATAGTTTATTAGCTTTTAATAGTCCCCTACATCTTCTGGTGTATTCTTGGGGCAGATGTTTTCTTAGACATGAGGTAGGAGGACAGTTTAGGATAACAATTAATCTCCAACCAGTTCAGCACAGACCTCAGTTCATCCTGATCAGAAGGGAGTGACAGTGGCCTTGGTGGCACTCCAGGCTTTACAGCCAAGTGCCAGCAATCTTTTCTAGTCCTTTACCTATTCTCTCCTCTAAGCACACCCTGCTGTACAGTCCCAGTGGCCAGTCCTGTTGTTCCCACACACCATGGGCCTGCCTTCCTCAAGATGAGTTCAAGCCATCTAGAATCTGGGCCTGCTCACCGCTCAGCCCACCACCCACCTGGTGTGCTTACTCCTCAATGCCCTGCTCAGTCTAACATCTTAGCTTTCTAGAAGAATTGATGGCACCGTCACCTGAGTAAGCATGTCCACGTCATAGCCTGTCTCCTTAGCTTCTGAGACCTGACCCCCTCATAGGCAGGTGTAACATCTTATTCATCTCCATGTCCTTGGTTATAGCTCAGTGCCCAGCCATGGTAGGTGTCCATACCTGTTTCACAGATGGAATTTTGGGACTGGGTGGAGCCTCAGTGGAGCCTCAATTCACCTAATGTTGAATTGTGGGACTGGGTGGAGCCTCTTGGAAGAGACAGGTGGAGAGAGGTATAAGTGGTCTCAAAGTCCCTGGGAGAAAGTGTATATGGTATTTCATGGTGAGGAAGCAGAAACATTTGCTGCAAGTGCAGGCATTTTGCATTGTTGAGGGGAGGGACTGGGTGACCATGCAGGTTCCCAGACGTAGCCTTCCATTCAGAGAAAACTACTGCAGTCATCAGCCTCTGCCATCGTGCCTGGAAGTGACTGTATTTGGGCTTGCATTTCCCGCCCCTTCACATGCTTGGGATTTAATCGTCTGACAACTGAACCTGAATCATTAGCAAGTGACCTTCCATGACTCTTAATGTACTTTCCATCTAATCAGTTTGCTGCTAGCTCACGGCCGTCAACCGCATGCCATTGGAATGACGCATCCTACTGCTAGCTGCTTTTAACCCAGTTCCATGCGAACTCAAGTCTCTCTTGTGGAAAACTAAACCCTCTATCACCTTGTGAGCCAAGTTGATAAATTGAGTTTGTTTCTTTTGTTTCTCCTTTTGGATGTACCTCCTTCCGATTTGTTTTGAATTTTTATTATGCTTGCTCTGTTTTCTTTATTGCTGTCCCTTCTCTTATTTTGTTTTCTCCATTCTTCTCATTGGAGGCAATGAGCCGTCCAGCGGCCGGAACTCCCCTCTCCCTTACCGGCCAGACAGTCGTCCTCTCACTCCAACTTATGCTCAGGCCCCTAAACATTTCCATGTTCCAGGTAGGAGCTGACACAGTCTTTGTCTGGGTGTCCTGTCACGGTGTAGATTGTAGCCCTGTGACCTGTCTCGTCTCATTCCTCACGCTCTCTTCATCGGGGTGCACACAGTCGACAAACCCTAAATTGCAGGATCTGACCCAGAGGGCCATTCAGAGGTTTTGGATGTGAAATGCCAAGGATTGTATGGAAGGCTTGAGTTTTCTCAAAATTTTTTGAAGGGAGATGGGAAATAGAGAGTGAAGGAAGGAGGGTTGAGTTGCTTTGTTTTGACTAAGATTTCATTTTTACCTGTATATTAATGCCTTCTAAGATAGCACTCTGTGGTTTCGTGTCATTGATTATCACAATGGCAATCTAATTATCTTCTCATCCTAAAGATTAAACCACAGCGTCACTCAAGAGTACTTTTATTTTTTCCTGTTGGTCTCCAATATGGAGATTCTTTCTATGGACCTTTGAGAGAAGTGTAAAATTGGATCAATTGGTTGGTCTTTCTGCAATGTATAACCAACTGACTACCTTCTTAGCCCATAAAGATATCTTGCAATTTAGGCTTGGTGCTGTAAGCTTTGCTGAAGTCATAAGCATTTGCTGTCATGGTACAAATAGTAAATTCCCATCAACTACTGGAAAACTCAGAACCCATCAATATCAACACTTAGGGTCAACTCAATTTTCAAGGGCAAGATTGGCCATCGGAGGTCACAATATTTTTTTTTTCCATCAGAAGTACATTTTTTGTTTCTTTTAAGCTACTGAAAGTGGTTTAATAAATTACCCATTATGTTAATATTAGGACACATATTTGGAATCTGTAATAGTATTTTTTCTTTTGCATTCCAAACTTACCTAATAAAACAGGGGAAAGTTCAGTGAGAGTCCTACCACTAAGATAGAACTGCCTTTTAATATAGAGCTTCACTGAACCTTGAAAATCAGTATTGTACATTTGCAACTTTTTGCATGAAGAATGCCCCCACCAAGATACAGTGCCCAAAATCCTGGGGAAACAAACCTTTTGAAATTTCCTGAGTATTTGCAGTCAAAGCAAAACTATAGCATTATCAAATGGGGTCCTGCATAAGTAAATGAATAGTATTTGGCATCTCTTTTCCTTTCTTTTCTTAAATTTGGCCTATACAAGTTAAGAGTCTCTCAAACATTCTATCAGCACAACAGACTAGCCTTGCACATAAAAAAAACTGTTTCTGTGTTTTAAAAAACTATTCTTAATTATATTACATTGCTTTCCACTGTTCCACTCATTAGTTGAAAAGTAAATTGAGTCCCTGGTATCTACTGGGAGCTCAATTTCTAGACAGTAGCAATTTGGGGATCTTCCCCAAACTGGTTATGTCTTCCTCACCACTGGAGTCCCTCCACTGCTTGCATTTCTTCCTGTTTTAACCCCACCTTTAGTGAAGTGTGTATTTGCAATAAATGGCTCATGAATTAGCTACATCTCTATATATCCTAAGATGTATTACAAAGGATTCCATATCACTTGTCTGTGGTAATTCACTCATTCCTGGAACTTCTTCCAGTAACTTCAATCTTTGTAATACAAAAGTTAACCTTCTGGGATGTTTTTGTTCAAGAGTCTTCAGTTTGGTTTGCCTCTCGGTTGATCTGTTTTTCCCACTGCTGAACCGGTTCCCATAATCACACACCTTTGCTTTTCATTTCCACAGATCAAGGGATCAACATTTACCGAAAACCACCCATCTACAAACAGCATGGTAAAACCCGCTTTCCTCTGCGTAGCTTTTAAGTTAGCGGCGCCGTCCAGTTGAACTCTTTGCTGTCCTCTGAAAGGCTTCCCTGCTGCTGCTTTTGAGAATCAAACTGGGACGCCCAGCATATTATGCCTTTATGGTTCCCTAAGATGCAAATATTGTGAGATTGGTTTTCCTAGAAAGAGAACGCTTAGCTTAGTGAGGAAGCTCATAGCCAATATTTGAGCCCATCAGACCATGTAGCACTGCATTCCCAGAGAATGCACAATAATTCACATCTTTTTTTTTTTTTTTTGCCATCAAATAATTTAACCAGCCTCTATAATTATTTGGATGAACTTCTAATTAGTTTAGTTAAAACAGTGAAGGCCAGCTACCTAGAAAATTTAACTGGACCAAGCCTACATCAACTTGACTGTCCAATTCTCCAGTTCTTAAGGGGATGCAGTTGTCTGTGCCTTGCAGCGGAATGGACAGGACACACTCTGAGAGCAAGGTCCTAGCTGTGGTTCCCAGCCCTTGCCCTCAGTTGTTCTATGATATCATGAACACAATTTCTCTGTCCCTCCGTTTTCTCATAGACAACAACCAGTGAGTTAGGCCAGCTAGTCTCTGAAATTCCTGCAAACTAATATCCCTAAGTTGAATTTATAATTGTGTTTTCCTTTCCTGGAAATACAGAATTTTTAAACCCAGGGAATCACATTACCGTAGGTGAATCATGTTTCCCTCCACCATTATTAGGTCTCTGTAAATTAGGTACCATAAATCTTTGTGAACAGAGAAAGAGCCAAGACTGGTCTTCAGGTGATTTCAGAAAATGATACACAAAATGTGTGTGGAAATTTGAAGGCTGCCTTTAAAATCTAGTAGTCCTCATTAAGGACATTAATGAGTCCTTAAGGATTAAGATGACATGGAAAGAAAGTTGAAAATGCACAAGGAAAAAGAATTTAGGCCAACGTTCTAGGGGGAAAAAAAAGACAATGTACATATTGTAATGGTTTTAGAACTGTGATTTTTTTTTTCTCATCCTTTTTTTTTTTTTTAAGATTTTACACCATGTGCTTGCTTTTTTAAGTTTGTTAACATTGTTTTTGTTTGTTTTTTTATGGTTTAATGTCTTCTCACCCACTCATTAACATGTGAATGTTTACTGACTTCACCAATTCTAATGCGTAAGTACTGTTTGAAGTCATGCTTTTTTTTCTAAATTTACAAATGAGACTCCAAGAGTTTGATTTATCAATGTAGAAACTCTTTTTATTACTAAAATTTCTAAGGCCCTGCCTCTCTAAACAAAAAGAATCAAATAATTAGGATTTAAAGAGATTGGATACTGTTAGCTATTTATTTGAAAGAGATTGGCTTTTTTTCATGAAACTACTCTGACTTAACTCGTTCTTTGTTATCATTAAGAGTAGCACAGAGTGGCACTTCCCCAAAGGACATGGTGCCAAAGAGCAGTTCCATGTGACAGAACTAGATGGCACAACAAAACCTGGTGTCTTTGCCCCAATGTGTTTGGAAAATACTAGATTTAAATAAAGTCACACTTTTTTTTTTTTGTAATGCAGAACGTCTCAGTCTATAATATGCAATATGCTAACTAACACGTGTTGTCCTCCTTTAAGAAGACAGTGTGATTTGTAGTGTTTTCCAAGCTGATTTTTTTTATTTTTTTCTCATGAGGTTAAAGAGTAGAAACACTACTCTATGCTTGGCCAAGACTTCACCCCTTAGGAGTATATAAGATGATCTTGGTCAAGTCGTTTCAGGAAAACGAGACCCAGAAGGTTACTTTAAGAATGGGGAACTCGAGCTGAGGATTCAAAAAATTATTTCCAGATTTGAAAATATGTGAGCCCAGGAGGGTGGGCGGCAGGGGTGAGACGTTTTATTTAAAGTATTCTAACTGTATTTTAAAATGTGTAGTAACATCCCAGGCCAGTCTGCCAAATTAGCCAGAATCAGGGTCTGACCATTAAACCTGGTTCATTTTGTTCCAGCTCTGTGATTAGATTTGGAACTCTAAGCCAGCAACTCCTCCTCTAAGCAGAGCCGTTAAGAAAGAACCCTGTGAACCAAGCCCTTACTAGTCTGGCTTTTGTTGTTTTAAAGTCAGATGACTCACTTATATGTGCAGACCCTTGAGGAAAACAAGTAGTGTTTTGCATACATACATAAATCAGCATACATAAGGCACAATACAAAATTCCTACAAGCTGAGAGTAGAGTTTCCCATTGCCATTTCTCCTAGGACTCAAGACACGCATATAATATGTAAGGATTAGAATGAACTGGACAGATTATGGCTAAAATGAACAGACACAAATACAGACTCTTATGATTAACAACTACAATCAAATGACAGTGTCGTTTTTTTAACTCAGTTCCTTAATTTCAAGTTGCTAATTCAAATTTCTAATTGTTCTCAAGGAGTTCTGTCTGATGGAACTTTCTGTGGTGACAGAATGGCAATGTTATACAATTGTGCTTCCAATATGGTAGCCACTAACCACATGTGGCTACTGAGCACTTAAAATGCAGCTAGTGCAGCCAAGGAACTGCATTTTAATTTTACTCCTTTGTTGGCTTCACTTAATTTTATTAATTGAAATTTAAGTAGCCACGTATAGCTACAGCTAGCACTGGACCGCCCAATGGAACACGGTATTTCAGATGTAGGATAAAGTTTTGCTTCCAACAGAACTTAAGGAAAATGAGTTGTTGCTAGGCACCACTGAGTGGCTGGGCAGTTGATAACGGTCATAGACAGCCTTCTGGAGTTGAAACTTTTGCCAGAAAACAAGATAACTGTTTAAGTGGGTTGTAGCACCATGGCCTTGCAGACCCGTAGCTAAGCTCCCCCCGATTCCCGCCTAGATGCAGCTGCCTTGGCAGCCCAGAGCAAGTCTTCAGAAGATATCATCAAGTTTTCCAAGTTCCCAGCAGCCCAAGCTCCAGACCCCAGCGAGATACCAAAGATTGAGACGGACCACTGGCCTGGTCCCCCCTCACTGGCCGCCGTAGGTATGCAACTGCAACAGCTAAGCCACATGGACAAATTGGTAGGAGATAACAAAATGAAATGCTTCGAAGTATGCAGGAGACTGTGTCCCATCATAAAGACTTTTAAGAAAAGTATGGTGAGAGGTAGAGAAGAGCGCTAAGGTCATATTTGTGTGTGTGCAAAGTGCTTCAAAATTACAAAAACCCAATCACCAGAGCCTTGCACTAACTCACCCACTGAGAGGCAGACAGAACTGGTCTAAAACGGATGATTTGCATGGACTTTCAGAGTTATTACTGCAAAATCAGTAACTCTCGAAACAGTTGAACCAAAGCCTCCTGCCAAGAACATTGTTCTGTATAATTAGAGTCCGGTGGGTGGACTTACTGAGTGTCTACAGAGGCATGATTTCTTTCAGTTGAGTTTGTTTTAGACTATTTCTGGTTTGTAATTACAATTCTCTTAACAACCAGTCCTAACACCGAAGCCCTGCACCTTTCTTGTGACATCATGGTCTCCTTCACTAAGAAGGGCTGTCACAGAGTCAGGGGTGCCCTGAAATACTCCTCGTGTGAAGTTATGTGATTTTTCCATCTATCATTTCCATGCATTCTGTACTAAAATGTCACATTTGAGCTGTTTCATTCTTTGCTTTGAGCCACGAATCTATGCCTCAGAACTGTGTCTGTGTTTTTACTGTTTTGTCAGTTGTGAAATCACTTGGCCTAAAATGGGGTATTAGCAAATTTAGGAGCTAATACTGAAAATGTAGTGAGTCAGCTTTACACAGAACTATCTCCTCACATTTCTATTGACAACCTACTTGACAACCTATTTGAAATTGAAACCCTTCAATTTTCCAAATTTCCTTCATCGTGCTTTTCCTCATCAAGTTATTTTCTGGAATAATTTTTATTACAAACAATCTTAGTGGATTTTAAAGCAATCTGTACTTATAGAAATACTTGAAGGAAAATCTACCTCCATGGGTTTATGATTCACAAGTATTCTCTATAGTATGATGATTTAAGACTTATCTGATTCTTGCAAACTTGTGTCTTTTTAATTGTTATTAGTAGAGATGGAAGAGAGAGCATTCACATTGGCATTTATGATTTTAGGACCTAAGATTCCATCATCAGCTCTCCTCTCCCAGACTGTGCCCCACAGGCAGGACACTGGGCCTTTGAGGTTCCTTCCTCATTCAGTGATGCTGTTTAGTGGGGACATAAGCAGCTAAATTTAGAGGAAAGGGAGAGTTAACATTTTGTTGTTAAAATCATCATCACTAAGTGGTTTAAAGCTTTCGGGATTCCAAAATGAAAACAATTCTGGCCCATTAGTCAAAATGATAAAAACCGAGACGATTAGTTAAAGTTTATTTTGATTAGATTAGCAAGCTTTCCTGTTTCCTCCCACAGCCAGATTAATCCAAGCAATTTAGGAAAAACAATAATTATCTTAATTTTACAACCGTTCAGACAGACTCCTCCCTTTTACTCCCTGACTCCCCTTTTCCAAGAATCTTAAAAGTTGTAAATGATCTTCTAGATGGGACTTTAGCTAACTTTTTAGCTGTATTGACACTATTTATTGACCCATTAGTATAAAACTCTTTTGTGACCATTTTTCCAAAGGACGAAGGGAAAGAAACGTTCGAGACTCACCCCTTAAAGGAAAAGTAAAAGCAGGCTTGTTTATGAATTTATTAAGGGCAGAAGATAGGGTGATCATATGATGACAAGTCTATTCAGAAAAACAGAAAACTAGAAGATTTCAAACTTGTCACAAGAGAGTGATTGCCTTACCTATTTGATGGTATGTACGTGGATTTGGATTCCTCCCCGTGTGATGACTTAGCCCCAATCATAATGGCACACCCACTGAGTCCTAATTGAGCAGGTCAGTTGTTAGGAGGCCAAAATTCATGACTTACTAGCTTTCACGTTGAACTGGCCCATCACACGACACCTGCCAGTTGTGCAGAGTTGGTGGTAGGCTCTTCTCGGTGTGTTGTTCACAAACCGCTGATTTTGCCTGCCGGACAAGTTGAGCACAGGTGGATTAGTCCCTTAGGATCCCCTTGCCGTGGGGCTAATGTGAGAAGTTGTCTTTGCTGTGGAATTAGGAGCCGACATGAGACGCAGATCTAGTGGCAGAGAGGAAGATGAGGAGGAGCTTCTGAGGCGCCGGCAGCTGCAAGAAGAGCAATTAATGAAGGTTTGTCCTTAAACTACTTTGCTGTGGTTTTCAATTCAGTTCCATAGATCTGGCTTTTTGAACGGGTACCATGGAGTGAGCCACCAAGTGAATGAGAGGCTGTCCCAACCTTCAAAGGGCTGGAAATCTAGTAGGCAAGGGAAGACAGGCCTCTAGTGACCATGAGGCAGGGCACTTAGTGGGTTCTGGAAGAGATGGCCTGGAAGCTGGAGGTCAGAGACATGGAATGTTCGAGCTTCTGTAAGGAGAGCCAGACCACATGGGGTATGTGTGTGCAGTGCACATGTCGAAAGGGCCAAGTAGGGCCAAGCTGTATACCCACATGGTGCAACACCTGCCTTCCCTCATGAACGCTCTGCTAAGGGGACTCCCTTGGGATTGAGTATTTCTCCCTTAGGACTTGGACCTTGTATGTACATCTGGGCCAGGAAAGAAGGGATAAAACGGACTGCCACCAAGACGTCCTCATTATACCCTTCCCACAATGTCCTGGAAGACCAGAAGAAGGATAATCCATTATAGCCTGGGGTAGAGGGAGCCAGGATATTATGCATTCTCCCACAAATAAGGGATGATGAATCCCTTCAAGTGACATTTTCCAAATGTCATTTTAGAAATGACATCTTTGTCATATTCCAAAGATACTCAATCATAAGGGAAATATACGTGATACTAGTTATATGGAAGAAAAGGATACAAGGTTGCATTTACAGCGTGATCCCAGTTTTGTATGATATGTACAGAGAAAAATGCTGGATGGCTATAAAAATGTAAATGGTGGTTATCTCTTATGGGTTACTCTTCTTCTAGATTTTCTAAAATCTGTGCAAATGAGCATATATTACTCTTGTTTTCTTGTTTTTAAATCAATGTAATTTCTTTTTAAAGGATGCTATCCCCAACCCCCCTTTGCACATCAAAAATCTGCACACAGTCATACATACCTCCTAAGGTTACCTGCTGGCATCTTGGGGAGGGCAAAGGAGGGAGGACATTCTCCTGACATGGAGCCTGGCCGTGGCCTAGGGAAATGGAGTCCTGACATGAAAAAGACCAAGAGGGGTTCAAGGTCCAAAATCTGGCCTACCAAACCAACCAACAAACAAACAAACAAAAATCTGGCCTATCCCTTGAGGGACCCCAGGCTCTGCCACTGTATGTATCCAGGCCACTCCATAGTCAGGAACTTCTTGCAGGACCTTCTAAAACAGAAACTGTCATTCTATGACAATAAATGTGGACTTCACTTTCATCTTGCTTTTCTTTATGATAGCTCAACTCAGGCCTGGGGCAGTTAATATTGAAAGAGGAGATGGAGAAGGAGAGCCGAGAGAGGTCATCCCTGTCAGCCAGTCGCTATGATTCTCCCATCAACTCAGGTAAACAACAGGCCCAGCGCCTTCTCCCAGCCGAGAGCCTGCCTGGATTGTTCCAGAAGAGGCAGGGCCATTCCTGGTGGAAACTACAGAGTGTTCTATATGAGCAGAAGTGTACAAAATGCGCCGCATGTCACCTTAGCTTATAAGGATGCCAGAGTTCTTCCTTAAATGTATACTTTCTTTATGTTGGAAATGGGGGATTTATGTCTAAATCCCTTGGAGGATTTCCTGAAGGTCAATTCATCTTAGTGGGGGCAGCCCGGGTGGCTCAGCGGTTTAGCGCCGCCTTCAGCCCAGGGCCTGTGTCCCTGGAGCCCAGGATCGAGTCCCACTTCGGGGTCCCTGCAGGGAGCCTGCTTCTCCCTCTGCCTGTGTCTCTGCCTCTCTCTGTGTCTCTCATGAATAAATAAATAAAATCTTAAAAAAAAAAAAAAAGGAAAAGAAATACACAATAAATAGTAGGTTAAGAAAATAGAGTAGATTTTAAAAAAAATTCATCTTGGAATGAGCAAAAGGAAATCCTTATAGAGAACAGAATGCTTTTGGAGAATTTGAAAACATGGGTTAGCTCTAATATGTGGAGTAAACGTGTGTGTGTGTGTGTGTGTGTGTGTGTGTGTGTGTGTGTATAATTAAAACTAAACATAAGCTCAATCAGGAGAGGTCTAGATCAGGCAAGGAAGGAAGAAGGTACATGATCAGGATTTTCTGTCTTTATGGTTTTTACATTCTCTGCTGGGAAGGGAAGATATCTGCACATGCAGAAGTCACCACTGGTAGTATCTTATCCTGGAAAGGGTCTCATACTTTCTAAACCCATGTACTTCGAACTCCTATTACCTTATTTCCATTAGGAAGGAATTGTGATTTTTGGCTCAGGGAACTCCGTTTCACAAAAGAGGCTTCATAACAATTGATTAAATTGATTCATCCTTTCAATCTAGAACACAATATGACAACATGAATCAAGAACCTTATAGTTCATTTCATTTTGACTATTGTACTCTTTAAAAAAGAGGGAGAAAGAGAATAGAGTGCTTGTAGAGAACCTGAAAAACATTTTCAAAACATTATGATTTTACATTTAGATCTTCAATAAATGAGCTGAAGACCAACAGTGTTGTTTTGGACACTTTTTTGAAGGAGGTTATTTATATATTGGGCTGAAATAGTCTATCAGGTATATTTTGCCCTGCTCATATTTGTCATAAGCCAATTCTCTCTTCACCCACAAGATTCCTTCTCCCATGTTCTGAATTGGTACATAATTTTCCCCTCTGGAAAGTTCTTTAAAAATGTGTTTAGTGTTTACTACATGCAAGTACTTTTGCTCAACATTGGTCCATTTATTTTACAACATGCCAATGAAGTAGGTGATATTATTATTCCCATTTTGCAAATCAGGAGACAGGTATAGGAAGTTTAAGGAACTTACCCAATGTCACATTATTAATAACTAGCAAAACTAAGATTCAGGAGTCCAGGCATAAAACCTCAGAGTCCATATGCTGAATGGAATGCCCTGCTACATACTGAGCCTACATGCCTCATTGGATCATGTGTTTGGTGGTTTATTAATCTTTAGTGTCCCTTCTGATCCTGTAGTTCCGCTCTATAAGAACAGATAGCACTATATCTACATGAGTCAAGAAACAAAGACTTACAAATGTGAAATACCATGCAGAAGTGTTAAGTTATGGAGCCAGAATTCAAACCCAGATTGCCCCCCGCCCATGCTCCACAGTTTATGTAGTGCCATGATGTTGACTAATGGGATAGCCTATCCCACACCTCTCAGGAACTCAACTGTGGTGGGCCAGGAGAACATGCTAACATACATGGTTGGCTTTCAGGTCAGTTATTGCTACCATACCAATTGGGGCATGAGCTTATGCATCCAAAAAAACCCTGGGTTCAGATCATGGCTTAGCAATTTATAAGGTGAGTGACCTTGGGCAAGATACTTAATTTCTGTTAGCCCCTATTTCTTCTCCTGTAAAGTGGAAATAATAGTGTTATTAGGATTGTATTGAGGATTTAGAGGTAAAGCAGTCCCAAGCACCTCTTCCTTCTCCATCCATTCCCTGCATCACCCAAATATGGTGGCCTTTCGTGAACATCAGAGCCCCATATTGGGTTATTTTTTCTATTTTTCTGTGTGTCTTCTGTAAGGTAGAAGATACATTGGCAGTTTCATTAGAGAATTAGACTTCTGGGGGCACCTGGCTGGCTCAGTTGGTCGAATGTGCGACTCTTGATCTTGGAGTTGTGAGTTTGAGCCCCACGTTGGAGGTAGAGTTTACTTGGAAAACAAGAGAAGCTATTAAGAATTGGACTTCTGATTTCCTTTTTTACTTTTTCTCATTCAGCTGCACATGTTTTATCATCCAAAACCTCATCTCTCCCAGGCTATGGAAAAAATGGGCTTCACCGGGTAAGATTCCTCAATTAATTGTTCCTGAGGTAATTCCCCCTTTGGTCCTGGTGGAAATCTGAATATGTTTGATAATATGATCTCAGTGTTAGAATATAATGAAAATTGTAATCTCCCTGAAGTCCTGGCAAGTCACTTTGACTTAGAGGCAAAATAAAATATTTCTACTGAGAGAAAGAGAAATTGACTTTAGATGAAAGAGTAGCCTCTATAAGCTTGTGGGAAGATGACATTAATTATGTGGCAAATATTTCCACAACCAAGCTAAAAGTAATGACCTGAGCCCTTATCTCTGCTGTAAAAAGGTAGGAGAAAGTTTGTTGTCGTTGCCCACTGTGCAAAGCATAGAACAAATGTAATTATGCAGCTACTAGCTGTGTGGTGAAATGTATTTTTATTTATCGGCAAAAGATAACGTGCTTATTACCCAGGGCCTGCTGGCCGTGGATACGCTGCAAAAGATGAGATTTTCATGATAGAAGACAAATAAGGAAGGTCCAGGAATTCAGCTGGGAAGGATTCTGAGGATCTTGTAAAACCCTTTCTTCCTTTTCACCTGACTCCAAAACCATCGCTGTGGAGTAGATGGTCTAACGATGTGTTCTTTCTCCCTTCAGCCTGTTTCCACAGACTTTGCTCAGTACAACAGCTATGGGGACGTCAGTGGGGGAGTGCGAGGTAAGGCCCGTGCGCTCGAGCTGCTGACTGCTGGCCCAGCTTGAGACAGGGCTGTGCTGCCTGCCACACGTGCATTGCCTGGGTTCGTGCTGCCTAAAGCCGGATCGCAGCTAGCCTGTGTGAGCTAGTGGAGCATGTGTTAAAATTGCAAAGCATCTCTCCTGAAACGAGACCATGAGAAGCAGGGTGCATGAGAATGAACTCATTGCTCCTGCCATGTGCAGAGCACTCAATTCGATAGGTATCTGGAGTTACAGTGCGCTAGACGCAGCCCTACTGTCAAAAATGCACATGATTGACTGAGACTGGGACAGGTTGGGGTGAGAAGAAGGCAGAAACACCCTCAAGATGTGGGGGGAAAGCTGCATGAGGAAAGGGTGTTTTAACTGATCACTTAAAGTGGGGCAGGCATTTCCTGGCTTTAGGGAGCCAGGTGGGTAGTGTGTACAGAGACTCCAGCAGAAAGAAGAACATGGTGCATTGGAGAGTGTCTGGAGAATCGCAATAGGACATGGTATATTAATATTAACAATACTAATATTAATGTTTCCATGTCTTTCTATGATCTTTCCCTTCTGATATTTTCTTTTTCTTTCCTTTCTAGACTACCAGGTATGGAACACTGTCTCTCTCCAGTTGGCCACACCAGCAAAACAGCCATTGTCCAATGCAGACATGGGTTGCTGCTACAGGGAAGGGTTTCTTTTGAGAAGATCCTTATTTGGGTGGATCATTCTGGTTCATTAGTCCATAGGTGTGAGGAGCCATGAGGATCGGGCATGCTGGGTGCCAACATCAAGCTGGCCCTGCAGGCCTCAGGGATGTGACATCCCCTTTAGGCATCAGGGGACTCTTGCTCTGGCCTCAGAGAGTCCTCTCTGGGGTAGAGGTAGACCAACATCAAGGGTCTCCTCAAATATAGCTTTTCCTTTGAGTCATAACTGCTCAGTACTTTTGGTCCTCCCCTCTTTCCTATGGTCCCAAATGAAAAGAAACAACAATAGGTCAATAGGAAAGAGCTGCTTTGGTACCATTCCTTTTTTCCTAGACCCTAAACCTTGTAAAAATTATGGTGGAGAATGAGAAAAGGAAAAAAAAATACAAGAAAACGAAGAGTAAAATAAAACAATTTAGAACAGTATTCCCAGTGTTCCTGCTTTTATGCAGCAAGGCTCTCATTTTGAAAAATTTATGGTGATTAAGATGACACATCGACAAAACAGTGAGGATTTGAGGCCTAAGCAGGGAATTCTGGGAGGTCACAGAGTTACCCCTCAGCTCCCCATGCCACTGTGTGCTCCTCCTTAAACCAGCTTTTCTCTTGCAGACTCTCCCAGATGGCCACATGTCTGGGGCAAGAATGGATCGAGGGGTGTCCATGCCCAACATGTTGGAACCAAAGGCAAGTGCAGCCATCTCTGCTCTCACATGGGGACAGTAAAGCAGGCACAACCCTGAAAAGATTTGGTTTTCTCTCTTTTCACCATGCTCAGTGTTAAGGTCCATTAGCTTCCAGGCTGAGACATTACACGAGCCATGTCACAAAGTATCTGGACACCCCACTGGTTTTGTCACACGGAGTCAAGAGGCTTAAGCCCTCATGGGATATGCTGCTGTGTGTTCACAGTGAGGTACCAGCACGCCTCTCCTATGAGCTTCGTACTCCGTTTGTCCCTGCCATGAGCACCTCAAGGCATACCCAGTGCTAAGTGGGGCAGATGCAGACCACTCCAAATAGGGTGCCCAAGACGTCCCATTTGCCCAGGACTTGCCCAGTGTTAGCATTGAAAGTCTAGCATTCTGGAAACCTCCTCAGTCCTGGGCAAGCTAGGATGGCTGGTTACCCTAGCTCCAGACCATCCTGAAACTTCAGAGGTGTCCAAGGCTGTGCTTCCTAGTGACCATAACTGGGGCTTATTTCAATGTCCTCCAACAGAACACTGTTTCTGGGTCTGCCTGGTTCCATGAAATCATGAGCCAGTCATGGAACAAGATTGTTGAACCCTGTAGAGGTACCCTGGCCATATAAACCATGTTCCTATCATTTCTCTTCTAATTTTTACCTTTACCACCAAGACATAATAAGTTTGTATTCTTTCACTCAACAAAGCCCTCCAAAGGCACAGTGCTACATGAGACATGGTGAGTTGAGAAAATGTATAAGAACTGGTCCCTGGGGATCCCTGGGTGGCGCAGCGGTTTGGCGCCTGCCTTTGGCCCAGGGCGCGATCCTGGAGACCCGGGATCGAGTCCCACGTCAGGCTCCCAGTGCGTGGAGCCTGCTTCTCCCTCTGCCTGTGTCTCTGCCTCTCTCTCTCTCTCTCTCTCTGACTATCATAAATAAATAAAAATTAAAAAAAAAAAAGAACTGGTCCCTGTCCGCTGGATATGGAAGGATCATCCATCACTCAGATACCGTAATTATAATGTCTTAGATGCTCTATCTTGGGAGTACTAGATTTTAGGTAGATTCAGCTTGTTAATAAAACGGACAGCAGTGTTCTAAAAAAAAAAAACTGTTTTCTCTTTGCTCCTCAGATATTTCCATATGAAATGCTGATGGTGACCAACAGAGGGCGCAACAAAATCCTAAGAGACGTGGACAGAACCAGGCTGGAGGTAAACTGATTAACCAACCAGTCCCAACTGTAGATACCTGTGCATTTCCCCCAACTTTCCCCTAAGAAGTGTTTCAATGAGGGCAAAAAAATAAAACAAAAGAAAGAAAAAGAAAAGAATCAACCTCATGTGGCAGGTAGAACTAAGATAACTTGGGATTGAAACCTGAATAATATACACTTAAAGAGATCAGCCTAAATGTGTAGTAAAGCCCAAAAGATGAGCCAAGAGACACAGTATGATTTTAGCTGTCTTCTGTGGAAACTTGATGTTGCTGTAATTATGGCTGGGATTGTAGAATGGAATCCCCAGCCTCTTCAGATATCCCAGAGCCTGGGATGAGATCTTCGAGAGAGGGAAGGAAGTGCTCAGTAAAGAGGTTTGCCCTGGACCAGTTTCCCTCTTGGCTGTTTCCACATTGCTTGCCGAAGGGTTATCTGGGTGCACATATCCAAGACATGCAAGGCGGATCATACTTTTCCATATGAGTGATTTTAATTAAGAAAAACTCAGGCTACCAGTCTTATAAAGAATCATTACTTTCCCCTGACATGAGGCTCTACCTTTGTATGTGAAGTCAGTCTGGCACAGGGAATAAAGGCTCTACTGTCCTAAGGGAACTTTTTAGGAGGGACACTACTCTGGAAGTCTCTCTCTGGCTTTCTGACTGCTATGGCCCATTTTCCCTGCATCTCCTCAACATCCCAAGGACCTGAAATGGAACTGCCTCCAGCATAATGAATAACCTTTCTATGTCCCATCACCATGCAGTGTGTTACAATAATCATTAATCCTCTGGCAGCTCTTTTGTCTGCTGGGGAAGGTGCCTCGCCTGGGCCAACCAGGTAAGGAGTCAGTTGGTCAAGCACCTGCTAACCATTCTCAAAGGTAAACTCCTCTGCCATCATTCTACCCTGCTCTTCAAGATGATCACTTGTAGACTCCAGAGCAAGTCTCAAGGCCATCCATGTGGCCAGTAGAACTGACCACTGTTCTTTCTCCCACTACAGCGCCACCTAGCCCCAGAAGTGTTTCGGGAAATCTTTGGAATGTCCATACAGGAATTTGACAAGTTACCTCTTTGGAGACGCAACGACATGAAGAAGAAAGCGAAACTCTTCTAAGTCCCCCGCGTAGACAGCAGTTAGAAAAAGGACTGACATGGCGGTGACACATAGGATGTTGTGTTAAGGCCCAAACCTGATTGGAGAATTTGCAAACTATTGTCCCTCAACAACAACAAAATGGGAAAGCCGATTAAAACACCCATAAGCCAAATATGGGGCCAGCCATCGGCAACACTTGCCAAGCAACAACGGGGTAGAAATTTCTGTGTTCCCCACACTCGACAGTAGTGTTCACACGTGACCTTTTTACATCACCTTATGTACACAACAGGAGCTACTTCCTTCATTTCCTTTAACTGTTGTCTAACAATAGTGTTGACTGTATGGGTAAGAGCCAGCAAGTGCCCTTAGGATGCCGCATGGAAAAAAGCAGTTGTAATAATTCCAAAGTGGGAATCTATTTATTATGTAGCACCATGGCTAAGAAGGAAGAGCCTGAGGGACATATCCATGTGGTCGCACCACTTTGCACACCCCTGTCCTCACTGGCCTCATGAAGCCCGGCACGATGGGAATCAGAGTCCGGGATCTGGGCGGCTCTGTGTAAGTGGGCTGATTAGCAGCCAAAGTCATTTTTAACATGCTCCTTTTTCTCTACTCTTTGCTAGGACCTGGTTGGCAAATTACTTAGCTGTTATTAAAAAAAAAAAAAAAATTAAGAGAAAGAGAGGGGAAAGGAACAAAAGGAATATCTCCCTGAATTCTTTTTCTGCTTCGGACAATACGCTTCATTCTGCCTCCCCAGCAAGGACAGGAGCTGTGAGAGAAAGGAAAGGGAGAGATTATCTCCAGTTGTGTGCTTTTAGATGATTTTTGCCCCTAGGGCCACAGTACTCTTAGCAAAAAAAAAGAAAGAAGGAAAAGAAAATTCTGTGTCCCGCCAATGCAAGTTCTTCCTCCCTGCATCCTCTGCTCCTCACCCAGCATCCTCTGAATCTGATCCAGCCCACATGGATTTTGGATTTTTTTTGAGGTCTCTTCAGTAGTAGGCTAAGGAAAGGCACGCTTTTCTTTTTGAAATCTCTGCAACCCCAAGATCTGTTGCCTTAGATTGATTTAATTTGGCCTTTTCAGCTTTCCTTCTTGCCTAGCTTTGTTGACTTCATGGTGCGTATGTGTGCGTGTGTGCGCGCGCGTGTGTGTGTGTGTGTAAGTGAATGCACCCAGAGTAGTTTGGGGAGTCTGCATGTTCTTTTAACATTTCATCCCTGCTTGAATGTTTGTCCGGCTGGGCTGCAGCTTCTAAGGAACATTTGCACACGTGCGCATGACTCAGAGGTCGGGATTGAGGCCAAACTGCACCCCACAGGGCATCCTTCATGGAAGGGTGTCAGTGTCAGAAGCCAGCATGCTCCATGATTCATGAAGCTCAGGTCAGCAGCACAGTGAAGAGCCCGGACCTCACATCAGGCTATATGTAGACATCAGAGCAACACACCAGAGTGTGCAGATTCAGCAACACAAGATTCATAGTGGAGCCTAGGATTACACCAAAACTCAAGTGTAAGACCCCATCATGATTCCTGGAAGCCTCTGGCTGCGACTCACGTGAGTTAGGCGGACAAGGAAGGGTGTCTCCAGCTCCACCCGTGGACAGTTTTCACGTTTATTCTTGTGCTCTGGGGGCTCTGCCTAGGAATTTAAATTCGATTTTAAAGCCAAAGGAGAAATCATTCAAATTCTCTTCATATGCCACTACTAATAAAAGCTCAGAAATTCTTCCTGCTGCCACCGGATTCGGATTCGGATTCGGATTCGGATTAGTTAGTAGCTGATCTTGGTGGTAAAAAACAAGTAAAAATAGTGTCAGAACCTGTGCTGCAGACCTCTACCTTGGGACACGCTCCATCAACTGGGTGCTGTACTGAGCTCTGTAATTGCTTTCAAGCGCCTCTTCTGTCCTTTCAGTGCTAGACACTGAATGTTTGAGGACTGTTCTCACAAATAGGAGCATGCATGTGTGTGTGTGTGTGTGTGTGTGTGTGTGTGTGTGTGTTGGACCTACTAACATATTTTGTAAATGATTCTGATGGGGCAAACGTGAGATGACCAGCTCCTCCTCCGTTTGAAGGCCCCAGATTGCAACTTGCTATTTGGTGCCTTCCATGGCCTTTTGCTCTAATTCAATATTTCGGCTGTCCCATCTCTCTGATATCTCTGGCATCAGCAGCCTCGGTGCAGTGCCTGTGTATCCCAGTCCTTGCTTTGCTCTGGCAAAGTATGAGGAGTGGGGACCACAGTATATTCCCATAATCAATAATGAGGATGGCAGATGGGTCCTAGTGCTAGGCTGGTGGGGAGAATTTTTTCATTATGGGGATAATAAAAGATCCTCAGTGTTTTCATTGGTTAATTATGACCTATGGAAAAAAAAAAAGAAAAAATAATTATGACCTATGCACATGCAGAGCAAATGTCAGTGTGAGAACAACTGCAATGACAGTTAAAGATCTGAACCCAAAGTCTGCTCCCACCAATGAAACTCTATGTTTCTTATATCTTTAGAATTCAGTTCTCCATCCAACTTGGGGGGTTGGAGGAGCTTCTTCCTATATCAAGTGTATTAGCTAATTTAAACTATACCGTGCAAAAATGCATTTCCAGGAAATGTCAGTAGCGTCCTGTCTGCAAGCAGAGTAGTGCTGTGCTCTGGGGAGGGTCATGGGAAAACAATGTTGGAGTGACTTCCCCAACTCCAGTCCCAGCAGAAAGCTCCAGCTGGAGGGATGGGTCATGAGGCAACTGGTTCTCCTAACTGCCAAATCTAATACATGGGCTACAATGACCTATCCATTTTTGTTCTAAACTGGGCTCAGCATGCTTGTCCTCAAAATGTCTAGGCCACTGTACAGGAGATCAGTGTTCTCTGCTTGAACCCCAGTCTGCACTGCACATAGAAATTCCAGTTGTTAACACAGTCAAATGAACAGGGCTTATTCACTCTGGGGAAGGACTTCAAGACATGGCACATTTTCCTGGTATATACCCAAAGGGCTACATTTTTGAGCGTTGGGCTTATTTGTGTTTCCTTAAGCACACACAACCACTGCATGAAGCAAAAGAGGCCTCTGACAACGTGAAAGTCAGTGCGCTTCCTTTAAATTTTTTTTTCCGTAAGAGCCAGGATACCATTTATTCTTCCCGTGTGATTTAAGATGAGACATAAAGAGCATTTGGGAACTCATACAGCCAGCTATGCATCTACATTTCAGTTTGGGTTAGTTATGAAATGTTCTTAATGTGACTCCTTCAACAACTAAAGAATAAACTGCCTGTTCTCTGAAACCTCAAACAGAAAAGCCAGGGTCAATGCGTAATACGGTGCACACTCCCACTGCAACTTTCATCCTCTCAATCTGGTGATGTCCATCAACTCTACCTAGAGAAGTCTTGTTGGAAATGTTTATAAAACTTTCACCTAATTTCTTTACACTTTAAAGCAAACACCTTTTTCTAAAGAATTGCTTCTCAGATGATTATATAAAATATTTATGCTTTTGCAAGTTAAAAAAAATGAAATTAACCACTTTTGACTAGGTAGGTCTTTCTAAAAATTCTTTCAAAAAGCTTGATGTTAGCATTCTGCGCATTGAAGGGGCAGGCAGGCCCTCTCTCTGTCAGGAAAGATGGTGGAAGAACATGAACTCCATGTAATCTCCCCTCTGTGACCTCTGAGGCAAGCTCAGTTTTTATAAATCACATCTTCTGTATTACCGGGCACTGTTTAATCTACCCTCCCTAGGCCAGCCTTGACTTGACTTGATCTTTAAAATTTTCTTTTGACAAACCGTTTGTGAGTAAACCCTACAACTCATTCATTAGTGTACCCTTTTGAAGAATGTTCTATTCAGAAAAAGAGATTACTTCAGGCTTGAGATATGCTGTGACACCACCTTATAGTGATAATGTACATTAAGGAAACTAGCCAATGATGTTGTAATGAAAGAAAGAGAAATTTTTACTCCGGCTTTAAAAATCACTCTTTCCATTTGCTGCCCAGGAAGCCATGAAGAGATAGTGATTGCTACACTTTGCATATGGATTTTTGTGTTTTTATTCGGGTGAATTTAATTTATGGCAAACTCAAAAGGAAGGGGGAAGTGGTCAGGTTAAGTTGAAAGAAACTTTCTAAACAATATATTGTAAACCCAGCAAAATTAAACAAATCCAGTATTTTCTGATGGTTGGTGTAATCGACTGGCAATTGTTATCATTAAATAAAATTCTTCCCAAAAGTGTCTTTCTCAAGAGTGAAGATCCCATGAGCCACTTTCTGAACCCATTCACCAAAGGTAGCAGGAAACAATACTACATCCACTACCATTCAGAAAGCCACTTAGTGATTGTATATGCCTATGTTTCCTTATCCCATGGAAGAAAAAAAAACAATTGTCCACAATATTGATGTTCCTCTTGGGTTCTGTGTACAGACCCGTCCAATAATAAATGTGTGTGGTTTCTGTGAGTTGCCGACGATCCTGCATCATATCTCTTTGGAGTCCTTTCATTTTAAGTTCAATTTAATGGAATTTTTTTGCAAGTGTCAGAAGACATACAGTTAGTTCTTCCTTCCCGCCCCTTTCAAAAATATGAAAGTGAATATTTGGAAGAACTGCTGTGTTAAAGATGTGTTGTGTCCCCCCGTGAAAGTGAGTGGGTGTCCGTCCATGCCCTGAATACCACGGACTAGTGTGCAGAGGCAGGGGCAGCCAGCTGGCCCCGCGTTGCTGTGCGTTTTGGTCCTGACCTGCTCCACGCTCCTGTTGCAAGCAGCACTCGCCGCTCCCCCGCCCTGTCCTCTGCGTCACTGCTGTACACTCACCACTCAGTGAATAAAGTTGTGTGCTTTATTCTATTCACTTAACGCCTCCACGCCGTGTTTCCTTTCTCACCCTCCTGCTTCCTTTAAAGGTCTCTCCCATTTGAAGAAGTACAGTCCGACTTTAAATGACCAGAACACAACCAAAGGATCAAACCACAGCCTTAGGAATGCATTTTGATCACACAGAGGGCCCTGTAGAGAGGGAAATGCAACAAATAGCAATGGTATATTCCGGGACTGTGTGTCCAGTCATCCAGACCGTATTGACCAACTTGACTAAAAGAAGGCATGAGCAGAGGTGAGGTGGGGAGAGGGAGAGACAACCTCAGCAGACTCCCCACTGAGCGAAGAGCCCATCACAGAGCTCAGTGTCACAACGCTGAAATCGTGACCTGAGCCAAAATCAATCGTCAGAGGCCCAACCCACTGAGCTACCCAGGCACCCCTAAAAGGAGAATATTTAAAAGAATTGTTGGGGTGTCCTGGTCTACCTGATGTTCGCTTTTGTGACACAGAGCAGTGAGAGTCTCATCATCTGGACAAGAAGGGGGAATTGAGGAAGTTGGAGGACAATTGAGGAACTTTGAGGACTAGAGCTTCTGAACCACCGTGAGCATGGGCCATTTACTAAGTCGCTGCAGTGCAATGGTAGAAAGATGTCTTTCAAAGCTTTGACCTCCCCTGTGTTATCAGACTTTAAGGGAAGAAGGTCTTCTAGATTTTGGATTTACATGTTATTCTCACTGCCACAGTTTGGGGACTGCTAGAAAATACAAGGATGTGTTTAGATTTGAGATGACCTATTCTGACCACAGCCATTCCACTCCGTGTCTATCAAAATTGTTGTCTTAGTTCAGGGTGCTGGTAACAGAGTTCTGAGATTGGGTGGCTGGAACAGCAAATGTTCATTTCTCACGGTTCTGAAGGCTGGGCAAGTCTAAGACCAAGGTGTTGGCAGATCTGGTGTCTGGTGAGAATGTTCTTAGGTTTGTAGATAGTCGTCTTCTATTTGTGTCCTCTCATGGCAGAGAGAGAGAGAAAGCTCTTCTGTCTCTAATCCCATCATGAGGGCTCCATCCTCAAGATCTAATTAGCAAAATCCTTGTCTCCTAATGCAATCCCACTGGGGATTAGGATTTCAATGTATAAACTTGGAGGGCGGTGGGACACAAAGATGCAATCCACAACACCTGTCCAGGGGCCAGTCATAGCAGCAACCATGTGGACCCCTCATTACAAAGGCAGAAGCTGAGATTGTACTCCAGACAGTTGGCACGTTTAGGTTGCTAGCGTAGAAAACAGGTCACAATGCCCAGTGAGAGGCCTCTCCACTTGCATCACCTCTGGGGGGTTACCGTAGTCAGCGTGGACCTTCAGCCCTTATCTTGAGCTCTCTGTGATTTTTGCCACTGTGATCACCATTTTATTGAAGGTTGACTCCCTGTGTCACTTCAGTGGTTAGCCCTCACACACAGCCAAGTCCTGGCCTGGCCTATGGCTGGCAGTCCTGGGCCTCTCATGATGGCCCTTGCCTCACCCACTGTTTCCCCTCCCACAATGCCCCACCTTTGAATCTTGCCCTCCAGCTCTCCCAAACCACTGCAAGTTTCCAGAACACACCATGCCCTCTCCCACCTCTGTAGCTTTGACAATGGCATTTCTCCTGTACAATGTCCAATTAATTCTTCAAGGAGGTGGAGAGCGGGAGGATCTGGCCCCAGGGACAGGAGGTAATGGCAACACTGACTATTTGAAATCGGTCATCCATAGCTCTTTGGAGTTACCCATTTGAATTTCCCAAGGGCTCCATTTGCCCTAAATCAAAGACAAGCCTGAGTTCACACCCTCCCTAAGAGCCTGCCTTGAAGGGCCCAACCCAACCTGCCCCAGAAAATTCTTTGCACGCCTATGGTTGAACATCACGTGTGACACTTTTCAAACATTGCCTAGTACTGCTAGCTTTGCCTGTGTTTCTGCTCCTCTGTTGAACTGCAGTGAGGTCTCTTTTGAGTGCCAGACTTTATGTTAACCATATTTCTCATGACAGCCCTATAAGACAGGTAATTGTAGCTGTGCTATATACAGGTGAAGAAACCAAAGCTCAGAAGCTAATGAAATGTGCCCGATCATCACCCAGTAAGCCACAGAACTGAGGCCTATCTTCAAATCCTATACTGTTTTTCCTCTGCATCTCCATGACCTTCCAGGGGCAAGGATGGAGTCTCCCACATTCTCAGTCTCCCAGGGTGCATTGCATAGAGGAGATTCTCTGTGTGAGACTGGCCAGTTCCCTTCACTAGGCCATGAGCCCCATCACTGCTGCCATTGTGCTATTATGAGCAAGCTTGAGGGGATTTTCACTAGCTCTAAGTCTTAGGGCCAATTATTTCACCTCCCAGGCCTCAACTTTTCATCTGCAAAATGGACAAAATAATAATACCCATCAGAAGACTGCTGCTACATTATAACTGTTGAGCACCGCACAGCACCCAGAACATAGTAATTGCTCAAGAAACAGCAATCTTTATTAAGAGTAAATAGCTGCTTAGACTTGAAGAACTCCATCTACTTTGAGTCTCAGTCTCCTCATCAGTAAATTAGGAAGGAATACCTGTGTCTGGCTACATTCTGGGGTTGTTAGGCCAAATGAAGCAAGGTACTCAGACATGGGAAAGCATTACATTAATAGGTGGTGTTGGGTAATGAGGGTTTCTTGGTCCTACTTTAAATAGTTAAATCATTCAAGAATTTTAGTTTTTGTTCTGAGCTTTTTCTCCCCCAGTCTTTTATAAGTACTGCAGCATGAAAGCAAGCCCACAATTTCTTTTATATGCTTCAACAACAGCCCGCTCTTTGTCCAATAATACTCTAGGATTGAGATCCTCTGAAGATGTGCCAGTGAATAGTAAAAACAGAAAGTATTAAACAGCAGTTGAGTGCAGGCTATGGGGTCAAACTGTCTGGGTTTGAGTTCCAGCTTCACCAATAATTAGCTATGTAACTACTGACAATTTGCATTACCTTCTCTAAGCCTCAATTTTCATTTCTATAAAATAGGAGTAATAACAGCTACCTCAAAGAGTTGTTGTGAGCCTCCTATAGAACAGGACCTGACATAATGCAAGATGAACACTCAAGCATAAGCTTTTATTTAAAAAAGTCGCTGCCGTGTAATAAGGACCTATATTTTCCCAGCCCTGAGCTAAGCGTATCATGTGGTTGATTCCATATAGCTTTTACATTACCCCTCCACCTGCACCCCCCAACTCCCCAATTTCAAGTTCAGCATGTAGGCAACTGTCACGCAGAGAAGGGCTCAGGTGCCCCCACAGGCGCTGGGTCCAGCCAAAGTGGCAGGCTGCTCAAAATAGAAGCATCCAAAGGGGTCAGCTCGGAGCTCCACTCTCCCCAAGGGGTTTCAAACCTGTTAGGCCCCAATATTTCCTGGGTCAGGAGGATTTCCCTAAGCCACATGAGGAATGCTAAGAAACACCACCTGTGGAAGAACTGAGACTCATTTTCATGAAAGATGACTTTGCTTGGAGAAAAGATCTTTCTAACTATATTACTTCACAACAACCAAGGCAGCAAACGCTGAGCTGCCCGTCCTTACAGTATTTGGGCACATTTCCTCGGCTCCAGAAAGCCACCAGTCCTACTCAGCCCCTCCTGCCCATCACGGGAAGAGGGGTCCCCCTCCCCGCGGGCCAGCTTTGCCTGGGTGTGTCACCAGCCCTGCCCTGTTGGACATGCTCATTGTTGGCCGGAAAACCCTAGGAAGGGTGGGGACTTGGAGCTGGCAGCTTTTGAGAAAGCCCAGGGTGGTCAGAGGACAAGTGCCCAAAACTTCTGGGAATCCCAACCCCGTCCTTGAGAACCTGCCTCCACACCCTAAATTTCCTTCCCCACCCCCCACACCCCGCCCACGGTAGGCCAGGACTCTGACAAAAAGTCAGGGTCTTCCCCCTTCCACTCCTAGAGCCCTCAGGGGTGGGCTGTAGAGTCAGGCTCTGGAGGAAGGGGGTAATATGTCCACATTGAGTTTACTTTCTAATCTCAACTGGATAAAACTGCTCTCTGAGCCCGCCATTGCCATTGTACTAAGTACAATGGCAGCCCCTAGAGAGGATTTTCCGTATTTACTTGTGCTGTACCCCTGCAGCTGTCTTTTAACTCAGCCCTTCCCCTCAGATAAAAAGAAAAGTTGGCTTAGGAAAACCTCTACTCCAAAGCAGAAGCAGTTTCTGCTTTGCCCTTAGCATGCTTCAGTGGTAGAACCTCCCAGAACATCCCTAAGGGCCTGGAGGCAGGGCAAAGCCTTGGGCGGCTTCCAGACACAGTTTGGGAATCTGGCTCCAGGGTACACGAGTCCAGATGATAAGGAAGGGGTGGGTGGTGGCAGCAGCAGACATTTGGTGAGGGCCTCTGGAACGCCAGGCATTGGGCTCTGTACTTTGTGTAGATTATTTCACTTCATCTGTGAAGGGTAAACCCAGGGCTGGGTCAGGTTCTAACCCATCAAGTCCAGAAGCCACATTCCTCCAAAGGCTGCCACAGCTCTCTGGGGTCTCTCTGTGAGCACGTGGTTTTCTCATGATTTGCCAAAAGGACCATCTTTGCAAAGACAAATACAGCCTCTCTCGGCAAGGTGGAGCCTGGCCATGAATAACAACACTTTGTTCTAAACTGGACAGATGTTGGCACAGAAAGAGTAGGTCCTTTCGTTCCTACTTTTGTGTTGGAACATACCTCTCGTAATGAAAGCTAGAAAATATTCATGGTGGTTACTTCCCATCAGATAGGAGCAAAACTCAGCTGGATTCTCCTGGGGTTGGTTTTTTGTTTTTTTTTTTTTTCCTTATTTGTTTGAGTAGAATAATTACTTCTGTCCTCCCCATAAAAACAAAGTGTTTTGGACAACTGAGAGTAAATTGCTAATATTTAGTCATCGTTAATCAAATAATTTCCACCAAATGCACATTTTTGTACGCATGCGTTATGAATGATCCCTACCAGCGACATGGGAGAGGGGGAACCCTGGCTACGCAAATCAGAGGTTGCCTGATACAACCAGCTGCCTGTGGAAGCAGCCAAGAAGGTGGGGCCCAGGTCTAACTGCAAAGCTCATGCTTCAGTCCATAAGGAGATCCTGATTCCATAAGTTCTAGAGTGAGAGCTGAGAAGCTGTATCTTTGAACAAAATGGAAAGACTTACATATAATTCTGATGATCCACCTGGTTTGGGAACCCCTGCCCCCACACAGCATAGTCTCAGGTCAAGAGCAGAGGTGGCCTGTGACTAACCCGAGCATCCATCACTAGGCTTTGTCACTCCTTGTCACCCTAACTCATGGAACCAACAGTCAGACAAGGCCTGGAAGTCTGCCATTGCAGAGAGGCCTTTGGGCCCCCAGTGGCCTCCTACAAAGTCACCAGCAAGGTCCTACAGCACCCCTGGAGCCGGGCCCTCTGAAGAGATGACATCAGAATCTGCTCAAATGTCACCTCATTTGCAAGAAGATGAAGGAGATTGTCTCCATTGAAAGAAGCCTGAGATGAGAGAGAACCAGTCAGGCTCACTGGTGTTGAAAGGGAAAACAATCCCCTGGCATCTCTTCTCCCTTTCTCTGCCCACAACTGTAAGAAACCTCTGAGTGTTGGAAAAATGGCCTAGAAATCCTGTTATTGTATCAAATGACTTATTTTTCCCCCCAGTGTGTTCACTGTGTCCTCAGTCTATTGTGGGCTAGTGGGGTAAGTGGGAAGAAACCCAGTCTTATGTTTTCTATTGAGACAGTCACTCCAAGGAAATTTGGTAACCGTCTTCAGGGCCTGGCTGGAGCGAGAGTAAGAACCAGGAAGCCAGGACTTGTGATTACAATTTCTTATTTTACATGAAAGCAGCTGTTTTTATTTACTTATTTTAAGTAATCTCTGCCCCCGACATAGGGCTTGAACTCATGACCCTGAGATGAAGAGTTACATGCTTTACCAGCTGAGCCAGCCAGGTGCCCTCTACTTTTTTTTGAATCCTAATATATGAAAGCATCGATAGTGGGTTGCAATAATGAACCACCAAAGGATATGTTCACCCAGAACCGCAGAATATGCCTTTATTTGGAATAAGGGTCCTTGCAGACGTAATGAAGGCAAGGATCTGGAGATGACACCAGATCATTCTAGATTTGGGGGGCCTCTAAATCTAATAATGAGGGTCTTTACAAGAGACCAGAAAGAAGAAGACACTGAGTGGCTCAGACAGTTAGGCATCTGCCTTCAGCTCGGGTCATGATCGCAGGGCTCAGGGATCGAGTCCTGTGACCGGTTCCCTATGTCTCCCTTCACCCCTTCCCCTGTTCGTGCTCTCTTGCTGTCTCTCTAAAATAAATAAATTTTAAAAAGAGGCAGCAGAAGACATAGAGATACATGCAAAGAAGCCCATGGGAGGACAAAAGCAGAGATTCTATTTGTGAGAAGTGGCCCTGGAACCTTGGCCCTCGTCTTACATTGTTTCTGTATCCAGTGCTACTTTCTACTTGCATATAGTTCAGATTTTAAAAACCTCCTATCAGAGCACTTTGGTTGGTCATACAATCCTGTATTTCTGGTTTCCGGGGAAAGGGATACACACTTTTATAAGGTCACATGCCATGAAATCACTTCCTGGAGGTCTGGCCACCCAGAGGTGTTCAAGTGTCTGGTGTGTAGTAGGTGTACAGTGCACAGTCAGTGCTTATTGAATAACTAGAAATTGTTTTACTAGTTGTGCTAATTTCCCTTAATTTTCAATAGCATAAGAAGCCCTAAAGCCATCCTAATATATCATTTTAAAGTTTCAGTAACATCTATTCATTATCAGAATAGGGAGAGACAGGATACTTGGGGGCACCTGGGTGGCTCAGTCGGTTAAGCATCTGCCTTCAGCTCAGGTCATGATCTCAGGGTCCTGGGGTGGAGCACCTGCATAGGGCTCCCTGCTCAGCGAGGAGCCTGCTTCTCCCTCTTCCTCTGCTGCTCTCCCTGCTTGTGCTCAAGTGCTCTCTCTGTCAAATAAATAAAATTAATAATAAAAAAAAAGAAACGATGATTGATGTTGTGGAAAATATAAACATGAATTAAATCAGGCAAGACTAGGATGAGTAATGTGAGGGGCTGGGGCTCACAGCTTAAGCAGAACTCCCTCTCAGGATCATGCACCTGCCAACCCCAAGAAGATGCAATCTCTGCCCTCAACAAGATGAAAGGCTGGAGAGCACCATAGATGAGTAAACCATAGATTAGATTTGGGATCCAAAGCAGATGAAAAGTTCACAAGATAGAGAAGATATAAAATAGATCAAAGACCTAAATGTAAAAACTCTAAACATACAAAATTTCTAGGAGAAAATTTTCATGACCCTGAGTTAGGCAAAAAGTTCTTGGTGTGACACCAAAAGCATGATCCATAAAATGTTAAAAAGTAATAAATTGGTCTTAATACAAATTAAGAACTTCTGCTTTTCGAAAGCTTTTTTTTTTTTTTTTCTTTTTTCCCCAAAAGCTATCTTAGAGAGAATGAAATAACAAGCCTCCATTTGGGAAAAAAAAAAAAAAAAAAAAAAAGTACTTGCAAATCATGTATCTGATAAAGGACTGGAATCCAGACTATGTGAGAATTCTTACATACCAAGCACTGGGGATGATGCAGAGCAACCAGGAGTCTCAAACTCTCTTGGCAGAGATGCAAAATGATTCAAACACTTTGGAAAATAGTTTGACAATTTCTCATAAAGTTAAACATGCAGTTACCATATGACCCCCACATCCTATTGCTAGGTATTTGTCCAATTGAAACCAATTGGATAAACTGGTTGGGTCACATAAAAACTTGTATCTAAGTATTTATCCTGACTATATTCAAATTGCCAAAAACTGGAAACATCCCAAATGTTCTTTAATTGGGGAATGGATTCATCCACACAGTGGAATAGTGCTCAGCAATGAAAAGGAATAATCTACCGTAACAGCACTAGTGAAGTGCAAATACATCGTGCTAAGTGAAAGAAGATTCAGAATCAGAAAGCTAGATAACATATGATTGGATTTGTCAGATATTCTAGAAAAGGTGAAACTATAGGGACAAAACCCCACAAATCAGAGGTTTCTAGGAAACAGGGGAGGGGGAGGGTTGACCACAAAGGGGCACATAGAAATTTGGGGGTTAGTGAAATGTTCTGCGTCTTAACTGTTTACCTGACTGTAGACATTTGTCAAAACGTACAGAACTGAGCACCTGGCTGGCTCAGTCCATAGAGCATAATACTCCATCTCAGGGTGTGAGCTCATGCCCCACTTTGGGTGTAGAGCCTACTTTAAATCAATCAATCAATCAATCAATCAATCAATCAATCCTTACAGAACTGTACACCCAAAAGGGTGAATTTTGCTATATGTAAATTATACCTTAATTTTTAAAAATTCTTCAAAAGAGACAGAAAAGCAGTTCAAGTCAACACATTTTCCATGGCAATACTTTTGTATTGGGATCTGGGAGATGTTATAAAAGAAATGTCATCCACATCCAATCACAAGAGGCTGATCGCCTTGCTAGAAATAGGCACTGTGCTAAGCACTTGAGATAAAATAGTGAGCAACCATTGATCTAAAAATCCCACAAATGTAAATGGAGGGTATAAGTCTGCGAAGAATTGCTTCTGATTAATTCCCAATTGATTCTAGAATGTCAGCAAAGCCTCCTCTGGGGAAAGCTTCTCTTTGAGTTGCTTGCACTGGGCATGGGCTGCAGTAGGGTGTGGGATGGAAGAGCTGAGGGCGGTGCAAAGGATGACTGCTAAGTTTCTGGATTGTGCAAGTCGGTAGGTGGTGGAACCAGTAGTGTACTTTGGAGAAGGAGCATATTTGGGGCGGGGAGGAAGATCATGAATTCAGCTTAGGAATGAGAGGCTAGAAAGAAGCAACACCTGATTAAGGGTAAAACAATGCAGTGGACCCAGTAGATATGGAAACATGCATCCGCATGAAAACTTGGACATAAATGTATGTAGCGGCATTATTTGTAATAGGCCAAGAGTGTAAACAATTCAGATGTCCATCAACTGATGAATGGATAAACAAAATGTGATATATCCACACAATGGAGTATTATTTAGCAACATAAAGGAATGAAATACTGATACATTTTACCACTTGGGTGAACTTGAAAACTTATGCTAAGTGAAAGAGGCCAGGCACAAAAGACCACAGAATGGAATGGTCTTTAGGAAGTTGTATCATAGGACATTTCCAGAACAGACAAATCTATTGAGTCAGAAAATAGTTTAGTGGTTGCCCAAGGCTGGGGACATGGGGGAACTAGGATGACTGCTAGTGGGTATGAGGGTTCTTTTCATAGAGTAATGTTCCAAGATTAATTGTGGTGATGGTTGCACAACTCTGTTAATATTTTAAAAACCACTAATTTGTACACTTTAAATGGGTGACTTGTATGGTAGTTAGTTATACCTTAAAAAACTATTTTTTAGAAAGGAAGAAAGGTAATCCACACAAAGATGTTTCAGATATTCTATTTAGAATGTTGAAATCTAGAAATCACCCAAACACCCCTTCATGAAAGCATAGTTATATAAAAATTATGACATATCAATAAGATATAATTAAAACAATTAAAAATGCATCCAATGACAAGGGCACTTAATTTGGAAATATGTAAATAAAGTTTATTTTATGCTGCGGAGAAAGATGCAATCGATTTGGAGAAGAATGAGATCCAGCCAAGTGTCAGCTGGAGATGCAGAAGGACGGGCGCTTGGCAGAGGTGGAAACTGGGAGCAAGGGCAGTGCGTGTCCAGAGCTCTGACACCAAAGTCTCAGAAGTTGCTGTGTTGGCTTTTTCCCTGGTAGGGAAGGGGCAAGAAATTTAGGCAGGTGGGTTGTACATATATGGCTTAGGATGAGGAGCATTGAATAAGGTGCATGAAGGAAGGCATTGGTAGAAAAACAGATTTCTAAGTTCTTAGTTTTTTCTTCCACCTGTTCCTTCACTGTTGCCCCCAAGAATTGAGCACTTTTGAATGCACCCACTACCATTTTTTGAGCATTCACTCAATGCCAGATATTATGCTAAATTTTTCATGTGCTTCATCCTGTAGCAGCCTTACAGCATGTTTATGAAGTAGGTATTATCCCAGCCTACACATGAAGAACCATGCCCAATGGCACCCATCAGAAATGATGGTGCTAGGACCCCAACCCAGACACTCCAATCTTCTGAAGCACGTGTTTTGTTTTGTTTTGTTTTTGTTTTAAGATTTTTTATTTATTTATTAGAGACGGGGGGGGGCGCGGGGGCAGAGACACAGGCAGAGGGAGAAGCAGGCTCCATGCAGGGAGCCCGACGTGGGACTCGATCCTGGGTCTCCAGGATCATGCCCTGGGCTGAAGGTGGCGCTAAACTGCTAAGCCACCCGGGCTGCCCCTTGTTTTGTTTTTAAGCAGGCTTCATGCCCAGCGTGGGGTTTGAACCCCCGACCCCGAGATTGAGTCGCATAGCTCTACTGAGCCAGCCAGGTGCCACTGGGACATGTTTGAATCAAGACATGACCCTGCTCAGGAAAACCTTTCTCAGAGCTTCCCAAACTGTCCCACTTACACCAACCCTACAGGAGGCCCACTTGTTGGCTAGACTGGGGTACTCGTTTGTACTCTTGTTGTAGGGTACTCACTAATTTGGTATTCCCAGTTATTGTTTGAATTAGGCAATAATAGTCAGGTGCAGTAGGATTTGAATGCTACCAGCAGCCTTCAATCCACAGGTCAAATACATTGAAACTTTGTTTTCTGGAAGGTCCAACACATCTTGATGTGTTAATAGGTTATTCTTTTCTGAGGAAATGGCTACTTCAATGCACCAATAATAATAATTAATAACAAAATCTTATTGTTCCTTGCTATCTAGGACCTCCCTGTGTTTGGCTCCAAACCCCACAGCACTATCCCTTCTGCTCTGGGACTTTCCATGAACCATACTTGAATTACACTTAAAATTCTAACCGAGTGACAGGATGAGATCCCCAGACACTGTATGACTGCAGTGGCCTGGTTTCAAATGTTGTGCCCTGATAGAGACTCCTCTGTAAAGGAATCCCATTAACATTCTCTCAGTTGTCTGGGAAGAAATTAGAGCTACCTGAGGCTGTTTCCAAAAGGATGTGGAGAAGCTGCATTAATTATTCTGTCCTCGCTCCTTCCCTCCTTTGTCTTTTCCCGTCCCTCCGCCTTAAGTGTTTTGATCATGAAAGAAAAACAAATACAACTGTGTGATCCAGCAGGGCAGTGAAGCTAACTCATTGTAACACAGTGTTCAAAATACTCAGAAACCGGTCATGACCCCAGGTTGCAGGATGAACTCGCCTTGATGGTTTTGTTCCAGAATTTACCAGCGTGAAATCTTCTAAACACGTTAGTGTGGGCCCCATAAGACGTCAAAGTATTGTGCAGCCATCAGTAGAGAAAGGGAAAACACCACTTCCCCAGTTTGGCTAACTGTAGGAAAGGAGAGAAGAGCTTCTTTAATTCTTGCCTCCTCCATTTGTAGATTTGTGGTCCTGGGCCAGTGGCGGCGTTGGCATCACCTGGGAGCTGGGCAGAAACGCAGAAGGCTGGAAAACAAACAAGCAAATAAATAAAGTTTAAATTTTATTTTTAAAAAGATCTATTTATTCATGAGAGACAGAGAGAGAGAGGCAGAGACACAGGCAGAGGGAGAAGCAGGTTCCATGTAGGGAGCCCGATGTGGGACTCGATCCCGGGTCTCCAGGACCAGGCCCTGGGCCAAAGGTGGCGCTAAACCTCTGAGCCCCTGGGCTGCCCAAGTGTTTAAATTTTAAAGTGAAAAAAGAGAGAGAGAGAAATGCAGAATGTCTGGTCCCAACTTAGACTTACTGAATCAGAATATGAATGTTAACAAGACCCCCAGGTGAGTCCTATACAAGTTAATGTTTGAGAAGCGCTGGCTCAGTAGTATTTAAAAAAAACACAGACCCAAAATGGAGTCACTGACGTTAAGGCCTAACAGAGGGGCAGTTTCAACACCACCACCTCCCCACCCCTAGGAATGTAACCTTTAACCAATCAACATGGAATTTCCTGGTCAGCACTAGGAAATTTACTGATAGACCCTTCTTTTCCCCTTAGGAGGGCAACCTTGCCTAAAACAATACATTCTTTGCTAATAATTTCCTTTTTTCACTCCCTCTCTGCTTTAAAACCTTTCCTTTTCTCCAGCTCAACAGATCTCCTTTCTGTTTGCTAGATGGGATGCTGCCCGACCCACGAATCGCTCAATAAAGGCAATTTAATCTTTTAAATTATTCAGTTGAATTTTTTGTTTAACAGTAGATTAGGCTCTTTTTGCCAGTAACGTTGGAGTTTCTGGTTTCCCCTTTGAGGACCCTTAAAGGCTTTGTGCACTTTATTCTCTGACAAAGCACCTGGTACCATGCTCAGTGGAGGGTGGAGCCCCGAGTGGGCAAGTGAGTGGACGGCCGGGTGGTTGAAATCATAACACCAAGTTCCAAGCCTTGGCACCAACCAGCAGCCTTCTGTATGTGGAGTGATTACAGAAACAACTCGTAGCTCTGGTTGAGATAAACATAATTTTTACTCCCATTTGACTAAGAGGAAAACTGGGGTCCAGAAAGCTTAAGTAAGCAGCCCCAAGTCACCCAGCTAGAACAAGGGTGCAGGGGAGAGTCTAGCCAGAGCCTATATTCCAATGTTTCCATTTTTACTACCCTCTCCCTCCAGGAGCCGTTTTAGACATTCTGTCATAATTGCTCCTGGTGATATTGTGATTCATAATAAGAACTAGATCTTCGGTCTGGGTCCTCTTTCAGGCACCAATCTCCATGTGAAAGCCCTTAGAATTTCCTAAGTGGTAAGAATGATCAAGGTGTCCCGATCCATACATACCTCTCAGCCACACCTGAGTTCCTGTTAACTAGCTGACTTTTTGGAAAGCACCTGAGGACGGGGGCTGGTTGCCAGGGGAAACAACCTGGGATTGGTGGCCTGGAGCGTTCAGTCCCACCCTCCCGAACTCTGGGGAGGGAAGAGGGGCTGGTGGAGGAATGGATCACGAGTGACTAATGATTTAATCAACCATGCCTACATCATGAGGCACCCAGAAAACCCCAAAAGGAGAGGCCTCTCAGAGTTTCTGGGTTGGCGAGGATGTGGACATCTGGGGAGAGTGGCGTGCCTGGAGCTTCTGTGCCCCTTCCCCAAACCTTGCCCTTTGCATCTCTTCCATATAGCTATTCCTGAGTTAACAGCTTTTTATGTTAAACCGGCAATCTAGGAAGTAAAATGTATCTCTAAATTCTGTGAGCTGCTCTAGCAAAACTTGAAGAGGTCTTGGGAACTGCCAACCTGGAGCTGATGACAGCCTAAACTTGGGATTGGCATCTGAAGAGGGAATGGGGCTCGGGGTTGTCTTGTAGGACTGAGCCCTTCACCTGTGGGATCTGATGCTATCTCCAGATAGATGGTATCAGAATTGAGATGAATTGTAGGACACCCAGCTGGTGTCTGACAATTTCTTTGGTGGTGTGGGGACCTCCCCTCACCCCATATGCATTGTAATGGGTGGCCAGGATCTTGCTCCTCCACGAAATGTTAATGCCACAGACACACCGTATATCTGTTTATTTTCTGCGTTTATGTAAGTTTTTTTCACTCTCCCTAAAGAGCCAGCCTTTAATCCCTTGGGGATACAATCACTCCCATGGGGGAATGCCTCCATTTTTCATGAATGACTTGTGGTTGGTTACTTACTATGTGCTAGGCTGTCCTTATGATGAGGATCCTGGCGTTTGAGGCTCTAGAAAGGCTGCTTTTGGGCAGAACAGGGTTAGGGGTCTTGGCCAGATGCAATAACATCTCCCATCATGGAGGAAATAGCTAAGACCCAGTGTTTAGTCTTAGCACAGTGGCTGCTGCAGGAAGAGCCATGAACTGTGAGTCAGAAGACTCGGGGTCCCCCCCCCAGTCCTGCTACTAACCTGCTCGTGTGGCTCTGGGGCAGTCATTACATCTCTTGGCACCTCTGTTTCCAGCCTTGAAACTGAGGAGTTTGAACTACGTTGGCACTTCCAAGGAAAAATAACCTGCTATGACTCTAAGGGTAGGTATTGGTGAACTAGAAAGAGCACACAGGGATTACAGAGATGTACCCGTGCTTTCCAGATGGCCTTCCGCCTCACTCCTGCCTGCCACAGGGGCTGCTTGGGCAGGAGCCTCATTTTTCCTCAGACACTAATAAACTCTTCTTTTGGACAGAGTTAAAACAATTTTTTAAAAGATATTATTTATTTATTCATGAGAGACACACACAGAGAGAGAGGCAGAGGGAGAAGCAGGCTCCATGCAGGAAGCCCCATGTGGGACTCGATCCTGGGACTCCAGGATCACACCCTGAGCTGAAGGCGGTGCTAAACTGCTGAGCCACCCAGGGATCCCGAGTTAAGAGTATTGTAATAATGTTTGGTGACTACACATATCGTGGTTAGCACTGAATGTGTAGAATTGTCGAATCACCACGTTGTACACCTGAAGCTAATACACAACATCATATGTCAACTAAAATTTTTAAAAACTCTTGTTTCTGCAAGATTGGGCTGATCTCTAAATAATAATGTCTTCCCACTTCCGCCCTTTCTCCCAATCAATGACTTTGGGGAGAAGACATAAAATTCTACTCCATCCATCCAACCACTTAAAGGGACCCAAATAGCGTCCCTGGCTACCAAGGGACCTTTCCTGAGTTCCTCTTCACATGATCCTAAAGCCTATTCGGAGAGATAAGACCTGAAAAGATGATCATTATTTTCTGTTACTGAATGAGAAATGAATCTTAGGGAAAAGTGTTACAGGATTTGGAGAATCCTTTCAATCCTTCAATACTCTCAGGACATGTTGGGAAGCCTTGATGGCGGACGAAGCCCTCTGAGCTGGGTCTGGAAGGACCAGCTGGAGCTCTGCTGAGGAGGGGAAGGGCATTTGTGGAAGGGGAAAAGCAGAAAGTGCTCTCTGCTTCCAGGCATGAAGGAATGATTCCTCTCCAACGTTTTGTCTGAGGACTCCAGGGAACCTGTGGGGCTGCCAGTTCTGGTCTAGCTGCATTTTTGCCTGAGGCTTATCTGGGAAGTGGCAATCTTAGCAATCACCAGAAAAGTCAGCAAAGACAATCAAAGAAGTGAATCCAAGATCAGGACCCTGGCAAGTCCCCAGACACCAGAATTCTGGCAAACTGCTGTGGCGCTGTATGACTTGCTCAGGATGACACGAGGTTGGACTCCCCAGGGAGAACAGACAGCTGAGCCCCAAGGAGAAGCAGATGGATTCTGTGTTTGGGCACCGATGCCAACCACCCACTGCTGGTATCCTTGGGCGGGTGCTGGCATCTCTCTGGGTTACTGCATCCTTAACATCAGGTCACACAGTTGGATTTGCCATGGATTCCAAGTTTCCAAACAGCTCTGAAATGTTCTACATTGATGGATACGGAATCACGGCAGGAAAGGGGAAGCAAAGGGCCTGGAAGTGGGCTGGGGAACGTGTCAGGCAAAGACAAAAGGGAAACGGGCAAAGAAAAAGACAGAACAAGGATGCATTTGTCTATTGAGTTACAGAACCTCTGGGAGGAAAGATGACTGGGGAACTTGTCTTTTGCTTCCCCCACAACCCCAACTTACTGGAGAGAGGCCCCAACAGAGAATTGGAGCCTCTTCCCTGTTAACTAAGATGTGCGATTTCAGGAGGAAATTGAGAAAGGGGATGAGGGAGCCAATCCTTGGTTCCTCCTGGAGAGCCAGGGGTGGGGGAGGCACATATCAACATCTGGAGGGTGGTAGGAGCAGCAGTAGCATCTGGTGAGCTTTTTTACAGTGGGAAGGAAAGGGTGGAACTTAGCACCGCAGAGCTTTGAGAAGAGAGCACAACCTTCATACAGAGTTAGGAAACTCAGCAGCCCTGCTTATTTATAATCCTAGGTACCAAAGAGGGGACAGGCCACTTAGGCCACAGGAAGGGAATCCAGAGGAGCCTTGGACCTTCCTGGGCTGTGAGCCCTTGACTCAAGGGGTGACCTGGACAAGCATACTCATTCCTGGAACTGCTGCCTCCCTATATGGAATGAAGCGTCCTATGCCTACTACTTCCCAAACTGACTTTCTTGGACTCTTTGATCTTCAATAATGTAGGTCTTTAGAGAGTCACCTTTCATTTAATCTACCTCATAGGAATATTTTAAGGAAATTGTATAAGAATAAATAGTTTCTTTACATAAACTAAGTCATTATAGGAATATTGACCAGAATAGACCAGGGGTATTTCTCTAAACTGCAATTTTTTTCTAGAGGTGCAGCTAAAAGCTATCATACTCACCCCTGTTTGCAGACCTATAACCCTTGGCCATGCTAACTAGACCTGGGGGGATACGCAGGTGTAGATACCAGGAGGGGTGACAATGGTGCCCATTTTCCCTGTTGTCACCTGCTGTAGATTCTGGCACAGAGCCCAACTCAGAGGATCACCCAGGACGCCTCCCCCAGTCTCCTTGCTTTCCTCTCTTCCATCTATCTACTCCCCTTCCTGTCACCCTTTGCTTTCTTTCTTAAAGCCAAATATTTATTGTTGTTGTTGTTTTTCTAGAGTATTTCAAACATGCTGGCTGGGAGGCTCAGTCACTTGGGTATTTAATGAACACTTCCATCGTTGAGATCCTAGGCCTCTGTTTCCTCAAGTGTAACACTCTAAGATGATTGGACCCCCACCAGTGGTCCTTACCATGTAATATCAAACACACTGATGGAGTGACCACTCGGGTTTAAGAAATGTTAATTTTGGGATCCCTGGGTGGCGCAGTGGTTTAGCGCCTGCCTTTGGCCCAGGGAGCGATCCTGGAGATCCGGGATCGAATCCCACGTCAGGCTCCCGGTGCATGGAGCCTGCTTCTCCCTCTGCCTGTGTCTCTGCCTCTCTCTCTCTCACTGTGTGCCTATCATAAAAAAAATAAAAAAATAAAATTTAAAAAAAAAAAAAAAAAAGAAATGTTAATTTTATGCCATATTGACTTCAGAGTCTCTAAAAAGGAAAGAACCCCACTAAGGTGGAAATAAAAAATGGGAAATAATAAGTGTTGGAGGGAATGTGGAGAAACCAGAGCCTTGATGCATTGTTTGGTGGGAATGTAAAATGGTATAGCACTGGGGAAGACAGGATGGTGGTTCCTCAAAAAATTAAACACAGAATTATTACATGACCCACCAATTATACTTGAAGGAATATATATATATAAATATACCCAAAGGAATTGAAAGGGGAGACCTGAGCAGATATTATACGTCAATGCTCATATAGGCATTATTCCCAGCAGCCAAAAGATGGGTACAACCCAAATATCCATTGACAGATGAATGGATAAATAAAATGCAGTATATACATACAGTGAAATATTATTCAGCCTTAAGGAATGGAATTCTGATACCTGCTACAATATGAATGAAATCTTGAACATTACACTAAGCAAAATAAACCAAAGGACAAATATGTATATAATTCCATTTATATGAAGTACCTAGAAAATTCAAATCCAAAGAGACAGAAAGTAGAATAGTGGTTACCAGGAGGTGGGGCGATAGGGATTTATTGTTTAAGGGTATAGTTACAGATTTGAATGATGAAAATGTTCTGGAGATGGGTGGTGGTGATAGTTGCATAACATGAATGTATTTGTCATCACTGAACTGTACACTTAAAAATGGTTAAAATAGTAAATTTTATGTATATATATTTTTTAAAGATTTATTTATCTATTCATGATAAACACACACACACACACACAGAGAGAGAGAGAGAGAGAGAGAGAGAGAGAGGCAGAGACACAGGAAGAAGGAGAAGCAGGCTCCACACCGGGAGCCCGACGCGGACTCCATCCTAGGCCTCCAGGATCACGCCCTGGGCCAAAGGCAGGCGCCAAACCGCTGAGCCACCCAGGGATCCCCTGATTTTATGTATATTTTATTGCAACAACAACAAGTCATTCCTTCAAGACTTGGTTCAAATGGGATCTCCTCCTGCTTCATCCCACCCTATGCCCAACCACATCTGATATGTCCTTTGGTAGTGATTTGTTTCATCAGTCTGAACCAGAGAAGACATTGTGTGTGTTTCCTTTTCACAAAAACCCCAAGAGGGAAAAAAAAAAATGGAAAAGTCCTTCATTGGGTCATTCAACAGGGATGATGGAGCACCTCCTGTGTAGGGAATATATACTCAGCTCGGGGACAGAGGATTAACACAGTACAGCACCAAGATCTACAAGGTCCAGCGTGTGAGTAGAGGCAGACAGCTAGAGCAAGACCACATGACTACACAGAGGAGGGGGGAGAGGGGATGTGGAGGGTGATGGGAGGAGGGGGCTGTCCTCAGAGGGGGTGGCTTTTGAGCTGACTTCTGAAGAGTGACTAGGGATGTAGTAAAGGATAGCTGCTGGGATGGCTCATGACCAAACATGATTACGAAAGAGAGCCTGGGTGGGGAAGTCGGGTGAGAAATGTCACTTCAATTCGCTTGGCTTGGGCCTTGCCCAGCAATGACCTTGGACAATTACTTAAAGTCTCTATGTGTGAAATAAGGGACAAAAGTATCTGCCTGGATCATTGTGAGAATTGGGATAAATTTTGTCAAGCAAGCCGTCACCCCTCCTCACTGAGTCAGCTGGCGAAGCCCCCTTGTGGTCGAAGAAACCTCTCCGCTGCTGAGAATTTGAGGAATTGCCGGAGAACAAAACCTTTTGCTGTTGGGTTGTGTGTCCCTGATACACACACACCCAGAGGGCCCTACGAACGCCCACCCCAGCTGAGCTCGGCAGGAACACCCACCACCTAGACTCCAGGGTGAGGGCCTCCATCCGGTCTCAGGACTGTCTGCATCAACCCATTTTGGATCCCGTGGGTAAAGGGACTTAAAGCTGGACCCAGGTTTTAGAGAGAGGGGGAAGCAGTGCCTAAGAGTTCTATTGATGGTTTTAATCGTATTTTGGTTTCGTTCTTGGAAATGGCAGTGAATTCCCATTTTAAATTCACTCTGCATACATCTCTGATTGATTTGTGCTTGTCTGGAGGCTCTGGGATTTGCCCAGTCTCCATTGATACACGAGAGTGGACTTCAGAAGAGGTAATTACAAGGCTGGAGCCAGGAGAGGAGAGGGGAGAGGAAGCGTGCCTGAAGGAGGCACCCAGAGGCCCCCCAGCCTGCAGAGAGCCGGTGCAGTTACTGGAAGTGCCTGCAGAGACGGCCACCGGAGGACCTGAGGGGGTAGAGCCCCATCCGGTTAGAGCCCTGGCAAAGCCCGGCACCAGGGGGTGTGACAAAGCTCAGCGCTTGGAATGGAGAAACCTGATTTTTGAGTCCTAGTTCTGGAAGAGAGATTACTTGACTTTGTGACTGGAGCCGGTCCCCTAACTTGCATCTTCATTAGTACAATGGGGATAGTTTAATCCCTGTCTTTTGTTCTCAGTGACCTGGGTCAGAGCCAGCACCGCCCTCAGCCCCTCTGGGAGGGTCACCTCCAACAAAGCCCCTGCTGAGTGCGGCTGGACCTGAAACCTCCTCTGCTGGCCTCTGCTGACTGTTAGAGCTGGAATCTGGCCAGGAGGGGCCGGCTACCGGACTTGGACTCGAGACCCGTTTCAGAAGCCACAGCCACACAATCAGATCCTCCCTGAACACTAGAAAGGAAACCCGGGGTCGCTGACAGCCGTCTGTGGACACTGGAGATTGGAGGGGTGGCACCACGTAGGGGCATTTGCAAGAGGAGGAAAGTGAGGGAGGAGGGGAAGGAGGGCAAAGGAGAACACCAAAAGGCAGGAGTGCCCTCCATCCTCACCGGGTTCCATGCTTGCACCGGGCCCCGCTTGCAGGAGGAGCACTACTGCCCGTCCTCCGATTCCCCGTCATGTCCACATTCTTGCCTCAACCTCCACTTTTTCTATTTCCTGAATCCCCAAGGGCCCAGCCCACCTGGAAGAGCAGCTAAGAGAATGAAATAAAATAGTGGGTGAAGTTAAGGCCCCAGATGGGAGTCTCTAACTCCCCTGGAGGCACCAGGGCCCCTTCGCTTTCTACCCTAATACCCCAGCAGGCTATTTCTGCATCCCATTTAGGGACACACATCGTTTGTCCTGCTTATTGTCCTCCCGCGCCCAGTCCCAACAGTGGTCCCTTGAGAGCCCCTTGCCCGCCTTGCTCAGGCTCTGTGCAGTACCTGGCAGCCCCTGGCACCCAACAGGGCCTCGGGTAGTATCTGCGGGCTGACCTAGCCCAGAAGCGCTGACACCCCCCACCCACCAGGAAACCCTGGTCAATCTCTGCTCTTCCTTCTCCCTCACACCCTGTGCTCAGGCACGGAGCCCTGGCATCACACTTCCTGCATATTTCTTCTGCCCTGGGTCCTCTCCACCTCAGCCAGGTTTCTAGTGACTTCTCACTACACCTGGAGCAACTGTCTCCTGCACTCCACCTCCCACTTGGCCTCTGGGAGGACCCCAGGGCTCTGTCACTTTTCAGTGCTGCCCAATCCTTTGGGTTTCAGATTTCTCCATCTTCTAGGCCCTCAAGCAGGCCTGCGCCCACCTCCCCAGCCTCACCGTTTCCATTCCTGGCTTCATCTTTGTGGCATTGGTGACAGAATTGTGATCCTGCGGTGCCTGCTTCATGGCCTTCATCCCTGCTGTCCTTTCTACCTGGAGGGCTGCACTCACTCTGTCTCTCCTGTCCCCTCACTAGTTCCAACTCACCTTTTAAGACTGCCTCAGCCATCTCCTCCTAGGACTTACAAGGCTCGGTGGGCCTGCTTCCGCCCCTCCACTGGGGCTCCCAGAATCCTTGTGCCTTGATCAGAGCACCTACCTGTGTTGACCTTGTTCACTTGTCTGAGTGTTCTGCAAGATGGGGACAGACAGCCTGGCCCCCAAAGTGCCAGGAAAGCTTTGGAACAAACATCAGGAAGCAGCAGACCTCGGTACAGAGCCTGCTCTGGTGTTTTGTTTTTAGCTGTGTGACTTTGGTCAAGTTGTTTAGCCACTGCAAACTTTAGTTTCTTCCACTAGATGATAGAACTAATAATAATTGGCCACCCCCAGGATTAGGGGGGGGGATGAAAGGCGGTGGGTGGACAGCCCTAAGCACCACGCCCAGCTTGTAGGGAGGGCTCCAGGGATGTCAGCAGCTAACCCAACTGAGAAAAATATTCCTAAGACTGCCGGGTCAGAGGTCTTCAAAAATCAGAGCTAACCCCGCTGTTCCGAGAAGAATTAAGGAACCTCTTCGAAGAAACCGCACACGACCCATCTCCGTTAATGTTCCCCGGAGAAAGTGGGGGAGACGTGCCCCCCACCCCAAACCAGTCATCCTGTGCGAGTCAGGACTGAGATTTTTCAAAGTGAAAGGAAAGTTTAGGTTTAAAGGAAAACACGGATTCCCCCCCCCCCCCCCGCAGGGGAGGATGAGGCTGAGACTCGGGAGGGACGGTGGACGGACAGACGCGGTGCGGTGCGGCCCTGGGCGGCAGCGAGCGGGGTGGAGGTCGGGCCCGGGCGAGCGGGCTCCTGCGGGGCGGGGCGGCCTCGGGCGGCCCAGGGCTCCGGGCCCGTCCAGGCGGCTCCAGGAACTCGGGTCCGCGCGGGGCCTGGAACCCCTGCCCCCGGGGAGGCCGTTCGGACGCCGCAGCGCGGTGCGGAGTCCCGAGGAACCAGGAACCGGGACGGGCGCGGGGCAGGGCTCGGTGTCCCCACCCCCGGCCCCCGGTCGCCTCTCGAGGAAGCCGAGGCCTTCGCGGCCGGCCGTCCCCGGGGGCGGGGGCGGGGGCGGGGGCGCTGTCGCACGCCTCTGCCTGCCGGTTCGACCTCAGTCTCCTCCTCCGGGCAGTGGGTTTGCAGCCCCGCGGCTGGGAGAGCCGCTCCCGCGAGGCCCGCGAGGCCGCCCGTCGCCAGGACCTGCCCCGCCGCCCGGCCCGGCCGAGGCTGAGCCCCCCCGCCCCGGCCCGCCCCGGCCCCGGCCCCGGCCCCGGCCCCGGCCCAGGAGGAGCCGCCCGGCGCTCGCGGGAGGGGAGCGGGGCGTGCGGGGCTCGGCGGCCGAGTTCCCGCGGGGGCGGCGCGCCGGGCGGGGACGGGGTGCGGGCGCCCCGGGAGGTCCGGCGGCGGGCGTGACCTCACGGGGAGGGGCCAGCGCGGCGCGGGGCGCGGGGCGCGGGGCGCGGAGCAGAGCGCAGAGAGCGCAGCCGGAGCCGCGGCCCCGATGGAGCGCTACAAAGGTGAGGGCGCGCGGCGCGGCCGGGGCCGGGGCCGGCGGGGAGGGGGCCGGGGCCGGGGCCGGCGGGGAGGGGGCCGGGGAGGGGCGCTCCGCCCGCGCCCCTGCAGCCCCGACTCCGGGGAGACCAGCGCGCCCCGAGGTGGTGGGCGCGGCCCCGGCGTTCGGACCCTCCCGGGCGCGCAGGGCGGGGGCCGGCGCGGCGGGGCTTCCCACCTGCGGGAGGAGAGACGCCGCGCGTGGGGCCCCACCTCGCGAGCCCCGGACGCCCGCGGGGGATGCGGCGGCCGCCGAGGCCCGAGTCGGTGAGGGTCGGGTCCTCTGGGCCGGCGGAGGGTGGGGGCCCGACCCCGACCCCGACCCCGACGCCGACGCCCGGCAGGTGGAGCGCGGGGGCGCCGGGCCGGGGCGCCGCTGGGCGAGTTGCAGCCCTGGCCGAGGGCGGGCCGGCCCGGTGGTGCCCGCAGCCCGGCCCGCGCGGGTGCTCGGACCAGAACCCGGGGCCGCAGTCTGGAAGCCAAGCACGGAGGAGCTCATTTTTTTTTGGGAAAAAAAAAAAAAAAAGAGTCTAAAGAGGTGCCCCTTCGGTGGGGCGCTGCGGACGCCCCCGACCCTCCTTTCATTTGGGAAAGTCTCTTGCATTTCCTCGTCCTGGACTCGGTCCCCGCCGAACCTGGGAGAGGAAATACTGTTTCTATATTTATTTTCCCCTGGGAGAGGGCAATAAAGGAGAACGCTCAGATTCCCAAGGAATCTCATTCCCGGTGGTTTCTCATTTCTGAAACTGACATAAAGGAACCTTCTGGGACCGACTCGAGTTCCCTGCACTAGTCATGTCTTCGGACCTTTTCCCACTGGTTTTTCTCATCTGGGTCACCTGGTTACAGGTGAGGGTGAAAGATGTACATTCGAGGCAGCACTTCATGCAGAAAGAAAGGGTCTTTGCCAAGGGCGCGGGAAGCCGACCGGGGGGACTGGGTTAACTTAATTGGCAACCTTTGGTTTCTTTCTGTGAACCCTCCCTGGAGCGCCTCTCACATTTCTGACGGGGTGGGTTTTTTTTTTTTTTTTCATCCCAAATTCTGCTGAGATCACGTCAGTTTTGTGCTGGAATGACTGAATGCGCCCTTATGTAGTCTCAGGACATCTGAGGAAGCCACAGCCCCTGTCTTTGTAAAATGGAACTTTGCTACTCCCTCCCGGCCTGCCCTCCGCCCTTTGGGAGGGACCCCCATAGGGAATTCAGGACTTGCAGTTGGAAGAATTGGCTTCTGAGGTCCCTTTTAACTCCGGGTGAGCCATTTCTGAATTGTGAAGTCAGAGAGGGTTAGCTCCTGTTCGAAGGTACTTTCTCAAATCAGTATATTAATCTAAGGGCAAATGATAACACTCGGGGTCTTCTTTCTAAATGCCCAGTATTATCAGCAGCTTTTTGTATTAATAATAGCTTTTGACTTGGCCCTTGACCTGAGAAAGTTGTCATCCTTATCTTTTTCTCTAGGGAGTTTAAAATCTTCCCACCCCGGAATATCAGTTAGGGGCTTTTGCCAACTTAGTTTCCATTTCAGAGTGTTTATGTTTTTGGTAACACATGTATCTGCCTCATTTTGCGGTAAATCAGTGATAAATGGATACATCTGAGAATTATCTGGATTGCGGAGTCTAATCCAACTCCTCTTTTCCTGTTTGACTGCAGAGTCTTCAAGACTCACCAGTGAATGCTAATGTTTATGAACTACACCTCAGCCTAGGAATTTAGGGATCCCCCGCCCCAGGAACCAGGAACGTAGAATTCCCCATTCTTTTGAGACGCTGATGACTTGTGTTTTGAACTCTGATTGAATTGAAAAATTGGTCTGTGCAAAATGAAGCATGTGGGCCCAGTCTCCAATTAATCAGAGCAACTCTAACTGGAATCCATAGTCTTCTCTTGCTCATCAGAGATTGAGGGTGTTTTGTTTTTAAGGTAAGATTAACTAAAAGTTAAATGGAAAAGCAAGATCTACATGGACTTTTAGAACATATAAAAGTTATAAAGAATTCTCATTGGTGACACTTTTCAATTTTGTTACTGAAATGCCCCATTCTGTATTTCTAAATTCCCAATTTTGTCCTCTCCCAAATAGATAGAATGCCTGATTGTTGTGTCCAGATTCTCAAAATGTTATTATTTTTTTTAATTTGTAAGCCTTATAAAGCAGTCAACGTAGGTGAAATTGTTTTGCATGCTCTCTAGTCTGTTACATCTTCTCCAATACTAGCCTGTCATTTTTAGACTCAGGGCTGATTTTCCATTGTTTTGTAGGATAGAAAGAGAGGTCTGGAGCTAAAGAGTGGTTGGAATATCACTCTCTGTCTAACGCAGAAAGGTTTCCAGACTTTTCTCCCATCCCATCGAAGCCATTCTGTTAGTCATGGCTCGCTCAAGCAAAAGCAAGGGGTACGGGTGGTGAGAAGACTCTCAAGCAAAAGCAAGGGCTGGGGCGGGGGCGGGGGGTGTCTTCCCAGAGAGATGGAGTTTTTATAAGAGTTCTCATAAAAAGTGACGGTAGAGTTGCTATTTCTTGTACGTGAGTCTCTTTGGTGCTATATAAGCAGCGCCAGCTCCACGGGGTCCCTTGAAGAGGTTCCCATCCTTGGATGTTTACATATTTATGACTCTCATAAGAGCACCCTTGGATCACTGTGCAGGAGCCCATTGGCTGAACTCACACCATGTGGTCAAGGATTCTGATTCCTACTGCTCTTCCAGCTGGTGAGTGTGGCCAGGGCCAAATGTGACTGACCTACTATCTGTGGATTACACTTGGAACATCCCGAGGAAGCTTCCTGAATTTGCATCACACTTGGATCCAAGCCGTCATGGTTGAGCTATTCACTTTAATTTGGATCACAGTACTTGGTTGAAGGTGTAATCTGTCTTTTTCTGTTTTTGTTTGCTTGTGAGTCAGATCACCTGATTCCCAGGAGAGGGCACTTTGTTCTGAGGTACTGCAAGGGTAGAGGTGGTGGGGAAGAGTCAAGCCAGTAAAAATACTTGGGAGCCTAAACTGAGAATGCGGAGATCTGTGGGCAGGGAAGGTCTGAAAAAGAAAAAACAACTAAGAGAGATGGGTGGCTTGATAATAGCCACGTCAGAAGCATTGTCTCTGAGTTCTTGTTTTCTGTGCTTAGGAGCTCAGGTTTTTCCCTATTGAAACTGTACTTCAGGGCAACCCCGGTGGCCCAGTGGTTTGGCGCCGCCTTCAGCCCAGGGTATGATCCTGGAGACCCGGGATCAAGTGCCACGTCGGGCTCCCTGCATGGAGCCTGCTTCTCCCTCTGTCTCTGCTTCTCTCTCTCTGTGTCTGTCATGAATATATAAATAAAATGTTTAAAAAAAAAAAAAAACAACTGTACCTTGGGCAGTAGTTCCTAACCTGAGCCGCAGGTGTCCCCTTTCTTCAAGACCAAGCTGAAGTGAATAAAGAACATGCAGAGCATTTCATAAGATTATCTAAAGGAGCCTAAGAGTAAAATCTGCCTTCTGCTACGTAGGCCCCACTCAAGACTTTGATTCAGGTGGTCTAGGGGTGCAGCTGAGCTATTCAGGTGTTCTGATGTGTAGCCAAATTTGAGAATCACTGGAAAAAAGGATAAGTGGTTCTATATGCACCTGACGTAAAAGCCTGATGCCCATACTCCTGTGATGGGCTTTAACCAAATCTGTGACACCTGCGGAAAGCTAATGGGATTCACCTGAAGCTGTCCTAGGCTTTAAAGGCTGTGGGAACACTGCTCGGAACCATCTCGAAAGTGATGCACAATCCTAAACTCAGGGTTTGCTCATGGTTGTACTTGACCTGGAGCCCTTCAACTTTGAAGCTCCTTGTCTGGAGGCCTTGATTGGCAATGGAATGGTCCGAAACAGAAGTACAGAGGGGTCCCCTCTGGCGCTGAAGGGCAGGCTGGGTGGCGGGAATTCTACTTTGGGCCCTGCCCCTCTTCTGAAGCGGTAGGAGCTCTGGGAACTGGGCTGGAGCCAAGCACAATTAAAGGGCCAGGAGGGGCCAACAAGCTTCAAAGCTTCGGAAGCTGTGCCAGTTTTCTTGCAAATGCCTTTAATGATGGGAAATGTTTCTCTAAAGACTTCTGTCATTCAGAGAAGGGAGACGTTTCCCTAGCTGAGGGAAGATGGCACATCTGCCCAGGCCGAGGCAGGAAACAGAGCAGTCATGGCGTGATGAGGGAGCAGTGGCTTAGAAGCGGGGAGACCCATGACTTTGCTTTCCTTGGACAAGTCACTGAGCTCTCCGGGCCTCAGTTTCCCTATCTAGAAAACAGCCTCCAGGGTGGGTAGAGCCTGACTTTCTGAGCACTCTTCAAAGCTGTTGTGCTGTGGTCACTGGGGAATCTTTGGAGGAGGATGTGTCTTGAGGGGAGGGAAGCGAGGGAGGGGACATGGGTAGCCCAACAGAGGTCAGTTTAGGGTTGTGATTCTTATAAATAAAATCAATTTCCTGGCGAGAGCCAAGAGCAGCAGACAGTGGGAAAGAGCATGCCGTTGGCCTTGCGAGGAATTCGTTTCTCAAGGACTTTTGCGTGAGTGTGTCTCCAAAGATTGGTAGTGAAGCCCAGAGCCACCCCCCACTCCGAAACACAGGATTATTCACTCCCATTTGACAGGCAGGTCAACTGAGATCTAGAGAGATTAAGCAACAACTCAAACCGGATGCAAAATCCCCGAGAATTGAGTTTCTAAAGAGTAGAATTCCTGTTCTCCTAACAGCAAGGGTTTATTTAGAAAGAAGTACTCAAAGCACTTTCAAACTACTTCCTTCTCTGTGTCCCGTAAGCCAGCTGTTCATAGAAATGCTCCTCGATCTTCAGGACCTAGTGCACATGCCTCCTCTTCCAGGAAGCCTCCCCTGATTGCCTCTGCGTTCCTGGGCTACTAGAGGGATAGCCTCATCGATAGAACATCCTAGGTACTCAGCAGAAATAGCTGTTGGATTAACATCACGATGTCTTGTATGTACAGACGTCCGTTTCCTCTCACTGGGTGCCTTCAAGACAGAAATCTTGTCTTTCTCCTCCCCGTGTCCCCGCCCCCCCTCAGCCCCTGGTACCTGGCAGGACCAGCATGTGGGTCCCCGGGGCATGACTGGGGCCTGGGCGAATGACTGATTCTAGGCCACAGGAGCACATAGTCTCTGATGCTCTGGCCCTCAAGGGCTGACCGGGTTCACAAAGGGAAATGAAGCAAAATCTCAAAGCCACACCCCGCTGAGTGGAGACGGAAGCCCACAGAGGTGGCCCCTGGCTTTCCCGACTTGAGCCTTATTTCTGTCTGTTCCAGCACAGGGGTGTTGCTGTCTGGTGGTACAGAGAAGGATCCTGCAGGTTTCTGCCTGTGAGTATGAGCCTGCCTGTGCTCTCTGCAGCAGCTCACCTGGCCTCCAGGGCTCCCGAGGGCGCAGACCTGGCTCTGCCCATGCTCTGGACCGACGGCTGAGGGATCTTGTGGAGCTGGGCGCTGGCCTGGGCACTCTGGAGCTCGGGGTTCTAATCTGGCCTTTGCCACTAACTCGCTGTGCGACCTTGGGCAAGTCACTTAATCTCTTTGGGCCTTGTTTCCTCATCTGTATGAGTGAGGATAATGACTACTAACCTGCCTCACCGACTGCCTGGTAGAATGATTTATAAGAGCTACTGGTAAATACTTTGAGAAGGGGCAATGTTAGATGAATCCCGGGGAGCAGCTCCCCTGAGACCTCTAGGACATGGCTGAGACCCCACCCATTCCTGCCTTCTTGCGTGTGGATCGAGGGGGGCCCTCCGTTCATTTGGGCACCAGTGATGCCCATCACACGTTTTGCTAAGCTGGGAGCCCTGAGTTGGGGATGTGCAGCCTGTTCCCAGGTAAACTAGCCTCTCCGAGAGAGTGGGCATCTGTGTATTTCTCTCAAGTGTCCTGGAAAGGAGGTGGGTGCAGAATGGCTCACTCTCAAGCCTCCTGTCGTGGCCCTGCCTGACTTTTCTCTGATGTCTCAGTAAGTTTATATAGGAGAAGCCCTTAGGTTTAGATTCTAACAAGAACTTCAAGCTCTTTGTACTCATTTACTACTCCTTGGCTCTCACTTTCTCCCTAGTCTCCCAGTGAAAAACCCCACTGGGAGGGAGGAGTGAGGAGAACATACAGGAAAAGCAGGAGCCAGCATTACCCTGGGCACATTGCACTGGACCAGAGCCAAAGCAGAGTGAGCCCAGAGCACCTTCGAGTCCCCTTTCTCTGTGAGTCCCAATAGATTGCAGATGGGAGGACAGTCAGCTGTTAGCTCAGAGAGTGCAACCTGCTGCTCACAGAAGCATCTAGAGGAGCAGATGTGCAGCCCTGCCCTCGGAGGTGGCTGTCCCAAGGAGAGTGACCAGTGAGCCTGGTTTGTCTGAGACTTGCCTGGTTTTGCCCCCTGCAAGCCCCAAGCCCCAGGAAATCCCATAGTTCTGGGTGGATAGAGATGGGAGGTCACCCTGTTCCCAGGCCTCTGCTTTATTAAAAGGCCCCAAACCAAGAATTTGGTTCCCCCATAGCAAAGATGAGCCAGAGCCAATCATTTCATGTCCTTGGCAAGAAAGCAGAAGTCCAAAGCTTAAAAACCAACAGTTTGTACCTCAGCTACATGCCCATGCTAAGTGAAAGAAGCCAGACTCAAAAATCATACACACAGTAGGATTCCATTTATGTGACTTTCTGGGTAGGGCAAAATTATGGGGAAAGAAAACCAGTCTGTAGTAGGTAGGGCTTGAGAGAAAGGGTTGACCACAAAGGGGTATGTGGGAAATTTTGGGGATGATAGAAATCCTTCTGTCTCAAATCTGCATGGTGGTGGTGCTTCCAGAGTTCTAGGTGTCTGTGATAACTCAGAACTGTGCAGTTAGCAGGGCTTTTTTTTTTTTCCTGTGTGTAAATTATACCTCTAGGAGGCTGACTTTAAGCCCTTGTGGGGCGCCGGGGTGGCTTAGTCGGTTGTGTCTGATTCTTGGTTTCAGCTCAGGTCATGATCTCAGGGTCATGAGATAGAGCCCCACAGCGGAACCCTTGCTCAGCAGGGAGTCTGCTGGTCCCTCTCCCTCTGCTCCTCCCTGCATGCACATGTGCTCTTTCTCTGAAATAAATGAAATCTTTTTTTTTTTTTTGAAATAAATGAAACCTTAAAAATAAAACAAACTCTAGCATTTTGGGGTGCCGTGGTATAAGCTGGTGAATCTGTTGAGTGCCCCGTTGACCATCACAGATTGTAAATAGAATCTGAGGTCTCCGTGTTTTCATGTTTGCAGCAATCTGGAAATACAGCAGAAGAGAGTGAAGAATTTGGGTAGAAAACCAAAGGATTGACTGCTTGACAGCATCTTAAATGCAAGAGACTTTTCCACAGTAAACACTGTGAGGGTGGAAGCTCTCCCTCTACTTAGAGAAAAGGGAAAGCAGTTCTCCTAAAACCCAGGCAGCAGATGAGCCCAAGAGGGTCACGGAATAGCAAAGCATTAGCTCTGGGCTCCCACCCTGGGAACTCTGCTGCTACACACATGGATCTAATGTATTGAATTTGGCAGCCTTCCTGCAAATCTTTTTTCTTTTTTCTTCTCCCCTCACCAATAAAGTTGTTGAATTGGAATTGAGTACTCAAGTCTGCACCATAATTACTTCCTGGCTGACTTTTTGTTTCTGGAAGTCCTGCTTGTCTATGCTAGCTAGGAATGATTTTGAGGCAGGGAGAGCCCGTGATTTAACAGAATAATGCACCTAGTTCCATATGATGTAAGGGAGCAGCCCTCTTGGTTCCAGAAAGGGAAAAGCCTCATAGGCAAGGGCAGCATCACCAGGAGATGGGACGTGGAATTCCTCGAGAATGGAAGAGTCACTCTGGTGATCCTAATGCAATATGAAGATCTTGGTGGTTTCTATTTTTTCCTTTTCCTTTCTTTCTTTTTTTTAAAATCAAAATCCATGTCAAATTGCCTTGTTCTTTAGGTGGACTGTGTCAGGATCTATGACCTGGGGAGCTGAACCTATTTCTTCCCATCTTAAAGATGGTGTATGGAAAGGCTGTAGAACTTTCATCCATGAGGACAATCTGGGCCTAGATCACTTTCAACCATGAATTACTTAGAGTATCACGTGAGCAACTTTTCTTACAAATATATCCAAGCCACTAGTCACCTGCAGAGGCAGGTCTGTTTCATCTGTTCTTGGGATATGCAGGAAGAAATGTTGGGGCGGCCCTTAGTTTTTTTGTTTTTTTTTTAAGATTTTATTTATTTATTCATAAGAGACACAGAGAGGCAGAGACACAGGCAGAGGGAGAAGCAGGCCCCATGCAGGGAGCCGGGCGTGGGACTCTATCCCGGGACTCCAGGATCACGCCCCAGGCCAAAGGCAGGCGCTAAACCACTGAGCCACCCAGGGGATCCCTGCAGCCCTTAGTTCTAATTGTCTCGACTTTGTTGGAAGGCGCTGAAGTGGGAGGGAAATCTGTTTCGTATGTATCTGAAATGAAACATCCCTGTGCAGGGTCAGACCTAGCTTATCGTGGGTCCACCTAGGAAAGGCTAGGTTTGGGGCAGCCCCAGGGGTCCACTGCTAGTTCAAGTACAAGAATGGGAAGGCAGCAGAGGAGAAGCTGGGAATGCCTGGCTGGGGAAGTTCCGGATACTTCCTTACCTGGATTGCAGACTGTTGCCGCCATCTCCCTAGGGCTACCCCGGCACGCTGGCATCCTTTTGGGTTGTGGGGATGATCTTAGCCTCCCTGTTAGACCAGCAAGTGGGAACACCGCCATTTCCTTCTATCCTCCACCCTCTTTTTTTCTCCCCCAGTTTTTACACAACAGGATTTATTCATGTTGACTGTATTCAAGTCCCCAGATGGGGGGAGAAAAAGAGATTGTGTTGAATGAGCTTATTGTTTGGAGATTTCACTGACTTCTTTTATTTAATACCCACAGTCTTGGAACATATTGAGCTGATTTACTAAAATTCAAATATAGTCCTTTTGGAAAGAATTCTGCTAGGGTGCTTGGTACCCCTGATTTTGGGGTTGGGACCTGTTGGGTGGTGAGTTTGCTTGGGGCATCTCCTCTTCATCTTTATGGTCTTGGTCTTGGGTCCACAAGGATTGGATATTCTCAGTTATAATACCAGGCTCCTAATGAGCTTGAGATGGTCACCACCCAACTGCCCTTTGCATCATCTGGGCCTTCTGTGCCATCCCCTCTAGTACAAGTGGAAGGAAATAAATGGTGGTGACATAGCAGACTTGGGCTGAAGTGGCAAGTATCAAACAGCCTCATTCCTGCTGCTCGAATGCCTAATGTGGTGTGGCTGGTCCATGATAGGGTAAAATTGAATTGTGTGCCTTTTAGCATGTTTTAGAGACAGGGTTCCTGCAGTCAATAATGCTGGAATGGTGGCTGAGGATCATGGTGTATGATGATCTGGTCCAGTTGTCTGGATGGCTGCAACACAGTTGTCTTGTGACAGCTCCTGGTGTCTGGAGCTCTTGGGGATCTCCTGAGAGAGGGAGCCACTGCAGGTACTTGAGCTGGGTGAGGCTTGTGTCCTGCTGGAGACAGTGGGAGCCCATCTCTGGTTCAAGTCTGTAGCATCCCAGATGCGTGGAAGTTAGCCTGTGGTAGAGTGAGTTGGGTTAACAACAGGACCATCACAGGCAAGTGTGTTAGGTGCTCCGGGACCTCTCTTGGGTGCTGCACACAGGCTTGCTCTTGCTCCTGCACGTGGGGTGTCCTCCCTCTTTCTCTCCCCGCTCCCTCCCTGCTCTTTCTTTCATTCCCTGTTTTCCCCTTTTGACTTTCTGCTGGTTTCTCTCTTTATTTCCCTGCCATATCTGTTCAGATCTCCTGAGTCTTGAGGTTAGGAAAAGGATTCTTGGGCTCCTGGGAAGCTCAGTTTTTAAGTGTCTGCCTTTGGCTCAGATCATGATCCCAGGGTCCTGGGATCGAGTTCCGTATCAGGCTCCCTGCTCTGTGGGGAGCCTACTTCTCCCTCTGCTGGTCCCCCTGCTTGTGCTCTCTTGCTCTCTTTCTCTCTGTCAAATAAATAAATGATCCAAAAAAAAAAAAAGGGGATTCCCTCTGAGAACCTGAGTCCAGAAAGAGCCTCCCCCTGACCCCAGGTCTCTAGTAGTGTTAGGCTTCCATTTGTAGTAGCCATGGCTAGAACCTAGGTTTCCCTGGGGAGCTGATGACCTGAGTCCGGGTAGGGAAAGTGGGGCTTGCTCTCAGCCAAAGAGCATCTCATTCCCTCCTAGCAGAGGAGGCCATAGTGAAAATCTGTTCAGCATTCCCCCTGGTGTTTCCTCAGACCCTAGAAAGTACCATTCTGTGTGGCCTAATGCGAAGAAGGCCACCTTCTCCAAGCTTCATGGTCCAAGTCATTGATTGGCTAACCCTGGAGCCTCCTGGCCAGCCCACCTGGCCTCGTGCAGGTTCGTGTCACAGTGACTAAGATTCCCAGGAAGGAGCATTCTGATCCTCCCTCTGTGGGTCTTTGAACAGCACCCTGTTGGCCTCCGAGGGGTGAGGGCTCCTCCCTCTGCCGTCCAGAGCTCCCTGGAAACGAACATCAGAGGAGGGCCTGGCACCCGCGCAGGGGGAGCATGAGAAAGTTGCCGCAGTTTGGATAAGAGTTCTAAACTATGAAGACTCAACATTGACTAAAATAATTTTTTCCCATTGACCTCCCGGCTTCTCAATGGGCAGGCGTCCATCTCCTGCCCATCTGATGTTGGTTTGGTGTGTGTCACTGTAAACAGTTCAGGCTGGAAGCAGATCTCTGAGAGTTATGAGATCCAGGTGTTGCTCCCAGCTCACCACGCACTGATTCCCTCAAGGGTGGGAAGGGCCCTTTTGTTCCCAGAGGGAGAATTTAGTCTCCTACCTTTGTGTGTGTGTGTGTGTATGTGTGCTCATGCCAGAGGAGGGGACCCTCAGGTGACAATCAGCCCCATTTTCTTGAAATCTCCTAAAGCTATTAATGCCCCCCAAGGGTAAGATGGCTGTCTTAGCAAATCTCTTTTTCTGCCCTGGGGAGGCTGAGGCAGCTGGGAGAGAAAAAGTAAAGAGTGCCAAGAGACTGTTCTGTTGGGGCGGAGTGACTTCCAGACTCCAAGCTTATTCATTGAGGCTCACTCAGCCTTGACACCATGACCTTGAACCCCCCTGAAGGCTTTAACCCCTCCCTGCACCTCGCATAGCCATCCTCTATGCTTTCATACTTGGCTGCCGTGTGTTTGTGCATCTAGATTCCTTCCCTGGCTGGAAAAAAATAAAGGCAGTCACATAGCTTGGAACAAAATATTCTCTACAAATGGCTTTTTTTCCCCCCTTAAAAAATTTACCATCATTGAGTGTGAAAATGGTTTAGATTCAAGAGGAAACAGCTGGCTGGCAGAGATCCTGGTGGGGTCTTGGGTAAGATTCCGCTGTGTCACTAATGACTTTATTCGGTACATTTCCGGCACAAGCACCCTTGGCAGTTGGGGAATTTTGTGGCTGAGAACTTTCATCAAGGCAAGAACAGCAGCAGCAACAGCTCCCAGCTGAGGCCAGGAAGGGAAGGCCTCATTTCATTCAGGATAACCCAGACCTGTTCAGTGGATGTCTCATATCTGCCTTGGTAGTTTAAGTTGGATGCTCACAACCCTTTTCTTCCTAGAATATTCTGTCTTTGGGTGTCTCTGAGATTTCAGTATATTGCCACTGTAGCTCAGGGGAGCCCAGATTTCTTAAGGTCCCTGAACCAGGCCTTCTTCTTCGAGTGCAGGTGGGGGGTCTAAGGCACCTTGCCAGTGGCTGTAGGGGAGAGAGGGAGAGGTGCTGTCCTCTGTATTGCCCTGGAGAAAATCTGAGCTCCTCCTTTGCATGGCTCTTTCCTGTTTGTTCTAGTGTCTTCCGCCGTTCCTCACTTTGCTCTATGCCCCAGCCATACTGGATTCCTTGTGGTTTTCCAAACTATACTTGTTTGCTGTTCCATTGGCTTGGATGTCCTCCCCCGGGGCTGCCTGCCAAGCTTATCTGTCTTTAACCCCTCACTGCACCTGGCACAACCCACCATGGCCATGGTCATCATGTCCATGTTACAGTTGATGGAAAGTCTATGTTTCCAGGAGGCTGTGAAGGTCAAAGCCATCTTTGTGTCCACAGCACCTAACCCCATGGGTGGTGTATCGTAAGTGTTCAAGAAACTGTCATTGTGTGATTGAGAAATAGGGGCCATCCTCAATCTTTTTGAGAGTGTGATTACATTGAAGTTAAGGGCTTCCGCTCACTAGCGGATATCCTGGACAAAGTTAATGCAGCTGACAAAAAGAGAGAGCTTTACAGTGTCTAAAACCTTCCAGGGACTAACATTTAGAACATACAAGGAATTCCTGAAAATCATCCAGAACAGGGCAGAAATTGCAATAGAAATAAAGATGAAGGGCAGCCCGGGTGGCTCAGCGGTTTAGTGCCTCCTTCAGCCCAGGGTGTGATTCTGGAGACCCAGGATCGAGTCCCATGTCAGGCTCCCTGCATGGAGCCTGCTTCTCCCTCTGCCTGTGTGTCTGCCTCTCTCTCTCTCTCTCTCTCTCTCTGTCTCTCATGAATAAATAAAATCTTAAAAAAAAAAAAAGAAAGATGAGTAAAGGGTATGAATGGGAGATGACAAGTGAAGGAGCCTCCGCAAAGCTAACGAGCATCTGAAGAAGCACGAGGCTCCTTTAGTCATCAGGGATAAACCAACCGAAATGACCACCTGGAAGGCTGACCACGTTGAGAGGCTGCAGGCTACCTAGTATTCTCAGAACATGCAGAAATTTCTGCACGGGTCCACACACTATTTGTGGTGGTGGAGAATGGGTTTTGGTGTCCCTAAGGAGAGTGGACAGGTGAACGATGATGGTGGACGCACATCCTAGTGAATCACCCAGAGGTAGAAGCAGAGGATTAGATATCCACCCAGCACCATAGGCAGATCTTGAAGACACAGCGCTGAAAGGTAAGAAGCCAACTAGGACATCTGATAACAGCGTTTACAGCCATTATAAATTCCTACAGCAGTACACGTAAGTAGGAACTCATATAAACAAAACGGTCCATATTAGAAAGTTCATCTGGGGATTAGGAATGGGATATGATGAAGGGGAATCTGTAGGAGTTTGCTTATGGCGTGTTGTTGATTCCAGAAGCCTACAAATCTGACTTGAAGCAAGCAAGCAAGCATGGCACAGTGAGGGCAACACCAGAAGCTCAAGCGGAGTGCTGTGGGAAGACGGGGGACAGGAGCTTCTCTCCCCCATACCCACCCCAGGGGGAGGAGTCAGTGGAGAGATCATTTTCCTTATTAATTGCTGGGCTGTTCAAAACCCTTTGCCCCTGAGGTTGTTATAATAGACAGCCCTTCCAGTTGACTCCAAAGTTCACCTTTTGTCAGAGCTATAGTGGTGATTAACAACCTGCCGTTGTCACGAGGGGAGGGGATGCTTGTAACCCACCCTCGGATAAGCGTGGGATCCTAGGGCTGGCTTCTAATAGCTGAGAATCTTTCAGTTGTCTCCAGCTACTCTGAGCACCTGGAGTCATCCTTGGGTCCACATTGCTGAGTGCAGGTCATGGCCAAGAGCTTATGGCCAAAGGTTCATCAGATTGAGTAGAATGCTTTGGAATTAGATTTTTCCAGGATCTGACTGGAAATGAGGTTATTAGACTCTGTGCAACAGTTCCTTTTTGCTCCTTTCCACCCGAGATGGGAATATTCATTCCAAATAGGTGTATCCAGAGGAGATAAGCTGCCTCTCCCACCCCAGGTCTGTTTGATCGGGACAGAGTTGGTCTTTAACATTGTTCCATCTCTGTTTCTACTTAATAGTTCTGTAGGGTTTTTTGTTTTTGTTTTTGTTTTTTGTCTTTTTGTCTTTTTGAGATTCAAGAGTTTAGGTGATAAAGAGCCATTTGGATGAGGAAGAGCACCAGCTGCTTCTGCTTTGCCCAGTGGTGTGTTCAGGGAAGCTCCTGGGCCGGGGGGTGGGACCTGGAGCTGCCCCAGGGTCTTATCAGCGTGGGCAGAAGAGCAAACTCCGCTCCCCCCTTCCCCGTGTGGCTCTGCGGTGGGCAGCAAACCCAGCTATTCATAAAGCCAGGAACTAAAGGTTTTCAGAAAATGGAAAAACCCTAAGGTTGGTTCTGCTGGTCTGACAGTTTTCCCACTGTTCTTTCTCATGCACTGGAATCATTCAAGGACCTCTTTCTTCTGGATGTTCTCTATCCCACCTGTCCCACTTGCTGACAGTGTTCATTTTCTGCCCCACATCTCTGGATCTGCTTTCCCAATTCCTGGCTCCACTGCCATGTTGGCACCTGAGTGATGGAACAACAAAGATCTTCATTTCTGTAAGTTCAAGTGTCACCCCCAGGGTCCTTTCCAGTTCAAAGGATTTGTGATTTTGCAATGAACTTGCTCCCATATTAAATAGCCCCTCAGCATGGGAGAATTTCCAGATATTCACATAATACGTATTTTCTTGACCTTCAGTATGTATCAAGTATTGTCTGTTGAGATCAAGCTGGGTGCACTATTAATGTGGTGGGTGTAGGACAGTGGCCTGAGATACCTGAATCATGATGGTCCCAACATCTTTCCTACCAGGCAAAGCCACGGAAGAACTTCTGAACCACCCTGTGTCTGAATTGCTTCTTCAGGAGGCACTAAATACTTTACTCCCTCACTGTTGAGACTGTAGGGAATATAATGTTGAAGGTTGCAGGGTTCATGCAGAACTAGTGCATATCCAGCTTGGATTCCTGTGATCTCGGGTAATTACTTGCTATTTCTGAGTGTCTGTTTCTTCATCTGAAAGGGGCTCAATATCCTTTCCCTGGGAGGTTTGTAAGGATGGAGTGAAACCTTTTACTTCTCAGTAGGTGCCACACACAGAGCTCCAGTGCTAGTTATTGGTGGTAGGTGGTGGTGAAACAAGACATCGAATTTGCCATGGATCCACCATGTTTATTTCTGATACCTAAAATCTTTGCTTCTATGTGGTTTATGTATACAATGGAATATTCCTCAGCCATTAGAAACGACAAATACCCGCCATTTGCTTCAACGTGGATGGAACTGGAGGGTATTATGCTGAGTGAAGTAAGCCAATCGGAGAAGGACAAACATTATATGGTCTCATTCATTTGGGGAATATAAATAATAGTGAAAGGGAATATAAGGGAAGGGAGAAGAAATGTGTGGGAAATATCAGAAAGGGAGACAGAACATAAAGACTCCTAACTCTGGGAAAGGAACTAGGGGTGGTGGAAGGGGAGGAGGGCAGGGGGTGGGGGTGAATGGGTGACGGGCACTGAGGGGGGCCCTTGACAGGATGAGCACTGGGTGTTATTCTGTATGTTGGTAAATTGAACACCAATAAAAAATAAATTTATTAAAAAAAATCTTTGCTTCTGATGATACTGCCCTTAAGGCTGTGTGGGGAGGGGAAGCAGACTCGTGAAGGGCTGTTTCCTGTCTCAGAACCCATCAGTATGGGAACACTGTGCCTCATTAGTCCTCTGTCACCCCAGCCATCCTCATCTAGAATAGTCACTGCTCTACCCACACACCCGGCTTGTTGGGAGGGTCAGTGGAAAGCTATGCATACAAGTGTTTTGAAAGCTGGAAAGCACTGAACATGCATAAAAAGGCGATTATTTCAGTGTTGGGTTGGAATTGCATCGCACATGAAGGGAAGTCCGCAGTGCTTTCCAAGTCATTGCGATTTGTTCCAATTCAACGTGGGGGTCTTCATGGCCAGAAGGCAGACTCTGTCGGTCATGGGAACCCAGGGTTGGGTGGAATCATGTTTGAATCTGGCTGATGGAATGAGCAATTAGATGTAGGATCACAGTCGACTTAAGTGAAGTCTTAGGAAGAGATTCAGTCGGGCTAGTGAAGTTCATTTCGCTCCTGTAGGCAACGGGTCCTGCCTTGCCAGGTGCCCGCCCCAAGATGTGGAGGGTGGTAAGCTGTCTGCATCCCAGAACTAGTGCCCACATGGCCTGGGTACCAGTTGCAGCCCCATCTGCTCAGAGTCATGTTGCTGCTAGGTCTCTTTAGCTGAGTCATCTCGAGCTGCTGCTCCCCAGCCCTGCAGTGGGGTCCCCCTGGACCCAAGGAAGCCCCAATCTCCTGGCAGCTGCTGCCTGGCAAGGGCTGGGCTTCTTGGCATGGGCTTGTCTTCCCTTTCCTGACTTCCTGCGCTACCTCTCTTTGGGGGAGAGTACCCCCTCCATTCCTGACTTTCTTCATCTTCCCTGCTCTGCAGCTGCTGTCTGCTTCATATTAAGTGAATGATCAAGAATCAAGAATGATTATTAAAAATACTACGACTACTACCTTTTACTTTTTACTTCATTATATGTTCCATTTTTTACCTCTACCAATATCCCAGTGAGTTGTATCAGAAATGCCGTGACAGCCCTTTTCTTCCTATGGCAACTGAGGGTTTGAGCCTCTCTGAGTGTAACTGTCACACAGCCACGGAGTAGGAAATTGTATCTCCCGGAAGGTGGATGTTCAGCCTCTGAGCCAAGGGTAAGCCTTGCTGCCCGCATCTGACAGTGACTGTCCCCAGGCTGGGCAGCTCCCTAGGCATTTATTCCCATCATCTTGCTTAATCCATAGAGACTCTGGAGGGATGGTGGTGAGAACTTGCAGGACCGGCTTTCACCCTTCACCCAGCACCTGTGTAGCTTCCCGGGGGTGGCTGACTACCTACCTGGGAGGGTCCTGATTGGAGAGAAGCCTCTTAGACTCTTTCAGTGATATTCTTGGCATTTCTCCCTGGGGGAGAAGTCCCCTGGAATGCAGGGACCTGTTCCCCTGAGCTAGACTGAGCAGAGAATGTTAATAAAAGGCTTCCCAGAGCTTTTCCATCAGACACTTTCATCTTCCTCCAGGCCTGCAGAATCAGGACTGGGCGTGGAGTTGGGGAGGCAGGAATCCAGCAGTAAATATTATTATCTTTATTCTGTGGATGGAGGAAATTGAAGCCAGACATTGAGGCCAGAGGCGGCCCAAGCACCAGTTTGCAGCCAATGCAGTGGGATCCAGACCGAGCTCCACTGGACTCTAGAACACCTTTTGCTGCCTGGTCTAGCCCGATGGAGCTAGACATGACCTCTATCCTAGACATGAAGCCGTGTTTAGCCTGATGCGAGGGGGCTGTGAGTCTGCGGGCTGCATTGCGGCCCACGTGGTGCACCCCTTTGGGGTGGAGAGGGGGGGTCCCTGACGTTGCTCACGGCTGCTGCTCGGCCGTCTCTAGGAGTGCCCTAGCCTGATAGAGCAGACCTCCCTGCAGGGGAGCTTTTCTGTGTGCTCCCTATGTGCCGGGGTTCCAGGTGTTTAGCCTCCCAAGTGTGTTCCCTGTCGGCCCAGCCAGGCCTTTGCTCATGCTGTTCCTCATGTCAGGGAACGTGTGCTCTTTCCCTCCGCCCCTCCCTGTCACCCCGCCTTCATCTACCACCCCCTCACCCTGGAAGCCAGCGTTCATTGGTCACACCTGGCCCCAGCTGTTCATGTTCCACATGGGACCTAGTCCACCCTTCCCTGTGCTGCCACATGTGGCTCTCTGTCTTGTCCCTGCCGCTCATCTTATAGCTCCTGAAGCACACAGTGGGATCTTGGGCACTCAGGTGGGCATTCACCTTGTCTGACGATTCCCAGGAGTTTCTCTCCAGTCTCTCATCTGCTGGTTTCAAGCAGCCCTTGAGCTTTCAGAAGCCTCTATGGAGTTCTCTACTCAATGCTGCTGTGGGCCCGAGGAGGGTTGAGAGAGGTGAGCTGTGGTCCCTAGCCATACAGGCATGGCTTGCGTGACCCACACTTCTCCCCGTGGGCCTGGAGGTGGGTCCTTAACCAGCGCCCAGGAGGCCCTGTGTGCTGTGTGCCCCCACCTTGCACACCGTGTGATGAGGGCGGTTAGTGTGCACGGCAGGAGGGAGGTGAGCATTGTTCCCATTTCTCACCATTTGGAAGGAAAGATAAGTTAGGGTGTTCTCACTTGGAAAATAAATCTCACTACAGGCAACATTCAGCCACACGCCATTCGTGCCCAACAGCTGTCTCTCATTTGCTGGCAAATGTTCCCAGAGATGAATGTCCTCCATCCACAGTCACAGCCGTCCCTAAATGGAGGCTTTGGACAAGTGCAAGGGGAACAATGGCCCTTCTCAGAGAGCTCTCAGCAGACGCGCCCAGTGAAGTTGGTTCATCACTTGGAGCTGGGTCAAGACCATAGACAAGATGCCATTGATTCAGCAAGGAAGGCCCTAACAGCCGTGGAGTTAGGCTGAAGGCAGCAAGGAGCAGAGAAAAGGATGGGATTCATTTCTGCGGGGACAGACCTTGATTAAGCAGAGTGAATGATTCCTCCTTTCAAATACCATCTTCTAGGAGCTGACTTATGGCAGGATAGCTCTTCTCAATACATTTGCAACACCCTCCCAGGGTTTGGGAGGGCCTCATGTTTCTAGACCAGGTTGTGGAATGGATGAGAGTACTGGGCTAAGGGAGATGAGGGGGTGGAGCCAGGACATGAACCCTGACTCCTGGCCTGAATCCCTTCCCCCACCCCTTTTCCCCATAGCCAGGTTGGGGAGGGGGATGGTGGAGAAAAAGAAAAGATCAGCTGGATAGGTAGGTAGAACCTGCAGGGACTTGTGGCCACAGCCCTAGGCTGCAGCTGAGAGCAGGTGTCTCTGTGCTGCCGGCCTCAGACTGGGCATCCGCAAGCCCCCCTTCCACCAAGTCCTGGGTCTGCTCTCCCTCTCTGCTTCTGTCTCTGTTGACTTTCTGGAACAAAGGGTAAAATGTCAAATTTCTAAGCTGGCCAGGCCCAACTGGGCAAACTCACTTTTTCTCTCTCCTTTTTGTTGTTTTCGTTTTTCTGATGGAGATACTTTACATCATTGAGAATAGCGCAGACGACAGCTACACATTGCTATTTCTCTCTGGAAGGGGCTCAGGGTAGTAATTTTACATGTATTTTTATGGCAAAAGCCATACCTGCTTATTATGAAATATGCATCCATGGCAGAAATTTATAACCTGGAATGTGAAAATCCCTAGAATTCCACCCTCGATGATAATATCTGTCAAGGATATATTCATCCAAATATTTCTCTTCCTCTGCAACCATTCTTTTTTCCATCCCCCCATCCTTCCCTCCCTTGCTCCCTCCCTCCCGTTTCTGCCTCTCCCCTTCCTCTTTCTCCTTTCCCTCTCCTCTTTTCCAGCCCCAGGGGTATAAAGTTTTAAAAAGCAAAAGCTAAAAAAACAAAACAAAACAAAAACCCACAACCCAAAAACCTGAACAGTTTAGCACGTAGCCTTCTTAAAGAGTCCATATATAAGCAGCCATGTGTGTATATAATTTCCCCCTTTCTCCAGGTGGAACCCACTCACCAGTAACATTCTTCTTTAAGTTCGAGATGTTTCTTGGAGTTCGCTCCTGCTAGATCTGCATAATCGTGGAGTATTACGTTTCTCTCAGTCCTTTGCTGGGACAGACCATGCCACCGTGAATTTCCCTGCATGGAGCTCATTTCAGGCACACCAAGGATTTATGCAGCAGTTCCCAAAATCTCGGGAAGTAGAATCACTGGGTTGAAGGGGCATGAGTATTAATAGTTTGATTTGATGTTGCCAAAATGTCCTTCTAGAAGCTGTGTCCTTTTTACCCTTATAAGCAAAGTGTCAGAGGATCTGTTCCCCTCCACCCTCATCGACACAGTATGTTATTACACTTTGCCATCTTTGCCCATCAGATTGGGCAGAGGTATTTCTGCAAGGTTTCCCTTTTTTCCTATACATGAAATTGAGCATCTTTTCATACATTTAAAAGCCGTGTGTGTGTGTGTGTATACACAATCTGTACATATGCATGATCTGTTTTTCTAGTGGGTTGTTGGTCTTTCTAAATGTTAAGGAAATTAACCCTTTGAATATGAGTTGTAAATCCCCCCCCCCAGGACCTTCCCCTTCCCTGCCAGTTTCTTGTCTTTTGAATTGCTTTTATGTTTACTTTTCCAAAGTAGATTTTTTTGTATGTGTGTGGTCAAATTTATCTCCTTTTATGGCCCTAGGGATTTTTTTTAATACTTAGTCTCTCTAAAATTATACTTTAAAAATCTTTTTCCTTTTTTTGAAAAGTAGCTTTATTGAGATAACATTCACATACTAGACCATTTACCATTTTAAAGTGGACAGTTCAGTGGTTTTTCATATATTCAGAGTATGCAACTGTCACCACAGTTAATTTTAGAACTTTTCATCACCTCAAAAAAGAAACTCTATATCCTTTCTGTTACCCTTCATTTTTCTGCCTGCACCTCCCCTCCTCTCAGCCCCAAGCAAACACTAAACTAATCCATTTTCTGTCTTTATAGATTTCTGTCTTCTGGACTTCCCTGTGGATGGAATCACATCAGATGTAGACTCTTGTGATTGGCTTCTGTAACTTGGCATAACGTTCTCGAGGTTCTAAGTTGTCATATGGTATCTGTACTTCATTCCTTTTTATGGCCAATTAATCTCATTGTATATATAGATGTAGCTAGAACACACCTTGTTTATCCATCTATTGATGGACATTTGTGTTGTTTCTACTGTTTGGCTATTAGGAATAATGGCACTGTAATCATCTGTATACAAGTTTTTGTGTGGACATATGTTTTTGTTTCTCTTGGGTATATACTTAGGAGTAGAATTCTTGGGTCATGTAGTAACTTTAGGTTTAATTGTTTTTTTTTCAAAGATTTTATTTATTTATTCATGAGAGACACACAGAGAAAGAGAGAGAGAGAGTGAGAGAGAGAGAGAGAGGCAGAGACACAGGCAGAGGGAGAAGCAGGCTCCATGCAGGGAGCCCGATGTGGGACTCAATCCCAGGACTCCAGGATCACACCCTGGGCTGAAAGCAGGCGCTAAACTGCTGAGCCACCCAGGAATCCCCCGGGGTTTAATTATTTGAAGAACTGCCAGACTGTCTTCCAAAGCAACTGCATCATTTTACAGTCCCACCAGCTATGTTTTTTTGTCTAGTGCTTTCATGATCTTATTTTTCATGTTTTAAGCTTTTTTTTTTTTAAAGATTTTATTTATTTATTCGAGAGAGAGAGAGGCAGAGACACAGGCAGAGGGAGAAGCAGGCTCCACATAGGGAGCCCGATGTAGGACTTGATCCCGGGTCTCCAGGATCACACCCTGGGCCGAAGGCAGATGCCCAACTGTTGAGCCACCCAGGCATCCCATGTTTTAGGCTTTTGAGCAATCTGAAGTTCTTTATAAGGTATGACTAGGGATTAAATGTGTATTTCTCCAGGTGGCTCTTCCATTGTAACAACAGTGCTTTTTCAATCTTTCCTTCTCAGTGGCTTTATCATAAATCATTATATATATTTGGTCTTATTTTATGTACTCTAGTCTTTTCCATTGATCTATTTGTCCATTCATATAACATTGCCACACTGCTTTAATTTTTGTAGTTCTGTGACGTTACCTCACCCTTAAGTTTTTAAAAAAAAAACCCTCATCACAAGCATTTATTAAACCCTCATCTCTGTATAGTACAGAGTTAGGGTATAAATCAAATCCAACATTGTTCCTGCCATCCAGAAGCTTGTGGTAGATAAGAGTTAGTTCTCGTTGCCATACCCTCTAACAAACACATTACGTGAATCATCTTATTTAAACTTCTAATTCTATGAGGGTAAGTAGAGTTTTCCATTCCTGCTGTAGATTGAGGAAACCAATCTTTCCCAGCCCTTGGTTCAGTGCTATCTTGCAGAATTGAAATGAAGGCATTTGAGGGTAGAAATGCATCTCATTCATCTCATCTCATTCAAGTCTTTGAGACAGACAACTCTGACACAGAAAAAAGACAGAGTTGGCTTTCAAAAAGTTCTAGGTCAGGTACTTTTGGGTGTCTGTCAATGGAGAGACATCCAAGGCAGTGTGGTGGGAAATTCCACCTGGGGTCTCCCCTGCAACCAGGGTCTGCTCCCTCATGGTAGAATAACTAAGACCAGTGAGCCCTTGGAGGAGAGCCCCACACTTTGGAATGGAAGGCTCTTGAACATAAATTTGGTCATTCCCCAGCACCGACTTGCCATTGAGAACCCAGACGGTGGGGAAGTGGGGTTAGACTTTGGCTACTTTTTCTTCCCAGATATTGTGTGACTCAAGATCCCTGCCAGGGATGGAGTTTTGTTTTGTTTTCTCCTCCGTTGCAAAAGGATAGCAAAAGTATTTGCCACATAAAACACACAAAGCCTCATAAAGTCCCGACCAATGAAATCATCGTCTCTTCCCAGGCGGACTCACTCTTCTGACCTTGGCTGATTTCCACCCTCCGGGGAGTTGTAAGGCAAGGGAACTGATTTACTCAGGGAAGAGACCTACTTAACTTTCACTTCCTCAGACTTCATCAAACACTTGGGGCTTGGGGGTCATGGGATTAAGAGAGCATGATGGAACTGCCCTGGAAGTGTTGGCTTGTAGGAATGTGAGGTAAACCCATGAGGAACAAGAAGTCTCAAAAGGATTTTGCCTGGAAATGGCAATAAAAATACAGTCACAGTTGCCTTGATATTTCAAAACTTTGGCTAAAGGAGCAAATGTCTGTCTCTTCCTCCTTCTCTCTGTCATCCTCCAAAGACATTTTTTTTTTTAAAGACATTTGTTTTATGGGAAACTCTTGGTAAAATTTTAACTATTCCACTGGGCAGGTGGGTGATTGTTGTTCACTTCTTATTGTGGGAAAATAGGATATGTAGGCTGGGTCAGTGTGACCTGGGTTTGAATATCCTGGTTTTGCAGACATCACCATTGCAGAGGAGCTAGTTGAGCTAGTATAGTCCAACATCTGGTGTGTGTCTTGGCCCAAGACTTGCCAGGGTCAGGTACATCTTCAGGGGTGGTGTGTCTGGGGCTGCTTGGCCCAGACACCCTTAATGATGACCAGTGATGTGTTTTCAGTCTTCTGTGGCGGCCAGAACATTCCTATAGGCCTAGAGACCAAACTTCTTCCTCCATGGGTCCTTTTTTGGGACTTCTCAAAATGTATGGTCTAGGGAGGTTGGGAAATGGGGCCATGACTTCTCTTCTAGGCCCTTAGCTTTGGTCTTTGGGGATTAATTTAATTTCAGGCATCATCCTAGAAGCAGAGGTCTCTGACAAGCAGAATACATTTGCAGGAAAATGAAGACAACATTGCTTTGTGATGAGGGACTGTTTCTCTTGTAGAAACTGTAGTCCATTTTATTAGAAGGTATCCATTTACATCCTAAATCTCCTGGGCTCTAGGGATATAATGAAGACAGTGACAATGCTTTTAATATTTATTCATGGAAAGTTTCTCAGCTTCCCCTGGAAAGTCTGTTTCCCAGCCTTGTCTGTATTACATCCAGCTATGTCTGGAAGCCTCTTAGGCTGATAGGTACTCCTTTCTCTGTGCTTTCCCAGCCCTTGGTGCAGTGCTATCTTGCAGAAGTGAAATGAAGGCATTTGAGAGTAGAAATGCATTTCATTCATTTTTGTATCTAGAAGAGTGTGAGGCTCAATAATTATTCAATAATTCCACCATCACACTGGGGAAAAACCAGTAAGCATTCTATCTGCTAACTGTTATTTTGCCAACTGCATTGGCTATAGATGTGAAAGTTGTATTGTCTTAATATCTATGGTGTATGCTACAGTGTCTGATATAGCAGATAGTTGGCAGATTCTTGTCTTTCCCACTCACCACACCTTCATGGGTATAGTGATGGCTTCTTTCGGAAAAACATGTCATCCTTGGCTGGACTTCACCCAGGGTAATCCAGTTTATGGATTGTGCTTTGTACTCCACTTGATCCTTGCCTCGAGATGGACCTTTTTGAAGAGCCTTAGAAAGGAGTGTCTCTGCTAGGTTTTTCAGATAACCTGGTAAAAATATTCCGTCTGCTAAATGAATGTGTTCCTTAAGATGAAGTTACCGGCATTTCACATTCGGTTGTTCGGAAGTGTTTTTTTGACTTGGAAAGTCTGGGGATAGGATGGAAGGGGGTAAGTGTGAATTAGTAAATTGCAGGCCAAAGGACGTGTTTGATCTGTATATTATGACCTTGACTTGTGTAATGGTATAAGTCCTCCTAATGGTATATGAAAACACCAAGTTTTCAACTGGGTTTGTGACAACAAAGTATTATGTGGCCCTTTGCCTTCCCTGTGTTGGGAAAGCAGGTGAAGGATGTGCCAAGCCCAGTCCCCTGGGGTGTCCTCACCATCTCCTTCCCACTGCTCCTGGCTCCGTGGGTGGTGGCTTCTGGGGAGGCCTGAAAGCTCCACTGGTTTCTCGGTCTCTGGCTGATTCCTTGTGGGTGGTCTTTTATTCTTCCCATGCTTCTCTATTCTTAAGTCCTCAGTCTTTCTACCCCTTGGATAGTATTGAAGTTGTTGTGTGTGTTTTTAATTGAGTGTCGACAGTTCTGGACATAAGGAGTTCAGCAACTGCGTTATCGGGTCTGAATGTGCAGTGTTGTTTTAGCCCATGTGATTGTTTCAAAATGCTCTTCCTTGTGGTTTTTGAGTTAGGTAATTTACTGTAATCCTTTTCCAAGAGGAGCAATGATCACAGAGGCTCTGAAACTGTAGAGTCTCTACCATGCATGAAATTTGCCATTTATAGGATCTAAAGAAGACTCTTTGGTTACTAGTCAGGTGCTACCATGGCAAGAACATCAGTATTAGAGCTAGTTCCATTATTTACTCTTCCTCTTCTCTAAGTGGAAAGTCCTTAAGTGTAGATAACCTCTCACAGGGCTTTGCCTCGCACTTGCCCTCCCTACCCCGCTCCACCAGATCTGAGCACAAGGCCAAGTTCACAGTTGATACTCTTTATAAGATGGTTTATTTCACAAGTCAGAGTGCTTACACAGCGATGAACAAACACCATCCTTCCTCTGGAAGATCTCAATCTCTCAGATAGTTTAGTGTGTGTGATTCATTTAAGAGGGCGCCTTTTTTAGGGGCCCGGGGAGGAGCCATGCATTTGGCCGTGTAATACTTTGTTGTCCTGAGTCCGATTTAAATTTTTTATATTTGTCCCCAGTTAAACTCTGATGGAGACTGAAATATGAAATCAGAACATCGAAGTCACCTCTTTTTTTGTACAGGCCAGTGACTTTAAGGCTAAGAATGGTTTTTACCATTGAACATTTGCAAGGAATTGGACGACAGGAAACACTGACTTTGAATCCCAATTAAGCAAAATGTTATTCCCTTCTAAAACAATATTTTCCTTCTCATTGATTTTTATTATAAAATATTGCACTGGACGATGATGATGATATTGGATTTTTGTCAATAGAAAATTTGTGGACGTGTGTTTTCTCTTGTTATTGTAGTAGCTATATTATATCCTCACTTTTGTTTATCGGTCTGTTCTAGAATAGGGGTCGGAAACTTTTCTGTAAAAAGCAGATAGTAAATATTTTAGGATTTGTGGCATATGGTCTATGTGGCAATGGTTCAACTCTGCCATTGTAGTGTGTAAGCAGCCATAGATGGTATGTAAACAAGTAGGTATGGCTGTGTTCCAAAACAACTTTATTTAAGGACACTGAAATTTGAATTTCATATCATTTTCACTTGTCATGAAATGTTATTCTTTGGGTTTTCTTTCAACCATTTAAAAAATGTAAACGTCGTTCTTAGCTCAAGAACCATACAGGTGATGGGCTCCATTTGGCTAGTGGTTCAGTTTGCTGACTCCTGTTCTAGAGGGTGAGACAGCAGCCCCCAGTGATGCCTGACATGACTAGGGTAGCTCAGAGACTCTACTGAACCTGAAATAACACTAGATAATGTCTGGTCTTGTGACAAACTCCCTTCTCACTGCAGCCATGAGGCATGTTCCTGTTTCCACCTGCCACACCTTGGGTCTGAGGGATTTAAACCCACCCGCCTCCCCCTAGCCCTGCCACCACACACCCCTACTCAGCCCCCCTATCCCACAGACCTAGTTCTTTAAAATCTGTCTAGGAAAGAGTTTCTTCAGGATGCAACGTCAGCCCTGGGCCCGCTCCAACTCCTATTTGGAAGGTCTTTCCAAGGATAGAGAAGCTGAAACAGCTGCATGATTTTTTTTCTTCTAGAATTATCCAGTGAGGGGGTGAGTTCAGGACTCTGGCAGCTCCTGTGTAAATGCTGAGCAGCTAAAGACAAATCTGGGAACAAATATGGAGCAAACCCTGCTGCTCCCAAACCAGTGAGAATGGCCTCCCTAAAGCCAAGACTTCCAGCATCTGCCTTTCTTTTAAGGCCAGGGCTGGGGAAGGGGAGCCTCATAGAGGGTCTTCTGAGACCCACTAGCATTCTCTCTGGCTCAGGTGGGGTATCTGTGAAGACCCTCTAGGGAAGCAGGCACATTTGCAGCTCCTCGAATGAGACCACTGTCCTGTCTGTCGGTGCCGTTTGCCTCCGGCATTCTCATTCGTGCCAGAGGGTTAGCCAGCTGTGCTATTGTCTCATGGAGAAAGTTTCCAGAAACACTTTTTCCCTTTCTGCTTAAATGACCAAGTTTCAGAAAAATCCAATGATAATGTGCAGCCGTTTCAAATCTGTAACTTTAGCTGAGATGTTTAGGGTCATGTTGCCTGGGAGATTTTGGGGAGGGCATGTTAAGGTCTGTGAAGTAACCAACAAAATGTCCTCGCAAGCCTGGAATGCTGAGGCTTCAGAGAGAAGCCAGCAAGAGGGGATTGGGCATGTGGCGTTTGTGTGAGACGGTTTTCATCGGTGGGACTGTGTTGTGCCACAAGGGCAGGGGCTCCTATCTTTGGAATCTTCTACAACGCTAGGCAGATGTGGTCTTGGGTCCCAGATGGTGTCTCTGTCTATTGTGGTCTTGATGATTTTACCAGCAGAGAAGGGACCAGATTATCTTACTACTTGGCTGTAGGGGGTCGGAGGGGGCACATTGACAGATAACCATGGTGATCAAGGCCTGGAGACTTTAAAGAGGGAGACTTGGGGGCGGGCAGAGCTCTGAGGGTCTGACCTTGACCTTTCCAGTTACTGACATCCCTGTTGACCCCCCAGTGAACGTCCCAGTGTCATCCAGTGGGGTAGGGGGACTCTGAAGTGCTAGGGTTGAAACTTTCAAAGGTGGTGAGAGGGAGAGTTAATGAGAGGCATTATGACTCTCCTGTAATGCAGTTTTGCAAAATAATGACCATTGCCTTTTATAAACAAAGTATATTTTTAAACATGCATTGCATCCATTCGGTGGAATACCATGTAGCTGTGAAAAAGAATGTGGCACATCCATACGTTGCCCAAAGTGTCTCACGAAGGGACAAATGAAAATAACAAGGTTCAGAATGCTGTATGTAGTGTGAGCCTACGTCAGAGATTCGTATAAGAGATTTGTCTATGTTTTTCTATCTTTTTATATAGAAGAGTATGCATGGGAAATTCCTGGAAGGCTACACAGTCCATTGACAGTAGTGGCCAAGAAAGAGGAGGAGGAGGAGGAGAGGAGGCTGATGCAGGGGGCTCTGAGAGGGAAGGGAAACTTTTCATTGCATATTTGTACTTTTACCACGTGCATGCATGCTATTTTCCCAGTAAAAGTTTAAATCAATAAAAATAGAAGAAAATGCACAAAAGAAGTCATTGAGAAGGTATTTGGCATCATGAAAGCTTCCGGAGCTGGTCACCCTCGGCTCGTTCTGGACATTGAGATATGGAGAATAAAGCAAAAGAAAATACCAGGTTATTTCACTTGTGGCAACCCCTGTCCTCCCACTCCACCCAGCCCTGTGCAGCTTCCCTTATCTGAGCCATAAATTCTGCAACGAACAATGGCAAGTCAGCCTGGGGCTGGGCTTGGCGTTTCCAGAGGGAAAATCTGGGAACCTACTGGAATGAAACATGGCGCCCAAGGCTTCTGGACTGGGAGGGAGGGGCTCACAAGGGGGGGCTGCAGCCTGCCCCCATGACTGTCCAGGGACCTGGGGACAAGACAGTGCTCCTTCTGGGGGGTTCAAACTCTCCAGCTACCCTGAGAGTCTCCACAAAGCAGGTCTTATATTCTTATAGCATCACTCCTTAAGCCCAAGAAGATACTTCAATTTGGAACAAAGTAAAGAATTGTGCTGTTTCATCTGCATTAAAGGCAAGAAACCTTTGTTGTTACTGTCTCTACAGGATGTGACTTGCTGGGGGGAAGTTAATGTAGTGGTTCTCGTGGGGCGGGGGAGGCATTCCATTTTATCCTTTTTCTCCCTGATAAAATACAGTAGGGCTCACCACTATTACTCCCCTGCTGGAATCCTATTTCATTTGCTAAGTTTATGATCTATAAAAGGGCCTCCCCCCTCCCACCCCCTGCAAAAAAATCATTTTTCCTCTGCTCTTGTGCTGTTTAAAAAAAAAAAAAAAATGAAGTAAACACAAAGAATTTTCCGTGACCCAAATACTGACCTTGGTAAATCATCTTTTTTTGTTTTGTTTGTTTATCCCGGATTGATGAAAGGTCTTGCCCTGCTGGTCTTTCTTCAGAATCAGCATTTACAACTACCCACACCAGAAGCCCTTTTACCCCGTGATCTGACTGTTCCCCAGTGGAGCTGAATTGCTTCTTTCCAAGATGGTGGCCAAATCCTTGCCCTTTCCTCCCCTTTCTCTTCCTCAGTGCCAGCCCACCTGGCTTTTTTCTTTGAGAACCGAGTGTGTTGACAACCAGACTGAGAAATGTTTTCAGCATTATTTTTGCTGCTCTGCCCAGTAGCAAATGGGGAGAGATGAGAGAAACAGAGCAGGCCAGTGGCTAATGGCCGAGTCCTGGGAATATCCTGTTCCTGGGGTCCTGTGGGAGGCCTGGCAGATGCTAGGCTGTCTCAGGAATACTCCCAGTATTCCTAGATATTCCAAATATATTCCAAAATATATTTCATGGTCCTGGGAAATGTGAGGATGAGCTCAGTTATCACCCTACTGCCACCTAAGTCCTGATGGTGGAGAAGACTGGAGGAAGCGGGGCTTGAACTGGGCTTTCACAGATGGAAAGGATTTATAGAGAAGTGGGGGAGACAAAAAGGGAATTCCAGATGGAGGGAAATAATGTAAGGAGAAGTTTAGAAGTGGGAAGATAGCCACACTAAGGGCACTGTTGCAAACATGGCGGCTTCCAAATGGTAAGATTTAGAAGTGGCCACAGGTCTCTTCCCCACAAACAACCCCCTTTAATGCTAAAGTGAAAGCAAGTCTCTGAAATCAGCTTCACCCCAGACATCTGTGAGCAAGCAGATACAAGAACAGTCTAACAGTGTGTTCCCTGGGCCTGATGATGATGATGATATTGATGTTGATGTTGTTGCTGCTGCTGCTATGGCTCTCTGGCGCGCAGGTGTCCTGCCCCCAGGACCTCACTGAATGCCAGTGGCACTATTTAGCTACCATAGTGGCTGGGACAGCAGAATCTTCCAGTAACGTTATGAATGCTGTGCTGCATTTCCTCCTGGGCCTAGGGTGTGACTCTGAATGAGAGAGGATGCTGGTTTACCTAGATTCTCACATCCTGTTTTTGCCACCGTGCAGGTGCTGGAGGAAGATTTCCAGCCACTCTGTTTATCCTGAATATTCATTTCAGAGGTGAAATCATGTTCGTACCCATAAATGTATCTGAAGCCATGCAGTAGCTGCCTCTGGGGTATGGACTTCTGGGTGGAGTCTTTCAGCTAGCCAGCAGCCTGTGATGTGTAGAGTCTAAATACTTTAAACATTAGCTCCCCACCCTGGGGTGTGGATTTAAATTAACGTACATGCACGTATATATTACACTATTCAAAGAAGAGTATTAAAGTGACGTGTAGGCAGCATCATAGCTAACCTGCCAGGACTCTCAGAGGCCCAAGGATAAAAGTGTTTAGAGTTTAGATAAAACTTGAGAAACTGACTCCTCTGATTTTCTATTAGTGGTGAGGAGGCTAAGGGTCAGGGAAGTTGATCAGCTTGTCCAGGGTCACCCTGCTTTGGTGGCAGCAAAAGAGGACATTCACCTCCTGCTATTCCTACCCTCTGCATCCTGCTTCTGGGCAAGAGGTGCCCAAAAAAATCAGAGAATATGGTTTTGGAATATTAATTTTGTTGAGTATGGTCATTGGTTTTAAATTAATGTAAAAAGATTTTATCAAGTAGACACCTTGAGGTATTTATTGATGCATATTGCAGTATCTAAGCTGTCCTCTTTTTTTTTTTTTAAGATTTTGTTTATTTATTCATGAGAGAAACAGAGAGAGAGGCAGAGACCTAGGCAGAAAGAGAAGCAAGCTCCCGTGGGAAGCCTGATGCGGGACTTGATCCCAGGACTCCAGAATCACAGCCTGAGCCGAAGGCAGACGTTCAACCGCTAAGCCACTTAAATAGATTGGTTTTTAGTATTCCAGCAAAAAAGAGGGCAGAGATGAGCTAGAAGGGCAAAACTTGTATAACCGGTGATGCTCAGCAGTGGATTCATGGCGGGGAGGGCTTCTCTTTTCCTTTGAAATTTTCCCTTGAAATTTTTTCCTAAATTTCACTGATAATTTTTCCTAGGAACTTTTTAAAAATCAGAGTGATTTTTTTTCCCCACACCCAGCCAAGGAAACCACTGTCAGAAGGAACACCTGTGGTTGCCCACCGTAATCAGTTTCACGACAGATAGGATTCTTGTACCCATTGCCCCGGGGCCGGTCAGGAAAGCCTGGCACCCGTTGCTGAGCTGTGCTCCCCAGAGGCAGGTGCAGCCTCCAGGTCCTTATCTCCCACACTGCGGCTTGCAGCAGCCACGTGCGGGGGTAGGTGCAGCCTCCAGGTCCTTATCTCCCACCCCACAACTTGCCCAGCAGCCACATGTGGGGGCAGGTGCAGCCTCCAGGTCCTTATCTCCCACGCAGCGACTCATATGCAGAATCTGGCTCCTGGCGACCCACGCTGCTTGCGCTGCTCCCTGTCCCTGTCCGCACACGGAGCGTGTTAACGTGTCCCTGTGGCTGATGATCGCGTGCCCTGCTTGGGCCCGGCCTGCAAGGGTGGGAAGATGGGCCAACCTGCTGTTAGGATTAAGCGTGTGTGCACTCCCAGAGCCATGAGCGGCTGCGTGATGTTGCAAAACGTTATCCCACAGTTCGAGAAGGGCGGAGAGCAGGCTTTTCTTCCATCCCCAACCCCCCCGCCCCCCGCCTCCTTGCCAAGGGGCCCGGAAGGCTTTGGAATAGCCTGAAATAAACTTGCAAGTTCAAGCAGAGCCTTCATTCCGCTCTCCCCGGCAGTTAGCAGTGATTTGCTGGAGGTTACGGGCTCCAGCGGCCTCCGGCCTCCTGTTATCTGCTCCAGGGACCCGGCTCCTTAGTGGTCAGTTCCTCGCTGCTCTGCCAACAACCCTTTCATGGTTAGCTCTTGCCCGCGGCCACGTCCTGTCCCTTCAGCGCTGGCATCGGGCGGCCCCTGCTGCAGGAGGGGAGGGGTGTGCAGTGGAGACAGCCCCCATAGACGGAGGGGTGATCGTCCCCCTGGCTTTTTGGAGAGGGAGCGTACCCCGAAATTCGCTCTCTGTGACATGTTCACGGAGAACCCGGGGTTGGCCTGCGATGAGTCTAGATCCCCGAGTGTCCATCTGCAGGCCCGGATGAGGGTCTGCCCTGGCACAGCCCGCGGTGTCCTGCCTTCTGACCTTTGGTCGCGAAGACGGACCCCTGTTCTCAGGGGAGATGGGAAGTCACCCAAAGCTCTGTTTCCCTTTTGGCTCAGCCAGAGAGAGATGTGTGGGCTGTCACCTCCCATGCACCTGGGGCCTTGCTCGGGGACGTGGCCCGACCATCCTTGCTGGCCTGCGTGGCCCTGCTGATGGTCGTCAGTATGAAAAACACTGACGGAGCCTCCATCTGTCAAATGTGAGGCATTCCTCTTAAAACTTAGCATCAGGGAAAGGCTTGTCCCTCCGGAAGGATGGCATCTTGGATCAGATAGGAATGATTGCCACCCTCCTTTACCTGGCCTTTTGGACTGCCTTGAAAGGCAGAGCTCACACTTCATATTCTTTACAACGTGAGCCTGGCTTTGGGGTATAGTCTCTTACCCTTTCTTTCAGCTTGGGTTTTGGTTTTTCCATTAACCTTTTCAGAAATCCTTTAGGTAGCCTACAGGGTGCAAAGGAGTGACCTGTTCAAAGGCTGTGCTCCCTTTCCCGTTGCTCATCGCTCTGTGCTTTGGTGCTGGGGACCATGTGCATCCTCTTGACAGACTCCCTACTGGGCCTCTCTCAGGTGTGTCCACTAATATCTGAGAATCTTCCCCTCCTTTTTTTAAAAATCATTTTTTCTTTTTAAAAAAGATTTTATATATTTGAGGGAAAGAGGAAGAGAGCACGAGCAGAGAGAGGGGGAGAGGGAGAAGCAGACTGCTGCTGAGCAGGGATCCTGATGGCGGGGCTGCATCCCAGGACCCCGGGATCGTGCCCTGAGCTGAAGGCAGATGCCTAACCGACTGAGCCACCCAGGTGCCCCGAGAATCTTCCCTTCTTGCTAACGGATTGCATCTTGTTCCTGGGACTTGAGACCCTCAACTCTTTGCTGTAATTCAAGAATCAGCTCATTAAACAATCCTACTAGGAACATGCTTACCTCTCTTATCAGTTTCAGCCCCAAAGTTAGAGATCAGCATCCAGAAAATCAAGATGCTCAAAGACAGATTGTGCCTTACACTAATTGTGGTCACTGGGTTGGGATGGACCTGTGTGGAAAGCATTTGTGAGGGTCGTGAGCTCTGTGGGGAGTGTGGTGGGGGGAGGGGACGATGTCCTTGAAAGCCTATTGTGGATGCTTTCCTGTATCACCTATAAAGATTATGTTCCTCAAACTGTGTCCTAGATATTGTTTCTCTATGAGGATTTAAAATTTTATGTTTCCATTTTAGTATTAGTTTTTTAAATTATTTAAACCTGTCCTGAATCATCTAGATGGCCACCTTATGACTTGGAGTTTGTCGCCTCATATATATATATTCACTGGAGGTTGGTGCCCAGGGATCACCGAAATACCACTGAGAACTGGACTCCCTGGAGGTTCCTTAAGGGTATGCTGGAGGGTATGGGGGGAGGAGGTGGTTCCTGGGTTGTATGTTAGTTTAGGAATGGAAAAGAACAATATATGTGCCTAGACACTTCTGCGCATTGTAGTTGTAGAACATTGTGTTGGTACGTTACTGAGAGTCAAGCAGGGCTTGGAAAAGTTAGTAGCTTTCTTTGCCAAAATGGCCACCGTGATTTAATAAGTATGTGCACTGGGAAGTGGGGATGGAGTTCCCTCCTGTTGAGAACCTGCAGTGACTCCCTAGTGCCAACTGGATGGCATCACCTGGGGAGCAGGGTGACCTGCCTTCACCTAGTTGGCAAGACTCACTCTCTCAGGCCTGGCTCACCCTATAGGAGTCACCTCTGGCTGCTGAAGAAGCTTGTGCTCCAGCCGTTCCTCCCTCTTGGTGGCCCCCCTGGCTCTCGAGTCTGTCTTAGACACTGTCTTTGCCCCCTCATTTTATCCAGACCCTCCAAAGCCCAGTCCAGAGACTGTCTTCCCTTCTCTGATTACCCCAATCACTTTCACTCTCCTGCCCCATACAATGGTATCATGTAGACTTAACACATTGTCATTTGAATTGCAGGGTGGTGAGTGGGATGAGTCTGTCCCACCTTCTGAGTTATGAACTCCTGGGCAGGTGGCATGATTCAACTTACCCTCCTGATGTAGCTTTGTCTTCTTCCAAAATGCCCTTCATGGTACCCATGTCCATTTGTTGGCTCACTCATTCATTTAACAAACTTGTATTGAGGGCCTGCTCTGTGCTGGCCACCAAACTTGGCACTGTGAGTGAGTGGTGATCAAGGCCGACATGAAGGAATATTCTTCATGAACTTGATGGGCTGAGGAGATGGGAGGAAGCAGAGGAAGGAGGGTCAGGCCTCAAACAAGTCTTGACAAATCAGGACTGTCAGAAGAGTCAGGGAAACCCAGGAAACACATTGCAAAGGCGTGTCAGCCATTGGTTGCATATGACTCCTCACCTCTCCTGCACCAATGGTTTAATCAACCTGTGCTGCCATTGTACTGTTTGGGGCTGAGTGATATCCCTAAAAAAATATGTTCAAGTCTTAATCCCTGGAATGCAAATTTATTTGGAAATAGGATCTTTGTAGATTGTAATCCAGTTAAAATAAGGCCATCCTGGATTCAGGTGGGCTCTTACCCAGTGAAGGTAAGGTGTCCTCATGAGAAGAGGACCGCTTGAATATGGAGACACGGGGAGAAGATCTGTGATGACAGAAGCAGAGATCGGAGTGATGGAGCCACAAACTGGGAAGGCTAAGGATTGCTGGCAGCCACGGGAAATGAGGAAGAGGCAAGGAAGGATTCTTCCCCAGATGCTTGAGAGGGAGCATGGCCCTGTTGGACATGTGATTTCAGACTTCTCACCTCCAGGACTGGGAGAGAATCTATTCCTGCTGATTTTAGCCCCTCTATCCATGGTATTTTGTTATGGCCTCCCGAGGACACGAACACAGGCCCCAAGGGTCTTGCCCACAAGAACGGTGAGGCCAGGACCCCTCCACCCTCCACCTCCGACTTGGGCAGCAGCAGGAGCCCAGAGGCAAACCCATAGCAGCTGTCACAGCTGTGACTTGACTGAGTTTATAACAAAGCAGCAGCCTGCACAGGAGATGTCAGCAAGGGAAGAGGGACTCAAAGGATGGAATGTAAGTTGACAGCTTGGTTCTCACTCCCTAACCTCTAATTAGGCTCACAGCAACAGCTGCTGCTCAGAGAGGGCTTCCCTCTCAAGTCAGTGGCATAGCCTGGCTTCTGCTTGGGAAGAAAGGCATGGGGTTTGGGGCCATGGCTCAGATCCTTCTCTGTATCACACAAGTATGGCTTTGAGCAGACATGTTTTCTTTGGGGAACCTTAGTTTTCCCCATCTATAAAATAGGGACAACGAAATGTGGCACTGAGGGCTGTCATCAGGATGAAGGCATAGTGGGGGTCGAGTGCCTTGCCATAGCAGGCCAGCACTGTCAGTTCAGTGGTCTGGACAGAGCACGCTGCGTGCTGGAGCCCCAAAGTCGTCTGGACTAAGCAGGAGGGTCTCCCCTATTTGGGGGCAGGTGTGGGAAGTCATGGATGCCAGGCCAAAGATCTGGGCAGCCAGTGTTGTCACTGGTTGTTTCTGTAACCTTAGTAAAGTGAAGTAACTTTACACATTGGTTCATAAAATCTTTTTTATAAGATTGTAGAGGCTTAAGTAAGTGATACTAAGTTAGGCAAGTGCCCCACTAGTGCCTCGTGCTCAGCGTTGCTGGATGGAGGCTCGCGGGGCAGGTCCTGGTCCAGAAGGGCCAGGACTTAGAGTCTAAGGGCAGGGGCTCAGCCTTGTGCCTGTGGCTCGGGGCTGCTGGTGGCCCAGGGCACTGCCTAACATGATACGACACGCTAGACAGCTGGCCTGACTGGCTTTTGTGGCATGTGTGGTGTACACGCTGCAGGCTGCACATGGGATGGGAAGCCAGCAGGCTCAAGGAACCTTCCAAGAGATGCAGCTTGGAATTTCTGTATCTGGTGTATGTTCTAAGAGTTGCCTCACCCCGACTCCCAGAAACCCATTTTCCTAGCTTGTGGTTCCTAGGTCTGGAAACTGCTCCTGCAAGACATCTCCCAGTATGTGAGAGGCTCAGGTGCCACGGTCACCATGTGAGGGGCAGAGCCCAGTAGAGGGCAGCTGGGCATATCCCAGGAAGGGGAGGAGGAGGGGGAGAAGGAGAGGGGGAAGCAGATTCCCCACTGAACAGGGAGCCTGATGTGGGGCTCAACCCAGGACCCTGGGATCGTGACCTGAACTGAAGGCAGATGCTTAACCCATTGAGCCACCCAGGCGCCCCTGTTGATAATTATTTATGGCAGAAATGGAAGGCTCTCTTTTGCCAGAACAAATGTTTTCAAATTCAGAAGTTTTGTCCTGACTGGTTTTAAATCTAATCAGATTCTTATAATCCAGTGGAGAAATCAGACTTTTTCTAACCAGGTTAATTTTTTGTTAGTCTGTCCCTTACTGACTCTTGGGTTTTTTTCCTAAAGCTGCGTATAAATCTCCTAGTTCCATGAGTTGAAGGGGTTGTCTTAGTTTCCCTAGGGCTGCTGTAACAAATTACCACCAACTAGTGACCTAAAGCAACAGAAACTTATTCCCTCACTGTTCTGGAAGCTAGAAGCCCCAAATCAAGGTGTTGGCAGGGCTGGGCTCCCTCTGATGACTCTAGGGGAGAATCTTGTCCTTGCCTCTTCCAGCTCCTGGTGGGGCTTGGCTTTCTTTAGCTGTGACAGCGTTAACTCCAGTCTCTCTGTGTGTCTCCATATGACCTCCTTCCCTGTGTTTCTGTATCTCAAAGTTCCCTCTGCTTTCTCTTAGAAGGATACCAGTCATTGGATTTAGAGTCCACCCTAAACCCAGGACAATCTCATCTCGAGATCTTTATTTACATCCGCAACGACCCAATTCCAAGTGAGATCACATTCACAGGGACCAAGGCTGAGGACTCGGACACATTGCTTGGGAGCCACTATGCAACCCGCTACAGAGGATAATATTAACATTTACTAAATAATATTTTGTGTCTGGTGCTTTTCAGGTGTTCTCTCATTTAGCTGTCACATCAGCCCTGCAAAAGAGGTATGATTTTTTTCCCACTTGTGTAAGTAGGAAATCTCTAGTTCAAAGAGCTTATCAAACTTCCGACATTCACCTGCCTGGTTAGTACAGTCACTGAAAGCTAACCAAACTCTTTCCACCACTCTGGGATTGTTCTATAGAGGAGGTCAATTTTTGGACATAAGACAGATTAATAAGAGAAAAACCAATCTAATTTCATATGTACAGAAACTCCTAGAAACAGAGGCTTCAAGAAATGACCAAGGCAGTCAGCTTTCCTACCTTTTAGACAAAGGAACAATTACTGGTCAGGATTTGACAAAACAAAAGGGGCTGGAATTGGGGTAGCAAATGGCTGTACAAACACAAAGTGTGTTTGTACAGCCATGTCGGCCTTGAATTCCCTATCTCTTGCGATAAGGATGCTCTGTGCCCCCCTGGTATAGGGAGGGTACCTTCATGTGGGAGATTTATTTCCTGCTTTCAGGTGGACAAAGGAGGGTCAGTGTCCTTGCATTGGCTGTTTCTTAAGTAACTAAATAATCAATATGCCAAAGTGGCATATTTTGAGGTAGCCTCGTCTGTTCCCCTTCCCTTCATCATAAGGGGAAAAAAGCTGTTGTAATAAAAGACCTATAGGAAAACATACAGGTTTTTCTGCCATCCATTCATATGTAGAGAAGCACAGAATACTGTGACATTAAGAATACCAGGATATTTGGGGTTCTTGGATAAGTATATGCCTTCACTCAGGTCATGATCCCAGGGTCCTGGGATCTATTCCCACCTCAGGCTCCCTGCTCAGTGGGAAATCTGCTTCTCCGTCTGCCTCTCACTGCTGCTCATTCTCTCTCTCATGCTTTTCTGTTTCTCAAATAAATAAAATCTTGGGGGGAAAATAGAGTATCAGAAAGTTTGTGTTTGTATTCATCCAAAATACACAGAAAAACTAACATCACTATAGCAAGAGGACTTACAATGAACCATGTTGGTGTGTATTCAAAGGGGCCTTTTATTCAGTGGTACCCATTTTACCCATTTCATTTAGTGGTTGAATCTAAGGGTCCAAGACAAAGAAGGTGCTCCATAAGTATTTGGTGGAGAAATGAATGTGAGAAATCCAGATGTGAGAAAAACAGTGGCAGAGTCAGCTTGAGGCAGCACCCCACCATAGGATGTGACCTCTTAGTTGCCAAATGGAGGTCAAGGTGGTTCCATCTTTGCAGACTCTTTGCACCAGGACTCTCCTAGTCTCTGTGTAGAAATGTCCTGGTCCTCTGACCCAGCTTTTCTCAAGGGAATGCTGGCCTTAGGCCTTAAATTGAACATTTGCCAGAATTCCTTGAGGGTAGGCATCTGTATTAAACATCAGGTATCAGGAGTTTGAGAATAATTTTGATTGATATTTCCAGACTGGGATCAGTGGATACCTCACAGTAATGCTACAGAATTCTATATCTTCCCATCTGTCTAGAATAATGCTCACCATTTTTGGTCTGGATTCATTTCATAGGAGTAAAATATATGTAAATAGAAGAAAATATTGTACTGATGTAGAAATTTTGCTTGGAGAAGAAAATGCACATCCAAAGTTCTGAGGGCTTTTGAGCCTCAGCACCCAAGAGACTGTCCAGATCTGTGGGGTTTTGAACTATGTTTGTTGGAGTAAGTTTGGGTTAGAAGAGCACCTTGGAGGTTTTAGGTTTCAGGATAATTCCCAAGCATATAACATGTTTCTTGCCTTTTTCTAAATGTCCTTCAAAGTGAGCAGGACATCTCCTTGGCAAAAAGCTCTGTGTACTAGTCCTTGTTCTCCAGAAAAACAAAATGAATAGGATATTTGTCTCTGTCCATCCATCCATCCATCCTTTACTTATGTATAGGAAGAGATTGGCTTATAAGACTATGGAGGCCGAGGGCCATCAGGTTGACACCTAACACTAACCATCATACTCTGTGGCATTTGCTCATTCCTAGCTCAATAAGGTGGCAATGTCATATGAATGACCCTTTTTGGTGTCCTTAGCAAAGGTATACCCAGTTGAAACAGGAGTGTTAAGGTTTATGGAAGAAATCCAAAAAGAGATTGATGACATGGGTTGTTTTCTTAGTTCTAAATTTCAGTTGGCAATCTTTGTCCCTTGCCCCGAGCATGCCTGTTTTAATGAATGAAAGAAAGGATGGGTAAGATATTTTATTATAGTACAGGGAGAGCTATTTGGGTTTCTTTGACCAGCCCACAGATCACTCATTTGAAATTTCTTTTTTTTAAGATATATTTTTTTAATTTAGAGTGAGAGTATGCGCATAAGCAGGAGGGGCAGAGGGAGAGGGAGAAAGAATCTCAAGCAGATACCACACTGAATGCGGAGCCTCGTGTGGGGCCCCATCCCATGACCCTGAGATCAAGACCTGAGGCAAAACCAAGAGTCGGATGCTCAACTGACTGCACCACCCAGGCGCTCCTAAAACTTATTTCTAATAGCCAAAAGAAGACTTTGACTAAAACATCACTCGTCAGCCAAACCCCTTCCTTTACCTTTCCATTAATAGGTGTAACTCTCCCCATGAACCCTGTCTGAGGAGACCTGCTGTGCAGGGGAACAGGAAAGTGGATTCATTTCCAGAGGACTCACAACTGTCATCCGTGGTGCTGGCCTACAGATGTTCGTCTGGCCACCTTTCATTTCCTGGCTGTGATAAGCTGTGTAAGGCATGTTTACACATGGGGCTCACAAAATACATTTCGGTGGTGGACTATTTTCCATTAGCTAACTCTTTTCAAAGTCATTTAAAACCTAGTAATAAGGCTGATACATTTTGCAATTTGGCCACCTATGCCTAACTGCATTAGCAAAATAATTACCATGCGGGATTTACTGGTAAACTTGTCAACTCATTATCACTCTGAACGACTCATTGTCACCAGAGACTTGCACATACTGATCTCAGTACCTGTTGTAAGTTAAATGTATTTCTCAAGTCTTTTACTGTTCTCTTCTACTGTGTTACCGTTCTCATAAGATATGATTTGGTCATTGATGACTTGTACTGATAATAATCAGGGTGGAGATGGGCTAGCAGAGTTTTCTGTGTTCATATATAAATCTAAGCAAACAATATACCCTTAGCCATGCCTTCTCTGCTAGGGTCTGTTTTTAAATGACTGGATTTTTTCTTTTTTTAAGTTTTGCTTAAAAACTTAAACTACTTAAGTTTTTGCTTAAAAACTTCAGGACATGAAAGAAGAAATTGCGAGGGAGGCCAGCCAAGGTGGGATCCTTCCCCTTGGGGGGGAAGGATCAGAATGACTTGAATTCAGATCTGAACTTACTAGCTGAGTGACTTGGGGCAAATTATTTAACCTCCCTGAGTCTGTTTCTTCATCAGGGAGATGATTATATCTACCCTATAGGCTTATTAGAAGAGCTCAGTGTGATAAGCTTGGTCAGCCATTTGGCTGACTTTATTCTTAATAAAAGCAGTTCCCCTCCGTTGGTTTGTATTCGTTCTTTTACTGGTTTATTATTAATAGCATTTTGTGTTCTTTATTTAACTGTAATTCTATCTTCATAGTTTAAGTTTCAGTAGAAAATGACCCATCATAACATCTATTAATCCTTGTTGCTGAATTTAGAGTTCATTGTATTTTAGCTTTACTTTCTGCCAAATGACATTCAGAACAATGGGAAGACAAAACTCCTTTATTTCCAGGTTTTTCTAATTAAGCTTCACGTCTAAGTAAGCAACTCCTGAACCAAGTTTGGGATTCAGAGCTGGAATTGTTCTGGAGATTCTGAATGGGGTCCCCATGACCAGTTTTGAATGGAAAGGCCTGAAATTTTCAGAAGCGTGGTCTGGAGGAAGGGGGACACTTCACCAGCCCCTCCCCTTCCCTGCACGGTCTTCAAACCTGTGAGCTCCTGCTCTAGGCTGGATGGATGCCTGACCAGGTGCAGGAGGGGAATGGCCAAAGTGAATGCCAGGATGCAGACCCTTGTGCTCAAGAAATCTGATTTGAGGTTTGAGACAGGTGGAATTCTAGGGACTTGGAAAAATTAGCAAGTAATCTCTTGTCCAAAGAAATATAATATGGTGCAAACAGCCCCCTCACTATGCGGAAATGGAAAATTCACCGTGGTTGGAAGCAGAGGGACTGATTGAGAAGAGGTTGATTCTGAGATGTCATGGGTTATAAGAAGCATCCTCAGTTGGGTAACACCACAGATGAGGTGAGGAAGTAAAAGGAAATGCTTCTGCCTTATGTGCAAACAGTTGCAACATGCATTCTTATTTTATAGTTTCAAGGAATATAGTCATGAGAAATAGGTATTTGCTTGCCTTCCCCATCTTTAAAAAAGAGTATTGATATATAGCTGGCACCTGGAAAATACTTTTGAACAGCTGTTATAGGACAGAGCAGGGCACATTGATAGGCTGAAATGATGACCCGGACTGGGGTGCTCTGAAAGCCTGGTTTGAGGGTCGAGGGGATAATCGCTCAGAATGTGGCATGTGTGGTTGTTGCATTAGAGAACCTGGTTACGCCAGAGAAGTGGCTAAAGACAGTTCCAGAGTGTGCAGGGCTGGGGCCACAGTGTGGGAGAAGGTATAGGGTGAGGAGGTGAGGCAGGGAGGAGCTGAGTGGTCCCTTTGAGATGGGCTCGGGAGAGGAAAGGGGATCTGTATCAAGAGCCAAATGCAAACCTCAAATGTTCCCCCAAACTGAAATGCACTGGAAGAGTCGGAAGTCGTACATCAGCAGTTTCTTTTGACAAATTTTGGCTGAAACATGAAGTGAAAACAATGGTCCTACTCAAAACTCTGTGATACCTTTACATTGTTTATATAACAGAGCTTCAAGGGTTTCAATTTAGAATATTTCTGTGATGAATAACTGGCCTTCGTTCGTGTCAACAGAGTACAGCCTGCACCCAGTAACCAAATCTACTTCATCACTGTCATGGCTGGTTTCCTAGAAGAGCACTTCTCTCCCCGCCCCTCTCACCTTGATCCAGCCGAGCCAATGCACTGAGAAGGCTCCACCTTTCCCAAACCCTTTACCACCATTCCCTTGAACTCTCCTTCAAGAATGATCTTTAGTCCTTCGTCTGCTCTTCAGGATACAGAATTGCTTCAGTTAGCAGGTTTGGAAAGCCCTGGGTGGATATAGGAAATGGAGCTTTCCACAAACTAATTGTGTGACTTTGGCAAAGTCTCTTGCTCCCGGTCTCTGAATGCTGTTTTGTTTGCATTAGGAATCAGGAGGAGGGGTTTTTTCATGATTTTAACAAACAAACAAACAAAAAAATTAACAAAACCTAGGTGAAATTAATTTTCAGAATATTTTTTTTAACTCCATACATTCAAAATACCATCATGTCAACATATAATTGATATTTAAAGAAGACACACATACACTCGAGATATTTTACATTCTCTTTGGTGGGGCGATGAGGAAGTGGCATGAAGTCACTCACAGCACAACTCAGGTCAGACAAACCACATTGCACTTGCTCAGTAGCTACCTGTGGCCAAAATAATTGGGCAATCCCATTTTAGATCAAAAGTCAGTCCCACTCGGAAGCAGAGTTATTTTGGTTAGTGGACCCATCTGCCCACAGACAGCTTTGCCCACAGATCTTGCAGCTTTGCACTAATTTATTAAAAGCCAGTGTGGGTTTGCCACCATCCATGAAGTCTCTTTTAAAAATTGGACAATTAAAAGCCAATCTTGAGGCCACAGAAGGAAAAAGATCCTGGGAATCCCAAGAAAGGCCCACAGTTTCATCTCCTCAATTCCCCCAATTCCCAAACTGGGAAAACCAGAAATTTTTCTGTGAGGTTGGCACAAATGAATTTGGAGGCATCTAAAATGACGTGAGACCATTTATAAACCTATCAACCACTTCGTATGAGTTTTTGTGCATTTTGCTATAGAAATATTAATGTCTTTGGTTCCCGGGTATTTCTTCAGACCTCGCTGGGGCATCTGTGCTGTGTTCCTTTTCCAGAATCTGAGATATACTAAATTTCAAAGCACCTCTGGCATTGAAGGTTTCAGATGAGAGATTATGGGTCTGCAATAGTGTTTTTCAAACCTTTATTGTGACCTTGGTAAGAAATGTATTTTACATAGTATCCCAGGACACACACCCACAACCCCCCCCCCAAACCAAAGGTTTTATGAGAGATTCCACTCCTTTACTAGATACAGTGCATTTTGATATTTTCTGCTAAATTGTGGTTTGTTTATTTTTTTAATAGCTCTAGGTCCTACTCACTGAGTGGACAGCAAAGCCCGCTCATGTGTCCTGCCCACAATTTGAAGGTGGGGTGAGCCCTGTACTGTGGATCATGGAGATCAGCACAAGGACATCGCCCCAGTCAGAAAAGAGAGAAGAGATGGGTTCCTGGCAGGCAGGCAGCACCACCCCCACCCCTCCCAGCATCCATCCCCATGCTTGCTGCTTTCTACCGTGGTTTAACCGGGACTACACAGCTGTGCCTTCAGTGTTTGTTGGCCACTGTCAGCAATTTTTCTGGTGGTTTGGGTACCATGTGGGTCATCCAAGAAAATTGCCTGGCCTTGTAGGCTCTGTGTTTGGACCTTTTAAAGGGAGCCCTTTTATGGCTTTGGGAAATTGAGGTGTGCCTTCTAAAGGGGGTGGAGCCACTGTTAGGACTTCACTTCCATGTTAATAAGGACCTTTTTGGTCAGTAGTGACTAAACACCAGCCTATGTGAAAAGGGGGAATTTATTGGTTCATGTAGTTGGCAAGTACAAAGTTAGCTTCAGGAATGGCTGGACCTAGGGACTCTAGCAATTTGGGTAGGGCTCTGTATCTTTCTCTGATTACTAGCTTTGCTCCTCTCTGGGCACTGGCCTCGTCCTCAGACTAGAAAGGGGTCCACTCCAGCTCCAAGTATACATCCTCATGGCTTGTAATCCAAAGAAAAGAAAGACCTCTTGCTCCCAAAGCCCATAGAGCAAATCCTAAGGAAAATTCTGGCCTTGCTTGAACCCATCACAGTGGCCCGAAGGATGGCCAGTCCTCAGCTACAACCCCATCTCCCGAGGTGGGGTCAGCCAAATCTGAACCACAGAGAATAGGTCGTCCCACTACCAAAGGAAGGGAGCAAGAATGCTGAGTAGACCAAAATCACTAATTTTCATTCCTTACTGATTCTTCACTCCTGCAAGGGGCTGATTCGAAGTCGATGGGGTTCACATAAAGGGATTATGTACAGTTCTCTATGTGATAGTCAGTTCTTGTCCATTCGAGATGTTCTGCTCACAGAAGCAGGTTGGTTTAGCTCGACAGCTGTTCAGATCTGCTTGGCTTTGTTAAAATTGCTCCTTTGTGTGGAACTTTTGCTTTTCCATTCTTCCTGATATTAAGGACCATTTTAGGCTGATTCTCCCTCTCCCTCCACTCCCCCCCCCATACCTAATCACACCACACCCATTTTATCAGCTGTTTGATCATTGGGGTCTGGCCCCTGGCACTGGGGAGTCAGGTGTGGAGGGGGAGAGGTGCATTTTCCCAGCTCTACTTCCAGAGCCAGGAGCTGCAGCTTGCACCCCCTGGATGCTCCCGTGGGGCTTAGCATCTTGAAGCCCATCAGCACTGCCTGGGATGAGTGACGATCTTTGTTCAGACACTTCCATTTCTCCAGATGTCACACTGTCTGGGGAGTCCCCACTGGGCTTTTAGAGTCTCCCCCCGCCCTCCCCTTTGGTTTCTACTCTTGCCTTATTCCTGAGGCTGGCTGAAGTTTGTGTTCACTGCCCTCTGCCTCCTTGTCCTCTGCCCTTACCCTAGGCCTTTGTGACGTTTCATCTCAGGCTTCTCAAGGTGTGTGTGTGTGTGTTGGTTTTCCCTGGGCCTTTCCCCACACTTTGCTTTCCTTAGAATTTCACTTTCTGGACAGTTTAATAAGCAAATCTTTACCAGTGTAGAGTAGATTTGGATGAAGGGACCTGTTGATTCTGGGCTCTATATTTACAGTGTGACCCGATCTCCCCTCAGTGAAAGAGGGATGGTGATGCCTAGCTCGCAGGGTGAACTGAAATTCATGCAGACTGCCTGGCCCAGGTTCCAGCATCAGAAGGTGTGCTGGGTTGTCTACACTCCATTTGCCAGCAGAGGAAACTCCCTCCTCACCCCCCATCTGGCTTAATGAAAAAATGGGATGTCTTGGCCACACTTAACTGAGTGGTAGAGGGGAAGGTTAGTCTGTGTCTGGGCTGAAATGCTGTTCTCAGACTCTCCAGGCCCTGTTTTCCTTCTCAGGCAAACTATTCCCAGAGGTGGCCACTGGGGCCAGGGGTGACGTCCCAGTGGATGAGGGAGCCTTAAGAAGGAGACGGGCACTGCCTAGGCAGAGTCCCAAGGCTGAGGCCCATTGCTCGTCTCTGGTCATGGGACCTCACAAAGGCAGTCCTTGGCTGGGAGAATGAGATACTCTGATTGGCTGAGTCCAAAGTCATGTGGCTGCCCAAGGAGTAGCGGCGGGGTTCTAGTCTCACCCAGACCACCAATGTGGTGGGGTACAGGGACTTCCCAGAGGGAAGGTGGGTACAGATGAGAAGGTTAGGTGGATGCTGGGGGCTAGGGGGTTGAGCAGCCGATGGGTACTGCTCACTCCCTGGCTTATCCCCACTGAGGCGGTAATTTTGATAGCGTCGTATTCTTTGCCCAAAGGACCATTGCCTGGGTTGGTTGTGGAGGCAGGCAGCTGGCAGCCTGTGGGTGGAGAAGGGGCTGGAGAACAGACAGAGGGTGGGACGAGAGGGTGAAAGGGCCTGAGAGCTAGCTCTCACATCACGGCCTGGCACTGGCTCTTCTCCCCGCGTGTTTCTGGGGTCAATTTTAACTTGTTGAGCCCAGGCTGGAGAGCTCTAGGAAGCTTTGAAACCCTTCATTTGTTTATGTTCAGCGGTGTTTCTAGGAAGGTGGTTCCCTAGAGGGGCTTAACCCAAACTCCACCTCAGGAGCCTCTGCTGACCTTCTGTGAGGACATGGTTTCATAGTCCTACGAAATCAGATAGGGATGTTTCCCGTCACCTTTTGAAAGCCACCCTACTAAAATTATAATGTATGTGGTATGTGTTGGCAGGGGTGGGGGGCGATGTTTATGAAGGCTTTCTATAGCCATCTTATAAGAGGAATTTAGGTTTTATTTAGTGGCTAACATTGAACTTAGTATACACACGTGATGGGATTATTTGTGGTCTTTATACAAATCCTATTAAGTAGGTACTGTTATTTTACAAAGGAGACAACTGAGGCCCAGAGAAGTTAATTAAGCTCCCCAAGGCCACACAGCCAGTATATGGTGAAGCCAAGAGTAAACTAATATTTGGGGCTAAGACTTGGGGGCTTTGAATCTGGAACCTCATACAGGTGGGAAGGACCTGACTGACATCGCTGCCTCTGTACCAGGAACCCAGGGGAGTGTGAGGACAGGGGTGAGACACTCCATTCTCTGGGAGCCACCAAGGTCCTGGCCAGACAAAGAAGCTTGGGGATCCAGGAGGCCTTCATTCCCTAGGCCAACTCCCATGGAGCTCGAGGCAGGGCCCTTGCCTGTGTGGGCCTCTGGACCCTGGATCAGCGTGGGGGATAAGGGGGGCAAGCTGAGTCCAAGGTCAGGGTGGTGGTGGTGTTAGGTTGCCAGGGCTGCTTTTACCCGCTGGAGATGGAGGCCTGAACAGGATGCAGCTTCCTCCAGCACATCAGTCCACCAGTGTTTGGTTACTTTTGCCAAACGCTGGAAAGAAACAGGAAATTGGGATGGAGGGTGATTTTTTTCTTCTTCCTATGCATGTTTACTAATAGCAAATGGACAGAATACAAAAAGCGAGTGAACAGAAGACATAGCAGCCCCGGCCATGGTGTCTTCCGTCTGCGCAGCAAGTCGCTCTTCTGCTTTGAGGAACCGGGGAGGGTATAAAGGGAGACTACAAACTTGCCCTCAGCTCTCCACTCAAAGATAAGCAGTTACTTCCCAGCTTCTTTCTGTGTCAGACAGTATTTTCCCAAACTTCCAGTGTGAACGCGAGTGACCCTGACAGCCTCTTGTTCGGAGACTGAAACTGCTTGTGCCAGCTGCGGGACCTGCCAGGCGGAGGGCCACCCCGCCAACCCTTTGCGCCCCACCCACACAGCTGGCCTCCACCAAGGCTGAATGAAGCCACTCTTCTGGCAGATTGCATTTAAGGAATGTCCTGACTGTGTCAGGGAACAAAGGCGTCCCAGGCCCCAAAGCTGCCTTGTCTGGCCTGGCCCCTGGTGGCGGCTCGGACCTGGCATGTCTTGCCCTGGCCTCATGTGCCCCCCTGAACTGTTGGAGTGCCCTAGGGAATCGAGTGCTGCCCCCCAGGGTTCCTGGTCTCAAGGGGAGTGACTGCCTCCCTGTCCTTCCTACCTGCACCCTTGACCAAGTTTGCCTACCACGGTGCCATCTGGGAGGGAGATGCCTTGCGTGCTCCCGGCCCATCTGCTGGGGGCTGCCTCTGGCTGGTCATTCCAGAGATGTTATCTGGCCCAGGTGGGAGGACCACAGTTACGGCCAGGGATTGGTGAGCTCTCTGCCCAGACCTACTGGGACAGATAGCCCAGAGCCTTTTATTTTGCTTTACTTTTTAAAGGATTTATTTATTTAATTAATTTCTTTCTTTATCTATGAGCCTGCACATAAGCATGAGTGGGGAAAGAGCAGAGGGAGAGAGAGAGAATCTCAAGCAGACCCTTTGCTGAGCAAAGAATCCCTCTCAGGGGTTGATTTCGTGACCCTGAGATCATGACTTGAGCCAAAAATCAAGAGTCAGTTGCTTAACCGACTGAACTGAACCACCCAGGCACCCTGCCCAGACCCTTTTAGTAGGAGGCAACTCAGGAGGAGTTTTCTTTCTTAAGATTTTATTTATTTATTCATGAGAGACACAGAGAGAGAGGCAGACACATAGGCAGAGGGAGAAGCAGGCTCCCCATGGGGAGCCTGATGCGGGACTCGATCCCAGGACTCCAGGATCACAGCCTAACTGAAGGCAGACACTCAACCACTGAGCCACCCAGGCTCAGGAGGAGCTTTCATAAGGCTGTGTTTTTGTGTGTTTTTGTGCGTGCATGCGTGGAAGCCTTATGCTCAGCAGGTGTTTTCCAAGCACCGACTTTGAGTGAAGCACTGCCCGGGCACAGTGGGGAAACCAAACCAGGTCTCCCCTGCCTACACAGGGCTTTCATTTTCATTGGAGACCAAGGACTCACATTCAGGGGACAACAGCAAGCAGTAGAGATGGGGCAATGGCCGATGGGCCAGGGGGTGCCTCTGGGCAGGCTGAGGCAGAGTGGAGGGGGCCCTGGGCAGGCACGGGCCTCTCTCACTTGTTCTGCTCAGTTTGATGTCTTCGGCTGTTACCGTGTGAATTTCCGAAGGGCCCCGGCGAAGCAGCTCTGGTTCCAGCTGGCTCCGTAGCTGGGGTTGGAATTCTGCTCTTGGGGAGGTTTGTTCCATTGGAGAGGTCACCAGTGAGCAAGCAGCCTGAGTTGTTTTTCCAGTAGGGCAAGCTGCAGCAAAGCATCTGTCCCATCTCTTCGGCCCGCACAGCTCATCTGGGAATGCAGAGGGCGGCCTCTTCGTGGGGAAAGTGTTTTAAGTGATGAGACTCCAAGATAGGTGAGAAAAAGCAGATCTTGCAAAAACGATGACAAGCTGACCTTGAGGGCCAGGCCCTGCCAGGAGTGGTGCATGCGCAATGCTGGTAAAGGAAGCAAAACCCTTTCATCCTCACCATTTCTTGAGAATAGAGATAAAGAAAAAGTCCTGGAGTATTTCTATTCTTTTTCTTTTTTAAGATTTTATTTGTTTATTCATGAGAGACACAGAGAGAGAGGCAGAGACATAGGCGCCGAGGAAGAAGCAGGCTCCCTGTGGGGAGCCCAATGTGGGACTCCATCCCAGGACCCCGGGATCATGCCCTGAGCCAAAGGCAGTTGTTCAGCCACCGAGGTACCAGATGCCCCCTGGAGTATTTCTTATACTGGAGAAAGTTATGTCCGTTTCTGGCTCAGTCTTCTGGGGTCGAAGGAGGCAGGAACAATGAGCTTGCCAGAGGGCTAGCCTGTGAATGTAGGTCTTTTGGGTACTGCTCACCAGTGATAAGAATTTCCACTTATTTAAGCAAGACAAAGAACTGAGCTCAACAGCATGTAAACATGGAGACATATTGGTCCTTGCCTTCCACATCCTTACTTTCCAGAAGGGAAAAGACTTTTTGGTGGAAAAAGGTATTTTCAAGTATATTTGACTATGCATCAGGCATCAACCTAGAAAGTTCTACATGTAAACTCAGAATTGAGTTCTGTAAAGAAGGACTGTGGAAGTTTATTTTGCAAGGAATCTTATAATGTACTAACAGGCAGGGGCCAGATTTTAGAACAGCTTGTCTGTAAGTCACATTAAGGATTTGGAATCAATCCTAAGAGCAAGGAAGTCATGAAAGAGTTTAAGAAGTAGAGTGACGTAGGGGCACCCGGGTGGCTCAGTTGGTTGAGCGTCCAGTTCTTGGTTATGGCTCAGGTCATGATCTTAGGGTCGTGAGATGGAGCCTAGTGTTGGCCTCCATGCTCTGCACAGAGTCTGCTTAAAATTCTCTCTCTGCCCCTCCTCACGCCCAAGCACGCGCACACACACTCACATTCTCTAAAAATAAAAAAATCTTTAAAAATGTATAAAGTAAATCTTTTATGAAGCAAAAACCACACCTTTATTTATCTCTGTGGTTCATACACTTGGCTGCACATTAGAATCTCCTGGGAAGCTTGAAACACTCCTGGGGCCCAGGCCACACCCAGAGGAATTGCAGCAGGATCTCTGGAGGTGGACCCAGGTTTCAGGAACTTTTTTTTACCTTCCCAGGTGATTCCATTGTGCAGCCACCGCTGAGAATCACTGCTTTTCCATTTGTATCCGTGCCCCTGAGTGGGCATGAAGGGTAGTAAGTGTTCTGAATGCAGCACGTCCTTTCGAGTTGGCAGAAAGGTGCTTTCAGGAGCATGACAGACTGGGGTCAGGACGCAGGACCCTGCTGTGTCTGTGGAGAAGCACCCGGCAGAGGGGATATATGGACATGTGGAGACATTTGGGCTTCCAACGTCCATGCAGTGGAATACCACACCTCAATCAAGAAGAGCAAACTTGTCATACAGGCAACAACATAGATAAATCTCAAATGATTTTAAGATTAAGGAAGAGGACTAGACCCCAAAGGCTCAGCAGGTTGCCAGGGATGAGGAGGCGTCAAGTCTGATAGAAGCTACAGGGTGACCGAACCGTGAATTGCCCTGCACACCGAGAGGAGCCATTCCACAGGAGGCTACATCGCCCTCGACTCCGTCTGTAAGAAGTGTCTAGAATTGGCAGATCCAGAAGGACCACATTGTCAGCGTACTCAGTGCCGCTCATCTGTACGCCTCCGAGTGATTGAAATGGTCAACTTTATGGTATGCGTCTGTTGCCACCATAAAACACCAAAGAGGATAAAGCCACTTATTAACATGCCAGGCACTCGGCAGGTACTTGGCAAAGGCTGGCGTGGCGTGCGGCACTTCCGGGGAAAGGAGACTTTGGCCCGATGTGCTCCTTCTTAGGTGGAATGAAGGGGTGTGTTTCTCCAAAAGCTCACTCTTGAGGACTTGAGGATTCTCTGGGATCAGAAGGAATGGACTTGACATTTTTCTACCCTGGGTCACAACCACAACCCTGGGTGCTGCTGCTCGTCACAGAAACGTATCCCGTGTTCTGAACCGGGTCGGTCCCCAGCAGTGGGGTTCTTGCAGGGAACATGCCCGGTGGCTCCACCTTGGGAACTGCCGGGGCAGGGCTCGGGGTGCATGTCTTTGTACTGACAGCACAGGCCTGTTTAGTTTCGTGTTTGGAAGGAAAATCCTGCTCCATCACGGGTCTTCAACAAATGCACCTGAATAAATACAAGTGTGGGCATAAAACAGCAGGGGAAGCATGAACAGCTTTTTCGGCATGTTGGGAAGACATTTATGGTTGGGAAGCTGGGGGCCAGAGAGCAAGACTGCCTCAAGAGGAGAACCCGGGGGCGGAGGTCATCTGGAGGCGCAGCTTGGCTGTGGCCTCGGGTGCTGAATCGAGTAGTTGAACGGCCGGGCTGTGCGTGGGCCTTGGAAGCCCTGAACAAAAATCTTATTGATGGTTCGTCAGACCCTGAGCAGACAACTCTGAACTTTAACAGAGCCAGGATGGAAAGCCTGCACAAGGGCCTACAGTTTCCAGAATGAACAACACACTTATTTTTCCCTCCCTCTGCTGGAGGACGAGAGAGACCAAAGTGAGAAGGGGTAGGGGGGAGGGTGTTGGGGGTGTAGGGAAATGGGACGGGTGCCTTCCAGAGTCTCAATGAAATGGCCACATTCCTCCGAGCTCCGAGGGCTGAAAAATGTCAGCAGGGTTGGCACCCGCTAGGGCCCTGCTTTTGTTGACTGTTATTTCCTAGGGTCTGTAGCTGGGCCTGAAGGGAGCCGACCACAGGAGAATCCCCGGCCTCTACTGTGCTTAGCACCTCGTCAGAGCCTCAGACCTGCAAAGGCTGACCCTGACCCTCTCCGGGAAGGAGCTCATGCCCAGCCCGGAATGCAGACTGGGCACGCTCAGAGACGACCGTGAACAACTGGCCATGATAGGAAGGCCTCTCAGGAGACAGGCTGGTTGCTGCTGGTTGTGGGCTGCTCCGGAGAGAAGGGACCTGGATGGGCCTTGAAGGATGATGCAGATCTGCAGAGGGATAGAAATGCCATCCCCAGGCCTTGGGGCCCTGGTTCCTGGTCCTGTATTTCTTCAACATGGGGGCTTACCGTTCACCTAGCACTGCTGTTTTAGAGGAAAAGGGGAGCGTTTCTCTGCTTTCTTGGTGCTTCTCCCACTCCCCCTCCTGCACCCCCCTATCCCCACCACCACCCATCTGCCTGGCCCATCATTTCCCAGTGGCAGGGACCACAGGCCTGTGTCTGATGGCATTCTGCAGCTCTCATTCACCCAGGGCATCTGAAGTCCCTGCATCTAGTGGAATCATCACCAAGTCCCACGGCCAGGCCGGCTACTCGTCTAGAGCCGCCCGCTGCCCCTTGGCCAAGCATGGTGGAACAGGAGGCAGGGGTCGTGATCCAGAGAAACCTCCCTGACTCCTTGGGAACGGGATGACAGATAGCAAATACTTTGACTTGGACATACGTGGATTTGAGCCCCAGTGCCATTGCTACTATGGTTGGGCCTCGGAGCCCATTCCCATGCTGTGCCTTTGCAGGGTGGCGGGGAGAATTGGAGGTGGCAGGGCACAGGGTCCTGCGTGGCCCCACCCCCGCCACCTGTGGTTCTTGCACCCTTGCTGAGCCTGACCCCAGATTCCACCCCCTCCCCATTACCCAGGGGTCCCCCGAGTTCCAGTGGAGCCCGGGAGCCCTTAGGAGAGGCCGTGGTCTCCGCTCCACCGGGGGTGGGGCTACACAACAGAAGACACAGCCCACCTCTCCCCTGAGCCATGAGCTTGGCGAGGCAGAGGATCAGGCGGGCACGGGTCAATAGCTCCAGCTACTACCACTCGAGTCCAAGGTCTCTAAGTGGACACCCCCACCCTTGGCCCATCCTGGGCCCAGCAATCCAGCCAATCAGCCCTAGCGGTGGGCCTGATGCAGGCACCTCCTGAGCCTCCTCACAACCTTGCCCCCAGCAAGCCCGCCCCCACACCCTCGTCCTCCTCATCTGCCCTGCCTCCCCTCCTGGTCCCCTGGTCCCCTTCCACTGTCCTCCCCACCGCTTGTACTTACTCGATCTCTGGCGTGTTGGGCCAGCGATGGGCATGGCCTCCCCATGGCCTCCCCTGCGGGACAAGCACAGGCTCCATAGCAAAGCGGAGCAAGCCTCGTTGCCCGCCTGATCTTCACTTTGCAGTTCTGGCCTCGGATCTCCCCCCACCCCCACCCCTTCCCCTGTGCTCCGTGCGCCCGGAGGTACCGACAGACCTGTGGCTTCTCAAATATCCCCCGTGCTTTCAGTGTTGAGTTGTCTGAACATCTCTCTTCCTTTTCCTAAAGTGCCTCTGCCTCTTCCCCGCGAACTCCTATTCATCCTCAGTGGCCAGCGTATAAATTCCTCCTGCACATCACCCCTGAGTTTGTGTCGTGGCGCCTTCCTGATCCTTGGACACATTCCTGAATCACTTCTCTTCTCACCCTGTGTATTCACGGCCCCCCTCCCCAGACATGGCACTTCTGGAAAGACGGGGGACCTCATCTCGGTCAACTTCGTCTCCCCAGAAACAGGCACGACACTCTTTACCCTTTGGCCCCGGTACATATTTGCAAGCTTGCTTGAAAATAAACCAAAGCTGTTTTCCAGGAATCCGGCAGCTTTGGGGAATCACTGAGGATGTGAAACTGAAGACACACTGGAGTTTTAGTGCCTTTTTCTTTTTTGTAAGCGGAAGTAGCAGCAGTAACAGCCTGGAAGGGATCAGAAGGTCAGGAAAAGCGCAGCTTGAGATCCTAGCTGCTTCGCAAGGCCCGTTCACTTTTCCACATCCCCTGTAGCTGAGTTCAAGGCTCGGTGTCATTTCCTCAGATTTATCCTTTGTTTTCCCTGCTTTGACTTCTTTAAACTCACTGCTTTTTAGCTTGTCGAGTTCCTGCAGCCAACAGGAAAGTCCTGAATAGCTGTTCAAAAAAATACTCAAAACCAAACAAAAACAACCTAAGGCCTTGCCCTATTGCACCTCTTCCCAGAAGCCTTCCAGGCCTAGGAGTCTTGTCTGATCTCCTCTCACGTTTTTTGACGTGAAGTTTTGGTGGTGTGCCTTGGTCTGAATGTAAATCTCATCCCTCGGGCTGGTCTCGCTCTGCCTCTGTGCTTGCACAAGGCAAGAAGCACACTGTCCGGATCCATTTTACTTTCCTGGTTGGTTTAGGCCAAGGGCCCAGCTAAGTGCTGGGCACATCCTAAGGTCCCACCGTCTTGACTGGTGGGCTCTGGGAGCTAGCTTTTGCTGGCACCCTTTCAAACCCCACTCCATTAAGAATCTAATCGGTTTTAAGTAGACTCGGCAAAGGCCAGTGGCCTCTTGCAGACCCACTCTTTCAATACTGAGGAACAGGGCCAGAGACTCTGCTGTTGGCCCAGGGCCTTTCCTAGGCAGAACTACCCAAATGTGGCTTCCTTCTGGCCTTATCTGAACTCTCACCATCTATCCATCTCTTCACTGGCAGAGATGAGGGCCACCTTCCAACCCACCCTCCAAGCCATTGGCTGCATGCAGCATCTGGGCTGCTGGCTGCATTTTACCTTCACTTGGCTTTTGGCAAGCCAGATGGGAGTGGACACACAGCCCTCTGGGGAGCTCGTTTTGTTCTTCATTCTTTACCAGGACCTTGAGAGGGAGCGTGGAGCTTTCTCTGCTGCTTCTCTGGCTTTGGCAAACTAGAGTTTCCCTCAGGAGCATCCTTGCCAGGAAGAGAGTGCTCTGATTATGCGAGGCGGTGCACACCCATGTGGGCGAGTTGGCTGACCCTTGTATTTGATCTGATAGTAACGTGTGCTGGCACTGCCTTCCTCTGAAACAAGCAAATCATCACCCCCATCTCTTCTTCCAGCTCTCCCAGCAATGGCAATATTCATTCCAGGGAGTCTGGATTTATAGGAATGGGGTTCAAAGGCTATGACCGTACTGAGGTCCAAGGAGGGTTTGAAGAGAAAGAGGCCACTGGGCTCTCCCTTAGAACTAGGAGAGCATGAGGGCTTCTTTCTCAAATGAAGGGAGTAAGAAGATAATCTAGGGCTCTTGTTCCATTCTGGGGAGCTAGGCTTTTGGGGGATGTCGGAAGGATGCCCTACATGGATAGAGGCATCCAGTGGGGTGTTGCCAGTAGCTTGGTCTTAAGAGTCAGACAGCAAACAGGCTCTCTGCCCCGGGCCATGTGGGACATTTTGGGCCTTCTCTGGGCCATTAGGCCCATGTCTGCAAAGTGGGCATAATTGTGCTTATCTCTTCAACTTGTTGTGAACTGGTAGGTGCCTAGTGAAGTCATTCATTTATTCATTCATCCCATAAACATTCATTCAACACAACAGTGCAGGTGCCAAAGATGTAGTGTAGGATAGATGTCCTCTCATCGAGCTGGTAGATTTTGTCATTTATAACTTTGTGAAATGGGCAGGGCCTATGTGGTCTTCTCTACTTTCCAGATGAGGAAATGAGTTTGGAGAGTTTGTGTGACTGCTCAAAATTCCCACAGCGGGTGATACGGAACAAATCAGGACTTCTTGGCTGCCATCTTTGGGAGCAGGGCCCCAGATGTGGGCTCTGGCACTGCATCCAGACCTGCGATTCTCAGTGTTGGCTGCACACTGGAATTACCTGAGAAGGCTTCAGAACTGCTGATTCGTGGGGCACCTGGGTGACAATGTCAGTTAAGCATCCAAGTCTTAGTTTTGGCTCAGGTCATGGATCAAGCCCCACATTGGCCTCTGCATTCCACGTGGAGTCTACTTGGGATTCTCTCTCCCTCTCCCTCTGCCCCATTCATATTCTTTCTTTCTTTCTCTCTCTCAAATAAATACATCTTTTAAAAAGGAAAGAAAAAAAAAAAAGAACTACTAAGTCCTGGGTTCTACTCCCAGAGATTCTGATATCATCAGTCTGGGATGTGGTTCAGGTATCAGGATTTTTTAAAGCTCTCCAGGTGACCCAATGTACCAGGGTTGGAAAGCACAGGGTAGAAGCTCAAGAAGCTGGCTGCCATTACTGAGCATGTTTTGGAGAGCCAGCTGGGCAGCAGAGCTAAGATGACCCCATGAGCAAATACAGTATCCTATTCTTAATAGAGATTAGATCACAGATAATAACAACAGCAGCAGTGGTGAATGCCCTGCTTCTACACTGTTGTCCTCTGCACTGTCCTCTGCACTAGCATCTCTGCAAGGTGGCTCCAGTGAGAAATTGAAAGGCACTTCTACAATGGTGGAGCCAATTTGGTACCTTGAGTCCCTGGGACCAGCGCATTTGGCCAGCTTGGGAGTGATGCTGGACTCAGTTTTAGTTGAGGTGGCTTATTTACTGAAGAAACTCAGGAAGGTTTTATTTTTCTGTTTGCCCAGCTGTGGCTTCTGATGGGTCATCCATTTTTCTGTGGGGACAGCATAATCACTGTTTTATCTCCTTGGAGTGACTGTGTTTCTGTCCATGGGGAAAGATGAATAAGTGGGTCAACCACAGCATTTCATTTGATGGTTATAGGTTTGATCTGTGTTCAAGTTCCCCAAACCCGGAACTGTCCTGACTGACTTTTTATCAAGTAAGCAATCCTGTTTCCAGACTCATGGCCTGATGGGCTTGACTGGGCCGTCTTGGCCCCTGTCACTCTAGCAAATGGTAGGCCTACTGTAGGCCAAGGTCAGACATCTCAAATCCAAGGGTCTGTTTTCCTCTCCCCAGGACCCTAGCACTGAGAATCTCACCTTTCGGCTGGGCCTTCCAGGTGCTTCCAGGCTTACCCCAAACCCCTCCCACTCGGGACCATAAGGTCCATGGTGAGGTGATGCAGGATCTGAAGGCGTATCTGAGCTGGGTATTTGGAGAGAAGGCAGTGGCTATAAAGGGGGATTCTCTTTTCTGTTTCTAGCCTTGGAGCAGCTGTTGACAGAGCTGGATGACTTCCTCAAGATTCTCGACCAGGAGAACCTGAGCAGCACAGCGGTGGTGAAGAAGAGTGGCCTGGCTGAGCTCCTCCGACTTTATACCAAAAGCAGCAGTAAGTGTGGCCTGAGGGCCTTTAAGAGATCCCCATGGAAACAGAAGGGTGGTCCTGCTAGGGCCGCCATAACAAAGGCCCACCGACTGGATGACTTAAACAATAGAAATTTGTTTTCTCAGAGCTCTGGAGGCCAGAAGTCTGAGATCAAAGCATTGGGCAGGGAAGGTTCCTTCTGAGGCCTCCCTGTTTGGCTTGTAGATGGCCGTCTTCTGTCTGGGTCTTCATGACATCTTCCCTCTGTGTATGTGTCCGTGTCCAAATCTCCTTCATACAAGAACACCGTGTTACTTACCTCTTTAATGACCTCTTCTCCTACTGCAGTCACATTCTGAGGTTTTCAGGGCTAGGACTTAATACATGAATTTGGTGGAGCGGGGGAACACAATTCAGCCCATTGCAATAGTGTAGGAGTGATGGGACGTGGATGGGAGCCCAGAAATCTCTGAATGCTCAACACAGCAGCCCTGAGTGTGGTTTGAAACAAAGTGTTTTCAAAGCACTTATTCAAAGTGGAGAAGGGCAAATACACCATTCCAATAATAGCCAGCGCTTCATTGAGTATTTCCCACCTGCACACATAGTAATTGGTTTCATCTTCAAGTCACCCCTCTGAGGCTGGTGCTGTTGTTACAGATGAGGATGTTACAGATGAGGCCTGGAGAGTTTAAATTACTTGCCTGGTGTCTTATGGCCCAAAGGAAAACATAGTTTTAAGGTTGTAGATCACAGAACTCTGAGTGCAGAGTTGGGTTTTTTTTTTTTAATATTTTATTTATTTATTTATTCATGAGAGACACAGAGAGAGAGAGAGGCAGAGACACAGGCAGAGGGAGAAGCAGGCTCTACGCAAGGAGCCAGATGTGGGACTCGATCCCGGGTCCCCAGGATCACACCCTGGGCTGCAGACGGCGTTAAACCGCTGCGCCACCGGGGCTCCTATCCTTTTTATTGAGGTAGATTTTACAATCAAGGATGTAGATCTTAAGCATTCAATTCAGTGAGTTTGGCAGTTGTGTACTCCTGTGTACATACCACCCAAAACAAGACCTAGAACATTTTTATCATTCTCGAAGGTTCTTTTTGGCCCCTTCCCAGCAAACTCCTCCCCACCCCCACCCTTCACCCCAAGGTAACCGTTGTTCTGATTTCTCCCACCATACGTTAGTGTTGCCCATCCTAGAGCTGCTTATAAGTGGAATCATTTGTGTCTACTTTATGTCTGTTGTCTCTCACTCAGGGGATTTGTCCACACTATGAGCTCCGTCAGTAGTTCTTTCTGTTGCTCAGTAGTGTTCCGTTTTGGGAATACACCACAATCTGCTGATCTGCTCCCTTGTTGATGGACATGCGTGTTGTTCATGGGTTTGGGCTATCATGAATAATACGGCTGCTCTGAACGCCCTTGCACAAGTCTTCTTGTGGACATTTGTTTTCATTTCTAGCACATTCAGATTTCTTTTTTTTAAAAAAGGAAAGCTTTCTTGTGAAGTCCTGACAGTTTAGTTGAGTCTATTTTTATGTCGGATGTTTGAGAACTGGAAGTGATATTTTGGGACCGTAAGGGACCACATCTAATCCATCTGCCTCAGAGCAGCTGAAATGCATGCCGGAGGAGGGAAGTGTACCCTCTGTAGCCATCACTGTCAGGAAATTCTCCCTTTCAGCCAACCTGGATCCACCAGGCTACGTTTCAAGGGCTTTTTTCCTTTTCTTTGTTCCCTGTGGAATAAATGAGACAGAGTCCTAAAGCAGAGGCATGTTGCCTTATGCCCAGCAGCTGCCTCTTCTGCTGGAATGAGCTGGCTCTCTTAGCCTTCCATAAGAGGTGTTTTCCTTAAGTCCCATTTGTGGGCTTTGCTGCTGGCCAGGCCACCCTGTGGTTCCCAGGCTCCTCCCGGCTCCCTGGCTGGCGGCTCCCTGGCTGGCGTTGGCTGAGCACTGGTCAGCAGCACATCAAAGGTGGGAATGCTAGGTGGGAAATCCACATTACCAAGCCAGGGGAGTTCAAGATGAGTCACCTGGGCGGAATCTATCAATACAACCCTTTAAGGAGCACTTGTGGACCGTTTGGATGTGCTCTGACTTGTGATGTTTAATGATAGACGACACCTCCATCGGGAATTGGAAGACCCATGTGATGGGCCCCGACCCCTGGTTCTTGGTTCTGAATGCTCTCGGGGCCCCCTGGGTGGGGTCCCCTCTTTGGGTTAATGTGCTGTGCAGCTTCCTGTAGGATGACCTTTGTTTCACCCCAGATCTCTGCATGTTCTGCTCTGATAGAGTCAGGCCCTCCCCCCACCGTCGGTGTCTGCAGCTTGCAGGAGGCGTCCCGATGTGGACTGCCCGCAGTGCATCCCTCAGACCACCGGAAGTACGTGCACAGCCTTACTGAGACCTGTGGCTGCCACTCCTGTTCTCAGGGCTGATGTCCATTCAGGTCCTCTTCGTGCTCTCTTAGCTAGGAGGGTGGTTAGAGCAGCAGCTAGCAGCCCATGTGCATGTACACTGTGTCCCAGCACAGTCCCAATGCAGGAAATGGTGTGCACTGTGCCCCCTAGCCCCCATCCCAAGGCAGTGAGAGAGTTGTTGTCCTCATCTTCTCAACAAGGGAAACGTACACTCAGAGAATCACTTCTTTAAGGCCCACGGCCGTGAGGCACAGAGCCAGGGCTCAGGCCTGGGCAGGTGCACGTAACCGCTGTACTGCCCTCATTGTCCCATTTTCCAGATGCATCTGCACCACAGTAGTTGTGCTACACAGCACAGAATCCAAAGTCCCCCTGAAATCAAAGCATTTGTTTTCCTTCTCAGCCTCCCAGGCCTGTGTTGCTGTATTTTTTTCCAGCAAATTAGCTCAGCTTGATGGGACTTGTATGTGGAGGCAGGGTGATCATTTTGAGATAGTCTGTGGTCTACACTGGCTGAACTGTTGTTTACTCCCACACATTTTGGGGAGAGTATGTGTGAGAGAAAGAGAGAAAGTGTGTGTGTTTACCCTTTTCAAATTATCCATTTGGGTTTTCTGATCTTTTATTGTATGAGTGTAACGAGAATTTTCTACTCTCTCTACCTTTCATCTGGATGGCGAGGTCAAGGTAGGGATTGAGGTTTATCGGGAGCCAGTTGTTGGTTTCTGCTTTCAGCTGAGAAGGCCGAGGGTCCCCCAGTGCCCTGCTCAGAGACTCTGGAAAAGTGTCAGGGGCTGCCCCTCTGAGGGGAAGAGCTGCTCATGTTCTGTCTATATAATGGTAGTCCCTATCCCTCGCCCCTCCTTATCATCCAGTTCTCTGGGAAGGACCACCCCCTGCACACCAGGGTCATTCCCCAGGAGCCACACGCTCACTCAGGAGCATGCTGAGCTCTCCTTTCCAACCACACCAGTTGTCATTTCCCACATGCTCGTGTTAGTGATCCCATTATTCTCTCTTTCCCCCACCAATGTTGGGCTCATAAAGGTAGAAACAGTGTCTTCTATTTCGTCCTGTCCTGTATCCCCAGAACCTAGCAGGGTGCCCATGCCCAGTGCACTTGTGAAGAAAATGAATGAGAGAAAATTCTCCAACCCAAGGCTACTGCTGACATGGGACAGACAGCTCAGTAGTCTCCCATTATAGGGCCAAGTTCACTTGGAGCATTTCCCAGGATTGCAGATGGTCCTGAGAGCCTGTTAGCTACCAACCTGGATGGTTGGTAACCAGCACCCATGAAACCAGCACCCATGAAAACCAAAACCGTGACTAACCATGGCCTTCGGCAGAGTGCCCAAGGTGGGAGATGCAGCCTGGGGAGTGGCCAGTGTGAATTTTCTCTGCAATTTATAAGCTGCCATCTTGGGGAGGAAGCACCTGCCTAATATCTAACAGTTAAAATAAGGATAACAATATCTTGCCTTTTTTTTTTCTTTTATTTTTTTACAGGAGCATGGGCTTAGTCAACAGCAAGAAAAAAATAAATGAACATAAGATGAACATTGCACTATTTACATTCCTTCGATTCCTATTTTGATCTTTATCAGAAGCATCTGAATATTTTTATGTAGTTGCGGTTTGCCTCTGTATTCTGCTTTACATTATTTTTACATTTAGAGTTGCTGTCTGTGCACATTTCCATGTGCTGACAGTTCACGTACTTTTTCTTTTTCTTTTTTTCTTTTTGCTATTCTGAAACATCCTTTAACTGTAAATATTGGATATCTTTGTAAATAGTAGACAGAGCTACTTTGTTATTTTTCACAGCTGGGTAGTGCTCACCAGTGGATGAACAGTGATGCTTAACCAGTCTCTGATTAGTGGCATTCAGGTTTTGTAATCGGAAAAAAAAAAAGGGGGGGGAGGGTATCCCTGGATGGCTCAGTGGTTTGGTGCCTGCCTTCGGCCCAGGGCGTGATCCTGGAGACCCAGGATTGAGTCCCACGTCGGGCTACCTGCATGGAGCCTGCTTCTCCCTCTGCCTGTGTCTCTGCCTCTCTCTGTTTCTCATGAATAAATAAATAAAATCTTAAAAAAAAAAAAAAAAAAACACCTTAGGAGCACCTGGGTGGCTCAGTCAGTTAAGCGTCTGCCTTCAGCTCAGGGTCCTGGAATGGAGCCCCACGTCAGGCTCTCTGCTCAGTGGGGAGTCTGCTTGTCCCCTTCCCCACTCCACCCCCTTTTGTGCTCACTTAGTCTCTCTCCTCTCTCAAATGAATAGAATATTTTTTTTTAAAAATCATACAGCATTACAATAAACATCCTCAAATAAAATTTTGTTTATATGCTCGAGTTTAGGACAAATTTCTGGCAGTGGCAATGCTGGGTTAAAGAGTATGAACACTTGAAGAAAAAAAAATATGAACACTTAAATTTTCCTCCAAAATCACTTCCAAAATGTCTGTGTCAATTTATGTACTCTCTAGTAATCCATTTATTGTCAAAGGTGACATACTGTTATAAATGTTGATGTACCACATTTTCTTTTCACCTTTTCCCGTTACTGAGCCTTTGAGCTATTCCCCCTGTTTTAGGCTGTCATTTTTCATCCTTGTTAGTTATAGTGTTAACTTTTTCAAGTTCCTTAATATTTGAGTTTTGTACTCTAGGAAACTTAAGAGTTAGATAAAAACAGGCAATATTCATCACAATAGTTTTTCCATGCAATGCAGGAAAGGCACATGGGTTAGCTGTTTTGCTCAGAATTGCATGATGAATGGCAGGGCCTGCTGCCTCCCCCTGCAGAGGACTCGTCCTGTGTGCTGTCCTCTGGAGAAGGTACTAACCTGGCCCGTCTGGATCTCAGGCAGTGGGAGTACACCAGTTGTGGCTAACTACATTTCGATCTTATCATTCCCTCCCGTGAACTGTTGCAGTATGGGGTGACATTGCTGACTGGTCCCGCAGGCTGATGGCAGCAGATCCCTCTGGCTGCGTCCTCCCCGCGTTCTTCTGGGTTTCCAGGGCTCTGTGTTTGCAGGCCTTTTGGCTGGAGGCCGGGCAACCTGCAGTGAGATCTGCACAGATCTCACACTGTGACCTGCCTCCTTCACCAGAGGCTTGAATACGGGCACCTTGGCTGGGTAACAGGGTCTCCAACTAGTGTAGCCACAGGTTACTAGGAAATGCAAATTAAGGGGCAAAGAAAGAAATGCAGGAGGATTTCTAAGAGGAAGAGCACTAGGATGAGCTTCCTCTGCAGTCTTCTGAAGAATAGGTCTTTGGGGCATGAGAAACTGAGCAAGTGTTAGGAGACTAATATTTCTCTGCTCAGACAGGCCCTGGAAAGGTAACCTACACAGAGATGATTTTAAAAGAGGGAAGAGCTGTGTTGCTGTAGGGTTCAATCTATAGGGTAGAACAGGTGCCTGGCAGTGCTCCATATGAATACATATGAGTATATGTATTCATTCATTCATTTATTTAGATTTATTTTCTCATTTGAGAGGGAAAGAGAGAGAGTGAGAGTGCACAAGCAGGGGGAGAGGCAGATGGAGAAGCAGGCTCCTCACTGAACTGGGAGCCTGATGTGGGACTCAATATAAGCACCCCGAGGTCATGACCTGAGCCAAAAACAGACGCACGCTTAATGGACAGAGCCACCCAGGCGCCCAGTGCTCCGCTTTTATTTTTATTTTTATTTATTTTTATTTTTTATTTTTTTTTTAGTGCTCTGCTTTTAATTCCCAGCACACTCACCCCACCAAACACAGAGCTCGCGATTTGGGGGCCTCAAGCCCCCACAATGGCACCTCACCTAGAGCCATTGGGAACTAAGTTTCCAGTTCCTCAATGTGACCTCGCACACAGAGACATCACTCTGATGAGCCCGAGCAAGTAACTCAGACTAGAGTGAGAATGACTCATATGAGATAGTTTACAATTTAAATGAAATGCTAGGAAACACAGAGAAATCTGCTTGGTAGAATATGGGGCAGATCTTTGAGGTATGGGTGCCTTTCCACTTAAGACTTTTATTCCTGAAGCTATCCTTCTGTACCTATCTTTTTTCCCCTCCCACCCCCACCCCACTCCCAGGTTAGAAAACATAACAGTCAGCAACTTGGCATTTCTGTTTTTGGAAATCTGTCAACTCTATAATGGACTCTTTCAATCAAGTCAAAATGTTGTATGCTTTTACTGGAACCCATGCTAATGACAGCGTCTCTCGGGGGACACTTTCTCTCTACAAGCCATTTCCCATTGCGGAATCACAGGAAACCTTTGTCTTCCCATCTTCCCTCTGCAGGTTCTGATGAGGAGTACATTTATATGAACAAAGTGACCGTCAACAAGCCGCAGAATGCTGAGTCCCAAGACAAAGGTACTGTCTAGGACTGCTGATGGCCTGGCCAGCTTCCGGGATGGGGAGGCATAAGCTTTGGTCCCACCCACCCCCTTCCTCCCCAGCCAGCACCAGACAGCCCATGGGAGTTATTTCTGGCATTCACATTTTGGTTGATGGTATTTCGGGTTGATGTATTTTGGGATATTTCATCAGGCCACCTCCTTGCCTCTTAAAGGTCTCATGTCCCCTCTGTGGATAAGCAATCTGACCCTAAAGCCTCTCAGCTTTTCCCAGCATTATCCCAGGAATAGGAAGTCATGGTCAGATGTTCTAGGAAAGCAGTCACTGTATAGTGCTGACTCCACACCCAGCTTTATATCTTTTGGTAGAAGTCTGGATTTTATGTGCCTGTGAGAGGGGGCGGGAATAGAGAATGGAAATGCTGATGTCAGCACCTGCCTTAATATTCTAAAGTCTTGCTCAAAGGTGTTCTCTTGGCAGAACATTATATCTTAACATTGGAAGGACATATTGTGTCTCCCATGACGTCTTACTTACTCTTCTGCTCTGTTCTGCTCTCTTCTTTTCTCTGAAAACCTTCAGGAATGGGTCTGCCAAAACCCTAGGGAGGGGAGGCCCAGAGGTGTTGCAGAGCTGCGTAGTTGTAGAGGAAAGGGGATTAGAAGCCCCATCTCCCAACTCCCAAGCCTGTGACTGAAATGCAGAGGCTTAGCCAGAGGTGGGGATGCAGCTCTCCAAAGCATTCAGTCGTGTTAAGGGCTTGGCTTCAGGATGCCTGCCACCAAAGCCCCGGGGTCAGATCTGTGTGAGCCTGTCTGTCCTGGGGCTGGCCGGGCCGCTGTCTGAAATGGTCAAGCTCAGAAGAGCCTTTGGAGCCCTTTTCCTTAAGAGCACACAGAGGGCTGGTGGCCGAGTTCTCCAGTGTGGCTTTTGCACCTCCTATTCCACTGCCAAGCCTGGGGCTCAGTAGAAATTATCCACATGCAAGCTGCCACTGTGCCCAGGGCCATTTGCCTTCTGGGGAAACTGGGATGGAAAGAGCCATAATCACAGGGTCGGAGCTGGGAGCTGCTCCACATAATGACCACAGGGCAGCTCCTCTGCTCGCTAAAGCTCTGTGGCTGGGCCATTTTTGGCATAGGGCAAATGGAAGAGAGGGTGCGGAGCCTGCCCGAAACCCCAGAGCAGTTCCTTCTGAGGAATCTGCCCATGGCTCAGGCACCACTGCACCCTATTCCTGGAGGAAAAACCACATTGGCTCCTGGGACCGCCTGCCTGGGTAATTAACACCTGCTCAAATAGATCTCATGGCACATGTGACCAGACATTCCGGGGTAACGGGACCTGCTGTGAGGCTGGGCACCCCTCATCAAAGCTTCTCCTGTTTGCTGCCCGCAGCACCTGAGGAGCAGAACCCACTGACCAACGGGGAGCCTGGCCAGCACTCTTTGGCCCCTCAGAAAAGTCTTCCAGACCTCCCACCACCCAAGATCGTAAGTGTTCGTCAGAGACCCCTGACCTCCTGACTGGGGCCCCTGTGAACTTCCAGTTGTCTACACAGGGGTCAGTCCACCAAGTGGCTGGCATTTTCTGAGCACTTACTGTGTGTAGGACATGGGGCAGGGCCCTGGGAGAGAATGAACAAAAGGATACCTGCACGTAGGTGACATCATTTGCCCAGGGCCATAGTGCTCAGGACAGAGGCTAATGGGAATGGGAGATGCAGGGAGTTGCCTTCATCCAATGCCACCGTGTGTTTGAGGCTACACCGTGTGTTTGAGGCTACACCCAGCACCATGTGAGTGGGGCCATGTATAGCTGTGGTCACCAGCTCAGGCCGCAGCAAACTTCTAGAAATGTAAATCATATCCCCTGGCACTTCCTGCTTCAAACCAGCCAAAGGCTTTCATTGAACTTAGGAAAAAACATCCGCATTCCTTAACCCAGCCCCATGGGCCACACGGTCTACACAGCCTGGCCCAGCTGCATCTCCAGCCTCACTACACTTGCTCTTCACTGGCCTCCTCTTCCTGGATTGGACCACATGGTCAGTGTTGCCTCAGGGACTTGGTACTTTCTGGACCCTGGCTCTCCAGTGGCTGCCACCTCCTCATCTCTCAGACGTTCATGGACAGGCTTTCCCTGATCTGCACGAGGCAGCCCACGCCCATCCCCACCCCAGTTACCATCTGCCCCATGGCCAGTTACCCCTCCATGGCACTCACCACTGTTGAGACGGTCTTGGTATTCTCTGCCTCCCCAACCAGATGTGAGCTTCCTAGGACAGGGAGAGAGGCTCTCGTTGACTGCTTCGTGCCCTGTGTCTGCACACCATACACATGTATTTGCTCATGGGTGGTTGGATTGACAGAATGAATTAGGAAACCTACAGACCTGGGTTCAGATCCCAGCTCTGCCAGCTACTAGCTCTTTGACCTTGAGCCAGTGATTTAAGGTCTCTGGCCCTCTGTTCCTGGTGTTTAAGAGAATCTGAATCTCTGTCTCCTAAGATTGTCTTATTTGACGGGCTAAGGCTGGGCATGGCGTACTAGGAGGTTAGTATTCAGGGGGGTAGGCAACAGTGTTTATATTTTATGGGGGAGGAAACCAAGAATCGGCAGGTTTATAGTGTCTGAATGTTGGCACACATAGAAAGTGACAGAGCCAGGATTTGAACCCAAATTCTTTCCTGTCTAGAACCTGCTCAAGGAGGCTTCCTGAGAAGTATGAAGGGAGAAATGGGAAGGATTTCCACGGGCAGCAGGGTCCTGGGGCCAGTGCCAGCAGGGAGCTGTGTGACTCTGTGGTCACTGAGCTCCCACAACACCATCCAGGGGCAGATCTATGCGCTCACGTCACTGCTGAGGGTTTCCCAACCCCAGTCTGGTCCCCTTCATGCCTCCCTGAAGGCAGCAGGGCTCCTCAGGCAGCTCTTGCAGCTGGTAGGCAGTTCTGGAATACCTGGGAGTATCCCACCGCATGAAGCCCTCCAGCTGGGTGACAGCTGGCAGAGACTCTTCATCTCAGCCCCAGTGAGACTTGGTGGCCTGACCCTGAGTTCTGGGTGTCCCCATTATGCTGACAAAGCAGGTAACTGCTACACCTGAGCAGCTAGCCGTCCTGGTGCACACAGGCTTGGTCCTCCCCACCATCTGTCTAGGGGCGCAGACTTTTGTCACTTTTCCTATGAAGAAACAGAGGCTCAGTTCAAATAGCCAGCCCCAGGCTCACCTCTGGGAGGTACCAGGACCAAGGTTTGAATGCAGGTTCTTAGACTCCAGGCCATTCTGCAGGCCGCCTGCTGAAGCACTTCTTTTCAGCAGAGTAAAAGGGTCTGTTCTGTCCTGCCAGCTGCAGGCTCCCCTCACTTCCAGCCCAGGACCGGGGAGAGGTGGTACGGCCCCTCCACGCCTGACCAGTTGCCGCCACAGTAACCTGGGGGAGATGCTGTGATTTTCTGCTGTGTTTCAGGCACTGCTCGCTGGGTGGGGAAAGGGGGGGTGGCTGCTCTGGGCTGGAACTTTCCTCTCTGGAATTCAGCATCTGATTCTGATCAGGGTCAGCATCGGGTGCCGCCACCTAGCATCTCAAGCCTGGGGCAGCAGGTCAGCACCTGCGGGGGGAGGCTTCCACCAGGCCGAGTGTCGTCGTGGGCACCACGCCCTGGGTGGAGCATCATGACTTGCTCTAGAAATCTGTGCTTCGCGGACCTGGTGGGTTGCTGGGAGGCCCAGGCGCTGGGACCAGGCTGTAGTGAGAATGAGTCCGTGTCCCAGCAGCCTCTGGGGTTCTGGCACCGGCTTCTCCTGCTCCTGTACATGGACACAGAGGCCCCAAGGGCCCCGGGATGGGAGCTGCAGGGCCTCTGAACAAGACCAGGGCGAGCGGCCTTCCCCTAGAGCAGATTTCCTGTGTTGGCTGTGACTGGGGGCCCCTCGGGGCCCAGAGAGGCTTGTGTTGACCTTTGAGAGAAACCCAGTGCTGGAGTTGGGAGAAATACCATCACCCAATAATAGCACGGCCCCAGGGGGGCCTTCAGACGTGCAGCAGTTGTTCAGATGGCCCAACTCCAGGCCGTGGGGAGGGTTCCAGCTAGACAAACTGACTTTACAGTCATCCTTCTTGGCGGGGCTTCTCTGCTGAGAAGGCCAGGGGGTGCTGACCTGACAGCAGCCCCCTGTCGGTCCCTCCTGGTCCTATCCCGGGTGCCCACCCCCACCCTAGGGACTCCCGCTTTCCGAGTGAGGAAGGCCTGGCCTAACCCGGAGCTCGCCCCTCCTGCTCGCACACGCCTTCTCTGCTCTAGTCTGGCGGCCGCAACCACGACTTGGGTCCCAGCCCCTTGACGAGTGGCGTCAGGGTGGAGTGGGAAACAGCTGTGTCTTCTGGCTCTGTGCAAGGAGGAGAGCAAGAGCTGGACGGAGGGAGGGAGCGTGGCAGCGTGAGGTTGGAATGACCTTGTGACCTCTCTTCCTGAGACAGAGAAAGCCATGCCCCTTTGCACCCCGACTCCAGAGCCTCGGGGTGATGGGAAGCTTGTCCACCTGGAGGCCTGCCTGGGGTCCTCAGTGCCTACAGCTGGGCCCAGAATGTAGCCTCTGTGGCAGGCTTAGGGTGCCCCCGACTCCCTCTCTGGTGGCCTGGGTCCCCTCCCCACCCCCGCAGAGTCCGCGGGATAGCAGATGTCCAGCAGTGGAAGAGGCAGCCACAGGTCTGGAGCAACCTCGTGGGTGTGACCGGTGAGTCAGGCAGCTGTGGCACTTCCAGGCTGCTGTGTGCACAGCCAGGTGCTGTGGTCACTGTAGGAGAACAGATGTTTGCTGGCGTCGTTTATGCTGCTGGCTGGCCCAGCCTTCTCCACCCCAGCTCCCCTTTGAGGCCTGAACATGCATTGGCGCCGATCTGAAGTGAGCTGCTCTATGGGGGGAGCAGCTTACTCCACAAAAGGACGTTGCCATGGTCGGTCTGGGGAGCTGGGGCTGGCTGGATCTGCTATCCCTGCCGGGGGAATGTTCCGCAGGGCACTCTGGGGCAGGTTGCTCATAACAGCAGAGACACCTCAGGTCATCTGGGCTACTGTGCTCATGCAGCTCTCATGTCTCATCTAAAATCAGAATTTGCAAACTCTAGCCCCCTGGCCAAATCCGCAGCCACTGCTCTTGTAAATAAAGTTTTATTGGAACATAGCCATACTTCTCAGTTATGTGGACGCTTTTGCTCGGCGATCGTGGAGTTGAATAGCTGAGATCAGAGACTCTAAATGGCCTGCAAATCCCTGAAGTATGTGTTATTGGCCCTTTGCAGATAAAGTTTGCAGACCTCTGGCAAATCCTGCTGAGCAGAGTGGCTTTCTTCCCCGTCCCTTCCTGAGGATTCTCAGAACTTTCTTTCCAGTTGTAAAGTCACCTTCCTCTGCCTCTTTATTTAGTGTCTACAACCTGGACCATGACAATGACGATGACAATGAAATAGTGCTCTTTTATTCTTAGCCCTGAGAAATCCGCGTCTCTTGCTCCTTTGACTTCAGAAACAGGCCATGATGCCTGTGCAATTACATGACTCTCTTCTGAACTTTGGGGGAATCGTTTTATCCTTTAACTTGACTCCAGGGTTTCGGTTTTGTCCCTGCAGCCTGGAGAGCAGGGACTGTCCTTTTTTTTTTTTTTTTAAAGATTTATTTATTTATTCATTCAGAGAGAGCGAGAGAGAGGCATAGACACAGGCAGAGAGAGAAGCAGGCTCCACGCAGGAAGCCCGATGTGGGACTCGATCCCGGGTCTCCAGGATCACACCCCAGGCTGCAGGCGGCGCTAAACCGCTGCGCCACCGGGGCTGCCCGGGACTGTCCTTTTTAATGAGGCTGAGCTTGGGCTTCAGACATCTCCTTGGTCTCCTCAGGATACAGCTGTTCTTCCTCCACCAAACATGTATATAGGCAACCTTTCTCCCTTCATTGATTCTTACATTTTTTTAGGTTAGTAAAAATTCATATGTATTGAATAATAGTGCTGGGCAGACATTAATCCTTACAGTGGCCCCATGTGACAGGTACTTCTACTCTCCCCATTGTGTGGTGGAGGAACTGAGGCTCAGAGAGGTCAGTTAAGTTGCCCAGGGTCACACAGCTTGGATGCACCAGTGTTAGGAATCAAACCCTAGCCCTGGAGACCGGATGCCTACCACTGCCCTCTCCTGCCTCTCCATTTATAGGTGATTTTACAGCGCCGGACATGGGAGGCTCTCAGAAAACACTCCCTAGTGCTCTACCCCCAGATAGGACAGCAGGACCACTGAGGAACTCTTGAAGAAAGTTCATTCCCCCATCATCCTGTTTTAATTGCAGGAATCTAGGCCAGACCTGGATCTTGGGTGCTTGGAGCTTCTCTGTAGATGGGACCCGCCTCCTCACAGAGAGAAGGGTCCCAGGACCACCCGATGGCAGTGGGGCTTCCTAGAGGCTGGAGCTGGAGGCCCAGCCAACCTAGGAAACGTGAGCTCCAGGACCCATCTGTAGGGATCTTGCTGCTTCCCAGGGGAGAGGATGCTCTCCCCTCAGACCCTGGGAGGCCGGCTCCCAGAGGACCAGGGCTGGGTCTTGGGCCGCCCTTTGTCAGACATGATCAAGGGAATGGCCAAGAGGAGCAGAGGCCTCTCCCCAGGCTTGTGGCAGCAAAGCTGCAAGGCCATCCCCTGGCAGCTACTGATGGCGCACACCGGGTGCCCTTGGGACGAGGCTGACCCGGGGTGCCCCTCACAGCCGTGTCTGCGGGCCCAGGGCAGCAGCTGATCTGCCGAGGAAAGAAAGGAGCACATCACCCTGCTCCTTCCTCTGTGTTGGGGGCCCAAAGCTGCTCGGAGTCTGCCTCTCGATCTTGTATCCACTCTCTTGACGTAAGGTCAGATGAATTTAGAAGGATCCTGCATCAGATGCAGGTTGTGGCCTGGCCTCGCCGACCCTCCGCCCATAGGCCTGTGTCAGCTTGTGGGACGGTGATCCGGTGACCAGGTCCTGCAGCCCCCACCCCCCACCAGGCTGTGGATGGCCCCCAGACGATGATGACAGCCTCCTCGTGTTTGATGCGGGCCAGGCGCTGTGGAGACCCTGTCATGTTTTCCCTCACTGAACCCGCCAAGACAACCCTGGTTTTATTCTTGTTTTACAGGGAAGGAAAGTGAGAGAGATTGATTAACCCCACAATTAAATATGTGGAGTCCTAAACCCTGATTCAAACCAAGTTGTATTCACTCCAGAGTCCATATGAATAGACTCTAGATACCAGGCCACACAGGATTTGGCTCGGGGATGCTGATTTTGGTGAAGCAGCCATAGGAGCATGGCTCTGCCCCTGAGGAGGCTGGGAGTGGACACTCCTGCTGTCCATGCTGAGGACTGTCCCCCAGGGACCCCAGCTCAGGCTAACTGCCGTCTTGCCCTCCCCTAGGCCAAGACCAGGGGGAATGTCTCTGTCATAGATTCCCTCAAAAAAACTCATTTTCAGAGGCTGGGGTTTCTAGATCCTTCCTTTCTCCTGCCAGCAGGGCAGGGAACCCTCCAAGGCCCTATGGGGTCTTTTCGTTGGCTACCCATCCCCACACCCACCCCTCACTTTCTACTGTTTTCATTTGAAAGTCCCCAAACCCAGCACAAGGACTTTCCAAAACCAGGAGTAGGAATGTGCTTCAGATTTTGCCATTTCTGTTGTCTCATAAATATTCCCTTAGCCCTCCTCAGGGGTTGCACAATTGAGGGAGACTGCAGAGACTCGTGTGGATGGATCCTTGCACATTTATGACCTGTATCTAGGATTACTCATGCAACAATCTACTTTTTTTCCCCTCTCCTGCTATTACTCATAAGATTAGCTTCACCGTCTAATGGAGGAATAGAGGATTTCATGCTCCATGCTTCTACCTACTTGCATATATTGCTTTTTCTTCTCAAATTGTGTGCATTTATCCCTATACCATGGAAGCAGCTCAGGGCCATTGTTGAGACTCAGCTCAAAGATTGTGTCCACTAGGTGGTAACTGTTCCTCGCACCCCACACATTCCCACAGAGCTTCGACCTTATATATTAAAACACGACTCATGACGCAAGTCCTTGACTGGGAGCCTTGAACGTTCACTGCCTAGTTGACTCTTGCCCAGGATGGGCTCCTGAACATTGGGATGCATTCCCCACAGCGAGGGTGCAGGAGCCATCCAGCATTTGCTGGCTGAATGATTGAACTTAGTCTGGGAAAAGTTTAGGATTTAGAACCCTGGTCATCTCCCTCCATCAGCATTTGATTAGCCCTTGTCATCCTAGAAAGAACATGCTATGTAGAGGCCATGACAGCCTGACACCATCTGGACCTTTATGTTCATTCCCCATCATGTACACAATGCTGGTGTGTGTGTGTGTGTGTGTGTGTGTGTGTGTGTGTGTGTTTGGGGGAGGGTTTGAACCTCATTTTGCAGAGAACACTGAGGCTCAGCAAGGCTAAGCAACACACCCGCAGCCCTTCACTGGAAGCAAACCAATGGACGTGGTGGCTTATGGGAGCCATGGTAGTCCATGTTCTCCCTCCCAGCTGGCTTGAAGACCAGCTGGGCACTTTTTTTCCCTCCAGACTCCCCTCCTTCCACCCAAAGGGTTAATTCCAAGTCGTTCCCAGTGTATCGTATCTGAAAATGTTTATTTGTTCATACCACAGATTCCAGAGCGGAAACAACTCTCCATCCCAAAGATCGAGTCTCCAGAGGGTTACTATGAAGAGGCTGAGCCGTATGACACATCCCTCAATGGTACATCCCGGGGCCAGGGTTGGGGCTCAGAGGGGGTCCAACCACTTCCTGCACAGATGCCAGTGCTGGAAGCAGACAGCGGCCTGGGCTGCTGTTTCCAGAGAGTGTGGCCCAAACTGAGAACTGACCACAGAGCATTGGGCTGCTGCTCTTGTGGGGAGCTGAGCTGTACAGCAGACCCAGGCTGCCTGTAAGGAGGGGCTTGGGATGGTCCCCAGTGAGCTGCGTTACTGAGTCTGATGCTTTCGGTGGCCCCACCTGGACGGTGCTGGATTCAGCACAGAAATGTGAGGGAGGCGAGGTGTGTTGGCTCAGGGGCACTCGTAAGCAATGGGAATGTGGTGAGGCCGAACCAGCACCCTTTCCAGGGTTCTTTCATTAGACTGATAGTTAACGTGCTCTCATTGTACGCCAGGCATGCTTCCAGGAGTCAGGAACTCAGCAGAGCTCAGCAGAGTCCAGGGTTCCAGCCCTTAGGTTCTGTGAGGAAAGACAGATGACAGATAAACACAGGTTGTGTCGGGTGATGATACAGTGGTAGGATGGAAAACACAGGGCCTGGGTTGGGGCAGGAGGGGGTGTTATTTTAGATAGGGAGGGTCTCTCTGATAGCATGACCTTGAGCTGAGTCCTGAATGAAGTGTGAAGTGGGGAAGGCAGAGACCTACAGGAAGAACTTTCTAGACTGCACAGCCCATGCAGAGGCCCTGAAGCAGGAGGGCTCTCAGTATGCTTAAGAAATAGCAAGGAGCCCAGGCTGGAGCAAGGAAAGAGACAAGAGGTGGGGACACAGAAGTTAGCCACAGGCCGTGGTGAGGACTTTGGCTTCTTTCTGATAAGACCTCAGGCCTCAGTGACTGACATTAGGTATCAGTGAAAACATTAGGTATTCGGGGGCCTGTGCTATAGGGTGAGTCCTTGGCCAGTGGTTCTCAGCCAGAGGAGTCAGATCAGACATGCTGTGCTCTTGGTGTAGGGATTTGATAGCACAGAAAGGCCCCAAAAATTCTGGAAGAAAGACAGTGTTGTGGCCTACTCACGCATGAGGCTGGTCTCTGGTCCTCTCGCTCTGCCCTTCTTACCTCACTCAGCTTCCTTCCTTGGTAGGCGAAAGGTCTTTGAAAGCATAAAGCAATTTGCAAATATAAAAGGCAAGGGTCTACATGGGTAGGAATGAACTTGGCTGAAAAGGGGTGTTGTTGGCTCCGTAAAGAGCCGGACCAGAGGTCGGACAGGACCAGTCTCTCGGAGCCACCTCAGATTCTTCTCTTTCTTCACACTTCACCTACTGCCTCCGGTCCCAGGAACTGTGTGGGAGGTGAGGGGCCTGTTTGGATTGAGGTTATTTTATTCTAAGAGGCTGGCTTTGTGGGCAGACATCACTTAGCTTGAACCCACGGAGCGTGTGGGATGTTGCCGAGTCACCGGCGGGGCCGTGATTTCAGACCAAAGCGGAGGGTGCGGTGCTACTTGTCTGGATGCATCTGGAAGGTGGAAGCTGTGACTCACCAGGACGAGTACCTCCATGCGTCTTAAACCTAACTCTCTCGGGTGTGGCCCGTGCCAGCGGGGGCCTGCATCCCAGACGCTCCCGGGGGCCTGTTTGTGGGGCAGACACTTTATCTTATCATAAACAAGTGGGCCCAAGCTTCATGGTGTTTGTCATTTGGCTGCAAATTCATGTTGGTTTTAGCCAAGACCGGGGCGTCATTGTGAAGACAGCCTGAACGCAGCAAGGTGGGTAGGAAGCTGCCAGCTGCATTTCCTCTCCTGCTGGGACAACAACCGAGGATGACTTTTGGAGAGAATTGGTCCCATGCCACAAAGGGAGGGCTTCACCTGCATTTGTAACCTGGTCTGCCCTTACTTCCTGCTCGTTGTCCCCACACCTGTTTGAGCGGTGAAACCTGCAGGTCATGGCAGGAGGGATGACCTTTGGCCACCAGCCATTCGTAGACTTCCTACAGAGACTGGTTGCTTGGGTTCTTGTTCTGCTCTATCAGCACTGTCCCCACACTGCTCTGAAGGGTCAGGCCTCTCTCTCCAAGAAAAAGTTTAGGAAGTGCCCTGATGGCCTGTGCAGGAGATACAAGGGTCAGTCCTACTTGCGCGAGATGTCAGCTACTTGGCCCATGATGTCTCATGCTGGGGTCATGGCAGCTACGGTAACAAATAACCCCCCTTTCTGCTTAAAGTGACACAATACAAATCTCTTTCTTATGAACAGCTCAGTGTGGGTATTTTAGGTCGGTAGGTAGTCTAGGCTCCCTCCTGGGTGGGCTTGAGCACCCTCTAAGACCACAGAATCCTCTGCAGGGAAAGAGAAGAGAATCCCTTAAAAGAGTTTCTTAAAAGCGCCAGCCAGAAGTGACTTTTACCCACATTCTATTGGTGACAAGTAGCTACCTGGTCATCTCTGGTTGGGAAGTGGCTGGGAGAAGGTGTCCTTGATTGGGCTGGGGCCTGTCCTGCTAAGTCCACTCCTCCAGTGGGAAAGTACTAGCTTACAGTGGATAAGCAGCCACGGGGCCACATCTGGGTCTCTCTGTGTCTCTGCACTGGGGTCTGTACCTCTCTTCATCTTGTGTCTCTCCATCTTGCCTTTCTCTGTGCTTCTGGATCTCATACAGGTCATTCTGGCGGATTTTCCCCCACTGGAGTCCCCAGATGGGTGCAGGTGCCTGAAGGAGTCATTTACGCCACAATCACCTTGGGTACTGCTTGTCCCCAGAGCTGGAAAGCCAGTGATTCCATGCCTGCTGCCTGGCTTCCAGAGATGGGATGCATGACCTGGGGGCGGCCTCTGCATGGGTCCTGCATGTGTACATCGTGTATCATCCTTCTAGAAGGAGAGACTTCTCTACCTGCCACAGCCCCCTGCCACTGGCATCTGAATGCACGAGTGAAGGACCAGAGCGCTGCATGGTTGTCTTGCCCCCTTCTCCCAAAGACCTCCGGCAGCACACAGTGGGGGGTGGTCCACCAGGGGTGCAGAAATGGGATGGAATTCCCTGAGCCTCCTGCCTTTTACTCCCATTCATCCTACGAGCCCCAGAAGCCACATATCTGCTTTAGGACTGTCCCACAGTCATGGCCATGCTGTGATCCCTCTTAGGAGATAAATAAAATGACAATACATTTGCTCCAAGATTCCCCTAAGCCACTTCAGGTAGTTTGAAATACTGTGATTTGCTGTCTTCTCAGCTTCCTCATACCTGCCTGACGGTGGATGGGCAGGTGTTGGAATTCTCCACCGAACGCTTGTGCCAACCCCGGAAGCACAAACAATGGGGAGATTTGGCCAGCTTCTTCCTGCTGAACTCTGTGGCCGCCCTCTATTAATTTCTGTTACTGAAGGAGGCATCCCAGTGACACTGTATCATTCTGAGTTCCCTTATTGTACAGAGTATACCACACTGACGATGAGGACTTTTTCTAAAATTGCCCTGATCCTACCACCTGATCAAGTCAGCTCTCTTGAGTTTTTCCTCTTGCCTCTTGGTACCGATCTATTCGCACATAGAATTTTAATTGTGCCTCCTCACTGACCATCATATTTCTTGAGCTGCGGATTACTGTTCAGAGTTCCCATCCAATAGGGTTGCACGGCATGCTCTGCAGTGGGTGCATCACACTTCCCCCCCCCCCCCACTCGCCTTCCACTGACTGTAAATGGCACTGGAATTAATAACTTGATGCACATAACCTACCGCTTTCCTGCCTTACTTTTTTTTTTTTTTTTTTTTTTTAAACTAGTTTCCTAGGATCAACTCTCAGGACTGGGATCATTGGGTCAAAGGGTATGGGTATCTTTATGGCTCTTGAAACAACAGGCTGCCAGATGGTTTTCTGAGAGGCTTGTGTTTCATGTACGTTACTACCAGCAACGGGAAAGTTCGGGTCTCCCGTTGGCTACGCCGCTCTTTCCAGTCTTTGCTTATTTAATAGGTGTGAAGGTATGAGCTGTGCAACTTTTTTTGTTAAGCTGTGAAGGGGAGCAGTACCACACTGCTTTAAAAGAAAGTGGATATTAAAATATTGGAAGTGTTATTTTTAGAAATATGAAAACACATTTCCATTGGCCTCGTAGCGAGGGTAACTATGGCAGTGGCCTCATTCTGGTTTTCTATATTCTAAGTCAAATGTGGTTCTGTTTTCCTGGCGTGGAGGAACCTTGCTGGGCAGAGAGGAGAAGGGGCTTCTGCAGAAGGGACACTAAGGGCCCACGGGCTGACGTGTTTCCGGAGGAGACTGGAGGGGCGGATAGAGGAGTTGCGTTCACCCTGACTCGAGGGGATGGACCATGTCTGTAGAGGTGACAGGGAAGTAGATGGTGGCCTGACTTTCTACCCAGTCATATCTAGGGATCAGGAGATAGTGAGTTCCCCGTCCTGGGGGGAATTCAAGCAGAGGCTGGAGCGGTGTCAGGATTCCCACAGACAGGATTCCAGTGTTGAGCCAGGGGTTGGACTAGGTTGGGATCCTGAGGTTCTCTTTTTTCCACGTCCTTCTTTTTGGGGTTTTACTGATTTACTTTTTCCTTCCCCTAGTTTCTGTTGGCCTTAAACAGCATAACGAGGCCCGGAGAACAGAATGACTCTCGCAGGGTACATTGTGTGTGTGTGGGGGGGGGGGGGCAGGAGAAACTGAGGCACAGGGAGCGTGCACAGGATTGAACATGGTTTGTGCTTGGTGAGCTTTGGGATTCTCTCGAGCAGAACAAGCATGAGGCTGACCAGAGGTGGAAACCAGCAGAGGCGGCTGTGTGTGCGGGGAGGCTGGCCGTGGGGAGGGAGAGCCAGCAGAGCCCGGGGAGGCTGGCAGTGGGTTGGCCCAAGGGCCGGGCCCAGGGGGGACAGCCGCCTTCCCCACAGAGCCATTTCCTGCTGTGGTTTGTCTCCCCTTGAGAGGCTGCAGCCTTTCCTCCCAGGACAAGCAGGGACAGAGGTGGCCCAGCCCTCAGAGGCTTACCTGGTGCCCAGCGGGGGCTCCCAGAGACCCTTCCCCTGGGCCCCCCTACAGTGCCCGGGTGCCAGGCTCCCCCCTCTGCCCCACTGCTAAAGCCCCAGGTGAGGATCCAGAGGCCCGCAGGGGGGCCTGGCCTTGTCAAGTGTGGACCCTCGCCTGCGGGCAGCGTCTTGTCCACTTGACATCTGTGGAGTCTGGGATGACAGATTGGAGGAGGAAAAGGCAGAGACTCCTGGTTTGGGTTGTTTGTGTCTGTGGCCAGAAGCGCCTCCAAGAAGCGTCACCGAGGGGGCTGTGGTTGGCGGCTGTCAGGCTGGCTCAGGGACACGGGGGCCGGGCGGTCGCGGCCTGGGGGCCCCCGCCCTCCCTCCTGGACGAGGGTTCCCCTGCCCCGGGGGCCGTGACCGCGTGGGTCTTCCTTGCAGAGGACGGAGAGGCAGTGAGCAGCTCCTACGAGTCCTACGATGAAGAGGAGAACAGCAAGGGCAAGTCGGCGCCCCACCAGTGGCCCTCGCCCGAGGCCAGCATCGAGCTGATGCGCGACGCCCGCATCTGTGCCTTCCTGTGGCGCAAGAAGTGGCTGGGGCAGTGGGCCAAGCAGCTCTGCGTCATCAAGGACACCAGGCTCCTGGTCGGTTGGGCTCGTGCTGTGGTGCTGTCCTCTGTGTCTGGGGGGGGTCAGGGGAGGCGGCCCCTCATGCCAGGCGGACGGAGCCCTTCCTACGTGGAGGTTTTCTCCTGTCCCTGATCTGAAATCGTAGGCAGAGCCGTGTGCGTGGATGAGTGTGGTGCCTCTTAACTAAGAAAGTCTAATGGGGGCAGCCCGGGGGGGCTCAGCGGTTTAGCAGCGCCTTCGGCCCAGGGTGTGATCCTGGAGACCCGGGATCGAGTCCCGCATCAGGCTCCCTGCGTGGAGCCTGCTTCTCCCTCTGCCTGTGTCTCTGCCCCTCTCTCTCTCTGTCTCTGTCTCTAATGAATAAATAAACAAAAATCTTAAAAAAAAAAAAGTCTAGTGGTTTTCACAGGTCCCTCCAAGGGGGCTGTGGTGACCACCCCCTGCCCCCAGGCCCATCCCATAGACGTGTTTTCCCAGGGATCTTGTCCCCTGGTCTGAGGGCTCATTCTTCCTCACATCTGGACCCCTGGCCGTTTGGGGTGGAGCCCCGTGCCCGGTCAGGACCCCCTAGTCCCCCTGGTTGTGGCCGCCACACTCACCTGTGCAGAGGCAGAAAGGGAGGCATTGTCACAGAAGTCACGGTATTTTGAATTACCGATTATAAGAAAAAATCCATAAGGGAACCAGAAGCTATGACTCTGACCACAGCCCTGTTTCCTGTTATTCTAAATTACAATTCACAGTTTTTATGTCCTCATTGGAAGTTCCTTGGAATCATTATAAGCACGCTTTCCTCCCGGGTCACGACATGCCCTGCCCTGTGCAGATGCTCCTTCTGGTAACGCTGTCCCCAGCCCTGCGAGGACCCTTCTATACCCATCACAAACAGGGGCAGAGTATTTTGTCTGGGAGGGGAAGCAAGTCCCTTTCTTTCTTTTTCTTTTCCTTCCTTCCTTCCTTCCTTCCTTCCTTCCTTCCTTCCTTCCTTCCTTCCTTTCTTTTCTTTCTTTTCTTTCTTTTTCATTCCTTTTCTTTTCTTTTCTTTCTTTTCTTTCTTCTTTTCTTTCGCTACAAATCATCTTCTTAACTAAGCAGATAATGAGCTTGGTCTTCATTCCCTAAGCGCCCCTCCCTGAGATTGGTGAGCAAGAAATGGAGACAGGCGGGGAAGTGGGAAGAGTGAGTCCAACCTGAAGGTGTGAGAGTTGGCTGCAGAGGACTATTTTCAGGAGCTAGCTGAGGCCTGCGGAGCCCTTGGAGCAGCCTGGATGAGCAGGGTGCAGGGCATCCCCGGGGAGGCCGGCAAGAAGGGGGTGTGAGAGAGAGGAGACAGTCTCCCTGGTCGCTCTGATGCCAAGAGCAAGAGCTACTGATACCTGAGGCCTCATTCTGCACCTTTGGTTTTGCTGGGGAGAGCCGAGCTCTCAGGGGTCCTGCCGTGCCCGTGGCCCATCTCTGCAGCACCCGGCCAGGCCTGGCACCCCTGGCAAAGTGGCACAGTGTCTCTCTTCCCTTCTAGTGCTACAAATCCTCCAAGGACCACAGCCCTCAGCTGGATGTGAACTTGCTGGGCAGCAGCGTCGTCCACAAGGAAAAGCAAGTGCGGAAGAAGGAGCACAAGCTGAAGATCACACCAATGAACGCCGACGTGATCGTGCTGGGCCTGCAGAGCAGGGACCAAGCGGAGCAGTGGCTCAGGGTGAGGGTGGCACTGGGCTGCTGGGGACACAGGCCTGGCCCCCTACAGGGCTCCTTGGCTTTTTCTAAAAGGGATGACTGCTGTCAAGGGTAGAGGATCTACAGTCCTTCAAATTCCCAGGGTTTCTGTGTTCTGAGTGGTAGCCGTCAGTCCTAAGGAAAGGATCTCTCCGCTACTGTTCCTGGACTTGGGCTCTAGTAGAGACTCATTAGCCCTCTGGTTTCTGGAGAGGCATCACCGGCCTCCTTAGTAAAGAAGAATGGATGGCGGGGTCACCCGTAAGGCACTTATCATGGGCCGTGTGCTTTTATCAAACTTAACCTACCTAATCACGCCGAGGGTAGCTGCACAAGGTTCATACCACCATTTTACAGGGGTGGTGATTAAGGCTCTGAGGGAGGAGGTGACCAGTCAAGGGCACCTGGCAAGCAGTAGGTGTGACTGTCTGACCGCAGTCCTGTGTGTCCTGCCATCACAGATGCATGTGGTCAGGTCTGCCTGCAGGTACATGGGGGTAGCCCCCAGTGATGACGAAGCCTGGTTTGGCCCATGTTAAAGATGAGCTTGACAATGCCAGAAGGTAGAAGGTTTGTACCAAGAAGGTGCCCCTGGTTTGGGGGCAGGACCCTGGTCAGCCAGAGAGGTCCCTTCCTTCCTTGGTTCCTGCTGCCCCCTCCTCCATCATGGCCACGCCAATGCATTTCTCGTAGAAGTGCTGTGTCTGCCCTCTAGCCCTATCCACCTATGTACATACACACAAGTACTTGTGTGCACCCACACTTGCAGATATACACATAAACACTTGCATGCACGTGTACACACATGCACAAGTAGTTGCATACACACAAAGACTTGTAGACGCGCGCACACACACACACACACACACACACACACACACACACGGTGCTCCTGCTCTCAGTGCTGTTCTGCTGCTCCGACCCACCTGTCCTTCCTCTGACTCCCAGCCTCTCTCTCCCACTCACATGCCCTCATCCTGAAACCCCTGCTTGTGGTTTCAAAGACAAGAACCCTTTCAGAAGGAATAGCCTCTCTGTCGGCCTTCACAGAGGCCCCCTTCCTCCCTGGTCAGATGAGCATGGAGCTGGACCTGGCTGCGAGGGCCTGACTCTGAGCAGCTGCACACACTTGCAGTTTGGTAGGACCCGTTAGCCTGTGTGATGGGCTCTCGGCCATCTATGTGTATCTGTTTTGTCAAGCCTACCTACCTTCCCTGGCCTCCATGTCCCAACTCTCAGTGATCACCCCTGAGCTCACAGGTGGGGCAGGTATATGGCAGTGGGTGGGAAATGCTAAGGATGGGGCAAGAGCCCCAGGAAAGGCAGGACTCTCCCAGAGAAGCGCTCAGGCCTGGATGTCCGGCTTTGCATGCTTCCCCTGCGTAGGGTGTCTGCACACTCAGGCCCCAGCTGATAAGGATCACACGGGTCCTCACGGTGCCCCAGACTCTAGGTGTGGCTCATCCGACAGATGCGGTGACCGAAGCTTAGACCCCAGGTCATGCCACTAGTGATGGACTGCAGTGCCTCTCTCCTTCGCACAGCACCATGGGGCATGTTTGGTCCCCCACGTGGACCAGGGCCTGAACTGGAGTCAGTCTAAGAAGTGAGAAATGCCTTATGCTTCCCCAACCCCATAGCCTTCTTCCTTTTATTCTTTGGCTTCTCTAATTTTAAACTTGTTTCCATAAACTGCTCTAAGCAGAGACTGAAGAAGGAAGGTCTTTGAAAGTACTCTTGCTGCGTCCACAGGGCTTGGGATGGGCAGCGTGGGGATGTGTGTGTGGCTGCCTCGGGCTGTTACCCTCTGGGAACCTCCCAGGGGGCTCCCAGTGCAGAGCCCCAGTGCTGCTTGTGTGGCCAGAGCTACCTCTGACATGTGCACCCCTAGCCCTGGCCCCTGGGTGCCAGGGAAAAGGCTCCTTCTGGAGGAGGGTGGAGTGGACTGTGACAGACCGGTCTAGAGAGCCAGTGCTGGACTCAGGCAGTTGGTAGGCCTGCTTCCCGAGCCGACAGAGGCCCTCCACAGCAAGCTCCATGGCCCCCCAAAAGCTGAGGGGACCATGGCAAACGCAGTTCTTTCTCATACCCACAACCGAGCAGCCACCCCCGCCCAGGATGAGGCCGAGGAGGAGGCTCGCAGAGTTGAGGGCTGGCAGCTTTGGCCATCTTCAGGCTTTGCTGTAAAGCACCCACCCCTGCCCCGCCGGCCACCAGAACATGTGGGGGTCTGCAGGGGAGTGGGCTGAGGAACAGGCCTGCAGGTGGGAGGGATAGTCGCCGTGCCTTGGAAAGCGTGCATCCCCTGTCTCACCTCCACCCACTTCCCCTGACCTCGAGGGGCCCTAGCTTGGGTCTGGCTGTGAGTCTGAGCCAGAAGGGCCTCCGGTGATGGCTTTTCTTGTCCTTCAGGTCATCCAGGAGGTGAGCGGCCTGCCTTCAGAAGGAGCGTCCGAGGGAAACCAGTACGCCCCAGATGCCCAGCGCCTGAACTGTCAGAAAGTAAGCCTCTGTGCTGCCTGGGAGAGAGTTCAATTCTCTCTCTTCTCTGTCAAAATTAAAAGTATAAAACTGAGATCTTTGCTTTTGCCCGTCAGCCCAGTGAGTAAGACATGCACGGTGCCAGTAGCTTCAGGTTGGCAGGAAAATCGATGAAGTTGATCCTTTCTTGCTTGGGTGCAGGAAGCTTTATTAGAACAAAGGTCAGCGTGCCCTCCATTCCTAGGCAGGGAAATTCATGGCATGTGGCCCTTCTTTCGCATTTGCTCCTGGTAGAGCTTTGGGGCTGGGTGGACTGTCCCCTTACTGTCCCCTTGTCAATTCCAAAGGGCTCTGTTGCTCATTTGCATGGAGCCATGGGGCCCCTGCTTTGAAGGGCCAAGGTTGAGAAAGTTGGGCCAGGTGCTCTTGGAGGGGAGGGCTGACACCTGTGGCTTCTCAGTCCATGTCACCAAGTATCAGCAGGGAGGTGCCCTGAAGTCTGGGAGCACACAGAACAGCAGCACCATGTCTCCCTGGGCTCCCCAGCCCTGGCAAGGAAGAGGGCAGAGGGGACATACATAGATGTCTCAAGTAGGGAGGAGGAAGGCACAGACCATCCCTCTCGGAGTTCCCTGGCCAGGTGTAGCAGTCCTCGAGCCCCCGCCTACGGCCTGCCTGTTGGTTGGGAGTCCCTCAGCCTGTTTCCCAAAGGTCTGGAGGATGTTGTTCTCTGAGAGCAGCTTGTCTGGAATATTCTGAGCGCTTCACATTCTAACAGCAGCTCCTAGAAATTCCCAAGTCCCCTAACAGCCCTGGGGATGTAGATGGGGGTATTACCTCTCTTTAAACACATGCACAGCAGGGCCAAGAAAGACTTTTAAGTCGAGCACCTGGTCTGGATGGAGAATGCTCCAGCCAGGGTTCAGATCATGGTCTGATGCTGTGTAGACAGGCTGGCCCTTCTCTGAAACCTGCTATGTTAGTAGTACAGTCAGTTCTGCAAAGCCATCCTCACGCTCCCGGACGGGTGGTTCCCAGCCCGACAGTTTCAGCTGGGATGTCAGCTCTAATGCCACCGCTGGGGTTGGCAGCTTGCCTTAGGTTGGGCAGGCATGTTGGGAACTTGTGAACTTGGATGAGTGGTGGCCTGAAGAAGAGGGATGGGGATGGGGCAAGGAAAGGTCTCCCAGAGAGCCCGAGGGAAGGCTGGCCAATGTGCCGCCAGTGACCTGGACTCCGCGGGGCCTCTAGCCTACACCCAAAAGCTATCTATTAGTTTCTCTTACATTGTGATCCCCCAGGTAACCATTCCCAGACAAGATCACCCACTTGTCTCTCTTTTCCACAGCTAGATATAATGGAGAAGTACCTGTCAGCCTCGGAATATGGAAGCTCCATAGATGGCCACCCTGAGGTTCCAGAGGCCAAAGATGGTACCGATGCTTGTGGCTGTCAGCCTGGGCTCGGGAGGGGGAGGGCGTCCCAGGCTGCGAGACATGGCTGTCTGGCTCATCCCTCATGGGTTTTAACAGCTGCTTGCAACATGCCTCCAACTTCTAAACTGCTTGGAAATAACACAGCTGATAAGCCCAGGAAGAAGGGAGGGATGAGCAAATTGAAGTCAAGTTTTATGAATTGCTAGGAGTAGAATATTCTTGCATCTCTCCTTGTTTGCTGCTAACCCTTGACCCCAGCTCTTTTTTTTTTGTTTTTTTTTGACCCCAGCTCTTTGAGCCAATGCAGTCTGTGAAGATTCTCAAGTGCTGACATAGTCTATGAGGGGAGTTGGTGTGGGGCGCCTGGGTGGCTCAGCGGGTTGATTGTGTGACTCTTGATTTGGGCTCAGGTCATGATCTCAGGGTCGTGGGATCGAGCTCCGCTTCCGGCTCCGTGCCCAGTGGGGTGTCTGTTTGACATTCTCCCTCTCCCTCTGCCCTTCCTGCCTGTGCTTGCACTCCCTCTGTCTCTGTCCCTCTCTCTCAAATACATAACTCTTTTTTTTTTTAAGATTTTATTTATTTATTCATGAGAGACACAGAGAGAGAGAGAGAGAGGCAGAGACGCAGGCAGAGGGAGAAGTAAGCTCCATGCAGGGAGCCTGATACGGGACTCGATCCCGGGACTCCAGGATCACACCCTGGGCCGATGGCGGGCGCCAAACCACTGAGCCACCCAGGGATCCCCACATAACTCTTTTTTAAAAATAGAAATTATTTTTAAAAAAACAAATGAGTTGATGTGCCCCCTTCTTGAGTGTTTGATTCCAGGGATACCTGACTCTGGACTGTGGATCCCGGTTTGGGCAGCAGAGTGTGGGTACATGTATGCGTGTGTGCATGTGTGTGTGTGAGTGTGCATGTGCACACACACACGGGGAGGTGCAGAGGCAATGGGAATGGGTCTGCTGTTTCCATCTTTCGCTGCGGCCTGTCATTGGGCTGTTGCAATGCTGACGGCTTTTTCTCTCATGTTGACAGTCAAGAAGAAATCTTCTCCTGGCCTCAAACTGAGCAACCTAATGAATCTGGGCAGGAAGAAATCTACCTCGCTGGAGCCTCCGGACAGGTCCCTCGAGACATCCAGTAAGCACCGTAGCCACCTGCAGGCCCTGCGGGCTCACCCACCGGGCCGGAGCCCGTCTCCAGGAAGGCGGCTGGGACCGCGCAGGCAGGGACTTGGGTCTCGCCCTGACCATCTCTTGGGAGGGCAGAGCCGCGGCTCTAGGTTTCTTGACCTTCGCTGCAGGTGGTTCAGCTGCCTGCTGTGGTGCTTGAGCCTTTGCGCGAGGGTCCTCCCAGTGGTCTTTAAAAAGTTCTGCTCTTTTGATGAGCATTGAAGGAGCGCGGCGAGCGGTGCTAGGGGAGGGGACCCTGCAGAGGGAGAACAGGTCCTGAGAGCTCACACCCGAGAGCCGTGCTGGCTTCATACCCCTAAACCACACGCCGTGTCATCGTAGCAGCGGTAAGGGGTTCTTTCCAGGGACAGAAAGAACATTCCCATCCAAGGTTGGACCCTCTGAGTCCTGAAGATCGGGCTGGAGCTGAATAGGCTGAGGTGGCATCTCTGGGCAGCAGCAAGGGCTCAGAGATAGGGACAGTGAGGTCCCTTAGGGCGACGGAAGCCCGTGCTGCTGGTACGGAGGGGGTGTGTGGGTGCTGCTAGGCTCACAGAGGTCAGCTCTACTCCCCTCATTCTGCCTTGAGGAAACTGAGGCCTTTCCCAGGAAATATGCTGGGGGAGCCTCTGTCCTGGCTCTAACCGGGGACTCACTGCTCTGGCTCTTCCCAGGGCCTGAAGGCTGTTCCTCGTGGATCCCTTGTGCCAGCCCTGGGCTCCTTTCCCGAGTCCCAGTCCAGGTCTGGCTTGTGAGGCTGGCAGAGTGGGTGGAACCGGAAGTCATCGGATGGGAGCCTCACGCTGGGAGCCTCTTAATTCTCTGGGCGGGACACCGGGCAGTGCCCCAGCATTGCCAGCCCCTGCAGCCTCGGGGGGGCACCGTGTTTGGCACAGAAACCTGGTCTCAGTGAGTCCCACTGGGAGAGAGGTGGCTGGCTTATTGTTGGAAGTCTCTTCAGCAGTGAAGCATGCTCCTGTCCCCAGTGGCTAGGGAAGGGTGACAGAGAACAGACTTGGCATCTGAGCTCCCTGCTTTCTTGACTCAGAGTTCTCTTTGGTCCAGAGAACTGAGATGGGCAGTGGGGCACTTGCCTGGATGAGCCAGGTTTCCTAGGTCTGGGGCGTGAATTCTTCTACTTTGCTACTGTTCGTGTGGCTCTGAGAAACTCACGATCTCCACTCTTGGCCCAGCACTGGGTGGGCGGGAGGGTGGCCTTGTCCATCCCAGTTAAGGCTCAGAGCAGCTGCAATCCTCTAGAATGGAGAAGGCGTCCACTTTGTAGGCCAGTCCCTCTGGGAAGGTGGGCAGCACGGAGAGGTGTGAATGCTCAGCACACGGGGGGTGCAGGGACTGGATTTTATGCATCTTTGTAGCCCTGGGGACAAGGCTGTGCTTGGCACATGGTGTCAGCTCCGTAAATGTTCCTCTGAGTGGGGGGCAAAGGGAAAGGCTTGTCCTCCTCTTAGGAAGCCGAACCCAACACGTGCAACCACCTGAGAACAATAAAGGATGGCATGATGGACGCAGCCCAGTGCTGGCAGCCGCTGCATGCCGACAGAGAGGGCGGCTCCCTGGCCGAGAGGCCACGGGCACACACCCTGGGCGCTGGAGGTGAAGGGGGCAAGTTCCTGCCCTTGAGAAGCTCCGCGTCCGCTGGGGGAGGCTGTACGCAAGCAGGTCTCACTGTTCTGGGATCCACAGGTTCGGAAGGAAGACAGAGCAGGGAGTGCAGGACCCAGGGAGGGTCAAGCGAGGCTGGCTGCGTTTGGGAGGAGGAGAGGGAGCCGGCCAAGGGGGGCAGCCCTTTGCGGGCTGAGGCTGAGTGACCCGGAGGCTAAGGCTGTGGAGGCCAGAGGACTGACTGCACCTGCCGCCAGGTGCCCCTGGCTGGGGACCTTCCTGCACGTGGCCTAAGTGACCGGAGTCTGGGGAGGAGGGCCGCTGCCGGTGGGGGCATGACAGGGGTGGGGTGGGGGGAGCCTTGTCCTGTACCAGACCCAGCCAGCCTGCTCTAGTCAACGACACGGCTCCGTCCCCGGGGACAGACGCGGTCCGAGACGCAGGGGAGCCGTGCAGCCCACGTTGCCGGGGTCCGGCCGCATGCAGGGGCGGGGGGGGGGGGGACGTGCTGAGATCCAGCCCCTTCGGGGTGAGAAAGCTCCTCGGGCAGAGCGGTGACGGGTCTCGGACCTGCGATTCTGGGGGAGACGCTGGGAGGCGCGGGGGTGGCGCAGCCCTGGACACCCTCGTCCCCTCCCGCAGGTTACCTGAACGTGCTGGTGAACAGCCAGTGGAAGTCACGCTGGTGCTCCGTCAGGGACAGCCACCTGCACTTCTTCCAGGACCGGAACCGGAGCAAGGTGGCCCAGCAGCCCGTCAGCCTGCTGGGCTGTGAGGTGGTCCCGGACCCGAGCCCCGACCACCTGTACTCCTTCCGCATCCTCCACCACGGGGAGGAGCTGGCCAAGCTGGAGGTACTGCAGCCTGCGGGGGGCGGGCCGTGCTGCTCGGACTGTCACCCCACAATCACTGTCATCCCACAATCGACAATCCACAGGCAGCGCAGTCTTGCCTTTTTTTTTTCTCCCTTGCATTTTACTTCTTCGCATCAAAAAAAAAATTTTCCATTCCCTTTCTGACCTCAGAGTGCTTGTGTTATAGGAAAGGGACAATGAGCTGCTTCCTGCGCTGAGGGCAGCGCGAGTATTTATAACTCCCTGAGCGGCTTGCAGAACCTCCTGGGGATTCACAGTGGGTTTGATTTGGTTTGTGTATCACCAGCTGCGGCGCCGTACATAGAGTCGAGGACGATTGTTAGGGCTTATCTGGGGTAAGAATGAGGTTTGTGATACAATTACGTTTCTCCCACTCCCCGCCCTCTGTTTGATGTGATGTTACATTTGCAAAAATAAGAGGTGACCTAATGCCTCGCGCTGGGCAGGCGAGGCCAGAGCCAGAGCCCTTCGCACGCAGGGAAGCACCCTCTGGCTCAGCCCCGTGCACCGGGTCCTTCCCCCGAGGGTCTTCATCCAAACTGTGCTCCAACACTGCCCTCTGGTGGCTAAAAGCTCCACGTCCCAGTGACCTCCCCGAGGGGAGCCGGGCACAAGCTTGTGTCCATCCATCCAGCTCTCCTGGTGACATTACAGACCCCGAACAGTAGTAATGTGGTGAGCAAGACAGATACGCTCCCGGTCACGGACCTTGGATTCTAGCGTGAGGGTGAGACGTTACTCAGCGAATTAGCCAGTGGATGACTTTGTGCAAAGTCCTGCGGGCTGGGGGCCGGGGCTGAGGGTGGGGTGTGGGCATGATGAGGTTGGGAGGGAAGGAAGGTTGATCCTCAGAGCAATGGGGCCCGGGGACGACCCTGGAGGGTTGCAGGGGACGGTGGCATGCTCAGATTGGGATTTCAAGATGCTTCCTCTGGCAGCTGGGGCAGGGGAACGGATGGAAGGGGCACAAGAAGGGACAAGATGAGACCAGTAAGGAAGCTGTCACAGTTGCCCAGGGCAGAGAGGGTGGTGGCTGGAGCTAAGGGTGCCCACGCAAAGCTGGATGGAAACCCCTGCTGGAAAAGGACTGGGAAATGAAAAGCAGCTCGATGTCCAGCTCTGCTCACAGCTGCCTCTCTGATGAAGAAAATGCGGTAATAAGTAGAGCTGTGTTGTGTCATGCCAACAAGGCAGCTGTTTTACGAAAGTGAACCTGTAGTATTTACAGAATTCCCTTTAAAAAAAAAAAAAAAAAAAAGGTAAGCGGGCAGCCCAGGTGGCTCAGCGGTTTAGCACCACCTTCAGCCCAGGGCGTGATCCTGGAGACCTGGGATCGAGTCCCACACCAGGCTCCCCGCATGGAGCCTGCTTCTCCCCCTGCCTATGTCTCTGCCTCTATCTCTCTCTCTTTCTCTCTGAATAAATAAAATCTAAATAAATGAATGAATGAATGGTAAGAAGCGATGCTGGCATTTTAATAGATACCCAGTGTTTGTAAAAAAACAAAACAAAACAAAAAAACAGGCTCCAGCCTCACTGGGGTTTACTTCATTATTTATCAGAGCAAGTGGGCTTGATGTCAGGTGTATTTAAGATAACCTTTATTGTAAGACTGACTTTATTGAAATTGTCAACAAAATAAATTTGAATTTTGTTACTTCTTAGGGATCCGATCTTGTATATACGGATTAGGGTGACAAACTGCCATGTGACAGTTTATAACATAGAGGTGTCAACCTAGAACGCATGCTCTCCTGGCTCTTCAGCTTCCTAGAAATACATGTGTATGAATCATATTTGATACCTGGGACAAACGTCCACAGCATCACCGAGGTGGCATCCAGGTGGCAGGAAATGTTATTTAGAGACACAGGGTTGAGACAGGCTGGTGAAAATGAGAGTGCATGGCCCCCGCCTGTCTCAGAGGCCTTGCCCGTGTGGGCATCCTGGCGAGGGTGCTACTGGCACCCTCCCTACTGGCACCCACCCAGTAGCTACTCCCTACTGGTTGGGAGGGCTGGGCAGCAGCCGGCACATCCATCCAGCTCTGCTCATGTCCCTCTCCGCCTCCTCGCAGGCCAAGTCTTCTGAGGAGATGGGCCACTGGCTGGGCCTCCTGCTCTCCGAGTCAGGTTCCAAGACAGACCCAGAAGAATTCACCTACGACTACGTGGATGCAGACAGGGTGTCCTGTATCGTGAGTGCGGCCAAAACCTCTCTGCTGTGAGTGTTATGGGGCCTTCCTGCATCAGACGCTCCCGTTCCCAGCCACGCTTCAAAACGTGGGCCCGGGCTGGCCTCCCGTGGCCTGTTCCGTCACACAGGGCAGCAGCTGAGAAGCCAGGGTCCGCCCAGTCCTACCCGGCAGCAGGAAGCCCGGGGCCCAGGAGCAGCTAGCAGCTAGGAGCTGAGCCAGGCCTTGGGCAGGGGGCGGCCACACCCTCGGCCTGGGTGGACACTCTCCAACTCCTTAGGGCAGGGTTGGTGCCTTTCCTGACCATCCACTTTCCTTACTGCTGATGGAGCGCTGGTACTTCTGCTTTCCAGGCAAGCAGAGCGGGCCTGGGGAGAAGCGCTCCTGGGTCAGGGTGGTGGAGGTAGCTCTGACGGAAGCTGGCCAAGCCACTGCAGTGGGATCCACTTTCCCTTTTCTGTACAAAAAGCGGGGAGTGCCTGGTCTGGGCCACCCCAGTGCATCGTGATGATGAAATGAGAAAGGATTTTGTGGTTGGAAGGAGGTCCTATAAGGGAGGAATCTGGGCAAGAAGGCAGTAGGATCTGGAGGAGGGGTAGGGGGCAAAGGAAGTTTGTTTTCCTGGAAGAGAAGTTCAGAACTAGGAGTTCCAGTAAGAAGGCCCTGGGAAGAGAGGGAGGAGATAGCCCTAAATAGACGAGTTGAAAATGAGGTCGATGCCAGTCCCTGGGTCCCCTGCAGGCCCTCTGGCTCCTACTATACCTCTCGTTGTCATGAATCCTCTGCCACTGGTGGCTTTGACCACCCTGTCCTCATCCTCATCTTGCCATGTCTTGCTGGGTCTTCCAGACTGATGCAGAGAAAGTTCTCAGAGCCGAACACTTATATCGACGGCCTGCCCAGACCAGACCGCCAGGAGATGCTGTACGATGACGTGGAGACGTCGGAGCTGACGGCTGTGGTAAGGACCCAGGCTGGGCAGTGACCTGGGCTGTCCCCATCCTCCTCCCATCAAGCTTCGATGCCAGAGATCAGCAGGTTGTCCCTAAGATGGGCGGATCCTAAGTCACCTAGTGCAACAAGGCCATGTTCTGTGCAGTGCTCCTGGCTTGGGGACTTCTCTAGCTAAAATAGCTGGTTAACCATCCTAGTTGGTGTGAGGTGTGGTGTCAGGATCGGGAACAGAGACACCATTAACCTTTGAGGCCCAAACAGATAATAAACAATCTTAGCGAAAGCAGCTTCCATTTACTAGGTAGGCACTGAACTCTGCTGCGCCGAGGGCTTCTGTGGATTATCTGAATTATTCCAAACCGCCTGGGGCACCTGGGTGGCTCCGTGGTTGAGCATCTGCCTTCAGCTCAGGTCATCATCCTGAGGTCTTGGGATCGAGTCCCACATCGGTCTCCCTGCAGGGAGCCTGCTTCTCCCTCTGCCTGTGTCTCTGCCTCTTTCTGTATCTTATGAATAAATAAAATCTTACAAAAAATAATCCTAACCACCTGATAAGGAGGTCCACTAGTCTCTTCTCTACAGATCAAGAAATGAGATTCAGGAACAGTTAGGTACTGTGTCCCGGGTCTCCCACCTCCTGAATGGCAAACCCTGGACTTGAGCCCTGGTCTATAAGTCCAGCTCAGAGGAAGCTTTCCAAAGAGGCGGGTCCCCACAAACTCCAGCTTGAGGCAGGGACAGGAGGCAGGTCTGGTGTCCTCTCCATAGCGCAGGGAGCAGAGGCGATGATGAGAGCCACCAGACTATCTCCCCTCTGCAGGTGGAAACTCCTGAGGAAGCCGCCCCTGTGACAGAAGCTCCCAGCGAATCCCAGCCCGACCGAGTCTACCTGGACCTCACACCTGTCAAGTCCTTTTTGCACAGCTCCAGTGGGGCCCAGGCCCAGACCCCATCCCCGCCGCCAGCCCACCTGGAACCCCCAGCTGAGGCTGCCCCTGCGGACTCAGGCCCTGCCCTGGCTGAACCCCTTGTCGAGTCTCCAGAGAACCCCGAGTTGCAGGTGAGGCTGCCCCCCAGCAGGTGAGCCAGCCTCGCCCTCACAGCCCCTGGGCCGGCTGAGCCGTGTTTGCTTTCTCCTGAAGCAGACGCCGCAACAGGAGAGTGCAGACCCTGAGGAGCCTTCCCCGAGAACCACAACAGTCAAAATCCAGACTGAACAGCAGAAGATCTCCTTCCCGTCGAGCTGCCCCGATGCCACAGCTGTCACCCCAGCTGGCGCCAGCCCTCCTGTGAAGGACAGGTTGAGGGTGGCCACTGCAGGTGCCTGTGCTAGATGAGTTGGATGTTTTGGAAGTGGTTTGGGGCAGTTAGTCTAGATCCTTCCCTTTTAGATGAGGAAATAGAGGTTCAGAGGTGATGGGACTTGCCCAAGGTCACATAGCAAAGAAAGTGTGGGCCCAATTGTCTTGTCTGTCCCTGCCTGGCTGGCCTGGTGTTTAGCTCTGCCCCACTGCCGAAGCCCTGGGGTTGTGTCTGAGTCTGCGCAGTGGGTTGGGGTGGCCCTTGTGTCCCAGCCTGGCTGACCTGGGGCTTCTCCTCTTTGGGTCTGTAGAGATCAAACTTGGCAAGAATAGGACAGAAGCCGAGGTGAAACGGTACACAGAGGAGAAGGAGAGGCTCGAGAAGAAGAAGGAAGAAATCCGGGGGCACCTGGCTCAGCTCCGGAAAGAGAAACGGGAGCTGAGAGAGACTGTGTTAAAATGCACAGGTGAGAGGGGCACCTGGGTGGGTCAGTGGGTTAAGCGTCTGCCTTCAGCTCGGGTCGTGATCCTGGAGGTCCCTGAATCGAGCCCTGTGTCAGGTGCCCTGCTCTGCAGGGGAGCCTGCTTCTCCCTCTCCTTCTGCGCGCTCTCTCTCTCTCTCTCTCTCTCTCTCAAAATCTTTTTTTAAAAAAATGCACAGGTGAGGGGACTGACTCCAGGGTGGAGAGTCGGGGGCGGGGAAGTGCTTGGGCTTTCCATGGGAAGAATCCTGATCTGTGCACCTGCCTGCAGCCCCTCAGCCGTCACCCCATCAATCTTTGCTGCAGCTGGGTGCTCCCCTGCCATGTTCTCCCCCCTGCCCTGTCTGAAATGTTGCTATTCTGTATAGAGATCCCCTGACCTGATGTCAACAGGACCAGAAGGTGGTGGGGAAAAAAAACGGTCAGAGGAGGAAATCTCTAAAAATGACACGTTTAGACCCATAATGTTTTATTTTCACTTAAACATATTTCGTCTTTTAACGTGGTGCCAAGGCCTTTGCCTGAGACGTGGCCTGTGCCCCCTTTCCTGCGTTAACTGCACCTGTACCACGGCATCCAGCATCTCCAGCCTTCATTTCTTCACAGTGTAGAAAAATTTAAGACCCTTGCAAAGAAATCGGAGTCTTTGTAGATGATTTTCCAGATCCTGCCCCCTCATCACTCAGGAGCCATCTCCTAGAAGAAACTTGCCTTTTATGGGACCTTTCTGAAGCATGCACCTCATTTTCATTTACAGAGTGCAGCTCGGTGCTGACCTAATAATTAAATCGCACAGTTGCACCCACAAGCCCAACTGGCAGAACCAGGTTTGAGGACAAACCCAGCTGCCTCCTGGGAAAGCTTAGAACATGATTGTGCTCCCGTACCTCCTTCCACTGGAGTCACCCACTTCCTTTGTCCTGTAACAGCTCTACCGAGATGCAGTTCGCAGACCATACCACCCACCCACTTACATTGTACAACACCATGGTGGTGTTTAGTATCTTCCCAGATCTGTGCCACCAGCACCAGTGACCCTCAGAACATCTCACCACTCATACTCATTAGTGGTCATCCTCCCTCCCACCCTCCCCCGACCCTCAGTTCCCTAGGCAACCACTAATCTGCTGTCTGTCTATAAATTTGTGCCACTGGTTTCAAAGGCTCAGTGGTGTTGGCTGCTGGTGCGCAGAGGAAAGGAGATGTCCTTTCTACCCAGCCAACAGTGCAGAGCTGGGACGTGTGCTAACCAGAGTGACCAGAGGCTTATCCCCGACAGTCCTTGCAAACCTGGGGCGTGAGCTGGGCGGTGAGGCAGGGCCAGGGATCCCCCACCCTTTCTCTCCCATGTGGGTTTTCTGGACAGGAGAAAACTTCCACTATGGTTTATTCTCCTGGCAAAGCAGCCCTGAAGATCCTAGGCCAGTAAGTCCACAGAGCATAGGAAAGTAATTCTGAGAGTCCGGGTCCAGAACCATCGTTAACATCTTCTCAGCTTGTTCTCTGTGAATTTTTCTTTCACAGTGGGCCCTGTGCCTGCCTGCCCTTGGACAAGGGCTGATGGTGGTGGTGGGGGGGGGTACTCACCCTGGGCTTGGAAACAGGGCATAAGTCATCTCAGTGGCTGTTGGCTTGGGACTCTACTTGAAGCCACATGGCACCATGGGCTCCGCTAGCAATGAGCTCTGAGCCGTCGGTTCCTGGAGCTTCAGTACCAACCTGAGAACTCCAGGGTGAGAATAAAACAGGACTGAGGAAGAGCCAGGGCTGGGGACCACCGCTCTCAATGAGCTCCCAATGGGCTTAGGGGAGCCCTGAGCACCAGAAGGACTGAGGGGACTATGTAGGCCAGGTGGGAACAGCACAGCCATCCTCCAAGGGTCACTAATAAAGCTGCTCTCTCCCTGGGGGGGTTGCTGCCACAGTAGCCAGTATCGAAACAACTGAGAGCCCCTAAGAACCTACCAGAAGGTTCTATACCTCAGACGCATGCCCTCCTGTGAAGGCAGAGCCGTCTTCCCACAGCGTATTCCTTCAGCCTTTGCAGAATGCTAACATGGGGCCCAACTCTGGGTGCCGGGGCTGGAGCTGGGCCCCACCCACCCTGGGGTGCCACTCCCCGCAGCCAGCTTAATTCCCTCCGCAGACAAGGGGGTCCTGGCCAGCCTGGAGCAGAAGCTGAAGGAAATCGATGAGGAGTGCAGGGTCGAGGAGAGAAGGCGTGTGGACCTCGAGCTCAACATCGTGGAGGTGAAGGACAACCTGAAGAAGGCGGAGGCCGGGCCCGTGACACTGGGCACCACCGTGGACACCACCCACCTGGAGAGCGTGAGCCCCCGGGTGAGCGGCGGGAGTCCGTGGCGCGGGGCTGGGGGAGGCGGGTCCCATGCCCTGCCCTGGGCTGAGGCCTTGTGCTCCTCTCGCCGCTACAGCCCAAAGCTGCCACCCCCACCCCTGCCCCAGACTGCACCCCAGTCAACTCTGCTACGGCGCTCAAGAACAGGCCGCTTTCGGTCATGGTCACGGGCAAAGGCACCGTCCTCCAGAAAGCGAAGGTAAGTGGTCACTCACAGCCTTCTTCGGGGCCCCTCCGGGGGGGGATGGCAGAGCTGTGGGAGGAGGTGCACACCCCCCCCCCCCCCCCCCCGGGTAGCACCTCCCTGCCTCGGGCACCAGCACTGAGAGGGCTCTGCTCTCACGCAGGGGCTGAGGCTCTGCGGTGCCTTTGGCTCTGACCACCCAGAAAGGCGAGCACTGGGGTCCGGGGTTCTTAGCGGACAGCCTGAGGACATGTGATCCTGCAACTATCCACCGCTCGATCATCCGTAGGTTCCAGGGCAATAAGCCTAAGTTCAGAGACGGGCTGGGACTGGCCAGTTTTCAAATCAAAAGTCAGTGATTCTAAAGGCCTTCTGCCCTTAAAAGTAAAGAAACAGGTTCAGACAGGTGATAGGATTTGCCCAAAGCCCCCGAGCCAACTGGTGGTGGAAGGCTCAGTAAGGTGGAAGCAAGGACAGGACGCCCTTCCTGGGTTCCTCCCTGAGGGCTAGAAGTCTTTTACTCATGTGCACAGTAAAGAACATGCCCAGAGCAACTTTTGTTTTTTGGCAAACTCTGCTCCTCATTTCTGTCCTGCTTACCTGCGGGAGATATTTTGAGGCACCTGCACCGGATGACTGACTACTCAGTCCACACAAACACGTGAGCCGCCAATCCCTTGCTGCTGTGGCCAATATTGCCAATCACTCCCAGCATGCTCTGCTGTGCTGCAGCCTCAAAATCTCGTAGCAGGTGCCCCAAATCGTGAACAGACAAGGGTTGAAACATAGCTGCCAACTCTATTCCTCAGTGCTTCTGTGCTTCAAAAAAATACTTCTTACGTTGTTCTATGTAGATGGAGGCTGCTACATAGGATAACTAACTTTCCTTCTTGGGGGGGGTGGCGGGGGGTGCTGGAATTTGAATGGTACTCTAGGAATGGGAGAAGAAAGGAACAAGTTAGGAAACAAGCTTCATCTAAAGACTCTCCTGCCATCACGGGCCTTGGTGACAATCCAGCTTCGTTAAAGTCTTCATTAAAGCAGCAACTCTATGAAAGGGTGAGTCTGCTCAGAAGAAAAAGGATGGACTATGGTACTCTGGGTGGAGAGCACTGGCTAAGAGGGGGCTCTGTCCATTTTCAGAGCCAGAGGAAATACTACAACAATAAAGAGAAGGCTTCTTGGGAGACCTAATCGCTCCTGGGTGGAAACAAGACATTGCTGTAGTTAGGGGTGTTCTGTGTCTCTTCTTTGAAATTTTCATCAACTGCTTTATCAAGCTTTTTTAAGTAGTGAAAAGCATCTGATGGTGGGACTTTGGTGGAAAAGAAATCAAGGTAGCAAGACCCCATCCCACTGGTCGTGTGGCTTGGGTGACCCAGGAGACCCCAACTCCTGATTGTCGTCTCTCCTCCATGTGTCGACGCCTCTCCACCACGAGCAGGTGCGGCTCAGTCTTCTGTGGTTTTAAACAGCATCGCTACCACCTGTGTAAAAGCCATCCCTGACATGCTTTTTGAGAAACAGTAATGGGAAGTTACGTGGGACCAAGCCGAGGTAGTAGGGGCTGTCCCCACTAAGTTAAGGACTTTTTTTTTTTTCAGCCTAAAGCAGGCCTGAACCCATTGCCTTTAGATAAAAATTTATGTGATGCTGTATTATATAGAAAAAGTTTAAAATCCTGTAATTTAGAACAGTGAAAAGTGTCAAAAAGTATCTTCTTGAGCTCTGACTTTTTACATTAGCGTAGGAGGAAAGATGACCCACTGTTTACAGATGCCGTCCTGTGGCTGGGCCATTTTTAGGGGAAAAGTTCATTAAGTCTTGCTTAATGTCCACGCGCCTTCCAAGAAAAATGTGGTGAATTCTGTTTTGGGTTGACTCTCCTCCTCTTCCTAAAATTGGCAGAGCTGTTTTTTGTGTCTTCTCTTCTGATGCAGTGTTTTGTGTGTTTTTGTTTTTGTTTTTTTTTTTTTTTAACACTGATTGAAACATTTCATCTGTGGTTCCTGCCTCGTTTCTGGGGGTTTGTCAATCAGAGTTCTCTAACACTGGCTCCTGAGAACTAAAGGTCTTTCGATTTCTATTATCTTTCTAATCCCAGGGCATTTATTTCCTTTGTCATATACACTTGGTGTCCTTTACCAAGTGGTGAGTTCAATTTTTTTTTTTAATAAAACATTAATTGTATTTTGGGGTTTTCCTGTAGTTCATAGAATGACTTGGGGGCAGTGCCTGGTAGAAATCTTCCTTAAAGGGGGAAACATCTTGGTTATTTATACATTAAAGTTCAAAATATGTGCAATAACAACTGCACAAGGTGCCATCCTAGCAGGAGACTTGACGCCTCCTTAACTCAGGCAGCACAGGTAAGGCTGGAAGAGGATTTTCTCAGTAGAACATAAACGAAACACATAGGATCGGTTTCTGCAGATAAGAGGCTGGAAACCAATGGTCCTAGAAGTTAGACACGCTCATAAATAATGCTTGGGGAAAAGAAACATACCAATACTTGGAAGCTTGCCTAAGGAGTAATTAAGAAAGCTCCATGCATGAATGTGTTTATTTTAAAAAAGGATGAAATCTGGCTCATTGAAATGACTAATACAATAAAGAGACAAGCTAAGGCAAAATTAAATCCCAGAATTGAAAAAAAGGCCTTACATTTGAGGAATAAGTATTTTCCATTTTATAAAGTTAGCGATTTGGTATCAGAACAATGCTAACACAAATCACAGAAGAAAACCAGATCTTCGGATTTTCTGGACAAAGATGAGAAACCTTAATATTGTTGAATGAAATTCAACAGTGTTTAAAGAATCACATCATGACCAGATCATATTTCTCCAAGGAAGCAAAGGTGGTTCAACAATTAAAAATATACTAATGTGCCATTTATGATATGAACAGATGATTAAATGTTAAAAACATCATCTCAACACCATCTCAAAGGAAGTGGACAAAGCATACCATAAATCTCAACACTCCTAATAAACGCTCTGAGCAATCGAGGAAGAGAAATAAAGTATTTCTAATAATAAAGTACTCCTAACAAAGTAATCCACAGAAAATAACATAGAATGATGGAAGATCCCTTCAGTTCCAGAAACAGATACCACTACTTTTTAAAACATTATTCCTAGGTCCTAGACAATGCAAGCTGACAAGAGAAGTTCCTGGTATAAACATCAAAAGGAAGAGAGGAGTCTCATTATTTATAAATATCTTTCTATAAAAGAGAATTAACTATTAGGACTAGAGCATCCAGCAAGTTGGCTGGAATCAGGGCCATTCAGAACATAAAAGATTGATGTCCTATCTGCAGTTTAATTTTTCCAAGAACAAATTTGTATGTTACTTGTGGAATTAAAGGTCAGTTTCTTTAAAAAGAAAGGAATTACCTGTATCACTACTGGGGTACAGAGAGGGTTGAAGTATTCAGTGGCACCTTCCATAGAAAAGGTCCAAAAAAAAAAAAAAAAATGGCTCGAGGGCTGAGACCTAAAAATAGAGCCTTTCACGTGTATGCCCAGAGCCCACCATTCTGTGGTGTGTTTTTTTAGGTTGAAGCAATTCAAATGGAGCCCTGACCAAGTCAAAGAGCCTACACTATAAAATGATGAAATTGCTGTTAATTTAAAGACAGTGGGCTCATGTAAGTTCTTTGACATCACCTCTCAGCACCTGCCAGGTGGACATGTGACCGTGCTCTGATGTCACCTTCTGGCATGTTCTAGGTAATCATGGGAGTGAAAATATTCCTTGAACACCAATGACTGTCATAACTACACTTAGTACTGCTGGACCTTTCCTTTGTAATGTCTAACAGCAGCCTCTGGATGACCTCTTCCAGTACTTTAAATCAAAGTAGCCTTGAATATTTGCATGTAAAAACCTTTACGTTATTTCCATTAAAAAGAAGAGTCAGGATAAAGTGTCTGGATTTAGGACACAGTTCTACAAAGGTTTCTACTGAAAACCCAAATCCAAACAAGGGGAAGAAGTGTTCCCTAAAAACTGCTTGGGTGAGTTCCTAGTTTGCCAGAAAAATGTCCCAACTGAGCCTTCTTGCCACACGGGGTCCTGTGAAATAACCAACAGCATTTCTTAAAGTATTCCTTTCAAAACCAGACATGAAAAGCAAAATCACCTAGACAACAGAAGATCGATGCTTCAAAAAGCCAATACCCTCTAAAGTTTCTTTATGCCTTATTTGCGGAGTTTAAGAATTCCACTCCTTGTGCTACTAAAAATTCAATCCTTGAGGACAAGCAATAAGCACCCCACAATGAGCCCCCCTCAGTAATCCCTCAAGCAAGTCCTTCCAAGGGAATGTAGCCCAGGACACAGGCCAATGTCATCTGGCCCCTGGAGACCAGGACGATTTGCATGCTCAGCCCCTTCCCCGTAGTCAAACAAGTTAGTGGTCATATTTCCAGTCCAGAGTTTTTCTAGGTCTTTGTCACAGTCACCAAAAGTCACAAATGCCACTCAAGTCCCTTCTCAAACTAAAAGCAAATCCACTTGGATATCTTTGGGAAAAGACATATGAAAAGGTCCACAGTTTTCCAATCTTGAAATGCTATGGCTTCAGTGGTCCAAATGACACTCTAGTCCATGCCTCCTCCTGAGCATTACCATCCCAACAGCGTTCTATTTAGCATTTGTTATGTGCAAAGCGAGCTTTCTTTTTTTCTTTTTTTTTTTTTTTTTGCAAAGCGAGCTTTCAAACAGGCCATCAAAAGTCTCCAAGCTCCTTTAGCTTCTCCTCAGGGGAAGTTGGCAGAGGAAACAAGCTCACCAGGGCATGGTCCAGGTACAGAAAGTAGGTATTTACTTACGCATCACGACTTTTCAACATCTGCATTAGTAGTGGGATCAGCGGCTACTGTGTCCCCAAGCAGTGTGGTCTGCAGTAGGGACAACTCTTCTCTGTGACTGAGGGAGTGGGCAGGAGGGTTCCGCACAGAGCTAGAGGCAGACGCTCAGAGGACCCGGGGAGACAGGACAGGACAGGGCAGGCGTGCTCTCAGGGTCGGGCACCAAGGCCTTCTGGGCAGTTGCCGAGGAAGGGTAGGGCTACTGCCCTCCTGCGGGTTCTCGGCGGGAGCCGCGTGCCTTGGGGGCGTCTCCTCTCAAGGACCCTGGGAGAGAAGTGAACCTTGAGGACAGGAGGAGGGTCCGAGTCCTCTCCTCACCAGCGGGCAGCCTGTGCACCCCTGCATGTCTCTCTCCCTCCACAGCCCAAGCAGAAACGAGATCAGAGGCCTATCTGATTGCCTTCAGGTCCAGCCACAGGAAGCCACACTCTGCTGGTGGCTGAAAATCTAAAGCTCTGAGGGGTGTCTTCTTCTGGTCGCTGGCTCCTCTAACTTGAAATTCATGAGCAGGAGCCCTAGGAAGCCATAATGCTGCCCACCGTGATGGACTGTCTGGTGCAGACCCCTTCTCTCCTGGACCGTGACTGCTCTCGGCTCCTACCACCAGTGCCTCCTCCCATCTTAGTGAGCAGAGAGAAACACTCCAGCACCCTCTACCTACCCACCCACCGCACCTGTGCCCTCGTCCTGTCTTCCAGCCACTCCACCCCCACCGTGCTCCCAACACAGGCCTCTCTGGAGACCCTCCTCCCAGCCGCTGTTTTTCTCACATACGCCTAGCACCACCACACTGCAGGTTGTTCTTATTCACTGCCCGTCTCCCCCACTGGCATGGGAGCTCCAGGAGGGCAGAGCTTCTCGTCGTGCCCCCAGCACAGCACCTGGGATGTGGGCGGCCCCCCCCCACCGAATATTTCATGCGGGAATGAACAGACAATTGCAGGTGGCCTTCTGCTGAACGAACACCTCAGACCCTGACTTCAGCTGAGTCCCTAGCGCTCAGTAGGTCTGAAGGCCCCTGCCCCCCACCCCCCTGCCATGCCCCACAGGCAGAGCCAGAGCCCCACTTACGGTTCCCACAGTGGGGGCCCTGCCAGCCATCCTGGCACTCGCAGCGGTAGCTTCCGTTCTGTAGGACGCAGGTGCCCTCATGCAGGCACGGGCTGGGTTTGCATAGGCTGACTGGCCGCTTGGCTTCTACAAGAGAAAACGGGCCCAGCGGGCCCAGCCTGGGTCAGCCCCAAGGCCCCCCCACCAAAGAAGCCCAGGACAGGGACGCCGGGGTGGGTCAGCAGTCAAGTGTCTGCCTTCCGCTCAGGGTTTGATCCTGGAGTCCCGCACTGGGCTCCCTGAATGGAGCCTGCTTCTCCCTCTGCCTGTGTCTCTGCCTCTCTGTGTCGCTCATGAATAAATAAATAAAATCTTAAAAAAAAAAAGCCCAGGACAGTGGTGAGGCCACAGAAGAATGTCTCACACCTCTCAGTGTCAGCACATGGTTGGTGGCCCATTCTACTTGGCTAGGTCAGAGACCCAACTTTCACCTGGCTCACCTACTGTACACAGAGACTCTCATCTCTCAAATGTGCTGTGCACACAGCAGTGTTTACTATTATGGATACACTTTTAAAGAGACAGAAAGGTGGTCACTGGCAAAAAGATGCCTTGGGGCCAGGCTGGCCTGGCTGGGTTTGTTCCTAGCTCTGTCATCACTATAGGTCAATGTCAGCTGGGTCCTTAGATTCCTGGGGAATCTGTAGGTATCCTAGCAAGGTCTTCTGTTCCAATGAAGTGCAAAAATTCTCGAGTTTGGGGAGAGGTACTGGGGTCACTTAAACTCTCTGCACCATCAGATGGGGCCAGCTGTGCCCACTGCAGTGTTTTATGTGAGCGGGGAGGTTAGCACAGAACCCAGCACTCAGAAAGCATGGGGTAGCTGGGAGGCACTGCCATCCTTGCAACCTGGTACCTGAGGGCTCAGGCTGAGTTCCCCTGGGGGGGATGGGACACCGTAGGCCAGGGACTCCCCCACTCACCTCCACATATCCAGTGGATGAGTGCATCCTGGTGGTACCTCAGGTCTGCGTAGGTGGCCACGTGGATCAGGGCATCCCGGGGACCTGCGAGCCTCCGCAGTGCCTCCCTCAGGACAGGCCCCACGCCCACCACCAGCACAGAGATGCCATTGTTCCTCAGCTTCTGGACAGGGACAGCTGCGTCCTCCGTGCCCATCCCACCTGTGAGCACCACCACAGCCTTGGGGACGCCAGGCCGGGCGCCCCTCTGGACGGTCATCACTTTGTCGTAGACGTGCAGCAAGGCTGTGCCTGCAGAGCCTGCCCCGCCCAGGTAGGGGGCCTGGCTCATGGCCCGCAGCACCGCCGCACGGGTGAGATGGGCGTCCAGCCCGAAGGCTGTCTGGACCTGGCTGCCGTACACCACCAGGCCGACCTGCGTCACATCTGGGTTCACCTCAAACTGGAGCATGCAGCTTCTCACGAAGCTCTGCATCTGGGCGAAGTTCTCGGGTCCCACTGAGGCTGAGGCATCCAACATGAAGAGAAGGTCCAGCGACTGTGTCCGGCAGCCTGTGGGGAACAAACAGAGTGAGCCTGGGGGCAGGCTGTGCCCAGCAGAGCCCCTCCTCTGGACCAGGCCAGCAAAAGAGGGGCTGCCTAGGTCGGGTCAGTGGCCGTCCTCCACCCTCTCCTAAGATATAAGGGCACAGGAAAGCCAGGCTAGCCCACATTCCCAGACTCCCCAGCAGACAGGTGTGGCCATGTATCTAAGTTCTATCTGATTGGACATGGTTGAAAATTGTACAGTTTCTGAAATCCGTCCTCAAAAGGAAGCTACTTGCCTTCCACTTCCCTTCTCCCCACTTCTAGCTGGCAGAGAAACAGTGATCTAGAGGTGGAACCACAAGATACCCAAGCCACCCTGCTGGCTGCAGCCATTCACTTCTGAACTATGACAGAAATAAACGTCTGTCCTCTGTAAGCCACTGAGCTCTGGGCGCCCTCATCCATCCCGTTACTGAGCACCTTCCGTGCACTGTACTCCATGCACTAATTATACCAAGTGGACAAAATGGGCCCATGCCTCCCCTCAATGGGACAGATATGAAACCAACGCAGAATCACAAATCCCATGACCAGGCATGGGTGGGGAGAAAGGGTATTATGCGAGGGATCTGCAGGAGCCATGACATAAGTAGATTGGGAGAAGGGGTCAGGGTCTCTCTGGGAGGAGTAAGAGTAAGCTGAGGGCTGGGTGGCGCGTCTAAGGCAGGGAGGGGGCTGAGTGGCCGCTCCCCCACCTTCACCCCATGCAGGGGCTGCAGAGAGGTCTGAGGGACCAACCACACGGAGTTCTCAGAGGCCAGGAGGAGTTCGGGTTTTATTCCAAGGCAGAAGGGAGCCAGCAGGAAGGTTTAGGTAGGGAGTGAGTGGATCAGACTTAAGGGTGTTTAAAAACCACTCCACCACAAGGAATATCTAAGAGGAGCCTAAGACGACACGATGACTAGCTGAATGCAGGGACCTAGAAAGAATCCTTGGAACAATGAAAGGTCACTAGGTAAAAACTAAGAAAGTCTCTTTAAAAAAAAAATTATATATATTTTTAAGAGAAAGAGTGTGTGAGAAAGAAAAGCATGAGCAGGGGTAGAGGCAGACAGAGAGGGAGCAACGACATCCAGCCGGGCAGGAAGCCGGATACAGGACTCGATCCCAGGATAACGACCTGAGCCCAAGGCAGACGCTCAACCACTGAGCCACACAGGCGCCCCGTGGGTTCCTTAATCCCGACAAATGTACCTTGTTAACGTCTTACCCGAGGACGCCCACTACTGCCGAGCACCGGGCCCTCACCTGGCTGCGGCCTGCTGCACAGCTTCTCCCGCAGCTCAGGGACTCGGCGGAACAGGTCCTGCGGGCCAGCGTAGACCAGGACGCGCTCCGGGCTGCCTGTGAGCTCCTCTAGCTCTGCGCGCACGGCCTCGGTGCCCACGGCCAGCAGGAGCAGCTCCCGGGCCCTGGCGTGGCGCGCGGGGCCGGCCACCTCGTCCTGGGAGGGTGACTCCGTGAGCAGGACCAGCACTCTGCGGGGACGGTCCTGGCCCGTCCTGGCGGCGCTCCCAAAGCCGAGCTCGGCCGCCCGCCGCAAGGCGCTGCCGGTCAGGGTGGCGCCGCCGCTGAACGGAACGCCGTCGAGGCTCCTGAGCAGGTCCGGCACGTCCTGGTACTCGCCCACGGGCACGGCCACCGCCAGCTCCCCGCTGTACCGGGCCACCCCCACGCGGGCCCGGGAGTCCTCGCTCAGCGACGCCTGCACAAACCGCTTCACGAAGGCCTTGGCCCGCAGGAAGCCCTCGGGGGTGGTGCCCGCTGAGCTGGCCAGCAGGAAGAGGACGTCGATCCTGCATTCCACGCTCAGCTTCGGGGCTGCTGGGTCACAGCAGCCGCCGGTCACGCTACGGCCACCCTAGAGATGCCCAGACGCCAAACCCAGCAGGAGAATCCTCCCTCCCAGCAGGGAGACGGGGCAGAGGGACGAGGTGGCAGGGGCCGCAGGGGCCGGGGATCTCGTCACAGAGTCAGACGGGGTCAGACACAGCTCTGCCTCCTGGCTCTCATTATGGGTCTCCCTCTGACCACCTTTTTAAAAGTTAAAATGGGATCTAGATCTTTCCTCCCTTATGGTCAGCGCTTCTTGCATCCTGTTTGAGAAATCTTTGTCTACCTCAAATCATGAAGATATGCTCCTATGTTTTCTTCTAGAGGCTTCACTGCTTTGCCTTTTATATTTAGATCTGTGATCCACCTGGAATTGATTTGTGCATAGCTTGTGAGGTAGGGGGTCAAGATTTAGTTCTTCTATATAGATCTCCAGTTGACCCAGCACTAGATTTTTAAAGTTATTAAAATTCTTTTACAATAATATATATATATGTATATATATATATATTTTTTAAAGTTCTTTAACAAGTTCCTACTATATGTCAAGCATGGTGACAAAGCACTTTATGTCTACCTTATTTAAAACTCTCAACAACCCTACAGGGTAAAAGCCTATCATAATCTTTATGTCATACCTTTAAGACCAAAAAGGGTTTAGGCTCTTTGCTCCTTTTCCTAGGAGAGGGGAGAAGAGACTCTGCCCAGGACCAGGCTTCAGAGTCAGACTGCCATCAGCCCATAATTGGGCTTAGCAACACTCAAGGCCCCATTTCTAACTAGGAGCTAGCGGGATGGGAAGTGGATAGCAGGAGCCCAGGTCCCACTGCTCCCCAATGGCCAGCCTTGGAAGTCCCCTGCATACGTACCGCAGTTAGCCCCCACTCCGAAGGCTGGCGGACAGAGGCAGTGGTACCTGTCCAGTCCTTCTGGAACACATGTGCCTCCATTCTGACAGGGCTGTGAGTCACAAGGGTCTATCAAAGAGATGCCTGTTAACAGCCTCGCATGCCAGCTCAGATGCATGAAAGGGTTTGTGCAGAGGTGGGAGTCTAGCAGCCCAGCCTGCCCCACCAGGGCCCAGCTCCCTCCTTCCCCCAAGAACACTAGGTACCCAGCCACAACACCTGTGGCAAAGAGGGCAAGGAAAGCAAATGAGGTACATAAAGGAGGGGCTGGGTGTGGGTGTAAAGGACACTTGGTGGCAGGCTCCGTAAGGCCTTTTGTGAATTACAGGCTCATTGGGGCGGTGCCAATGGGCCCTGGACTGTTATGGCCTCCAAATTCATGTGTATTAGTCCTAACCCTCGGTACCTTGGAATGTGACTGTATTTGGAGAGAGGGCCTTTAAAGAGTTCATTAAGGCTAAATGAGCTCATAGGATGGGCCCTAATCCAGTCTGACTCATAAGAGGAAGATCCCCTAGAGATGTGCGCAGAAGGAAGGCCACCTAAGGATACAGGGAGAGGACGGCCATCTGTAAGCCGAGCAGAGAGGCCTCCGAAGAAACAGAACCTGCTGACACCTTGATCTCGGACTCCCAGCCTCCAGAACCGTGAGAAAGTCAGTTTCTGTTGTTTACGCCCCTAGACTGTGGTAGTTTGTTATGGCAGCGCTAGGGAACGGCATTAACATCCCTTCATCACCCCCGCCTGCTGAGGTCTAGAGATGGCCGTGACGATGAACTGGTGTTGGACCCAGGCTCAATAAGGATGAAGACTGCAGCAGCATCACGGTGACCACGCAGGTGTCACAAGACAGGGAACACCGCGGCACAGGAGGTGCTTCCTCAAGTTCTATATGGTTGTCCTTAACGGCCTCTGCAGGCTGACACAGCAAAACAGCGAGCCTTTCCGGGCACCTTAATTCACTGCAGCCAGCCCAGTATCCTCTTCCAAGAAGGGATGATGAAGACTTGTCCCATGGTACTATTACGAGGATTACTCAAACTAACCCATGGAAAGTCTTAGCATAAAGCCTGGCACCAGGCAAACACTCCATAATAGGTATAGACAGTATTTGGTTTTGGATGTGAGGTCCAGATTCTGGGCAACGTCTCTTTTAAAGGGGATATTTTGCACAGGAAACCACGGCCCATGTCAAAATTGGGCCCATTCTGAAGTGTCCTGTGATCCCCTATAGTCAGTATGTAAGCTCCTGGTCAATTTCCTTATCAATTCCTGTAAAATGCAGATAATACCACATGACCGTCCTCCCAGAGTTAGAGACAACAGACAGGATCTTCATGAATTCATGTGTCTTATATTCAAGGAGCTTACTAAGTAGCTGAGTGTGGTTACTGCTAGAACTGGTGATTTCTGTCCTTTCTACAGACAAATGCTGATATACTACTTGTTCACTGAAATTAAAGTGTATGCTGTGCGATGGCAGTAATTACTGAGGCTCACTGCGGGCACCCCGGCCTGCTGTTCTGTCCTCTGGTGTATCATGGAAATGACTGGGGAACTCAACAACAGCACCCACTCTGGCCTTTCACTGGGCAGCTAGTACGTGCTAGGTACTGTGCTAAGCACCACACATGCATGATCTCACCTCACTGCCCAATGGGGTGCATCCTATAAAGACGTTTTGGATGGGAGAACTGAAGCTCAATGACTAGAAGTCACGTGAAGATCAGACAGCTGGAAAGGGGTAGAGCTGGGACTCAGACCCAAGTCACTGTGGTTCCAAAGCCTTATGTGCTCCAACTTTAGTTTCCGAGCAAAAAAAACCCCATCTTTCACTTTCTGCTGTGTTCCAGAAATGTGGGAACTTTACAACAGGATGCCCAGGCGATCACCAAACCCGGGGATGGGAGCATCACTGGCTCTGCTTCCAGGATATGTGCTCCTTGCCTCATCAGGAGAAGCAAATCCATGGGGGACTGATACCAACACACCTGAGTGTAATTTCTGTACTCCCAGGTCAGTGGGCAGGAAGGGGCGGCACTAGACCCCTGGATGAGGAGCAAGGAGACCCACTGAGGAACAGGTTGAATGATGCCTAATGGTATTGGTAAGTCTGACTGCGTGGGACTTTGGAGCTGATGAAGCACTCCTGTGAGCATTACCTACTGAATCTTCGCCAGGATCCCACTGATGATGGGATACCCCCTATCACACCGTGTAAGGAAATGGGGATTCCAGACAAGGGACAACCATTATCCCTGTTTCACAGTGGAGGAAACAGGCTTAAGTGTCTGGCCTGGAGTTTGGTGCTGGATGTGAGGCTTTCTGTCTGCAAAGCTGGTGCTCAATGTGCGCCCTCCTCTGCATCTTGTCAATGCAAGGGGCACTGGTGAAGGAAGGCTATTCCAAAGTCTCCTGTCCGTTCTTAGTGAAAAATACCACCGAGCAAAGGAGGAATGAATACAGTTTGAACATGTTCCTCTGCCTCTGAAATGCCATGTCTCTCCGCCCCAGGGCTGGTTCCCACCCCACTCTCTGCTCCTAGAGTGCAAACACCCCTTTAGAGGCCAGCCAAGTGCCAGGGGCCAGAAAGAGCTAGAGAATCGAAGAAGCAGACTGTACCTGGGCAGGTGGTCCTGTAGCAGGTGGCAGGGTGGGTTATGAACACTCTCTTCCAGCTATAATCCAAGGGAGCAAATGATAGAGATCAAAGGTTTAACCTGGAAGGTTATTTGAAGTGCTAAAAGCTGATAGGAGATTCTAAAGCAGATGTTGGTCAAGAAAGACCACCTTGTTTCCCTTGATTCTACCCCAGCTTTTAGCTACACATGGGTTAGGGAACATTTCAAACTAACCAGAAACAATTTTTAAAAATGTAAGTTGGCTTTGTCAGAATTTGAAAATAATCTGTGTTCAAAACTCTGAACTGTGGGAAGAGTGTCCTATTATGAGTTACTTTCCGGGGCTAGCATACAGAGAGGGAGGGGAAGGGCAGGAAATTGTGGAAATCAGGCAACTAGATTGTGGCTGTTACTCCTCCAGGCTGCCCACCACGGGGGCAGGCTAATTGGGCTCACCTCTAGGGCAGAATTTTCCCTGGAGCAAAACATCCACTTGGGATAAAGGCCAAGTCAATTATGAACTTGAGGAGTTGCTGAAATCCAAAGTTTGCCAAGTTGCCAGCTCATTAAAGAGAAATCTTCTCCCTTTCCACATCTGCTCCTAATGACTTCATAAAACCACAAGTCCTAGCCCAGAAAGTGCTTCAGACTCCTCCCAGGCCTGTAGTGGGAATTGGTGGTGTTGGAGCAGAGACTGGCCCCAGGACCTTGCCTGGATCTGCACATGGCTCCCTCCTGAGCTCCCTCAGGTCTGGACGCTGTGCCAGGCCTTCTCTGCCCACTCTATTTAATAAACAAACTGCACCCCTGCTTCCCAACCACCACCTCCCCACCCTGACGCATCCCTTCCTTCTTTTTCTCTGTAGCACTTCTCACTACCTAATAGTTCATTTTATGCATTCATTGATTTGCTGCTGCCTTCTGCCACTGGAGTATCAGCTCATGAGGGCAGATTTGCTTCTGAGGCATTCATGCTGATTCTCCAGGACCTGGGACATGCTGGGCAGAGAGGAGACCCTCGGTGAGGGTTTCCTGAATGAGGGAGTTGATGAAGAGCTTACTATATGCAGGCGTCATTCCAGAAACCTGCAATATTAGTGCGCTCTACATCCACAACCCCATGGGGTAGGTACTATCATTAGCCCCCTCTCAAATATAGAAGGAAGGGGGTGGGAGGGTCCCAGCTCCTAAAGTGGCCACGTTGGAATTAAAAGCTCAGCAGCCTGACTCCAGATTCTGAGCACAAAGCCATGACATGTACCCTCCGCCAGCCTCTCTTGGGGCTCCCAACTCTGAATGCCTCTGCCTGGTGCCACTGAGTTCCCACATCTCTCAGGACTGTTCAAGCAGCCTCTTCTCCATGATGTCCCAGGGAGGACAGGCCCCATCCTGGCACCTGAGACACCTGACGGTCACTGGTCCTCTTGTCCAATGCCTTGTCCTCAGACCATGGGCTTCTTGAGGGCAGTGTCACTGCACACTGCTTGGCTCAGAGCAGGCACTTAGAACATGTTCAGTTGCGAACAAAGAACTGCGTCCCCTCACTTGAAAGCTTGGGTTCTGAAGAAGGCCTCTAGTGGCCTCTGACATGGCCCTATTTCCCCTGACCCATGTGCAGGGCCTGGCCCTTTCCTCCAAGATGGTCTTTGGATGCTCCATCAGCCCAGCGCAATGGCTCATGGCTTCTCAGCCAACCATTTCATTGCTCTGTGTCTCCTGAGCTCATGACTGAGGGCAGGCCACAGGGCAAAGATGCAGCTGGTTCAAACATTACCCCTGGCTCTCCAGGAAAGGCAAGAGGATGGGACCACCAGCTGCTGATCTGCTGTACTGCAGGTAGCCTGGACAAAGTGCCAGGGGACAGTCCAGGAATTTTTGAGAGAATGGTTGACCACCGAGCAGCAGGTGCTCAAGAATGCCCGGGCGCTCTGACAGATGCTGTACCCCACATGGCCTCCACCACTGGAATTCAACCAAGACCTTAAGCCTCCCGCCTCCCTTGGCCCCATAAATACAGAAACCAGTCTTCAGAGGAACCAAATGACCAGACCACTATCCTAAGTCCAGACCATGGTCCTAGAGGACTGGCTTTGGCTCACTTATGAGCCTTCCAGAACAGCCGTGACCCTGTCCCCTCGCTCACTATGGGCACCTAGGCAGTGTGTCTACAAGACTCTGCCACTGTGTAGCTAGGACCCTCCCTGGGGCTCCATAACTCTGCCCCTGTCTCCCTCCCACGTCTTCTCTGATCCCTGTCACACTCTGTGGCCACTCAGCTCACAGCATGTGAGCACGCAGCTTTGGGGGCCTCCATCTCCACCCTGGTGCGCCCTTGGCCTCTGACCCCAGCAGGAGGACAAACCTGGAGAAGGGACAGAGTGCCGCCAGCACGGCATCACTCCGCCGCGATCCTCTCCAGCACAGGACACTGCCGACAAGCTCCCTGACCGTCTCCAGCGTCTTGCGCTCACAGGGGTGAGGCTGGACCTTGCAGTCTGTGTCCACAGGGCACAGAGAAGATGAAGAGGACAGGGTTACGCCTCCTTCCCCCCAGCCGTGGTTCCATCACCCTCAGCCCCAGCTCCCCTCTGCCTCTTGCAAGGCGGGGCACATCAGGGCAGGAGTCCTGCTCTGCGTGGTGGCTGGGCAGCCGGTCTCTTGAGTGTTTCCTCTGCACACAGTTTTTATATCTTACGCACATGTGTACCTCTCACATAACGTGTGCCTGGTCAGACCATGACAATGACAACTAGGAATGCAGAGCCCTCCCCGCCCAGCTGAAGTGTCCCTGTGCTGACCATGACCAGAAAGCTGACTCGGCTCTTCTCCCTGAGGAAGTGGACAGGCACAGGGCCTCCCTAGATCTGGGTCCCAAAGCCTGGACCCCTCTAACCCATAGAGACAAGCCAGGTTCCCAGCTGAGAAAGCCCACAGGGCCTGACACAGGGAGGTAAATAGAGCAGGGTACCCCAGCACCAAAGTTGCAGACCCCATTCCTCTTGCCTTCCCCCTTCCTGGGGAGCCTCCTGACCTCTTGCCTCAGGGAACCATTCCCACCCCACTTCCACATGGGCAAGACCACTCCTTCCAGCCTGGAAGGCCTTACCTGGAGAGGCAACGGTGCAGACAGCAGACTTGCTGAGGGTGCTTAAAAGACCATTGGTAGCATCCTCCACCTGTTCAGCCATCAGCACATGCTGTTCCCTTGGCTCGCTGGCTAGTCTGTGCAGCTCCTCCCATCTGTCCCCAACCCCAGCAGAGAAGTTAGAGCAGCTCACTGTCTACCTCTCACCCTCCTGGCCACCCATCCCCTACACCATGGGCTCCTTGTGGACAGCAACACAACCCCACTGCTCCAGAAGCCACTCAGCTACAACCTCCTCCACCTAGGATACAGGTAAGGTCCAGAAGTGAACCACAGAAAGCCCCCAAGGATGCTCAAGCACGGGTCATAATGTGTGCATGCCCAAGTTCACAAGCTTCCTCAGAGGACAGCCTCACCCTCGGAACCACCAGCTCTTATTTGAGTCACGGTCCTCACAGATGTAGTGACTTGGCTGGGTCACCCATAGCTGATGAGAAAAATTTAACCAGAAAGGAAATGAAAGAAAGTGGTTGGGGGCGGGGGTGGCAAAAGAGGAACAAACAAGGATAGCTCGTGATAGAGAAAAATCCTGAAGAATGGTAAACGGGCCATACACACTCAAAAGTCGGCAACGTGAGGTTGTGTGGAGGAAGGAGTACACTTCGACAGCCAGAGGGCATTGCTCTTAGGGCCCAGGCATAAGGACCTAGGCATGAAGGAAGCGTTAAATGATGTTGAGAAACCTTTCTGGGAAGTCAGGGTAGTCACTAATGCATTTAGAATCTGGCCCATCAGAAATTCAAGGTTTGGCAATATGGCAAAAACTTCATTTATCTCTAAAATTCACTTATGTAAAAGTCCCCATTCTCCTTCGAAGTCATATAAACCAGACATGCCTCCCCCAGGGTGAGGATGGCACCTGGCAGACACAGGGCAGCTTCTAAGTCCTAGCCTTGCAGTAGCATTCAGAGGGCAGCTCTACCTGACCCAGCAGCAGATTCTCCCAAAAGCCAGAGCTGAGAACCATCAGAAATGGGGGCTCAATGAATATTAAAAAGAGGAAAGAGTCATGTTTTTAATCCCATAGCAAGTCTCACACTGCCCATAGCAGTGGTTCTCAAACTTCGATGGGCATCAAAATCACTGAGCGCCAAATAAACCACCAATGGAGGCACCTGGCCCCAGAGTTCTGGATTCTATGGGGCCAGACCCGACTGTGTGCATTCCTAGCACATTCTCTCTTGCTGAGGCTGCTGGTCCAAGAAACACACTTTGAGAACCACTGGTCAACAGTGACCCAGTCATTTACCAGCAGTTGGGGGGAATGGGTCAGGAAGGCTGAGAAACCCAACGGCGGGCTTTTTCAGATAGTTCCTATAGCTGTAGCTCACGACATTCAGAGCTGAACAATGTCCCCTCTCCTGATTGATAGCTTCTCGATTCCTCTAAGTGATGGATACTCACAGTAGGCCCCCAAACTCACCCTCATCCAGAACCAGACAAGCATAGACCCTGAGAACGAACACTCAGAACCCAGTGGTACAGCAACTTGACAGAGCCATTTTCTGCCTGCTTGGATCAAATAATAAACATTTGAGCTCATATTCTTTTTTATTTTTCTTTCCTAGTAATTCATTTTTATTGTATTTCTCTAAAGTATCAGGCCATGATGGATTAAAAAACATAACAAAACAAAACAGACCTCCACCACAGACCATCTGAGAAGCACTGCTCAGCTAGCAGCTGGAGAAAAGAGCCCCAGAATGGGCCATGTATTTCCACTGTCCGATGGCCTCCATCCTCACAGACAAACCTTTGGGAAACTGTGATGTGCAACATACTCTACTGGGCACCATGTGGGAGGGGGTAGCAGGTGAGCCAGGAAGTGACACTTTTGTCTCCTTTCCCACCGAGTTTATTTCCTTGTATGTGAGGATACACAAAGAGCCCATGACAGGGTGGTCTGTGTTAAATACCCACTCGCTGCGCGTAACAACAGCCCTCGAGGATGGTGGTAGCGACGGACAGCACCACCAGGACATGGCATGGCCCGGGATATCCCCTGGGTACCGAACATGCTGGTCCTTGGTGGTCTTCCTAGGCAATCATCAGGGAATAAATGCCAACCTCAAGTTCAATGTCTACCCTCTCTCTAGGAGGAGAGACCCAGACTCGACATCCGGCTGCGGACTCAGCTACCCTACTCAGATGTCCCATGTGCTCCTCAAATTTGACCTGAAACAGAACTCTACTTCCCTTATTCTCGAGTCTTCCACCATCTCAGTAAACAGCAATACCTTTCACTGTGGGGCTCAGGCCAAAATCCTTGACTCTTCCACATTCAATTCATCGGCCACTCCACTGCTCAGCCTCCAGGACACAGCCTCCGTCCAACCATTCCTCAGTGGGTCGCAATGCTTTCCCACCACACACCACCACCTTCTTGTCTGAGCAGCTCCAAAGGCTGCCTACCTAGATGCCCCCACTCCTCCCGATATTGCTTCTCCTTCTACCTCACCCTGCCAGTCTATTCCCTACCTGGCAGTTGGTGTGTTCTAAAAACATTGGCCAATACCTGCCATTTCCCTGCTCAAAGCCACCTAAAGACTTCCCAACCTACACTGAAGCCTTGACTATGACCCACTGAATCTCTAGACCTGACTCCTACCTAGCTCTTCTATCCCATTTCTTATAATTTACCTCATTTACCAGCTTCCAGACAGTCCCTGGCTGTCTTTCTGCTCCTCTCACACTGGGCACCATGTGGGAGGGGGTAGCAGCTCAGGCAGTAAGCGAGCTACTGCCTCAGGGCCTTGGTACTTGCCACCCGCCTGCCTTGCCTGTTCTCTTCCCTGCTGTTTGGAAGGAAGGCTTGCTTCTCCTTTCACTCAAGTTTCTGCTCACAAATCAACTGCTGCCAGACTTCTCTCTCTAAAATAGCGGAGCTCTCTAATTCTTGTCACTCTGTTAACCTCCTCCCTTACTACTTCTTCGCATTTTAATTCCACCTGAAATGATATTACTTATTCACTCACTTGTGTTTCATCCAGTTAACTTTCCTAGAAACAGAAGCTTCATGAAGGCAGGTACTTTGTACTGTCTCTGTATCCTGACAACTTAGAAGAACATAGCATCTGGCATATTGACAGAAAGAATTTTAAAATGTACTAAAATTAATGAAGAGATCTCATTAATTACTACGTAGGCCCAGTACCCAGACCAGAGTCATGTCGCTTAATACCCACAATAACAAGGGGCCTCTCATTTTCAGGCTGAGAGCAAGGAGGACCTGTGGAAAACACATTTCAGCTTCTAGAGAACGTGGTTGGAGAGGGGAGCAGCTCATCACAGACCCCCCCACTCTCCTGGCCTCAGGAGTGGGTCTGTGACTCAAGCTAATGAGGAGCCTTTCTTGGATTATTCAAATGGAAATTGGAAACATGAGTCTTTTCTCTGCGGGGTGAGCTGGGTGCTGCCTACAGCCAGAGTTCCAGGTTCCTTCGAGGGCCAGGCTGAGGGAGCAGCAGGTACGCATGGAGGACAGACAGGATCTTCATGACGTTCAAGTCCCCAGCTCCTGCTCACCCCAAGACCCCACACTCCCCGATCCACCCAGTTCTATTAGATGAGTCCAAGAATTTCCATTTCTGCCCAAATGAATTTGAGTCCAGTTTCTGGCACTTACAACCAAGTATTCAGACTAAATCAGAGACAGTGCACTCTCTCAGGCTTCAGGCTCCCTGCAGTCTGGCACAACATATGACAGAGCATGGGAAGGACCAGGGTGGCTTGCCCAGATCCCCTCCCTTCCCATGGCTGTGGAGTGTCTCCACAGTCTCCAGGGCTACCCAGAGTGACCGAGGCTCTTACCTTGGAAACCGGACCCCGACAGCAAATATGGTGACGCCTCTTTCCTTCAGCTGCTTGGTGGGCACTGCCACATGCCCTTGGGACCTCCCATCAGTGATGACGATGAGGATCTGGGGCACAGAGGCATTTCTCCCTCCAGGGAACCCTCTGCGCAGAAGGTATTTCAGAGCAAGGCCTGTCTCTGTGCGCCCTCCTCTGAGCTCACACAGAAGGAGAAAACAAAGACAAGGGTCAGTCACCCACAGACATGATACTGGAATGACAGCCTGAAACGAGGGGCTCCTCCATTATTAGTGACAGCCACTTTCTCCCAGCAGAGGGTCAGAGTGACCATTCTAGCAGGGGGTGTGCACTTCCTCATGCTCTGAAACACAATGAAGACTAGAAATGAGCTTTTCCTGTGGACTGAAGATTCACCCTGCACACTTCTGTTGTATTCCAGGACGATGTCATGCTTTGTGGGTCTTCTGACTCTTTTCCCGCACCCACCCTACCCCCACCTCCAGTGACAGCTCAGGGCTGACAACCCTCACTGTGTGTCTAACACCCACCTGTCTGTATCATTCCCTTCTTGTTACAGCTCAGCATCTCCTTGGAGTGGAGAAAGCAAATTCCTGAACTTAAGAATATTGTGTGAATCTGTAGGAGTGAAGGACAGGGCTTTGATCCAAGGGTCTGAGGAGGCTCACTTCCAGCTCAAGGTTGGGTGCTGGAAGGCTGAACTGCTGGACGACTTCCAGATCAGGGGACGTTACAGTGGTCCCACCTCATCACAGCCTCTCGTTAGAGGGATGGTCTACTGAGCTTGGAATCCCAGCACAGAATCTCTATTAAATCTTACAATAGGAGGCTCACGCAGGTGTCCTCATGGGGAGAACTGTCTGCTCTCAGGGTCAAGTGGGCAGAAAGTGGTGATTCTCTACAATGGGTTGTATGTCAAACCTTTCAGTGGGTGGCAACACATCCAACATGAGCAACAATGTCGAGGCTGATGGAATCACCACGGATACTAACTGTACACACAGAGAAAACTGTTAGAGCATCGTTCTGCATTGCTAATCATAAACTGTAGGCTTGGGGGTGCATTTATTCTCAGATTATACTGAATGTCAATTGAGGCAATGCTTGCCTCTCAGAGGGCCCTACAGTGATTCTTCTAACATGCAAACATCTGACTGATCAGAGGCATGGCCAGTCTCTGTGGGAATGCCTTGTGTGTGCAGGTGTGAATGTGTGTATACTTTTTTAACTCAACACCAAAAATGCTTACTTCTCATGCAAGCCTGACGTGGTCCTCCTGCCCAGACATCTTTCCTGGTCTGCTCTCCTCTGAGCAGCTCCTCAGAGATCCAGCCAGGTTCCGTTCACTTTGTGGCTCCCCCTTCCTCTCAGTCCTCAAAGACCATTGAGCAGAGAGGTGAGGGAAGAGCAAGGAGGAGTGTGCTTGGAAGGACCAGGCCCAGAATATTCTTCACTTTTACTGCTTTCTGTCCTAAGTGAGGTCTTATGGGGGCAATTCTCTCTGTGGACCTCCATTAAGTTAACAGATGTCAACAAGAGTGGGTAGCTCCTAGAATTAAGACCCTTTGCCGACTATGTCTCAGCATCTGCATCAGTCAGAAAGCCAATTTTCAGCCCACTGGTGTTTACTGTGGATTCTCTACATGGAAGATAGTGAGAAGGAGACCAGGAAGAATACGATTCCCCCCTCAACAAACTGTCGGTCTAACTGAAGAAACAGGACCTATAAGCAAATTGTAATTATGAATGAAAGGATGACAATTAACCAGAGTCCACTGTGGGGAGGAGCTGTCAGGAACAGGCTCAAGCAGGGGAAGTATCTGATGGGATCTTGGTGAGTTAGGGAATTGGGAAAGGAAGAGGCCACTCCAATCAGGGGAAGGGGTATAAGCAAGGATACTGGAGACCACCACCAGCCGTCTCCTGGGGCTGGTGAGCACAGCCTGGCTTGGGCAAGGGGCTTATCCAAGGGGAACAGAGCATACCAACACCAATGAATCCCAAGTGCTCCCAGACTTCCCCACACAGTGCTGGGTTCCACATCAAATACTGCAGACAACCAAGACTTAATTTCTGAAAAGACCCCTACTTTTACAAGTTCATGTGTCTGCAAAGAGTCTTTCTCTAAGGCTTGTAGAAAGGCAAACTGTTTCCCGTTTCTAAAGGATAATATTAGTGCTGAGTTTCCACTTCATGCCAAATACCGTAGCTCCTGCTACTGAATGTAATCCTTTCAACTATGGTAAAAGGTGCTAATATGACCCTCATTTAACAGATGAGGAAATCCTAGCCCAGAGAATAGTAATATTAACTGCTAATATTTCCAGAGCACTTCTCGTGTGCCAGGCATGATTGTGCTGAGTGTATGCGTGCGTGTGTGTACAGGTGCTAAGCTTGGATCATATTGTGTGTGTGTGTGTGTGTGTGTACGGGTGCTAAGCTTGGATCATTCTCACCACAGCTCTCTGAGATAGGAGAGTTCAAGAAAAGGCTTTATATAAGGTCACACAGCTCATGAGTGGTGGAGGGAGGACTCGAACCCTGGAGCCTCCACCTCCAGAACCCAAGTTCTTAACTATAACACTGTACAGCCATTTAAGTCACCTGCTCCTCACCCAAGTAGTGAAGGTCAGAACTGGAGTTTCAACAGATTCCAAAGCCAATGGTTTTTCTCTCTCCAGGGGTTGGCATATTATAACCTGTGGGCCAAATCTGGCCTATTGCCAGTTTTTATAGATAAAATTTTCCTGGGAAACAGCCATATCCATTCACTTATGTATTGTCTATGCAGAACACATGGCCAGCAAGCTTGAAATATTTACTCTTTGAGTCTTCACTGAAAAAGTTTGCTGATCCCTGCTCTATGCTGTTCAACCTAATGGTCATAATACTCTCTGCTCACCAAAAGCCAAGGTGCCCTGTCACCATGGAGCTCCCTGGGCCTTCACATCCCTGGCAGTATGCCTTTTGAGCCTCCTGGCTGTGGTTAGAGAAAAACCAAATGTCAAAGACAGGAGCCCAGGCTCCCAACTCCACTGGCCAGTGGTGTGTCTGTCCTTCATCTCACTCAGCACACAAATGCCTGTGTTGTCTGTCCTCTCCAATTCTCCCTAATGTGCCTTTCCCACCGGAATACTCTACAGGTCAGGTAAGATTCCTAATGACTTCTGAACTCTGGGAAATGAAGAAAAAAAAAACCCTGCCATCTCTTCATTCCTGGCTGTGGAACATTTCTATCTCAGAGCCTATTCTGAGCTCAGGGTCTGTGAAGGAGGTCTGAGGCCAGCATCTCATCAAGATTTTTCCAATTCTTCTCGAATGGGACTAAACCAGGTTGAAAACAGAAGGTACACAGACTGACTACTGTCTTGGGGGAGTTGGGATTGCAATGCGTGGGCTTTTTTTTTTTTTGGCAGGGATTGGGTGGGGTTCTAGAATCTAAATATTTTGCCACTCAAGTAGTTAAGAACGTGGGCTCTAGAGTCAGAGAGTCTCAAATATTAGATCTGAAATTTATTAGCCAAGTAAACTAGACAAGTTACTTAACCTGAGACTCAGTTTCCTTCCTTGTTAAAGTAGGGAAAGTAAGAGTATTGAGGATTAAAATGCTACACCCAGTATCTCTCAGTACCCAATGAGTGCTCCATCAGTGACAGTTACCATGATAAACTAACTAGCTGTCCTACTCAAGAGGAGAATTTGAGAGTTAGTCTCAAATTCTAATGAGCATAAAAATTCCTTGGAGGCAGAATAATGGAGATTCTCAGTTGGTGTCAACTGAGACTCTAAATTGGTGGTGGGTGTGTGACCAGGCTGAGAATCTACATTTTTTTTTTTTTGAGAATCTATATTTTATTTTATTTTTTTATTTTTTGAGAATCTACATTTTAAACCATCCCCTTCTGCCCCAGTGATTCTGATTCGGTTAGTCCATAGAACAGATTCTGAAAAATAATTCATCAGAAAACTCACTGTAGGTAGAGGGGTTTTGACTACAGAGTTGGTTTTTTTTTTTTTTCTTTTCTTCCTTTGCTATTTTAAATCAATAGACAAAAATCTTGGTATCAATGTAAATGTGTCCTTTCAGAGGAATGATTTAATATACTATGATAGTTCAATTCATTGGGTTATTATATAACCATTTAAAAAGATCAACATGAAAAAAAATTTTTTTAATTAAAAAATAAAAAGATCAACATGAGGGCAGCCTCTGTGGCTCAGTGGTTTAGCGTTGCGCCTTCGGCCCAGGGTGTGATCCTGGGGACCCGGGATCGAGTCCCAAGTCGGGCTCTCTGCATGGAGCCTGCTTCTCCCTCTGCCTGTGTCTCTGCCTCTCTCTCTCTGTGCCTCTCATGAATAAATAAATAAACTTTAAAAAATCAACATGAAAAATGCAGCTTTATGCAAAAAGACTCTCCGAATAATAAGTTAAAAAAGAGCAAAATGCTTTGTAATTATAAATACTCTAAAAGCTATGTTTAGGGATCCCGGGGTGGCGCAGTGGTTTGGCGCCTGCCTTTGGCCCAGGGCGTGATCCTGGAGACCCAGGATCAAATCCCACATCGGGCTCCCGGTACATGGAGCCTGCTTCTCCCTCTGCCTATGTCTCTGCCTCTCTCTCTCTCTCTGTGTGACTATCATAAATAAAAAATAATAATAATAAAAGCTATGTTTAAATGTTAATGATGATTGAAAGACCCCATAGTTAGCTAAAAAGTCTTTGTGCTAAGGTAAAGTGGAGCTACTTCACTCTTACTCTAAGGTAAACTGTAGAGCTTTCTAAATACAGTATAAATCTGATAAAGCTACAGATGGGGTCCAAAAAAAATGCAATCACAGAAAACCCAAGAGTTGCATTCTTAAAAGATTAGGAAAATGACTGTATGAGCTTGCACAGCCAGCTGGCTGGGAGGCTCTGGATATTTGGAGCAGATCTGGCTGGCCAGGCTTTATCTGATTTTATGTTATCATGGGGTGCAATACTGGAAGGTTTGATTGTAATATTTTTTAAACTTCTGATTGCAAAGTAGCGATACGTGGTTGTCAGGGCAGTTACTTAGCCATCTCAAAACACACTTTCAGGGGATTGCTGTGGTCTCAAGAGGCAACTATTTGGGGGTTTGGGTAGAGCTGTCCCAATCAGTCCAGGATTTAAAATTGCACTGCAGAAAAAGGGTAAAGAGTCCTGGGGAGGTCATGACTCCCACTCAGCCAACATTCCTCTGTACTGATTAATAATACTGTCTTAATGTTTAGTATCCTCAGCGACCCTGCAACTGTGGCCAAAAAATTAGTTACTGCCTCCTTGCCTTGTTTGCTACCTCTTATAGTCATCCTAGGACACACGAGTGCTAACCAGGCACAGCCCCATAAGAAGAGCTGATCTTGTTCAGACACATAGAGGCTTCCTTCTCTACCTGCCATGTCCTCATCTGGCACATGCTGAGTCTCTGGACTTCCTGTGCTGTGAATAATACTCTCAAGCCCTTCACTCTGATTTTCAACATAGCTGAGAAGAGGGTCAACCAACTCTTGAGGCTGGTGGGAAGAGCTGGAGAACAGCTGGGTGGGGCCTACTGGACGAGCAACAGGACTCTGAGGTCCCGGCCAAGTCACCTGCTCCTTCTCAACATCAATAGCCTCTTCCATAAAATGAGGGGTTGGAATAGATACTGGATGATCTCAAAAGTGCCTTTTGAGCCAATTGCAGCAATTTGCTTCATGTTTTCAGAAGGGGCCAAGTGATGGAGTCAAAATCACCCAAACAATTTTTGACTTAAATCAACAGGCTACTTTTTCTTTTGCCAGTGTTAGCATGCATATAATGGGTACCATGAAGTTTTTGTAATAAAATGTTAGATCAATAATGATATACTTCATATACCATAAAATTCACCCTTTTAAAATATGTAGTTCACCAGTTTTTTAGTATATTCACAGAATTGTGCAACCATCCCCACTAGGCCCAAAACATTTCATCGCCCCCAAAAGAAGCCCTACTATACCCATCAGCAGTCACTCCCTATCCATCTTCCCCATTGCCCCTGGTGGTAACTAATCCTGCTGTCTCCACAGATTTGACTATTCCAGACATTTCATATAAGTGAAATCATACAACATGTGGCCTGCTGTGTCTGCCTTCTCTCGCCGAGCACATCCTATTTTCAAGGTTCATCCATGTTGGAGCATGAATCATCATACTTCCATTTTATGGCTGAATAATAGTCCATTGTTTGGATATACCACATTAGGTTTATCAATTCATTCACTGGACATTTGTATTGTTTCCACTTTTTGGCAATTATAAACAATGCTGCTCTGAACATTAGTATACAAGTTTTTCTGGGGGCATACATTTTTCAATTCATTCATAGTAGAGTTGTAGGGTCATGTGGTAAGTCTGTATTTACCTGCCAGACTGTTTCCAAAGCTGCTGCACCATTTTACAATCCTACTAGCTGGGGGATCTCTGGGTGACTCAGCAGTTTGGTGCCTGCCTTCAGCCCAGGGCGTGATCCTGGAGTCCCGGGATCAAGTCCCACATCGGGCTTCCTGGATGCAGCCTGCTTCTCCTCTGTCTGTGTCTCTGCCTCTCTCTCTATGTTTCTCATGAATAAACAAAGCCTTTAAAAAAAAAATCCTACTAGCTGTGCACGAGGGTTCCAATTTCTCCACATCCCTGCCAACACTTGCTATTGTCTGTCATTTATCTTAACCTTGCTAGTGGATGTAGCTCATTACAGTTTTGTTTTGCATTTCCTTAATGATTAATGATGCTCAACATCTTTTCAAGGGCTTATTAATCATTTATATATCATCTCTGGAGAAAAGTCTGTTTATAAGGTTTCTTGTTGGGATGATGAAAATGTTCTAAAATTAGATCACAGTAATAGTTGCACAACTCTGGAAAATACACTAAAAATCACTGAATTGTACACATTACATGTGTGAACTTTACGGTATTTAAATTATATGTTAATAAAGGTGTTTCTAAAAGGTTAACTTGCATAAGAATCAGAGGGCACACAGGCAGCGGGAGAGACCTTTTAAAAGTTCAGATCCTAAGTATCTTGTATCTAAGTATCCTCAGCCCAGAGATGGAATCAGTAGGTCTGAGAGGGAACGAAGGCATGTGCAGTTTTGACACACTCCCTAGGCAACTCTAACCCAGACCTTCTGGCCAAAGATCTAACTTTTACAAGGGCTGCCCCTTTTATAGGGTACTGGAGCCCAAGACTGTGTCTCTATAAGAAACCATTCTCAAAGCCCTCAAGGGTAGAAGGCTCCAGGGAACTAGGAGAGGCCAGGATACACTGATGTTGTTTCTAGCAAACATTTCAATGTGCTTTTTTCCTCTTTGTATTTTCTTGTATCTGACTTGTCTCTCATTTTGTTCAGGGCACCCCTTGGCTGGGGGAAATAGCCTGAGATGAAGTCACTGGGGGTGCCCAGTGTGGGGATGCAGGCCTGTTGAGGGCACTGGCAGGCATAGAGAAGCCCGTGACGGGGAATAGGGCCACAGAGCCCAGGGCCTTCACCACTGGATTTGGTGGCTGGCACCACAGACAGCAGTGGGACTTCAGCACAAAGGGTCAGCAGACACCAGAGAGGATCCAGAGATCAGATGGCAAAGAATGGTATTCTTCTGTGTACGGTTTGTGAACATGTGTGTGTGAAGCATGTGTATATAACACACTTTCATATGCATATAGATATGTGTATTCTACACACATATATAATGTATACACAAAATATGTGTATATTCATATACATATTTGCATATACACACACATCAGCTGATTTGTAATGTGAATAAAATTATGACCCTACTAATACATAATTTATAGGGTGTGTACGTGTACGAGCACATAAGTAGCTATTCATCATTTTTAAAGCATTCTTAAAAACAGAGGGACACTTACTCTTTCTAGAAGACAGAAACGCAGCTCCAAGAGGTATGGTGAGCCGTCCTAGCTGCAGTGGTCACCAGGGAAAGAATCGGGAGAAAGAGCCAGCATTTTTCCCATCACCTCATGCTCTGGACCGGTCTTGACCTTCACTAGCACTCTGTCCCTGGTTAATTGACAACTCCACACAATAGTAACAGAAATACTTTCCTTTTTAACTTGCATGTAAGTTCCCATCTGGGACACTGTTATGTAATAATAAGGAGCACTCTTGGGAAGGGAATTCTCATTACTCTGGGGTGCACAGCTGGGGTTCTGGAGGCCAAATCACAGCCCTCTCTCAGGCCAGTCACACCCTTCCAGGGAGCGATGTTAAGAGCAGCTGGCTTCATCCTAACCGTGGTGGTATCTGATCATACATACTTGAAAACCATCCTCTTGATTTTTGCCTTCACTTCCTGTTGGGATGAAAATGAATCCAAGGGGAATTCCAGATGCGGAGCAGAACTGAACTGGATTGCCCCCACTCTGACCTGTAGTAGGAGACAGAGGGCCCAGGGGTCTGAGAGCAAGGCCAAGTCACAAACATGCTTAAGGGAAAACAGGGTGAAGAAAGGTTAATGACCCTGACCACCCACCCTGCCCCCTGCGGCCCACTCAACAAATACCAGTGCCAAGGCTTTCTCCAGTGTCCCTAAAAGAAGGTTCCAAAGATCAAGAGGAGCCTCTGGAAGGAAATGGTGAATCTGCCTATGTGCTGTACTGACAACCACCAATTCAAACTTCTCAACCTACACACTCTGGCCACTCTCCCGGCTAGGTTGTGGGCCTCTTTAGGGCAGGGTCTCTGGTCACACTTGCAAAGGTCTCCCAGGTACAAGCACTGTTTTAAGCAACCTCACACCTTATTTCATTTAACCCACAGAAGCGCCATCGACACTCACTTGACTGCTGGAGAAACTAAAATGGAGAGAGGACACAGATCTGGCCCAGGGCTCATGAGGAGGAGAACTGGGCCACTGGCCTTCGTGCCTCACTAAGCCTCAGTTACACGGCTTGCCTTCTTAGCCAGCACGGGCCTTCAGCAGAATGCTGCCGACCCAACCAGTGGTGCCGCTAAAGTGAACCACAGCCTCCTTCACTGGTGGCTCACCACTGACCACAGGCACCACATGTGCATCCTTGGCTGGGCTGGGGCAGCTCTTCCGGGCCTGCTCCTGCCAGCTGGGGAAAGGCCAGCTCTCCAGACCAGAGTCATGCTGGAGGACAATCAACATCTTAACTTGTCACAAGCAATGCTGGAGCTGAAGTCCCTCCACAGGGGAAAGGGTCAGAGCCACGAGTGATTCCAAACAGACTTTGCATCCTCATTCAAGAGGCCATATGAGAAAATCTAATGCTCTCCAAAACTGGAGAAGGGAAACTGAACAAAGTCACTTTCTGGGCAGTTAGGACACTAGTATGACTCAAACAGAAAAAGCTATACACATATAGGCCTCCTCTTAAGGGCCCACACCCTGGACCCAATCACTGGTTCTCCAGAACCCCTGGAGAAACTGCATTCTTGGCAACTGTGCTCTTAACCAACCCCAATTCTGGCCAAGATTGCAAATAGGTCAAGTGATTCATAATTAAGCAATGAGGCTGTCTTTTACCTACTACTTGAATTCCTCCACTGCTGATCCCTGAACAGGCTTCAGAGACCCATCAAAGCACTCAGCCCCACCAAGCCAGCTGCATCTGCTCCCAATGAGCATGGCCCAACAGACCTTGCTTTAACAGGAAGTTCTGAGGATAAGCTGGTGAGCATCTTCAATAGGAGGAAATTTAAGTCTTAGTGGGGCATGTGTGGGACATTGGAAAACAGAGCAGAAGAGAAGCTCAGGAGATTCTGAGGAACAACCCTTTTGAAATCTCCCTCCAAGTTAGCTTATGACCAACGTAGCATCTCTAACTAGTGGGGGAAAAGATGGTCTGGTTAGTAAGTGATATTGGGACAACTGAACAGCCACCTACAAAAGAATAGAGGATCAATGACAACTGGATTCAGGATTTATGCATGAAAAAATGTAATTGTGGAAGTTCTAGAAGAAAACTTGAGAGAATTTCTTCCTAACTTTAAAGTGGATAAAGATCTCACTATGCCTTGAAATCCAGAAGCCATAAAGGACAAGGTTGACAAATCTGACTACATAAAGGAAAGTTCTGCAAGGAAAACATACCATAATGCCATCAAAAATGAAGACAAATGGAAAAGTTGTTGGCAACTCAAGTCAGAGGCACAGGGTTAGTTTTCCTTATATATAAAGAGTGTCTAGGGGAACCCTGGGTGGCGCAGCGGTTTAGCGCCTGCCTTTGGCCCAGGGCGCGATCCTGGAGACCCGGGATCGAATCCCACGTCGGGCTCCCGGTGCATGGAGCCTGCTTCTCCCTCTGCCTATGTCTCTGCCTCTCTCTCTCTCTCTCTGTGTGTGACTATCATAAAAAAAAAAAAAAGAGTGTCTAGGAATTGATGTGTAAAAGACCAACACCACAATAGAAAAATGGGCAAAGGATATGAACAGTGGTCACACAGGAAATATAAATGACTCTTTAGTATGAGAAAAGATGCTTAACTGTACCACAGAGAGATGTAGCTAAAAGCTAAACACAATGTTTGCAGGGGCAACTAGCAAGTTCTCAAACATTGCTGGTAAAAACCTAAATGTCACTATCCATGGAGAGCAATTTTTCAATATTTATTGATAGTTAAAATTGCATAGGGCTACTGGGAATTTTTCCTACAGATATACTTCCATATATATGAGATAATGGGTTTACAAGCTCACAGTACATTTGTAATATCAAATGTCCATCAATAGGGGATTGGTTAATTAAACCTCAGTAAATCCTTAAGATAAAATGTTAATAAGCTGTAAAAAATGATACAGATCTACATTAATGCCTATGTTACCTATATACATAGATATGGAAAGACTTCCAAGATAATGTGAAGGGAAAAAGGTGAGGGACAGAACAGTGCATATAGCATGATATACTTCATACTTCTTGTGTTTGTGTGTAGCAGTTGCAGAAGGATGCTCAGGAAGGTAAATAGGGATAGGGTGCCTGAGTGGTGCAGTCGGTTACATGTCTAACTCTTGGTTTCAGATCAAGTCGTGATCTCAGGGTCGTGCAATTGAGCCCAGAGTCGGGCTTCCATGCTTACCATGGAATCTACTTGACATGCTCTCTCTCTCTCTGCCCCTCCTCACCACTCATGCACTCTCTCTCTCTCTCTCAAAGAAATAATTGAATCTTTTTTCAAAAAAAAAAAAAAGCAGGTAGGGAAACAGGGTAGATGGAAAAACACGTGTAGGAGCAACACTAGGCATTGAATGTGTTTTAGTTGAACCATGTAATGGATTACTTAGTTAAAAAAAAACTCCCTTGAGACCAGCAGCTGGGTGTATTTACTTGAATTAAACAGGAAGGATACAACTTCAAAACAAGATGGAAATAGCTTGAGTCAGTGGTTAAGGCACTTAATTTAATTAGTGGTTTGGGAGCAAAATAGTTGCCTTTTATCTTTGGTTTACTGTATGCTCAGGAGCGAGCCTGCCCAGATTTCTTACCGCACTGTAATTGCTCTGCTGCAACCCTGTATTAGAGCCAGGAAGCAAACTTCTCAGCTTTTAATTGTTGGGAGGAAGACCTCAAACACCTCCAATCCACCTCAACAACAGAGCATCCATAACAAGCCTTAATTTACAGCAACTGGAAAACTAAAGTTTTAGAAAGCAAAATAAGGTGCAAATCAAATCCCTTGCACATGGGGGTAGAAGTAGTCACAGAAATGCAGCAGCAAAAGCATAAACCCTGAAGCACAAATCGGATGGAACCATCTGAAACAGCTCTCATGCAAACACCCTTTGTTACGTTCCAGCAAGTCTGAGTGGCTCGAGGTCCGGATGCTCACTTGCTCACTCAGAGCCCCCAACGCCTTTGCTCGGTGAGTCTTGCTGTGAGAAAGTTTGTCTCAGGTCAAGCTCAAATGTAACATCTCTGAACACCCAGATTCTATCTGAATGAAATAGAGCCACTCTGCACCCCCTTTCACCTGAACACGATCATCAGCTGCCCTCACGTATGGAGGTTTCCATGGCTCTCACCGTCCTGGCTCCTGGTGGTGGGTACCGTCTGGTTTGCCAGTATCTAACCTAAAACTCAGCCTCTAGAATATAATGGCACATTTTAGATGTAGTCTGGCAACACTGAGTTTTAATTCCCTGAACTTTGGGGACGTGTGGTTGACACAACTACACCAACAATGGTTGGCACAAAGCAATAGTGCCAGCCATGAAGTTTTTTGTGTTGGTTTTCTTACCCTTTGGTAATCACCCACCCCTTACACACACACACACACACAATGCCACTATTTGCCATGTGATAGGGTGTGAATTCTGAATGTCACCTCATCCTGACCCAGGGGCTACCCACTGGGAGGGACAAATGACCTAATGGAACAAGTCCTGAGCTCCAAGTCAAGAGCCCCCGTTCTTCTACTCTTTGCTGTTCCCTATGATTACTGTGTGACCCCAGGCAGTTACTTAGCCTCTCTGAGCCTGTTTCTTTATCTGTGAAGTATTTCACCAATAATCCATACAGCTCTTATCTCTCAACCTACCATCTTCCTGGGCCTCTAGGCCACACATTTCAAGGACACATGACATCAGTGCCAACATCAACAAGACGTTTGATTTTAAGGGCCCTCCTCCACAAATAACTGATGAAACTTTCTGGGGGAATCATTTCCTTTTAAAAGCAGGACCCTGGGATGCTTGGGTGGCTCAGCGGTTGAATGTCTGCCTTTGGCTCAGGGCATGACCTCGGGGTCCTGGGATCAAGTACCACACATCAGGCTTCCTCCAAAGAGCCTGCTTCTTCCTCTGCCTATGTCTGCCTCTCTCCACGTCTCCCATGAATAAATAAATTAAATCTTAAAAAATAAAAATAAAATAAAAGCAGGACCCTGTGCAGAAGGTGGATCTCAGCAGTCCTTGGCCCTGGCCCTTTAGGGACCTGCGATGGGCTGACTTCATGATTGGAACTTCTGGGCTGCTCATGCCTAGATGGAATGGAATCTGCTACGGTGTCTTCAGATGGCCATTCCAGACTGCCTGTGGTCCAAAACAATGTGCTCACTCTCCCCAAATTACCTGCCATTCTGGAGAAAACTGGCTTTCATTTAAAGCCACTCTTGCTCTTAAATCTTAGAGGTTTTTCTGGGATTAACCCAGGAATGTCATCTTTGAAAACCACTTCCTTTTGCAACCTGTTCACAAGCAGGCTTTAATTCAAGTTTAAGTATGGCTTTTTCAGACCAAAATGCCCTTCTTAAATTTTGATTTTTGAGTAGGTTCACATGGTTCAAAATCCATCAAGTATAAAAATATATAAAATGGATGAATCCCCCCCTGGATTTGCATCCCACTGTTCATTCAGTTCCCACCCTCCCTATAAACAGCAAACCACTGGTCTTAGCCTTTTTTTTTTTAAGATCTTATTTATTTCTTCATGAGAGACACAGAGACAGAGGGAGAGACATAGGCAGAGGGAGAAGCAGGGTCTCTTCAGGGAACTTGTTGCAGGACTCGGTCCCAGGACCCTGGGATCACGCCCTGAGTCAAAGGCTGATGCTCAACCACTGAGCCACCCAGGTGCTCATACTCTTAACCTCTTTACTTCTCCAAGTACAAAAAGATTCTATTTACCTCCCTTTCTTTTTCATAAAAAAGTAAAACATTACACATACCACTTGCACCTTACTTTTTAATTCTCATCTGGGTTGGTGCCTTTCCATCTAAGAGAGCTTCCCCATCCACTTCATCCAGCTGCCCAGTGTTTCCCTTATGAGTGCACCATAATGAAATCACCTCTCCCTATGAATGGGTGTTTGGATAACCTGGAATCTTTTACGATGGTAAACAACACTGCAAGGAACAACTCTGTGGGTGAGTTATTTTGCATCTATCGGAGTATCTGCAGAATAGATTCCTTGGGGTAGAATTCCTGAGTCACAGCATCCAGGCCTTTCTAATTCCGACAGATACTGTTCGAGTCCCTTCCTAGAGGTTGCACCAGGTTACATACACCCCCACCATCAGTGCGTACCTGCTTTTCTACACATCTGCCAACGGGGTGTGTCACAAACCGGAACTTTGCTAACCCAGGAAGTGAAAATGGTATTTTGGTGGGAAATCTGCTGTTACACTGAGGGAGGATGGCCATCTTTTCAGATATCTAAAGGCCGTTTGTGTTTCAATGTCTAGAAACTGTGTTTGTTGCCCAATTTTTTTATTGGCTTGTCCCAAGCTACCCCTTTCAGCAGCAAGGGCCATGCCCAGCACATTCTGCAGCTATGTAAGAGCAGCTATCCAGAGCCAGGAAGAATAAGAAATGAAAAAACTAGCTGGATTCACTCAGGGAGGGGTAGTTCCTCTCAAGTGAACGTACAGGGTAGGAGCTGCACTTCACATTGAGACTCTCCTCTTCTGAGGTAGTTTTTGTCACTATGCTTTCTGTTTCTGACAGTTCGACAAACACCTGTCTTTCTAGTGGGGAGCCCAGAAGGTGGCTCAGCCCATGACTCACAGGTGGCCAGATAACCTTTCCCTTCTGACTGCAAGGGATTGTCATGTGACCTACGCCTCCCCAGTGAGAGCCCTCCCCAGTGAGAGCCCTCCCTGGAACTTTCCACCACCTGGGCAGGGAAAGAAATCCACCTTCTTTTTACTGGGATCATTAGCTTGCAGGGTAGTACAGGGCAAATGTGCTATGTAAGGAAAGCCTTCTTGGGAAAGAAGCCAATCAAGGAATACAAAATTGAGGAGAAAAAGAGATGGAATAAGTCCTTGGCTCCTACAGGCTTGGAACTGAGACCCATCCCCTGGTCTTCCCATTCCACAAGCCAGTGACTGTCCTCTTCTATTTTTTTTAAAATATTTATTTATTTATTTATTTATTTATTTATTTATTTATTTATTTATTTCAGAGACAGAGAGAGAGTGGGGTCATGTGTGAGCCGGGGAAGGGGCAGAGGGAGAGGAAGAATTCCCAGTTTCCCAGGCAGGGCTCGATCCTATAGACCCTGAGACCACGACCCAGGTGGAAATCAAGAGTTGGATGCCCAACCCACCGAGCAGCACAGGCACCCCGTAAATGTCCTCTTCTGCTTAGAACTGGATTTCTGTCACTTGCAACCAACAATGCCTTAATACAAAGATGACAAGACTTGCACTCACCCTCTCAGGGTTGATGTCCAGAGCGTCACAGACCATGATGGCAAAGTGCTTAGACCTTTCAAAGCTCCCCTTCCCGACACTGTGTGAGCCGTCTATCAGAAACAGGATGTCCACTGCAGCTGAGCACTGCATCACTAGGAAAGAGAAGAATGCAGCGGGGGACAACCGGCTTCCCTGCCCCCTGGTCCCAGGAGGGTCTCCCTCCTGAAGCAGCGTGGAGGCAGAAACAACCTTGGGGTGGATCAGGCTGCTGCTCCTTGGGGCGCATGGGCAAAACTAACACAAGAGAAGGCCCCAGCCAGAGGCTGCCCTCGTCTGTGGCAGGAAGTGCGCTTCCCCCGATCCCCGCCCCCTGCACCCCCCCCCCCCAAAAAAAAAGCACAATTCACACAATGCTTGTGTGGAAGTCTTTGTAATACTTAGAAGAGTCTAATTCAACAATACCAATTGAGCCAGATGAGAGGAGGGGCTTCTGGACCAGTGAGGGATACTGAAGAGCCTTGGTCCCAGCCCTTGGGGGCCACAATTGAGTCCAGGATACAGCCAGATACCCTGGTACAGAAGGTGGCATTACCCCAGAGTTCAAGTGAGGAGAGCATTGACGGTGTCTTCCCAACATGCCATGCACTGCCTCTAGTACTTTATATATTCTCATTTAACTCTTATAACCACCCTAAGTAAATGGCTATTTAAAAAAATTTTTTTAACAGGTTTATTGAGATACTATTCACATACTATAAAATCCATCTATTTAAAGTATATAATACAGGGGGCACCTGGGTGGCTTAGTTGGTTAAACATCTTTATTTCAGCTGCAGTCATGATCACAGGGTTGTGAAATCGAGCCCCGTGCTGGGCTCCATGCTGAGTGTGGAGCCTGCTTGGGATTTTCTCTCTCCCTCTCCTTCTGCCCCTTCCCAATTTGTGCATGTATTCTCTCTCAAAAGATAAACAATTAAAAAATAATAAAATAAAATATATAATTCAGAGACTTTTAGTACATTTACAGATACATTCCATCCTTGACACAGGATTTAGAGCATTGTCTATCACCTCAAAAAGAAACCCTATACCCTTAAGCTATCAGCTCCCTAGCTCCCCACCCCTTTCCTAAATAGATGTATGGTTTTTATTCCCGGTGGACAGATGAGGAAAGGACACAGGGCAATTCAGTAACCTCCCTAAGGCCAAAGTACCAGTAAGTGATGGAACTGGGAAGCAAACCCAGGCTGTCCAGCTCCAGAATCCACAACCATCACCTCACCTGATGGAGAGTGGAAGTCAGAGTGGAAGGCACCACCCAAAAGGCAGTGACTGAGGGAGATTTCACCAGAGAGACAAGGAAGGGACATACAGGGTCTCTGGGAACAGGTTAGTGTGGCTTGAGCACACAGGGTAGATGCTGAAAAGGGTGGAAGAGGAAGAAACATGGTGGGAGATGAGGCTGGTTGGGGGGATGGTGGTCACATAGCAGAGGACTCCCAAGCAAGACCGAGAAATTTAGGAACAAGGATTTACCAAAGGTTTTCACCCAGAATGGAGACCTGGGTCAGGCCTGTTTGGGGAAAATGACTCTGCCACAGTGTGAAAGAAAGATAGGACTGGGGCAAGAACATTCTGGAATAACATGGTTTCCTTTGGGTCCATCATGCAGAGGGGAACATGGGAGTCTAGGCAGTTGAATAACACATGGCCTTACTTTTGCTGGCAGCTGAAATCTTCCCAATGGTCTCCCTGCTTACGTGGACTTCCTGAAGAGGATGAGATGGGCGTACTACGAGAGAAAACACCAGAAGCAATCATGACAAAGTCTTAGTCCGCATCATGTGACCAGAACCAACAGGTAGTAAAAGAGAAAACTGGAATGTGGAGGAATTTAATGATGTTGTCCCTCAAAAATTACCAGATAGATAGCATAAAGAAAACGCTCCAATTACTTCACTTCTATCAGGTACCTTTGTATTTAAAGTTGGGTATTTTGAAGCAAAAAATTCAGAATATACATAGAGGGGAATACAGAGAGCCTGTGATTCTGATGAGTTTTGCCCCTGGCTAGGCATAATAATCGGGTGCCCCTCTGGCAGACAGCACATTGTCATAAAAATTAACCTTGGATATAAACATACAGTTCATAGACAAGCACAGGAGAAAATATCTGAACCCAAACAATGAGATACCCTTGTAACTGTGAAATTTAAATGATCGTCTTCTAAATTCAAATGTAATTGGGGAAAGATCAAATCAGGAAAAGCTTTCCCAGTGGTGGTACTGAAAACTGGTGCAACCCTTTTAGAAAACAGCCGGGCCGAACGAATTAAGAGTCATCAAGCTGCTTACAGCCTGTGCCCCCTGTAGTATCATACCTGGAAAAGGATTCAAAGGAAAACCAATCATAGAGAAGGGGAAAGGTATATTGGGACTCTCCTCTCAGGGTTACTTGTGATGGAGGAATGCTGGAGATAACAAATATCCAGAGAGACAGGGCTACGTGTAAGTGTTGATAAATGTGTTCAGTGCAATTAATATGAACAAGGCTAAGAAGTTTTGGGGTAGGAAGTTCATGAACGTGTCTTTCATTCTTTTATATGACTGATGTCCAGTAAAATTATAATGATGGTATATTTAAAAAATAAAGTCTGGGAGCTGGGGTGACATGCCAAGGAAGCCCCAGGATTGCTGAAGATGAGCCAATCATGATGGAAGTCCTGAAGGCCATGAGAGTGTCACCTTGAGGGCTATTTTGAAAAGCCAAGTACACATGGTTGAGGTCTAGTAGTAGAAGTCCACGTGCAGCTGCTTTCTAAATGCCAATGTGTGGTGGGTAAGCACTGAGGAAATAAAGTGAAGGGGGCAGAGCAGGGGAGCAAGCCAGGCAGGGGCAGATGAAGGAATATGAACATGGGAAACTGCTAGGGCCAGGGGGAGAGGGGACTGGCGGTGGGGAATTGCACCAAGCAGGCACCATTGGGCCCAAGGGGATTTATGACTGCCTGCCAGGGAAGTTATAAGGAGGGAGAAACCAAAGAAAAAGCCAAGGTCTGGGATGGGGATGCCTCTTGCTTTGCAGTACTCCTCCCTGCATCAGCCACCCCCAGGGCTGGCCCCAGCCCTATCTTTTCTGGCTCCTCTCCATTCACCACTCCCTGGGGCAAACTTAAAGTAGTTCCCAGTTCTCCCCACCTCACCTTCAAGTGGATGGTTTTTGCTCACCTGATGCCCCTGCCTCAACCTTGACTCACAGAGGATGGTTCTTGGCCAGAATGCTGAACCAGTAATTAGCCCCACAGACAAGAGCTGTCAGACCAATATCTTTCATGAGGTCTGGGAGAGTTGGCCACTGCGGTTTTGCCACCAGAGGCAGAAACAAGACAAACTACACATAAAGACAGTAGACTGAATTGCAGGGAGAAAAAAATTATCCCATTTGCATTTAAAAATGGCAGATGTTGGGACAGAGGCTGGGCAACACTTCAAAACCAGAAAATTCACTCAATAATTCAGCAAATTGGTCTTCCAGAAAACAGAAGCGCTGCTTCATTGCACTCAGAAAGCAGTAAGATCTTGCTGACTTGAGCCACCCACCAGCCCCCTCGGGCCCCCTCCTGTATAGGCCCAGGTGCTCTAGAAGTGCCCAAGGGCAGGAACACTTCCATCCATCCTCTGCAAAGCCTAGCCCAGCTCTCCATGCAAAGCAAGCACACTAAGGCTTCCCAAAGAAGTCCACGAATTACTGCAAAGGTTCCAGGAGCCAAGGAACCTCCAAGACCATCCAAAGAACAGAAAAACACTGTTCCTTTTTAAAAGTCTTATCAGCAAATTTCCCAGCTGAAGACCAGCCAGCAGCCTCCCCCCTGAGAGGAAGGAAGAGGAGCTCTGAGACCAGAGACCACTCACTGAAGAGGTTACCCAGCTAATGTGTGCTGTGCTGTGTGCTCAGCTGTTACGGCAGGTGCTAGGCTTCAGATGAGCCCTGCTTGTGCCTTGGGTGACGTCCCCACTGCTCTCCTGTGAAGTTACCTCAGGACTCTGCAGAGCTTGCCCCTGGAATAGGGGGCTGATGACTGGGTGACTCTTGCTTCCTCTTCTAACCAAAGCAGCTCAGCCTCTGGAGGCCATCTACCTGGGCGCCAGAACTTTAATCTCCTGCAGGGAGGGGTGGGCGCTAAGGACTGAGAATCACGAGTCTGGTCAAACCCTTTCACTTTACCGGTAAGAGAGCAGAGGCCTAGTCAGATGATTCCTGCACCTTCTCCTCCCCGCAGAGGAACCCAGAGTGGTGAGGCCAGCTGAGAAGTCGAGGCAGGTGTTTGTCCCAGCTCTGCTACCAATAGCTGTGTGACTCTGAGCAAGTCACAGGCATCACTGGGCCACCCCCACCTCATCTGTACAGCCCAGGGATGGTCATATCAAGTGCTCTGTAAACTGGATAGGGCTACAGGAGGTAAAGTTCTGCAATAAACTACAGCGGAACCTGGACTGTGCCTGAGCCTCAAGGACCTCATTCAGGTCCTGTCCCCAAACATATCTCATTGCCCCAGGCCCCTAACCCAGAAGCTACTATATTATTCCATCTATCCACATGGCTTAGAGAGGGGGTTGGGTGGGTTGAACAACCACCCACCTTCTCAGCCTCTCTCATGTCCCCAGACTCCAGGGAACAGGCAGGTGTTGACAGATTCAACATAGCAGAGAGTCTCACAGATCACAAGAGAATCCTGAGCCAGACTCAGATGGCCAGACAGGCTGTCCACTTGTTCTTACTTGTAGGACAACCTGTGAGACATTCTGATTCCTTTCTACCACCTCATTTTAACAAGGCTAGAACTTGGGAGGGGAGTAAAGACAAAGTTGATCTGCTCCATTATTCATTCATTAATCCACTTCTGGAGCACTTCTATGCACCAGGCCCAATGCTAGGTGCCAAGATTATATAGCAGCACATAAACAATATGCAAAATCTCTTTCTCATGGAGCTTATATCTGGTACAGAAGATGGATACTAAGTTTTTAAAAATTCACACAGAAGTAAACTCCTATCTGTGTTAAGTGTTACATAGCAGAGGTGCTCGGGGCTATAGGTATTAAGGGAACTGACCTGACCTGGGGAACCTGGAGGAGCTGTACTGGGTGCTGAAGTAGTTTACCAGGTGGCAGTGTTGGGTGAGGGGGTGATCCAGGCAGTGGGGTCACCTACTGAAAACCCCTAGGCAGGAAGGGAGCATGGCAGCTGGGCAGGATTAGGAGGAATGTGGGCTGTGGTGCAGAGGGAGAGGGTACCAGAGGGCACTAGAGGTGGTATGGGGTCAGATCAAGCAAGGTCTCTTAAGAGCAGTAGATACCATTTAAAAATTTTAAGCAAGGGGAGCCTGGGTGGCTCAGTCGGTTAAGCATCTGCCTTCAGCTCAGGTCATGATCCTGGAGTCTTGGGATCAAGCCCACATCAGGCTCCCTGATCAGCAGCAAGCCTGCTTCTCTTTTCCCTCTGAGCCTCCCCGCTCCTGCTCTCTCTCTCTGTGACTCTCAAATAAACTAAAAAAAAAAAAAAAAAAAAAAAAAAAAAAAAAAAAAAAAAAATTTAGGCAAGGGCTAGTAGGAGTGGAGAGGGGTCCTGGTATGATCAGATTTGCCTTTTGGTTTTTTCATTTTTGTTTTTTTAAAAGATTTTTTTATTTTAGAGAAAGAGAGTGAGAGGGGGTGGGGGTAGAGGGAGAGTATCTCCAGCAGACTCTGGAGTGCAGAGTCCAACGTGGGGCTTGATCTCATGACCCTGAGATAACTGGAGCCAAAATCAAGAGTCAGATGTCTAATCAACTGAGCCATCCTGATGCACCCCAGATTTGCATTTTGAAAGGACTGTTCTGTGGACAATGGGCTGGAGTGAAACCAGATGGAGGTAGGGAGATCAATCAGGAGACTACTGCAGTGATCCAATCATGAAACAATGGGGCTCACACTAGGCAGGTGGCCATGGAGTAGGGAGTTGCAGATGTATTTGAGAAGTTAAAATACTCTAGAAGTTAAAATCAACAGAATGTAAAGCAAACCAAATGCCACAACACCTTACCCCTGACCAAAAAAACTTACCTCCAGAAAACAGGAAAACGAAGAGAACTTCCAGCCATGGGACAGAGGGCATGTTGGTACAACTACAGGGCAGGAAAAAAGCATCAGCAATTAGTTCTGTTCACCCCAAGTCACCCCCAAATAAAAGGACAGCTACTCAGCCTTTCCCAGGCACAAAGATGACCCTACAGGCTCCTCCTTGCCACAAAAACTATATTAGCCATGAAAAGACCCAAACTCCCTAAAAGTCATGGGAGACTTTACTCCAATGATTTTGCTTTCAAAGGACAGTCTAACATCTTCCCTAGACACCTAACCGCTCCCCGCCCCCACCCCCCAACCCCTGCAGGTCCTTCATAGACTCCAGGAAGCTATGCTCTGCCCAAGGTCGAGTCCTCAGCCAGGCCCTGACCAGCCACATGACCTTAAGTCTCTCCCTCTCAATGCCTCTGTTTCTTATGAGGAGTTAGAGAGATTGAAGATTTGATTTCCAATGTCCTCATTTTCTGAAATGTTCTAGCAAGGTGATGAAGCCTCCACTTTCTAAGTTATTTATAAAAAGCAGTGTGGCTAAGGAAGCCAACAAAAGAGGTTTTTTTATTATTATTATTATTGCCTAATAACGCTTACAGTATAGGTAACATTCAGTTCCATGGAGCCTGATAACAATTTTTGAAGGAGATAGGGGTGGAAAGTAAGAGCTTTTAATAAGAACTATAGACAAGGGATCCCTGGGTGGCACAGCGGTTTAGCGCCTGCCTTTGGCCCAGGGCACGATCCTGGAGACCCAGGATCGAATCCCACGTTGGGCTCCTGGTGCATGGAGCCTGCTTCTCCCTCTGCCTGTGTCTCTGCCTCCCTCTCTCTCTCTCTGTGACTATCATAAATAAATAAAAATTTTAAAAATTTTATTAAAAAAAAAAGAACTATAGATAATAACTTTGATTCTGTAAGAGCACATACATGAGATATACTTCTAATTTTAGCTGTGAAATGGATCATTCATTATCTTTTTGACCACAAAGATATGATGTACAATTCAGATGCTCTTACACATTAGCAAGTATACTAGCAAGTAGTATAAGAACTGAAAGGATCACAAAGAATGAAATTTAGACTTTTTTTCCCCAATACAATTTAGCAGGGAAAAATCTGAAACTACCTGAAGGTTCTAGAAATTATTATTATTATTATTATTATTATTATTATTATTTGCCTATTGGGATCTAATACATTCAATGTCTCACCCTCCACATTAAACCTGTTAAAAAAAAAAAAAAAAAGATGTGAAAGAGCAAGGCCATAGATAGATCTGACTGAAGTTTCTTTCTGTTAAACACATAATGCTGACACTCACTCAGGAGACAATTCCAAAGAGAAAAATCCTAGGCACAGACATGGAAAGGGAAACACTGCAGGGTCCCCCCAGGTGCCTCCTCACAGCGGAGGGTGAGGTGGTGGGTCACAGGGTGGAGTATTCAGGGGGCAGCCTGGGGCAGAGAAACTCATTTCTATCTGATGTACCCAAATCAGAAAGTCCCTGTAGGGATCCCTGGGTGGTGCAGCGGTTTAGTGCCTGCCTTTGGCCCAGGGCGCGATCCTGGAGACCCGGGATCAAATCCCACGTCGGGCTCCCGGTGCATGGAGCCTGCTTCTCCCTCTGCCTGTGTCTCTGCCTCTCTCTCTCTCTGTGTGACTATCATAAATAAATAAATAAATAAATAAATAAATAAATAAATAAATAAATAAATAAATAAATAAATAAAGATATATATATAGAAAGTCCCTGTAAACTTTTTTTTTTAAGATTTATTTATTCATGAGAGCCACACGGAGAGAGGCAGAGACACAGGCAGAGGGAGAAACAGTCTCCCTGAGGGGAGCCTGGAAGTAGGACTCAATCCTAGGACCCCGGGATCACGACCTGAGCTGAAGGCAGATGCTCAACCACTAAGTCACCCAGGTGTCCCTCCCTGTAACCTCTTAAGTAAACAGCGCTCTCCTGAATCTAAGAATGTGGCTGGCTAGGCTGGGGCGCCAAGTTTTCATTGATGTATCTTGGGTCTTGGAACTTCCACATCTCCACTGGCTGACGTCACTTATCCAAAATGTAGGGTAAGAGTTTCCTGCTCATCCTCAGTAGCTCACCAAAGTGCCTTTAACATACCCTGCACTAAAATGAATCCTGCTGTCAGACACACTCCACTGTCTCTGCTGGGGCATTGAGAACACGTCTCCCAGCTGCAGCAACAAAACAGAACGTGAGTCCTCACTGAGAGGGTTCTGAGCAGGCTGGGAGCAAGGGCTGCCTTGGAAATCAAAATTCTCCAAGAAATGTAGATTCTCTTGCAAGAAAGTTTAAAATGACCCAGCTCGTGTTCCTATCAGGTGCTACTGCCAGACGTACTTGGAACTGCAGGAAATTTGAATAAACGGTGGGCAGTGCTTCAAGGGACAGCACTGACCCCTCAGGCCTGCGTTCCTTCTCTCAGGAAGCAGGCTCTGGGGACCGAGAGGGTCATGACAAGGTGTGGAAGGGGAAGCTCAGAGTGAATGAGCTGGACACACCTGAGAGATGACAGGAGGGTCACAGAGGCACACAAGTGCCAGTGTGCATGTGTTGGGGGCAGTCCCTGACAGTCACACACCTTGGGTCTCCAGCTCCTAATCCAGCATGCTTGCCTTGGACCATGCCGCTTCTGGCTCTGAGGTCAGCTCTGGGACCCTGAGCCCCCGCTCAGAACTCCATCCAGGCAGAAAAGGCACACCTGCAGGTGACTAGGCCAGGGAGGGGCTGCACCCGGAGTCCGGGAACCCCACTTCTCATGGGATGACATGGATGCCTTGTTTACAACACAAGGAGGCTGGGCCGGATGCTGCTAAGGTGGCCTCTGGTGGCAAATATCTCCATCGGGGACCTATGATGGTCAGACCTTACTCTACTCTATTCAGCTTCTTGGATTGCAAACATTTCTGAAACAAAGTAGATCAGACGTCCCAATCAGCTGATAGTCTTTGTGCCTCAAATGACCGTGAGGCTCACATCTTCCCCTAATCTAAGTGGCCAGTGGAGAGTGAATATTAGAAAAGCAAGAGAGTCAGGAGCTCTCACAGAGGTAAAGATGGACAGAGAGGATACAGGTGGTGTGGCTGACGCAGTTCCTGTTACCTTCCCACCCGGCACATGCCAGCAAGACAGACCTTCCCTTTCCCCCAAAACACCTTTCCTTTCCTCTCACTCCAAACAACAGATGAAGGACAAGTTCCTGGCAGGGTTAAGGCTTGGGGACAAGAGACAGTGCAATGCTGTCCAGTCCTTAGGCTCAGGATGATTTCTAGGGCCACAGCTCTGACCCTGGGCACATGCAGGATTCTGAGGCCAATCGATTTTTTTTTTTTAAATAAAAGCAGGATTCTAGCAGCCTCCCCAGGCTGCCATGAAGTATCAAAGGTTCCTAATGCAGAGTAAGGCACTCAGGAAACATGGTGTCCCCTCCCTCTGCTATGAAACAAACCAAAGCAACTCCGTCTTGCTCTTATGTGCCTCTGCATGCCTAGGTGAATTTTTTTTTTTTTCGGAATCTTCTAAGTGTCTGCTCATTAAAACAAAATTTATGTTGGCAATCTGCAAATCAATGCAAGAAGTCAAATGCCCCCCGATATGTGTGTAGACCAGATGGTGCTGGCTCTGGGACCTCAGCACCACCTCCCTCCCGTGTGCCCACAGCACGGCCCGTCATCTCACACAGCCCACCCTGAAACTGCCTGCTTATATGTTTATCTCGCCTGCCAGGTGGCAAAAGCCTCAGGGACTGAATTGTGGTCTCTGCTGGAGCCCCAGCCGCCTGCGCTTGTCTGGCACACAGTAGGTGAGATGTGTGCTTGCTGGGTAAACTACACACCAGCACGCCTACTTCCAGACGAATCTTTGTGCTCACTACACTCACTGCATTCTTTTTTTATGCCAAGATAAATGAAATGAATGCCACTTTGGTGCTGGTGAAGTATTAATAGCACTCTTTGCTGTCTGTTCCCACCCATCATCTAAAAACATTCAGTCTACCCCCATACCAAAACCTGCTTGCAATACTAATTCCACATGCTAAACACAACCTTGCATCTAAAAACTTTTTTTTTAAGGATGAATTTCATAGTAAAAATCCAACAGCTACTACCATCTAGTGAGCAGTAAAAATACCATGTGTCTAACACCAGGGTCCATACTGCTGCATAGTTTTGCTATTAATCCTTGCAGTCAACCAGTAAGAGTGTTATCCCCAAATTACAGATGAAAAAACTGAGGCACAGAAAAGTTGTTTTGCCCCAGGTTACACAGCTCATCAGTGGATCATTTTCCCTTCTGGCCTCCCAGTGATCTGTTCAACCCATCCCCTTCCTGATTCTGGGAGATTAAAGTAGAGGAACAGGAGCATAATTAAAAATCTGCCACCTGAATCTGCCCTTTGGCAGTTTTCCACAAGCTAATATCTGCCAGCAACTCCCACACTCAGCACACAATGTGAAAAGATTTCCAGAACTCTTTGCATTCTTGTACACAGTAGTCAGGAGTGGTCTGCAACCTAGGGCAGAAACAATCATTAGTTCCCAAGTAAGCCTTGTCAAGCCTTTTCCATTGCAAACACCTCACTCCTCATTTGTTCCTTTTTGTCATATTACTCATGTTAATCCCACATTATTCCTGGCTCCTGGGGCCCTCACACATGGGCCCAGCAGCTCTTCACCCCCTTGCCCTCCCTCTTCTGGTTCCACGCAGCACCCCCCAGCACTGAGGGCAGAAGGTAAGTCAGGTTGGCTGCAGGGCTCCACAAAACACAGGGATTACACTTGCCATAATACAGGAAGAAACAAAGGCAAAAAAAAAAAAAAAAAAAAAAAAGGCTACTTTTGAAAAAGAAGAGCCAGATTGGCAAGAGTTGAAGGCAGTTTTGCAGGACAATGCCTGCCTTTTCCTCTATGATTGGAAATGAAATAAGTTCGAGGTGTAAAAGGAAACCACCTCCACCTCCTTACAAAATGCAATGCCAACCCCAAAATATTAGATTAGCCTCTGGCAGCCTCCTCTCAATCAGTTAGATGGAAATCTGAGCCCTTTACAAGAACAGGCAACACCTGAACAGACAGACTTTAAAATCGGAGGTAAAAGCATCAAGCTAGGAAGCCCCTGCTGTCTTTCACTATAATACTCAGCTGCCTTGGCCTTTTGGCAAAACACTTGGTTCAGGCCCAGGGACTCGGACCACATGTTTCTAGGTTGATAGAGCAGAGGGAGCATATTGAAAGCTGCTCAGGAAAAGTCATGCTCCCTCTAAAAGAATCACAAATTATTAGAATCCAACAGTTGGAAAACCAGAAGCCAGCACCAAGGGATGAATGATGTGCTGCACGGATTCCCTGGTCAGACAGGCATGAATCTCAGGGCTCCCTACTCTCGACACACCTGCTGGGAGACATTTGTAGCCAAGAGGGATTCTGATGTTTGCTCTGATGATATTTGAAAACCCCCTAAGACCCAAGTTCATTGGATTTTGGGAAGCAGGAGTATAAGAGAATGCACATAGGACTATAAGTCCAGAGACAGAATTCCAGACTAGTTCTGCTTTTGACTACCTGGGTGACTGCAAAAGGAACAGCTTCCCTGGTCTCGGGGTCATTCATCTAGCAACTGGGGTGAATCTCAGTTTCACAAACTCTGGAACTCAGGCCGCGCTGTATAACGATCCAGTGAAACAGGATGTGAACATCCCTCCTAATGGTAAAACACTTTCTAGGGACACTTGAGTGGCTCAGCGGTTGACTGTCTGCCTTCGGCTCGGGGCATGATCCCCGGGTCCTGGGATCCAGTCCTGCATCAGGCTCCCCACAGGGAGCCTGGTTCTCCCTCTGCCTGTGTCTCTGCCTCTCTCTGTGTGTCTCTCATGAATAAATAAATAAAATCTTTAAAAATAAATAAAATAAAATCTTTAATATAAAACCCTTTCTACATGTACAATGTTAAAGAATGGTCATGACATTTAATAGATTAATACCTATAACCCCATAGAGCAGACATGATCATTCCTAATTTTATACATAAGAAAATGGTCTCATAGAAGTTGAGACCCAAGGTTGAAGAGCTGGTGAACCACAAGTCTGGAATCCAGCCCAGGTCTTCTGACATGGGCAGCCTGGCTGTGCAAGAAACATGCAGTAAACAGAAGTGCAAAGAGCAATAGGGCATTGGAAAGCCCAGACATGAGCCTCTCAGTAAATTCCTTCACCTCAGTCTTTCAATTTCCTTCCCTCAATAGTGGGGGTGACAACATCCATCCTATTTACCCAAGAAGGATGCCAGGATCACATGAGACCACAGTGCAAAAGTGTCCTGGGTGAGGGCAAAGTTTCCTAAATGGAGAGTAAGGAAACCCAGTAGAAGAGAAGGGACTCAGATCAGGAAAGGGAATGAAGGATCCAAAAGAGTAATCACATTGAGGGCAGGGCCACAGGTAAGCCTGTGGGTAAGGACGGAAGAGGTCTGGAGCTGTCTACAAAATGAAGGGTAAACTAAAGAAAGGGGACCTCCAGTGCATTCAGGTGTCCCAGGGAGCTGGCCTTGGGTGATGCTGCAGCAGGGGCTGGAAAGGCCTCCCTCCCCCTCGTGCAGCATCCCCGGGAAACCTACATGAGCCTTGCGGATGATGGGAGGGGTTTATTTTATTTGGAAAAATAAATTCCTTGTAGGATAAAATTAAAAGTTGGGATGAAAATTTAAAATTTTGTTGCATTCCTCCTGATGAAAATTCTTCTTAAACTGAATCTGTGTAGTGCAGAAGCACAAACGTTTGAGGACAACTGCTCTAAAACATCTCACAGTGTTCCTGACCCTTCCAACGATATAAGAATTTCACTTCCTCAACAAAAACTATAAAGCATCTGCCCTGTGCCCAGCACCTTGTCAGGTATTGGGGGCACAATGAAAATACTCTGCAAGATACACACAAGATGGGGGCACTAGTAACAAAGGCTCTTTATTTACACCAGGTTATCCCAAATGTCATCATTTGCCAATTAATGACTGTGCCATTTATACAGCTCATTAAAAACCTAGGAGTCTGGGTTCCTGGGGTGTCTTTTGCCCTCTCGAGGTCTGTTTCCTCATCTGTAAGAATATGGGCATCTATGATTCACTTCGAAGGGGACCAGAGCCTCTGGGGGGAAGGGGGCAGTTACTCCAAGCTTTGGATGGTAGGCCAAAAACTAGATTTAAAGAAAAATAGGTCACTGATGGTTTTCAAACAGGTGTGATGAAGGAATTCCCTTGTCTCTTCCCTAGGATTTGTCTGGGGACCTTGTCTGGAAAATTCTTACACCATCAAGAGACAGTTCTGGGTTGGATTTCTACAAAAGAAGAGTTAAGGACCATATCCTAGGTGAAGAACAGCCCATGGAGCCTTGTGCCTCCATCAGCAACAAGAAGAGAATGGCTGTAGGCTGGCTGCTGAAAGCCAACAGCACTAAACAAATTCACTCACATGGCCTTTGCCAACTGCAGTGGTACCTCTCTGACTTTTCTGACTTGTTCCTACTCTTTTCTGACTCTTTCCTCAACAAATGCACATTTCTTACTATAATGCCACAACGGAAGCCAGACAGACTTTGAATTTTTACATCTGAAATTATAAAACATTTAAAGGTGGGGGGGGGGGAGGATTGTTTAATTAGAGAACCTCAAAATTTGAAAGTCATACAGGTTCTGATTATTCAGTTCCAAGACACCAAACACACTGCAGGTGTCCCCACTTAAAGGCCCCTCTTGGCTGGAGAGCCACAGATTCCACAGGGGCAGGAAGGTGCCTCCTCCCTTTTCTGCCTGGGTACCCATTAGTTTTTTAAATCAATGCCACCTGGCAAGTTTCAAAGGTGCAATTCTGAGGCCCTCCGTGTACTCTCCCAGCAGGTGGCCAAGCGCCCAGGCCCCAAGGAGGAGGAATGCAGGAAGGGGTGGGGGTGGGGGATCCCCCGTGATGCGGAATCACCAGGAGTACAGATCCCCCAGCCTCCCCATGCCCAGGGGCAAGTGGCTTTGGACGGCCCTTCTAGGGCTCTTCTTGCAGAGGCTTCGCTGGGGCGGGGGGAGAGGGGGGGGACTCCACTGCTGAGAAAACCGCACAGGAGTCCCCTTAACGGCAGCACACGCCCTGAGGAGCATGTCCCCAAAGCATTTATCAGAAAGCTGAGTCCCCCCCCCCCCCCCCCCCGCAGCCTCCCGGTCAGGAGAATCGCTGTCCCAGGCAGGTCGGGGTTAGTACCTGGCTCCGTCCTCCACCCACAGCACCGAGCCCTGCCCCTTACCTGTGCTCGGCGCCGCGGACCCCTGCGCCCTCCGCACGGCCCGTGCCCAGGCCGCCGGCCGGGAGCCCCGCGCGAGGAGGTGCGCGCCAGGTGCGCTCTGCCCCGGGACGCCCGCGGCCCGGGGAGCGCTCAGGTGCGGCGCCAACAAAGCCGAACAAAGCCCGCAACGCGGCGTCCACGCGGGGCCGCAGGGGGCCGCGCGTCCCCACCCCGGGAGCGCCACCTGGGACCCGGCGCCCCCACCCCCCCGCCCGAGGCCGCTGGCGGGGTCCGGGGTGCGGGGTGCGGGGCCGGCTGGGGCTGGGGCTGGGGCTGGGGCTGGGGCTGGGGCTGGGGCTGGGGCCGGGGCCGGGGCTGGGGCTGGGCTCACCCGGACGAGCGCGGCGGGGAGCGCACGGCGGGCGGGCGGCGCGGCTGCAGAGCTGGCCCTGGGGCTCGGCTCGGGCCAGGGGGCGCTGCAGGCCCGCGGGAGGGGCGCGGGGGGTGGGGAGCCACGTGGGCACCTGTTGTTCGCCGCGAGGGGAGGCGGCGAGCGCGGCGCTCCGGGAACTGAGCCTGCATCGCTCCTCGGGCTTGACAACACTGTGGCCACGGCCCGCAAATAAGCCAAAGTACTTACCTGCGCGCGGGTCTCCGGCCTCTGAGCGGGGGAGCGGGGAACGCTGGCACCCCTGTCGACTCCGCAGGATTTATTGCTCAGATCCGTGCGAAAATGTTGGCTTTGGCATCGCTTCTATTTGTCGCGGCAAATGCCGTTTACCTGCCTGTGCAGTTCTTGCAGGTGGGAAGTAATAAGCGGGTCTTTTTGGCCGGCGTCCTCGATTAAGCCTAGGAGGTGCCGGATTTTTAAAAATCAAATGATAGCGAGCAAAATGGCATAATGCCCATATATCGTTAAGCACTGAGTAAGTGTTGGCTATTCCTGCATAATCTATAGTTTCATGTTTCATCAATAAGGTGTCATTTGCACAATGTGTGTTCGTCGCAAAGAAAATGCCTGTGAGGAATTTGCAGAACCACACCTATTTCACCACCCAGAGATAATCACTGTTAGCAGGGTGTGTGTTCTTCCAGTGTCCTTCTACTCACATAAAAATTTACATTTTCAGTTCAGTCCATACACACCATAACAATCAACAATTTCTTTTTGAACATCTATACTTTTAGCCACTACTTTGTTCTAATGTATTTAACCTACTGTTGAACATTGACTTTTTTTAAAAAAGATTTTTATTTATTCATGAGAGACACAGGCAGAGGGAGAAGCAGGCTCCACACAGGGAGCCTGATGTGGGACTCGATCCCCGGTCTCCAGGATCACGCCCTGGGCTGAGGGCGGTGCTAAACCACTGAGCCACTTGGGCTGCCTGAACATTAACTTTTAATTATAGAATTAGGCGTTTGTTTTTGTTCACTTACTTGGAGCAGAGTGCAAGAAGGTAAATTTCTAGATTATAGGGTATAGGCAATTTAAGGCTTCTGATGTGTATTGTCAAACTTCCCTGTAGGAACATCAAACTGTTTCCTCTTTTCCATACCCCTCCATTATTCCTGGAAATTTCAGTCCAATAGACCAAGTTTACATTTTTCCTTTAAAACAAATTAAGACATTTCACTTTGTCTCATTGTCAGTTGATTTCCAACATTCCCAACACTGACAGCTTCCAGTGAAAGTGACCTGTGATAAGTAAATCTTTCAAATTCACAGAATTGGGGGAAAGGAGGATTCATTTTTCACCTAATTCCTTCCAACACTAGGTAAAAATGGAGCCATGCCAGAGCAGCATAAGCAATACAGGAGACCCATGCAGGGGAACTTAGCAGATCTAAATGCTTAGTGGAAGAAAGGGGGGTGTTGTATCTCTACTTCTGGATCGGCATGGTCTCACAGAAAGGTAATGCAAGTAAATAGGTCATTTTAAATGTTCTAGCTGCCACGTTTTAAAAAGCGTAAAGGAATAGTTGAAACTAATATTAGCCCAGATCCCAAATATCTTGTGTAACCAATGTAAAATATATAGTCTTCAGAATTCTGTATTTCATTTTATAGCACACCTCAATTTGGACTGGCCATATTTTAAGTGTCCAATAGCCACATGTAGGGAATGTCCTGTGCCACTGCAGAGGTTTGAGAAGGGCAGACCAAGTCTTGCCAAAAGTGGAAATTTCATAGCTGACAGCCCTCTCTCCCACCTGTTACGATTGGTTGCTAAGCTAACATTTATCAGCACATCTTGACCCAATAAGGTCTACCTTAGAGAAGTCAGATTTCAGGCATGCCTGAGGGGCTCAGTGGTTGAGCCTCTGCCTTTGGCTCAGGATGTGATCCTGGAGTTCCAGGATCAAGTCCTGCATCAGGCTCCTGCATGGAGCCATGGAGCCTGCTTCTCCCTCTGCCTATGTCTCTGTGTCTCTGACTCCCATGAATAAGTAAAATCTTTAACAAAAAAGCCAGATTTCAATTCTGGACGCTGACAGCTTGATGGCTTTAACTGGGGGGCATTTCACATTTTCATTCCATTAATCCTGGAGTAGTAAAAGGCTACAACTATAAATACTGGTGGAGCTACCAGTTGCTTCAAACTCCTTCACATCAAAGTATAGTCCTGTCAGATCTGGCAAACGTGCATACAGGGTAGAGGGAAAGGCAGGAGACCAGGCTACGGAGAATGGGAGAGGTGGAGGCTTTTTACACAAAGCTGGGCAGCTACTCCTGTTATCCACAGCAAATCCTTGTTTGTAAAGATTTGTGGAAATTTTAAAAAGTCATTGACCATCACCCCAAAGAGTTTGTGAGGCTCTTGCTTCCAAGGACTTACCTTATCCATCTTTGTAGCCCCAATACTTGCTAACTCTATGACGTGCCTTTATACAACATGAATTGTCCTATACAGCATGCCTCGGTGAACATACAAGGCATGAAAACATCTATGAATTTCATGCAGAGAGTAATTGGGGACTTCAGGACTCAGCAATACAAAGGAGACCCCCCCAGTGTTGTGGAATGACCATTGCTTTGGAAATGAGGGAATCGGGGGTTTCCGATCCAGCTCTCCCACCTACTGGCTTTGTGAGAGAGAAAAGATGCTTCACTTTTAAATGCTCAGTTTTCTGGCCTATAAAATTACAGGTTTAGGAGTGCAATGGTTCCCAAACCTGTGGAAGCCCCAAATTATTTGTACCTCGTCCCCCTAAATGATGAAAGCTAGGTGGAACAGGTATGAAAAGACCCAGAGGAGGATAGGTTATAGAACTGCAAATGTGGATTTCCCAGAACTCACTAGAAAGGTAAAAGAACAGGAAACCACATATTAAAATGGCCAAGAAATCATCCCAGAAGAAACAAAGGGCCTGATTCTCAAGTGCTCCACAGGCAGCACATTATTAAGCCAGAGTAAAACCCACAGAGCAAAGGGCAGTGAAAGAACAATGTCGTGGCAGGGGGACTTGAGGAACAGAAACACTGCATCTCAAAGCCCTAGAGACCCTTAGGTTTGGGGTAAGCACCAACTGCTCTAAGAGCTAAAGCATACAACCCAACTCCTTAAGACAATGAGAAGAATCACACACAAGGTTATTGGATTTATTTTTGGGAAATGGAATGCTTTCTGGCTGAATAAGGAAACACAGAATGCCTCCAAAGGCAAGGGCTTGGGTAACAGTCATTTGACCAACACCCAAAACTGTAAGCACTTCTCCTAACTGCCAATACTTCCAAATTTTTATCTTCAGTTTTTACACATGGATGATTGCCATACTGTGTGTTGAATGCATTCTGAGAGGAATCTGGGCCCAACCTTGGGGGCAGAATGGGCTTATTATAAGCCTCAGTCTGTCTCATTTCCTGGAAGGTTTATCAGTACAAGGTTTTAAGAGTAGCATCACTTCAGTGTCTGAAGGTAAAAAGGAAAGTGCAGGAAAATGGATGAGGCTGGGCAGTTCAAGTCTTCAGTGAAACCAATTCCAGGTTATCTGAAGGCTACTGCTGAGGTTCGAGGCTTCCTAGGGAAGTGGACAGCCGTGTCTAAGCGGGAACTTGACTCACATTCAGGGCAGCAAAAAGCTTGTCAGATTTCTGGGTGAGCCTCTGCCACTCCAACCCTGTGCACACATGCAGTAGTCTTACTATAACTTGAACCTTGCTTTAATTCTGGCAAGCAAAACATCACCCTAGGAATCGGAGTGTTTGGAATCACAGGCTGCCCTCCAATTCCTTTCATCTGGAAAAACAAGGCAAAAACCATCCTTGAGAATCCTGTGTGTTTAATGAGTAAACACAGTGTGGGTGCATGACCAGCTACAGAACCACCTACACTGGTGAGTAGCCTCGGGCTACTACTCTCCAGCCTGCCCCAGAAGGGATCAGTTTGCCCAGTCTGGGCAGTAGTTGTGTTATGATGAGCCCACCAGTTACACTAATAGTTTACCACTCTGGGCTGGCAGCTTCCCAGGAGCAAGTCTTGTGATCACTTAATTCCCCTCTTGGAATATGTCTGTTGAGGGCCCTGCAGGCAGATAAAGATCCTCATCTACTGGTTTTCTGGCACGCTTACTATATAGCGGGAGAGCTCAAGTTCAGCATATTAACAACCTCCATTCAGTTTTGTGACTTTTACATGTCTAGTTGCCCCAGGCGAAAGAATTCTACCAAAAAAAAAAAGGCATATCAAATATACTTCCACATCCACACCTTTATCTCAATATTTACATGGCCTCTGCCAAAGGTTAATTTGATTATACAGTTTCAGCAATATTGTACTTATCTGACTGAACTATGTATTTTGAGGGAAATGGAACACCCAAATCAGAAGGTGTGATAGATCATACATGACCCTAATGCACAATAAACACAGCACCTACCTTGATCCCAGGTAAGTAGCTAGAGGTCAATAAATACTTGAATGTTAATTAAAATAGGTCCAGTAGAGGATTATAGAACATTAATTCAGATCTCTACTTGTGAAACTAGTGCTATAGATTAATTAGTATTCGTCTCTTTGGGGGAACAAGACAAATAGGTGGACCACCAAGTAATATTAAACTCCACTTAAACTCTTTGTATTCGGATTTCTAGTACCATAAAAAACAGTGGAATCTAAGAAACTGACTTATTTTTTTTATGTGTTCTTTGACTTGCTTCTCTAATGTTCCACTATGAAAAGGCCAATTTTGTGATTACTTGGTTTTCATCTGCATTTTCATGGTGGCTGGAATTGAACTGAGAATGAACTAATCTTCCATTGCTCCTACTATATAGAGAAAGTTAGCAAAACAGCAGCCACAAGAACATAAGAATGAAAAAGTGAAAGAATTTTGAGCAAAGCAGCACACATTTTCATCTAATAAAAGTGGAATGTTTGAACTTTTATTTTTAAATAAATTTATTTTTAATTGGTGTTCAATTTGCCAATGTACAGAATACAGAACACCCAGTGCTCATCCCGTCAAGTGCCCACCTCAGTGCCCGCCACCCAGTCACCCCGACCCCCTGCCCTCCTCCCCTTCCACCACCCCTAGGTTCATTTCCCAGAGTTTGGAGTCTTCCATGTTCTGTCTCCCTTTCTGATATTTCCCACTCATTTTTTTCTCCTTTCCCCTTTATTCCCCTTCACTATTTTATATTCCCCAAATGAATGAGACCATATAATGTTTGTCCTTCTCCAATTGATTTATTTCACTCAGCATAATACCCTCCAGTTCCATCCACGTCGAAGCAAATGGTGGGTATTTGTCGTTTCTAACGGCTGAGTAATATTCCATTGTATACACAGACCACATCTTTATCCATTCATCTTTCGATGGACACCGAGGCTCCTTCCAGTGTGGCTATTGTAGACATTGCTGCTATAAACATCTGGGTGCAGGTGTCCTGGCGCTTCATTGCATCTGCTTCTTTGGGGTAAATCCCCAGCAGTGCAATTGCTGGGTCATAGGGCAGATCTATTTTTAACTCTTTGAAGAACCTCCACAATTTTCCAGAGTGGCTGCACCAGTTCACATTCCCACCAACAGTGTAAGAGGGTTCCCCTCTCTCCACATCCTCTCCAACATTTGTGGTTTCCTGCCTTGTTAATTTTCCCCATTCTCACTGGTGTGAGGTGGTATCTCATTGTGGTTTTGATTTGTATTTCCCTGATAGCCAGTGATGCAAAGCATTTTCTCATGTGCGTGTTGGCCATGTCTATGTCTTCCTCTGTGAGATTTCTGTTCATGTCTTTTGCCCATTTCATGATTGGATTGTTTCTTTGCTGTTGAGTTTAATAAGTTCTTTATAGATCTTGGAAACTAGCCCTTAATCTGATACATCATTTGCAAATATCTTCTCCCATTCTGTAGGTTGTCTTTGAGTTTTGTTGACTGTATCCTTTGCTGTGCAAAAGCTTATCTTGATGAAATCCCAATAGTTCATTCTTGCTTTTGTTTCTTTTGCCTTCGTGGTTGTATCTTGCAAGAAGTTACTGTGGCCATGTTCAAAAAGGGTGTTGCCTGTGTTCTCCTCTAGGATTTTGATGGACTCTTGTATCACATTTAGATCTTTCATCCATTTTGAGTTTATCTTCCTGTATGGTGCAAGAGAGTGGTCTAGTTTCATTCTTCTGCATGTGGATGTCCAATTTTCCCAGCACCATTTATTGAAGAGACTGTGTTTTTTCCAGTGGATAGTCTTTCCTCCTTTGTCGAACATTAGTTGACCATAAAGTTGAGGGTCCACTTCTGGATTCTCTATTCTGTTCCATTGATCTATGTGTCTGTTTTTGTGCCAGTACCATACTGTCTTGATGACCACAGCTTTGTAGTACAACCTGAAATCTGGCATTGTGATGCCCCCAGATATGGTTTTCTTTTTTAAAATTCCCCTGGCTATTCGGGGTCTTTTCTGATTACACACAAATCTTAAAATAATTTGTTCTAACTCTCTGAAGAAAGTCCATGGTATTTTGATAGGGATTGCATTAAATGTGTAAATTGCCCTGGGTAACATTGGCATTTTCACAATATTAATTCTTCCAATCCATGAGCATCGAATATTTTTCCATCTCTTTGTGTCTTCCTCAATTTCTTTCAGAAGTGTTCTATAGTTTGTAGGGTATAGATCCTTTACCTCTTTGGTTAGGTTTTTTCCTAGGTATCTTATGCTTTTGGGTGCAAATGTAAATGGGATTGACTCCTTAATTTCTCTTTCTTCAGTCTCATTGTTAGTGTATAGAAATGCCACTGACTTCTGGGCGTTGATTTTGTATGCTGCCATGCTACCAAATTGCTGTATGAGTTCTAGTAATCTTGGGGTGGAGTCTTTTGGGTTTTCTATGTAGAGTATCATGTCATCGGCAAAGAGAAGGAGTTTGACTTCTTCTTTGCCAATTTGAATGCCTTTTCTTTCTTTTTGTTGCCTGATTGCTGAGGCTAGGACTTCTAGTACTATGTTGAACAGCAGTGGTGAGAGTGGACATCCCTGTCTTGTTCCTGATCTTAGGGGAAAGGCTCCTAGTGCTTCCCCATTGAGAATGATATTTGCCGTGGGCTTTTCGTAGATGGCTTTTAAGATGTTGAGGAATATTCCCTCTATCCCTACACTCTGAAGACTTTTGATCAGGAATGGATGCTGTATTTTGTCAAATGCTTTCTCTGCATCTATTCAAAGGATCATATGGTTCTTGTTTTTTCTCTTGCTGATATGATGAATCACATTGATTGTTTTACGAGTGTTGAACCAGTCTTGCATCCTGGGGATAAATCCTACTTGGTCATAGTGAATAATCTTCTTAATGTACTGTTGGATCCTATTGGCTAGTATTTTGTTGAGAATTTTTGCATCCATGTTCATCAGGGATATTGGTCTATAATTCTTTTTGGTGGGGTCTTTGTCTGGTTTTGGAATTAACGTGATGCTGGCCTCATAGAACGAGTTTGGAAGTATTCCATCTCTTTCTATCTTTCCAAACAGCTTTAGTAGAATAGGTATGGTTTCTTCTTTAAACGTTTGATAGAATTCCCCTGGGAAGCCATCTGGCCCTGGACTTTTGTGTCTTGGGAGGTTTCTTTTTTTTTTTTTTAATTTTTATTTATTCATGATAGGCACACAGTGAGAGAGAGAGAGGCAGAGACACAGGCAGAGGGAGAAGCAGGCTCCATGCACCAGGAGCCTGACATGGGATTCAATCCCGGATCTCCAGGATTGCGCCCTGGGCCAAAGGCAGGCGCCAAACCACTGCGCCACCCAGGGATCCCTCTTGGGAGGTTTCTGATGACTGCTTTAATTGAACTTTTTACATGAGCAAAAATTCCATGTAACCTGGCTGACATGTTACCAGTTAAAAGCAAAAAAAAAAAAAAGGTTTTAATTTCTTCTTTGAGTCGGTGACAACATCTTAGGTTTGTTGGAGTCTGATACTTAAATCATGGAAAAATTCCCAAACAGAAACTTACAGGCTAGCAGGAAAGTCAGTTGGTCCATAATTCTGCACATGAGATTACCTTATGTGATTCAAGAAAAATAAGTACTCTTATTTTTAACTTAAGTTGTTAACCATATATTTTGGGAAATGTAAATCCTACTGACAATAAAAAAGTCTAAGTGGCTGCTGATTTGGAAGGATGTGGATAGCAGGAGCAGAAAAGAGCAAATTCCTTTCCCTCAGAGTGGTTAAGAGCCTACGGACAGACTGGTACCCTAAGGCCAAAAGCAGAGAGATCCAAGTCAGGGTTGAGGGAAAGCAGCTGATGACCTCACAGAGTGAACAGGAAAAGAGGAGCCAGGACTAAAGCAACAACAAGCCAAAGAACATTTATTATGTGGAAGAGGCAGATGATGACAGGGAGAGCAGGGCACATTTTATTATGAAGTATTTCAAACATACAAACAAATCCAAAAAAATAAAACTCCTACACATCAAGTAGATTTATCTTCTAGTAACATGAAGCCCGTATTTTCTTCAATACCTTTAAGTCCTAAAAATTTATATATACAGTAGAAAGTCCCTGTGTATCCCTTCTTGATATCCCCATAAACATGGTATGAAACTTTCATGCAAGATTTATTTGGGAGGAAGAACTCAGAGAGAAAAATAAAACTACCCAACCTAACAGAAGAATGGCAGGCAAACAAAGACAGAGGCACAGGAGACAACATTCCCAATAAACAAAAAAATAAAAATAAAAAAAAATAAGATGCTGTGCTGCCGGGAAGTCTAACCTTCGCTGTCTCCTTTCTTCTACATATTTATCTCTGAGAAAGACTGCTTCTGAAAGAGAAAAATCAACTCTCATTATGCCTTATATAGAAACTCCATCACTATGTTTTTTTTTTATATATTATTTATTCATGAGAGACACAGAGACATAGGCAGAGGGAGAAACAAACCGAACACTTTTAACTGAAAGTATACATTCAAGTCAGGTCTGACGGTTAAAGAAATCCGCGCCGTGCTATGTGTTAACTACAGCCATTTGTATTACCCTTGACCAATGTAAACCATAGCTGTACTCTCCTTTTCAGATAGAAAATTTTCTATTAACTTGTGTGTTGAAGTACTTATTTGTCATGTCTAAGCCACAGATACCAGTTTTCTCTTCTCATCACAATACTACTTGGGGGGCAATTTTACAGTTATTAACAAATTTCTCCAGAAAAAAACTAAACACTTCCATTTGAAATCTATTTTCTCTGTGTCTAGGAAGAACAATTTAAAAGGGTAAATGTTCAACTATACTTTCACCACAACGAAGCAAGTATGCCTAAGCAACCGTGTATGTAATTTTTTGTAATATAACCCCCTGGTACCCTGCCCTCCACAACTGATCTAAGAACACTGTAGTGGAAAGAGAGCGGCTTGGGGTCTAAGACCTGGTTCCCTGTGTGTGCATCCTGTGCAGCTGTTCAACCTCTCTGAGCCTCAGCCTCATCTGTACAAGGGGGTGTGCTTTCTTTTCAGGGGTACTCTGATGATTAAATACGTGACTAGATGTTCAAACGTTTTTAAGATAATATATAAAGTGTTTCACTATATTCAGATGTGGATATAATATTTATTCCCACAGTAAAGGAAAAGTCAGTTCAACTACTATGCTTTATTTAAAACAGCTTTTTTTTTTTTTTTTCCTTAAAGCAATCTTTGGGGAGCTCCCTGGGTGGCTCAGTGGTTCAGCGCCTGCCTTTGGCCCAGGGTGTGATCCTGGGGTCCCAGGATCAAGACCCGCGTCGGGCTCTCGGAATGGAGCCTGCTTCTCCCTCTGCCTGTGTCCCTGCCTCTCTGTGTGTCCATCATGAATAAATAAATAAAATCTTAAAAAAAAAAAACAATCTTCATAGAAACAAAAGAAAATCTACCTTTCATCTTGTGTGTTAGCACTCTCAAAACCCTTATGGAAAAGATAAAGATTAAAAAAAATATGATAATTTGGCACTAGGACTAAATTCTAGAAGTTCGTGTCACTGTATATCCCTTCATCTATGAAGTAATCATTAAATTTAAGATTCTACCTTATTTTTTATTTTTTTAAATTTAAAATTTTAAACTCAAGTACACAAAGACAGCAGTCAGTATTGAAACTGCATGTATTAACAAGGACTAAAGGTTGTAACTGCAACTATAGGTCAGCGTTTATTAGAAATAACACAAAACTTGTAAAGGAAATACATGAGGAGGCTCAAAATTGCTGCTCTAGCATTAATGACACGCAACTTAGAATTCAGTTACACTTTCTTAGAAACAACACAACTGCACTGCCACAGTGAACCGAGAAGACAGCTCACAGCAGGCCCTGCTAGAGAGCTATCCCACCCCTGGAAGGCACTACCACCCGCAGAGCCACTCAAAGGGGCTGACACAGGCTGTGCTTCAGCCAACAAGAATACACATACTAAATCATAGTAAATCAAAAGATCATTTGCTTTTGGCAGGAATTTTATCAGTCAGACAAGGCAGGAAGGATGATTTCATTTTAATCAGAAATTCTAATTGGCTAACTGATCACGAAGTACTTTCTGAGGGCTATCTTGGAACAAAGCATCCCAAACAGTACAAAAGCAGGGGAACTTTTGTTTAAAACACACTAATTATTGCCTGTAAGCACCAGAATCACCATGGCCAAAGGCGAAGAAGTTTTGTTTGGAAATGAAATACACTATCAGTGCAGCCCCCTTTCTATTCTTGGCCCTTTAGAACTGCTTCACAAAAAGTGCTAAACAGGGGGTGCCTGGGTTAAGAGTCCAACTCTTGGTTTTGGCTCAGGTCATGATCTCAGGATTGTTAAGACTGAGCCCCAAGTCCGGCGCTAAACTCTGTAGGAAATCTTCTGGAGAATTTCTGTCTCCCTTTGCCCCCTCCCCATCCCACTTCCATGCTAATACATAAATCTTTTTTTAAGTGCTAAACATTTTTATAGCAGTATGCACAAGTGAGAGTTAATTCCACACCTAGATACACAGAATTTAAGGCAGAGCTTCATCTCACAATGTTTACAAGTCCCTCCAGGTTTATCAGTAATGTGAGCATTCAGAATTAAACAACAGTAAGGTGAGTGGCCGCAACCTGAACAGCCCTGGACCCAATCCCATTAGCAGTGCCAAAGTAAGAGTATCAAAACCTAGAAGACAGCAAAAACATTACAACCAGACCTCAGATCATTAGGTCACAAAATAAAGAACCGCTGCATGATGTGTTTCACACCATCAATTCTACCCTGACATGCCTGGAGATGTCCTGTTGATGGTTACAGAAGTGGTGAAAACATTAAACTTAACTTACTTAACTTTTTAACAATTTTTTCATTTCAATACATTTATTTTGATTTGTTGGATTATTTAAGAGGAAGAGAAGAATCTGTTCATGTTTTTCAACCTATGGAAGAAGAAAAAATAGTATTATTTCATTTCTAAAAATGTAATGAGTATTAATTTCACTTCAAGGAAATTCTACCCACTTGTTTCTGTAACTCTGTGCAACAGCAATTCATCCTGCATGTCTTTTCTAAAAGCAAGTACAAAAGACTATTAAAGAATATACACCATAATGAATTAAAAAACTGAGTCGTCTGAATATACACAGCTCTACCCCTTAGGCATGGGTTCTAACTATAAAAGACTTAATTAACTTCTCCCTTGGGCTTTATTATTTTCTACTACTGAGCCCTGGGTTTCACCAAAGTAACGTCCCCATCTCCAAAATTCTAGGTCTTTTGCCTATCATATGTGGGATATCTCTTCAGCCAAGGGCAAGCCTTCCAAATAATCATCTTAAGAGATAACTATGAGATCCAATCGCAAACATACAAACTCTTCTCACTTTGGTCAGGATCGAATGTAGTTGGAAGTCATTCTGAATGCTAGACATTTCTAAAACTCTCAGAATCAATGCTATCTCCAATGGGATCACTCAACTCTGCTGAGTCTAAGCTAAGGAAAATCTGGACTGGGAGGCCTGCTTCTATCCAGTGGGTCCCCTGAGGTGGCAGCATGAGTCTTACAAAGGGGAAGGATGAAAGAAACATGACCACAGAGACTAAGGATAAACCAAGTCACCTACATGGATTACATCTGTTCTTAATTACACTTATATTTGTCATTAAACTTGAAAAAATATACGTACTTAAAGTACTTTGCTTTTTAGATGTGATGCTTTTTGCCAGACCATATGTCACCAGCTTATCAGCTAGATTGACAGTAACATTTCCAGAGAATTTCTCAACTGACACTGTATGGACATTCTTGGTAATTCCTTTTACAGAAAGCATTACACTCTGATTCAACATGAAATTTTTTAGTAGTTCCATTACTAATTGAGAGCAGCTTCCATTCAATTCCATCAGTCCTGGGAAAAAAAACCTGAAATATTAATCTTCGAGCCCCTTTAAAAAAGATAAATATTTACATATATCATCTAAAGATAATAAGCAAAAGTCTCACTTTAGCTGGCTTGGGTAAGCTTTGATGTACTACTGCTGTTGCATTAAAAAAAAAAATCACTCAAAAAATACTCATTGGTCCCTATTACCTGTCAAACACTAATCTAGGTCTAGAGGGAATAAAGCAGACAACTGTCTGTTGCCATGGACCTATGTCCATTATAATGGGAGAAGCAAACAATAATATGTTCCAACTCTCTCCCTGAGTCAAAACCAAGCAAACTAAGAGGCAACGAGTGAGTTTTTATCTGCTAGGACCACTATGTAATGAAATCAGGAGTAAGAGTAAAAAGCTACTTTAACACTCATTCACTTTATTCAACCACCAACTAAAGAGCTAAACATGTGCAGATAGAGTACACAGTAAAGTAGTCCCAAGTGGTATTATCTCTGTCTCCAAAGAGAGCACCGTGACAGAGCCTAGAAGCTCTTGGATAAGGCTCAGATGGCCTACTTCTCCCTGGCCTTGCCACTTCTAGCTGTGCAATCTGGGGCCAAACAATCTCTGAACAACAAATGAGCTACCAATGTAATTTCTGTGACAATGAAATAAAGGATGAAAGATAGGTTTCTTTTTGTTTGTTTGTTTGTTTTTGTTAGCTCTGCTTGATATTCAGAAGTCTGAGCAGTTTCTGAAATGCCCATTTGATTCAGACAGAGGCTACAAAACAGAGGAGAAAAAAGAAAAATCACACAGATATCCCAATCGGAAAGTGACTTGACTGCCTACCTTCAAGTGAACATTTAATAATTTGGAAAGGAAGCTCCAGGTGGCTGATAGAAATTGGCTGCACTCTGGAAAGAGGCAGAGTTTCAAGGTTTCCATAATCTGCATAGAGCACTTTCACTTCGGCATCTGATGTCCCCAGAACAATGGCACGGTACCAGAAATCATCATCTGAAAATATGATGGAAGCTCAGGTAAGAAGTTACATACAATGACCCTCTTCCCCTCCCTTAAGATGGTTATTCACAGTTACATTTACATCAGTGAGAAATTCATGCCAACATTTCTGGTTAGAGTCCAGATGAAACACAAGCATCACCTCCATTCTTTCCAGATGCTACTAAAAAGATAACTACATGATTAAAAAGAAAATGGCACAAAACCACAAGGATATAGAGGACAAGAGAGAAGACAATGTAATATTGGAAGCTGGAAAGCAGATGGCAGGAATGGAAATGATTTAGCAGAGTTCAACCAAAGCTGGCTATGGGGAAGCAAAGAGGCATCTTCATTTGCATCCTGAATCCCAAGCCCTAATAATTTTTTTTTTTAATTTTTATTTATTTATGATAGTCACAGAGAGAGAGAGAGAGAGAGAGAGGCAGAGACACAGGCAGAGGGAGAAGCAGGCTCCATGCACCGGGAGCCCCATGTGGGATTCGATCCTGGGTCTCCAGGATCGCGCCCTGGGCCAAAGGCAGGCGCCAAACCGCTGCGCCACCCAGGGATCCCCCAAGCCCTAATAATTAATGCATTCCAAGATAATAGTGAGGATGGAGCTGAAAATGAGGGCTGAGTAAAGAAAGCAAACTTACTTCTCAAGACATCTGAATAGTTTATAAAACACATTTACACATACTTATTTTTAAAGCTGCTAAAGAGGACGATCAGTTTTATGTTCACGTGTTTTAATAAAGCTTAGAATGTCCTCCCTATTTCCAGGCATCTGCTCCTACTCAAGAGCAGAAGACTAGAGGTTTCTTCTCCAGAGAGGATGAACCAGATAGACTACTAGACTCAATAAGAGGAAGAAATTTACCAAGAACACTGTTGGGCAAGCTATGCACACCAACCAGGAGACAATGATTCCACCAAGTGAAATGCACTTCAAGATACCAACAGCAGGAGCCTCAGTGAAATGGCACAGCTCCATGACCCAACAGTGAAGGCCAGCAGTGTACAAGCTCTGCCCACAAAGAAGCTTCCAATTAACTTTTAAGTGCCCCACTGCAAGTCAACAACAAAGGATCACCAGACATTTGAAGAAAGCTTCCAATGTGACAGAGTAGAACAAAACAGGAACTCAAGAAAACAGGGAGAAGACAGGGACAATTAGAAGAATGATACTAAAATCTGCTAACAAAATCGCCTTTCATCCTTGAAATAAGAGCAAGTCAGCATTAAAGACACACATTTGAAAAAAGAAACAAAAAAGCTACTGAAACTAGATATGTGGTATCAAAAGTGAAATACTCAATAAACTGAAGATAGAATCAAGGAACTCTTATAAAAAACAAAAAAATTGAAAGAGAACAGGAAACTTAGCAGAAGAATTTCAAGTCCAATATTAGAATATTTGGAGTTCCTTAGGGTACCTGGGTGGCTCAGTTAAATATCTGACTCTTGGTTTTTAACTCAGGTCACAATCTCAGGGTCTTGAGATTGAGCCCTGTGTGGGCTCCATGCTCAGCAGGGGGTCTGCTTGAGATTCTCTCTATCCCTCTCTCCCTCTACTCCCTCCCCATTGTTCTCTCTCCAAAATAAATCTTAAAAAAAAAAAAATTATCTGGAGTTTCTAACAGAATAGGAAATGAAAGAAGGTAATAAAAAAAATTTCAGAAAAATTTCTCAAAACCGAAGCTCATCAATTTCTAGACTTAAGGGCCCACCCAGTATGAGTGCCCAACACAATAGTGAAAACTAGTACCAAGTCACATTATGAATTTCAAAACATGTAATAAAGAGATTACCAACAGTTCCAGAAAGGGGAAAATAAAATACAAAGTTTGGAGACTCTAAATGACCTCTCTCTTAACCAGCAACATCAACAGCTAAAAAACAATAAAAGCAGGACACATGGCTGGCTGAGTTAGTGGAGCTTGAGGCTCCGGATCTTGGGGTTGTGATTTCAAGCCCCATGCTGGGTGTAGAGATTACTTAAAAATAAAAAATCTTAAAATAACAAAAGCAATGTTTTCAAAATTTTAAGGGAAAGAGGATTTCCAATCTAGAATTCTGTATCTAGGCAAGCTATTAATTAACTATCAGGGTAAAATCAACATTTTTTCAAACATGGAAGTACATGGGGAGATAACAGAAAATTTATCTTACACGTACCTTTTTCAGCTTCTGGAGGATGGGATATAACCAAATATTATAATAAATCCAAAGTAAGGATTTCAGAAAACAAGGTGACACGAGGAAGGGAGAAACGGAGCCAACATGGTGGGATGGGAGAGAAATCTAAACACAAGGGAGTGGTGTTGAAACAACCCCAATATGATGATGAAGGAAAACTTCCAGGGTGATCACTCAAGTCTGGAGAACAAGCAGTCTAGATAGGAGGTTAGAAGGCTGCAAGCACTAGCAATGTAATAAAAGCTGACAAAGTACATGAAGTGTTCACTAGGAGAATTTATTTTTAAAATAATTTTATTTATTTATTAATGAGAGACAGAGAGAGAGAGAGAGAGAGAGAGAAGCAAGTTCCATGGAGGGAGCCCGACATGGGACTCAATCCCGGGTCTCCAGGATCAGGCCCTGGGTTCAAGGCAGCGCTAAACCACTGAGCCACCTGGGCTGCCCTCAATAGGAGAATTTACACCAATGCAGAGAACTGGAGATAATCAGTGAGAATATACAAAACACTAATAACAACAAAGGCTGCAAAAGAGATACGTAACCATGAATCTCATAGGTCATGGTATACTATGTAGCTAGGCTGTGAATAGTGTTTATGCAATTCCAATAAAGTAATTGTAAATACTCATCTAACCAAAAATTGCGACACATTTCTATCAGGAAGAAAGGGAGGGAAAGTATAGATCCAGGTATCATACAAAAGAAAAGCAAAACTAAAAATACATTTAACTGTGTATCTAAATTTAAAGATTTTTTAAATGAATTCCATGTGGGCAACAGATCAAAAGCATTTTAAATCCATTGCTGGCAAGAGAAAGATGACATGGGCCCACTCACAAACTTTTGGTACATATGGACATTTCCTTAAGATGCCTACAGACCAATATGCTTCTGAAATTTACAAAACAATTTACATCCTTTGACTCAGGAATTCCTCAAATTTCTGTCCAAGAATTTTTACTCTAAGTATTATTTTTATTCCTAAAACATATTTGTTAACTTTTAATATGAAATATTAAACAACAGGATAATGGCTAAAGCATACCTGATTTAACAAGTCTAAGGCACTCATTCTTTTAGCAAATTCATAAAGTTCTATAAATTATTTGCAATTCCTCCACATATATTATCAGTCCACCATATAGAGTTATCTAAAGCTAATTATCTAGAAATACTGATAGATTTGTAAATATCTACCTATATCCTTACCTAAATATAATCTATAATTATAGAACAGAGAAGCTAAATGACCCCAACACATGAATCAAACCTACAATCTTGCTGTTAATCTAACAAAATACACAAAATTTCATCTAAAAGAGAACCAAATAATTCCTCTTTAATATTTTACCTAAAAGAACCTTACTTGTGTATTTGGCACAGCACACATCTCCAATTTTGGGTCTGTAAGACAATTGGCTTTTCTGAGTATTGCAATATTCTAACAATTCAGCTGTCAATATATTCAATCTTTCCTGATCTCCTGAAACATAAGAAGGCAATCTTTTGTGAAGAAATTTGCAGTGCTGTTTAGACAGTATATAAAAAGAATGTCAAATTGAATCACTAAAAAACAAAATCTGTTTACATTTATATTTTAAGAATATATAAAACCAATAGTGCTTACCTTATACAAAAGGGATGTAATACTGGGAGGGAGTAAGAAGGAAGCCTCTGGACAGCTAACTTCTAGATCAGGGTGGTTGTACCAATGTGTTCATACTATAGAAACTTATTAAGTCATCCTTTGACAATTTTTCGGTATACTTTTCATTTCGGTATGTTACAGTTAATAAGATAAAATGAAATATTTCCAATTCATCAGGATTCAATAACCCTAAGTCCCTGCTTTCCACTACACAAATTAAAGATGATTATTTGGATCCCAGAGATAGATTTAAGAGCACTTGTTGGCATCACAATTTGTGGTTTGACCATTTGAAACAAAGATTCACTTTCTCAGCCTTCAAGTACCTGCAATTATGTTGAATAGCCATCATCCACCTTGCATTAACTCTCCTTCTGACACTACTAGGATAAACTCAAATATATTGAAGAGATTTCTTAATTATAAACTTCCACGAAACAAGAAAGAAAACATTTATATGCTACTTTACTAAGGAGTAGGTCCAGTATAAAACATTTCTCTAAGTTTCTAAGCTATAAAAACACTGATTATAGACTGATTACAAAGTATTTTCAATATACCAAAATTTTTTTAAAAGGTCATAGAAGGTTAGCTTTGTAAATGCAATTCAACATAGATAGTATCTATTTTTGTGGTGGTATATTTTTTAAAAATAAATTATACAGTGGTTAAGGACACCATTTCCTTATAAAAAGCTGTAGATTTGACTGTGTTGGGTAGGTGCTAAATGCAAAAGCATTTCCCTTCATGCTCTCATTTGTGTTTGTATAACTAAATATGCCTGAAATGTTATAATGGCCAATTTTTCCTTAAAACACTGCACAAAACAAAAATCACTAGCCTTCCCTTCTCTATCACTTCCTAAAGGGTTCAGATAAGCATTTTATTATACAGTTAAAAAGATGAGCATAAATGTGTCTCAAATTTTGGTTTCTTACCTGGCATCTCACTTGGTAGAGCATAAAATAAATGTGGGCTTACAATTTCTAATATGCTTGCTTGTACAGTTTTATTAACTGGCAATTCTATCGTCCTCCACTGCTCAGCTAAAGAGACGGCTGAAAACATACAAAACAGATCTTGTATAAAACAGATCAAAGTTGTTTTTCTCTCCCAGTTATATATTTAATCACTTAATTTATTCATCAACTAGTAACGTTCACAAATCTCTAAAATGACAATCTGTATTTTCACAAAAACAATCTATTCAATTTGAGGGATTCTGTTAAAAAAAAAAAAAGTCCAACCAGGATCCCTGGGTGGCGCAGCGGTTTGGCGCCTGCCTTTGGCCCAGGGCACGATCCTGGAGACCCGGGATCGAATCCCACGTCGGGTTCCGGTACATGGAGCCTGCTTCTCCCTCTGCCTGTGTCTCTGCACCCCCCCCTCTATCATAAATAAATTTAAAACAAAAATTTAAAAAAAAAAGTCCAACCTAGAATGAGAATTTTTGACCTACCACACTCCATTTCTAAAGTATATTAAAGTATATTTAATGTAGTATATTTCCATTTCTGTAAGTATATTTAATTTAACTCTTATAAATGATTCACTTTAGGGGCTATATAATTGTATGATGCAAGATTATCTGATAAATAATTACAGTGTTTAATAAAGCCATGTTTCAATAAATACTATTTTTTTAAAGACATTAATTTGAGAGAGAATGTGCATGTGCAGGAGGAGCAGAGGAGGAGACTCCATGCTGAGCACAGAGCCCAATGTAGGACTTAATGTCCAGGCCCGGAGATCCCTCCCAGCCAGAGCTGAAAACAAGAGTCAAACGCTCAACCGACTGTACCACTCAGCCACCCAAATAAATACTAATTTTAATAACCTATTATTAACCTACTTCCACAAGCACGTATTCCTACGGAAAAACTGCATCACTTGGATAGAAAAAGTTTTGTAGCCTCCAAAAGCAAAGGATAACATAAATTTAAATAACAAATCAATGGTTTAAATGTTACCTTGAAGCCCCATGACATCAACTTGAAGATTATATTTACCCACAGATCTATTATTTGTCATGTCTTTACGTGGTGAGCTAGTTCTTAAAACCAGATATTCATCAATCAGAACATCATTAATTATTCTGGGGTAAGAAGTGGAGAGATCAGTGAGCTTGATTCCCAATCCCTGTCCAGTGATTTCAACCACTCGGGCTTGGAGTTTTATCCCTGCAACGCACATCTGAAATCTTGCTATGGCTTCTTCAGTCCAATGCTTGTTTCTAGGCTGTATATCTGGCAAATAAGAATAGCATTAAAAAGAATTCTGTGCCCAAGCTGCATTTTTGCTTCAACAGCGTCTGGAACTGGCCTTGACCAGTTTGGGCCAGGCATTTTGAATATCTTTTTTCAATGTTCAATTACATTTCTACACCTTTCATGCCTGAGTTACATATAACACATTGGTAAACATACTAACTGGAGTTTTAGGAGGCTCAGAAACTTCCCTTACTTTCCCCACTAGTGTATCTTTACCTGGCATTTTTCCAATAGGCAAAAATATGGTTAAAAGCCATCACTGTACTCTGTTACACAGACAATGATGAGTTACTAATTATTCTGGTAGAAGACATCAGCCATACATTTTCACTTCTCTGGACAGTTTTCTAATGATTTCAAAATGTTAAACAACCAAAAATTATTTTTCTGATAATTTTGGTTTATCCCCTTATTTTTATAATAGTAATCCTCAAACTTGAGTGTGCATCTGGATTACCTACAGGGCTCATTAAAACAGATTTCAGGGCCATATTCTAGAATTTCCAATTTAGTGGATCTTGGTTGGGAACTAAGAATCTGCAGTTTAAGTTCTCAAGTTGATGCTGCTTGTCCGGAGGCCACATATTTTTTTTTTTTTTTTTTTTAACATGGAGGCCACATCTTAAGCACAGACATAAAACATGGTAATTAAAAATGATCTGAAACATATTTAGTTAAGTAGAAAGAAAACATGCAAAAGGAAAGATAAAAAGCATCTATGCTTCCAGACATAAGCACTATTAACATTTTGTTATCAAATATTCCATAATTTTCATGTGCATATGCAAAGAAACCTTTGCAATAATAACAGCTATTATGGATATAATGCCAGGTAGCGTTAAGTGCTTTATATTTTTATCTCTTCTATTCTTAATGACTCTTTGAGGAAGAGGATAGAAACAGATGAGAAAACAGATGCACCAGAGACTTTGAATCACTTGCTAAGATTCTCACAGTAGGTAGGAGAGTAGGTTCCAGAGCCTGTCCTTATAATTATAATGCTGTCCTGTATCTCTTTTGTAACTTGCATGCTTCATGTACCTCATGAACAATTCTTTACATTAATAATACTTGGTTAACATCCCTTTAATTTCTGGGTGATAAGAGGAAACAATTAAAATCAAACTCTGCATGCCAGAAAAATTGTTTCTAAGCATTCATTTAGCCCTCACAACAATCAACTGAAATAGGTGTTACTATTGTCAATTATATGGATCATCATCTAACCAATCCTCTGTAATTGGCTTTTTAGGTGGTTTTGCTATTATTAACAGAAGTATAATGAATTTCCTTGTAGGTAAACTTTGAAATTCCAAGATCATGTCTTTGGGAATAAATTGTTATGAGTAAAAATGTGGAAACAAAAAGGAATATTTGAAACTCTTAAGTCTTGCAAAATGCCTGCAAGAAAACACACTGGTTTTTACTCTCAAGCACAGAAAAGTAGCTGCTTCCCTACTTTAACATCAATACTGAACATTTCAGCGAATACCTTCAAAAATACATTTCTAAATGTTATAATATGAAGCAGGATCTTCTAATTCAAATGTAAAATTATAAATGTTAATACTTAAAAGTGCATATACTCTAAGAATTAGAAAACAGTTGAGAAAGTTTCTTATTCTGCACCATACCTACTAACCAGCACCGTATCCCTTGAAATGGAAGTTTTAAAAATTTGGATGGGATCATTTGGAGTTCATCTGCAGTAACTTCTTCCATGTTCCCATAATCCACAAAATGGACTTTAATGTTTCCATCTGCTAAGATTTCCTTGACTAAAGCGCGATACCAATTACCATCACCTATATTTAACACAAAGTTTGTAACATGGAACATTATTTCCCTTCTATTAACATTTGAACTTTCAATCTTCAACAACAACAAAAAACTTGTGTCTAAAGTAACCAAATAAATTTGCTCTCTTCTCCAGATGATGACTTTATTTTTCATTCAGAAATCCCCAGGTGAGTTCTCAAAATCCATTTTTAGAATACATCCAAAATTTTTACAGCACCACAACTTTAACATCAGATATAAATTAAATATTTCATTTATCACTCATCCAATAATTAAGAACATGAAAGTGAATGGAAGACTTCATAACCTTGAACATATCTGTCATCTGGACGCCTTATAATACTCTCGTAACTAAGGACAAATTTTTTTTTTTTTACTGGTTTTAGTAAAATAATACAAAAACTCATACAGTGAAATTAAAGTGTTTAATAAAATACACTTTCACACTAAACATGCATGGGGTGACAAGAAACAATGAACCTGCAGTGAACAGGTTCCCTGTTACCTAACTTTAATATCAGAAATTTTGAAAGAAAAGCATTTAACAAAATTTAACAGAGCTGAGGTAATAAAATTTCATTTGTTACAAAGAGAAGACAAAACATGGTATTCTAAGCATCCATTTAGTCTTGATTGTGAGAAATATTTGCTTAAATATAAGGAGGAAAATACGCATTAAAAATAAGAGCTCAATGTCAGGAAACAGAAATTTCTATCAAAATCAAGACTGTTTCAACTGCAACTTACCTGCAAAAGAAGCACAACATGGTCTCCCTATTTCTGCCTTAAAATCACTGGGCACCTTCTGCTGGCAATATTCTGCTAATGACTTGTTCAAATCATTGAGTTTCCTTAAGGCTGAAAACAATACACATATCACATTCAATATTTAAAAAGCATGCAGAATACAGATTTTCCTTTAAAGTTAGGAAATGTTTTGATCATACAGTCTCAGGTACATTCCCAAACAACTATTAAGTATAGACGAGATGCTTTTCTCTTTTCCTTATTAAAAAGTTAACTGGGAAAATAAGTCATTATTAGTTCATGCTCTTGGTAACCCCCTACTATGGCACTATTACCAGCCTATCAGAGCATGCACACAAGCCTGTACAGAATGTGACATACAAGCTGTCCTGAAGGAGGACACATAATTACTATGTGGACGCACAGATGTCTGCTAAGGAAATTTAGAGGGCTGACTTATGTGTGCTAAGCTTTTATAGGAAATAGGAGAGACAAGGAGAGGGTACTCCAGAAGGAAGAAATGGCTCTGAGGTAAAGTATACAATTAAGCAGTCAAAACTTACTCGGAGGGAGCAGTTTGGCAAAGTAGGGAAATGGAAGGTGAATCACTCAAACACACCAGCCAGAAGCTGGAGAGCTTTAAAATGCTGAAGGGTGCCTAGGTGGCTCAGTCAGTTAAGCATCCAATTCTTGATTTCAGCTCAGGTCATTATCTCAGGGTCTTAAGACAGATCCTCCCCCCCACCCTTCTGGCTCCCTGTTCAGCTCAGAGAATGCTTCTCTCCCTCTTCTTCTCCCTCTGCCCCTCACCTGGCTCACACACTCTTTCTTAAAATAAATTTAAAAATTAATCTTTAAAAAAAAAAAGAAAAGAAAAAACTATGTAAATTTGCCTCTCAGTCCAAGACCTAGTGGAGAATGAAAGTGCATAAGTCATTTACAGTATTTTACCATTTAAGCAAACAGGGATACATACATTCACACAAGCATATGTAGACTACCCTTCTTTTTTCTTTTTGCATAGATTTTTAAAAAAATTTATTTATTCATTCATGACAGACACGGAGAGAAAGAGGCAGAGACACAGACAGAGGGAGAAGCTCCCTCCAAAGAGGGAGCCTGATGTGGGAGTCGACCCCGGGTCTCCAGGATCACACTGAAGGCGGCACTAACTGCTGAGCCACCCGGGCTGCCCTCATAGACTACTAAAAAGATATTTAGAAAATTGAGAGAGGGACTGAGAAACTTACTTCCCACTATATACTCTTTTTAATTTTTGAATTTCGTACAATATGCTTGTATAATCACCTATGAAAATAAAAACTTCAAAAATTTTTAATTTTATATGAAATCGTGGCCTATCTACCAGATGATTCCAAAAGGAGGAATGACAATCTCACAAACTGGGAACCAGATAGGGACGTAGGCACCTAGTTTAAAGTCCCCAAGTGACAGAGAAGAAAATCAAGGTTTAGAAATGTTAAAATTAATAATGCCTATCAGAATACCTCAAAAAAAAAGAAGGAAAATACAAGTGTGAGAATGTGGAGCAGCTAAAACTCTCAAACTGACAACTGTCATAATCACCATGGAAACTTTTTAGCATTCATTGGTCAAAGCTGAAAATATATATGCCCTTTAGGATATGGCCAGTAATTTCATTCCTGGGTATATATTCAAAAGAAACACATATACACATGCACCAAATTTGCATGGAAATGTTTATACCAATATAATTTTATAGCTCAGAACTAGAAATAACCCACGTCTAACTTTATAAAAGAAACAAATTTGCAATACAGTCAATGTGACAAGAAACAGGATACTGCTACATGTAAAAATGAAGAAATGACCTCACAAACAATGTGAAAAAAGATGACAAGGCACACAGGAGTACGTATTGTATGATTACATTTATGTAAAGTTCAAAACCAGGAAAAACTATGCTATTAGAAGGCAGGAGAGCATTAACTTTTTTTTTTTTTTTTAATTTAGGATAGTCACAGAGAGAGAGAGAGAGAGAGGCAGAGACATAGGCAGAGGGAGAAGCAGGCTCCATGCACCGAGAGCCCGATGTGGGACTCGATCCCGGGTCTCCAGGATCACGCCCTGGGCCAAAGGCAGGCGCCAAACCGCTGGGCCACCCAGGGATCCCAAGCATTAACTTTTTAAAGTGAAGGTGTAGTCATCAAAAGAGGCACACGGAGGTTTGAAACTTCTGGATTACTGGTAATGCTTCACTTCTTGACCAAGATATTGGTTATTCAGGGTTTTGTCTTAGTGTAGTAATAACACATTATCACAACGTGCACTTATATAGATGAACGTTATGCTTTAATAAAATCAACCATTATATTTAATTTTCAAAAATGAATTTAAGGGACACCTGGGTGGCTCAGTGGTTGAGCATCTGCCTTTGGCTCAGGGTGTGATCCCAGGGTCCTGAAATTGAATCCCACATCAGGTTCTCCATAGGGAACCTGCTTCTCCCTCTGCCTATGTCTCTGCCCTTCTCTCTGGGTCTCTCATGAGTTAAAAAAAATAAAGAATTTAAAACACATTCTGTGGAATCCAAACTGATTTGATTACTAAGAGATTTTTTAAAAAGATTTTTATTTATTTATTCATGAGAAACAGAGAGAGAGAGAGAGGCAGAGACACAGGCAGAGGGAGAAGCAGGCTCCATACAGGGAACCTGACGTGGGACTCAATCCTGGGTCTCCAGGATCACACCCTGGGCTGAAGGCGGCGCTAAACCACTGAGCCACCTGGGCTGCCCTGATTATTAAGAGATTTTTGAAAATAGAAATAATGGCTTAAAATGGAATAAAAAGCAATTAAGTATAACCAAATCTTTCTTGGAAGTAGAAATACCCACTTGACCCTTCTTGAAAAGACAGTACTTCTATTATTCAGTAAACTCCTCTTCAGTTAGAAGCTATACCACTGTATTTGTAAGAAAAAATAAATGAGAGGAGTCCACTTACCATCCTCTTGAAGCACATGGCAATAAAATTCTCCAGGACTGTACATCATACAGACCACAACATCTACTGTTTGGTCAACAGCAAGTTCAACCCATGTCCACTCCAATGGATTTAGTTTTTCTTCTACACCCAAGGGATCTGTGAAAATAAATGAACTTATGCAAAATAGGGTCAAAGTGAGGATAAGAGATGGGGCTGGTGAGGAATCTGCTTTTGAAGAACTGAATTTCCAGTGACTTTTTTTTAGTGACTTTACAGGAAAGTTCATTGGTATTACAGTTAGCCATAACTACACCTCACTGAATTTCAAATTCACATTTCTGACTGATCCTTCAGCTGTAGTGACCCACAGTTGTTTTGCTTTTTTCAGTTTTCCAACATACTCATAATGTATTTAAATGAAGGCTTGATTCAAAAAGACACAACATCCATTCTTTCTGAGAGTGCGAGCATCCGCACATACACAAAACCATCTGAACTCCAGCACATCATCGAGTAGACATTTTACTTACCGTTGGCTTCTTTCATGACACTGGGTTTTTCTGCCAACATCCCTGTCTCCCCAACAGCAAAGCCAGCATCTCTAAGAGCCTGAGCAATGCTGACGTGAGGCGTCACAGATTTATCTACGAGCTCCACCAGGGAGCTGTTTTCCAGCTTGTCTGCCACTCTCACCATGATTATTTTGTTCTGCACAATTTTTTTCATCAGACAAATAGCTTCTGGAGTCCAAATTCCTAATGATGGCTTTACACCTAGCAAGGAATTTTTAAAAGAATATTAAAATCCTTCTTATAACAGGCATTTAGAAATTTAGATCCTAGTTTCCAAAAAGTTAAACCTAAGGAATTTGACAAACACCAAAACCAAAAAGTCCCACCTGAGCAGAAGGATTTTCTAATTAAAATGAAGGCAACATTACAAAGAAAAAGCCTATAGAAAACTGTTGTACTTCTATGTAAACAAACCATAATTCCATCGATATAAAATGTCCAGAAAAGCAAATCTCGAAGACAATAGATGAGTGATTTCCTGGGGTGCTAGGATTAACTACCACCTGGCACAAGAAATTTCATCAGGGTAATGTCTATACAATTCAGTAAATTTACTAAAAATTACTGAATTGTATATACCTAAGACTGAGAATCATAGGTATATAGATTATATCCCAAGAAGTTTAGAAAGTTATAAACAAAAATATCAAACGGTCCAGGAAGAAATACTGGTCCTTACAATGACATAAAAAACATCTGCAACACTTATTGCAAAGGCACTTGCAAATCAATAACCCAAGGTTATGCCTAGTCTTTTCATAAGAATACAAGTAACTCAGGAAAAAAACGTTCAGCCTCACAGTAATAAAGTAATTGAAATGATTTAGTTTTAACCTCCCAAAACTGCCAACATGAAACAACAAAGAGGTGTATCTATTTGGTGTACAAACACATGAAGGAACGGGTGCCATGCTTGCTACCTTTCTGGTAGATGTGTAAACTAGTTCTACCCTTTTTGGAGAACAATCATAATATATATCAGAAACATGAAAAGAAACATATCCACAGACACCTCCATTTCACCTAAGGAGGAATTTTGTAGAACGACATTTTGCAGCCAATCCTAACGAAAGGATCTTGGACAGGTTGCAAAATGTAGTTAAAAGAACACTGCGATGGGACGCTTGGGTGGCTCAGTGAAGTGTCTGCCTTTGGCTCAGGTCATGACCCCAGGGTCCTGGAATAGGGGTCCACGTCGGGCTCCTCGCTCAGCAGGGAGTCTGCATCTCCCTCTGTGCCACCAACAACCCCGCCCCATCCACTCATGCTTGCTCCCTCTTCCTTGTTCTCTGAAATAAATAAAATCTTAAAAAAAAAAATCACTGCTAGTAGCAAAGCCTTGGAAATATCCTTCTGATAATCAGAAAGTACTTTAATTTTGATATATCTGAATGAAGGTTATAGAAGTCAATTTATTAACATGGAAAAAAAGCTCTGGCTCCTGGTGGGATAAATTTTATATACAATAATACTAAGCAGGGACACCTGAGTGGCCTTCAGCTCAGGTTGTGATTCCAGAGTTCCCAGGGTTGAGACTTATATCAGGCTCCCTGTAGAGAGCCTGCTCCTCCCTCTGCCTATGTCCCTGACTCTGTGTCTCTCATGAATAAATAAAAATCTCAAAACAAAATAATCCTAAACATATGTTCATAATGTTCATACTGTTTTAATAAGGTTTTGTCCTACTTTATGTAATGAGTCAGCTTCTATGATATTTATCAATAATGCAGACTCTACGAATAGCAGAAAATAACTTCATAACCACAGATACATTAAACTTATTTATTAGAGAGAGCAAAATAGTCCTGTGTATTTGAAATGTTCTATTAAGGATTATTTTTGCATTAAGAGAAGTTATATCTAAACACATTCTTTTATTTTCTGGGTAGTTTAATCTCAATTCTAATGCTCTTACTTTAGGTTTTAATATTTTAAGAATATGGGGCCACAAAAACATCTTACCTGCCAGCACACACTTTATAGCTTGCATTGGCAATTCCAACAGTTTTGGAGTTATGGGACAAAGTCTCGTCAAACTAAGGATTTCAAAGTTTCCATAATCTACATATCCAACCAGTACAGATTGTTCAGAAGCATAAGCTAAAACAGAGGCACGGTACCACTGGTCATCCTCTGAAAAAAGGAGATACTCCATCTCAGATGATTTTTCAGTGCAGATACAAACAAAAACTTTACCTCTCAAATCTAGACATAGTCTTCTGTAGGTCTTACTTTAACAGAATATTAAGCTTTATAGAACAACATATGCTTGGTCAACATTGCTACTTGTGCTTCTCACAAGCCTTCAACTCCTAAAATCTCACCTTTATGCTTATCTTACTAGACCACTCACGTCCTTGGCAGTCATGCCTTACAACATGCTTTGTCTTCCCCACAGACACTTAACTCCTTAGGACAGAGAGCATGTCCAGATCTTGTGAATGAATCCACAATGATGCCTAATCAATACAGGAACAATTTGCTAAGCATCAAGCAGGGCTAATTTTAGAATACCTGGCAGTAGGAGTCAACTAGACTCCACTGACCAGGCAATCAATTTAATGGAGGCACATTTGTGTCTCCCCTTCTTGTATCTCCCCTCTGTGAGGCCAATGACTTCTTTCCCTTCAGCAGAGAAAAAATGAACCCAGTCATCATAGCTGTGCCATGACAGCTCCATGCTTCCAGGCCCTCTTGCTAGTCCCAAGAAAACTGGCGAACACATAACCTTGGAAGATTACATGTTTATATACTGATATAAATGGAATTATCTGCAAAAGTCCACAAAAACTAAAGTGCTAATGAAACAATAGCAACTTCCTTTACCAACTCCTCCAGCATTTACAGGCCTTCTTTCATTACAGAAATTTAATTGTTTCACTGTACATATTTAAAAATATGATTGGTGCACTTTAATACTCAGACTTTGAATGCAGCCATCCAACGCAAACTGAAGATTGTTTCATTTCTTTTTACTTCATTATAAGTTTAAAAAAATTCAGTAATACTCTTCCGTTACCTGAGAATCGTGCACAACAGATATCACCAATGGTTGGATAAAAATCTGAGCGTGGAGACACTTGACCACAGTACTCACTAAGGGATGCCTGAAGTTCAGCGAGCTTATCTGCAGATATAGATCACATCTTAAAATAAATACAAATCTGTAAGTTAACTTCCCTTTCACTTTTTCACTCTCTTGAAGTATATAAGGCTATACTGTTAGCACAAAACAAGAAACTTTACTTACGTCCACTCTGTAGCTGTTGACAAAAAAAGTCTTCTGGAGTCTGAATGTGGGCAACCACACCACAGAACTCATCGCCTACATTCAAAGTTAACACTTTTGGGATTAGATCACTTCTGTCTACAACAATTTTGTTTTCAGCTGTCATTTTTCCAACATCCTCAAGGTCATCTTAACAGAAAACAAAAACAAGGCATTTTGGTTTCATTAATCAACCTGTGGAGTTTTTCAGGCCCAATCAGGCTCCTTCCATACTATAAGCTACTCTTCCTTCCCAGAACACACTCCCAATCCCCCAGCAACTTCATCATTTCCTGCTCAGTGTGGTGTCACCTTAAAAGGCTTCTCTCCAAACCCAGGTTAGGTGCCTGTCCCAGGTGCTCCCACTGTACTCTGCATGAACTTCCTCCTCATACCATTTTATTATAAACTCTTCTATGTCTGCACTGACCACAGAATAACCGCCATGAAGGCACCTCCACAGTCCCTCAGTGCAGTAAACGCTGCCCAGAAGACTTTTGTTCCTTCCACGAGATACCTCTGCAACACTTGCTACTATTACTGATGACTGACTCCTAGAAGTACTCACCCTCCTGTAGCTCTGGCAACTTCTTCCCCATCCTTTGTCCACCTCTCCCATCATGGCTTCTCACTTGATGTTGTATGCCCCAGATTTATCTCCCTTTTTCCCCCTCTCCACACTCACCCTAAGATGACATCATTTATGGTTTCAACTATGACTACTATCAGACCAGTAAGTATTTGGTATTCTCTAAATGGCAAAGAATTACTGAAAGCTTTTCAGGAGAGCTGTCATACCAAGATTTGTGTTTTGGGGGATATCATGTATGTAGTACTGTAAGAATACAGACAGGAGACAAAAGGTTAAGTCAGAAGGTTCTTGCAATTATCCTTCAGGAAGAAGAACCAATAAAGACTTGTCAACCAATCAGACAAAGCAAAGGACAAGAGGTAGGAATAAGGTAGATTTAAAGATGAATCAACCTTTTTTATATAAAAGGATGCATCTGGGCAGCACCAGTGGCTCAGTAGTTTAGCGCCGCCTTCAGCCCAGGATGTGATCCTGGAGACCTGGGATTCAGTCCCACGTCAGGCTCCCTGAATGGATCCTGCATCTTCTCCCTGTGTCTCTGCCTCTGTCTCTCATGAATAATTTTAAAAATCTTTTAAAAAATAATAAAAGGATGCATCTAATCACAGCACCATTAACCTGGCAATCACCTCGGGATGAATAAGCAAGAGACGATGAGGTATGTTCACATCCAAAGTAACTGGCAAAAGGAACAAAGTAAAGAAAAAAACACTACAGTAACACATAAAACTGGGCAATGAGAAAATGAAATGTTGGTAGCAAAACTTCTTGGGGGGTGCCTGATTGGCTCATTCGGTTAAGCGGCTGCTTTTAGCTCAGGTCATGATCCCAGGGTCCTGGGATGGAGCCCCATGGCTGGCTCCCTGCTCAGCGTGGAGTCTGCTTCTCCCTCTGCTGCTCCCCCCTGCTCATGTGCACATGTACTCTCTCTGTCAAATAAACAGAACTTTAAAAACAAAACCAAAAAAACAAACCTTCTTGATTCTCATTATACTAAATGAAAAACCACACATGAGAAGTAAAAACTTTAAGAAGAAACACCATCTTACCAGAATAGAATGTTATACCCCTATTATTACTGCTGGCATACCCAAAAAAGAAGGAAAAATTTAACCCAGAATGTCACGATACTTACTACTTTAGAGATTTCTGATAATGTCAAGATGAACATGGAAGACAGGGAAGGAAAACAGGAAGGAAAGACTAAGATTAGACATAATGTACCACTAAATGAAAAAGTATCAAAGAATGGATTTCATTTCCATTAAATCTGACAGTGTGATAGCTCTGCCTTTTTTTTTTTTGTTCAGTAGAGAAGATATTCTTTAGTACCTGCAGTCACTATACTGTTCAATATTAATCTGTATACTCACTTGGATCTGCACTTTGCTTCTTAGAATTTTGTGCCTTGGGTTTCAAGCCATATCCCATTTCTATGAGCACATCATCTAAGAGTTTTCCTAAAAATGATTAAGAAAATGTGTCATAATTGATTTTTTTTTCCATAATTGATATTATACCAAGTATTAGAAGAAAGGCATAAACATGAAACAAATGAATCACAATCATCTGATCTAGAGACTACAGCTATTAATATACTGGCTTATTTCTCAATTCAGCTTCTGTGTGCAAAATACAGTTTACTAATGTTCAAACTTAAAAATTGAGTCAAAATTCCAATTGTCATGTGGCAGGAAATTTTATAAAAATATTTCACCTCAAATTCTAGGTAACATGAAAGATTTAGTTACCACCTCACTGGCATGAATATGGCCACCATTTAGGAGAAAAAATAAATTTAGTGTTAAACCAAGACTACTTTTCTCAGACATAAAGTCTGGCTGAAACAAGGGGTAGCCAGCATGACATAAACTTCAAGTTCCTTGAAACAGCATCCAGAAGCCAGAGTCCTAACACAAAACATACAAAGAAAGAAAATAGATTTTATACTTAATTTCACAAATGGCTTAACTGAATTTTCTAGCAAGTCACCAAGTGATGTGGGGTCTCTAAAAGCAAAAGATTAATACTTTGGAAACTGAGAAGCGATTATAAGCATACGGTCAGAAGTCACTTTTCAAACATACAGAAAGCTGGAACAGAAGAGTAGGATTCCAAGGCGTTTCTATCTCACACTTAAATACTAGGCACTTGGGGCTCAATACTAACCAAATGCAGTTCTGTAAAATTTCTTCAGGAAAAATGCACTTTGTGGTGAAACCATGGACATATACATAAATTCTTGAGTTTTTCTCCATAAATGGGTAGAAGTCAGGAAAAGTGACCATAATGTCAATATCAAAAGGTTAGCACAGTCATCCCCACACTAAGTCTGCACCTAGCCTCTTAACCCATCCAGCTCCATGAACCTGTGCCGGGTCTCTGAACAACCGCAGGAGCAGGGCTAAAGCCATACTTTCATCACAACCTGAATGACTTCCGAGTGGAGCTTACTTGGCCTCACTTCATGTTTCCATTTTTTCTCTGCATTAATGGGTGAAGACTAAACATATTAAATGCTCCATGTGAAAAAGAAAGATTTTGATCTTACCTGAACTTGGCAGCATAACATCCACAGCAAAGGTAACCACTTCTTCTTTCAAGATGTCGACAATCTTTATAGAGCAATACTGCTCCATTAACAGCGATTTAATAGTTTTGACACATTCATTGCTCCAATTCCCCTCTGCTGGGATAACACTGGCCACAAAGCACTTTATGGCCTGAAAGATTTTACATGAATTACTAAAAAATTAGTGTTTGAAAATGATTTTTACTAATTAATAATGTGAAGAAAATATATTTCATGCTGAAAATTAATTAGAAGTCTTCAAGAACTAACCAAATGAACAATCTTATGTTATGTGTAAGTATCGGTCTCTTGTGCTACTCTATCCACAGTGCTTTTCCTTTTGGGACCTGAAGCTTGAGAAACTCATAAAAGGATAATAATTATCCCTCAAATACATATAAATTCAGGTTGCTTCCAGACAATGTAATCAACATAGAAATGACTGTTTTAAAAGATGTCCCTAAAAATGCTAAGTTTCTCATCTGAGAAAGTATTTAACTAAATAATGCTTATTAAATGGAGCCAAGAAAGCCATTGAGTACTTATCTACATAGTAAAAGATGAAAAATATACCAATAGGTACTTTTTCATAATAACCATCACAGAATAGAACAGGCAAATACTGTGCCCATCAAAATGGGGTCTTTGGGGACACTATTAGGCATTTAGAAAGTGAAAGACTCACACATGGAGGAAATAAACCAATGTTTCTGTTTAGTTGGTGAATTCTGTTTATTGGAATTATTTCTTCATTTCCATAATCAATATATAAGACTTGTGCCTTCTTCTGTAGCATATCAATTTCTTGTATTATTACTCTGTTCCAGGTCTGAAAGTGGAATATAAGGTGCTCGCGTCAAAACAGTATTTCACAATCTTAGGCTTACAAACTCTCAGCCAATCTACAGAACATGCAAGGGAAAGGCTACAGCTCTGTTCTGACATAGTCAAGTTGATTTTCTAAGAATCTAAGAAATCCCAAAATTTGTCAATTTAGGAGACTTTAATATGCACAATTATCCCTGGGTTATTCTAACCCAGAAGATACTATGACACACAATGCCTCACTACAAAAATAAACACAAGCTCCAGGATTCACCATCAGTCTGTAACTGGCAGCAGGGGAGCCTACAAACAGAGCTGGAGGGGGCAAGGGCAGGCAGGAGGTGACCCAACAGACCTAGATTACTGACTGAGGATGAGATAGCCTCTTATTAAGCTGTCAAATGCATTATTAAAAGCTCTGGTGTCAAGTTTATATGACCAAAGTAAATTAAAACAGTGTATTAAATAATTAATTTCATCAGCAGTTACCTGATCAACAGTGTACTTGGCAACACAAACTTCCCCCTTAACAGGAATGTAATCTTCCTCCTGAGTCATATTTGCATATGTTTCCTTGAAGCTCCTAGATAGTTGGTTCATGTATTCTAAAACTTCTGAAGAATATAACTGCACGTAAAAGTCACTTGGGTGTTTGAATTCAGTAACTGTACCCTTTCAAAAGATGGAAAGGTGCAATAATTCACGGAGAACACAAGCAAATGTGAACTTAACACTTTCTAATAATTTAAAAAAGGTATTACAAGACAGTTTTTGCAATCTTTATCAATTTCATCAGTTACATTCTGTAGCTATATTATAAACTCAAACTAAAAACAGGAAACAAGGAATAAAAGTCTATAGTTCTTTGGATCTCTGTCTATAGAAATTAAATACCTTTATTTCCATGGTTTTCCTGAGCTGTAGACTTCTCAAATCAGAAAACATTATTTTATCAGTACAAATGGCTATTTCTTTAGTAACTCCAAGAGGGTAGTCACTCTAGGGTTTAAAAAAAAAAAAAACACGTGAGTCAAAGAAATAGTGTATACCTTTGAGAGCTGATAAAAGCCTCTGTCCATAGGCAATGTACATAGCACTGGGATCACTCAAGAATCAGGCCATAATGGGCTAATAATGTTGAGTATAAAATAAAAAGAGGGGGTGGGGGGCACCTGGGTGGCTCAGTGGATGAGTGTCTGCCTTTAGCTCAGGTCATGAGCCCAGGGTCCTGGGATTGAGTTCCACATCAGGCTCCCCAGGGAGCCTGCTTCTCCCTCTATGTTTCTGCCTCTGTCTCTCATGAATAGATAAATTAAATCTTTTAAAAAATAAAATAAAAAAGGGGGGTTATATTGTACTTGTTAACATCTTGTAAGAATAAATATTTAAGGAAGTCAGATCTTAAGCAGAAGCTAGAACCAGCTAAAGAAGGCTAAAAATTAGACAAGCACTAGTGATATTTTTCAGATTATGAATAAGCCCATATAATCATCTAACTGGAAGAGGGGTATTACAGAAAAAAATGCTTTGATAATAGGAACCTATTAGAACGCAGTACACAAAGCCCAAGAATGTGTTCATCTGGGGTTACAGACAGGGGCTCTTTCTCAGGAGTCCAAATGATTTTACACTAAGACACAGGCATCCCAAGTCCTTCTGGGAAAAGTGCTGGTCACACACTATGCTCAAAAACCCTAAAAAGTCACCCAATCGGTTATTAAGGTATATAGATTTATTCAACAGGAAACTTTTTTTAAATAAACACTGGTACAGGGGTGCCTGGTTGGCTCAGTCAGAGGAGTCTGCAACTCATTCTTGGATCTCAGGGTTGTTGAGTTTGAGCCACATGTTGAGACTGGAGATTACATGAATAAACTTTGGTGAAATGCAGAAATAAGAAATAAGCAATACATATTTTATTTAGCTTAAGTCTTCTTAATTCAATAAAAGGAAGTCATTCAAAATTGACTGTAAAGGCAAAAAATACATCATACCTCATTTTTCACTTCCATGTTCTTTGTTTCAAAAGGTGATTTACTAGCTTCATGTTTATGGAAACTGAAATAAAGCAGCTGATTATAATACTTATAGTACGGAGTCAGTTAAGAGTAGGGGCCACATGATGCTAAATTCTCAATCAACAAAATCCAGGAAGGAGAAAAACACCTTCCTTCAGAGTTACTACTTCACAGTAGTAACAAAACAAAATAGTACACAGCTAGCCATGGGACAGTCTACCCTGTGTGTGGGCTGGCCTAGCCCACAGCCACCTAATTAAAGGGATATATACAGGGCCACGATCTCCAGGCCCAAGTTTTCCTATCTGCAAAATGGAGATAATCGCTACAGGTTCTCAACAGTTTTGAGGATCAAATGAGATTACAGATGTGAAATTGCTGTCTAAACTGGTAAATTCCATGCCTGGAAGAATTTTGTATTTTTAAATCACAACTCAAGAGGCACTGTGAGAGTTCTACCTTCCCAAACTTCAGGAAAGAACAGGTTAAAAAGTAAGGCATTCTAGGGACACTTGGTGTCTCAGCGGTTGAGCACCACCTTCAGCCCAGGGCCTGATCCTGGAGACCCAGGATCAAGTCCCACCTCGGGCTCCCTGCAGGGAGCCTGCTTCTCCCTCTGCCTCTCTCTCTGTGTCTCTCATGAATAAGTAAATAAAATCTTATTTTTAAAAAAGGCATTCTAAAGCTCTGATGATTACAAACTCAAATTTCTAACCATGAATATGTGCTAATAAAATTATATTCATGAGAACGCAGTCCTGAGTTTGTAAGCTGTTCATTTCAGATTTGAACCCTTTATGTTATACCTCAAATAAAAAGTGACAACTTCTACATAGATAGGCCTGCTTACCTCATTTGATCCTTACACTATTAAAAAAACCCCACAACCCTTTTAAATATTCTCTAATGAATAAAAAAAATTACACTTACTTTTGTTGAACAGGTTTGCACACAATGCTGTGTGCCGACCAGTCCCTTCTCTGGCATGCTATGGAGCAATAGTATGTCTGCTTGCACTGTGAACACCTCAGTGATCCTACAGAACACAGCCCAGTGTTTTATTCCAAGGATTTGTTGCTGAGAGCAAGACATTTTCAAAGACCAGACATATCAAACACCATTCTATTAACCACATCAAGAAGATTACTTGAAAAAGATTATGCTGTTTATGACTAGGTGCTAAGACTAAATTTTTGCAGCTTTCTCAAACTGCAAATAGGAATGCAAAGATGAAAATGAAGACAGAATGAAAACATAACTGACTTTCCTAAAGTAGAGTCCAGAACACCTTATAAAAGGAACAAAGCAAATATAAAATGCGTGGTAGTGAAAACAGACTTGTGCAAGCAGACTCAGACATAGCTTACCACTTCACACTATTAAAAAAATATATAAGACAAAAACCAACGAAGAAAAATCACACCCAGAAAAACCCAGAAGTTTTAAAAATAAAGTACTAAAAAAAATCCTATGAATATACAGGCAGAAAAAAAAAAAAAGAAACAAAAAAACACGTAACAAAAATCCAGGCTGGCCTTGAATGCTTCTACTCTAAACAGAAGGAAACAAAGGAGGGGTGCCTAGATGGCTCAGTCAGTTAGGAGGCTGCCTTCTGCTTAGGTCATGATCCTGTAGTGCTGGGATCAAGCCCTCCCCCCTTAAGGTCTCTGCTCAGCAGGGAGTCTGCTTCTCCCCCTCCCCCCCCCCTGCTCATGCTTGTGCGCTTTCTCTTTCTCTGAAATAAAATCTTTATAAAAAGAAAAAAAGGAGCTAAATATCCAAATAGCCAGTAAGCAATGAAATACTCAAAATCATTCACTGATCATAAGGGAAATGCAAGTTAAAACCACAATGAGATACCACTAAACAACCATGAGAAGGGCTAAAGTTGAAAAGACCAACAAAACTGAATGACAAAGATGTGGAACCACCACATCTTGTCATAAAGATGATGTGGACCCATTATCACTGGGAAGGTAAAAAGGGACAAGTACTTTGGAAAATGGTTTGGCTGTTTCCTCTAAAGTTAAACATATATCTAACCTTTGACTCAGCAATTATACTCCTAGGTATGTACTCAAGAGAAAGGAAAACCTATACCCACCCAAGGACTTGTACAAAAATGTGTAGAGAGCTCTATTCATAATAGCTAAAAGCTAAACACAAGCAAAATGTTCAACATAAAACCAGATAAATTGTGATATAATCATACAAATATTACTCAGCAACAAATAATACTGTGTATAGAACACGGATCAATCTAAAAAAATATTGTTTTAAATTATAAAAAGCTTTATACAAAAGAGTCGATACTGTAAGATTCCATTTATATGTAATTCTAAAACTGGCAAAGTTTTGACGTGGATGGAACTGGAGGGTATTATGCTGAGTGAAACAAGTCAATCAGAGAAGGACAGACATTATACGGTCTCATTCATTTGGGGAATATAAATAATAGTGAAAGGGAATAAAGGGGAAAGGAGAAAAAAATGAGTGGAAATATCAGAAAGGGAGACAGAACATGAGAGACTCCTAACTCTGAGAAACAAACAAGGGGTGGTGGAAAGGGAGGTGGGCTGAGGGTGGTGGTGACTGGGTGACGGGCACTGAGGGGGGCACTTGATGGGATGAGCACTGGGTATTATGCTAAATGTTGGCAAACTGAACACCAATAAAAAATAAATATAAAAAAATTTTTTAAATCAAACTGGCAAAGTTAATTTATGGTGTAAAAAAACAGCATGGTCATCTCTAGCGGGTATAGAGACTCTGGAAGGGGCTAGGAGGGAACTTTCTAAGAAGATGGAAATATTCTGTATCTTGATAGGCATGTAAATTGGTGCGTGCCAAAGCATGTAAATTTTATCACAAACAAAACTATAGGCAATAAGAAGTAAGGAAGCAGCAAGAGTGGAAAGGTACAGATGAACAAGAACTATATGGTGTTGGTAGCTGAAGTTGAGATGGGTATATAGTACACACTATTCTGTTCATACTTAATATGTTTTAAAACCTTTAATAATAAAAAATATTTTTCAAATGTGTGAAAAAATAATCCAGACACGTGAGGGAAATATGCTTACCAAATAGGCCACAGCGATGGCAAGTTGTTGACCGAAGAGGAGGTCCTAAGGAGTTGAAGAGTGCTGAATTATTTATGGACAAGGAATTCTCAACCAACTTGTGTACTTTTTTTGATTTTGCAGGAGGCACATTATTGCTAGGCTTCTATTAAGAAAAAAGAATAGTAATATTAAAACTTGGTAGCAATTGTTTTTAAATACCATATTTGGGATTTCCTTTTTTGGGCAGATAAAATAGATGTACCTTTCTCTATCCTCCCGTTAAGTGCAACTAAAAAACCCTCAACTTGTGGTTAAACAAATATAAGTTCACTTTGAAAGAAGTCAGCAGGTAGCCTACAAACTTGGGACCCAGAGAAGATAATGAGTTTCTTCAGTTTTCTTTTTGCCTCACATACCCCAGACATGGTTCTGGAGAAGCCAGCAACCCAGAAATGCCAAAAGGTACAGGCAATAAAACCCCCAATAGAAAGTCTTTTCCCTTTAGCCAAAAGACCAGGAAAAGGGCAGCCCAACGATATAGAAAAATTTAGTAAGTGTTTTACCCTAGACAAACACCACAGAAAAAACCGTGGCCCTGTTCTAGAGTAGGGACCTGGCACTTCATCCCTGGGAGTGTCCTCATAAAGCCCATATAGGGAACCTGACTTCTACCCAGCAAGTACTCCCCCTCCCTCAACCATTACTGGGGTGGTAGAAGAGGAGGCCTTGTAGAGAGTCAGGACTTTTCATCACCATTCAAAGGTAATGAGTGTCTCCAAACACTCTAATTCTCCTCCCTGGCACACCTACTCTCTCCCCCACTCCATCTCACTCCTTTATCAGTAAAGAGGCACTAATCATTCCCAGGCAGGGAGATGGTATCACATGAGGCCTACCAGGAAGCTGGAACTCCCACCCTCAACCAAACACAAGGAAGCTTGGTCCTTGAGTGCCAAATGAGACTGAATGGGGAACCTAGACATTGATTCCTACCTGGAAGCACCCACTTTCCTCTGATATAGGGTCAGAGGAAGCTGGCCAAAACAAAGTTTAAGATACAGAATTTCATTAACATAATAGCCCAAATGTCCAAGTTTCAATAGAAAGTAACTTGTCATACTAGGAAACAGGAAAATCATAACTGAATTTAAAGAAAAGGATGCCAACACCAAGATGAGTTTATTTTAAAGCAGCCATTGATACTTCAATAAGCAATTATAAGCACACTTGAAGCAAATGAAAAGAGTCTCAACAAAGCAACAGAAGATATAAAGAAGAGCCAAATATAAGCTTTACAACTGAAAAGTAAAGTAACAAACATTAAAAATATAATGACTCAATAGCAATGGAGGCAACAGAGGAAAGGATCAGTAAACTTGAAGACTGAACAACAGAAACTGCCTAATCTAACAAGAGAGAGAAAAAGTGAAGAAAAAACTAAATTAAAAGAGCCTCAGAGACCTATGACACTATCACAAAATATTTAACATTCATGTCTTTGGAGTCCCAGGAGAGGAGAAAGAAGGTAGGGTAGAGAAGTTCTCCAACAAAAAAAATTACCCCAAACTTATAAAATTTGGCAAAAGTATAAATCTACAAATTCAAGCTGAGCAAATCCCAAACCAAATCAAATAAATCCACACCAAGATGCATATAGTCAAACTTCTTCAAGCTAAAGACAGAAAAGCTTAAAAGCAGAGAGAGGAAAATGATGTCTTATCTACAGGGGAAAAAGTAATTCAGAAGAGAATAGATTTCTCAACAGATCCCATGCAGAGCAGGAGGAAGTCACACAACATTCTTCAAGTGCTAAAAGAAAACTGTTAGCTGAGAAACTTATCCAGGAAAAGTGTCCTGTAGGAATGAAGAAATCAAGAATTCTTGAATGAAAGAAAACTAAGAAGTTGTCACCAGCAGACCTATCCTAGAAAAATGGCTAAAGAAAATTCTCTAAACGTAAAGGAAATAATGAAGGAATGTCTGAAGAAAAGAACACATTAAAGCAAAAATACAACAAGCGCTATAGATTCATAGAATAGAAAAAACTGTGAAGCAAAATGAAACTGAAAGAAGGAGACAATATAATCATAGCTAGGGACTTTAACATCCCTCTCTCAACAATTAATAGAACTACACAGAAAATCAGCAAGAATACAGAAGAACTCAAGATCACCCATCAACCAACAGATTCTGTTAGACATTCACAGATCATTCTACCCAACAACAGAAAGGACATTCTTTTCAAGTACTAACAGAACATACACTAAGACCACACACTGGGCCAGAAAACAAAGCTCAACAAATTTAAAAGAATTTAAATCACACAGATGTTTTTCAACCACAGCTGACTCAAACTAGAAATAAATAAGTGACAAATAATCTCCATACATTTGAAAACAATACACTTCTAAACTCATTAATCAAAGAGGAAGTCTCAAAGGAAATTTTTTTAAAAAGTGAAAATAAAATGAAAGTTTAACAATTCAAAATTTGTAGGACACAGGTAAAGCATTGCCAACAGGTAAATTTATAGCACTAAGTTCACACGTTAGAAAAAAAGAGAAAGTCTCCTTTCTAAATTCCCATCCTAAGAACCTAAAAAATAAGACAAAAACATGCCCAAGGAAACATTAAAGATAAAAGGAGAAATCAAGGAAATGAAAAATGACCTGGGGGGTGGGGGCGCAGAAATCAATGAAACAAAGACCTAGTTCTTTGATAAGATCAACAAGTGGTCAAGTGGATGGCTCAGTTGGATAAGTGTCTGACTTCAGCTCAGGTCACAATCCCAGGGTCCTAGGACCAAGCCATGGTGGGTCAGGATCCCCCTCTACCTGCCCTACTCCAGTTTGCATACACAAGCTCTCTCAACTAAATATAATCTTCAAAAAAAAATAAAGTTGATCTAGCAAGACTGTTTGAAAAATAAGACAGAAATTACCAATATCAGGAATGAAACATATACCTTATTACAGACCCTGAAGACATAAAAATGATAATAATGGAATACTCTGAACTATATACATACAGATTTCATGATGTTGACAAACAGACTAATTCTTCAAAAATCACAAATTAACACAATATGAAACAGATAATCTGAATAGTCCTATAAATGTTAAAGAAATGGAAACTCCTAAAAAAGAAACCTTCACACTTAACATGGTTTTCACTGGAGAACAGTACCAAATGCTTAAAGAATTAATACCAATCTTATACAACCTCTCAGAAAAGTAATATTACCTTGGTTCCCCACCCATATGAAGGTAGTTAAAAAGAGATTACAAACTGCTCATAAAAACAGATATAAAAATCCTACTCAAAATGATACCAGATATAATTCAGCAATATACAAAATTAACTATACACCATGACAGAGTGTTTATTCCAGGGATGTAAGGCTGGTTAAATATTTTAAAACACCAATGTAATCCACTATAGTAATAGGTTAAAGATCAATTATTGATGGATGAAGGAAAAACATTTAGAAAAACAACACCTATGCATGATCAAAACCATCAAAAAAAAAGTAGCAAAAGAAAATTTCACCAAGTTGATAAGGATCATCTATAAAAATCCCATAGCTAAGATTACACTTAATAGTGAAAGGCTCAACGCTTTCCCACCGAGTTTGGAAGTAAAGCACAATACCCACCATCACCAGTGTTAGAAGTTCTAGCCCGTGCAATATGGCAAAAAAAGGAAATATAAAATATATTGAAAAGAAACTGTTCCTTTTTGCAGAAGATACAACTGTCTACATAGAAAATCCCAAGGAATCTACAAAAAATTCATTGAATAAGTGACTTTAGCAAGGTCACAGGATACAAGAGACACATGCAAAACCATATTTATATATGTTAACAATGAACATGAGGACACAGGGGAATAAAAAAATACAATATTTACAATGACTTAAAAAAAAAAAAAAAAGAACCCAAATCCAGATGTAAATATAACAAGCTGAAAACTACAAAGGGACAGAAATCAAAGAAGAGCTAAATAAATGGAGATATTACATTCATGGGCTCGAAGATTCAACACAGCAAAAATACCTATAATCCTCAAGTTGATATGCAAGTTTAATGCAATTACTATCAAAATCTCAGCCAGACTTTTTGCAGCTACGGACAACATTATTCCAGAATGTACACTGGAACATTGGAAGGCACAGGAACTATAGTAGCTAAAACAATTTTGGAAAAGAAAAAAAAAAAAAAACAGTGGGAGAAATCACTGTACCCAACTTTAAGACTTAGGACTTGGCTCCAGTATTGCGTGATACTGGAGGAGGGATACATAGATCAATGGAAAAGAATAGACAACCCAGAATAGACCCATACAAATTTGCCCAACTAATTTTTGACAAAAGTGCAAAAGCAATTCAGTAGAGGAAATATAGCATTTTTAACAAATGGTGCTGGGGAAATTAGACATAAAAAATAAAACTTCAAATTAACTCAAAGTAGACCTCAAATCTAAATGTAAAAGTATAAAACTTATGGGGAAAAAAAAACCCAAAATTTTCTGGATCTGAAGAAGCAAAGAATTTCTAGACACCAAAAGCATAACTCATAAAAGAAAAGTGGTCAGGACATCATTAAAATTAAAACTTGTGCTCTGCTAAACACCCTGGTAAGAGAATGAAAAGACAAGCTACAGGGACACCTCGGTGGCTCAGTGGTTTAGCGCCTGCCTTCGGCCCAGGGCATGATCCTGGAGTCCAGGGATCAAGTCCCACATCGGGCTCCCTGCATGGAGCATGCTTCTCCCTCTGCCTGTGTCTCTGCCTCTCTCTCTCTCTCTCTCTCTTGAATAAATAAAATCTTTAAAAGAAAGAAAAAACAAGCTACAGACTGGAGAAATCATTTTTGAATCACATATTTGACAAAAGACTAGAACCCAGAATATGTAAAGAACTTCCAAAGCTGAGCAAAAAAAAAAAAAAATTCCAAATTAGAAAATGGACAAAAGGAGGAGGGGGCAAGATGGCAGAAGAGTAGGGTCCGCAAGTCACCTGTCCCCATCAAATTACCTAGATAACTTTCAAATCATCCTGAAAACCTACTAATTTGGTCTGAGATTTAAAGAGAGAACAGCTGGAATGCTACAGTGAGAAGAGTTCGCGCTTCTATCAAGTACAACTTGTTTTTGGCCACTCTGCACTGAGCAAAATAACGAGAAGGAAAAACTCACCTCAAAAGAAAGAATCAGAAACAGTCCTCTCTCCCACAGAGTTACAAAATTTTGATTACAATTCAATGTCAGAAAGCCAATTCAGAAGCACAATTATAAAGCTACTGGTGGCTCTAGAAAAAAGCATAAAGGATTCAAGAGACTTCATGACTACAAAATTTAGATCTAATCAGGCAGAAATTAAAAATCAATTAAATGAGATGCAATCCAAACTAGAGGTCCTAACGACAAGGGTTAACGAAGTAGAAGAATGAGTGAGTGCCATAGAAGACAAGTTGATGGCAAGGAGGGAAACTGAGGAAAAAAGAAAAATAATTAAAAGATCATGAGGATAGGTTAAGGGAAATAAATGACAGCCTCAGAAGGAAAAAATCTACGTTTAATTGGGGTTCCCGAGGGCGCCGTAAAGGACAGAGGTCAAGAATATTATTTGAATAAATCATAGCTGAGAACTTTCCTAACTTGGGAAGGGAAACAGGCATTCAGATCCAGGAGATAGAGAGATCTCCCCTAAAATCAGCAAAAACCTCTCAACACCTTGACATTTAATAGTGAAACTTGCAAATTCCAAAGATAAAGAGAAGATCCTTAAAGCAGCAAGAGACAAGAAATCTCTAACTTTTATGGGGAAAAATTTTTTTTAGTATATGTGCTGCCGAAGCGAGCACTTTTATGGGGAAAAATATTAGATTAACAGCAGACCTCTCCACAGAGACCTCGCAGGCCAGAAAGGGCTGGCAAGATATATTCAGGGTCCTAAATGAGAAGAACATGCAGCCAAGAATACTCTATCCAGCAAGGCTCTCATTCAGAATGGAAGGAGAGATAAAGAGCTTCCAAGATAGGCAAACAATCCACAAAAACAGGGACTGAATAGGTATTATGATGATACTAAATTCATATCTTTCAATAGTAACTCTGAACGTGAATGGGCTTAATGACCCCATCAAAAGGTGCAGGGTTTCAGACTGAATAAAAAAAAAAAAAAATCAAGACCCATCTCTTTGCTGTCTACAAGAGACTCATTTTAGACATAAGGACACCTACAGCCTGAAAATAAAAGGTTGGAGGACCACTTACCATTCAAATGGTCCTCAAAAGAAAGCAGGGGTAGCCATCCTTATATCAGATAAATTAAAGTTTATCCCAAAGACCGTAGTAAGAGATGAAGAGGGACACTATATCATACTTAAAGGATCTATCCAACAAGAGGACCTAACAATCATGAATATTTATGCCCTGAATGTGGGAGCTGTCAAGTGTATCAACCAATTAATAACCAAAGTTAAGACATACTTAGATAATAATACACTTATACTTGGTGACTTGAATGTAGCACTTTCTACAATCAACAGGTCTTCTAAGCACAACATCTCCAAAGAAACAAGAGCTTTAAATGATACACTGGACCAGATGGACTTCACAGATATTTACAGAACTTTACATCCAAACGCAACTGAATACACATCCTTCTCAAGCGCACATGGAACTTTCTCCAGAAGAGACCACATACTGGGTCACAAATCAGGTCTTACCTGACACCAAAAGACTGGGATCGTCCCCTGCATATTTTCAGACCATAATGCCTTGAAATTAGAACTAAATCACAAGAAGAAGTTTGGAAGGATTTTAAACACGTGAAGGTTGGGATCCTTGGGTGGAGCAGCGGTTTGGCACCTGCCTTTGGCCCAGGGCGTGATCCTGGAGACTCGGGATCGAATCCCACATCAGGCTCCCGGTGCTTGGAGCCTGCTTCTCCCTCTGCCTGTGTCTCTGCCTCTCTCTCTCTCTCTCCCTGTGTGACTATCATGAATAAATAAATTTAAAAAGAAAAAAATTAAAAAAAAATAAATAAAATAAACACGTGAAGGTTAAGGACCATGCTGCTAAAAGATGAAAGGGTCAATCAGGAAATTAGAGAAGAATTTAAAAAGATTCATGGAAACTAATGAGAATGAAGACACACACAACTGTTCAAAATCTTTGTGATACAGCAAAAGCAGTCCTGAGGGGGAAATACACCGCAATATAAGCATCCATCCAAAAACTGGAAAGAACTCAAATACAAAAGTTAATCTTGCACCTAAAGGAGCTGGAGAAAAAACAGGAAATAGATCCTACACACAGTAGAAGAAGAGAGTTAATAAAGATTTGAGCAGAACTCAATGAAACAGAGACCAGAAGAACTGTGGAACAGATTAAGAAAACCAGGAGTTGGTTCTTTGAGAGAATTAGTAAGACAGATAAACCATTAGCCAGCCTTATTAAAAAGAAGAGAGAAAAGACTCAAATTAATAAAATCATGAATGAGAAAGGAGAGATCACCACCATTATCAAGGAAATACAAACGGTCTTAAAAACTTATTATGAACAGCTTTACGCCAATAAATTAGGCAATCTAGAAGAAATGGATGCATTTCTGGAAAACCACAAACTACCAAAACTGGAACAGGAAGAAATAGAAAACCTGAATAGGCCAATAACCAGGGAGGAAATTGAAGCAGTAATCAAAAACCTCCCAAAAGTCCAGGGCCAGATGGCTTCCCTGGGGAATTCTATCAAATGTTTAAAGAAGAAACCATACCTATTCTACTAAAGCTGTTTGGAAAGATAGAAAGAGATGGAATACTTCCAAACTCGTTCTATGAGGCCAGCATCACGTTAATTCCAAAACCAAACAAAGACCCCACCAAAAAGAATTATAGACCAATATCCCTGATGAACATGGATGCAAAAATTCTCAACAAAATACTAGCCAATAGGATCCAACAGTACATTAAGAAGATTATTCACTATGACCAAGTAGGATTTATCCCCAGGATGCAAGGCTGGTTCAACACTCGTAAAACAATCAATGTGATTCATCATATCAGCAAGAGAAAAAACAAGAACCATATGATCCTTTGAATAGATGCAGAGAAAGCATTTGACAAAATACAGCATCCATTCCTGATCAAAAGTCTTCAGAGTGTAGGGATAGAGGGAATATTCCTCAACATCTTAAAAGCCATCTACGAAAAGCCCACAGCAAATATCATTCTCAATGGGGAAGCACTAGGAGCCTTTCCCCTAAGATCAGGAACAAGACAGGGATGTCCACTCTCACCACTGCTGTTCAACATAGTACTAGAAGTCCTAGCCTCAGCAATCAGGCAACAAAAAGAAAGAAAAGGCATTCAAATTGGCAAAGAAGAAGTCAAACTCCTTCTCTTTGCCGATGACATGATACTCTACATAGAAAACCCAAAAGACTCCACCCCAAGATTACTAGAACTCATACAGCAATTTGGTAGCATGGCAGCATACAAAATCAACGCCCAGAAGTCAGTGGCATTTCTATACACTAACAATGAGACTGAAGAAAGAGAAATTAAGGAGTCAATCCCATTTACATTTGCACCCAAAAGCATAAGATACCTAGGAAAAAACCTAACCAAAGAGGTAAAGGATCTATACCCTACAAACTATAGAACACTTCTGAAAGAAATTGAGGAAGACACAAAGAGATGGAAAAATATTCGATGCTCATGGATTGGAAGAATTAATATTGTGAAAATGCCAATGTTACCCAGGGCAATTTACACATTTAATGCAATCCCTATCAAAATACCATGGACTTTCTTCAGAGAGTTAGAACAAATTATTTTAAGATTTGTGTGTAATCAGAAAAGACCCCGAATAGCCAGGGGAATTTTAAAAAAGAAAACCATATCTGGGGGCATCACAATGCCAGATTTCAGGTTGTACTACAAAGCTGTGGTCATCAAGACAGTATGGTACTGGCACAAAAACAGACACATAGATCAATGGAACAGAATAGAGAATCCAGAAGTGGACCCTCAACTTTATGGTCAACTAATGTTCGACAAAGGAGGAAAGACTATCCACTGGAAAAAACACAGTCTCTTCAATAAATGGTGCTGGGAAAATTGGACATCCACATGCAGAAGAATGAAACTAGACCACTCTCTTGCACCATACACGAAAATAAACTCAAAATATCTAAATGTGAGACAAGATTCCACCAAAATCCTAGAGGAGAACACAGGCAACACCCTTTTTGAACTTGGCCACAGTAACTTCTTGCAAGATACATCCACGAAGGCAAGAAAAAAAAAAAAAAAAACAAAAATGAATTATTGGGACTTCATCAAGATAAGAAGCTTTTGCACAGCAAAAGAAACAGTCAACAAAACTCAAAGACAACCTACAGAATGGGAGAAGATATTTGCAAATGACCTATCAGATAAAGGGCTAGTATCCAAGATCTATGAAGAACTCATTAAACTCAACAGCAAAGAAACAAACAATCCAACATGAAATGGGCAAAAGGCATGAACAGAAATCTCACAGAGGAAGACCTACACATGGCCAACAAGCACATGAGAAAATGCTCCGCATCACTGGACATCAGGGAAATACAAATCAAAACCACAATGAGATACCACCTCACACCAGTGAGAATGGGGAAAATTAACAAGACAGGAAACCACAAATGTTGGAGAGGATGTGGAGAAAGGGGAACCCCCTTGCACCGTTGGTGGGAATGGGAACTGGTGCAGCCACTCTGGAAAACTGTGTGGAGGTTCCTCAAAGAGTTAAAAATAGATCTGCCCTATGACCCAGCAATTGCACTGCTGGGGATTTCCCCCAAAGATTCAGATGCAATGAAACGCCGGGACACCAAGCGTTTATATTTTAGCAGTAATGTCCACAATAGCCAAACTGTGGAAGGAGCCTCGGTGTCCATCGAAAGATGAATGGATAAAGAAGACATGGTATATTTATGTATACAAATATTATTCAGCCATTAGAAACGACAAATACCCACCATTTGCTTCGACGTGGATGGAACTGGAGGGTATTATGCTGAGTGAAATAAGTCAATCAGAGAAGGACAAACATATGGTCTCATTCATTTTGGGAATATAAAAAATAGTGAATGGGAATAAAGAGGAAAGGAGAGAAAATGAGTGGGAAGTATCAGAGAGGGAGACAGAATATGAGAGACTCCTAACTCTGGGAAACGAACAAGGGGTGGTGGAAAGGGAGGTGGGCGGGGGGTGGGGGTGACTGGGTGATGGGCACCAAGGGGGGGGGCACTTGATGGGATGAGCACTGGGTGTTATGCTATATGTTGGCAAATTGAACTCCAATTAAAAAAAATAAAGGAGATTCTATAAATGTTAATAGAAAAAAAAAGAAAATGGACAAAAGACATGAATAAACAGCTCACCAAAAAGGACACAGAGATGGCAAATATGCATGAGATGTTTATTATAAACAATTAGGGGAACATGATTAAAACCACTACAAAATATCACCACACACCTCTAAGAATGGGGACAATAAAAACCACCACCACCACCAAATGCTGGTGTGATACTGCAAATATTCTCTGTAGGAACATAGAATAGTATAGGTATGCTGGAAAACGCTTTAGTAGCTTCTTAAAAAAACTAAATATGCAATACTACATGACCCAGAAATTTCACCCCTGGGCATTTATCCCAGAGCAAAAACAAAAAACAAAAAACTTATGTTCACGTAACCTTGGACAGGAATGTTTATGAGTTTTAGCTGTAATAATCAAAAACTGAAAACCCTGCAGATGTACTTCAATATGTGAATGTTAAACCATGGACTACTTCTCAGCAATAAAAATAAAACTATTGATACAACAACCCTAGATGAATCTCCAGAGAATTATGCTGAGTGAATCCCAAAAGGTTACACTGAAAAGGATTCCATTTATGTAACATCCTTGAAATGACAAACTTTTGGATGTGGATTAGATTAGTAGCTCCATGGCTTAAGGAGGTGGTAGGGGCAAGAGGGAAATGGACGTAACCATAAACAGCATGTAAGGGAAAGATGGAAATAGTCTGTATCTTGACTGTTATCACCATCAACATCCTGACAAACACTAAATTCTGCAGCATGTCACACAGGGAGAAACTGGGAATAGCTACACAGGATCGGTAATATTTCTGCATGTCAAATAAGGCTGCATTTACAACTGTATAGCATTACTACAATTACCTAAAAAGAACGGTTTTTATAAGATACTAGGATAAAGAAAAGGAAGCTTGACCTTGAATAATATCTGAAAATTGAGTAATTCTACATTAACAGAATACATGCTTAGAATCTTTTACCCAACAAAAACACAAAATAGAAAAAAAAAATCTTACATTATTTACTTTTTTGGGTGGTGAACTGTTTCCAACATTTAATGGTGACACTGAGTTTCCTGAAGAGAGAAAACATAAAAGCAAATTACTTTATTCCTGAAAAATGTATAATACTGTAATTAGATATTCAAATAAGAAAGCTATACCAAAATAGCCTTAAACCTACATTAGAAATAAGCAACATCCTAATTTTCCTAATGAGAAATAAGGATTTGTTTGAAACTTAATTACTACTCCTCTTACTGTAAATTTTTCTCCATTCACTAAGTTCTCAGACTTTTTTGAACTTGGACTCATTTATACACTTAGAAATTGAGAACCTTAAAGAGATTTCATTTATATGGTCTATGTCTGTAAATATTTACTAATATTTACAGACATAGAAATATGTCTGTAATTACAGACATACAGAAATTAAGGGCCATCTGGGTGGGTCAGTCAGTTAAGCATCCAACTCCCAATTTTAGCTCAGGTCATGATTTTAGGGGTCCCGAGACTGAACGCTGTGTGGGGCTCTGTGCTAGGTATGGAGCCTGCTTAAGATTTTCTCATTCCCTCTGTGCCCCCCAAAATGTTAAAAACAAATTAAAATGATAAATTTTAAACTTTTAAAAATTAAATACATTTAAAAATAAATGCATTACATTGACATGGTTTTTAAAACAACTACATTTTCCAAAGCAAAAAAAAAAAAAAAAAAAATTGAGTATCATTGTTTTATGTTTTTACACATCTCTTTAGGTATAACTAATGGTAGTTGGTTCACATACCTGCTTTTGCATTCAATCCTCTGTGTTGCCTTTGTTGAAGCATAAAATAAAATCTGGCCTCTCACAGATACGTAGTTGCAAAAAGAAGTATTTAATGGCCTTCTCAGATAATTACAGATATTTTCCTTTAACATCATGCCAAAACTCAAGTGATAGTTTAATTGGTAGTTGCAATGTGGAACCTAAAACTTGTTCATAATGTGACACTGGAATCCACTGATTTATCCTGCACTTTGAGTGGATTTTTACCCATGCATGACTATGCATCCTGCATTGGTCATTTGGAAAAGACTAAGAAACTCGGAGTTATGCAGATCTTCAAATGTGGACAGATTTCATGATTTCATTATATAATATTTTAAAAATCATGTGTGTTAGTTAAGATCACCACTGCATCTCACCAGAAAAGTTTAAGTATTGAAAAGCTGTCACTATGGAGTGGCAGAAATGGGTTTTCTGAAATTCTCATGTTTGCTCGAAATCTTGAATTTTATCATTAGCAACAAAATACTATCAAGTATTTTCCTTGAAGTAACAGCCTCACTTTGTTCATTTTTGAGAAAATGAATGCCAGATATCTAAATCTGAATAACCAACTTTATCATTCTTTTCAAGTAAAAATGATGTTTCAACAAAAAGTTTCCATATAGCTCAGAGCTCAATCACACACATGCTTTTCATACTTGCCTATAAAGCAGAAGGTAGGGATAATTCCCATTGTGTTACACAAAATACCAAACTGTAACGAGTATCAATATTTAGTAATAATTCTTAGAGTTCTGTCAAGGACATCCCTAAAAAAGGCATTTCTGGCTTTGTCTTAACTACAAGTTCACAGCAATGAAAAACCAATGACTAGCCCAGGCAGGTATCCCTACCTACAATGGAGTTAATGAAGCATCAGTGGTTTACTCACCTTTGCTTCTGCACCATCACTGTAAAGTCAGCACAATGATATTTTAATATTATTGGGAAAACAGTTTTGACCCCTTTCTTAGGAAACCCCAGAGGCCCAAGGGCCACACAAGTGAACTACAATCACCATTACATTAAAAGATCCCATCTGATATATGTATTCACTGAAGGCCCAGCTTCCTTAAAAACCAGGGTTTTGGAATTAGGACTAAAGGAACAATTCTTAAAAATCTAATGAAACAATTTAACGTCTTACATATATCTTTGTGAGCTACTGTATGCATATAATTTGTACAGCATTTTAAAAATACGGCCAATCTTTAAAAAGCCATAGTATGTCCTTTTTATATCCCTAGTAGAGTTAGTTCTCCCACTGTGGGGAGAAAGCTCATCTGTAAACATTCTCTTCTCCTAAATCCTTTTTGTGATGAAACTAGTCAAAGGAAGCTATTTGGCATGTGGCTTTTCTAAATCTTTAAATGCAAATACTGTACGGTAGCCATTTAGTTGTTCTGTTAATAGCCCACGGATGTGTGATTATATACCTGTGATAAGCCAAAGAAATTATCAGACTCAAGAATTAGTAAGCCTATAGTTTTCACTCACCTGCTGACGTCTTCCTATCTCCTTTGGATCCAACCACCTCTCCACTGATGCTGTTAGGGTTTGAAGATACTGAACTGTCTGCTTGACTAGCCAAATACTGTTTGGTTTGCTCACAAAGCAAAAAATTGTTTTTATTTCCATTCTCTGGGCTTTTCAACCGGAAATTAGGGTGGTTAGCATGTCCTCCAGGACTTCTTAAAGAATCAGGTGCTGGAAGTTGGTTTTCATTTTTCTCGAAATTAAATGGCTCTGTCATTTTACACGTAGATGCCTCCAAATTATTTCTTGAGATCATATTATGTGGCAATTTAACATTCACAGAAGTCTATGGGAAGAAGTGTATTTAAAAGGCAATTTTTAATGACAAAAGTAGAAGCACTGCAGGCCCAGGTGATTTCTTTTTATGTAACAAGTAATGCTCATGAATAATTCCAAAGCAGAGGTAACCATGATATCACAGCCTGGCCTAAAGACACAAACAGAATGATTCTCTATTGGTAAGTATAAACTCCCAAGTTTCACACAATTCAACCACAGACAAAAGGCTAACACAAGAGACATCAAAAGAGTAATCTCAGAGTTCGATACCATTTTTTACTTTAAAAAGCTTTTCAAACAACAGGAATAAAAAAGGACTTTCATGTTTTAAAAGAAATATTTCCAACCCAGAGCATGCAACTTAATGGTGAAATACAATAGAGGGTATTGTCTTCATCAGGTCATCACCTACCTTTCTAGCCTTCCAGAATCCCTCTACGACTCCTACTTTCAACACTAAGATCTTGTATACGCTGAATCCAGCTCCCCAGTGCCCTCTCTCTTCCTCATTGGCCTGGTAAACTCCTTCCTTCCCAGTCATCCCTTAGGGTTTGCCTCAGCTGACCCCTGTTTGGTCTGTTTTTCCCAAGTCCTTTGCTTTGATAATCTCCAGCTGAGCTTCCATAAATTATAACTTGTAGCTACTGCTTTTAAAGACCTAACTTTATGCACCTTTCTCTGAAAATAAGGTACATGTATTGTTACAAATTGCCTTTGAGAAACCTCTATCCAGACCCTATGCTAGCTTGTTTTTCTATTACTCTTAAAGAATACTAAGTGTCCTGCCCAAGGGAAGTAATAAAAGCAGACAAACAACTTTTCTGAGGTTGTGACCTACAGCTTTGTCTGTAGGCAGCAGGTAAAACTGCCTATTGTCCCAAAACTGCTCAGGGGGAAAAAATTAAAATAAAAGAGCCACAGAAAACTAAACTGGAATACATAGTATCTAAAAGTGATTTAACATTGTTTTAAAGGGAAGACAGGGATGACTAGGTGGCTCAGCAGTTGGGCGTCTGCCTTCGGCCCAGAGTGTGGTCCCGGAGTCCTGAGATCGAGTCCCACATCGGGCTCCCTGCGTGGAGTCTGCTTCTCCCTCTACCTGTGTCTCTGTCTCTCATTAATTAATTAATTCATAAATAAATAAATAGAAGATGAACAAATAGCAAAAACATCCTTCTTCCTGGTGTCCTAAAATTTTCTTCTAATTTCTCAATTTAAATTAGGTCTAGCCTAATCCATGACAATACAGAAAAGAGAGTGAAATAATAAAGAAATGCACAGGCACACTCAAAGGTATGGAACTCTCAGTGGGCCAGATCTTGGGAAAATCCCTAATTGAAGGTCTGTAGACAGGCAGTTATGGTGGGAGACCCTGCAGCTCAGGAAAAGCACGTGTGGCAATGAACACACCTACACCAAAGATTCAAAGTGAGTGAGAATGAGAATGTTGGGCGCAGTGAGCAAGAAATACTGTGAAGTTACAAAAGGAAAATAACTTCTAGGGGAAAACTGGTGGGGTTAAGAATACTGAGTAACTCCAGACTCTGTAAAAGAAATACAAAGAATGTGCATTAAAATATTAGGGTAACTACCAAAACAAAACAATGCATAATTTTAAAATTACAGAAAAAAAACTCAGACTAACAGGAAAAAAATCCAAGTATGGTCAATGGAAAACAAGTAAGATGACAGAACCAAACCCAAGTAATCCAGTTATCAATGATTTAGTCTCAAAAGAGAAAAAGACTTAGGGAGAAAAACATCCTGCTAGATGTTACACACAAGCAGCACAAATAAAACAAAATGATATGGCAAGCTTGGAAATAACAACTAAAACATGTGCTATGTAAATAACCAAAAAAGATGGAATACTAATATTAATAACTGATAAAACAGAACTCAATTGGGACAAAGATTTTTTTATGTTGATGACTACTGGAGGAGAGAGAGCAGCCAATGTCCCCAGATCTATAAAACAAAGTGAAAGAGGAGAAATTCAGTCCACAGTGAGGACACACATGCCTTAGACAGTTGTCAACAGAAAACAAGTGGTGATATTTTAGTACCACAATAAACTTGATCTAGTAGGGACCAATACAATCAACAACATTCATTTTTCCAACACTGGGCATACACTAGACTAGAAAAGCCACCTCAACTAACTCCAAAAACACTAATGCCATGCAAAACACATTCACTTGCCACAGTACACAAACCTCCATCTCAAGTTTTGTTTCCCAGAGAATCAGCCTACAACAACCACATTAGTGTGTGAAGGGTTTTGTTTGTTTTTTTTTTAAAGGTGGTAAAATATCACAAAGGAAATATCAAACATGACTACGGAAAACAAAACAAAAAACCCCACAAAAAACAAAAAACAAAAATCACAAAAAAACAGCAAATAAGCCAGAAAATAAAGATTAACAAAAGACAGAAAATGCAGTATCAAATTTTTTAAAAAGAAGGATAAATAGTAAAAACATTCAGATACTATAGCAGACTATATGACCCAAAGGCCATCTTCTACCTCTGATTTAGCAGCTTGAGTTAGAGACAATACTGCCCATAATCAATTCTCCTGAGCAGAATTTCTCAGAAAGCTCTGTCCTTTCCTGATGAACAGGAACATTTTTGGCTGCATTTGCCCCTTTCTTCCTGTAACACAATCAGGAAGCAATAAACAAAAAGGAAGAGAGCACACCTTAAGGATAGGAGAACCAAAAAGAGCACCTGGTGTCTCTGGCAGTGTCCTCGAGTTGCTACACCAGCCCTGATCTGTCTATGCATAGACTCACTGTGGCATCAAATAAACCCATAAGTTTTCTGCTATTTGCAGCCCAATTGATACAGATACCACTAAAATGTGAGCAAGAGGCATGAACAGAATGCACAAAACATGAAGATTACTTGATAAACATATGGGGAAAATATTCAACATCATCTGTAATAAAAAAATTTCAAATTAAATGACTATTATTTTCTGCTCAGCATGGGTGTAATTAAGAGGGACACCATCAGGGAGCCTGGGCGGCAGTCAGTTAAGTGACCAACTCTTGACTTCAACTCGGGTCATGATCTCAGGGTTATGAGATTGAGCCCTGTGTTGAGCTCCATGCTCAGGGCAGAGTTGGCTTGAGATTGTCTCCCTCCCTCCCTTCCTCCTCCCATCCCTCTCATGCACAGGCTCTCTTTCAAATAAATGAGAGAGGCACCTGGGTGCCTTAGGGGCACCTGGGTGTCTTAGTTGATTAAGTATCTGCCTTCAGCTCAGGTCATGATCCTCGGGTCCTGGGATAGAGCCCCAAATGAGGCTCCCTGCCAAGCAGGGAGCCTGCTTCTCCCTCTCCCTCTCCCCTCCTCTCTGCTCATGCTCCTTCTCTCTCAAATAAATAAAATCTTTGAAAAAATAGATAAAAATCTTTGGAAAGTAAAATGGACACTCATTGCAGGGAATATAAATATGTTCTTATGGGAAGACAGTTTGGATATACATACACACATCTGCACGTCTATAGATATATATATATATATTTAAATTTTATTTGCTAGAGAGCACATGTGTACACACAAGCAGCAGGAACAGCAGGGAGAGGGAGAAACAGGCTCCTCACGGAGCAAAAAGCAGGATACAGGGCTAGATCCCAGGACCCTGGGATCATGACCTGAGCCGAAAGTAGACACTCGACTGAGCCACCGAGGAGCCCGATAGATATATACACTTAAGGTATACATGTATTCTTTTTATTTTCTTGAGAGAGCACATGCAAGAGAGAGAGAGCACACAAAGGGCAGAGGGAGAGGGATAACCTTAAGCAGACCTCACACTTGACAGGGAGTTCGACAAGGGGCTGGATCTCACCACCTGAGATGCAACCAAGAGTTGGACACTTAACGGATCATGCCACCCAGTCACCTCAGGTATATGTGTATTCTTAAAAATGTTCCTAGCTACTCATCTGGTAACTCTACATCTAGAAATCATCCCATTAAAATCGGGGTGCCTGGGTGGCTTGGTTGGTTAAGTGTCCAACTCTTGATTTCCGCTCAGGTCATGATCTCAGGGTTGTGAGATGGAGCTCCTGGGGCATGAAGCCTACTTAAGATTCTCTCTCTCCCTGTCCCTCTGCCCCTCCACCCTGCCCCTCATCAAAAATAATAATAATCCTGAATATCTAAAGATCCTATTTAATATAGTAAAAGAAAAATTGAAGAAAAAGGTTAACTGTGATATCTCTACTAGAGAGAATATTAACACTACCATTTAGAATCCTAGTTTTCAAAATTATACAATATGTTAGAATAGAAATGAAGAAAATCAGAAACACTATTTTCAGAATAACTACAAAAAAAGAAAACCTCTCCATGTAAGCAAGACCAATGAAATACATTAAATTTTAAATAACAACTAGTGTTAATGGGTAAGTAGGCTGATGAATCTTTTTTACAGTCTTTTTTCATTTTCCAAGTGTTTAAAGATTACTTTTATAGAAAAAGGCATTTTAAAGACTAAAATATTAATATTACATTTAAAGTAAGCTATTTTCCCTTAAGTGTTGTTAATTTCAAACCAAGTAAAGGGGACACCTGGGTGACTCAGTGGTTGAGCCTCTGCCTTTGGCTCAGGTCGTGATCCTGGGGCCCTGGGATGGAGTCCCACATCAGGCTCTCCCCACAGGAAGTCTGCTTCTCCTTCTGCCTATGATTCTGCCTCTTTATCTCTCATGAATAAATAAAATCTTTAAAAAAATAAACCAAGTAAAGGACTAAGTAATATTAAAACCACAAAATCAGGGGATCCCTGGGTGGCTCAGCGGTTTAGCGCCTGCCTTTGGTCCAGGGCGCGATCCTGGAGTCCAGGGATCGAGTCCCGCGTCGGGCTCCCGGCATGGAGCCTGCTTCTCCCTCCTCCTGTGTCTCTGCCTCTCTCTCTATGATAAGTAAATAAATAAATCTTAAAAAAAAACCACACACACACAAAATTAGGGTATAGTCCTCTTCAAGACACCATTGGGACCCTCAACATGTAACTCTTGAAATAGCTTTTCCTTTGTCTTTATTCAGTAAGGCTGATGGAAAGGCAATTCACAGCTTTCTATCCTGTATCATAGCCATAGATAGTTATGTCTACATGCTAGATTTTAAGTAGCTTGTGCAGGAACCAGGTCTCACTAAAAACATTAACAACAAAAACCCTGGTTTCCCATAGCACCTAACATAGTGTTTTGTACAATGAGGCATTAAAAAGATAATTATATGATGAAACTATTTAAAGTGCATTATTGCACTGTTTTCATGACAATCTGGAGAGTGAAAATGAAATTCACAGTCTAAAGTTACATGTGGCAATCTTAAATAGAGAATTACATCACCTTATGAGGTTTTCTCCAATTTAATAGCAGAATTTCAAGTCTTACATCCACTCCTCCAAAGTCCAAAAATTAGTAATTAAGTTTGACTCAGAAAAAAACCCAAAATCAGTCTTAAACCCAATGCAGAAGTTTAAGCACCAAATAAAAAAGATTTAAGCTTAAAAGAAGCTCCACCTAGAGTGGAATATGTAGGTTAGAAAGACACCTCACTTGCCTCACCCTATTCAGGAATTTTCATTACAACGCCCAGGGCAAATAGACATGTAGACCTGTTCTATAGCTAGAAGCTTATGACTTCAATTTTAGACAGCCAACTGTACTGCATTTTTATAAAATCGTTCACTTCCCAATTGACTGACTCCTGTTGCTGCCCTGTAACCATAACCTTTCAAATATCTGAGATATCTACCATTTCCACTTTGCTCCAGGTCCTTCACCAGCTTTTATAAACATCTTTGAGAGTCCTCACAAGTCTGGACTTTCTCTAGTTCATTAGAAACCCTCACATAGATAGACATCCTTCTCCTAACTGAACACTGGACTGCAGATGTGAGCCAACAGCCGATCGGAATAATCATTATACTACCCCTTACTTTGAACACTATTTCCCCTTATGCACCAGCTTCTGGAATAGCAGCCAGGACTACTGTGAGTATACATAAAACTTGCAGTTAACCTAACATCTTTTGGAATTGTTTTTTAAAGATTTTATTTATTTATTCATGAGAGATACAGAGAGAGAGAGGCAGAGACACAGGCAGAGGGAGAAGCAGGCTCCATGCAGGGAACCTGACGTGGGACTCAATCCCGGGTCTCCAGGATCACACCCCTCTCTTGGAATTTTAAAATGTGTTTATTATCACATAAAAATTGCCTTTTTTTTTCTTTTGATTTACAGTCCTCTGAATTCTAAAATGTATTTCAACATTAAACACCTGTAAGAAATTGAAATGATCCCTGCTTGGCTTTATCCTACGTCAGCCACTGGGCATATCTGAATCTGGAATGGGCAGACACTATTCCATAATGCTGTGCTTTCCCACCTTGGGCTGCTTCCTTCTGGTATACAGGTATAGGGGTGTTACAGACATTGCTGCAAGAGTCATGATACCTCATAGGCTAATCCTACTCAGTTTTAAAACAGTTCCCCCATATACAATCTACTATTTTTTTACATGCTACTGGTGATGAATACTTATCCCCAAATCCACAATGATTAGTTATTTAACATAAGAGGTTAATTAGGAGGGTCCCCAAATTTCTTCATGTTAAAGGAATCACTGATGTAATAAAAGACCAGTGGAATGGAAGTAACTATCATAGTTCTACAGGCAAAAATAAGGTCTTGACTTTTGTTCTGTGCTTCATGATTTGACACCAACAAAACATGAAGCTAAGGGGCAAACCCTGTCTTTTACTCCCTTGGAATCCTGTTCCCCCTCCTCCATCTGGTCAAAAGCATCCCAGGATACACCTGCAACCAGTGACTGTAAGGCTTCTCCTTCTTTCCCAGAAGACTAGAAGCTAAAGTTAATTTTTACCATGGTGAGTTAATTCTTTTACTACCAAAAGTACTTGTAGCAGACACTTAGCTATGATTTTTTTTCTTCTCTAATGTTTTTTGTTTTTCTGGTAACCACACGCATTCAGTGAGAATGGCTACTCAAAGGAAACATTCAGTTCATTGAGGTTTTTATTTTTTTTATTTAAATTCAATTAACATATAGTGTATTATTAGTTTCAGAGGTAGAGTTCAGTGATTCATCAGTTGCATATAACACCCAGCTCTCATATCACGTGCCCTCCTTAATGCCCATCACCCAGTTACCTCATCCCCCTAACACCTAACCTGGCAATCCTCAGTTTGCTTCCTATGGTTCAGGGTGTTTTATGGTTTGTCTCCCTCTTTGATTTCACCTTGTTCTATTTTTTTCGCCTCCCTTCACCTATGCTCCTGTTCTGTTTCTTAAATTCCACATGAGTGAAAGCATAATTATTTTTCTCTGATTCACTTATTTCACTAACATAATACCCTGTAGTTTGATCCAATGGCAGGATTTCTTTTTTTGATGGTTAATATTCCACTGCACATATATATGTATATACATACACACGCACACCTCCCACATCTTCTTTATCCATTCAAATGTCAATGGACATCTGGGCTCTCTCCATAGTTTGCTATTGTGGACATTGCTGCTAACCGAAGAGGTAAAGGATCTGTACTCTGAAAACTATAGAACACTTATTAGAGAAATTGAGGAAGACACAAAGAAATGGAAAAACGTTCCATGCTCATGGATTGGAAGAACAAATATCTACCTAGAGCAATCTACACATTCAATGCAATTCCTATCAAAATACCATTAACATTTTTCCCAGAGCTGAACAAATTATCCTAAAATTTTTATGGAACCAGAAAAGATCCCGAATAGCCAAGGAATGTTGAAAAAGAAAACCAAAGCTGAATGCATCACAAACTATATTGCAGACTTCAAGCTACATTACAAAGCTGTAATCATCAACACAGTATGGTCCTGGCACTAAAACAGACACATTAATCAATGAAACAGAATGAGAACCCAGAAATGGACCCTCAACTCTATGGTCAACTCATCTTCGACAAAACAGGAAAGAATATCCAAAGGAAAAAAGATGGTCTCTTCAACAAACGGTGTTGGAAAAATTGGACAGCCACATGCAGGATGAAACTGCATACACAAAAATAGGCTCAAAATGCATGAAAGACAAATGTGAGATAGGAATCTTCAAAATCCTACAGAACACAGGCAGCAATCTCTGTGACCTGAGCCACAGCAACTTACTAGATACGTCTCCAAAGGCAAGGGAAACAGAGGCAGAAATGAACTAAGTCCAATAGTTCATTTATCTTTTAAGATAAAAAGCTTTTTGCACAGCAAAAGAAATAATCGACAAAAACAAGAATGGGAAAAGATATTTGCAAATGCTTTATCAGACATGGGGCTGGTATCCAAAATCTATAAAGAACTTATCAAATCCCACACCTATGGAAGCATTCAGTTTTAAAGCTATGGAGCTCAAAGGTTCAGCAACACGTGAGCTTTAAAATGGGTCATACCCAAATGTAAGCAGAGTCTCATCTTCCTCATTCAGCTATGTTATCTGAGGCAAAAAAAAAAAAAAAAAAAAAAAAAAAAACACTTCATCTTTCTCGGTTTGAGTTTCTGTAAAATGCGGCCCAATCTTAGTAACTTCCTCATAACACTTAACTGTGATGATTAAATTCAAGAATGTATGTAAACTACTTAGCACAGCAGCTGGTGCTTACTAAGTTCTTAAGAGGCAGCTAGCATTTCAAACTTTACTTTTATTGCCATTCCCACAAAGAATTTCCTCCACTCATGTGTAACTACTTTGGCACACTGAAATAATGAGGATTAAAGTATTCCTGAAAAATAATAATAAAAAATAAAATATTCCTATTTCCTTTATTCGTCCACGTAAGTAAGGGAGACCTGAGCAGGTGGAGGAACTTGCCAAACCCCACCAGGGCGGGCGCTCTTGCACAGCTGAGCTGAGAATCCGGGTCCTTTCCCATGCAGTATCTGGAGGACTCAACAAGGGAACTAGAAGCATCCTCTCCTACTCCAGAGGCCAAACAGGGCCAGCATATTTATAGCAGGAACCCAAGTAAAAAATATCCGACTGGCACACAGCAGCAGACACGCTACAAACACTTGCAAAATGAACCAGAGCCAGCTTACCGTATCTAGCTAAAGCCGTGCTGCATCTGCCTTTCCTACAGAAGGTAGGAAGTTAAGGACACTATTAAGTGTTAGTGTTGTTTGCACTGTAGCTCTGAGTTAAAACGCAAGCACTGACCGAATCCACAAACTAGTTTCTTTCAGGGACAAGAGCGCAAAGAGCTCCTCTGGTGGGATGCCAGCGGACGTTCACGCTTTGCAAAGTCATGCCTGGAAGTACAAAATATTTTCCAAGCCTGCGACAGGCCCCCCCTGCCCTCCCCACCGCCCCCCCCCCCCCCAGGCCCAGGGGGCTCAGTTCTTTTTCCTTTCGCCCCTCCCCCACCACAACCTCCAACCCTAGGCCTGCCCTTCCCAGCCCCGGCTCCAAGGGCTCCTCCCTTCCATCCTGTCTCCCACTTCCAGGCCCCCGGTGCCCGCTCAACGCCCGACCTCAACGCCCGACCCCAACGTCCGGCGCCCAACGTCCGGCGCCCAACGACCGAAGCCCCGCAGCCCTCACGCAGCCCCTTCCACTCCCCGCGCCCCACGCGCCTAGGAACCCTGACCTGGTACGAGGCAGGAGGGCCGCTGACCCCGCGCCGCCTCTGCAGCCCGGCCGTGGTGGCGCCCGCCCCGGGCCCTGCAGCCTCGCCGGCCGGAGGCGCTCCCCGCGCTCACCTCGCCTCCACGGGCCAGCCCCGCGCCAGCGCCGCGCCTGCGCAGTCCGCGCCCACGTGCGCCCTGCGATGCCCTCGCGCGCCCTCCGCGCGCTGCGGCCTCCGCGCTGTGCCCCAGGGCTGCGCGCTCCGAGTTCCTCCGCCCAGAGAACGGGGCGCAGAGCTCCCGGGGCTGCTCCCAGGTACGTGGCCCTGCCGATGCCGGGGGCGAGTTTTGAGCGCAAAGACGCACACTCTCTGCAATGGTCACTTGGGTTGCATTAACCACTTAACATCTTACAAGGCTTCCCAAATTAATCTACCTCCGCCTGGAAACTAAGCACAGGTGATCACTTTCCCCCTGACTACGGGCACCTGGTTCTATTGATGCTGCTCAAATATTTGTAAAACTTTCTTTTTTCTTTCTTTCTTTCTTTCTTTCTTTCTTTCTTTCTTTCTTTCTTTCTTTCTTTCTTTCTTTCTCTCTTCTTTCTTTCTTTCTTTCTTTCTTTCTTTCTTTCTTTCTTTCTTTCTTTCTTTCCTTTCTTTCTTTCCTTTCTTTCTTTCTTTCTTCTTTCTTTCTTTCTTTCTTTTCTTTCCTTCCTTCCTTCCTTTCTTTTTTCTTTTCTTTCTTCTTTCTTTTCTTTCTTTCTTCCTTCTTTCCTTTCCTTTCCTCTTTTTTTTTTTTTGGACTAGGAACCTTTCAAAGTCAAGAGAAAAACTTAACCACCTAATTTCAACATTGTCAATTCACCAGCATCAGTCTTGCTCGCGTCTATACTTCAAAACACATTGTTCCCGTTGTTCGGAAGCAATTTCTGGCCTGCATCTTTTTTTCTTTGTAATAGATTTTTTTTTTTTAAGAACAGTATTAGATTCACAGAATAAATTGAGAAGAGGGCGCAGAGTTTCCCCACATTAACCACACCCGGGTTCCTCTATTATTCATATTTCATTGTAGGATACATTAACTATGAGAAGGAACCAATATTGATACATTATTACTAAAGTCCAGAGTTTATGTAGATTTCTGGAGGCTTTACCTATTGTTCTCCAGAGCCAGAATTCCATTCAGGATACCACATTATTACATTTAGTTGTCATGTCTCCTTAGGCTTTTCTTGGCTATGGCAGTTTTTCAGACTTTCCCTGTTTTGATGATCTTGATAGATTCCAGAAATACTTGTCAGGTATTTTGTAAGATGCCCCACTGTTGGAGTTTGAGGTTTTTCTCATGATAAGACTAGAGGTAAGGGGTTTTTGGAAGGAAGGCTATAGAGGTAAAGTGCCATCTGTATAGCACCGTATCAAGTACATGATTCATAACAGTTGATGTTTTCCACCTGTAGGGAGCAAGATGGTGTCCCTCGTGTCAAGTAGTGACATAATCAGAAAAGCAACTATGACCAGATATCACCAAAACTAGTATAGACTGGGAGTACTAAGGACTAATAACCCATAAGGCCTGGAAGAACTAGGAGCTGATTAATCACTAGAACCAAAAGAGGCCTGCAAAGCTCAAGACTGATTAAACTGTAAAAAGGAAAAAAAAGTAATAAATACATAAATACATAAGTAAATAAACTGTAAAAAGGGAGGATTTCTGCAGCAAACTGCCAGACTCTCTGAGTGCTGACCCTTCCTCATCTGACCACATCAAAAGGCAACTGCTGCTGAAGACTGCCTGATTGATCTCCCAACATAATAAAGCTCCTCCACTTTTTAAACATTAAGCAGTAAGTGCCTAGAGCTGGCCCACACCTGACCAAGTCCTCATCTTAACTGTGCTCACAGACTGACTTGCTTTGTTTCATTAACTTCTTACCCTTATTGTATCTTGTTTGTTGCATAACTTTGTATTGTACTTTGTGTGATGTATATGAAGCCAAGTTAAATACATAGTGAAATGTCATTGAGTTTAGAATCCTGAACCTGCTTGCTATTGTACTAACCGTATTTTATGATTGAATAAAGCTGACATTGTGGAAAGACACAACTTTTACACACACCTTTATTTTTTTAATTAATTAATTTATTTTTTATTTTTTATTTTTTTTTACACACACCTTTAAAACATGCTCAAGACACCACCACCTGACTGGTGTTCTTCAGTTTCTAAAGTTAGTTGCGTTTTCCCTCCCTTTGCCTATTATATACTTTGGTAGGAAGTCATTAAACACAGTTTACACCTAAGAAAGAAGTTATGCTCCCCCTCTTTGAGGGCTGGATATTGGAATTATTTCATATTTGTTTGCATGGGAGATTTGTCTCTTCTCCGTTATATATATGACCATATATACTGTAAATATATTAGTATGAACTGGTGTTTATTTTATGCTTTGGGTTGTAATCCAACACTACCTTATTTCCTTGCTCAAATTTTTCCAACTTTGGCCATTGGGAGCTCTTTTAGTTGGCTCTTGTTATCCTTTGACATATTCCCATCAATGTGGGGTTATTTTTATTTATTTGGGTTTTTTTAATCACTTTTACTTTTTGGGACATTGTATCTTTATACATATGTATCTTTCAAAGATCATAACTTTAAAAAACATCATCAAAACTTATTCCACCTTTAACAATTTCTTAATATCATTAATATTTAAAATTTCCAGAGTCTCAGATGATTTTTAATAATTGGTATGCTCAAGTCAGGCTCCAAGCAAGATCCTATTTTGTATTCAGTGATGTATTTTAAAAAGAGATTTCCTTTTAATCCCTTTCTTACAATTTATATGTTGAAGTAATGGCAGTTTTTCTTAAATTTTGAGCATATCCCCTGTGGCAAGAATACTTCACAGGTGGTATTGTGTTCCTCTAGTGCATCACATCAGAAGATACTTAATATCTCATTGTTTCTCTTCGGGGAATTATTAAAATTCATATAACAGGTTCCAGTGTTGTCAGCCCCATCGATCCATTATAAAGTTTTCCACTGGCTTTTTGTCTAATGATTCTAGACTCTCTGATGATCCATTTTTTTTTTAATCAAAATGATGCATTTATTCAGGGCAAATCTTAATTTTCTTCGTCTTCTTCAGAACAAAGAACTGCAAGAATGCCTAGAAGACTTGAAGTAATGCTGATTTACCGTCACCTTTATTGAAACTTGATTCCTTGAGCCAGAGGAAGGTCCTTACTGTAGTTGATAGTACAAGTGGATCTCTTCATGTACTGTTTCCAGGCATCACTCCCGGACTCCCGACCACCACCAGTGTGCTTTTCTCCTCCAAATGCACCTCCAATCTCAGCCCCACTCCTTGGGATATTGACATTTACAATGCCACAGTCGGATCCTTTCGATCCTAGATCCATTACTTCAAAGGGGTTGCAAATTCCTGGTAGTCTATTTTCTGCATTTATTATCTGGAATTCTTTAAATAACCTTTCCACATTGACTTTCCGAGTGAGATTCAGTTTGTAACAGAAAGTTATGATGCTTGATTCTTTTACTTTTCAGACTGTGATGATTCTTTTTTTTAATTTTTCTTTATTATTTATGTCACACACACAGAGAGAGAGAGAGAGAGAGAGAGAGAGAGAGAGAGGCAGAGACACAGGCAGAGGGAGAAGCAGGCTCCATGTAAGGAGCCTGATGTGGGACTTGATTCCAGGACTCCAGGATCATGCCCTGGGCCAAAGGCTGGCGCCAAACCGCTGAGCCACCCAGGGAATCCCAATACACCTTAATTTTTGACATAGTAGAGGAGTCTCAATTGCTATTAGTTTTTTAATGCTATATTGTCTTTTGGCCGGTGGGCACACTTTTGAATTGGCTCCTGAGTCTTTGACACAACTATTATTTTTCTTCTTTGCTTTCTGATAAAACCAACATGTCTTAGATTTTCTTGCACCTTTCCTGCCCCAGACTAAGAATCTGCCCTTGATTTTACAAGGGGAGTCCAAGTGACTTTTTGTGGGAAAATATACTTAGAAATGATGGAGAAAAAAAAGGGTGTGCATTATGTTGAATGATATTCCAGGCCTTTTCAGTGGACAGACTTCTAATTTTAAAAAACGTATAGGACGCCTGAGTGGCTCAGCATTTGAGCACCTGCCTTGGGCCCAGGGTATGATCCTGGATACCCAGGTTTGAGTCCCACATGGGGCTCCCTGCATGGAGCCTGCTTCTCCCTCTGCCTGTGTCTCTGCCTTTCTCTCTCTCTCTCTCTCTCTCTCTCTCTGTCTCTCGTGAATAAATAAATAAAATCTTTAAAAAGAAAAAAAAGGACCATGAGTTCATACTGATATTTCTAAATTCAGATTTAGGATTTCAGAATTTTTACTTAACTTGTTTGATTTTGTATTTATATTTCCTTTATCTAATACTGAAAATCTTGGTTCCCAGAACCATAATTACTTATATGCTTATACTAATATGTATATTTTAAAAATAACAATAAGGATGTTATTACTGAAATTATGAGCTGAGAAAAAGGCTTACTTTTCCCCCCCTTGGATTATATATCTCACAGGGAATGTTTGGTCAAATTTAAAGTCAAATCATTTCTTCACCGTCAAAAACACTTTTAACTGCAAAGTGTGTTTTACTGTAGTATTTTCATTTAAGGAGGGAGGCGCGATTTCCTGTTGAAAAGGAAAGAGGAACAAAGTTACACAATGTTGAACTTTTCTAGTGATTTTTTTTCTCCCAGCAGTTGGTATCAAAGAAGCTTCACATAACAGGAACAAGCTTTGCTTTACAAACTCTCACGTTGACAACTTGACAGAATTACTATTTTCACTCCTGAGTTGTGAGTAGGAAGCCCTAAACCAGAGAACATCACCAGTGTACAGCGCAGATTTGCAAAACCCTCACAGACTGAAACTGTTTCCCTTACTTATATGCACCCGATTAAGCAACAGTATGCAATACACTTTTTGTTGGTAATTATTGAGCAGCTCCTGCATGTCAGTCCCCATTCTTTTTTTTTTAAGATTTTATTTATTTAATCATGAGATTTTATTTATTTAATCATGAATCATTTAATCACAGAGAGGGAGAGAGGCAGAGGCACAGGCAGAGGGAGAAGCAGGCTCCGTGCAGGGATCCCGATGCGGGACTCGACCCCGGGTCTCCAGGATCACACCCAGCCAGGCGAGGACACTTCCTGCGCTCAAGGCTCTCACAGTCCGGTGCCAGAGACGAATGCACGAATTATTATTATTAAACAATGGCAGTGGGCGCCAGGCTGTAGACAGGAACGCGGTGTTACGGAAACCCTCAGAAGCTGTCCCAGGGATGAACTGTCAGGCGACCAGGTAAACTGCTCCTGCTGATGCCGCCCAGGTCAGGTGCAAGGTTTGCGCATCGGAGCAAGGAAGTCACAATTTCGAATTCTTTTATTGCTTTATGCCCCTGACTAATACGAGAGGGCTCAAGGGTGAGGTGGGCTTCTATCCAATGAGAGCGTCCTGGCTTGGGGCGGGAGAGACAGGACAGGACTAGCAGGACCGCCCGCGAGCCGAGCCAGCCCGGGCGTGGATGCCCAGCGCGTCTGAGCGCGGGGCTGGGGACTCCGGGGGCAGGAGGCGGCGCCGCCCTGGCCCCGCCCACCGAAGGTGCGTTGCGTCACACGGCCCGCGACTCGCCGATTGGCTCCTCCAGGGAGCCCCGCCCCCTCAGCTGTAGCGGGGCCGGCTTCGGCGTCGCCGCCATCTTTGTTGATGTGTCAGCTCCGCGGGGGTTTGGGGACGCGGAGACGGAGGGAGCGCGGTGTCGGCCCTGCCCCTGGTCGCTGTTCCCCGCGCCCCGTTCCCCGCCTCCTGGTCTACCGGAGCCCACGATGGAGAGATTAGGCGTTCAGCCGGAGCTTCAGCGGCCTCGTTAGGGGCGCGGCCCGGGGCTCGGAGAAGTGGGGTGAGTGCTTGGCCGCCCGGCGCCGAGAGTCGCGGGGTCTGGGCGGAGGGATGCTCACCGCCCCCGCGGCTCGGCGGGTCCCGGCTCGGCTCGGCGCCTGGCCGGCCTGCCCCGGGGCCGGGAGGCCGGCGAGCGCTGGGGGGCGCAGTTAGGAGTCCCTCCCTCCGTCGGGGGCCGCGGCCGGGAGCGGGGAGCGGGGCGCGGGGCCGGGGCGCGGGGCTCGGAGGGGGCCACCGCACTGGGGGCCGATGGCCTGGCCCCTCCCGGCGCGAGCGGCAGCCGAGCCCCGCCTGCTCGGCCAGATTTCGCCTGCCTCTCTCTCTCCCCCAGGTTGACTGTGGGTCTTGTGTTTTCACTGTTGGGGCGACTCTTTACAAACACTTCTTCCGTCACTGTGATCTTAAGTAACTTCAAGACGGTTCTTTGGGATTTTTTTTTTGGGGGGGGGGTCTCCCGAGAAAAGAGTGTTCTTGGTTTTTATGTTGCCTTTACTTCCAAGGACATCGAGGGATCCGACCAGCCCTGGCCGGTAAGGACATTTCAAATTCGTGCCTATCAAACTCCGAGCAAGGAGGGGAATGAGAAAGCCTTGCACGTCCCCTACCCCCCCCCCCCCCCCCCCAGCAAGCCCGGGTAGAGCGCAGGTGCCACGAGCGCTTAGCTGTTAGCAATTCAACAACTGCAGCTAACGTTGACTTACGTCTTGGTTTTTGTCTCGAGTAAAGGAGCCTGGATTTGGATTCGGAGCGCCTGGATTAGAATCTGCCCCCACCCCCACCCCCACCCCCACCCCCCGCCTTTGACCTGCTCGTTTTGTTACCTTATGGGGGTTAGTCTAATAAAGATAGTGGTGTATAGTGCCAGGCGCTTGGCAGTTTCCTCCGTGTGTGTTTGTGTGTGTGATGTGCCTTGATGCTAGAGCGTTTTTTACTTGTTACCGAATGATGGCCTGGAAGTTTTTTTTGTAAGAAAAGCGTGCCGTAAATCAGTGGAACAGTATTTCAAAAGATGTGCTGGTAATCAAAAAATTTCAAAAAAAAAGAAAAAAGAAAAAAGAAAAAAGATTGTGTTGGTACACTAATCGTGGGTGTAGCTTTCCCAACTACAGACTACAACTTTCTATTTGCACAGTTGATCTCGTGGGAAAGATTAAGGTTCAAGAGGCGTTGACAATAAAACTGAACAATCTCCGTGTGAATAAGGCCTATTTAGTCTCTGTACAACTACTTTTCAACTTTTATTCATCATTACAAAAATAGAAAAGTGATGATTGGCCTCGTTTTTTTTTTTTTTTCCTTTTCAGTCTTTCATTTTAAAGTTCAGTGAAGGTGTTGAGTAATTCGCAAATCTTACAAAGAACTAAAATTCCTTTTTACATTGCAGCAGGCAAACATGTATAAACACTGAAGAATCTACCTGGAAATTTCGTTTATCCTGGAAATGCATGGATAGTGTTTTATTTATTTATTTATTTATTTATTTTATTTATTTATGATAGTCATACAGAGAGAGAGAAAGAGAGGCAGAGACACAGGCAGAGGGAGAAGCAGGCTCCATGCACCGGGAGCCCGACATGGGATTCGATCCTGGGTCTCCAGGATCGCGCCCTGGGCCAAAGGCAGGCGCTAAACCGCTGCGCCACCCAGGGATCCCTGCATGGATAGTGTTTATGTCGATGTTATTATTCTTGAAACATTATCAAGTTCAGAATACTAGCATATAAACGTGGAGATTTCTTTAAACAGTGAAAGTTCAAGAGAGTGTCATTGGTGTGTCCCAGTCTTACTGCTAACACGGTATATAGCACAGTAACTACTTTGTAAGCTTTTAGTTCTTTCATCCATAAATCCAAGAGTTTTCCTTTAGTGCTATTCAGTGAGAGCCTAACTGATGGCAGTTGCTTTGTATATTAAGTTTAAAAACATGTTTACAGCTACATGCTGACTTCATCAAGTGAAGGTAAAACAGCACAGAATACTTTTTTTTACTTAAATTCAATTTGCCAACATACAGTATAACGCTCAGCACTCATCACATGCCCTCCTTAATGCCCGTCACCCAGTTACCGTATCTCTCCACCCACCTGCCCTTCTGCAACCCTTTGTTTCCCAGAGTTAGGAGTCTTTCATGGATTGTCTTTCTAATTTTTACCTGCTCAGTTTCCCTCCCTTCCATTATGGTCCCTTTCAGCATTTCTTATATTTCATATATGAGTGAAACCATATGATAATTGTCTTTCTCTGATTGACTTATTTCACTCCGCATTATACCCTCTAGTTCCATCCATGTTGATGCAAACGAAGAGATAATAGGTTGAAGCAGCCTCATACAGAAATTTAGAAAAATCGTCTTTGCCTTTGAAGAATGACTGGTAATCTGTAGAAGTTTTCCACTAACAATTTTTTTTAAATTCTTTATTCATGAAAGACACAGAGAGAGAGAGGCAGAGAGACATAGGCAGAGGGAGATACAGGCTCCATGCAGGAAGTCCTGATCCCGGGACTCTGGGATCACGTGCTGAGCCAAAGACAGAAGCTCAACTGCTGAGCCACCCACTATCCTTCCACTAATAATTTCAGGTTAAAGTGAGAATCCTTGACCTCGAATTCTGTTTGTTTTTTTCTTTCAGTAAAATTTAGGTTTTTCTTTTATCCCTTATTTCCTGCTTTAAATAATAAAACTGAGGGGCACTTGGGCGGCTAAGTGGGTTAAAGCATCTGACTTATGCTCAGGTCATGATCTCAGGGTCCTGAGATTGAGCCAGCATCTGACTCCCTACTCAGCAGCGAGAGGAGTCTGCTGCTCGCTCGCGCACATGCGCGCACCCACTCTCATCTCTTTCTCTCTAAAATAAAATCTTAAAAAAGTTAAGCTGATTCTTGAATTTCTCATAAACGTTCACTGGGTTTAGGATATTGCAAATGTTAATATTTAGTGTTTTAGGGCAACACTGGGAGTTATAGATCATTTACATTTACAAATAACCCTCTAATCTTATTTTTTTCAGACTTCTTGAACTTTATTTCTTAGCTACTGAGATTTTAAAAATCTATTAGGCTAAGAATTAAACAGAAGGAAAGATATCGACATGAAGGGGCAATAGACGCAAAGTCAAAATTAAACCCAGCAAAGGAAAGTGTTGATTGGATTGTGAGTGTATTTGTCATTAAGACACATGAACTAATAGGTTGGTATAGGGGTGATTATGGAGTAATTAATGAATACTTTTTTTGGTAAACTTTATCATGCCATATTAACTGAACGCAGGCCAAAGGTGGTTTCAAAATTTAAACATTAACCAGAACCTCTTAATAGAAGTCAGATTTACAACTTACCTTTAATTTTTTATTAGTCTTCCTTTTTGAAAAGGGAACTATAGGTCATTTTTTTTTCCTTTTATTTTCAGATTTGGGAAAAAATTAGCCAAAAATACTTTTTATATTTTCTGAGACTTGTTAAAGTTTGTATAGTGATCTCTCTGTAGATAGCTTAAAAATATCTTTATTAACAGCTTTCTGCTTTTAAACTTATTGGATGGGTCTAAGTTAGTAAAATGATAATATGATACATGGTTTGATACTGTGATAGATGGTGTGGCTCCTTTTTTTCCTGGAATTCTGATGAGCCATAATTGCTCTTTTTCCTGTTAATCTGTCACAGGATTTGGTACTCTTTTCAGGGACTCCTGCATCTAATGCCCTGAGTCTGTCTGGGGTTTTGTTGTTTTTTGTTTTTTAAAGACTTTATTTAAGAGAACAAGATAAAGCACAAACAGGAGAGGAAGATAGAATCTCAAGCTGACTCCTCACTGAGTGTGGAGCCTGACTTGGGGCTTGGTCTCAGGGCTCTGAAATCACAACCTGAGCTGAAACCACAAGTCAGACCTTCAACCAACTGCACCACCCAGGTGCCCCGAGTCTGTCTTTTTAACATCTTTTTTTGGTAATGTAGTACACATAACCATAAAATTTACTCTGAGTCTTTCGTGCAAAGCTAAACAATCCCCCACAGGGATAATTGACCTTGGCTTCATACTCTTTAAACTAGTAGAATAAAGGCAACTTTTAAAATTTAGTGATGTTTCACGTAAAGGAAGCTCAAGGTATAAAGGTTAAATTTTACCTAGGAACTTAATTAGAATGTGAGTACTGTACAAAATATTTCTCCCTTTTGATAGAATTTAACCTAGAGTTCTTTGAAATAGGTAATTTAGGGGCAACTGGATGGCTCAGTGATTGAGCATCTGCTTTTGGCTCAGATCGTGATCCTGTAGTCCTGGGATCGAGTCCCACATCAGGCTCCTCAGAGGGAGCCTGCTTCTTCTGCCTCTCACTCTGTCCCTCGTGAGCAAATAAATAAAATCTTAAAAAAAAAAAAAAAAAGCTAGCTTAGTTTTTAAGCCTTTTTTTTTTTTTTTTAATCTGATTTGCATAGATTCACTTTCTGTGAACTTCAGTGTCTGGTATTTTCATCACATGAAACAAAGTTTTCATGTTTCTTACACAGGTTCCTTTCTATTCTATTAGTTTATTCTATGTTTAAAACCTTATCCAGAAAGTGTTTCTATTTTAAAGGTAATGTTCATCAAAAATCAGTTACTCAGGATTGTGATCAGATTATGTTGGATTATAGATGCATTTTTGATGTAATATATTCCTTCTGATTTTAATTGTCATCAAAACTGGTCAGACAGATAAATTATTCTTTTGTTCATGTTGCTTTCAAAGTGTATTTAGGGAATATGTGAAAAACTTGTCAATGTACTTTGCCTGCAAAGGACAGGAAGCCATTATATTGAAGAACAGGACCAGTCTCATGGACTCAACTTGCTTATTGGATGTTATTTGAGAAATATACGGGTGGTATTTGAGATTCACATGATATAGTTTGTAATTTAAAAATTTATAGTTTGTTGTAAATAATATTTATGCTGTACAGAGCCAAATTTTTCTATTGGATTTAAAACATTTACGCATATCTTATATAGCTTCTGAGGGAACACTAACAGATGTTAGTTAAATAACTAACAGTATTAAAATACTGTGACCACAAAGAGTAAAAAATTTAACATAGAGTTTTTTTGTTTTTTTTTTTAAACATGGAGCTTTTATATGTATTGGTCCACAATACCAGAAGGTAAATTCCCTGAGGGATGCATGTTTTCTTCACTGCCATGTTCCCAACACCTAGAATACTGCCTGTGCACAGTACATGTTTAATACATGTTTGGGGAATGAATTAATAGTTGGGAAATATATTTGTGACTTGGTACTTTTGTATGAGGCTTTGTATGAGGCTGTTGCCAAATATCTGTGGATTGGATTCATTTGTATTTGCAGTTTCTTGAGTAAGTTTTTTATTGTTTATATATACTGCTAACTACTAAGAGAACAAGTATTAGTACTCAAAGCTGTTAAAGATAATGTTTTTATTTGTAAGGCTCTTAATATGGAAATAATTTTGTAGAAATGTGAGTTTTTTCATGAAAAAATAAAGGTGGATAACAGAGGGCTTTAAGACAGATAAATGTTTCTTGACCAGTTGCCTACAGCTGATGAGCTCCAGTAAGAGCGAAACCAATTCTCACTTTACTGAAACAGTATTGAAGTGTGAATTGGTCCTGTAGTACTGTCAGAAACAACTCTGAAAAAAAGTGCTTAAATTGAAAGGAATTTTGTGACTGTTAAGTTTTAAATATAGCATTTTTCCCTAATGAGTGAGAGTTGCTAAAAAGTCAAATAACCTGTGGCTTTTTTTTTTTTTAACCTCCAAAAAGGAATAGATGTTGTAATCTATATCATCACTACATCTTCATATGTGAATGTGGATTCCATTTGTAGAAGCGCTTATTTAAAACACTCTTGTAAGCAAGTGTCTAGTTTTATATCCTCTTCCTTTAAACTACTCTTAGGCTATTGGATTTTCAGTGATTTTGATAACTACCCCCAAAGAAAAAACTTGGACAACAACCAAACTGGCCTACATCTGTATGGCTAACTGGAGGCCTACAAGAGGGCTCAGCTGACCGTTTTGGTTTTTTTCCCCCTCTAGTTACCTGGTTAATAGTGCACACAATCAAGCTCATTGTGGTGCCCCTCCTCCCCACCAATCTTTTACACTTAATCTTTGGTGATGGCTTTGTTGCACATGTATACATAGATTTTCCATAATCCATTTCCTTTTCTTTAGTGTCCAATTAGTATTCATTTGAGTTTCAGAAAACTAAGTTTGCAAGCTAAGTGGATACCAGATATCAATTTATGTGAAGATTTTTTTCAGAGTCGGGCGTATTATTGAGCAACAGTATAGAAAGTACTTGTTTTTTGAGGTTGAACAGCTTTCTTTAATTTACAGGAGGATAATATATAAAACAGTTTAAGCTAAGGTTATAAAAACAGGCTTTTTTTTTTAACGTAGACGAATATTCGGAATGAGACAAACTTCTATTGTTTTGCACTGTTTGTACATTGAGTCTCAAATCATTGTATAAACTCAGTGGACCCCACCCTCATTGAGAACTACTGAACAACATTTAACATTTGCAAGAATGAATGTAAATGTAGTAGAGATTATATTTGTTTTATTATCAGGATCATGTTGCTAGAGATTTAAGAGGTTTGTTTAGTTCAGAATGATGTTCCTTCTTACAAGTATGAGATCATTTAAAAAGCTGAAGACTGATCAGAAATGTCACAAGGAAGGCTGTGGCTGTGTGCTTAATGAGTATAAACTCAGTATGTTTTCATTTACATGAGAGTATTTTTGTACTTAAAGTGAGAGTAAATTTGGAGGAAGATGTGGCTTTAAAATTGGACCTTTGGGGATCCCTGGGTGGCGCAGCGGTTTGGCGCCTGCCTTTGGCCCAGGGCGCGATTCTGGAGACCCGGGATCGAATCCCACGTCGGGCTTCCGATGCATGGAGCCCGCTTCTCTCTCTGCCTGTGTCTCTGCCCCTCTCTCTCTCTCTGTGACTATCATGAATAAATAAATAAAATCTTTAAAAAAAATAAAATAAAATAAAATAAAATTGGACCTTTGAATATAATTTGGCTCTGGATAGACTGAAGAGAATGACATTGTAGATGGGAGCAAAGCCATGGAAATGTTAATGTGTAGATTGGAGGAATCTTGAGTAGACAGCTCAGAGACTGGTAGATTATGGTGAAGGCCTAGGGTTTTAGAAATGTGTTGAGAGATAAGATTGGGAAAGTAGGATGACTGGTTTACTGAGGGATTGCAGCATAAAATGGTTTTAGTTTTTCCTTATTGGGTCTCTCATCGTACTGTGTAAAATGCTCTCATCCTTTCCACTTCCCTTTGAAGTACAGTCCCCTAATGTACTAGTTTGATGTTGTATCTTTCTGCCACTTTTGATTACTAGAGAAAATTTATTCCAGAAATTAAGACAGGTTTCAATCATTTGAAAAATAAAATAAGCAACACAAAACATTAATCACAGACTCCTTGTTCTACCTGAAGAAACGTTGAAGGTATTAGCTTCTAGCTGCTTGGATTAAAGAAGAGGTAATTTGGCTCCAAAATATGTCCCTTTTTTTCCTCTAGCTAGCCCTTTTGGAGTTGGGGGAAGGAGACCACCCAGTGGAGGCAGAATTCTTAATTCAGAAACCTCTAAAAAGGGAAGAGATAGGGCCTCAGTCTGATTCATCTGGTTGCATTTGGTGGTGGTCTCTGTAGAGGTAGTGTGTGGATTTTTTAGGGGCAGTATTGTAGCTTCCTGGTCCCTTCTGCCATCTAGGGCTGGCCCACTTCATAGGGCAGCTGCTATTCCTCTTTGGCAGAGTTATTATAGTATATACTCCAACCCTTTCTCTGGATTGGGTGACACTTGACCTGGTGCTGTCTCAAATCACTTGCCCATTTCATGCAGTGAGATTTAGAAACTGACATTTCAAGTGTTACAGATATGAAGTGATTATATCTGGATTGAGTTGCAGGTAGAGGACAGTGGCAGTAGAAAGGAGGGTATAATTGGAGACATGAAATTGGTAAAAGAATATGAGGACAAAGGAAAAGAAGAAATCATAACCAAGAAAAATGATACCATTGACAAATGGGATTAACTGGGAATACTCAATTATAGGAGCTATCATTTTGATTTGGCTTTTATGCCATTTTGTGTTTGAGGTTATGGTGGAACATCCATTCGAAATGTCTATATTCAGGTGAAGATTTGTTATCTGTAACTCAACACAGGACTGAAAGTAACTAATGTGGGTATCAGTGAAGAGCTGTTCAAATTATCAAAGTGCTTGAATTCTAAGAGGGAAAATAAATGTTGAAGACTGAATTGTGGAGAATATGAAAGCTGGATAAAAGGATAATTCGCGACAATTAGTGCCTTTCTCTTGACAAAGCATGGCACACAGTCTCTAATGATAAAGTTTCTTCTCTATGCTGGAGAGTCATAATACCTTTATGTATTCTCATTTAAATAGATTCTTTATCATTTTGGTCAGTTGCTGACATTTACTGGTTATGTTTAAAACCATTCATTTTTTGATTGATTTCTAAATTAAGATTTCAAATTCAGCAACACATTTACAAGTTATATCTTAAAGTGACTTAGTTTAGGGAGAACTATATAAGTGGCTAATATCCCTATATGAGAATTATTTTACTTTGTTCTAGATTTTGGAATGCAGCATGCTATGAGGCCTTTTATTAATTTGCTGCATTAATTTGTATTGTATAAACCAAGCCTTTAACACTACTGTGGGCTTCGTCTTATATATAACATGTATGCAGTAAGATAATGATAATTTCTATTTAGTGGTTTGGAAATATGTTAATACAGATGGGTAGTTTGTGGTAGTAGGGCCAAGGTCCATCCTAGCTGATGCTCCAAAGGACAGACTAAACTAAAAACGAGGCGTTTAACAAACTGGTCTGTCTTTCTTAGTAGTATTCTTCCCCATTTTTTGCATTCCTAGAATAATGTTCCTCAAGTAACAGTTTTATCACATCACTTCTGTACTTTAATTCAATACTTGAGAATCTACTATGTGCTAGAAACTATAGTACAAAAGTATACAAGTCTATTATGATTTATTGTCATAAAATTCACTCCTGCAAATCAAAGCATTCAGACCAGCATTTCCATCACAGACCGATGTAAATGTATATCTTTCTGTTACTCAAAAATTTTATATTTGTTTCTTTTTCATAAGTACATCTTCCATTTGAAATTATTTCTTTTCTAGTTTGTCAGAACTATGATGTCCCCCTTTTTTTAATCCAACCTTATATGACATTGATAACCACCCTATATATGCTTTGTTGGTATGTGATGAAAGAAGTTGATAATTGTTTTTCATCAAGATTGCTGGAATATTTTATATTTATCTGTCTTGGGATAATTTTTGGAGTTGGCTAATTTTCAGAAAGTAGCTAAAATAGTAACCTTCATAAACAGCCTAAAAACGTATTCTAGTTGTTAAATTAGTTTTGTCAGTATTTCTTTTATGATCTGGGCAGTGTATGTGGGCTCCATTTGAGTTGCCCTGAAAATTATGTATTCTTGATGAGAATGTTTGAAAGTCACCATGGTATTTTCCTAGATTTTTGCCTGGATAAAAAAACCAAATTCCTATCAGGGATCTTTAATGTCCAAACTTCTTTTAGCTCAGCTTCAGGTGCCTGGGCTGATACTTGTGTTTTGTTATTTTCCTTCTCAGTAAATTTTTATTATCATTAATGTGTATTGTTTTATAATCATTCTCTTGTGTGTCCACTGTTGTCATATTTCCTCAGTATTTTTTTTAATTTTTTTTTTAAATTTATGATAGTCACAGAGAGAGAGAGAAAGAGAGAGAGAGAGAGAGAGGCAGAGACATAGGCAGAGGGAGAAGCAGGCTCCATGCACCGGGAGCCCGACGTGGGATTCGATCCCGGGTCTCCAGGATCGCGCCCTGGGCCAAAGGCAGGCGCTAAACCACTGCGCCACCCAGGGATCCCTCAATATTTTCTTACAGACTTTTGAGATAGTCTTTTTCCCCTCATGGAGTTGAAGGAATTATAAACAAGTCAATTGAATTCTAACAATTTAAACTCTAGCTATTTCATACCCAACATCTTTATGGGGGTGTTAAGAAATGCCAAATTGTAGCTAAAGTGAAGTTGTGTGACTCAATTAAAGGAGAAAGAGTAAGACTTTGTAGCACCCTACTGATTGCAGCACACTCGGATTGACTGTGCTACTCAGGTTTTGGATTTTTGCGCTCTCGAAGTCTTAAAAGAGTTACTAGTGGTAAAATTTGTAGTCTTAGTTATTCCACATCATGGAGTTTGTGTAAATACGTATGAGGTCTTGGTTTGAAAAAACTTTAACTTTTTAAAATTTTGATATTTTGACTTTTTTAGATGTCAAACGAAGATCAGGAACAAATTTGAAGAAGTGCAGAGTGAGGTGGTGTCAATCAGCATGTCAGAGACAGAGCACATAGCCTCCATTTCCTCTGATAAAAATATTGGGAAAACATTTGAATTAAAGGAAGACTCCAGCAACTCATTTTCTGGTGATGAAAGCAGCTTAGAAAATGAATCTAAACTGTCATCATTAAACTTTGATAAAACTTCATGTCAGCCTAATGAACATAATGAAATCGAAGCACAGGAAAATTCTATTCAGGATCATAGTGGAGGTGTGGATTCTTGTGCTAAAACAGACATATGCCCAGAAAATTCTGAACAAATAGCCAGTTTTCCTGGTGGAGATTTTACAAAGCAAGTTTTGAAAACAAATGAAACCGAGCAGACAGTAACACAAATATTGGCGGAATTAAGGTCATCTACATTTACAGAAGCAGCAAATCAAAAGACTTACTCAGAAAGTCCCTATGATACAGACTGCACCAAGAAACTTATTTCAAAAATCAAAAATGTTTCAGCATCAGAGGATTTGTTGGAAGAAATAGAATCTGAGCTCTTATCTACAGAGTTTGCAGAACACCGAGTACCAAATGGAATGAATAAGGGAGAACGTGCATTAGTTATGTTTGAAAAGTGTGTGCAAGAGAAGTATTTACAGCAGGAACACACCATAAAGAAGTAAGTTTTTAATTTTGAGGGTTTTTTTTTCCTCTGCCAGTATTAAAGATTGAATTCTTTAAAGGAAGGTATCATTTTGTCCATTTTTAATTCCACAATCAATGGACATGTATGTTGTAGTTGATCAACAAATATGTAATTACCAAATAATTCAGCAAATGTCAAGTTTGATGATTTAATATATGTCTAAATGAATAAATACTAATGTGATTCATTAAAGATCTAGAAGTATTCATAAAGACAACTCATGTTTTTCAGTTTTGAAAGAATATGGAGCAGAATAGTGTCAAAACTATGAGAAATTCAAAAGAAAATGAGAGTCATATAATTCAAAAAGATTTTCTTAAAATTCTTGTTTTAAATTCATTGGTTTTACAAATTAAAATTTAGAGAAGAATTGTTTGGTTATTAGTAATGAGAATGTAGTTAGTTCTAGACTTCCCTTGGATTTATAGAGTTAATGATAGTTCAATTTTGTTTCATCTTTTCCTAATGGTATTATATCCTCTACTTTTATTCTAGATTTTTGTATCTAAGTGTTTCAGATGTTTGGGTAGTCTTTTATAACCTTTAAAGGAAAATAAAATGTACTGACCTTCACTATAAAATACAGACTGATTCTCTTTTTTTAAAATGGTATTTAAGAAGAAACTTGGAGTACGATGTCTGTACATAGAAAAAGGGAAGGAGAAAGTCTCTATACTAGAGGAGGGTGACAAAAAAATAAACCATAATCCAACTATTGCTAGATATGTAACTGGCTTTTAATGATCTCCTTGCTACTAGTGTTTACTCTTTTAGACTTTCTTTCCTTTTTTTTTAAAAAAAAGATTTTATTTATTTATTCTTGAGAGACACAGAGAGAGGCAGAGATGTAGGCAGAGGGAGAAGCAGGCTCCATGCAGGGAGCCTGATGTGGGGCTTGATCCCGGGACTCCAAGATCACTCCCTGAGCCAAAGGCAGATGATCAACTGCTGAGCCACCCAGGTGCCCCTCTTCTAGACTTTCTTGTTCAGTGGATCAGTCTTCCCCAAACCAGCTTAGCCTTCATTGGTTTATCCAGTGAACTTTAATCTCTTAAGTGTCCAGAGCCCTTCTTTTTTTTCTATTTTTTGTTTTTATTTTAGATGATGACAAAATACACATAAAATTTACCATCTTGTTTTTAAATGTACTGTTCAGTAGTGTTAGGTTTATTCACATTTTTGTGCAATCTCCACAGCTTTTTCATTTTGCAAACTGAAGCTTCATACCATTCAACTCCCAGTCCCCTGCCTGACAACCACTGTTCTACTTTCTGTTTCTAAAAGTTTACTCTTGGTACTTTATGTAAAGTGGAATCCTATAGTATTTGTCTTTTTATAACTGGTTAATTTCACTTAGCAGATGTCCTCAAGGGTTATCCAAGTTGTAGCGCCTGTCAGAAATGCCTTTTTAAGGACAAATAATATTTTATGTATATGCCATATTTTGCTTATCCATTCATCTGTCAATGGACATTTGAGTTGCTTCCACATTTTGACTATTGTGAATAATACTGTGAACGTGAGTATATAAATATCTCTTGAGACTCAAGGCCCTACTTACTACTGCCCCAAAACTAGTGGCTGCCACTTCTACTCCTATCCTTACTGGAATGCTGCTATTCTAAATAAACTTTTTTTTTTGTTGTTGTTGTTTTTGTTTTTTTTTTGTTTGTTTTTTTTTACTTAGAGCATTGGTGCTTTCACCATTGTTGAATTTTTTTAGGGTAATTTCCTCATTTTTCTATCTGTACCTGTTCTTCCAGATCCTTTTTTTTTTTTTTTTTTTTTTTTTTTTTGAGACTGTCTGATGCTTCTTCCCATTCACCTTAGATCTGGACTCATCTTTTGCTTTTCTTGTAAATTGTCAGATGTACATTGAATAATAACAGCAAATACCTATATGTTGTTAATTATGTGCCTGGCACTTCATATACATGTATTAATTCATGGAATCACAACAGTCCCCTGTGGTGTGAACTAACTATTACTCCTGTTTTACAGATGAGGTACCTGAAGCACGGAAAAATTCAGTAATTTGCTCAAGGTCACATGCTAGTAAATGCCCAAGTTAAAATCTGAGCCAAGATAGTTTTTTTCAACGTGGTTATCTGAAATGAACTAGTTAGAAGTTGTTAAATTTATCTAAAAATATTAGGAATGCAATAAAAAATTCCTTCTTGCCGCAGCCTGTCAGAATGGTGGCAGCATAGTACACTGGGGTAAGCAGTTTCCAGAAGCCTGCAGTTAGAAGAGTCCCACTTCCATGTGCAAAACTCTGTTTTGTGGTTCACATCAGCCTCTATGAATCAAACATTTTTCATCTCCGTGAAGGGGACGATACCTGAATTGTTTTATAGACATTAAGGCATTATAAATATATATATATTTTTAACTAAGTTAGTCTTTTGTTATGCACAGAATACTTTTAATTCCAAATACAATGCTTTGTGACTCAGGTTAGCTGTAGAACACGCATTTTTTTTTTCTTTTGCCTTCACTTAATATTCTATAAAGAAAACTATCTTAGTTTGTTTGGCTTAAATTTTCATTAGTGTATCTATTTCCTAGCATCACTACACATCCATTCCTCTATTTTCTTTTTTTTATTAATTAATTAATTAATTCATTTATTTTTATTTATGATAGTCACACAGAGAGAGAGAGAGAGGCAAAGACACAGGCAGAGGTAGAAACAGGCTCCATGCACCGGGAGCCCGATGTGGGATTCGATCCTGGGTCTCCAGGATCGCGCCCTGGGCCAGAGGCAAGCGCTAAACCACTGCGCCACCCAGGGATCCCCCCATTCCTCTATTTTCTAACATCAGTGTGTTGTCCAAGGTCCCAACCAGAATTCTTAATTAAGAACGGTTAGTTGTGCATCGGATGTGACAGTTTGAGGGTTCGCTGCTCTTCCACTTCTGCCTTCGTAGATTGCTTACTTGTAAACTACAGCCAGGATCCTTTGCTTCAGGTAGTTTTCTGCAACAGCTTGAGTGTACACCAAATCAAATAAATAATCTAAGTTAAACCACTGTGCCAAAAAGGCTTGAAGAAACTTGCATGGTATGTTTTTCTCCTTCCCAAGTATTTGCATGATTTGCTTTCTTGCTGTGGTCCTGTGCTCCTCAGAGAGGCCCACCGGGACTACCTTATCTACATTCACTGCCTAATGTAGATAAGGGCGCCTGAGGAGCTCAGTCAGGTGAGCGTCTGACCCTAGGCTGCACTGGTGATCTCAGGGTGGTGATATAGAGCCTGTTATCCAGCTCTGAGCTCAGTGGGAAGTCTGCTGGAGATTCTCTGCCTCTGTCCTCCTCTGCCCTGCCGCAGCATCATGCGCAGTCTCTCTCTCTCTCTCTCGCTCTCTCTCTCAAATAAATACATCTTAAAAAAATAAAATAAAATCACTGCTCAAGTCGCTCTCTGTCCTCTTGCCCTCCTTTACTTTTTTTCTTTTTTACTTAATAGGACATGATCACTGCCTGACATTTTATTATATTGTGTCTATTTTCATCTTCTCCCTTTGAATATAACCACCGTGAGGGCAGGGATGGTTTGCTGACATAACTTTTAGCACACTGAAGAATATAGGTACATAGTAGGTACCCAATAAGCATTTGTCCAGTGAATGAGCATCTTCGAAGAAGGGAAAGGCCTAGACTATGGAATTAGACCTGGGTCCAAATCTCACTTCAGCCACTTAGTAGCTGTGTGACCTGGAACAAGTGCTGGGCTTCAGGTTTTTTGCTTTTTTTATTTCTTAAAATTCATAAAATAGATAATTTCATAGGCTTCGTAATTTCATAAACCTGAATATTAAATGAAATTATGCACTTAAGGATAAACCTAGTGAATAGTAATTGTGCAATAAGTATTAAGTAATAGTTATTGCTTTTAATAATTCAAAAATACTAGTTGTTAACTTCTTGAGGTATCTTATGTCAAAGTCCTGAATACTGCACAGGTAACTTTTAAGGCTTTATTTATATTTTTCTAGGGGACTCAAAATGAAATTTCTGCTTGAACTTTTATATTTTTTAATTTTATTTCAGTGTCTCTTGTAACTATCATTAGAACATCGTTGAAATATTCTTAAAATCTAAATAAAGCAAGATTTTTCACCCTCAGCATTATTGACATTTAGGAGATCACTCTTTGGTGGTGGGGGTGCATTATAAAATGTTTAGCAGCATCCCTGACCTCCACCCAAAAGAATCTAGTAGCAATCCCCCCACCTCTGTTGTGGCAACCAAAAATGTTTCCAGGCAAATGCCTGGAAGGACTTTGCCTCAGGTTGAGAACCACTGACCTGGAGGAATTCAAATACAGAAGGGATGAAGTACATAGCTGAGATACCCAAAGTGGTCAACTTAAAAGAATATGGTTTTCTTTATCTGATTATATTTCACTTGATTTGAAATATGCAAATTTCTGCAAGAAGTTAATAGCCTGACCACCAGAGAATGTTCTATAAAATACAATGTCTCATTACAAAAGTATTACTTAGGAATGTTGATATATTAATCATAAGTATATCTAATCTGCAAACACTGTATTTCACATCTCCATTTTTAATTGTGTTTTACTTATACTGCTGTTTTTGTATTTAGATTAATTAAAGAAAATAAGAAGCATCAGGAGCTCATCTTAGACATTTGTTCAGAAAAAGACAATTTAAGAGAAGAACTAAAAAAAAGAACAGAAACAGAGAAGCAGCATATGAGCACAATTAAACAGGTAAAAAGGCAAAAAATCTTTAAACACTATACTTCAATTTGTAAATACCTTCCTGAAAAATCTATTATAAATTGAAATTCTGTAAGCTAAATTGTATTTTAAATTCAGAGGATTGCTTGGTATATAAAGCATTCTTTTTTTTGAAATGGGAATCATCTGATTTTTTTTCTCGTGTAAAAATTTATATTTTTATAGGATATGTGTGAGTGTATTCTATATGTAATAGAAATCTGAGGAAGAAAAGATTTGATTTGGCAAATAGACTTTCCACTACTTAAAGAAGAAGCAATATATACCTTATATATTATATATATAATATATATATATATTATATATATATATATATCCAGCATTAGAATATTTTTAAGCTTATAGTTTAAGATGATTCCATTCTCAGTGTTACTGTGTACTATACTGGAAAACTGGCTCTCTTTCAGAATTTTATCTGGCTAGCTAGCTTCTCCAGTTTGTCTTTCCTCTTTTTCTTTCCTTTTTAAATTTTTAAAAAATGAATTCTGATGTATGGATCAACAAAGTGAATATTCAGACTTGTGGCAAAGCTGAGCTGCTCTTATCTTACTGAGCTGCTTTTTTTCTTCTGTAGACAGGATTAGAAGCATTTTAACCTTAAAAGTCTTTCCTTTTGTTTCATCCATCACCAAAAACTATATAATGAAAAAAAAAAACAATAAACAATTGATAATAAAAAAATTAAGCCAAGTTTTACTTGCTTATGTCTTGGTATATTTAATGTACCATTACATAGTTGGAAGGTGATAGTATTTATAAATTTTACTTGCTTAATCCTGACTTTTATGTACTTTAGAGCTATACCATAGTAAAAACAAACTTAAAACTTTAAAGCGTAAGGGAGGCTTACAAATGGACAGAAGCCAGCTTTTAGTAGGCAGGTCACTGCTGATGATCAGAAACTAAAGACCAAAAATAGGGGAGAGAACCCAAGCTGTTCTTTTCATGAGCTTGTTAGTGGTTGTGCCTTTTTAAAGGAGAAAATTGGATTCTAGTTTCTTTTGCTAGCCAATATAGCAGGATTCTTTTTTCTTAGATTAATCTCTAGATCTTCACCTTTCAATATGGCAGCCACTAGCCACATATAGCTATTGAGTACTTGAAAGGTGGCTAGTCCAAATTAAATACTTTAAGTATGAAATACACAATTTTGTGGACTTAGTATAAAAAAAGTAAAATATCTCAATTTCTAAAGTAAATTGATTATGTGTCAAAGTGTTAATATTTTGGATATATTAAGTTTAATATTTCACGTTTTGCTTCTTAAAATGTGTCTACTAGAAAATATAAATTACACATGTGGCTTGAATTGGACACTGTCACTCTAGGTAATTTTGTCATAAGGGAAATTATACACATGTTCTATGAGCTAACATTTTATTTATTTTTTTAAGAGATTTTATTTACTTATTCATGAGAGACACAGAGAGAAAGAGAGGCAGAGACACAGGCAGAGGGAGAAACAGGCTCCATGCCGGGAGCCCGATGTGGGACTCGATCCCAGTACTCCAGGATCATGCCCTGGGCCGAAGGCAGACACTAAACTGCTGAGCCACCCAGGGATCCCAATATAAGCTAACACTTAGGGTTTTTTCAGCAGCTTTATTGAGATATAATTTACATACCATGCAGTTCACCCATTTCAGTTATACAGCTTAATGGTTTTTAGTAGTACAACCTTCACTACAATTTTAGAATATTTATCAACTACCCCCAAAGAAACCCCATATCCATTGGTAGTCCTTAGGATTTTCTGTATATAAGATCATGTCATCTGCAAATAGAGAGTTTTACTTATCCTTTCCAAGTGCCTTTTATTTCATTTCTTACCTAATTGTCTGGCCTGGACCCTCCAATATGGGGTTGAATAAAAGTGGCAAGAATGGATATCTTGTTCTTGTTCTTGATCTTAGGGAGAAAGCATTTAGCTTGTCACCATTAAGTACTATACTAGCTGTGCTAGCATTCACAGATGCTCTTTATCAGGTTGAAGAAGTACATTTTTATTCCTACTTTGCTTAGTGTTTTTATTATGAAAGAGTGCTGAATTTTATCAAATGCTTTTTCTGCATTTATCGAGGTGATCATATGTTTTTGTTCTGTTGATATACATTACATTAATTGGTTTCTGGATGTTAAGCCAGCCTTGCATTGCTAGAATAAATAGCTTTGGGTCATGGTATATGATTCTTTTTATATATTTCAGGATTGGTTTGCTAGTGCTGTAATTTCCATTGATTGAGAATTTGTCTATATTCAGAAGAGATACTGGTCTTATAGTTCTTTTTCTTGTGATTTTCTTGGTCTTAGTGTCAGGGTAATACTGAAGTCATAAAATGAGTTGGGAAGTGTTTCTTTTGGGGAGAAGTTTGTGAAGAATTGATATGGTATTAATTCAGGGCATCTGGCTGGCTCAGTCTGAGGGGAGTGTGTGACTCTTGATCTTAGGGTCATGAGTTTGATTGAGCCCCATGTTGGGAATAGAGATTACTTAAAAATAAAATCTTAAAAAAAAGAATAGGTATTTTTTAAATGCATGGTAGAATTTATCTGTGCAGTCTCCTGGGCTTAAATATTTCTTGGTAGGTTTTGTTGTTTATTATTTTTTTTTTACTAATTAAATCTATTTATAGGTCTGCTCAGATTCTCTCTTCTTGAGCCAGTTTTGGTAGTTTGTGCCTTTCTAGGAATTGTCCTTTTATTTCATCCAAGTTAAATTGGTCATAGTATTCATTTATACTGTTTTTATTTCTATAAGGTTAGTGTGTCTCTTTTTTATTTCCATTCTAGTAATTTGAGTCTTTCTCCCACACCCCCTTTTTTGCCTAAAGGTTTGTCAATTTTGTCAATCTTTTCAAAGAACTGTTTTGTTGAATTTTCTGTTTATTTTCTATTTAATTTTCATTCTAATATTTATTATTTTCTTCCTCTTGCTGGCTTTAGGTTTAGTTTGCTTCTCTTATTCCAGTGCCTTAAGATGAAAGTTTGGTTGTTGACTTGAGAGATTTCTTTTTTTTTAAATATAGTTATAGCTGTAAATTTCCCTCTAAGCATTGCTTTCGGTATATCCCCTAAGTTGTGTATGTTGTGTCTTTGTATTCCTAATTTCCTCATATTTTCTAATTCTCCTTGTGATTTTCCCCATTGTTTATTGAAGTGTTAATTTTAACGTATTTGTGAAAATCTGAGATTTCTTGCTGTTACCAATTCTAGTTTCATTTCATTATAGTTTAAGAACATATTTTATAAGATTTCAATCTTTTAAGTTTATTGAGGTTTATTTTATGACCTGGCATATGTTCAGTCCTAGAGAATATTCCATGTCCACTTGATGAGCATGTATATTCTGTTGTTGGATGGAATGTATAGATGTGTTAGATCCAGTTGTTTTATAGTTCTGCTCAAGTTACCTGTTTCCTTGTTAATCTTCTGTTTGGTTCTGTCCGTTATTAAAAGTGAGGTATTGAAGTCTCCCGACTATCAATTGCCTCCTTCATTTCTGTCAGCTTTTGGTTCATGTATTTTCGTGCTATGTTACTTAGGTACATATATACTTAGAATTATTATTGATTGACCATTTAATCATTATAAAATCTCTCTCTCTTTCTCTCTGGTAACATTTTTTTTTTTGTAGTTTATTTTGTATATTAGTATAGCCACTCCTATTTTTTTATGGTTATTTGCTTGCTGGATCTTTTTCCATTCTTTTTCTTTCAGTCTATATCTTTGAATCTAAAGCATGTCTTACAGATCGTGTCTTGTTGGATTGTGTTTTTAATTATATCTGATAATCTCTGGGTTTTGATATAAATAGTTAATATAATCTCATTTAATGCTGTTATTGACAGTAGATTTATGTCTGCCATTTTTTTTTAAGATTTTATTTATTCATGAGAGACAGAGAGAGAGAGAGAGAGAGAGAGAGGGGCAGAGACATAGGCAGAGGGAGAAGCAGGCTCCTCACAGGGAGCCCAATGTGGGACTTGATCCTGGGACTCCAGGATCACGACCTGAGCTGAAGGCAGACCCTGAACCGCTGAGCCATCCAGGCATCCCATATGTCTGCCATTTTTTTTCCATATGTCTGATGTCTTTTTGTTCCCCTATTCTTCTCTTACTGCTTTCTTTTGCATTAAGTGAATATCTAACATTTAAATTTCTTTCATTAAAAAAATAAATAAATTTCTTTCATATTTTCAGTATATTTTTGAGTTATTTACCTGGTGATTGTTCTAGAGCTTGCCACATACATCTTACCAGAAACTGCATCAGCTTTATACCTTAATTCTAATAAGATTTAGAAGTGGTGGCTCAGCGGTTGAGCGTCTGCTTTTAGCCTAGGGCATGATCCTGGGTCCAGAGATCGAATTCCACATCAGGCTCCCTGTGAGGAGCCTGCTTCTCCCTCTTTCTATGTCTCTGCCTCTGTGTCTCTCATGAATAAATAAATAAAATCTTAAAAAAAAAAAGATTTAGAAACATTGCTAACATTTACTTTTGATTTCTGTTTGAAGTATATTCATTACATTCTTTATGTTCCCTTTCATTGTTTATATTAAAGTGTTGGTAGTCTCTTTGGTATAGCTATAAAAATAATCTGGAAATAATTTTCTTTACAGTTAGAATCAAGAATAGAGGAACTTAGTAAAGAAGTTAAAACTTCCAAAGAAAAACTAGTAGCTCAAGACATTGCAGCTAAAAATGCAGTTCAGCAGTTGCATAAAGAGATGGCCCATCGAATGGAACAGGTATTTTTCAAATCATTATCATTATCAGCTTTATATTCTGGTGACTTTTTCTTGTTTATTATAAACTAATCTGTTAGACTATTTCGGGTATCAGTAGTATCTTAAGAATGGGTAATTAATTTTTAAAAAAATGCTAAAGCAGGGATCCCTGGGTGGTGCAGCGGTTTGGTGCCTGCCTTTGGCCCAGGGCGCGATCCTGGAGACCCGGGATCGAATCCCACGTCGGGCTCCCGGTGCATGGAGCCTGCTTCTCCTTCTGCCTCTCTGTCTCTCTCTGTGTGACTATCATGAATAAATAAATAAAATCTTTAAAAAAAAATGCTAAAGCAACACATAAATACATGCTAACTACAAAAATATTTTTTTAATAAATTGAGGAAGTATATAGAACAAAAAGTGAAAATCCTCCTTCATTTGTACTTCTCTCTTCCTGTGCCCAAATCCTTGGTATCCCATTCCTTGTTCCAAGGTTAACTGTTGATATTTTGGTTATGTATCTTATCATGTATACATGTATAAGGCACAGAAGCTTATGTGTATGTATTCATAAACATATTCTTCCTACTTAATTAGAATTTTACTGTGCATCTTGTTGGATTTTTTTTCCTACTTGGTATACCTTGATCATCTCCTTGAGTGGTATATATAGATTTCAGAAGAGAGCGTTTAAGTATTGTTTTTGTATTACTACCTGAGCTCTTTTTTGTTTTTTTTTTTAAGATTTATTTATTTATTTAAGAGAGCATATGTGAGGACATGAGTATGGGGCTGGGCAGAGGGGAGTGCAGAGGGAGAAGTGGACTCCCAGCTAAGCAGAGAGCCAGAGGCAGCAGGGCTTGATCCCAGGACCCTGAGATCATGACCTGAGATTAAGGCAGATGCTCAACCTACTGAGCCACTGGGTGGCCCTGAACTCCTTCTCAAGTATGGAATCTTACTTATAATCAACTTCACTTCCTAGCATAGTGCCTGACTGTTGGTTGTTATGATGAATTGAATCGGGAAGTATTAACTGACTATATAGGTAGAATGAATTTGAACCTTATACTTGTAAGAGGGTAGATTTACAAATTCTCAGGTAATTTACAGCATGTTTCCTCCCGCCATATCCTCATGGCCTGGTATTGGGAAATGTCTACAGGGCAGTTCAAGCTTAACATACCGCTCTGGATTCCTGCTTCCCCTTAGCTTCTTTGGCCCTGGGGAGTTTCTCATACTTTCTTGAGAACTTACCTGTTTATTAAAAGGATGTTTGTGGGGCACCTGGATGGCTCAGTCTGTTGAGCATCCAACTCTTGGTTTCAGCTCAGGTTGTGGTCTCAGGGATATGAGATTGTGGGATGAAGCCCCAAGGGGGCTCCAGGCTCAGTGGGGAGTCTACTCTCCCTCTCCATCTGCCCCTCCCCTCTCTGTATGCTTGCTTGCTCTCCCAAGTAAAGAAACATTTAAAAAATAAAAGGATATCTGTTGGATTTCATCTAAATATTTTGGATTTTGGATGGGGATAATTTATCTGCCATGTTTCAAAAAGCAGTACTTCTTATGTTTTAATTTTAGCAGGCTGTTGTATTTTTTTTTTTTAAGATTTTTTATTTATTCATGAAAGACACCAGAGAGAGAGAGAGAGAGAGGCAGAAACCTAGGCAGAGGTTAGAGGCAGGCTCCTCACAGGTAGCCTGATGTGGGACTTGATCCTGCACCCTGGGATCACGCCCTGTGTTGAAGCCAGACGCTCTGTCGCTGAACACCCAGGTGTCCCAGACTGTTGTATCTTGATTATCTTATTCCTGCTTTTTCTTTATGTTCATCCAAGTCAATGATAAACATCTTAAACTGGTCAAATGCAAAGACTTACTGGCTTTTCTTCCTTTATCTATGCCATAAATGGACTTTCTAGGGAAGCTTAAGTAGTAATTACTATATTACTATATAGTAATACTATACTATATTATCTTGTTTAATACTCCCAGCAGTTCTGGGAAGCAAGTGCTGCCATGGTCTGGGTTGAGACCTAGAAACATGAACTTTAAGCACCCCAGGTTATTCCTTTGCAGCTGATCCACGGATGACTGAGTAACAGGACATCCCTGCTATAGTCAAGAACCTTACAGTTTTGGGCAGCGCCAGTGGCTTAGCAGTTTAGCGCTGCCTTCAGCCCAGGGTGTGATCCTTGGAGACCCCAGATTGAGTCCCACATCAGGCTCCCTGTATGGAGCCTGCTTCTCCCTCTGCCTGTGTCTCTGCCTTTCTCTCTCTCTCTGTGTGTGTCTCTCATGAATGAATAAAATCTTAAAAAAAAAAAAAAGAAAGAAAGAAAAAGAACCTTACAGTGTTTAACTTTATCTACTTTGTCTCTTTTCTGGTTTTTCCACTTCTCATCTCTCAATTTCAGTGAAGCTTCCATCCTGCCATCAGTTAGTTATCTTACTTAAACATGCGTTTAATAAAAGGTTCCGATGTATAAATCTTTTGGCTTCCCATTGCCTGTAGGATAAAATCTCACCTCATAAGCGTGATAAGAGAAACCCTTCTTCCTTTGAAGATTTAATCTCTACCAGTCTATTTCATAACTACTTCCTCCCCAGTCCAACCAGCATGCCAAATTTAAATCCTATAAAATGTCTTGATAGCCTCCAAAAAATCATGCTATTTTATACCCTTAGGCATTTGCACATTTCTTTATATATTGTATGTATATATGTTAAGATAATGTATAAATGTTTTGTTTATATGTTGTTCATACTAGGTAGTGAGCTCTTCTGGAACAGAAGCCACAACTTTTTGTATTTCTAAAAGCCAATATGTTGTCTGAGGACTAACTTATGAAACCAGACTTCTTTTGAAGTGAACGTTACCATTAATTGCCTTTTCTAAGAACAGTTATTCAGTTATCTAAAAGTATAGCTAATTCAGTTAACCAATTCCAGTACAATTTTCTCAGTCCTTGTCCACAATTACATTGTGAAATCCTCAGGGATCTCTGATATTCCTATTCTAGTGATTCCCTTAATTTCTCTTGAAAATTAGCAGACTGTTTCAGTAGGGGGAAAAAATCCCAATTGAGCAATTTTAAAAAGTGTTTGTATAGTATTCTGTGTATCTATTAGATGTATTTATCAGCTGTACCAGAACTTCATGAAACATTCTTAGTCAGTTAATTTTCATCAGAGCATGAGAGCTTTTCCTACATTCTCTTAACATTATACATCTTCAATTCAGTTATAGTATCAGTTGGCATTTACACTAGATACCACTGAAAATCCCTAAAATTTAAGGTTCCATCTTTTATAACATGAATATGTGCTGCATCATATTTGCAAATTGTGAATTTAAATATACTTAAATGAAAGGCTTTCTGTAAAAGTTTTCATTGCATGAAACTTCAGAATATGGAGTACCAGCTTATATTAATAGAGAATTTTGAGGCCATATAGATTGTCACACTTAGTCCAGTTAGGTATTTTTTAAGTAAAATATTTTTTCTTTTTTAAGGATTTTACTTATTTATTTGAGAGAGAGGGTGAGCGTGTGGGGAGAGGCAGAGGGAGAGGGAGAAGCAGACTCCCCTACTGAGCAGGGAGCCCAATGCAGGCTTGATCTTAGGACCCTGAGATTATGATCTGAGCCAAACACAGCTGCTTAACTGACTGGGCCACCCAAGCACCCAATGAAGTGAAATACTTTAGAAACCTTTTCATATACAGAAAATCAAATGAATAATTAGCTTTCATATGATTACTTTTTGCAAGAACTTGATCCTGAACTTGATCCTGAACTTGATCCCAGGACTCTGGGATCACAACCTGAGCCACCCAAGTGCCCCTTGAGAAACCATTAAAACTCTTCAAGCTAAAGGAATGAGAAGAGGGAACCAGTAGTGCGGTTCAGAGGGGCTAATTATATAATGAGGGCACCTGATGTGAGCAGTGGCCTTCAGCCAACATGTGGTGATTGGAGAAGCCAGATGTCACTCTGCCTGTACTTGTGGTCTGCCAAGTGCCTCCTGTTGGTGGCCGAATCTAACTGGAAGTTCTGGGCAAGGAAACTTGATATAGTCCATGATAGTCATTTCCCCAAAGCACAGGGTGGGATAGGATAGAGTGGAAAAGTAGATCTGGAGGAGTAAACAAAGTGGCAATTATGTCAGCCAAAGTAGAAGAAATAGGAAAGCATAAAAGCAAATACTAGTGATACTAATTTGTTTACTGTATCATTTTTCTCTAATTTTGAATATTTCCTTTCATTTAAAAATTTCCTGACACAGGCCCTGGGGACATTATGCAAAAAAAAAAAAAAAAAAAAAAAAAAAACCCAGAAAATACATTGGTAACATTATAGAAAAATATTTATTTTGATTTTGATTTAAAAAAAATTTTATTAATGCTGGATATTTTTTCAAAGGCCAACAAAAAATGTGAAGAGGCACGCCAGGAAAAAGAAGCAATGGTAATGAAGTATGTAAGAGGTGAGAAGGAATCTTTAGACCTTCGAAAGGAAAAAGAGATACTTGAAAGGAAACTCAGAGATGCGAATAAAGAGTCTGAGAAAAATACTAACAAAATTAAGCAGCTTTCTCAGGAGAAAGGACGGTTGCACCAGCTATATGAGACCAAGGTATAATTTGTGCTATTGTACTATAGTTGAAATTCATTCCTTTTTCTTTTCCTTACCGTATCAAACAATCATAATTAATGTGGTTAAAGTCACTATTAAGCATAAAGTTGTTTTTGTTAGTTTACCTTCTAAGAACATGAATGCTTTAAAAGTCTTAGTATCTCATTACCTGTCTGCAAAAAAAGTCTTTGCTAGGAAAAAAACAAGATATCGATACATGTTGTTTATTAAATAACTTTTTCCTGATATTTTTTAAACCTTTTAATATCTGTACTTTGAAGAAATGAGTTTCTGCTTCAAAAGAACATTTTATTTTGGTAAAATACATGCATAGTGGGATCAAGATGTGAATAGTTTCTCAGCCAGAACTATGTAATTTGACTAGAATCTTAATGTAATACTTATTTGTTATAGGATAGAACTTACATTTTTCTTGTAGAAAAACATGTTCTTTTTAGATGCTGCCCAAAGAAATTTAATTACTGAGCTATTCAGAGTCCTTGGTGTTAACTAGCAGCCTCATAGCATGGTCTTATTTCTAGTCCATTATCATTTCTTGGTAATGAATGTTATTTTTTCATTAACTTTTAGTTCAGGAATGTTTTCATTGTTCTCAGAAATTCTGGAAGATTTTAATTTGTATTTCGTCTTAATGCCAGCCAGTTGAGAAGAATCATACTTAATGCTTGCTTGCAAATATCTAGTTGGCTGAAATATAAATGTTAATCATCTTATGTCTGTTAATTTGATTTAGGATTTTGGTCCTCTCTTTCATTTGAACTTTGAATTAGGTTTATGTACGTTATAATATACTAAACCCTGAAATATTGTGTTATTGAATTGATTGTTTTGAGGAGGTATAAAAGATACATAAATAACTAGTTGATTGTTCAGATGAAAAAATATGACCTAGTATTACTGTTTTAGGAAAGTGAAACTACTAGACTCACCAGAGAAATTGACAAACTAAAGGAAGATATTAATTCTCATGTCATTAAAGTAAAATGGGCACAAAACAAATTAAAAGCAGAAATGGATTCACACAAGGTAAGTACTATATACTGCAGTGGAATATTAGATTCAGTTTTAAAAGCAAATACAGGGGCACCTGGGTAGGTCACTTGCATGAGTGACTCTTGGCTTTAGCTCAGGCCATAATATCAGGGTCATGTGATTGAATCCTCCATTGGGCTCTGCACTTAATGCAAGGTCTGCTTAGGGCTCTCTCCCTCTCTCTCTCTGCCCCTCCCCACTGCACGTGCATGCGTGCTCTTGCTCTCTTTCTAAAATAAATAAAAAATAAATCTCCAAAAAAAGAGAGCAAATGAAGTAATAGTTAATGAGACATAAAGCTTAATTTTGTGACTTCTGTGGGATAGGTTGGGCCTGAATATTTGATGAATGTGAGAAGATATTTCCTTGTGTGATTTACATATTAAATTAGAATGCTAAATTTTATCATGAATTTTAAAAAATATTGAATCTTATCATTCATTGCTAACAACTCCAAAATTGATTTTGTTGTTCAAGGATATTTTTGGTAGCTATATTTAATATTATACATTGTCAGAAATTTAGGGGGAGAAGCATAGTCTGTATGTTATCAAAATTGAAAGTAAACTCTGGAAATTAAAAAAAAAACCCAGTGATACTAAGATTCTTATAATCAAGAAATATAAATTCTTATTTAAATAAGAGTGTAATAAAGATCTTAAGAGTTTCCATATCTATTTGTTACGATATAATTCCATTGATATTATACCTAATGAATATCTTTTTTTAAAAAAAAATTAATGAAAAGTGATCATAAAGGCTGGTACCTGATGCCATAATTTTAAGCACTAACTGTACTGGTATAAGAGTTATAAAAATCTGAATATGATAGAATGTGAAGTAAAATAACAACTCTGAAATACTTAAATAGAAAAGCAATGTTATTTATAACAGATTCCAGGTTTTCAAAAATAGACTTAATGTTAGTGTTTAAAACCATAATCATAAGTTATCTCATTAAATAATTCTAAGTAGAATAACCTTTGGATATTTACATATATTATCAGAGAAAACTGTAGGGAGAGGTGTCTGTGTTGACAGTGGTCAAAGAATAGAGACTAGCAGCTCTCCTCAAGTTCTGAGCTAACTGTTGATCTGCACCCAAGTGTTAGGGAGCCAGACATGTAGAGAAGGAATTGCCAGAAGGGAATACGAGCAAAAATCTTTGCAGTTCACATAGGGCTATAAATCGTTTAAAATTCCAAATCCTAGATCATGGTAATGATTTCTAAACTGCCTGAGTTGCTTCAGGATCTGACCATAATACTGGGTCATAACTAATGTCTGTGGTACTTTTCTGCTCATCATCTATAGCCCTAAGACACAGGAGCCTGAAACCTATTTGCTAGCACTGGAGAGTGAAAGACTAATACTTGGTCTTCTGTGACCACACGTGTTAAAAAATATGGGTGATAATAGATATTTAATGGCAGTTTTGAGGTCAGATGAAACTGGATACTCTAGGTTAGAGAAATGGTTTAAGGCTGAGATACTAAAGTTACATGGTTTGGATTGCTAGAAAATGAAAATAACAAGTATTTTGTCCTAGTATGTGAAAATTAGAAACTTACCAGTTCTTTTTTTTTCTTTACATTTATTTTTGTAAAGGTTTATTTGTTCATTCATGACAGACAAACAGAAGCAGAGATACAGGTAGAGGGAGAAGCAGACTCCCCGTGGGGAGCCTGATGCAGGACTCAATCCCAGGACTCTGGGATCACGACCTGAGCCAAAGGCAGATGCTCAACCACTGAGCCACCGAGGCGTCTCTTTTCTTTACATTTTTAAAAAGATTTATTTATTTATTTGAGAGAGAAAGTGTGTGCACACTTGTGGCAGGGAAGGGCAGAGGGGGAGAGAGAGTTGGGAAGGACAACTGTACTCCTCAAGCCAACTCCGCACCAAGTGTGGAGCCCAACATGGGCCTTGATTCCAGGAAACTTGAGATCATGATCTGAGCTGAAATCAAGAGTTGGCTGTTTAATCAACTGAACCACTCAAGCACCCCTTTACCAGTTCTTTTTAAAGACATTTTTTAACCAGCAAGCGTTTCATTGGGCTTTCCTCTGTGCACAGCATTGTATTAAATAGTTCATATATAGTGAATGGTAGGGGTCTTGATTGCTCTCAGAGAGTATCTGGGATGAGATCCTGGTGACCAGTTATATGTATTTACCTAGTTGATGTGAGGAAGAGTATCTGGATCAAAGGGTACAAGATTTAGTGACTATCCACACAATGTTGGCCACCTGCTAAAATGTGGACAAGAGCTAGGACTCTTGTAAGTTTTTCTCCAGGTACCCTTTCCAACTTCTAGTCCCTGCGCACCTAGTCCTAGGCATTAATACTAAAGTTCTGGAAGGTAGTGGATTCATTGTGAACATTAGCTTCTGATCAGGACTCCAGGCCTGATTTCCAGAATTTAAGTCTCAGACTAAGTAGATTGGATTGCTCCATCATCAGTAGAATTATCAATTGGACCAAACAATAGGAACAATTTCATTTATTCCCTTTCCTAAACTCCCTCAGTAGTTAAACTAAAATGTGTTTTTAACACATAGCTTCTAAAAACAAGACTATTGAGTGTAGTAAAGGACTTCCCCCACAGTGTAAACCTTATATACTTGTTGACCTATCTGGTTGCTACCTTTGGGTCCCAGGATAAAATAATCTCACTGGGAGCATAGATGTGGCCAGTAACGGATGTGGCAGTAGACTGTGGTTTGACTCTGCTGGGTGCTTGCCAGTCATTTTTGCTTCAGAGAAAGCTTGAGAAATAGGGTCTTGGGTATCAAGGCAGCATCTAGACCAGTAGGAAGTAAGAGACTATAATACACTGCAGACCTAATGTGCAACTAGGGGTTGGTATATTTTATGATGTATTCCTTCAACAAGACTCTGCTACTTACTATCTATGCTTTTCTTCAAAAGTTATCACATCGTCAACAATAACCTCATTCTTAAATGGTTTACTCATAAAGCCCACTGATTAGAAGCTAGAGCTCACTTTTAATTAGCTTTGCTGTTATCTCACTTAGTAAAACTATATGTTCAGTTCTATAACTCTTCCATAACTATAGTCTATTGCATTATGGAGTAACAAGGTCCAGGTTTACCCTCCCATCTTAAAAACTTAAAAAAAAAAAAACAGACAAAATGTATGAAATGAAGGTTTTTAGGCTTGGGCAACAAAGGCAGGACAGGACAGTGATCTCTGAGAATGGGAAAATAAGCAAGATGTAATGCCTGCAGTTTCCAGATTGCAGCAAAAGAAGAGGACCCCAGTCAGATCCCAGCAGTCTCCAGGAATTGAGGAGACAAACTGAAGTATAGAAAATATGGCAGAGTACCAGAGAAGAGAAAGGTTTGGAGATTGCAGTGTGTTCCTCTCAGCTCTTCATTCAGCTCACTACTCACTGATGAGTGTATGTGTGTGAGAAAGTTAGAGGTGGAGAAAGGACTGTCAGAAAGGAGTAGGCGCAACAGTTCCTGGGGCTCCCAGAGGGCTAATGGAAATCGTTCATGTTCCCCCCAGCCAAGAGAAGCCATCTTAACATACAGGGCATCCAGTGGTCCTCAGAAGGGTGTTACTTCAGCGAGACTCCAGGCTGTTATGGACCCATTTACAAAGCTTTGAAAGAAAGCCTCCAATCAAATTGTTTCAATAACCATGTCCCAGAAGAAAGCCAAAATATTCAAGTTAGTTAAAGAATCTCCAGGATCTAAGAACATAAAATTCACAATGTTTAGTATCTAATAAAAAATTAAGAGACAGGCAGAGAAGGAGGAAAATATAGCCTATAATGAGATGAAAAGAAAAATCAGTTGATAAAAACAAAGCCAGAAATAACACAGATGAAAGAAGTAGGTAAAGATGTTAAAACAGCTATTATAAAAATATACTCCATATGTTCAAGAAGATGAGTGAAAGTGGGAATATGTTAAGGAGAAACATAAAAGATTTTTAAAAGGCCAAATTGATATAATGTTTGAAATGAAAAATACATTGGATAGAATTAACAGAAGGTTAGATGTTCTAGAAGACAAGATTAGTGAACTTGAAAAACATGAAACTTTAAAAACATGAAAATATAGCATAAAAAATTATGCTAGGGATACCTAGATATATAACTTATACACAGAATTCCAGATTCATATATTCACTTGGCTATTTGACATCTGACATCTTGGATGACTTACAGGCATCTTCAACTGAGCATATCTAAAACAGAATAGAAAATGTGCTGGCCCTCCATTACTCTTCCATCTCAAGAAATCGCAATTCATCCTTTTAGTTGCCCTGGCCAGAAATCTTAGGTTTATCCTTGTTAAACCTATGGTTCTCAGTCACCATATCCAGTCCCTTAGCAAATCTTCTTGCTCACTTCTTTCAGGTCTTTACCATCTGTCACCTCTCAGTGATACTTTCCCTGGCTCTCTAAATTTGCATACCTCCCCTCAAACCCCCTTGTGTCCTAACTTTATTTTGACTCCTTAACATTTGTCATTATCTAATATAACATATTTTTACTTAGATATTTTATGTATTATCTGTGATCATCACTAGAATATCAGCTTTAAGAGTAGAGATACATTTTTTTAAGATTTTATTTATTCACAAGAGACACAGAAAGAGGGACAGAGACATAGAGGGAGAAGCAGGCTCCCTGTGGGGAACCAGATGTGGAACTCGATCCCAGGACTCTGGGATCATGCCCTGAGCCAAAGGCAGACAGACACTCAGCCACTGAGCCACCCAGGCATCCCGAGAGTAGAGATGTTATCTGTCTTCTTACAGTAATATTTCTTCAAAGCTTTGAACAGTGCCTGACGTGGCAGGTGCTCAGGGAATAAATGAAACATAGTCCCTTAACCAAAACTTTTCTTTTATTTGGTTATTTAATATATATTTAGCATTATGGGAATCTCTCAGTTGCTATTTTTTTAATGAATACAGTGAATACTTACTGTGTACCAAGCTGTTTCAGTTATTGATGGTATAGAAGTAGGGGACCCTAAAAGATTTGGGGCACCTATGTGGTTCAGTCAGTTAAGTGTCTTCAGCTCAGGTCATGGTCTCAAAGTCCTAGATCAAGTATTGGCATCCCTGCTCATCAGGGAGTCTGCTTCTCCCTTTCCCATTGCCCCTCCCCCTGCTTGTGTGCACTCTCTCTCTCAAATAAAGTTTTCTTTTTTTTTATTTAAGATTTTATTTATTTTTTGTTAATGAGAGACACAGAAAGAGAGGCAGAGATGTAGGCAGAGGGTAAAGCAGGCTCTTCACAGGGAGCCTGATGCAGGACTCTATCCCTGGACCCCAGGATCACCCTCTCAGCCAAAGGCAGATGCTCAAACACTGAGCCACCCAGGCGTCCCAAATAAATAAAATCTTTTTTTTTTTTTTAAGATTTTATTTATTTATTCATGAGAGATACACAGAGTGGCAGAGACACAGGCAGAGGGAGAGAAGCAGGCTTCCTGCAAGGAGCCTGATATGGAACTCGATCCCGGGACTCTGGGATCACACCCTGAGCCGGAGGCAGATGCTCAACCAACTGAGCCACCCAGGCGTCCCTGAACAAAATCTTTAAACAAAAAACAAATCAAGTTCTTATTTAAAAACCAGCAGCTAGATATATATAGCTAAGTACTTAATTATATGATAGAGTTATCCAAAAATTATGTAAAAGAAGTAGTGTGTGAAGATAGATGCAATTTAGATGGTTCAAAAGATGAAGAGAAACATTTCGAGTGGAGGAATAGCAAGAAAAAAGGAAAAACAGGAGATGAGTATTTCATATTTAGGAAAACAAGCCTTCTTAGAGGGGAGGTTTATATTAGTGATTCCTTCATAGATTCAGCAAATATTATGTGAATAATTAACATATGGCAAGTGCTAAGCTAAGTATTGTTCAGAAACTATGTTCTCAATGGAGGAAACACGTAAGCTACAAAGTATCAGTTGTTATGATCTAGGAATGCCCTGGACTCTGCCTATAGGAAAGCAAGATAGTAGCTTCTGCCCTTTTCTGAAAGGCAGCTACTAGGAGAAGATACCTAAACCCTCATTTCAAATCCAAATAATAGCCCAGGCCATGGGACTGGATAGGTCTGAAGAACTTTGGAAAAAGAGCTACAGAACAGGGCTTTATCTGGAAAATTGCCACAGGAAAGAGGAAGCCAATTGAGACAGAGAAGACAACAGTGGAAAGGGGAAAAACAGTACTATGTTGTCTTGTAATAGGAACAGAGGAAGGCTATCCAGAGAGTCCGGAGTGGTCAGAACTGGAGCAAGTAAGTCAAGAATAGAAAATGAGAGAAAGTCATTGGATTTGATGAGAGAATAGTCACTGCAAACCTTTAGAATTGCTATTTTAGGAGTGTGGTTAGGAACAGAAACCAAATTGTAGCATGGATCTATAAGACAGTTTTGAATAGATACCATGGCCATAAAACAAAGAATTCTTTTATGTGTGTACAAAGAGCTGTTTAACACTTTCTTCCTCTTGTCTTACCAGGTTAATGACTTGTAGTGATTTACTGAAAACTATCAAATTTAACTTTATTTAATGGCTATAAATTAACTGCACAGGCTACTTTAGTTTTTTGTCAGAGCATAAAGTGTTATTTCTAGAATAGTATCCAACCACTCAGTGGCAGTACCAAGGTTACTCTGGTCATTGTTCTTACCATTTATCACATTATTGAGACCAGTCATGTCACTGTCTGTGAAGGAAAAACTGTTCTCCTCCTCAAGTGTAGGAAAGAACCCAGTTCTCCTTACTGTGTTTCATCCCTGTAAGTCTAGTTTATTTTTATGCAGAACACTTCACCTCTGACACTTCTGGTCATCAGATGTGTGCAGGTTTTCCCCCACGACAAGTAATTCTCTGCAATACCACCTACAGTTTCACTCGACTCTGACATACCTACCTGGAGATAGTATTGAATCCCACAGATTAAGGGCTCAGTCCTATAAGAATGCCCCCTGTTCTGCACCACACACACACATTACAGATGCCAGCCACAAGCCCAGGTGTGCTTGTGACCAGCCAGCTATAGATCAGAAGTTCCAGGGATCCCCTCCTTGGGTTTGAAGGATTTACTTAAAGAACTCAGGAAAACAATGTTTATCATGTTATTAAAGGATATGATAAAGGATATAGACAAACAGCCAAATGAAGAGATATATAGGGCGAGGTCTAGGTGGGTCCCAGGTGTAGGAGCCTCTCCCCATCGAGTTGGGGTGCATCATCCTCTCAGTGTGGTTATACTTGACAGCCTGGAAGCTCTCTAAGCCCCATTCTTTGGGATTTTATGGAAGATTCGTTATGAAGGCATGATCAATCAACTCCATCTTCTGGCCTTCTTTGGGGGCTGAAAATTCAAGACTGCTAATCATGACTTGATTTTTCTGGTGACCAGCTCTCATCCAGGAGTTCACCCAGAGTCGCCTCATTAGAAGAAAACATACTCCTGTCACTTGGGAAAATACAAGAGTTTCAAGAGCTCTGTGTCAGGAACAGAGGTCAAAATCGATATTGCAACCAGAGATGCTCCTAGTGTTCTTGTGACTTAGAAAATTACAAGAGTTTTAGGAGTTTTGTGTCCGGGACCAGGGGCAGAAACCAATATATATTTTTCTTTATCTCACACTATCTTTTTGTCAATGCAGGAAACCAAAGATAAACTCAAAGAAACAACAACAAAGCTAACTCAAGCAAAAGAAGAAGCTGATCAGATACGGAAAAACTGTCAGGACATGATAAAAACATATCAGGTATGCTTAACTTTTCAGAGAGACTAGTAGCAAAATTACACCAAATGTCAGTACCCTTGCTTCATTAATATTTTGTATCTGTAACATTTGAAGCATGGAATGGATTTGGTAGGGCAGTTAAATAAATTACAGGTTATTTTCTGTGTTAAAGTACATGTAGCTTAACTAAAGACCTTAGAGAAATTAACTAAATAAAAACACTAGAAAGTGTCAGAAGAATAAAGAGTACAAGGAACTCTGTGTTATGTTGCATATCTTAAGTACTATTCTTGTTCATGCAGAATTGACATATTTAAGATCTTTCAATGCAGTCATTTTTAGATATCTAAGGTTTGCATTTCACAATCTGTAAAGTTAACTGCAAAAGCTTTCCAAAGTATAAAACTTTAAAAATTCAGTCATACTTTTTTCATTTCCTTTACATTAGGAGTCAGAAGAAATTAAATCAAATGAGCTCGATGCCAAGCTTAGAGTCACAAAAGGAGAACTGGAGAAACAAATGCAAGAAAAGTCTGACCAGCTAGAGGTGAGTGGCTCTGGCCTTTTCATTACCCTGGATTGGGTAATAAATTGAGGAGGAGAGAAGGGATGAATACTGTCTCCCATTTTAAAGGCCCTTTTGAAGGAACAGGCAATAAACTTTAGGTCTTTTTTTAGTACATAATGATTTGTGGTTTCTTTTAAACTTTTTAAAAGATGCATCATGCCAAAATAAAAGAACTGGAAGATCTGAAGAGGACATTTAAGGAGGGCATGGATGAACTTCGAACACTGAGAACAAAGGTGAGGAAATCTATAGTCAGGATTTCAAAGGAAGGGTAAATAGCTTCAATTTTAGACTCCTGATTTTTTTAAGTGTTGGGGAAACACTTTCATTCCAAAATGAAAGAACTCAGAGGAGTAGAATATCGATTTTCTAGCAATAAAATGGACTCTTATTGAAATGAAAATGTCTTCCACTTTGGTCCCTTTGAAGTATTTGCCAAAAGTTCCTGTTTTATAGCACATTTGCTGTTTCTGTCACTTATCTTTGGGCCTCTCATGTAAGGCAGTTGTATCAGCAAAATAATTGGAAAGATAGTTGGACTCTAGAACTGAGTGACAGAAGTTAACGGATTTTATATTTCTCCTTATAGTCTTGTACAGTTTTAATTTCTAACAATCTAGTGTAGTCTTCATTGTAAAAATAGTATCCCTTTTAATATGAATGTGAAATATCATTGTATATCATTCATTTATTTAGAAATAGGCTTTTAAGTAGCCACCTTGACTTTGCCATCATTTAACAATTTTCAAAGTGTCCTTCATGTGCCCTTCCATTTGTTCTCTGTGACTGTCCTTTGAGGTAGGTGGGGAAGGTATATCCTGTTGGCAGGTTAAGAAATGGAGATTTAGCCAAAACAACATGACATGCTAAAAGTCCCGTGACTAAATCATGAGAAATCTGAGACTCAACCCCGGCATTCTTATCATCCCATTATGTTTTCTTCACATTAATTAATTCTGCTCCAGAATTTAATTTAGGTGTTTGTTTGTTTTGTTTTGAGCAAGAGAGAGAATGCATGTGTGAGCTCATAAGTGGTGGAGGAGGAGCAGGGGGAGAGGGAGAATCTTAAGCAGGTTTCCTGCATAGTAGTGTGGAGCCTGATTGGGGGTCGATCCCATGACTCTGAGATCATGACCTAAGCCAAAATCAGGAGTCAGGTGCTTAACCGACTGAACCACCCATGTGCTCCTAGCTTGGATTATTAATATATAATCACTATATGAAATAATTAAGGAACAAGTAAATTTTGTTTTTAGTCTAACTTGGTTATGATTTTTGATAGGTGAAATGTCTAGAAGATGAACGATTAAGAACAGAAGATGAGTTATCAAAATATAAGGAAATTATTAATCGACAAAAAGCTGAAATTCAGAATTTATTGGACAAAGTAAAAATTGTGGATCAGATACAGGAGCAGCATCAAAGGTATAAACCGAGCAACTTCTGTTTATGCTAATCAATAGGCTTTTTAATTCTATCTCAAGATTCTGTTATTAAATGTAATTATTGCATTAAACAGGAATAATTTTATAATTTTACGAGCTAAAAAATTTTAAATTTCTATCTTCATTTGAACTTTTGGCTTTATGGCTTCTAAAAATCCAAGTTTATATTCTCTAAATATTGGAAGTAGCAATTTGCAAAACACAATGTTTTTTTCTTAATTCATTCTTTAATATTCATATTATGCTACTTAAAGTACTTCTTCTAAAAGGTATATAGATAATCTGCATCTTTGCATATATTGTAGAGCAAAGCAGGAGCTGACATTATTCCTTGGCTTCTTGTAAAACCATTTAGCTAAACTCTACCATGATATCACCTGGCAAAGCCTGGATTCAGCCTGAATCCTTCTTTTTCATACTGTACCAATGTCTGCTGCTCAGTATTGCTAAAAATCTCACCATCATCCAGGTTGGTGCTGTGATAAATCCATGGTTAGCAGCCTCAACTGGAAATGTTAATGACCTCTAATCCATCCATATGTCCTTAGTCACAGCCTCTCCACAACCTTGAAGCATCTATTTCACATCCTCCTGCTTTGTTTTCACTTCTGGTCTCCCTCCCTTGCTATTTACTCTTTGCAGGTGATTACCTCTTATTTACTTGAGAAGAAACGGGAGCTGCAGGTATCTATTCTTCATAACCTCTTTCTATCTGTTCTATGAACTTGCAACCATTCTTTTTTCTCTTCTTTCTTTAGTATAAGGAATATTCTTGTTCCCCTCTGAACTGAATTGTTCTCTCTACTTCTGTGGATCCTATGCTCTTCTGCCTTCTCAGGGTCTTTCTGGATTATTTCTTCTTTATCCTGTATCTCTTACCTCTCTCTACTTAACTTTTTGTTTTTTCTACATATCAATATTAAAAACGTCAAAACTCCTATAACATTACCTCACCTTTTTCCTGTCCTTAACAACCAAACATCCTTGTAGAATCATCTAAACTCTTCCTCCTTGCCTTCCCTTCCTTTCTCCTTCTATCCCTCTCCACTGCAGTCTAGCTTCTATGCCAGCATCCCATTAAAAACTGCTAATACCTCTTAAATCTAACAGTCACTTCTCAGACTAAGCCTTTCTTGGATTTTCAGTATTAAAACCATTAAGCACATTGTCTTTCTTGACATGCTTTGTCCCTGTGGCTTCATTTCCTATCATGCTTTCCTGGTGTTCCTCCCCATTTTCTGGCTACTCCTTTTCTCAGTCTCCTTGGCAGCCTTCTCTTTATCATAAAACTCTTCTGTTATTATTTTATGATACTCCTGCGTGATGCTAACTATTCCTGTAGTATGCTGCAGGACCTCATGTCATTATCTTCAGCCCTTTTCGCTCAGCCCCAGTCACACAGGTGTCAAAGCACCTCTTTCTTTAACATGTCCTATACTGATTCATCCTACCCATATACTCCTTTGATGTTCCTCAGATGAGTGGTGAGTATAGCATCTACATGATTTTCCATCCCAGGAACCTGGGCGTCCTCCTTGGTGTTCCTCTTTTCCATCACATATCTAACCACTCACAGAGTATTATTGATGCTAACTCTTCAGGATCTTTCAAGTCCATTTATTTTTCATACTCCCACCACTGCCAACATTGTCCTTTCATCTGGAAAACTGCCACAATTTCTAAACTGGTTTTGTTTTTTTTTTTTTTTTTTACTTCCCTTGTTGTCCATTTCCTACACTATCAGTTAGCATAATCTTTTTCAAAAGGAAATCTCAAAACTTTTCAGTGATTTCCCATTGCCTCAGGGACTAGCCAGTAAGTTCAGATGCCACAGGATGGCTTGTAAGATCATTAGTGATCTTGCTTCTCCCTCTGTGCCTTCTCTTTTCACACTCTTGGGTTTCAGCAGTAGTTATTTACAAATGTGGATGGATTGTCTCCTATGTGCATGCGCTGTGTTAGGTGCTGAGGATGTAGTGCTGTCCTGATTGTCATCAGTGTTGAACATGTGTTCGTTAGTACCAAGAAAGTCATTCTCATTCCCTTCCCAGATCTAGCACGTACTGTTTCTTCTACCTGGAACATATTTTGTTGTCCCACTCACTCCTACTTTTCTTCAGATCAGGAAGTAGCAAACTGTGGCCCAGGAGCCAAATCCAGCCCACACTGCCTTTTTCTGTAAATAATTTTTTTTTGGGACACAGCTCTCTCATTCCTTCGTGAATTATCTATGGCTGCTTTCACACTGCAGCAGCAGGGTTGAGCAGTTGCCGCAAAGACCATATGCCATAGAAACTTAAATCGTTTACCGTCTGGGCCTTTCACCAGAAAAATTTGCTAACCCCTACTTTAAGTATTAGCTTAAACATCACTTATACTAGTTAGGCAATCCTCTCTGTGCTTTCATCATCAAAAATGTTTCACCACATGTGTAATTTCCTTAGTGACTTGAAAACTCTGAAAGCAGGGCCTCTGTCAGTCTTACATATTCACGCTTGAAGCTCTTAGTTCCTAGCATATGTTAGGTAGTTCCACAAATCCAAATAAATAATTTGAGTAAATGAATAAAAGTACCTTTATAAAGTATTTTATTTGATGAGAATCCAAAACCACTAATTTACTGTCTTTTATTTAATAGTTTATTTTTTTCTTAAATATAAACTTTGTTTTTTAGAGGTAAACAAGAAATTGAAAATTTGAAAGAAGAAGTGGAAAGTCTTAATTCTTTGATTAATGACCTACAAAAAGACATCGAAGGCAGTAGGAAAAGAGAATCTGAGTTACTATTATTTACAGAAAAGCTCACTAGTAAGAATGCACAACTCCAATCTGAATCAAATTCTTTGCAGTCACAATTTGATAAGCTTTCCTGTAGTGAAAGTCAGTTACAAAGCCAGTGTGAACAAATGAAACAGACAAATACTAATCTGGTAAGTATACATTTATATTTAATTTTTAAAGCAACATAAGAAGCACAAGTTAAATTTTCCTGTTAGTATAAATGTACTGGTAGTTAAGTTGAGCTCTCTTTTTTATTGGCCTGGTTTTCTGGTAATTTCAAATGCTGTGAGAAGTGTCAGTTTTTCTTTCCAACTTGCTTAAAATGTCCTTTTCTCTTACTATTTATATAATTTGTAGTAAAATATCTTCCTAAAATGCTTATGAAAAAATATTTCACTTTTAAAAGTAAGAAAACCATGGTCTTTGTCATTCGTTTTTTTTTTTTTTAATTATTTATTTATTTATTTATTTTGGGTGGGGGGGTTGTCATTCCTAACTGGAATTACTGTGTGTATGTGTGTGTATTTTTAAGATTTCTTTATTTGAGAGGGGGGTGGCGGGAAGAGGGAAAGAATCTCAAGCAGACTCTCACTGTGTGGTGCCTGACATGAGGCTTCATCTCATGACCCTGATATCAGGACCTCAGCCTAAATCAAGAGTTGGGCACTCAACTGACAGAGCCACCCAGGTACCCCTGGAATTACTATATATTTTTAAAAGTATTTCAAATTTCTGTATTTTTATAGTTTAAAAGTGGTTTAATATTTCTACATTATGAGAGTGTCTTCAAGTTACTCATAAAAATGATTTGAGATTTCAGTTCAAAATATACAGAGCCCTCTGACAGACTGTGTTGCATGTATAAAATGGCAGATGCATTAATATGCCCCCCTTCATTCCTATACAAGGAATTTGAGGAACACAGGAAACAAAACCTGGTAAGGAGCAATTCTAGAAGAATGTACCATCAAGGACCTTGTATTTTCGGGTTTCAAACTGTGAACAATAATGGAAACAAACAGGTATTAAAATTGGTGGGGTTTTTTTTTATTTAGGAAAGTAGATTGTTGAAAGAGGAAGAACTGCGAAAAGAGGAGGTCCAGACCCTGCAGGCAGAACTCACTTGTAGACAAACAGAAGTTAAAGCATTGAGTACCCAGGTCGAAGAACTAAAAGATGAATTAGTGACTCAAAGACGTAAACATGCCTCCAGTGTCAAAGATCTTACCAAACAACTCCAGCAAGGTATAAAATTCTTTCCCACCTAGACCTTAATGTGGCATTGTTTTATTCATTAAGGATTTATAGAAAAAATACATTTTACATCAGATTGTACCACACTGATTTGTTCCGTATGTTCATTTTAATGTATTAAAGTTTATAAACCAAATCACTAAACCTCTTGTAGTTCTGTGGATAGTCCATAACATCCTCTATGCTAAAGGACATTTATTCACAGAATCCCAAAATGTGAGAGTAGGGAATATACTTGAGGGCAGTAGTGTCTAAACTTTTTTGATCACTTACCCCAATCAGTAAAAAGTATTTGTTTGTTCTCAGATTTATATATGTTTATTTATAAATTTTAAACATATATTACTCTACATTAAAGAAAAATAGAAATATCAAAAGATCAGATGAAATGTAAGTACAAATGGAAGTTCTAATATTTTCTCCCTATACATGCTATGAGTTATTTTGTACAGCATCTGGGATTCTTGCACCCCACTTTGTAGACCTCTTAGAGATCATTGAGCCCTAACCCTTCATCTTTTTTGTTTTGTTTTGTTTTATTTATTTATTTGAGAGAGAAAGTGAGATACAGTGGAGCAGGAAGGAGTAGCAGAGGGATAAGCAGACCTCCCACTGAGCAGGGAGCCTGGCGCGGGCTCAGTCCCAGGACCCTTGGGTCATGATCTGATCCAAAAGCAGACACTTGACCAACTGAGCCACCCAGGCTCCTCTAACCATTCATCTTATAGGAAACTGAGACCCAGACAGGTTACATGTACCTGTACATTTCTAGATATCATTTTATATGAATGACAACTGTAGTCCTCCTGTCTAAAGTATCCATTCCATAAATTTCTCTTATATTTAACCCATTTTTGCCAAAATGATTTTAACAATTAAAATCAGAGATAGTGGGGCAAATGGTTGCGTGGTAATTGTCACAAGTAGTTTGTTTCTTTTTCCTGTAGCACGAAGAAAATTAGATCAGATTGAGAATGGAAGCTATGATAAAGAAGTTAGCAGCATGGGGAGTCGTTCTAGTTCATCAGGTAAAAAACCACGTTTCAGTTATCTAGTGACTGTAAAAAAAAGTTCCTTTTTATGTGTTAAAAAGTGTTGATAAGCTTTTTTTTTCCATTTTGAGTTATAAAAGGTATTATTTCTAGTTAAATAAGTTTTTATTATTACCCAGGGTTTCATGTTTGTCATGGGTTCTGGATGATTTGTCTCCCTACCCTATTATCTTACCTGCTTCTTTATTCTATATGACAATTTCTTCTTCCATGTTTAAATTTAGAGTTATATCAATCCATATAGAGATTTATTATAATATGGTCCTTTTTTTTTACTTTTATATTACTTTTAATACCTGAAAACTAATGAAATGATCATCATTGTATATCAAGATTCTTTATGTATACATGCATTTTTAAACCTTTTAGTTTTTCCCATGGTAAAAAAGCCTGTGGTCTAAAGTGAAAATGAATAAAGCCCATAAACTTATGATTGATATCACTGTGGAAATGCTAATTAGGAAAATATCAGTGTATTTATCATTTTGGAATGCCAGGAACCATGCTGAGAACTTTAAACATATTATTTACTCTTCAGAATAGTCTTGCATGGTATTAAAATTCACATTTTAGTGATGAGGAAATGAATGATTCCATGACTTGCCCCAAATCTACAGTGATAGAACTCTCAGATTCTAGAGTCCTTGCATGCCATGACATACACTCCCTCCCAGGAATTGCACATTAGGGGAAAAACATCAACTATTACAGTAGTGGAAGATCCCACAGTAGGAAGAACATGGGTTGAAATTACATATAGGTATTTAGAACCCAGGTCTGTCATTTATTAGTGTGTGACTTTGGATAAGGGTATATTACTTGTCATAAGTCTACAAAATGGTATTAAAAAAAGACTTGTTTGTAGGATAAAGACAATCAGAAATTTTTCTCAACTAATGTTGATTAAAATAATAGCTGACATTTACTGAGTGCTTACTTATATGCATATTGACATCTATTAACTCATTTAAATGAGGATAACAATCCTGTGGGGTAAATAATGATATTATTCTTATTTTAAGAATAAGTAATCAAGGTGCAGAGAGGTAAATAACTTGTCCAGCGTCACGGAGCAAGAAAGCAGAGGAGTAGGATTTGAACCTTAGGAGACTAGCTTCAGAGTTTAACCCGCTGGCTATATTTTGTCTTTTCTGTCTGTCTGTCTATGGCTCTCAGTTTCACTTCACACTTGTTATTCTGACGTTTTGTTGAGTTTCTTGTTTCTCTATTGCCACTTCCTCATCCTGTTCCTGAGAGACATAAATTGGCCCTTTTTGGTACTTCTGTCATTCATGTATTCAGAAATAAGAACTCAGGCCAGGTATGACTTGTGTTATCTGCCCGAGTCTGTTAAATTGAGTATTTGGAAGTCATACTAGAAGAAAAAATATGTAAGATTAGAGATGACTCTAGGCTGAGTATAACATCTAAACTGATTTCTTTGTCTTCAGGGTCCCTCAATGCTCGAAGTGGTACAGAAGATCGATCTCCAGAAAATACTGGCTCATCGGTAGCTGTGGATAACTTTCCAGAAGTGGACAAGGCCATGTTGATTGAGAGGATAGTAAGGCTGCAGAAAGCACATGCCCGGAAAAATGAAAAGATAGAATTTATGGAGGATCATATCAAACAATTGGTGGAAGAAATTAGGAAAAAAACAAAGTATGTATTAGTATGATAATACAATCTGTATTCAAAATACCATTATTTGTATGATAAAGTTACTGTTTTAAAAATCAATCATATCAAGAACCCATCTTTCAAGAACTAATTCTTAATTTTAGCCATTCAGTGCCCAGTCTTTTATTGATCACTTACTATGCTCTAGGTTGTGGGAATACAGAGATGGAAGAAAACACAGGTCTTTAAGATGATCTAGAGTTAAATAGATGTTAATTTTTTTAAGATACTAAAATAACTTTGGATTTAATAAAAGTGCTGTACTTAGCTTTTGGTTTTCATGACTGTGGCTCTAAGAGAGAGATGGGGTTGTAGATTTTCTTTCCTGTTGGGGAGGACATACTAGGTAATTTTTGGGGCACCTGCCAAGTACCAAGATTTTGTGCCTGTGACTTAACAAAATTTCATTGGTTTCTTACAACTCAGGGATAAATAAATTAACTGGTGGTGGTCAGGTTGAACTACAAAATGTTCCAGAGTCACCACTAATCCAGTAAGTGACAGACCAAGAGCTGGGGATCTGGGCCCAGCTCTGACTCCAGAGCCTGTGCTGTGCAAAATTCCTCTTAAAAATACCATATTCTTTTAAGAGGTTTTTAAAATATATTGCAGCTCTTTACCTATGACTTTTTAATTTTTATTTTGAAATAATTTTAGACTTAAAAAAAGTTGGCCCATAATTTTTAAAAGAAAAAGAAGAGGTGTCTGGGTGGCTCAGTTGAGGGTCTGCCTTCGGCTAAGGTCATGATCTCAGGAGTCTGGGATCGAGCTCCGAGTCCAGCTCCCTACACAGTGGGAAGTCTGCTTCTCCTTCTCCCTTTGGCCTTCCCCCCTGCTTGTGCACACGCTCTCTCCCTCTCTTAAATAAATAAAATCTTTTTTAAAAAGACACCATCTGTTCAGCCCCGGTGGCCCAGCGGTTTAGCGCCACCTTCAGCCCAGGGTGTGATCCTGGAGACCCAGGATCGAGTCCCACGTCTGGCTCCCTGCACGGAGTCTGCTTTTCCCTCTGCGCCTCTCTCTCTCTCTCTCTCTCTCTTTTTCTCTCTCTCTCTGTCATGAATAAATAAATAAAATCTTAAAAAAAAAAAGACACCATCTGAATAAGAAAAGTTATTTTCGGACATATTACTGTTCCTAACCTAATAGATACTTGTTTTATGCTAATCGTCTTCATGCTTAGGATTAGTTGGCTTTTGTAAATTTTAATGTTTTTAATTCTGCAAGCGTATAACTGACAGTGTCATTTTATTTTGCAGAATAATTCAGAGTTATATTTTACGGGAAGAATCAGGCACACTTTCTTCAGAGGCATCTGATTTTAACAAAGTCCATTTAAGTAGACGGGGTGGCATTATGGCATCTTTATATACATCCCATCCAGCTGATAGTGGATTAACATTGGACCTTTCTTTGGAGATCAACAGAAAATTACAAGCTGTTTTGGAGGATACATTACTAAAAAACATTACTTTGAAGGTATTTGTATTTCTCATTTACTTACCAACCAATAAGTAAGCATGGCATAATGGTGCCTCTTTCATAGTGTGCGCTGGCATATAAATGGATGAGTTCTGTAATGCAAAGTAGCCGTTTTACCTGGAGATAAAATTTTTGTGTATTTCTTATCGAAAAATACAATTTTTTTAACAAGGAAAGGAAAACAGAGCAAAAAATCAGCCTAGTTATTGGACAGTTGTTTACTTTATATTGTGTGGCCTTTGACTTATGTTCTAATTAGTTATAATTGATCACTGAGACAGTTTTTAAAAATTGAGGCGTTCATATTCTAATGTATTTTCCAACTTTCTTTTTGCAGCTTTTATCTGACCCAACTATTCTGTTTGTTCTGTGTTTGGGTCTTGATAGTAAATAAAATTGTAAATATAGTAGCAAACCAATGCAGCAAAATTTGCTGTAGCTTCAGTAAAAAGGTTCTGAAATTCACAGAACTTCTTTACTGAAAACCACCATGCACCTCGTTTATGTCACAAAGCATTGAAGATTAATCTTCACCCTCTCAATGTCAAAATTTAAGCAGAAACTGTTTGAACTCAGTCTGTATACTTATGATACTTAATAGTTCTGTTTTCTTTCCCCCTTTTACTAATTGGTAAAGGAAAATCTGCAGACACTTGGAACAGAAATAGAACGTCTCATTAAACACCAGCATGAACTAGAACAGAGGTCGAAGAAAACCTAACACAAAGCTCTTGGTCATTAAACAGACAAAAGCCACACAAAAGGAGCAGGTGCCACATGCCCAGTATTGGAAACTTCTCCCTGCTTTGTGTGTCAGCCAGTAAAAAATTGTTTTCCTTCATCTGTATAAAAAAGTATCCTTTTATAATACAAATGCATTGCTGTGTATACTGTAAGAGCATAAACTTTAATGAAATTTGTTTTTGTATAGTGACAACCTGTCACTGAATCAGAACAACTGAAATTGCTAATAGTCCTTTGAAGTGCTGAACATTACTACAAGGGCTTTTCAAAACCCCTTCTCCATATTTTTCCTTCTAAAATATATAATGTCAAAAATGATTCAGCTTTTTAAAATTACGCATGAAAGGACATGTGTTAATCATTCAGTAATATGCTATTTCTCCAACAGGAAGAAAACTAAAGTGAGGAAAATTTTATTTGACATTCCAGAATAACATTTGGTTGCATTTTAGGGATGCCAATGAGTCCTTAAATCTTTTAATTTTAATGGAAGCTAATAGAAAAGTCAGCTCTTGGTAGCTAGCAGCGATCAGACATTGCATGCCTCTGTCAGGTTTCCTTATCTGTGTTAGTTACATTTTTTCAGATTCAAACTGTTTGAGTTAATAGTTGAGTTTTTAAAATTTTTAGTTACATAAAATATGATTTTAAATAACATGTTCATTTAGAAGATGTGGAATTCAGTTGTATTTAAAAATGTAAAATAGATTAGTCATTAGAGAAGCAAATAATTCTTTGAAACTGAAATGCTTTCGTTTTACTGAGATCAACTGTAAAGAAAAATGTTTAAGATATTTATGAAGAAGCAATTCCCAAGAGAATCCAGCATATGGCTCTGTTAACCATTTAATTTGAATACCATTCTTTAGCATTGACATAATTATATATTCCAGTGGAGTGATCTTACAGTCCCCAAATGTGATGTGTTTCAGTATATTTATTTAAAATACAAAATAATTACATCTCTATAACCAAAGGAATCTTAGAACCAAATTAATGTATCCTATTGGATTTTTACAATATTTATCTTAAGATGTGCACTTAAATGTTGCCATAGTATCAGTATTTCCACATCATTGAATTTTGTTCCTTTCTCTTGTAATTTTTCACTTATCATTTCTGTGTGTGGTTTTTCATATTTTATTATATTCAGATCATTTCTCTAATAGAATACCTTGGCCGATATGCAGATATTGTCACAAGCGTCATTTTTGTTTTGGATTTTTGCATCCTTTTTTCTTCCCTTCAGAGAAGTAAGCTTTGGGATGATGAATTAAAAAACTGTAGAGAATTGTATGGCTCTAAAAGCTGGGCTCATGGTGGCAATGTCCCAGTAATGTGTTCTAACATTTTTTTAAATCAGCATTGTTTAAAAAGATAATCTATTAATTTTTTCCTGAGGATTCAATGTAGCATCTTATTTTTTCTGTATATCGAGTTATGTCTTGCCATCCAAAACCAAAATCTTTTAAAAATGGAAATATAAGTTCAAAAAACTCTTTTTAAATAGCTGTAACAAGTGTTAGTCTTATCATAATGTGTGGTGTTCTTTTTACCAATAACAATTTATCAAAATAAAGTAAGAGGGTAAGTGCAATCAAATCTGGATTACTTTCCCATTTTCTAGACATACTATTGATCATCCTAAAGACTACTTAGAGTAGCCAGCATAACTAAATTTCATGGCTACTTCTGTGATGGAGATTTGTACACTACAATATTTGTTTTTTTCCTCCAACACACAAAATATATGAATGGAGACCAAATAATGATCAGATCTATAGTGTCCTATGTTTGTTTATGCACTTTTAAAAAATATGTACATTTACTATATACAAAAGTGAAACATTCCAATATTAACATTTGTGCCACCATTCATTTGGAGTAGTCAAATGGTGATGCAACTTTATAGGAAAGCTATTATAAATGTATTCTGACACTGCTACTCCCTCCCCCCCATAAATGTCAGAAACTACGGAAAATTTTTTAAGAAAATGCTTTATTTTCCTTTGTCCTTCAGTTTCTACTGTATCTTTTTGTGTACGGATTAGAACCAAGCAAAGTAACATACAAAGATGTGCATATATCAGATCTTTACACTTATTCACAAAAAGCTCCTAATGTGAGGATTTAGAGAGTCTTCTCTTAATGTATTGAATATATAGAGAGAAGAATGGAGTGTCTGGAAAAGGAAAAATGGTCTGGATAAACCTGAGATTTGGGGGAAAATTTGTTCTGAGTTGTACACATTGAAGGCTGTTTTGTTTAGTTACACTATTTTGGTTTCTTTGAGCAGGAAATTACTTTTTTTGTGTGTGTGTATCTGTATATGCTTTTCTAGGTTTTAATTTTGAAGTGAATTCTTACTGTGACTCCCTTTTTCCCCATACCTTTTCAAACTCTAGCCTGTTAAGTGGTAAGGATTGAAAATAGTGAATTTGAGTGAAGCAATGGATTTGAACTTTGGTGTGTTTTTTTTTAACTTTCTATCTTCATTTAAAGTGATTTATATTGAATTCAGTTTTATCAGGCTACCAGCATTTTATTTATTCACTTAAAAAAACACATGTATTGAAAACCTGCTATTGCCAGGCAGCATCCAGAGTATTGGGATCTTTTGGGGGATCAGATCAGACAGGGTGGTGGTTGTCCTCATGGAGCTAGTGACAGTGGTGGGGAGGCAGTGGGAACAGCCCTTTGAGCCTCTGCAGCCTTACAGCCAGCCTCTGTAAGAAAAAGGTTAATCCATTTGTGCATATAGTGGCCCAGAAATCTCACTGTGGCATGCAACTTTGGGAAATGAATCCTTGCTCTGGGGTATGCTGAGAGCAGATGACTGTTTTCATGGTCTGTCTACACATTCATTCCCTAACTGTCACAGTTTGAGGTTTAATTATTCTTTAAGAAAAAAAGGGGAAAAAAAATCCAAAGACCATAAAAAGGTATTTGGTTTTTGCCATTTTAGTAAATTGTTAATGCCTACTTGATGCTCATAAAGCTAAATCTAATCATGTTTTCGTGTGTGTTCCTAAACTTTGTTTTACCAGTATATTATTTTCTAAAGATTTTTTTCATATAAAGGTAGACCAAGATTTACTGGTAGAAAAAATCCAAAATGTTAAAAACTATTAGTATTGTAAATGTTATATATGCTACTGTGGTGAAAGTATTTTTATCAATCATGTTGCTACTCAGTATGGTTAGTTTGCCTTATGAATGTTGACTCTAGTAGTCTTGTTTTTCAATATCCTTTTTTTTTTTTTAACAAAACAATCTTTTTTTGACACTAAGATTGTTAATTTTTAACGCCAGTTGGTGGCACTAGAAACCTGAAATTATTCAAGGCTCTGAACAAGAGAAAATAATTGAAAAAGAATCCAAATATGAAGAATTTTCAGGAAAATAAATGAAAAATATAATTGTATATTAAAGATGTATTTTCTGGGATGGAATCCTTTTTTAAAATGCATATGGCTGTCCATTTTGACTACAATGATGAAACTTGTTTATCTTCCAGAAGTTCATATATATACAGGTGTGTGTGCATTGTACAGATAATCTTTAATTTGATTACACTGTTCATTTTGTAAATGTTTCTGTATAAAATGAAGCTTTTCAAGAAAACTCTATGTATATATTGTACTTATTAAATAGGTAATGCTTGTTTACCAAGTTGTATTTTAATAGCATCTTTGATTATTTATTTACATACACCACTTGCTAAACAGACTGATTCTCCAGACTGTTGGCAAGGCTGCTTCAGATTGCTTGAATTTTCTTTTTTAAACCACACTAGGAATTTTTGCTTTCTACAATTATCTTTATTATACCAATTATTATTAAAAGTCAATGAACAATAGCAAGCAGATTAAATTGAATGCCAGGTTCTATTCCAAATTTGTGTTTTAATTATTGCTAACAAAATTAGGCATTTTACAAAAGGCAGATTTTCACATGCCTGTTTTCACATAGGCTGTACTGATAAAGCCAGTAATATATTCACGTTTTTCCACAAAACTCTGTACTCACTCAAATGATCTAGCTTTAATAATAAAGATTGAATATGTTCAATAAAAAGATCAAAATGGCATTAATTTCATGAAGTCAGCATGTGTGGTAGCTATTTCATTTCACACTGTGTTGGTTTCTGTTCCTCTCCCAGTTCTGGTACAATTAAATTTTGCCACATACCTTCACTACTGGAAAGAATCCCCTAAAATCAGGATCCTTGGAATGAGGAGTAAAATTAATAGAATAGAGGAAACTTGCCTAACATCCTCGATAGTCTGCTTCTGGGGGCCTATGGATTTGTTTGCAAGGAAAAGAATGTGTCCAGGAAGAGAGGAAAACAGATACTGGCTGTGGTGGTTTTTTGTTTTTGTTTTTTTTGGGCTTGTAGTTCTTAACTGGTCAGTGTGACCCTCAAGCGTGAGATGGGAAAGACCATTCTACTGAACTTATATCTGTATCTGTTTTTTTTTTTTTCTTAATAACTCTGCTCCAGTCAATGAATGTAGAACAAGTACACACTTCTTGAGTGCCAGAAGCTTAAGAGGATACCTCTCGCTGACAAGTGCCAGTGCTGTTTTAGAGATTCTCTTTGAGAACAATGTGAACCAATGTGAACAGACTTGATGTTCGTGCCCCTGTAGGTAGATGCACCCTTAATTCCTACATTATATGTAAGAGACTCGATTCTTGTTTTTCTTTCCTTTTTTTTTTTTAACCATGCATTTAAGAAGTATTCTATTCCTAAGGAATTTTCAGCCTTATTTTACTTTTTGAATGCCCAAAGGCCATGCTGTTTGCCAGATTGATTGCCCTTAATTTGTACTCCCAAAAAAGGGAGGAATCTTTACCATTAATGCATTGCAAAAATAGTCCTATTGTCCATTTAGGATCCACTGAAATAAAAAATGTAGATTATTGATGATCAACTTCTAGTTGCAATAATTTGGGGAATATATTAAATACAGAAGTGATTTTCCATATCATTTGACTGTAGTCTTTGTTTTTAATAAATAATGGCCTAAGGGCAGTAAGTAGTGTGTGTGTGTGTGTGTGTGTGTGTGTGTGTATCTTCAGCACCCTCCCACTTTGCTGGTCCCAGAAAATATCACTTAATCTTGCCATACTACCTGTTATTTCTTGGTTTCCTTTATGAGCTTTGACTAGGTGAGACAACCAGAAATGCCCATCACCGCTGTTACTCTTGTGGCAGATTTGAGCTGTTTCTGCCCAACCACATGGGAGAAACACTTTCAGTGGCTTATCTTTCACCAGAGCCCCCTTAGGTCTCAGCTCCCCAAAAACCAGGTCCAGTCCAAAAGCTGTCAAGCACAAATGCCACTGATGGATTTTATTATTTTTTTAAGATTTTATTTTTTAGAGGAAGAGGGCACAGTGGGGTGAGAGGCAGAGGGAGAAAGAAACTTCAGTACACTTCCCACTGAGTGCAGAGCTCATTGTAGGGCTCAATCCCAGGACCCTGAGATCATGACCTGAGCCAAAATCAGACACTTAATGGACTGAGCCACCCAGATACACCCACAAGAAACTCTTCTTGAGTATAGATAGCTCAAATACTGCTCCTAATGCAAATAATTTGTGTCTTGATAGAACTCAGGCTGTTTGCTGACGCTAAGACTAGTCCATTTTGCTCAGCAAGACACACATGTAAAGTCAATTCTTCATCCTTTCCTAGATAGTCTTCCTACCTTTGGATTAATTGAATATTTTGTATGATGCAATTATATCTCTACAGTTGGTTTCTGAGTTAGGCCTCATTTTAAAATGTTTTAGTGGTTGTCCTAGGTTTTACAAAATATCTTTAAAATATGAACTGCTTCATGTATTTTTGAGTCCTCATTGTGCAGGGGCTGTGCTCATCTTCTGTGACCCACATTTACTGTTGCCAAAGGGAACACCTTTCCTGTTTCTTCTGCCTGCTTTAGCATAGGTGATAAAGCAGGAGAGACTGGTAGGCCTTTTAGAAGCACAGATTCCAGAGATGAAAGAGTGCTTCAAGAGAGAGAACATCCAGTCCCGGAGTTCCACAGACTAGTAAAATTTCAAAAACAAAATTCTGAGCTTATTGACTTTTATTTGCTAAGTGAGGATCAAAAGGAATGGGCACTTATCAGCATCATATCATAAAAGACAAGATGTTTTATCACTAAAATAAAAAGTGGTTGAAAAGTTCAAACTTTGAAAGAGTGTAGCTCTTTGAAACACTCTATTTGTTTTTCTCAGCTCTCTATAGCCTGGGTTGCAAACCCTCCCCTGCCCAGTGCAACTCCTCATTTGAAAATCAGAAAAAAGGCCTTTGGGCCTGGAAGTGATTCTTTCACCAGAGGTGACACCTCAGTAAAAGCCTCTTGCAGTTTCAGCCACTGTTGACTCTAATAGTGCCTGAAACACAGTTAATTTAATCCTCACACCGTCCTGGTTCTGTACCTACCTGGAACCAAATGAATTCAAGAAGTTCTGAAGGTGGAAGGTGTGTGGGCTATTGATTTATTGCCTCTCAGATCCCAATGCATTTTTTAATATCTACTCTGTGATAAACAAGAGAATTCCTTTAACCATTTCTCCCTGTAAGTAAGCATGGTGTTAAGTTTCCTCGGTAGAGGGCAATGGAGGTACATCACAGGAGGAAGAGGCTTCTGGAAATTTCTGGCAAGGACTGGGTTTCAGACTTGTGAGGACACCCCATGGACCCTGCCCCACCCATCCCTCTGCAACCTTTTAGCACTTGGCGATAACCTTCCTGCATGGAAGGTTCTCGACATGGAAACTAAAGTGACTACACACAGTCACTTGTGGTCCAGAGAGTCACCCACAGCATAGCCACTGCACTTCCACACCTGGCTGTCTGCACTTGGGAGGGCAGCCTGGTTACTGCTTGCCAAGCAACTCCAGACCAGCTCCAGGCTGGCCAAACCAGCTAACATCTCTGCTACCCGGTGGGCTGATCCACAGCTTCCCCAACAAGATCTGAACTGCTTCCAAGATTGTGCTTCCTCAGGTAGCCCCCCTCAGCCCTAGTGTACCACTTAGACTTTTCTTATAATTACTCTTTTACCATAGGTAATGATTCTGTGTCTTCAACTCTGGCTGAACCTCCCAGGTGGTGCCTTTCTCCTGACTGGACCCAGACTGCTACTGAAGGTGAGAGTGACGTCTGTGGTAGAACCTCCTGAAAAGGCACAAAGATAAGAAGTTGACCTCAGAAACCTAATGTTTATCACACCAAAGATATCATTGCTTCTTCTATCCTTTAACAATTCATACGAGATCATTATTTATATGCAAAGCACCATGGGAGATAAGACAAGTCCCCTGCTTGGAACAAGGTGATAAGGAACCAGCACCCTGAGATAGCACTGATGGTAGTGGGAAGAGGACAAGATTCCTGCTGGAAGAGACATCATCACTTGAGAAGGGCCTTCATGCATAGGTCACAACATATGGAAGGAAAACTAGAAAAGTCCAGATGGAAGAAGCCCCCATGCCTTTTTTGCTCAGGGTCCTGTAGGTGTCTCAGAGATGGTAACAGGAAATGTGTAGAAGGAATAGCTAGTGGTTCTGCTTGGCACAGAAACATGAGTCTATTTTGCATTGCCAGCCTTTATCATGTTCAACCTTTATCAAAAAATGGTGAGACCCGTAGGAGTGGAAGGGACCTTAGGAAGGTATCTACCAACAGCCAGGCCATGAACAGCCTTGAATGTCACACAAAAGAAACTGAGTAACTGTGTTTGCCCAGTTGCTTCAATGGAAAGCCACAGGTTGGGGTCCCATCCACACTAATATATTGACTTCTCATTGTATTGAAAAGTGCACATATCATAAATAATACAGCTTAATAAATTGCTAAACCAAACACAGCTATGCAATCAACACCCAGTGCTTTATTTTTCCTGGTTGGATCCTGACTGATACACCCCAAACCCCTCCTCATGCTCCCAGTCATCACCCATCTTGGAAGGATGACTCTCCTAACTTCTAATAACATCGATTTATTTTACCCCACTTTTTGGGACTCGATATGCATGTACCCATACAGGAGGTATTCTTTTGAGTCAACATTTTGTTTAAAAGATCATCCGTGTTGTTGGGTATTGTTGCAGGTCATTTATTCCTTTTGCTGTGCAGTACTTCATTGGGTATATCACAGTTTATCCAGACTAATATTGATGAGCTTTGGGGGAGTTTCTAGTTTGGGACTCCTAGGAACAAAGCTGCGATGATATTGTTGTACACGTCTCTGATAAAGCAAATGGATATATATTTAGTGCACATATGCCTGGCACTAGAATAATTGAGTCACAAGATACACACGTCTATTTTACTAGGAACTACCCAATTTTCCCAACATGGTTGTACCATTTGTACACTCACTAGCTGTGCATAAGAGTCCCAGTTGCTCTATATCCTAGCAAACATTTATTTTGCACAGACATTAATTTTTAAAAATATTTTATTTATTTGAGAGAGAGAGAGAGAGAACACGAGTTGGGGAGGGGCAGAGGGAGAGAGAGAAGCAGATTCCCCCCTGAGCAGGGAGCCTGATGCAGGACTTAATCCTAGGACCCTGAGATCATGACCTGAGCCGAAGGCAGACGTGTAACCAACTGAGCCACCCAGGGGCCCCAAGCACAGATATTATTTTTTAAAGGAGACACTGAAATGTATGAGCCAATCAGAGTGGGTGACCCAGCGGAGGAAGACTCTGAAAACCATGTTCTTAAGAAATGATTGAAAAGAATAAGGGCTTTTTTAACCTGGAAAAGGGAGAATTCTGGGGAGATAAGAGCACTGTGTCTGGCAGAGAACTGAAGAGTTGCTAGGTAAAGAGGGATTAGATCGGTCTCTGGGCTCCATGGAAAAGCAGCAATCCCTCTAGGTTCAAGGACCCACCCAGGATTTACTGCTGGTCAAGTTAGGGTAGGACTTAATCCCAGGTTGGCCTGTTTTCAAAACCCGTATCCTTTTTGTTTTTATGCTTATATATCAGTTTTATTTTTTAAACACTTGGAGATATCAACATATAAAATTGTATATATTTAAGGTGTTCAACTTGATATTTCCAAATATGTACACATTGTGGAGAGATCAGTGCAATCAAGCTTAATAATTTATCCATCACCTGCACATTGTTGCCATTGTGTGTATGTGTGTGTGAAGATTTAATCTGAGATCTATCCTCTTTTTTTTTTTTTTAAAGATTTTATTTATTCATGAGAGACAGAGAGGCAGAGACACAGGCAGAGGGAGAAACAGGTTCCATGGAGTAAGCCCGATGCGGGACTCGATCCTAGAGACCCTGGGCTGAAGGCAGCGCTAAACTGCTGAGCCACCCGGGCTGCCCGAGATCTATCCTCTTAGCAAATTGTGTACAACGGAGTATTGTTAACTATCGTCCCTCTGCTATACATGGCTATTATGTCATCAGAATTCGTTCATCCTGCATAACTAGAACCTTGCCCTCTGACCAACATCTTCTCATTTCTCCTTCCCCACCTGCCCCTGGCAACCATCACCTTCTTGCTGCTTCTACGAATTTGATTATTTTACATTCCACATATAAGTGGAATCATAAGGTATTTGTCTTCTGTGTCTGGCTTATTTCACTTAGCATAATGTCCTCCAGGTTCATCTATTTTGTCCCAAATTGGAGGATTTCCTTCTTTTCTTTTTTAAGGCTGAATAATACTTCACTGAATTTTATATTTTCTTTATGGATTTTTCCATCAATCGATATTTAGATTATTTCCATACCTCAACTTTGTGAGTAATGCTTCAGTGAACATGGGATCCCAATTATATCTTCCGTGGGTCTATATCCAGAAGTGGGATTGCTGGATCAAACAGTAGTTCTATTTATAAATTTTTGAGGAAACTCCATCATGCTTTCCATAATGACAGTACCGATTTACATTCCCACCAACAATGCACCAGGGCTCTCTTTTATCCACATCCTTACCAACACTTACTCTTTGTCCTTTCGATAATAGCCATTCTGACAGGTATGAGGTGATATCTCATTGTGGTTTTGATTTACATTTCCCTGATGTTTAGCAATGTTGAGCACCTGTTAGCCATTCGTATGCCTTCACAAAGCCCATGTTCTTTCAACATGACTGGTTTCTAAAAGTCTGAAGGAGGTCTCTAATATCAAATATATGCTTTCCCTAATAAAAATGACTAAATTGGGAAAATAAGCCTGTAAGTCATCATAAATTACTTTGGTGGAAGTTGATGGTATTAGAAGATGGTGTGGAGTGCTCGCTTCGGCAGCACATATACTAAAATTAGAAGACGGTGTGGCATCCCCGCAAGACTTTGGAGTCCATTTATTCACTCATGGAACAAATATTTCTCCAGTGCCTACCAAATGCCTGGCACTGATCTAGACACTGAGATCCTGCAGTAAAAGAATAGGTTTTGTCTGCCAGTGAGTACAGCTGACAAACTAGTTGAGGATGGGAAGAGGAAGAAAGAAAATAAGAAATAAAGAAAACAGATGATTTCCAAGTATGCAAAACCTTTGTAGTGCCACATATATGTGGGTTCAAATTCTTCAAATTGACTTTGGACTTTGGACCCACAGCTACCCTAAGCCCCAGTTTTCGTATCTGTAAAAACACCTATAACATATGTTTGCTGTGCGGATGAAAGGGGCTTATTATATAAAGCATAGAGCATGGGGCCTGCTAGAATGAATAAGCCCACAATAAGTTGTTCTAACTATGAAACAAGTCGTCAGTTACACATTTCTTCCCAGATACCCATAGAAATCTTATACGCCTCTTGTTTTTCAAACTTCATTTCAATTTCTAAGATCTGATTATTCAGCCCTATAGAGAGGAAGGATTGGCTAAATTAGTTACTATGTATAAATCACCTTTAATAGTGCTTGGCAAATATTAAGTACTGTATGTGTTTATTAAATGAATACATGTATGGATGAATGAACGAGTAAATTCTACTCTGGATATGGTTCCTATCCGCTTCCATATCCACTTCCTATTAGGAGCCTGATTATATCCCTGATATAATTTTTCATCTCTTTTCCAAACAACCTTATATTTCCAACCTGACATAACCAGGCACACTGCACTTCAATTCATTCAACAAATATTTACCGAATATGTCTGGCACTGTTCTAGATACTGGGAATACCAACAGTGGACATTTTTAGTAAAGATTAAAATACTAGCATGAAGCAATAAATTCAAGCTAAGGGTGATTTCAAAATAATTTGAGAAATTATTTCAAAATATTTTTGCCTCAAAGAATTTGTTTTTTTCCTAAGTTTAGTTGGAAACTGGTTGTCACCCCATGTCAAGTGGAGTGCTTGCGTGAGCTGCTTTCATTTACTGATCTGACATACCAAGAAACTGTGAGCTCTAAATGCTCAGTGTTTTCTAGAGTCTAAGTGGCTCAGTAGCAGGGAGTAGAGGTAAGGAGAAATGAGGATAGAATGTGAATATGGTAACAACCAAGATGACGATTAGGTGACTTGGATCTAGACTGCGGGGACATAGGGAACAGTAAAAGAGGTAACAGGACCAGGTTAGGAAATCCAGCCTCTGACAATCTGCCTCTGAGCGTGCTTCCACCTTACTGCTTTCTTAAGGACCATGAAGCAAAAGGACCAGCATTTGGGTAAATCTAGGAAGCATGTGAGCCAAATAGAAATGTGTTGTGAGAAATTATGGCACTTAGCAAGTGTGGTGTCTCCAAGAAATGGCCTGGAGTGGAGTCAGAACAAGGCATTTTGAGGTGACCTATCAATCAGGCAGATCAAACTGCAGCCAATTCACCCAGCAAGCTCCACCAGGGCACAGGCGCTACCCTAAGAGACTTGGGTGAGATAAGAGCTCCAGTGGTATTGATCAAGGCCTTGAACAGATCAATTATAGTTTTTTGTTTCTTTTTATTTTTTTATTTATTTACTTTTAAATGATTTATTTATTTATTTATTTATTTTTTCATGATAGACATAGAGAGAAAGAGAGGCAAAGACACAGGAGGAGGGAGAAGCAGGCTCCATGCCGGGAGCTCAACGTGGGACTCGATCCCGGGACTCCAGGATTGCTCCCTAGGCCAAAGGCAGGCACTAAACCACTGAGCCACCCAGGGATCCCCTGTTTGTTTCTTTTTAGGGAGAGAGAGTGCATGTGAGTTGAAGAGGGGTGCAGAGGGAAAAGGAGAGAGGGAATCCCGAACAGACTCCAGTGCCAGCCCAAATGAGAGCTCAATCCCACAACCCAAAGATCACGACCTGAGCCCCAACACCCAACTGAGCCACCCAGGTTCTCTAAACAGGTCAATTTTAATAAAATCAGTAAATATGACAACACTAGCAAATGAACCCCCTCTGACAATGGACTAGGAGCAATTTTACATCTACCTATGTGTTCTGCTGGCTTACACAAGGGTAGAGGCAAATAAATGCCTTACCTCCAACTGGGCTACTTCATTGCTGTGTTAATGCAAATAGCGGATGCTACTATAAATCAATTTTAAAAAATAACTTATGTTTGTTAACTCATTTGAGTCATGCAAAAAACCTATTTTACAGATGAGCAAGCTAAGTAAGTTTAAGCAATGTGCTTGAGGTCGCCGAGCTAGCAAGTGGCAGAGTCAGAATTTGCACCATGGCCTCAGACAGACTGCATGGTCTCAGCCAGGACACCAAATTCCTAATCAACAGGATCCTCAGTCCTGACACAGTCGGGGCACAAAAAAGAATGCACAACCACCACTTGTCGAGTAAGTGAATGAATTATAAATCATTCGGTGTTCTCTTAACTACCATTTGTCTAAGCAGTTGGAAGGCCAACTACACAATGCCAAAGGAAAAGTAACACAGGCACATAAACAATATCACAGTAGATCTCTGTACTGGTCACAAATTCTCTGGGTGGTTCAGATTAATTTGAGCAGCCTAAGATACAATTTACTCTGCAGGTGATTGAAAAAGAATATACCACATGATGATAATTATAATATACAAAAATGGCATGTATTTCTTGCCAGTTAGAGTCTCTAGGAAAGCTTTCCACTCCTTGCCGGTTTCTTCGCTAGAAGGATATGCAAGTAGATACTGGTTTCCACAAGGACAAAGACCTGTCCTGGCAGTGGACTGCCTTTTGATATTTGGCCACATTTTAACTGAAAGGAAGCAGAGCTTTGTCACCACATTTTAATGCATCACAGAAAACGATATTGTCTTAGCACTGCCTCAAGTTCTATTTTTAAATGATATATTCTACTTATAAATATATTTTTATATTTAAAACAATTTTGTTTCCTGTGACAGAAAACTCCCTTGGCAGAAATTTTGCTAAAAATCCAGTGACATAGAAAAGATTTTTGTGTTGACTACTTTGGTTGATTGATTTCCCAACACCCATGATAAAAACTCTCTGAGCTTTAATGCTCTTTGGATGTGAAAGGAGTATGGTTTATCATTTCTAAATTCCATTACATGTCGTAAAATAAAAATATTATCCAGATAGACCCAGGATTTCGAGGCCAAGTACAGTTGCTTACTTACTGACATTTCTTATACTAATCTAATTAATTGACATGGGTCAAATATCTGTTTTGAAAGATGCATGGAAAGTACAAAAAATATAGTCAAGTAGGGAGCTACAGATTCATCAGATGAATGTAATGAATTACTGCCTGGTACCTAATCATTAAAGAGGAAAGTTGGGGAAAAAAAAAGAAAACCCTTTAAATAACCTCAAATGATGGGAATACAAGTTTTTATGGAGTATGGTCCCCTTAATATTATCAATTTTGACTGTTCTTGTTACTTTATCCTCAGCGTACTTTCTCTAAATGCAGATGAATTTCAGACAGTCTAAGGAGCACCCTGAGATGACAAGACCATCTAGCAGAATTAGTGACACTTGGCATTAAACCCGCGAATGGCTTTAAAAGTTTGAAAAGCACAAAACTGAATTATTTCATTTATGTCAAATCATTAAAGAACCATTCTATGCTTACTGGAAAATGTGTAAATTGAATAATTATTTTTATGCTATCACCCTTTGCTTAAGGTTTTGAGTTTTAATATTTGTTTTGTTTTTTTAGTTTTGTCAAAAGAATGGGTTTTAGTAATCAAAAAAGTTAGGTTCCTAATTTGTTTGCTTGCATACAAGGGACTCAGTGTTTGACTTTGGATCTGGGCTCATTTTCAGCTCCTTACACCATTTTCCACTGACAAGTTCTTCCCCTGGAATGGTTCTGGGAAATCTTAAGCCAGTCTTGCTAGTCGAAAATGTGCAACAAGTCTTTCCCATGTGTTGTTTATTTCCAGGCCACTGATTTTGTACTAGGAAGACCTTGACATCATGTGATATGTGATACAAATATGACAGCCATCTCCTGGAATAAAGTTGGCATTCTTAGGGTGCAAGAGCTTATATTTTTGTGTAGTGACATGCTTGGACAAACAATTTAACCAGCCAGAAAAATTAAGAGAAGTTCTGTACCATCAAAAACTCCAACAGCAAGAATCTCATATGAACTTGAAGGAAGCTATGGTGAAATGGGTAGAGAGTATATATTCTGCAATCAGACTACCTGGGTTTGATCACTTGATCTAACTGTTTGATCTAGTTGCCTCAGTTTCCTCATATGCTTAATGATGGTGAGAGAGGCAGATTGTGGTGTTGTCATGAGATCCAAATGAGATAATAGCATACGGCACGCCATGTACTGTCACACAGCATGAGCACTGAACAAGTGTTAGCTGTTGTAACATATAATTCAGAACACATGCATTAAACATGGCTCTTCTAAGCTTGGGAACAATGCAAGGTCACAGGCACTAAGAAAAAGACTGCAATCATGCAAATGGCATGATGTAATTAAAGATTTGGCCTTATCCTTATAAAAGAATTACCAAAGTAGCACAAATTATAAAGGCATAGTCACAGAGTTATTGTAGAACTCCTTGCCTCTAGTGATAAAGATAATAAGGATTTTTTTTTACGTGTGTGTGTGTGTATGTGTGTGTGTGTGGTCTCTGCACTGTGGATCACATTATGGCGAAAGAAGAAGCTGTTACCCACTCAAATTATCAGGCACAGTACCCATGGTAAAGTGGTTTGGGGTCGTCACCCAACACACTAGCACAGACCCGAGTCCATTCTTATCCACCTTCTCTCTGATGAGCCTCATGAGTTGTTTTTTGAAATTGTTTATGTGAAAAATAAAGATAATTCATAAAAGCCTTGCAGATTAATCCTCATGGAAGCTCCTAGAAAGTTCTGAGGGACTTAAGTTTATGCTCTAAATGCCACTAGGTGGCAGAGGAATGTTATGAAACCAGCTAACCCTCACCAGCTGAGAACGTGCATCCCCCCCTTCCTTCTCATCACGGGGTGGGTGGCCTGTCCGCAGGACCCTGAGAGAACTTTTCTGTAACGTGGATTTTTCTTCCTTGTTCTTCCACATACTCAGCCTTCTGAAGAGCCTGTGATTCTGGACCGCAGGCACTAGCATCATCTAGCAGATCACGAGTGTAATTCTACTGTTGCCCAGATCCCTAAACCAAAAATAGCAAAAGCTTCCCAACCTTTGAAAGTTTTATTTTCAAGTCTGGACATTTGGAAGAAAGGACAACAATCTTTCAGGCACGTTGCAGGACATTTGTTAAAGAGGATGAGCCCAACACACTGGGACACTGTCTTTCTTCCTTACATCACGCAGATCTGCTTCTCAAACCTCCCTTTCTTCCACTCTGAGGAGGGACAAGGAACTCTATTTCTATCTAAATCTTTAACTTCTTAACTTCAGAAATCATTCTTTTGGGCTATCGAGCATCATTTCTGGTGCTCCAAAATTTGGGAGGCTTTGGACTAAACACGAATGATTTAATCAATTGCTCTTATTTTCATTTTTAAATTTAATTTTATTTTTATTATTTTTTGAAGATTTTATTTATTTATTCTTGAGAGACAGAGAGAGAGGGAGAGAGAGAGAGAGAGAGAGAGAGAGAGAGGCAGGCAGAGGGAGGAGCAGGTTCCATGCAGGGAGCCTGACGTGGGACTTGATCCCAGGACACCAGGATCACGCCCTGGGCCGAAGGCAGACACTCAACTGATGAGCCACCAGGGCTGCCCTTATTTTCATTTTTTAAAAGATAAGGTCCTGAGTCTCAGATGGAAGGCACTCTTTTTAATCCTGAGGTCTAGCTCAGTTTTACCCTATCTGGAGGGAGTTCAGGATGGGTTTAATCAAGGAGTCTTCATAAGCAGAAAGGAACTACCCTCCTGGAAAAGAGCTCTTTAAAAACAACAACAACAACAACAACAAAAAGGATTTCATTTATTTATTCATGAGAGACACAGAGAAGCAGAGACATAGAGGGAGAAGCAGACTCCCTGCAGGGAACCTGATGCAGGACTCAATCCCAGGACCCCAGGATCACGATCTGAGCCAGAGGCAGACGTTCAACCACTGAGCCACCCAGGCACCCAGAAGAGCTCCCTTAATGTCATGTGCCCAGCACATGAAGCAGAAATCTAGCAGGTTCTGCTTTACGATTTGGAATTTTATTATATTCAATATGATTTGCTAATAGTCACAACTATATTTTCCCTCTATTATTTATAACCAGGTAATTGTTATAATTTCTGGAGAGAAACCAAAGGTAGCTAACTGAGGCCCTTGGTTTCAGAAAAAAAGTCTTCCCCTGTTCTTTCTACATGGCAGATGCCTACTGCAGATTTGAGCAGGGCCAGCTGAGATGACAGCAGGGCATGTGGCCTGAAAAGGAGTCATGCAGAGATATGATGAGGACCTCACAGTCTCAAAGGACACCTTATCGAGGTGACAGGGCGTTGGATTCAGAGGTGGCAAGTAAGAATGTGTCCTCCTACAGGACCCCCTTCCTCCCACCTGTGTCCTAAGCCCTCTGCATGTTCCAGATCTGTCCAGGGCCTCTGCAGGCACAAGCTCGTTCTCTTTCTGATGAGCCAGTAGCCTCTGATGTTAGCCGAGATGCTGGCAAAGCATTTATGTCCATCCAGCGCCTCTGCAGGTGACTGCCACCGTGGCCATTCGCTCGCTCTGTGAGTGGAGCTTTCCAGCAAAGGATCTATTTCTTGGCTTTGGGGAGAAAGTGGGAGAGAAAAATCCAGCTTCCCAATAAAGGAAACATCAAACTCAGGGGCTTCCAAATTATGCCTGAACACTCCTTTCTTCTCTCAAGAAACCCTCTGCCCTTGTAGGCGGGGAGCTGGGCGCTGGGCTCTCCCTGCGTCCCACAAGGGTTACTGGGTGGAGAGCCCGGGGTAGGGGAACGGCTTGCTTCCTGAGCCTCGCATCTCTGCCACCAGGCATGCAGGGTGGACCTTTGAAGGGTGCCCTGGAAGGGGAGAGCACGCTGGATCAGTCCCCTCCCCGCCCAGTCCCTGCCCCTCCATCCCTGGCCCACTCCCCGCAGCTGCACCCGGTGCCCGGCTTGCCTTCTCCCTCTGGAGCCCAGCTCCCCCTGGCTGCTCACGGAGCCCTCTCTTCCCTGGGGATCCCCGTGCAGCCCCCCTCCCCTCCCCACGCTGAGACCACGCTCCCTCCCCGCCCCTGGGAGCCAGGTCTCTCCCCACTGCTTGCCTCCCTGGAAAGGAAAGCCATGCTCATTTCGGTCCCTCCCCTGCTGGATGGTTTCTCCTTGGTTAGTAGGAGAAATTTTCCCAAGGAGCTGTTTCCCTTCCTCGTAAAGAATATTAAAATTTTTTTTTAAATTTATTTATTCATGAGAGACACACAGAGAGAGGCAGAGACAGAGGCAGAGGGAGAAGCAGGCTCCCTGCAGGGAGCCCCAGGTGGGACTCGATCCCAGGACTCAGGCCCTGAGCCCAAGGTGGCCGCTCAACGGCTGAGCCACCCAGGCGTCCCAGAACACTTGCTTTGGTATCTAGGTACACTTCTGAAGCTTTGAGAAGAATATTGGTGCTAACCCAGAAATTTGCAAACTTGCTCTCAGTGGTGAGTGAAAAAGATGGTTTTTCTTGTTAAGGGCTCTGTTGTGCTGCCCTGGGAGGGGTAGTGCACCCTTCGGTGGGGGCTCTTTAGAGGATGGACAAGTGCCCACCACTCTGGGGTCCCCACGCCTTGTTTCGTGGTGCTTGGGGGACCAGCAGACTTAAACTTGCCCCTGGAGGAGGGGGAAAAGCCCCCAGGTCACGGGCTGTAGGGGATGTTGACTTCCCTTGGCACGAAGCTTGCAGGTTTGAGGCTGGCCTTTACTGGCATGATTGGAGTCTTTGCCAGTTGTGCACGTATTGATAAAGACCTAGTGATCATCCTGAAAACTACAGAGATGGTCCGAAAGAAAACACAAAGGCATATTTCTGATAAATCCAGCTAACATGTGGTACGAATGTTAGTGACCAGGAACCTGGACTCTTGGGTTTTGGTTCTAGAACCAGGCAGGGTACAAAATCCTCATGGACGCCCACCCTTTAGCCAGGGTGGAGATGGAGAACCCAGCATGTGACGGCGCCCTCGGCGGCTGCACACATGGGCTGTGTCACTGCCACTTTCAGCAGTTACTTTTTTAAAAAAAATATCTTATTTATTTATTTATTCATGAGAGACATACAGAGAGAGAGAGAGAGAGAGAGAGGCAGAGACACAGGCAGAAGGAGAAGCAGGCTCCATGCAGGGAGCCCGACGTGGGACTCGATCCCAAGTCTCCAGGATCACACCCTGGGCCAAAGGCAGCCCTAAACCGCTGAGCCACCCGGGCTGTCCAGCAGTTACTATTTTAACCAGGTAGCCTGATTTCTGCCTGCTGGAAAAGTCAGCCACCACCGTGTCCTTCCTCCTGTCCCCTGCCCCACCCCCCCACCAGGAGTGACAAATTCACCTCCAGCCCTTTGGGCAAGGAAGTGTTCTGGCCAGAATAGGGCTTGGCTTCTGGGCCACCAGTTGCAAAGCTGTCCTGGTGACTGGGGGGCTCTGTTCCCTCTGCTTTGAGAAGTTTCCCCAGAGGTCAGGCCCAGTTGGGACTCCGTGAGCATCCCCTCTGGAGGCAGGGAGGAAAGGGGAAATGACTTGTCGAGCAAAACATTGCTCCCACCCAGATTTCACTTCTGTTTCAGAAGGCGAAGTGACGGAGGGTGCTCTGGTGGCTCGGAGAGGACTGGCGGGGGAGGCCGGAGAGCAGCAAGAAGAGAAGCAAGAAGGCGGCCCCTGGCGCACAGCCCCTCCTGCTTGGGCAGCGGGGGCAGCGCACTTCAGTTCTCCCCAGAGGCAGTGAGTGGGAGCCAAGGGTCTGTTTGAATTGGAATTTGGTCCACCTGAAGAAGAGGTCGAGTTTTTCTCAGAATGTCACTCTCTGCCCGATTTCTCAAATAGGGATGTGAATATTGGGTAAATCAAGACAGATAATGAGGGACTTGTTAGCTTTCCCATGCAGGGGAGGGATAAAGAGTGGGAACAGGGGGCCTTGAATTATTTTCCAGTGCTGCCGAGGATCAAAGGAACATTTTACTATTAATACGAATTGAACCAAAAGGCACCTGAAATGAAAAGAACATGAATTTGTGTCTGTGTGTATAACCCCTCTGGCAACTAAACAGAAAGAAAATAGTAAGTCAGTCAGAGTCCCATCACCCATTAGCAGCTCTGCAGCCAGGGCTTTCCACCCCAAGTAAATGGTTTTCTTTGATAAAGGATTTTCACACTGGGGCATGTGGACTACAGTTCACTCTGCCTCTTGCATTCACCTCCCTGAGCCTGTCTCAGTTTGCTCGGGCTCCCATTAACAAGATGTATTTTCTCACAGTCTTGGATGCTAAAGTCGAAGATCAAGGGGCCAGTAGGTTTGTTTCTTTTCTGAGGCCTCTCTCCTTGGCTTGTTGATGGCCGCCTCCTTGCCGCATCCGCCTATTGCTGTCTCTCATGTGCATGCACAAGCCTGATGGCTTCCTTTCTCTGTGTCCTAGTGTCCTCTGCTTTTAAGGACACCAAACCTATTGGATGAGGATGACCCTCAAGACCCCATTTTAACTTAACTACTTACTCCACTGGGCATGGGGTCAGTGTAATCCATTACCTACAGATGACACAAAAGACCAAGTTGGCCGGATGAATCTTATAGGATATTTCGTTAAGCAGGAGGAGACTCCTCATTTGTCTTCCTATGTAGTTTCTGGGGAGCTTTGCCAAAAATATCTCTTGCCTCCAACAACTTCCCTCTGACTCTTCCTTCCTCAATCACAGGAGGCTATTGAGGATCTGAAGGTTCAGAAAAAGTTGGAGGTCACCCTGGGTTTGAGACTAGGGCCAGACAGGCTAAACTCAGGCTGGAAAAAAAATTCAGATTCTGTCCACCTTAGAGGCTGAACATTTGATGCAATGAGGCAATCCTGGGTTCTATGAAAAACAAGGGCCGGTTATACACATTGCACACACACACACACACACACACACACGAGTGCAAAAAAACCACCTACCCTTGAGTAAAGAAAGTAGCATTGGTTATTTTTTACTACTAGGGATTGCCAACCTGTGCTGAAGAAAGCCCTTAGTCTGTAGAGGGTAAAATAACACCATCATCACCTTGGATCTCCTTTTCTCAAATTTTGAAATTTTAACACTAAATGAGGAGCATAATACCCAAGTCTGCTATGTCAGCCATGAGAATCCCTTGTCTGTTGGTTTCAATGTCATATGATGGGGTGTGGGCAAGATAGGGAATGGAGCCATACCCTCCTTGGATGTCCAAAAGCCTAGCGGTGACACCTTGGTTTCTTTCTGGTGCCCAGTCCCCATTCTGAAGTGTAGGAGTGCCAAGAAGAAATGCAAAGCCTAGAGCCACAAAATAAATACTGTGATAAACTGAGGCAGAAATGGGCCTCCAGCCCTAAGGCAGGAAGGAAAAAACAAAAAAGCATCAGGAAAGTATAGCTTGCTGCATGAAAAAAGCCAATTCAAAAGAATGGGAAGAAGAAGGACCTAAGGAATTTAACTTTTTACTTTGGACCAACAGACTATTTTGTAGCCCAGAAACTCCTTTTCTTTGGATTCCAACCTTGCTTTATGTCCAAAACGGGACTGGAAATGGACATTATGAAGCCAAAAATATCAAACAGCCTTAGATCCTTGGTTAAAAACATTAGCAGCAACACACGACAGAGCTCACCTCCCCCATTCTTAACATTTCATTATGAGAGGAAAACCACAGGCCGAACTTAGCAAAGGCTGTTATAATTAACTCACAAGCCTTCATGTGCTTGCTAGTGGTTTCCGAGTCTCTGAGGCTCAGAAGTAATGTAATATGGGTTTATTTAATATGTATTACGGAGGGAGGAAACAAAAACACATTTTTACTCTTTTGCTAAACAGCAGCCCGATTCTATTGCATCCATTTAATTTACTGTTTCCAGGCTCAAGGGAATCATTTCCTTGTGACATTTATCTACATAGATTTGGGATGAAAGGACTTAACATGTGTCCATCAGGGTTCCTAATGGCAAGTAACAGAGGCCAAATCTGGTCCCTTACAGCAGAAAGGAATTTATTGAAGTGTGTTAGATAACTTCTAGAATCCCAGGAGGGCCAGAGAATGAAGCCTGGAGGCTATGCAGTCAACAACAATCCCCAAAATCAATTCTTGAGCTGTTCTGGAGGCTGTTCCACTGCCTTCTCCCTGGGCCAAGAGATTGCTCCTTGTGCTGTGACCTCTTCTCACACCAGGCAAACTTCTGGATCATCTATAAGTTGGTTGTAGTGCCACCGTCTTAGCCAGCATGCCCCCAAATCCTAACAAGCCTCCTCTGGTTCTGTTGTTCCTCCTTCTCCAGAGATCTCTATGCAAATCTACTCCCTGCCCCAAACCCCTTTTGGGAAACCCAAACTTATCCAATGGAAAGGGGCTTGTGCTCTGGAACTACCTACCCCAATGTACCCCGGTTGCTTTTGCTCAGGTTGAAGTTGTTCTGTCTGGAGTAGCCAACTGGGGTGGTCCAGACCCCATGATCACTGAATCTTTGAGGCTGGGTCTCCTTGTCCCCAGTCTGTCATGGGGATGGCAGGCACTCCTGATTCTTTGACTACTTGACCTGTTAGAGCAAGCTCATGCATACCTCCAAAGACTGGATAAGTAATAAGTCTTACAGCGCCGAATAGTGTAGACTCCTAGCAAGAAAGACAGTTTTTTTTTAATTGGAGTTCAATTTGCCAACATATAGCATATCACCCAGTGCTCATCCCGTCAGGTGCCCCCCTCAGTGCCTGTCACCCAGTCACCCCAACCCCCAGCCCACCTCCCTTTCCACCACCCCTTGTTCATTTCCCAGAGTTAGGAGTCTCTCATGTAAGAAAGACAATTCTTACGTACATGTCAAGGCTCTTTTCCTTCTGACACAGTGAGCCTTATTTCTATGCTGAGTGGTCACCTTGGAATAGTCCAAGATAGGTAAAGGTCCCACAGTACTTTCTGTGGGCTATTCCCATTGCATTCTGGCAAGAGTTCCTGGCTGACCATTTATGGAAAGGACTCATCCATCCCTTTGTCCTTCTTCATCTCTCTCTTGGGGGTGGAAGGCAGTACAGGGCCTGGTGCTACTTCTTCCCATTACTGTGTCATGTGTCACCCTCCATGTATGAGTGACACAAGGCCGTATATTGAACATTTAATGTAGCAGAATAACCAGCGTGAGGATTAGCTACACCTATTTTTCTCAGCTGTAAGCTCATCAGGAAAGAATGAGAGGTATTTTTTCCTTCTCCCAACAGAGGAACCAGGTTCTGTGTTCTGGATGTCAGGACTTCTCCTGTCTCAGGGGAGCATTTGATGCCTTTGTTTTCAACTGTCTAGGAGACAGGACTCAACCCATTGGTATAGCAAGGGCTCTGTGGGTTGAAGGGGAGCTCCAAGGCTGGCCCAAGGGAAGGAGGGGAGGTCTTGAAATGGTGAAGACCCATCCAGCTTGCGGACACTACCTCATTGCAAGGAGACACCTTGGACAAGGGATGGTCACCTGGAGGCCAGTGAAACATCAAGCACTGCTGTGCATTGCTCTGACAGCTAAGGTGAGTGTCCCCTGGTGCTGAGCCCGGCATGCAAGGAGTGGTGCACTTGGCATTAACTGCCTGCCAGCATCTGCACCAGTTGACCTGGCCTCATGGAGTAAGCAGGGCTCGGTTCAGATGGAATTGCAGCCCTGGACAGATGGCCATAGGCTGTACCCACAAACACAAGCACCCTAGAACAACCCAGGTTTGAGCTGCTCAAGTCCATTCATATGTGAAGATTTTTCAGTAAATATAGTACAGTATTGTAAATGTATTTTCTCTTCCTTATGATTTTCTCAATGACATCTTATTTTCTCTAGCTTACTTTAGTGTAAGGATATAGTACATAATGTGTACAACATACAAAATATTTGTTAATTGACTTTTGATGTTGTCAGTAAGGCTTTTGGTCAGCAATAGGCTATTAGTAGTCAAGTTTTGGAGGAATCAAAATTTTTCTATGATCTTTGAGTGTGTGGGAGGTCAGCACCTCTAACATCTGCCTGGTTCAAGAGTCAACTGTATATAAGGTGATATAAGGTGAACCAACTGAGCATTGACCCTAGACTTAGAGAGTTAGTTTGGATGCTATCATATTCCCAGGAGGTTACAGAACCTCCAAGACTGGAGGCCCAAAGTATAAAATGGATATTGGACTTCTCCCTGACCCTCACAAAATCTGATTTTGGAATAATTTTAGATTTACAGAAATGTTGCAAAGACACCACAGAGTTAATGTTGTTGCTTTATACATCGTGTTATGCTAACTAAACCCCAAACTTTATTTGGATGTCTCCAGTTTTTCCACTAATGTCCTCTTTCTGTTCCAGGATCCAATCAAAGGGACCACATAGAGTTTAATCATCATGTCTCTCCAGTCTCCTCCAGTATATGACAGCTTTTCTGTCTTCCCTATTTTTCTGTGACCTTGATGATCCTAAGGAGTGTTGGCCAACTATCCTGTAGAATGTCTCCCAAACTGAGTTTGTCAGACATTTTTCTCATGATTAGACTGGGGTTGTGGGATCTGGGGGAGAATACCACAAGGGTGAAGTGCTCTTTTCATCACATCACATCACTTCACATCAGAGGGTCCAGGACACCCACATGACATCACTAATCATGTCAGCCTTCATTACTTGGTGGACGTGGTGTCGCCAGCTTTCACCACCGTAAAGTTACGAAGCCCATTTCCCTGTTCTATTCTTTTAAAGCCACCCAGCCCTTTTTTATTTGCAATGGAAAAACAAAGAAATATGATGCTACTTGCAACAGAGTGTCATGGAACAGTTCTTGCCTGTTATATTTATATTTGAGCAAGGGTTTTCTTGAAGCCCTCTGCCTCGACCAAAAGTAGCAACTCTAATGGTAGGAATTTCAGGCTCTGTGACAGTTGGGTGTGGGCGTGTGGGCCTGGGTGATAAATGCAAGCAGCGTTCTCAATCCTACCGCTCAGGCAGTGCCCTGCTCCTCTGCCTATATATAGGACCGGAGCATGGAGTAGCCTGTTCATAAAATCTTCGTACAGATTTGAACACTTAACACACCCACACACATTTGAGGGACTATCCTACCACTTATTTTTTAACACAGGGGATAAATGCAGATTTAGAAGGGGTGATGATTGTTTACTCAGGGCAAATCTTTGATCGAGAGCATAATTAGAGAGTTATATGGTTCCCTTTCTATTTCAAGTCCAGCTTGCTCCCAATGAGACAGTCACTCCATTTCAAGAGTAAGCACTTCCCTCCACCTTTGAAATTGGAGATAGGTCTGGAAACAAGCGTATGACCCCCAGCTTCGGTGTTTGGTGTTCATGCGCCCTCAAAGATGCTGTGTCTATCCTTTAAACTTGTTGCAGCCAGTTTCAGCTGTGGATATGACTTCAAGCATCTCTTATTTTCTCAACTGCCTCCTTTGACCCCGAGAGTTATGGATTTTCAGGTTTAAAGCTTTAGACAGAAAGTATTTCTGTGGTTGGGATCGGCAGAAAGACTATGAATCATTCAGAAGCTCTGCAATGACAAAGTCCTTGTTGGAACATTGCAGAAGTTGTTTATTGGGCTTCTGACTCGTAGAGAAACAAGGAATTTAGCAACAGATTTAGAGCAATAAAGGATGGTAATGTTTGTTCACACTTCGTGCTGTCAGAATTAAAATTCAGTTCCATCAGCCTTCGACTTGGGTCCTTCACAGAAACCATCTCATAATATCCTTTCACGTGGGCTGTGTTACAGCAGTTCTGCAGGAGGTGAGAGCAAAGCATAGATCTGATGGAAGGTTTTTCAAGGGATTGAAGATTCGGAAGTGGCCTCAGTGGGGCGGGGGGTGGTTCTGAGTCCAGAAAGGCACCTTAGGGTCAATTCAAGATCAAGGGTGAAGCAAGCCTCCCACATCCACCTCATTTTAAACCTTTTCTTTTATTCAACCCTTTTGCTGGAAATGGGACTGCAGGGCAGAGGATTAGAACGAGGTCCTGCCTCTGAGTCCTGAGAGGCTCACAGTTTGGAGGGGGTGGCCACAGGGGAAGGAGGACGAGAGACAGATGGACGAACACTGGCCAGAATTACCGGGTGTTGAGATGGAGTGGGACGGGAAGGGCATTCTAGGCAAAGTCAGGGGGCGCTAAAAGGCTCAGAGGCGGGCTCGGAGAACTGCAGGTAACTAAAACTAACCAGCTTCCATGGAAACAACGGGATTTTGCTTCTCTTAAAAAAAATGGCATAACACATTAAAGTTCATTTGGAATTAACATGCCAACAAAGCTAAGGAAATCTGGAGAAACAATAACGGGAAGAGAAAGAGGCCTTAAATGTTAAAGGAGATCAGAAAGCTGCTTTATATATTTTTTAAAGATTTTTATTTATTTATTTGTCAGAGAGAGAGAGAGAGCACAAGCAGGGGGAGTGGCAGAGGGAGAAGCAGACCCTCGCTGAGCAGGGAGCCTGATGAGGGACTCAAACCCAGGCCCCAGGATCATGACCTGAGCTGAAGGCAGACGCTTAACCGATGGGCCACCCAGGCGTTCCCAGAAAGCTGCTTTAAAACACTATGCTCTGCGCATAAGAACTGATAAGTAGATAGAACAGAACAGTTAACCTAAAAGAGACCCCAGAACATTTATGTACTTACTAGATCATAAGGAATTAATGGAGGAAGATGTGAATTATTCAAAAAGTGGTGGAGAAATTGGTTACTTGTAAAAGATTGAAGTTACAGCCTCATCTGATATATTAAAATACATTACAGTTGGATTAGCATAAAACATGAAGCCTTTTTTTATTAAAAAAAAAGATGTTATTTAATTGATTTGACAGAGAGAGAGAGAGCACAAGCAGGGGGAAGGATAGAAGGAGACGGAAGCAGACTCCCTGCTGAGCAGGAAGCCTGATCCCAGGACTCCAGGATCATGACCTGAGCCAAAGGCAGATGCTTAACCAACTGAGCCACCCAGGTGCCCCTAACATGAAGCTTTTTATTTATTTACTTATTTTTAAAGATTTTATTTATTAGTGAGAGACAGAGAGAGACAGAGACACAGGCAGAGGGAGAAGCAGGCTCCCTGTGGGGGACCTGATGTGGGACTCAATTCCAGGACCCCGGGATCATGCCCTGAACCGAAGGCAGATGCTCAACCACTGAGCCACCCAGGAACCCCAACATGAAGCCTTTTAAATGTAGAAGAAAATGTCAGAATTGAGCACTTTCTAAGTACCACTTCGATAGAATAAATTGTTATGAAGAATGAGATTTATCAATAAAACAAAAAGGAATTCTTATGTATCTAAAGAAACAGCAATAAAAAGGCAAATGACAAGCTGGCAAAAATATTTTAACACTATGATAAAAGGTTAATAGTATTCTCTTACAGGCAAACTTTACAAAATATACCAGAGAAATAGGCAAAGGACACGAACAGGAGTGTATATACCCAATAAAAGTTAAAGGATGTTCAACGTTGGAGATGATGAGAGAATGCACAATAAAATGAAAAGAGCATATTTTCACCTATCCAAGCAGCAAATATTTTAAAAGAAGGGACTCCGGCAATACATACCATGAGCTGTGAAAATGTGTTCATCACCTTTGACCCTAAATTACGCCTTTAGAGACCTATCTGAAGGCTAGAATTTTGAAAATTATAACTGTTTTTTTTGGTTAAGATTTATTAATTTATTTTAGAAAGAGAGACAGAGGGAGGGATGGAGGGAGGAGGGGACGAGGGAGAGAATCTTAAACACACATCCCGCTGAGCGGGGAACTGGATGTGGGGCTCAATCTCACAACCCCGAGATCATGACCTGAGACGAAATCAAGAGCGGGGTGCTCAACCGACTGAGCCCCCAGGTGCCCCAACATCCCCATTTTTAAAAGCAAACTCTCCTTCCATAAATGTATGTGGGGCGTAAACCTACCAGTTATAGCTCTTCTCTTTTACATCATTTTACAATATTGTAAAAAAAAAAAAAGGGTTTATAGTCAGATTATTGAGTCACTAAAAGAGTAACAACAGGAAGAGTTACTTAACCATTCTTACCTTCAGTTTCTTAATCTTTAAAATGAGATCTTGTTTTAGATTAATTCTCTTAAGTATGGGGTGGGCACATAATAATTGCTCAATGAGTGGTGGAGTCATGGTTTCCATGTCCTCATCATTCTGATCCAACTCTTCAACATGCATTTGCTGATTTGATTTGAATAATCAGGGCAACTACTATTATCCATTTAGGAATCTGGGAGAGAACAGGAATCTGGCAGAGGAGGAGAGAGGAAGGAATTTTGGAAAATTTGAAGGATCTTGGTGCGTGATGGAGCGAAGTGGGCACCATGCAGTAGAAACTAGTCCAAGTGCTCCCACGGGAGAAGGAAGCAGAGCCTGGTGGGAAATAGAAGTTCTAGACCCCTGGGAGCTAAGTACAGATCAGCCTAGGCAAAAAAAAAAAAAGATTAACCATATAAGTTTTCAGGGCCTATCTATCTTGAAGGAAGCCACCAACAACTCTTGCTCCACCTTAGCCTGAAAAAAACCGAGACGACAGTCAGCAATGCCCATCTTCCTGTGCAAGACATAATCACTTCTGTCAACGTAAGGGCTCATGGTGTCTCTGCCTAATGGAGGAAACTCAAAACTGGTGTAGAGACTTGGTTAGCAGGACAGCTCCCAGGTGGGGTGATGTCCAGCTGCTCCCAGATTCCCATTACAAAAACGGGAACAGCCAGTCCTAGGGCTGCAAACTAAGGAGGATCTGCTGCCCTGTGTCAGGAGCATGCAGGAATTTCTGTCTTCTGCAACTCACTCAGACTTGAGCAGATTAAGGGAGAGATGAGTCCATCTGAGGCTGACTGTGTAATGCAGACCTTGGGCAAACTCCCTGCCCCCCGAGAACACAGCCCGGAAAACTTCAAAGCCCGACTCGCTGTATCTGTGAATTCCTGGGGCTCATGTTCTCACGATCCCTTCTGCCTCTGGCCCCTCTGGCCCCTCTGGCCCCTCTGGCCCTCACACCACCCCTAATTGGCCCCATATCAGCCAGGCCAGAAACTCCAAACCTTCAACACTTTTCACAGAGAATCCACTCAGACCAGGCACGTCATGAGTTTAGTTGTTTTAAGTCAGTTGCTCCCCCACTGGGGCAGTTTTGCCTCCCAGGGGACATTTGTGAGTGTCTAGAGACAGTTTTGGTTGTCACACGGGGGGAGGGATGGTAGTGGCATCTAGAGGGTAGCTGGCCTACCACGACAAAGAATTATCTTACCCCAAATGTCAATAGTGTTGATGTTGAGAAACTGTGCCCGAACCAAAGATGTGAAGGTCGTGAGGCTGGTGACCTCAGCCAGCACATGGGTTCCTGTCATTTCTCTGTCTTTCCTTCCTTCTTTTATTTTTCTCTGCCCCCCCCAACCCCCTCCACCAGCCCCTTACTTCTCAGAAGCAAAACAAATCCCTCTCCCTGCCTCATGGTCTTCAGTCAAGCCATCACCTTTAGGGATACGAATATATCTTTGGAGTTTCATCCACTCTGCCAAGCAGCTCATCAAATTGTTTCTTCTAAGTACAGGGCTCTGTCTAGGCTGGTCAATGCGACCTCTCCCACCCACAGCTATTACACACACATGGGGCAGAGCCACTTCTTTGGGAAATGGAAGAGACATAGACCCCCACCAGTCTTTGGGGAACAGCACTTTCTTGCACCAGCACGTGGAGTGGGCAGTGGTGCCAGGCAGAGTCAGGGACCCCGGGCTCTTTGCTCAGAGGCCGATGGCATCAGGCAAAGCATGTGTGATGCTATAGTCACGGACAGTCTCTGGCATGAAGGTGAAGCCTTCTTCGCGAGAGTCTATGCTGCCTTTGTCCCCAGCCCTGTCATATGCTCTGCCGAGGCTGCTGGACCACTGAGAAACCGGAGTGAATCTCTTGTGTAAGAAATGCAACAGGCGGCCCCTTCATTTTGGAAAGATTGCATCTCCACTCCCAATAGCCCATCCACCTCTCTTTGGAAGGGTTGACTCCAGAGACAGGTAGATACATGTGACACAGAGGACTCCCAAGTTTTAAAGAAGGGAAACCACTGGAGGAATCAAGCCAACATGCAAAATAAACAATAAAATAGACTCAGTGCAGAAAAAAAAAGGTTTAATTTGAATTCTACTAATAGGTCCAAGAAGACACCACTGCTAGGACAACAGCCCAGGTGATCTTGAGAAGGAGGCTTCTGAGAGCAAGAGAGGAGACCTGGAGATGAGAACTGTGATTGCCACATTGCAACCCCCAGTGGAGGCCCTGGATGCCACAGAATTGCAATTCAGTGAAGGAGAAGATAAAATTGAGACATTCTCCCAGAACCCAGAGGAAAAATTTAAAAAAATGAGAGAGATTATGGGAGCAAGTTTAATAAACAATAAATATTATTTCAAAAAGAGGTTGGGGAGTAGAAGAGCATGGAATGGAAGCAGAAAGGGATGGGGAAAGATACCCAGAACTGCTATAGTTAAAAAAAAAAAGGTAGTAAGGGAATGAGGATCTTCCTAGAAAGGATGAATTCAGACCTAATGAGGAAGTACAACGTGTCCTGAGAACAGGCGGAAATAAACCTATTAAAAGCAAGATTCAGCAGAGAGTGAGGCCTGCCTGGGCCCAGCCCACTCTGCCCAGCAGCATCTCGCCAATAATATTTGGAGAGCGTCTAGATAGCCCATACATTTTCCACCAACACTACCAGCAAAAGTTCTCTAATCTGCAGCAAGAAGACAATCAAAAGGACCTGATAAGTATAACTGGAATCCATTGTTATTAAGAATTGCAGTTTATTGCAAAGAATGGAAGAAAGATATATATTACACACGTGCATTTTATGTACACATATACCTGCACTTCTGATTTAGATGATTCTTATATTAATTTCCTGAGCACAGGGGATTGGCAAAAACCCTCTGTTTGGTGTGGCTGAGAGAAAAGTACTCGTTTTGCTCTAGTCTGGATCCTTTGCTGCCCAAGACCACAGGATGTGGCTGCTCCTCGCTCCTGCTGGTCCTGTGCTGGTCTGAGAGGCCACGGTCATCGTTTCTGATGTCCTTATTCAAGGTCATTTTTTTTTCTTTTTTACATTCCAGGGGATTGTTTTATTCAAGCTTTTACATGCAAGTTGTCATTAGGATCTGTGCTCCCACTAGAGTCTCCTTTTACATTATATTACCTGTCGTCAGTTCTGGGTTGAGATACAGCAATTCTTTTCTTTTTTAACTATGACAAAATTGACAGATAACATTGTATTAGCTTCAGGTGTACAACATCATGATTCAGTATTTGTATCCATTATGATCATCCCAGTAAGTCTGGCTAGTATCTATCATCTTATATGGTTAAAAAAAAACAAAAACAAAACATATAGTTCAAAAAAAAATTTTTTCCTTGTGATGAAAACTTTCAAGATTTATTCTCTTTGCAGCTTCCAAATATGGGCAAAATAGGTGAAGATGATTAAGAGGGATGAACGTCCAGTTATCAAATAAATCACGGGGTTTCTTTCTGTACAATCTCCCACCAAGGTGGGTGCTGTGCCGGCCTGTCTGTCCCTGCTGTCTCCACCTGTGGGTGCATAAGCTCCCCTGGTGCTCTGTCTAGGATGCAATATTTAGCTCTTTACCTCCTGCGTATACTATGCCAATGGGAGGAGTTAACTCTGCAGCTTTTGGTGGGGGAAATAAATTCCTAGTTGGAATCTGAGATGAAGACGTGTCTCTAGGTGGCAGACACCTGGGCTCCATTGTGCTCCCCATGTAGCATCTTAAAACAGCCTCCAGGCTGCTGCAGCTTGGGGTTTCCCCACGAGGAACTCATGCCTGAGTCCACGTGGATGCAGAAGCATCCTCAGTGCTGTGTCAGCACCCAAAGCCTGTCACCCTCCCCTTGAGAATGAGCTCCAGGGTGATGGAGGTGACTCCCTGCTCAGGAGTTCTAAATTTAACAAACTCAGACTTAGTGGCCAGTCATGAAGACCTAACCAGGAGATTCAGAACAACTGCAGAGGCTTGAAAACCCACTCGAGGTAAAACCTGCCCACTTTTGCAAACCCAGAGAATTCCTGGAGCTTTGAAGTCCTAAGTAGGAAATGAGAAGCATTTGTGAGCTCAGATAATGCTGGAATGTCTTCAGAAGGAAAATCTAGAAAAGCAGATTGTATAGAAAGGATTGAGGAACTCCCACTTTAATTTTTATTCATATATATATTATTTAGATTTTTAACAATCATACATATTTTGTTTTCCTGTATTTTTAAGATGGTTAGAAATAAGACAAAAGCAAAATAGAACAAAAACAAAGGGGTACTCCTGGCCAAGAACACAGAGGTGCTAGGCTTGGAGACTTGGTCTTTAAGTGTTGTAGATCCCTGCGTACCAGAGCCTGATGTAAATGGTACATTCACCAGGACATAGGAGCTGGACTGTGAGGACAGAGAAAGTGTGAGGTGGAGAAAGAGTCCTGGCCCACAGCCTTGAGAAGCCCAGGTAAGCCTTGTACTGTGGTTTTGATTTTAACTCATACAGTTCATCCCCTTACAAGACCATGTGTGGTAGATCACCCTAGTAATTGTCCTTAGAAACTTCCACGTCTGTGCTCTTGGTAGTCTCCTCCCACAGGGACTCCAGATCTGACCCCATGAGATACCAGCAAATATGGATGCCATCTCAGAATGTTACCTCCATGTGGAGCAACCCAAGCTTGCCTGTTCAGGACCCAGTTGATGGTCAATACCAACTTCCAGACACGTAAGGCCATATTAGGCCACCCTGCCCCAGTGAACTGCCTGATAGATACCTTTTGCAGCATGAACGACTCAGGTAGGATCCGCAGAAGCAGCACTAGCTAAGTCCAGCCCAAACTGCTGACACACACAATCCTAAGAAAATTAAATAGTTGTTTTAAGCCACAAAGTCTCAGGTGGTTTATCACGTGGCAGTATGCAACTGGTACACGGTGTCAGATGTCTTGTTACACTTGAATCTAGCACCTTGCTCTGCCAATAAACCAATCCTCTTATAGGTTTTACTGAAAGAGGGACAGGATAAGAGAATGAAAAATAGTATGGTATAGTTAGGGTTAAGCATTTAATCTCCCTGTGACTCCAGTTTATTCTAGATTGGAGGTGCAACATCACCAGGTTTAGGTAAAAATGCTGTTTCTCCTCTAATTGCACCAGGAGATCAGAAATGGATTTTCAACTTCCAAAGGAGAGAAGTTTACCCAGTTCTCTGTGTTCTTCTCTCCAGTGAGATAGTTTGAGGAGTTTGGGGGGAAAGCCTGGGTCCCAGTTGAACTACCAAAAATTTCATATCATGGAGCCTCCTGGGCTGAGTCCCTCCCCAAGAACCTACCAGGCAGTGCTTCTAGAGGCCACTGATGAACTTGCATGTTTTCCTCCCTTCCTGAGGAGAGGAAAGGAGGAAAGTCATGTCTAAGGTATGGAACTGCTTCTGAATTTTTTTGGAGGGGGTGGGTACAGGGGGAGAAGAGGTTTGAAATTTCAAAGTATAGTCTTGGGTAACTCTCAGAGAGGCTTTTTGTCTTTTGACCCTGCGTTTGCATGTTATAGCCAATTACTTATGTAATTTGTTAATGTTTACATTTATAATGATTAATAAGCATCATTTAAAAAATGAAACAAAAAAATGAAACAGATCCTGTTAACTAGAGCCTTTTTTCTTAAAATGATTTATTTGATGAATCCTGTTTTTCTTATGTCTTCTCCATGGAAAGGCCAACCTGGCTGCAGTTTGGTTGTCAGGTTTCTCAAAAATGGGTGCCCTACTTGCACCCAAGACGTGCCTTGCACACACGGATCTGTCTTAACCTCTAAGGAAGGTTCTAACCTTTTCATCTTTCCTACATCCTTGCCCTCAAGAGAAGTAATAGCAGTCATCCGAGGTAGTTTGTAGTGCAGGTCTCCTAAAAATCTTTCAACAGCTACTAGGATGTGAGGAGAAAGCCCCAGACATGTTTCCCCAGGGTGACATTGAACGATATACCGAATGGAGTACCTGCCTTTGGGGGGTCCTGGGGCTGCCCTCTGGGTGTGTGCCCTTGGTTAACTTGAGGCTTTTGGGCATTCCAGACTCTGCCACGATGGAACGTCAGAGCCTGAGTTTACACGACCTCTGGGCATTCATCATCAGACCCCCTCAATAATGAGACTCTTACTCACTATTTTCATCTATTTATTATCATTAGTAATGAGTCAATCAAAAACAACAGCCTATTATGAATGATCTGGTTTACTAGGCGTAGTACGCTATCAAAGAAGCATGAAATAAAGTCTCTGGTTAAGAACATGAATGTTCTACATATTAGGGGGGAAAAAAGTCAAGAATGATAAGAGGAAAGAACCTGAAGCTAAATGTAACTAGAAACAAATAAGCCCAAGTGTATTTCATTTTTTTTTAAATTTTTTATTTATTCATGATAATCACAGAGAGAGAGACAGAGGCAGAGACACAGGCAGAGGGAGAAGCAGGCTCCATGCACCAGGAGCCCAATGTGGGATTCGATCCCAGGTCTCCAGGATCGCGCCCTGGGCCAAAGACAGGCGCCAAACCGCTGCGCCACCCAGGGATCCCAGCCCAAGCGTATTTCAAAGGAATAACACAACCACCACTGAGTAGATGTGGGGGAGGAAGAGGACAAGTCATTTTGGAACATCATACTTTGACTACCTATCCCCAGTCCAGGATGGAAAAAAAAAGAATGGCCAATGAGTCTTGAACTCCTTTTAGTAGATTTATTTTGTGTAGTGGGGTGTGGAATTGAGCAAATGAGTAAATAGGTCAATATCTTAGGAGTCAGAGGCCTCATGGTGAAGAAAGGGGTGTGCAAATACAGAATGGAGGAAATGTAAGGAAGAGCTCTGAGAAGGGTCTGGGATCCAGGGTGTCAGTGAAACCTGTGATTTCTACTCTTAACCCTTGAGCTTCGGTTTCCATTCTTGGACCACTTGCCTCTGTACCTCCATCCATCCTGTTCCAGTCACAGAGAATTTCCTTCCCATCACTTTGGTATATTCAAACCTTACCTCTTCTCCACAGAAGTTTCTATCTTCTATCTTCTCTCCAGGAGTAATTTCTTCTCTGAATGTCCATGGTTCTATAACAGATTCACTAAAAACACATTAACATTTGCCTTAGAATAAAGTTACATATGAGTGTCTTACCTTACCTACTTATAAGCACTTTTTGATGAAGGACCAATGTCAGATACTTCTTGGTTTCTCATAGGGTACCCAGGAATTCAATAATGACTTGTTCAATGAAGAAGGAAAGGAATATTTTAACAAGAATAATCAGTGTTCTGCAAAAATCTGACTGCACACATACTAAAGAGGGCAGATGTTCCTTAATGATAAATATTGGTTTTAATAAGCGCCCTGTGGACCCATAGTGTGATATATCCTTCAGAAAGGAAGGTTGAAGGACATGCTAGTAGAGGTATAGTGTTTAGAACAAAGGAGGTGCTTAGGCTAATCTATTTGCCTTCAGCAAACTATTTCCTGTTATTTGATTTTTTGGTATTGTATTCAAATATTTTTGACCATGATTTAAGAGAATTGTGATCCACATGCTCAAAACCATGCCATGAGTGGAATGGGATGAATGGGATTGGTTGGACTGAAAGAGATTCTCTGGGAGAAAAAGGAGCCAAGAGAAAGGAAGATGCACAACAATTGACTTTAAATATCTGGAAAGATGCTACGTGGAAGAAGGATTGGATTTACTTTGTATCTTCCCAGGAAGCAGATATAAGGTCAATTTTGGTGGAGATTGGTGCGAGGGACATCTTTGCCCCAGTTTAAGGAAGGGCTTTCTGACAAATAGAGTTGTCTATCTGGGAATGGCCAGTTGGGATCGGGTATTAATTATCTTCTCAGCAGTGGGCTGGAAGAGCTGGCCAGCACCATGGTATAGGACAATCATGTAACAGGTGCAGAGTCACACTGTATCACTTCCAGATACCTTCCACCTCTAATTTCCTATGACTCTATGATGCTGATTAAGCAGATAAGCCCCAAGAAACATTTAATGAACAAAACGACATGTGATGAAGTATAGCCAATGAGTGCCAAAGGAGCCAAGTAAACAGCAGTAGAGTCCTGGGGTTGGGCTTCATGGGGAAGTGGGTGGCATAGCATGGAGGTTGGGGAGGGGTGATGGAAACTTCTGGCAGAAGATCCAGCATAAGCAAAGGGGAAGGTCCGTAGCACAGCAGTGCAGCATAGCTGAGAACATGGGCCGAGAAACCATGTTCTGTGGGAATGTAGGATCGGGTTATGCCTTGAAAGTTTATCAGGGGAATTAAGGCAAACAAAACAACCATGCCCCAGATTTGAAGTTCTAGTTCTTATTCCTGTCAATTACTAGCTGAGTGACCTTGAGTAGATCATGTTTCCCAGACCTTTGCTTCATCACTTTGCAGATAAGTAGGCTGGATGGAATGGTCAAGATTCCTTCTCCTTGGCAAGGCAGTGGCCTTTGGAAGATAAATTATTGGCTGCTGTTGTAGCAGATTCATGGGCAATGGTGGGACATGAGAGGAGTATTTGAAGATTAATTGAATATGCAGGGTAGATTGAAGTAGGAAGAGACTCAAGTTGGGAAGAACAGCTACGAGGCAATTCTAGTAACTGTTTCTTAAAATAATATCATTCAACTTTAATATTGTTTACTCAGAGTTTGATGCCACGGTGTCAGGAAGTGTGAAGTTTGGTCCCTCTATATGTCAACTTTGTTTCTAGGTCAAATTAATTTCCTGTCTTCCTGAGAACTTAAAAAAAAAAAAGACAAAACACCCAAAACAAAAAAACCGCAATGCTGCTGCCATCATTCTAAACATTGCACTAGTGACCGAAGTCTGGTTTTTGCATTCTGTGCATGAGACTGGTTTTGGGGAGGGCTCCCTTAGCAGTGTGTCTCTGGTACCATGTCCTGCAAAATATGCAGCACCATCCATGCAAGTATTGAAATAAGAATTTTCATACCACCTTTTCTCAGCCATCTGGAGATGGCCTGACCCAAACTTGGCTGGCCAAGAAATTCAGAATCTTGATCTCTTATTTCTGCCAGGCACTTGGTTTTCATGATGAAGTTTCCCCCCTGAATTGTGGAAGAGCCCTTACAATGACAGTTTGCTCTGCTTTGTAAAGGAAAGTGCTCTTTCCACTGAGAGCTGAATGCTTGGGACTGCTCCTGGGAGGTGATGACTCCTCTCCTGGTCACAGCTTCACAGCTGGCCAGACTGAGAGGGAAGGAAAGTCAAAGCCACCTTAGGGTGCCCATGGCTGGTGGAGGCCGGGGGTGAGATGGAAGGGGAGGAGAGGAGTCTTTGATCAGTCTAACGGGCCGCTTCAGTGAGCTAGAAGCACTAATTAGAGAACCAGTAGGTTGTAGGTCAGTGGCTGGAATGTCTTCAGAGAGTGGCCTGACTGTGATGTTATATGACAGATACTGCCTGGTGACTTGTCAGGGAAGCATGAGAAGCTCCAGTTTACAAGTGTAGCTGGCAGTGGTGTGATGAGAGTTCACAAAAACAGAGTCTGTCAAGGAGGATTGGAATACACTGAGGTAGGGAGAGCCTAGCTGGGCCTCTGGGAACACCTGTTCAGCACATCACTCTGAATGCATGTTAGCCACCCCAGCACCCCACACCCACTTTTCTTCCTTTTCTTCCTTCCTGCCTTTCCTCCAGTGTCTGAATAGAAAACGGATTTGGAAGAAAGAAGATGTGAGAAGCAAGATGAAATCGGGGTGGGGTTTGAGGATGGGGAGTCATTTTAATCACTTCACTGGTAGGTCATCCTGCCGAGAGAGAGAGAGAGAGAGAGAGAGAGAGAGAGAGGTAAAATCAGTGTGAGTTGTGGGCTCACTTCTGACACCTTATCCCCCTCTTTGCTCTTTCCCTTGTATTCCCAAAGCGCTGTCTATAGACCAGTGCTGGTCTGCAGGGTGTTCTTCATTTTGTTTCTTTCTTTTACGACCTACGATGAGATAACCACAGAAATTAGGATAAAGTCTGTAAAAACTTGCATAACAGTCTGGCATTGCTGTGACATCCAAGTGCATTGTGATCGTGTTTTACCAAAGCTTGGGTCTCCAATGGATCGGAAACTTAAAAAACTGGTCCCCTTTCACAGTAGTTTAAGAAGTGCTGCTCATGCTCTATCACTCATCAACAAAATGTTTACTTAGGGCCTATGGCGCCCCAGTATCAGCTCTAGGGTTGGCAGTCTGGGCTTTGTATGGCTAACTAATGATTCGAGGGTGGTGGTCTGGTCTTCCCTTGTGTCAAGGCAGATTCCAGAGAAAAGAGGCCACATCTCAATCTTCTTTGGTGTCTACCTAAGCCTCTGGCACAGTGCCAAGAACAAAGTAGACACACAATAAGTATGTGTTGAATAAAGCTATTATTTTGCAATCATAGTAAGAAAAATGAGATAAAAATTTGACAGCTGTGTGTGGCTACAGCAAGTAGGTGGCTTCTTGCCTTTCCGTCTCCCTACTCTGTCTATACCCATTCTAAAGATAAGCTTTTGTGATCACAAATATGGAATGAAAATGACTCTACTTCTGAACTTGAATAACAACCCAAATCTAAAAATGTCTGGATTCTATAAGGAGTCTTTGAAGGAAGCCAAACTCTTGCTAGGCAAATCGTGTGGTCTGGCTTATCTGTGGATTATCTTAAAATTTTAGAGGTGGGGAAGTGGCTGGTGACTGGAGTCAAGGGTTCTCAAATAAATACATACCTTTGGTGCCAGCAGTTGGCACAGAAATGATTTCACTATGCAGCTGGATAGTAGTAATGCCTCCAATAGGAACCAAAGCCTCAAAGTGGCCTCAGCAATCACCCACCTCTCTGATTCTCAGATTTCATGGCAGAGGAATTGAGATTCAGATAAAGTAAGTGACTTGCCTTTCTGGTAATAAATTTTAACCCATTTCAACGATTTACGATGCAAACATAACTTACTTGGGGCCAAAGTTTAATAATACGCAATCTTACCACTAAAGTGAACGCAGTTGCAAAGGAAAACCTTAGTGATTTGACGTTTATTCAGGTCAGAGGAAGGCCAAAAACATACGTTGGCAAGAGTGTGCGTCTCAACCTGAGAGAGAATGCGTATTGTAGTAAGTAGCAAACTGACCTCAGGGTCAGAGGGCACACTGGCAGTTAAAAAAAGGTTCATGGTCCACTGGAAAATTCTTTTCTTTTCTTTCTTTCTTGTAAAGATTTACTTATTTATTTTAGAGAGAGAGAGAAGGGCGGGGTAGAGAATCCCAAGAAGACTCTGTGTTGAGCACATAGCCTGATGCAAGGCTTGATCTCACTACCCTGAGATCGCAACCTGAGCTGAAACTAAGAGTCAGATGCTTAACTGTGCCACCCAGATGCCCCTGGAAAATTATTTTCTAAGTCCCTTTTTATTCAGTATAAATGTGGTATACCATGATGAGCTCCCATAGCCTTCAGGGTGGCCCACCACCCCCAAGTACAGAGTTTTTTATCCTTGGCACCACTGACATTTTGGAATGGGTAATTCTCTGGAGTCATGGGAGGCTGTCCTGTCCATCGTAAGATGCTTAACAGCAACTATCCCTGGCCTCTACCCTCCAGATGCCAGAGCATCTCCCAGTTGTGACAATGGAAAATATATTTTGATATTGCCAAATGTTGCTCCCAGTTGGGAACTGCTGGTGGAATGGTTACTTATAGCTGTAGTGAACTAAACATGTAGTGCGATGATGCCTAACATCATTAGTCATTAGGGAAATGGAAACTGAAGCTGTAATGAGATATTCCCTCCCACCTGTAAAAAATGGCTAATTTTTTTAAAATGACAATATGATATGCTGGCAAGGATGTCAAAGAATTGGAAGTCTTTTTTAAAAGATTTCATTATTTTTTGAGTAATCTCTATACCCAATGTGTATCTCACAACCCCCAAGATCAAGAGTTATTATATGTTCTTCTGACTGAGCCAGCCAGTCTTGGGAAACTGGGAGTCTGAGAAACTGGAAATCTTTCTTTTTAAAAATAATTATTGTTACTACTTTTTAAAAGATTTTATTTATTTCCCTTGGGGTGACATGAGCGAGTGCAGGGAGGAACGCAGGGAGAGGCAGAGAGAGAATCCGAAGCATACTTCATGCTCAGCCTGGAGTGGGACTTGGGGGCTCGATCCCACAACCGTGCTATCATGTCCTGAGTCAAAACCAAGAGTTGGTCCCTCAAGCGACTGAGCCAACCAGACACCCCAGAAACTGAAAGTCTTATACACCACTGGTGGGAATGCAAAATAGTACAGTCACTTTGGAAAATAATTTGGCAGTTCCTTATAAAACTGTACACTTACTATGTGACCCAGTAGTCAGTCTCACTCCTAATTATAAAACTGAAATGAAAACTTACATTCACACAACAACCTATATGTGAACATTTATAGCAGTTTTACTTATGAATGCCAAAAAAAGGTAGAAACAACCTGAATGTCTTTCAATTTTTGTATGGATAAACACTCTTTGGTTCATCTATACAATGGAATACTAATTCACAACAAAAACCAACGGATTATTGGTATGTTACAACAACAAGGATGCATCTCAGATTCCCCACTGCCACTGAAGGAAGCCAGCCCCAAAGAGATGTGTGATTCCATTTCTATGACATCCTGGGAAAGGCAAAATTGTAGGGACAGGAAGTAGATCTGAAACTGGAGGTGAGGGGAGATGGTTGCCTATAAATACACAAAGATACAGAGGAATCTTTTGGGTGATGGAACTATTTTTTTTTTTTGTGATGGAACTATTTGATACATTTGTTGTGTTTATAGTCATATGACTGTATGTGTTTGTCGAGCTCACAGGACTGTCTGCCTGAAGGGGTGAATTTTCCTGTATGTACTACCTACATACTACTGTGTGCATTAACTTTAAAACATGAAAAATATGAGCTGGTATTATCAGAATTAAGTTAGCTAAAATAAATATAGTTCTTCATCTTTTCCAAGCTAAAAATTCACACTTCTCTAAGTTAGCTGGGCAGAAGAAGAACGGTAAAATATTGTTTCCATAGCAAAGGCCCAGACGTTGTGATTTAATATTCCTTAGGTACGCCAAATGCCCTGGATACTATATAGCCCATATAGAAAGGAGGCAGTCCTTGCCCTTCTGGTAAAACAAACTTTAGCATCAAGCTCCATTAACTGGCCTCAGACATTTAAAATTTGTAAAATTTTTAATGCAAATATATGCAAGTCCTGTGGTCACACATTATTAGAGACACCTCCAGGACTTGCGTCTTACACTTCTTCGAATTATGGGGATCCTGGAAAAAACAAGTGATTAGCAAGTGTTTGATGATGATGACGATGGTTGTGGTGGTGGTGATGGCATCAAGGCACAGGATAGTCTAGTCCTGTGCTGGATTTACTTCTGCCTACATTGAGTATCTTTAAAAGGCCAGTTTTGGATGGAAGAAGAGTGGGAAGTGGATCTAGAAGGACAGAAAGAGAATATCCAGGATGCCTCCCAATCACCTCAGTGTGAGAAAGTTATGCAGATGAGAAATCAAGAATGTTAATTGATAAGCTTGCTCATCTTGAGATAAGAGTGTGTCTTGGGCCCCACTAAGCCATCTTCAGGGCTGGGATTATAGTTCCCCAGAGGGAGTATTTTAGCCTGTATCCCCCACTGAGCTGCCAAGAATAATGATTTTAGGTGTGAGACTAGGAACTCTCCCAGAAGGCTGTCTTCAAGGTCAAGGGGACCATCTGGAACTGAAATGAGAGATCCACTGACAGGCGGGGAGGGCTGAGTGAGGCAGAGCTCACTGGGGAGCAACTGGCATCTAGCCCCTGTGTTTGAGAAGTTCTTCCTTTATCCTTATGGTTCTCCATTTTATTTCTTAAAGATAAAAATACACAGAAAACATTAGTGAAACAAGCTGTAATAAGAGAATCTATGGTAAAAGATAACATACAAAACATAATTTCAATATAGTACAAATTGAAAGTCACCAAGGATGAAAAGAAGACCCTTCTGCTTAAATTGGCGAGTCTGGAAGGTATGAATATGTGACCTACACAGTTGAAGCAGAAGATAAAATAGGATTCTTCTTGGGAGAAACTTAGAGACGGCCAGGTAATAGGTCTGGTCAAGGCCTAATAGAGGGTTTGGACCGAAGCATCATCTCTGGCTCTCCTCGTTCTTTGGTTTCAGTCACAGGTGGGCATCTGAGGTTGGAAATACCCACACAGGTTACATCCACGTGCTTTCCCCACCAAGCCAGAGGTATGCAAAACTCACTCAAAAACTATTACCAGCCCTCTCCTTGTCTCTCTCTCTAAGCTCCTCTGCTCCAAACCAGGGCAGGTCAAGCCCACGGGAAGCTACTCAAATACAATAAATAACCTCCCCATTTCCATCAGGCAGTGTGCAGTCTTAGCTGACTCACACTGAGATCTCCCCGGCCTCGGCCAGAAGTCAGGGGGCAAAATGTAAAAAGCAGACCATAGAAGGAATTGCTGAGTGCTACCTGGAAGGACAAGTTGAAAGTTCAACGCCTACAAACGTTTATTTCACTTCCGTTCTCTCTGGTAGAATTTCACAGAGGCCAAGTTTATCAAAACTCTGGAACCTTCTTCCCTCCAAAGTAGATCACACACTGAAAGATGTTTTCTGGAAGCCAGATGGGCTAAGTCCGCCCTCTGCGTACTAGCTCTCCCAGAATTCGAAAATGACAAAGTGACATGTTGCAGATCCCACATTTACTAGTTACTGATAGATAACGCAGGAAGGATCGTGGCTTCAAAGCACATGTTTTGGAAATTATGTAAATGTGTATATTTATGCAATGGATTATGAAAACCTTTTAAAAACAAACTTGGGCATTTACATTGCAGACCCTCAAATTCCAAACAAGTTATTGTGCTCCATTTCAACTTCCATTCACCAGCATGAGGTCTTTTAAAAAAAAATATCGCCTTGCAATGAAATAATGAAAGAAAGCCACACACCAAAATAAGCTAATGAGGCCTCCCTCCAGATCACTACTCTGCATAATTTAAGGGGTGGAAAAGACTATCTTTCAGCACAGGGAAATTACAAACTGTGACAAGACTGTGAGGATAGAAAATGGAAGCAAGCCGTAACAGAAGCAAAAGTTGAAACTCCACAAGAAGGAGAGAAGATAAGTGTTTACTTTTTTGACTTTAATAAACTTTGTGGGGAGAGGGATGAAATAATTTAATTCCGGGAGGAAAAAAATGTGCTTTCATCTTCAAAGCACTTTCATTTGAATAAAACAGCTCCCTGAAATAAAAACAAAAGAATTTTGGCGGATTAGTGCTCCTTGCAATTCATTAAAATGTTGTGCTTTTTAATTTAATAGATCAGAGATCCTCATGATACCCTTGGAGGTGCAGTTCAGTGCTTTTTTAAAAAGACTTTAATGTCTTTCACTTGTGCATAAATATCATCAAACTATAGGGGCACCTGGGTGGCTCCGTGGATTGAGTGTCTGACTCTTAATTTCAGCTCAGGTCGCGATTTCAGGGTGGTGGGATTGAGCCCCACGTCAGGCTCCATGCTCAGTGTGGAGTCTGCTTGAGATTCTCTCTCCTCCCTCTGTTCCTACTCCCACTCACCTACATTCTCTCGAAGCCAACGAGCTTCAGCTTTATTTTTTATCTTAATTTTTTAATGTTTTAATTTTTAAGTAACCTCTATATGCACCATAGGGCTCGAACTCACAACCCTAAGACCAAGAGTTCCATGTTCCACTGACTGAGCCAGCTAGGTGCCCCTATTTTTTTATTCTTAAAAGATTTTGGTGTCCAGATATTAATATTAATCAACTCTAGGAGGTGGTGGTATACAGATACCCGATCCTAATAATCTTTACTTTTTTATTCTCTTTATCTTCCTGTTTAATAAAATGTAAAATTTTAAGGAAAAGCAAAACCCCATTGAGCTCAGTTGCAGTCAATTATAGATGTGCCAACCATGAATGGAGCAGTTATTATCAGAGTGAAACAAATATAGACTCAAAGGATAGAAACTCACATCTGACCCTTTGTGTAAGGTCCTTCTGCTGAATTCTTGGATGAGAATGAATCAGACTCCCCCAGACACAAACCTCCTGGTGTGGCTGTTGATAACTTGTGGTTGCCACCCCCATGGACTGGATTTTCCCTTTCGTTGCTGTGTGCTGGCTTGCCCTCTCTGGAATCCCTCCTCCCTGTGTTTTCGGCATAATCAACATGACAGTTTTTGATAAAAATATATATATATATATTTTCCTGCTCTCCTACATGAGATTTGGGAATATAGACTAAATACAGAGAGGTAATTATAAGTAAGGCTCTGCCCTAGTTAATCAATTCATCTTGATTCAGTTGAACAGGCTTGTCAGGCCTTTGTTCTGACATCAGATGCCTCTCCCCAGCTCTTGTCTGCAGTCCAAGCACAGCCTCTATTCCCTTGGACATTGCACAGGTGAGAGCTTCCTTTCCAGGAAGACCTTTCTCCAGGCAGTTATTAGACACTCTGGTCTCCTACTCAGAGCCCTCGGCTTGATTAGTGTCCCCATTGTCTGAGCACATGCTAGGACAAACTCAACCACTGCCCTGGATTTCTGAACTTTTTGTCCTGAGCCAGTTCATGTATTTACTCTCTTCTGGTCAGCTTTCCAGCTCTGAAGTTGGAAAATACTCATCCTGTTTTATGGGTGGCTGGCTGGCAGAGATCTTTACGTATTTAGGAGAGGCTTATAGTAAAATGACAAACATGCTGGGAACTTTCAAAAGTGTAGATTTTTAAATTTTTTTATTTTTATTTTATTTTATCTATTTATTTTAAAAGATTTTATCTACTTATTCATGAGAGGCAGAGACATAGGCAGAGGGAGAAGCAGGCTTCATGCAGGGACCCCGATGAGGGACTTGATCCCCGGACTCCAAGATCATACCCTGAACCAAAGGCAGACACCCAACCACTGAGCCACCCAGATGCCCCAGAGTTTTGTTTTTTTGTTTTTGTTTTTTTTTTTAATGGAGAAAAGATAAATATAAATATGGAGAAACAATATGTGGGGCTATTGGGTGACCACAAATAAATCAGTTTCTAGTTCACCCTATTAACAAACCATCTTAGTCTCTTTTTAAAAGTTTTTCCCCCTTATTTTTTCTTGGGTTTATCCAAATATTCTACTAGTGTGGTATGGTTGCATGAGTGCAGAAGGGGTGTAGGTGTTGGAACCGGACTGGCCTGGATTCAAGCTCGCCTCACTCAGTCTCTGGGTCTCAGTCTTCTCATATGGAAGATGGGAATAATAATACTGGCATCTATTTTTATATATAGAATTAGAAGGAAAGTCTCTGCTTCTCACCCACTACCAAATCTGTCCACGTTACCCAGCAAGAGTAATCAGCACTGAGACGATGTCCGAACTAATCTGCTCTGAACGGGCAGGGACATGTGAAATCTCTGACTCTGGGACATCAGTTCAGCTGCTCTGGAAAATAAACTTCTTTCGAAATGAACAATTTAAGCGTGAGATTGGTGTTTGGAGTGGATAACTGTTAAGGTTGTTGCAAGTCTGGGATTCCATGATTCAATGAATATAAATTGTTTTCTAGAAAGAAATTAATGTGTTGAGTTAAAGTTGCACCCATTTATACAGAGTCACCAGACTGGACAGAAGTTCCAGTTAGTTTACTGACTTGTTTAAAAAAAAAAACAGGTCTTGCAGCAACAGAGGTTGGACTGCTTCATGGAAAATCTTCTCTGCAGCACTACAAACTGGAAAAGGAATTTAGAAGGACTCCATACGGCCAGCTGCACTTGCCTTCTCTTCTTCAAAGTCTGAGGTTGGCTATATAGTTTATGAAGTATTTTCTCTAGGAGATCTTGAGAATCATTGCTGTGACATCAGGGCTCTCAGCAGACGCATTTCAGGGAAAGGAAGGGAGGAGGCTATCATTATTTGGATTCCAAAAGTAAAATCCTAATAACAGCATCATCCTAGAAAATGCATTTTTGAAATAACTTCCAAAGAGCAAGTAGGTAATGCAATAACAATTTTTATTTGCACCAGAAAGTACTATTTGTGGCCATTATGACTGCATCTCTTCTTAAATATTTCAAAGATGTTAAAATGAGTTTCAAGTAAGAGGAAAACCTAAATGCCAGAAAGAAAAATCGTGACTGATGTCTTTAGCCTGATGTCAAAGCTTTCTATAGGAAAGGGTGGACTTTTGATTTGACTTTTTTTTTTTTTTTTTAGATTTTATGTATTTATTCATGAGAGACACAGAGAAAGGCAGAGACATAGGCAGAGGGAGATGCAGGCTCCCTGTGGGGAGCCTGAATGCCGGACTCGATCCCAGGACCCTGGGATCATGAACTGAGCCCAAGGCAGACACTCAACCACTGAGCCTCCAAGGCACCCTTGATTTTATTTTTTTAAAGATTTTATTTATTTATTCATGAGAGAGAGAGAGAGAGAGAGAGGCAGAGACACAGGCAGAGGGAGAAGCAGGCTCCATGCAGGGAGCCCGATGCAGGACTGGATCCCAGGTCTCCAGGACCACACCCCGGGCCGAAGGCAGGCGCCAAACCGCCAAGCCACCTAGGGATCCCCCTTGATTTGATTTTTAAGCAAGAAAATTATAGCTCACTCTATTGTACTGTAGGTGTGTATTTAAAACACGGTTATGCAACAGCCTTTGATCAGCTGAATCACATTCTGCACATCTTAACACTTGATTACATATAGTGTCATATTTTCTGCTAATTATTCCTTTGAGTGCAATCAGACTACGTTCTCTGTATTCTGGTTTTCAGCACAGGCATACAGTTAGGCTTTAATAAACACTTAACAATTAGCTTTTCAGGAATTTTTATATTCATTTCTGCGTGATTGTCAATTAGTGGGGACTCTATCCCTCTCCTCGCATGAATGTGGTTGTTAATGACAAGTAATCCAATGAACCTCGGGCTGCTATTTAAATGTCTACTGCTCAATTGCATTAAATAGTTTATGTCTTAGGATTCTGGGGATGTGGAAATTTGAATTTCCCTAAATCAGGGGAAATTGTGGAAAAACACTCGGGGGCTAAGACCATGGAAATGAGATATGTAGGGTACAAATCAGAAGGAAAAACACAGGTGTGCCTGGGTGACTCTGTCGGTTAAGCGGGTTAAGCCTCTGCCTTCAGCTCGGGTCATGATCTCCAGGTCCTGGGACTGAGCCCCGCATCGGGCTCCTTGCTCAGTGGGGAGATGCTTCTCCCTCTGCCGCTCCCCTCCTCTTGTGCTCTCTCACTCTCTCTCAAATAAAGAAATAAATTCTTAAAAATCTTTAAAAAAAAAAAAAGAAGGAAAAACAGATTTTGTCATGCATGAGAAAAGAAAAAGGTCTTTTTGGGTAAAACAGAAGCAGTCACTAACATTAAAATCATGATCTTCAATTGACAAATGCAGCTGTATCCTTAGATCTTGCACCTTTGGACATTACCCAGGTCATCATGGTCCAGCGTTGAGGTAGGGAGAATGGCCCTATCCAATAAATTGCAACTTTCACTCCCCAACTCCAGGGTGATTTGGAGAGTTACTCTCTTAAGCAAGACTCAGGCTGTCACCACCCACCTGACAAAGCAGGGGGAGGATCAGAGAACCCCCCAGGGGGAGGGGGAGATGGTGCTCCCACTTCCTTTTTTTAAAAAGATTTTATTTATTTATTCATGAGAGACAGAGAGAGAGGCAGACACATAGGCAGAGGGAGAAGCAGGTTCCTCGCAGGGAGCCCGATGTGGGACTCGATCCCCAGACCCAGGATCATGCCCTGAGCTGAAGGCAGACGCTCAACTGCTGAGCCACCCAGGCAACTCCTCACTTCTGATCCATTAAAGGGCACTGGGTGTCCTGGGTGGGCGACCGTCTGGAGCATTGCACATGGGTGGACAAGAAGGGGAGCTCTGAAGGATGGTGCCAGGGCTCCTAAAGCCCCGTACAGCCACTTGTCCAACTCCACACTTGGGGCAAGTTATTGGGCCTCACTAAGCCTTAGTTTCTTCATCCATCAGATGTGATAACATTCATCTCACAGGGTTTTCTCCGATCGAGTGACACCCATGAGGGCATTTAGCATAGTGCTAAATAAAATAAGCAACACAAGAGAAAGACTAGCAATTGTTTTTAAAGTATTCTGATTTTATGCATCATTCCTGAAGTATTATTATCCTATTTTTCCTATTTCTTTTCAAGGACAGTTTCAAAAAACAAGGAGCATAGCTATAGTTATTAATGTGATGTAGTTTCCTGTGGGTCGGACCTGGTTCTGGGAGGGGCAAGGCCCCCTCTATGTCCTTATGGCTTGCCGCTGCCTACGGATTCCTCTTCCTCAGCTCCAGTGTAGGAAGGGGGTCCGATGTAATTAACATCTGCTGTCACTTGCTCCTCTGATTGTTTACGGTTTTCTGTTGTCTAATGACTACATGTCTGGGACTCCTATTTTTAACATTTACAACCTGACAGATGACAGCTCTTGGGTTAGAATTGTTCATTAAAAATAGGATTCTCAACAGGTAGCTGTTAGAAACAGAAAGGAGGCTGACTTAGGGAAGGTCACCTGATAATAGTGATTATTTTGACATAGCTGGAAAACAGTAGAACAGAGAGGAACAGAAAATGCCCGGTCAACACCAGTGCTCTCGGTCAAGGGAACTTGACAGTTATGCAACAGACAGACGCAGCGGTGGCAGTGCCAAGAATCTGCTTCAATCTGCCTGCACCCTGTTCTGAAACTGAGTGACCTTCTTGGAAGTGGGTGAATTTACCCTGCTATTTCTGGCCGCAGTTCCGGTTCTCAGGCTCTTTATTCTACCAGTGGCACTTCTAAAGTAAGAAATATGTTGTCTGCTTGATACCAAGCCCTTGGTGCCAAACACATTCTTTTAATGATGTAGGGGGAAAGTCCTGCACAAATTGGACAACAAACTATAACTATAAGGAAAGAGAATATAACCCTTTCTTAGCTCTTCTTGGGGAACTCACCTGGCTTGAAGCTGATGCACCATGTTTTTCTAGAATGAGAAAGAATATATATATATACATGTGTGTGTGTGTGTATGTGTGTGTATGCACACACATATATAGAAAAGATATATATGTATGTATGTCTGCACTTTCTATATATTTATATGGAAATGACATATATAAACACGTTTTATACATACATATAGAAAGGATATATGTACACACATGTACATACATGTGCATATATATACATAGGTACATCATATTTAATAATCCTGCAACCTATGCTTTTCTAACTATTTTATATAATGTCTGAATTGACTATAAGGAAGAAGCATTTGTGAAGATATTAGAAATATTGTCATTTGAAAACAATTTAAAGTCGGAGAAGGACAAACATTATATGGTCTCATTCATTTGGGGAATATAAAAAATAGTGAAAGGGAATAAAGGGGAAAGGGGAAAAATGAGTGGGAAATATCAGAAAGGGAGACAAAACATGAAAGACCCCTAACTCTGGGAAACGGACTAGGGGTGGTGGAAGGGGAGGTGGGCGGGGGGTGGGGGTGACTGGGTGGCGGGCACTGAGGTGGGCACTTGACGGGATGAGCACTGGGTGTTGTTCTATATGTTGGCAAATTGAACACCAATAAAAAATAAATTTATTAAAAAAAGAAAAGAAAACAATCTAAGGAAACTAGAAATGACTATTTCTTTCCCCAACGTTTGTCCCCTCCCCATCGTGATTCTCTCACTTGTTTTTTTGTGGTTTTGTTGGTGCTATTAGAGTGTTTTCACTTTTCACTTTTCCTTAGAGGTGGGCCAACTATTCCCACATCTCCATATCTAGCCCTAGGCTGAGCCACAAATCCATTTTCTTAGCTGCTTGGTGGGTATCTCTCCCTGGGTGTCCCCGTCAAACTCAAGAAGCTCAAACCACACATCTAGCTCTGTTTATTTGAACTATTTGAACTCCGCCCTCCCCCCCTGCTGCTCCTACCCCCCCCCCCCATACCCGCCAAGAGGCTCTTCTTCCTTTCTGCAATTTATGGCCTTGTCTCGTCATTGAGACTCACTGAACTTATATCCCTTTCTCCAGTTCTTTCTCCACCAGTCCATCCTCCCTGTTCTGGTGGAGTGCGTGCAATGGAACTCAAGCCTGAGTTGGTCATTCTTTTACATGAAAGTTTCAGTGACACTCTCCACTCTTCAGAATGAAGTCTAGAATTCTTGGGCAGACTTATAGACTCCTTCCCAGTCTAGCCTTTGCCCGTGTGCCGTGTATCCTCTCCCACTGTGCTCGCCTTGGTGGCCTTAGGTTCCAGCCATGCAAATGTTCTTGCCGCTTTTGGGATCCAGCCTATTCTTTCTTACCTCCATGACTTTGGAAAGTTCTCTCCTCTGCTTGGAATGCCCTTTCCAACTTGGCAAAAACCACTCATCAACCAAGTTCCAGCTTAACTTGAAGCCTTTTGGTGATGCTTTCTTTGATTGTCCCTGCCCATTTGGGGATCTATTCCCTCTTGGAGGGGGGGTCTCATGGTAAACCCTGCATAATTCAGTTGGAGACTGACATTATCCACTTATGCTACGAGGAGCCAGGATTGGCAAGTGTGTGTTTTCATTACATCATGTAGTACCTGGCTTCTAGCTGAGGCTCAATACATATTTCTGGAGAAAAAATATAAATCAATTAACTCTTTAAAAACCTCTTTATTTTATTTTTTATTTATGATAGTCATACACAGAGAGAGAGAGAGAGAGGCAGAGACACAGGCAGAGGGAGAAGCAGGCTCCATGCACTGGGAGCCCGACGTGGGATTCGATCCCAGGTATCCAGGATCGCGCCCTGGGCCAAAGGCAGGTGCCAAACCGCTGCGCCACCCAGGGATCCCTATTTTATTTTTAAAAGACTTTGTTTAATCATGAGAGACACAGAGAGAGAGAGGCAGAGACATAAGCCGAGGGAAAAGCAAGCTCTCTACGAGGAACCCGATGTGGGACTCAATTCCAGGACCCCAGGATCACGAACTGAACTGAAGGCAGATGCATAACCACCGAGGCACCCAGGTGCCCCTAAAGGCCCCTTTAAAGAGGCACCTGGGTGGCTCAGTAGTGAGCATCTGCCTTTGGCTCAGGTCGTGATTCCGGGGTCCTGAGATGGAGTCCCACATCGGGATTCCCGCAGGGAGCCTGCTTCTCCCTCTGCCTATGTCTCTGCCTCTCTCTGTGTGTCTCTCATGAATAAATAAATAAAATATTTTTTAAAACACTTTAAAATCATTGAATTTTCCTTCAAAGAGAGGTTGAACTTTCAGGTTTAACATTTCATGGTTAAATGTAAGGTAGTTACCAGTAATCAGTGCTAGAAAAAAGTCTTTGCTGCTACCTTGTTCAACCAGCAGTCTTTTTAGAAATTCAATATTGTGGTTAAGAGACAGAAAATTGCTCCCCCAAACTTACTGGAGGCAGAGGGCACTAGAAGCCATGCCAGTCCCAATCCCCAGTTCAAGGGCCTTTTTATCTCGTGCCTCCATTGGAAGTACCCAGAATAGGAATTTTTCATAATTCTCTCGTGTCATGGATTTAACCTGCCATGTGAATGTGGGTAATTCTACAGGTCAGACAAACTGCTCGTTTATATAAATAAATACTGAAACAAAAACGCTTGTACTTGACCCTTAGGCAATAAATCAGGTTGAAAATGAAGCCGTTAAAAATGTCAGCAGCTCTGCCCAGGAGAGGTAATAGAAGTCACCATAGGAAAGAGAGGACACAAGTAGTAAAAAAGAGAATTTAGGCTTGGCTAAGTTCAGATCATCAAATAAACTTTGGGCCACCTGAAAATCTGAAAATTCTATCTTTTAGCCTGAAAATCTGTTTGTGGGACTCTCGTACCAGTCTCTCCCTTGGGATTCCATGTTTTTCTTCTGAACAGGTCAGGCTCAGGATTCCACAGGAAAGACTCTCTCAACATCCTGAAAGCCCCTCCTAGGTCCTCCCAGAAGATAAGGGGTAAGTGAAAACAAAACAAAGGAATTGCGTCCTTTTTCATCCTTAGAAAGTAAATTGAATTAGAATCTGGGACTACGAATTTACTTACATCATTCAAAAAACTGGTTGATATGTATTGAAGACCAAGTCATTCTCATTTAACAGATGAGGAAGTGAGTTTGAAGAGGTAAATCACTGGCCTAGGGTCAAAGATCAAGTGACAGCAAACTTAGGACCCAGGTCTGTTGCCATGGTAACTGCTCTGCTCTGCTGCTGCTTCGTTCTGAGGGGTGAAAAGATTCGGGAGTTTTATTGTGGCTGGATTCATTTGTTCCAGAACAAGTGGAACCCAGTCCAATTGCAGCTGGTGGGAGGGATTCTGGAAGGCAGGATGGAAGACCTGGGTGGTTCGGGTTCTGGCCGACATTCCCCATCTAGAAGTGAGTTTTTAGTGGGAATGGTGGTGCGACTCTGGGAGAAAATAAAGGACTTAGTAGGTGCAGGCACTGGGTGGGCTTGTGCTTAATGGATGACCATAGTACCTCTGAGAGCTATGACCCACCCCCCCCAACACCAAACATAACAGAACTCTTTGAACCTGGAACTGAGACCAGCCATGTCAGTATGAGCTATTTGTTCCAGGAAACCTTCCCTTGGGAATGATAAGACTATAAACCAATAAATAACTGCACAGTTTGCTGCAGGAAATCCTGCAGATCAGTTTACCAGAGGCAAGAGGCAAACAAATGGCATTGCTTTTCAAATGGCAGTTTACTCGTCAAGACTTTCTTCAATCCCCTTGCTGTGCTATGCCCACCCACCACAGACGTGATACTACAACTCTGCCCATCTCACTCAGCTCCACCTTCAAAGAGTTGCTGTAAATCACCGTGACCAGTTCTGAATACCCTATAAATATCCATGTTGACATTCCCTTTGGAGACGCTGCTAAGACTTTGTTGAGATGGTGTTCTCCTTTATCGCAGTAAGTTCTAATAAATTTGGCTTTGCTGTATCAACAAATCATCTGGGGACTTTCAGGGGAGTACAGTATTGAGGACTTTCCACCCCCTTTTATTGATGTGGAAACTGAGGTTCAGAGACACTAAGTAACTGTACTTTAGTAACACAGCCAATACATCCACAGAACCAGATTCAAATCTGGTTGTCTGCTTTCCAAGACCAGGTTACCATGGAAGCCTCGACTTCCTCATCTGTGAAATGAGGGAATCACATTGGCTCATGAAGATTAAGATTCTTCTCTGCTTGCTTTCAACTTTGATAAAAATAAATTTAACTATTTTTAAAACCAGAATAAATTTTCTTCCCTTCTCTTTCCCTTTTGTTGGAATATTCCCCGCAATTTTTGTTTTACATGGTTTTGTCTATCTAAATACATTGCAAACCTAGTAGAAAAGGACCCTATTGAATTTTTTTTTTATTGTGGTAAAAAACATGTAACCTAAAATTCACCATTTTAACCATTCCCAGGTGTGCAATTCAGTGGCATTTAATACATTTAAAAAGGTGGTGTAGGGGTGCTTGCCTGGCTCAGTTGGTAGAGTGTGTGACTCTTGATCTCGCGGTTGTGGGTTTCAGCCCCATCCTGGATGTAGAGATTACTTTAAAGAAGTACAAAGCATGGATTCCTGGATGGCTCAGTCAGCCGAGTGCCTTACTCTGGGTTTTGGATCAGGTCATGACCTCGTAGTCATGAGATTGGCTGTGGCACTGTGGGGAGTCTGCTTGGGATTCTTTCTCTTCCTCTGCCCCTTCAACCCCCCTCAAACCCTCAAATAAATAAATAAATCTTTAAAAATAGTCCAAAACATTGCTGAGAGAAATTAAATACAATTTTTTAAAAAGGTTGTGCTACCATCACTGTTTTCCAGGTCCAGAACAATCTCATCACCCCAAAAGGAAACCCCAAATACATTAAACGTTCTCCATACCCCCCTCCCTCTTGGCCTCTGGCCACCACTCGCCTCTATTCCATCTTTGTGGATTTACCTATTCTGGATAGTTCATATAAAAAGAATCATGCAATATGTGGCTTTTGTGTCTGTTTTTTTCACTTAGCATAATGTTTTTAAGCTCCTATCACATTTCGTGTTTCGTAATGGTCATGGTATATTTTTGACACTGAGTAGCAGCAAAGGAACAAACCAGTTACATTAATCTCTATGATTGAGGGTTTTTGTCCTACTGGGGGAGGAGAAGTGGTCCCCAAGGGTAACAATGTGAAGGAAAACCTTCCATACCCCGTGGCCACTTGGCCTAAGGAGAACTCTCCATCATTCTCTGCAGGCTCAGGGCTAAGCCTGATAAGGAGAGTGTGTGTGGGAAGGGTGAGGAACCAGTCACCTGGCTTTGGGGTGCTTTTGTTGACCTACCTGTTCTTTTCCTGCATAATCTTTGTATGCTCATGAAGACAGTGTGTCAAGTGGTTGGATAGCGCCTAGCAACAGGGTGAGATTTCAGTTGGGATCCAGCTTGCCCTTAGGACAGTTCATATTTAATTTCACCAGCCTAAATGGAGAGAGGCTGCACAGGGAAGCTTTTCTGTCCACACCTGGCAAGGAACCATTGCTCTCTCAACTTCCCGTGCAAAAGGAAGTCAGTCTTTGCAATGTGATCACAGAGTTAGTTCATGCATTCCTTCTGCAGGTGTGCCAAGGTGCTGGTGTTCGTGAGCAAGTCTCTTTGAGACGCTTAGATTGAAAAGGATGCTTTTCATGAACCATAAGGAAGGGTATACTGCAGCCCTCCCAGAATCCTCTATCAGACTCCTAAAAACATCAAAAAGAAGAAATGGTGTGCCTGCTACTGACAAATCTAAATCATGATTTGATGCCAGGCACTAATATAAATCTTTTCTCCAGTGACAGTGCAACACTTAGAAAATTTACTTCATCATTTCCTTTCCCAGTTAACGTCAAATTGAAAATTGATGCTTGATACATTTACTAGCAGAAAATGTTATGTCTTTCCATAGAGGACCTCTTTTCTGTTTTTCTTTCCCCTGAGTTATGGATGATAGGGGATGTTAAAATACACAAAGGAAAACTAAAAATGCCATTATGCTTCCTTTTCTTAACCTTTAAGGTAAAGACAAGGGGTCACAATGAGTTTAAAAGATTTTATCTTATAAATATTGCATCGAGAATCATAAGTTGAGATAAATGTCACAGAAGCCACTGAAACATATGACCACAGTTAATTTATGAGGCAACCTAAAGAAGCTCAGGGTACTAAGATTGCTGTGAAACGATAAAACATTAGCTTTCTGGGATCCCTGGATGGCTCAGCCATTTAGCGCCTGCCTTCAGCCCAGGGCATGATCCTGGAGCCCCAGGATTGAGTCCCACATCAGGCTCCTTGCATGGAGCCTGCTTCTTCCTCTGCCTGTGCCTCTGCCTGTGTCTCTGCCTCTCTCTCTCTCTGTGTCTCTCATGAATAAATAAATAAAATCTAAAAAAATAAAAATAAAAAAACACATTAGCTTTCTTTTCTTTTTAAATTTATTTATTCATGATAGTCACATGGAGAGAGAGAGAGAGGCAGAGACACAGGCAGAGGGAGAAGCAGGCTCCAAGCACCGGGAGCCCGATGTGGGATTCGATCCCGGGTCTCCAGGATCGCGCCCTGGGCCAAAGGCAGGCGCCAAACCGCTGCGCCACCCAGGGATCCCTAGCTTTCTTTTCAAACATGGCAAGTATCTAAGGGAGGAATGCTTAACCAGAGGTCAAAAGACCCCTTGACAGTGACTGTGACACTTTTCACTTTTTACTATGTGCGTCTTTCTGGGTGAAGATCATAACATTTTTTTTTTCCTTTTTTCTTTTGTAATCTCAAAGGGGCTCATGGATAAGAAGGTTCTTTGTTCTAAGAGGTAGTCAGACTACAGTGATTCTTAAGGTCTATTCCAGTCCCGAGATTCCTTGGAATCAGCCATGTATTCATCAAGGATGCTTTCCTAGTACGCACATGTAGACATGTAGATAAGCAGACAAACAGAAGATTGGCTATGTGATGATATATTGTTATTGTTTTCAAGAAACTGCTCATCAATCACCTTCATGCCTTTGGCCATTCTTTTTTATTTTTTTAAGGAGGTTCCATGCCCAAGGTGAGGCTCAAACTCATGACCTTGAGAACAAGAGTTGCGTGCTCTACCAATTGAGCCAGCCAAGTGTCCCTGCCTTTCTTAATCTCTGCTAATAGAAAGCAGCCTTAGTTATTTAAAATCTTCCTGCAGGGGTCCAGACTCTTGACTTCAGCTCAGGTCATGATCTCAGGGTCCTGAGATGGAGCCCTGAGTTAGACTTCACACTCAGCGGGGACTCTACTTGAGATTCTCTACCTCTCTCTCTCTGCCCCTTTCTCCTCTCCCCACTCACACACTCTAACTCTCTCTCTCTCAAATAAATAAATAAAATCTTTAAAATCTCCCTGCAATTGCCACTGCCTCAATAACTGTGTTTATTCCCCCTCTTACAAGTATGTATTGAATAGTATTACTCATAACTTAATTGATTTAACATATTTAGTAGGTCTAAAGATGTTTCATTGCCTGCCCTGAAAAATAGATGCCATTCTACAAGGGAACATTTCATATTACAGGTCCACAGTTTCTCATTCTTGATTCCCTAATCCAGAAAGTTCTGAGGATAGAGCTTTTCCATAAATCATTTGAGAGTAAATGTGACCTGACTTGGACTCATTTGGCAGCAAACCTGACCTGAACTAGTGAGAGTCTATTTATAGTCATTATTTATCCACTTAGTATGAATAATCAAACATTTCACTGCAGAGACTTTAATGTTTGATTATAAAATTCTGATCTGGACTCTGCTTAGGGTATTATGTAATATATAGTGTATGCATGTATGCATCATACTTGCCTTCCTAAAACTCAAAAATTCTCAAGAGGTCCAAAGCACTTCTGACCTCACAGAGCCTCAAATAAGGGTTTGTGGATTTATACCAGATATTTTGTCTAATCTCACTCTATCATCTATCTATCTATCTATCTATCTATCTATCATCTATCTATCATCTGTCTATACCTAATCCATCTATCATCTATCTAATCTACCTATATCAGTAAATGAAATGGAAACAATGCTATTTCTGTTCTCAAGACTAATAGAATCAAATACCTGGGTTCCCATAATGTAGAAACAGAAAACAGGAGCTTTTCTAGTGGGGAATATGCTTTAATCTTAATGTCATTGGGGAGCCAGCAAAATATCCTCTCCACTCCCACCCTCATGAACTCAGAAATAATAAGTGAAAGCAGAGATATAGTCTTTGTAAAAAGCCAGATCAGTAAGACTTGACAGTGACCTGCTTAAGTATCTTCACTTTTACAAAGGAAGATGTATCTGTTGGAAGGTAGAGGCCTTGGTGATAGCAAAAGGTGAGAAAGAGTCAAATGTAGGCAGGTTTCCATCCAAGCCCTATCGAGGAGAGAAAGGAGAATAGGTCTTTAAGCCAGTAGATTTCCAATATTCCAGCCCACTATAGAAATGGATGCATTGATAAATTTTAGCCTAATGCCCTTAACATTAAATTTTACAACCAGCTTCCCTTGTTCTGACCCCATACTTCCTAAGTAGTCTTTTGATTATAATTATCTTCCCTGGGCATAGAGAGAGAACATCTGATCATGCTCAGGGAGGTGTCATAGGCTTTGTGACAGTTGCATTGGAAATTATTAAACTGGCTTTCTGATTTTATGTATCAATCTCAGGAGCTGACCTAGAGAAATGCATTTTTGTCAAATAAGTTTCTGAGTATTTAGGGCTGAGGGTCTGTAAATGGGGGTCACCTCATGGTAGGCTCTGCATTGCTGCCCACATTCCTAGTCTAAAGCCTCAGCACCAAGTCTCTCACAAACAATAATCCTGCTATGGTAATACAAATATAATGCTATTTAAATGAACTCTGCAATATTCAGTACATACATACATACATAAACAAAGAACACCAGCTAAAGTCCCAATGCTTTGTCAAAAGGCAAGAATCCATATAATTTCCCTTGAAATAGCTAAGGATTCAACATGAACTCTATTTCTTGTGTTAAGATGGTAAGACAATGATTGTGAATCTGTTTCAAGTGGAAATGCCCTGAATGGGAGATGCAAACTTTGAGAGAACTATGATGTTTGTTTGCTCCAAATACATTTTTTAGGGATATAATGTCATATCTTACAGGATTGAAATGCAGACAGAAAATTTAAAACAAATCTGTGTGTTGACAAAGTAGGATCCGATTGATTCTCTTAGCTATGTTGATTGTTAGGATCCAGGGAGACCACTAGAGTAGGGAAAGGGACTTTTTTCTCTTGAAGTCCAGCAAGAAAAATGGCTATAGATCTCTCAGTTAGAAAGGAGAAAATCCCATTTAGGAAAGAATACACTACGTGACAAGTAAATCAACTATTTTGCCCCCTGACAACTGAACCTAGAGCCTAGAACATGTCGTTCTGAGTTAATAGTTTTAGTGAAATGCCTATTTTTAAAGAATGATAATATACAGTATACCACCCTCATACTCATTGAATATATGTTGCCAAGGTACATAATTCCAGCAATCTATGTGCATTTCTAGAAATAAATTCATTTCTTAGAAGTGTTTGGGAAATAACCCCATTGTTTCCTGTGACACTAGCAGAGCTTGTTTCCTATGCATGTCAGTTTGAGGTTTGGCACCTTTTTTTTTTTTTTTTTTAAATGATGGTGATATTTTTTTTAAATTTTATTTATTTATTTATGATAGTCACACAGTGAGAGAGAGAGGGGCAGAGACACAGGCAGAGAGAGAAGCAGGCTCCACGCACCGGGAGCCCGATGTGGGATTCGATCCCGGGTCTCCAGGATCGCGCCCTGGGCCAAAGGCAGGCGCCAAACCGCTGCGCCACCCAGGGATCCCTGGCACCTTTCTTATAAAAAGTATTCTTTATGTCTGTAGGAAAAATCTGAATTTACAAAAGAAATAGAGGGTCACATCAGATTTTCTTGTGGTGCACAGGTCTAGGTAGGCCTGTTATCACTATGTGCCTGGATTGCTACAGAAGCCAGAGAACTTGGCTCTTTGGTTCTAGTTAGATTGTCAATGAATGTTCTGAGTGCATAACCTGTGCCAGGCAACATGCTGAGCATTGGAGAGTTCAAGATAAGAAGACAAGGCCTTTATCCTACAATAGTCTCTAGACAAAAGTTTGGTGCATGGATAGGAGATAGACTTAGGAGTCGGGTGCCTAGACTTGATTAAAACTCCTCACCTGTTGCCTTGAACCAATTACCTGAACTCTGATGCCTTACCTCTGCTGAGGGCATGATCTTTCGGCATTTTCTGGGCCCTCAGTCCTGTGCACATAGAAACTTGATTGGCAAAAAAGCAGTTCTCTGGGTCAGCCCCTGAGGTTGAGATACAAAAACCAGAAAGCAAATTTAATAATGAACTCGTATCTATTATAGGAGATTAAGCAAATCTTAGTTTTTTGATTTGGAAAATGTCATCATTGATGATTATGAGGGTTAAGACATTACATCCACCTATCATCCCTTTTTAAAAAAGAAAAAAGATTTTATTTATTTATTCATGAGAGACAGCAGAGACATAGGCAGAGGGAGAAACAGGCTCCCTGAAGGGGGCCTGATGTGGGACTCGATCCCAGGACCCCGGGATCATGACCTGAGCCAAAGGCAGACATTCAATCACTGAGCCGCCGAGGTGCCCCCACCATCATGCCTCTGATGCCAGGTTACCTAAGACACTGTTTTTCTCATGACACTCTTGCTCATAAATCTCCATGCTTTCAGGAAGGTTAGAGTTCATCACTTTTGCATTAGCTTTCTGATCCATTACCAAATGACTTTTCCAACTTCATCTTCTAATTACTCCAACCACAGAAACTGCCTACAGTTGGCATTTGTTTGAAAATTCATCTCGACACACATACCTCTGTGGTATGTGCTCCTGCAGTTCTTTCCCTCTTGTAACTTCTCATGGAATGACTTTTCACATCATTTTATCCTCTTATCCAAGACCCTCATCAGATATGCCACCCCTCCACCCATTCCCTTCTCTGAACTCGGTAGCTGAAATATCAATTTGGCACCTACTGGCCATATTTGGCACCCACTGGCTATTGAACACTTGAAATGTGGAGAGTCCCAGTGAAGATGGGCTATAGATGCAGCCTACACATCCGATTTTTAAAAATGTATCTGATTAAATTGTTTTATATCAATTACATGTCGAAATGATAATGCTAAATTCGCCTGTTTATTTTTACTTTTTAAAAAAATGTAAAGGTGCCTGGGTGGCTCAGTCAGTTAAACCACTGACTCTCGGTTTTGACTTGGATTGTGATCTTGGGGTCATGAGATCAAGCCCTGAATCTGACTCTGTGTTCAGTGTGGAGTCTGCTTGTTTTCCTGCCTCTGTTCCTCCCCAGCTTGTGTACTCACTCTCTCTCTCAAATAAATAAATGAATAAGTAAGTAAGTAGATAAATAAATAAATAAATAAATAAATAAATAAATAAATAAAATCTTTTTAAAAAATTTTAAAATGTGGCGCTAGAGGAAGTAAAATTAAATATAGAGCTTGCATTATATTTCTATTGGCTAGTGCTGGTCTAGAGCCCTTGCTTTTGCCTGAGTTTCTGGCACTCAACCATGCCTGCCTCATTCTTTGTCTCTTTTCCCATGTGGAGGTCTAATCTCTCCAGCCAGAGTGCCTTGGGGACAAGCTCAGAGTCTTAGACTGGTTGTATCCCATATAGCAAGCTCACTCAGTGCATAGTACCCTCAATCTTTTAAGAACGGTTGAACATATGAGTCACATCTCACATCCCAAAGACTCATCACAGAAATCCTCTAAATAGCTCAGGTGTCTCCTGAGCACAACTAATGTGAGAAAATTAATTTATCCGTATAGGCATAGTCATACTCAAAAGCTTTGAAGAGAGTTGTAAACGTTTGCCTTTTGAGGAGGGAGTTTTCTTGGTTGCCCCTTTGGAGAAACATTTATATTGCCTGTTTTGTTCTGTGTTCACAAGGATGTTTCATGCAGGGACTATAAGGACGTATTAATTTTCATATTACACTTTGTCGCTTTGTATGATATTTTTTCCAGATCTTCAGAATTTTGTGGCTCTGGTGACATTGAAAAAAATTAATGGCACGATTCTAGGAAGGATGATATGTTGATGCCACCAGACCAGGTGCCACACATAACAATGTACTGTGCTGCATTTCATTCTAGCTTCCAGCCAGGAGGAATGCCTGTAGCTGGGATGAGTCCCACTTAAAAAACAGGAAGAATGACAAGCAGCCTGGGTGGCTCAGCAGTTTAAGTGCCTGCCTTTGGCCCAGGGTATGATCCTGGAGACCCGGGATCACGTCAGGCTTCCTGTATGGAGCCTGTTTCTCCCTCTGCCTGTGTCTTTGCCTCTTTCTCTGTCTCTCATGAATAAATGAATTTTTAAAATCTTAAAAAAAAAAAAACACAAAAAACCCAGGAAGAATGAAAGAATTTGAAGTGGTTTGTATGAATACATGGAAATAGTGCATAGAAAGCTGGCGGGGGGCGGGGGGGGGTGTCATTATTTTTCATGAATATCATCAGAAGGATTTTTATACAGAAAATGGTGGATCGATCAGTCATCCTTTGTGAGATGGTATGGGGATCAGTCACAAGTCAAAACAGCAAGAGGGATTTGTGTTAACTACAAAGGAAACATTTGCTGATAGGACAGGCTATAAAATGGTTGGGTAAGTCTTTAAGTCTTAAGCTGAATTCCATCAATTTCAGTGGTCTGTGCTGATGGTTGTATAGACTTGCTTGAGTAAAACAGTATTGTTTACTAGACATATCAAGGTCCTTCCCCACCAAAGAGACTGGAGTTTTTCTTAGTGACTCAGTTTTACTTAAGTATACCTATTTTAAGAGAAAAAAATTATTTCAGGGTGGATAACAGAATCATTTAAGCACAAGGAATTCTTTAAGAGGAGCTTCTTACTAAAATGTAATACCTCTAATGGCTTTAGAAAACTCCCTGGAGTGGCAGAAAATGTCATTGGAACATCTATTCGTGTTTACTTTTTAAAAGCATTTTTAACAAGGACATTAAGATGGTAGGTGAATTCCTCCAGTTAACGTTAACAGTAAAGTTCCCGTAGGTTTGTCACTGTTAGGTTGGGAAGGAAGAAATCCAATACCCTCCAAGCCACAAAAGAGGTAAACAAAAAGACCAACTCCCATTGCTCTCAGCATTTTTCATCTCTGAATTGCTATGTCCAGAAAAAGAGAACAATCCAGGGAGTCGCTTTTAGCATTTACAACTCAATGCAAAATTGTAGAGGTGAGCAACTTTCCAAATTGACTTACATTTTTTCTCAAAGTGGCTGTGGGTGAAAAATCATTAAACAACCATTTTTTGCTTAGCACACGGCAAACAGGTTTTTTAAGCCGATGTTTAGGGAGGTTATTTTATTTAGCTGAGGTTTCTGCAGAACTTTAAATGTGATAAAAAGCGAAGGACTGTTTGTTTGGATTCATGGGGTATTATACATATATATTTTGCTCTTTTTTGCCTTTCCTTTCACTTAAAAAGAAAAAAAAAAAACACCAACAACCAGGGATTTTGTGGGTGGAGTTGCAAGGAAAGGGAAAAGAAAGGAGGAAGTACTTGAAATGATAGACTTTGCAAAGCAATAAACTCCTATCTCAAAGGGTTTCACAAACAAAGCCTCCTGATCAGGCTTTGTGGGAAGTGAACCTGAGTGGTAGGGAAACCAACCCACTTTCCCAAGGTCACTGGCCCCAGTGGCCAGCCAGAGCAGCCAAAGTCTTTGGACCATCTATTTGAACAAGTGTTTTTTTTTTTTTTCTCTCTCTCCAAGAACAGAAATTTACCCAAGCTCACCTAATAATGACTTGAAAACGGATTTACACATAGTTGAAGGTGGACTAGCTGATGTTATCCTTTGCAATCAGGATACTGAAAGACTGACAAGGTCATTTGGTTAAAAAGTGAAAAGTCAAGAAAAACAGAAAAATAAAGCCTAAGAAAACCCCACACCCTACACTCAACGTGAAGACCTTTTATAGGAAATGTACAAACAATCCTTAAAACATTTTTTTTTCATTTGTAATTATGAGCAATACTGAAATTCTCAGGAAGAAATCTAAACTGAACACATTTAAAATGCATCATCATAGGTTAAGTTTTGTGGCATAAATAGGAAGAAAACAGCTTGATCTTGCTAATACTAATTAACAGCTATGAGCAAGGGAATGTGGAGAGAGTAGAAAGGAATTATAATGAAAGCATTGAGACATGTTGAAAATCAGAGCCTTAGGAAACTGTTCATGAGAAATTAGTGCTGCTATGAAGATAATTTATCTAGAATTAGATGTTCTAGATATTTCAGTTCATTCAAGAAGAACTGAGGAAGTGCTCAAGAGAAGCGCTAAGGGAGTGTGGTGGCTCCCAGACAAGCAGGTACAGAAGGTAGACATGTGTTCAGAGTGATCTTTGCACAACATGCAAGTGAAGGCAAAGGTTTAAAGGGTGTAGACGGTTACTTCCAGTGCTTTCTTGGGTCCTGCTGACAATAATGCAAAGATTATGCTCTCATGATGACGTTATAGCATAAACTTTTCCTTGGGGCTGCTCTGCTCTTCAGAGCAGTTAGATTTGGAAGCCTATTAACTGCTCCGTCAAATGACCAAATCTTATTGATTCAGAAACTATCTCCCTCTTTCCACAAAAGGGTAAAAAGACTCTGCTGAAGGGAAATTAATCCACAAAGCACCTACTAATAGTATTACCACCTCTTTGATTACATTCTCAGGGCTATTTCATTTACTCTTTAAATGAAAGCAAGGTAAAAGTGGGAATTTCGGGAGAGGTGTATGTCTCAGAGAGTAGTCCAGTGGAGTTTGCTTAAAAAATCATTGCAATGTAGCAATGCCATTTAGGACATACTGAATTCCAAATTCTGAGATTCAGGAGCAAGATTCTTGATGGAAATTTAAATAACGTGGAGGGTTATGTGTGAAGGAGAAGAGAGAGAGAAATTAATTTAATTCCATTTGCTGATGTGACTGTAGCACAACTATTTTTAGGTATAATCCAAACAGTGCATATCTTCTCCATTTTGATTAGTAGCAAATTGGCAGGGATTCAAAAGAATTAGTATTTCTCAGCACAATATGCCAGAAATGTACAAAATAAAACTAAATTATCCGTGCCAATGGGTTTAATTTGAATTACTGCGAAGGTTCTTTATTTGTGTTTTTTCCTTCAAAAGAACTAATGAGTCCAGCTTTGTTAAAAAAATTTTTTCTTTTAAAGCTCTACACATATGGCAGCAAAACTTAATTTCCCTTTAGACCCTTGCTTAGAAGCTCTTGCTAAAAACTTGAAATGATAATATCATCCTGATACTTTGGGTGCAGAATTTCCGCCTGACAATTTTACATATTGCCAGAGGAAGTTAGCATGTTCAGAATACGAAATTAAAATAAGCTAGGAGAATGTGCCTCACAAGGAAAGGTTTCACAATAGCCACTTAGAAGTTATTAGTAATTCCCAAAAAGCACTTACTAATAATTCCAGTTCCAAAAAAAGCACCGACCGAAAAAAATAAACTCCATTTGCGAAGTTTTACATAGGCAAGTTTGCCAAAGGATTCACCTATATGCTATACCAATCCCACATTTCTGCACTGAAGAGGGAATTTGTAGATGCTGGAATATCTTGTTACACGCTAGAGAACTTTGCACAATCTGAACATAATTTCCAGTGTAGTGAATCAATGACGTTGGATCACATTGAAGGTCACTGTTTTAATTTTAAGGTTTAAGCCTTTGGAATTTGTTGCACACAAACTCACGGCATGAGGTTGATTTTCTGGATATTCATTGCTGTCCTCTATCCCTTGTGGTGTGTCTTATTTCACCAGATTAAACAGGATCGACAGTTCTCTCGTTGCCATGAGCTGTTGGGAATGACAGCCCCCTGTTTCCTGCATGTCTGTCATAAATCAGTGATTGTCTTCTTCAAAAAAAAAACAAAAAGGAGTTATCATGGGTAGCTGGAAATCACTGACTCGGTCTGTTTCAGAATCCTCATAATCCTCAGGGTACTCAAGGGATCCTAGAAAAATCTTTCTCTATTTCCTACAAATACATACCAACTGGACCCAAGATTAGAGTCGTTTCTTGTAATTCATTCAAGAGCTTAGGCCAAGTAGTTAAACTATACATATTTGTTTATTAAAGTTTAAAGGAGTGTCATGATTTTAAGACCTGAGTTTTGATGGGCCTGGAAATTGGGGCTGGGAAACTGTCTTTTTATTTAGGCACAAAGACTTATCTAAACAAAATAACAATGAGGAAGTCAGGAGAGGGAAACATTACCCTGGCGTTTGAGTGTTTGTCAGATGAAACTGTAGGCGTCGTCTATCAATTTTCTAGTATAAATTAAAATAAAGAAGAACAAAACCCCTAACAAAATGCATCTTACATACTCATGGTGGGGTAAAGGAGGACAAAGTAGGCTCTATCTATTTCTTGGGGAAGGAGTGAGATTTCAACCTGAGATAGATTTTATATTCTCCAAACCAAGTTTCTTTCAGTATTTTTCTTTAAATAAGTTTTGCCATTTTGCCCCTCCCGTCCCTTCCTTCCTTCCTTCCTCCTTTTTTTTTTTTTTTTTCCTGGAGAAAGGGGTTAAACTTCATAGCATCTTTTGTTCATACAACCTTCTGTTGGTCTCCAACACATCTACATCATTAACCTTTCTCAGAAGACTGTCTCCTGGTCTTTAGAATACTCCATCGCAAAAAAAAAAAAAAAAAAGATAATCAATCTTCACTTTCCTTAGCAGGGAATAGTTTCTTCATGCTAAAGCCCAGAAGGAGTCAAAACCTTATAATCCTCCATTTGGTTTATTTACTATACGATCATGAAATATAAAGCTTGTTTAAAAATAAAAAGATAAATACTTAAACTTATTTTGGAGAAGTGTAGAATACCAGGATGCTATTTCACTATACTTTCTTTAGAAACCAATTTTATGGAAAATATCCTATCCATTTGGGCGTCACACTTTTGCTAGGGAGTTAAAATTTTTCACATTTGCTTTTACCTGTGTCCACCACCAAGTTCTGGGAAAATGGTCTATTTAATTACATAAGAGAAAAAAAAAAAGTTTACTTAAAAGCTGTTTTTATAAATTTTTGCTTAAGCATAAAAGCACTTTTCACTCTAAACGGCCACTGGAGAAATCTGCACAGACTGATCATCATCTGTAAGCTGTGATTTTCTACTGGAAAAGAAAAACAAGCTGTGGAAGCCACTTACCTCGCTCTGGCAGGCAACTCATTATTCAAGGAGGTAGTTTTTTTCCCCCTTGCGTTTCTGTGCAAAGTTGCAGTTGATTTACCTGGCTCTATCACTTTTTTTTTTTTTTTTTTAAAGATACACAATCCCAAATGTCACTTCTTAAGTCAAGTGCAGCAGATGGGATCTTGAAAACAACTATAAGTAGTCTAGGATACCTTGAATCCGACTGTGAAAATTTAGGGCAAGTCTGCAGCTCTCAGTAGGTGCATGCCTTATTTGGTCTAGAGGCATTTTGCTATGTTACTGAGTCATGAAAAGCTATTAAAAGAGCTCTATGGGAAACCCAGCCTATATTTTGAACAAAACAAACTGTCTTTTCCATCATCACTGACCCCTTACAGACACACGGCACATAATCTTGATTGTGCTTCATTGGTATTTATTGCACATGGACCAATCCCTCACACAGTAGTTAGTTGCACCAGAGTATAAATACTTGGTAGAACAGACAGAGGAAATACCATTTACACACGAGTGCTAAATTTTACCAGCAGATTCACGTGGGCACTTGGACATAAAAAAATAATAATAAAAATCCTTAAGGTAATTATATTTATAATATGGATACAGTTACAGTACCATGATAAAAGAGTATAAAAATGTATTTTTCCCAATAAATCATTAGCTCAATAACATAACAGACAACAGAAGTAGAGTCTGAATTTTATTTTAGTTTTGTAAGATCTGCCCCCTGCCCCGTTAAAAAATATTTCATTTCTTTTTGTGCAAGTAGTATCTCGTGTGGACTTTACAATTCCTAACACTGTGCAAAAATGGTATTTGGAACAACTCCTTGTTTTGTGTTTTGTTTTTTTTTTTAACGCATGTGTGCAGTAATCTGAACTGTTTCCTTTTGGGGTTTGTTTGTGGGTTTTTTTTTTTTTTTTTTCCTGTCCTGTCTTCAATGGACAGAGTCACATGTCTCAGAGGCTCAGCGCCTGGTCCTCCCAACTGGTATTGATACATAAATAAGCTGTTTAATATAAACAAGTCTTTCTATCTTGCTGTGCAATGTGCACAGTGTGAGGTAGAAACCCCTCAGCCTGACCACCGAGGCGCGCGGGGACAGCAGGTGTGCCCTACAAAAAAGAAAGCAAGGTGAGAGGCTTGTTCCAAGAATAGCTTAAAATTTCTTGAAACGTGACTTTTTTTTTTTTTTTTTTTTTTTTGCATATCCATCCTTTCTTCCCCCTTTGCTTTAAGGACAGGAAAAAATCATTACTCAGAGGAGTTAAAAATGAAATTTCTCTGGAAAGCAAAGGAACTCTGTCCTAGCCGCTGTCATTCCCTCCTGTGCCTCGGACTGCTGGCTCCTGTGCCCCAGCACGGGACGGGAAGCCAAGCCGATAGACCTTGATGCTTCTCCCTTCCGCTGCTACTACCCGGTCCTGGAAGCAAGTGTCACAAACCACCTGGAGGTGGCGGGGGGGTGGAGCGGGGGTGGGGAATAAAGACAACTCCAGAAACCGAAGATGGATGCATCACACGCACACACCAAAGAAAAGGCCGAAGCACACACACGGGGGGCGGGGAGGAAGAGAAGGAAGGAAAGAAAGAAAGTAAAAAAGGAACCCAAGACAGATGTGCAAGCCCCTCTCCCGCGCCTCCCCAAACTCTCCTGCGTGCGCAACGGTCGGGTCCGTGGCTTTTGCGCGTCTGCCTCGGATGAATGCGACGGGGGTGCGCGGGCCCGGGGTTCACCTGCTCTGGGTCTGGAGTAAACACCGATGCGCCCCCCGGGAGGCCGCGCGCCTACACCCGGGACTCCGAGGCGCCCGCGGGGCGGCCCGCGCCGTCCAGGCTGGAGTCGCTGTCGGCCGCCGCCCCGCCGTTGCAGCCGGCCCAGGGCTCCAGCAGGCGCGCGGGCGGCGCGGCCCCGGCCCCGGCGTCGTCCTCGTCGTCGTCGTCGTCGTCGTCGTCCGAGGCGGCCCCGGGGGACGGCGGCGGCCGCGCCCGCGGAGGGTCCCCGGCGGCCCCGTGGCTCCCGCGGGCGGCGCGGCGCGCGCAGCACAGCAGGCGCTGGAAGGCCCTGCGGAAGTCGGGGCTGCGGCAGTAGATGATGGGGTTGAAGGCCGAGTTGGCGTAGCCCAGCCAGTTGAAGAAGACGAAGAGGCGGTCGGGCACCAGGTCGCGGTGGAAGGCCTTGACCACGTTGGCCAGGAAGAAGGGCAGCCAGCACAGCGTGAACACGCCCATGATGATGCCCAGCGTCTTGAGCGCCTTCTGCTCGCGCAGCGCCACGAGGCGCGAGGGCCGCCGCCTGCCGACGCGCCCGTTGGCCAGCGGGGCGGCCGCGGCGGGGCGCGGGGAGCCGGGCGCGGGCGGGGGCGCGGGCGCGGGCGCGGGCGCGGGCGGGGGCGCGGGGGGCCGCGCGGGGCCGCCCAGGAAGCGGCGCTCGCAGCTGTCGATCTTCTTCACCTGCTTCTGCGCCTCGCGGAACACCCGCAGGTACACGAAGGCCATGATGCACAGGGGCACGTAGAAGGAGACGACGGACGAGGCGATGGCGTAGGCCCGGTTGGTGACGAAGTCGCAGCACTTGGGGTCGTTGTAGCAGCGGCGCGCCTCGTCGCCCCCGGCCCGCCACCAGTGCATGAGGATGGGCAGGAAGGACACGAGCGCCGAGATGGCCCACACGGTGCACACGAGGGCCCGCGCGCGCGCGCGCGTCAGCAGGCTCTGGTAGCGGAAGGGCGCGGTGATGGCCAGGTAGCGGTCCAGCGCGATGACACACAGGGTCTCGATGCTGGCCGTCACGCACAGCACGTCCACCGAGGTCCAGAGCTCGCACAGGAAGGAGCCGTACTCCCAGCGGCCCCGCATGACGATCGTGGCCCCGAAGGGCACCACCAGCAGCCCCATGACCAGGTCGGCGCTGGCCAGGGACATGATGAACAGGTTGGTGAGCGTCTGCAGCCGCGGCGTCTTGGCGATGGCCGCGATCACCAGCACGTTGCCCGCCACGATGAGCAGCACGATGAGCGCCATCAGCAGCCCGATGCCCGCCGTCCACTGCTGCGACAGCGGCGCGGGGCCCTCGCTGGTCGGGGCCAGCGGCGAGGCGGACGGCGACGCGGGCACCAGCAGCCTCGCCGCCGTGGCCGCGCCGTCGGGGAGCGGCGCGGCCGACGACAGGTTGCAGGGCTCCGAGGCGCCCAGGGCCAGCGCCCCCGCGCCCATGCCGAGCTGCGGAGGCCGGGGGCGGGGGGTGTGGCGGGCTGGGGCCGTGGCCGGGGACCACGCCGGGGGACGTGGGGCGCGGAGGTCGCGGCCGGGTCAGGGCAGCCGCCGCGCGGGGCCGGAGGCATGGGCGCCGGGCGCCTTCCCCGCGGGAGCCGTGCGCTGCCGCCGCCGCCGCCGCCGCTGCTGCTGCCGCCGGAGTTGCCGCCGCTGGAGCCGCTGCCGGAGCCGCTGCTGGAGCCGCTGCTGGAGCCGCTGCCGCTGCTGCAACAGCCGCCGGGACCTCAGCATGTTTCTGAGCGCGCCGAGCCCGCGGCCCCGGCACCCGGCACCCACCCCACCCCGCTCCCACTCCCCCGAGCCAGCCCCCGGGACCTCGCGTCAGGCTCCTGCAGCCAATCCGGGCAAAGGCACGCCCCTCTCTGGTTCACCCCCCCCACCCCCCGCATCCGAACTCCCCGCACCCCCCCACCCCCCCACCCACCTCCTCCCACCCGCCGTTCGGCCGCTCGGGGGTGTCCGGGGCAGAGCGCCGCCCCCGCACCCGCCGCGGTCCGCGAGCTCGCCCCTTGCAGCGCCCGCGGGGGGCCAGGGCCCTGCGCCCCCCTTCCCGGCCCGCGTTCCCGCCGCCCCCGCAGCTCCCACTCTCCCCCTGCCCCTCCCCCCTCTGGCATCCTCTCTACCTCGGGGGCCCCGGCTCCCTGCGGAGCAGAGCGCGCGCTCCCCTCAGCGGGGAGGGGACCCCGCCGTTCTCCCGGCGCCCGAGCGCCCGAGCGCCCCGCGCCGTCCGTCCGCCGGGGTTGGAGGAGTGGGGCTGCGAGGCCGTGTCTCGGATCCGCAGCCTGGCAGAGTGTGCGTAAAACCCTTCCCCCGTCCGGAGGGGGCCCAGCCAGCCCGCGTCCCGCCAGCTCGGGGGGGATCGGGGGCGGGTGTTGGTGGTTAGAGGAAACTTTCCAGCAGAGCGCCTTGCCGGAGCGAACCGCGCATCTGCCGAGATCGCTCCCTGGGCGCCCCTGCAAGCAGCTTCTGTTCCAGAGCGGTAGGAGCAGAAGGGAAGCGAAGGTTTGTGCGTCTGACCGCTAACGCTGAGGACCGGTGGGAAAATCACACACCCCTCGGCCCCCCCAGCTAATGAATGTGTGAGTATGATGCAACGGCGTGTGTCGATATCGGAAAGAGAGGCTTAAGGAAAACACAAGTGTTAACGCAGGATCAAGGACCCCGCCCCAAACACAGGACACGTTTAATTGCGTTTCAGACCTTTTCACATTCGGCAGTAACACCTGCGTTTTGTGTTTTACTACTCAAGATGTGACTTGATATTCTGAGCTGGGTCAATACAGACGAAAAGGCACCGGTAGTTTTGGTTGACATAACGAGCTGACATTTCGGGTTCCTCGGGCTGCTCCGTGGCTTTCTCCTTTGCCCACGTTCCCAGATTCTGAAAACTCTAGCATTAGCTTTGGAGGGATGAGAGCAGAAAAATACGTAAATACTCAAGAGGATTAATAGTCCTATAGCACTTAAGGCTCCATCAGTGGTTTTTGAGTTGGCCAGTGGATCCGTTGGAAATTGGTGAGTCGTTAGCCTATCGGTGGGCGGGCGGGATCCTGTGTGGGGGAACAGCCACGCGGAAGGCGCAGTGTATAGCTGCTGGACTGCAAGCCCCTCCCCCCCCCCCAATCCCGCCGCGTCGGAGTCCTCAGCTCAGCCTTGAAAATAAAAAGCCTTTAATGGAATCCTTGAGAAGTAAACAGCTTCTAATTACCCATGTTAAGGGTGCATGAAAACATTATGCAATGCTCACAACACCCTTCTAGCATCGGAGTAAAAGGAAGAGGGTCTGGAGGGAGGAGCATCCACGTCTGGACCAAACTCATATTCTTACCTTGAGGAGAGAGAGACTGGGTTTGCACAGCTACCCAAGTCAAGAGCTAAAAGCAAGGCTTTACTCAGCTTATAAAGTCCAGCAGTTTTAACCACCTTCCCTTACTTAAATCCAAACATAAACTTGCTTTAGGCCCAAACTGGATAATCAATCAGTGTTGGAAGGCAGGGTGGGTGTGGGTGTGGGTGATTTGTTTATTCACCCCTGCGCCAGGACTTGTCAGCCTGGTTCTGCCAACTTGGGGAGGTGGTGAAGGGGGGAGAGTAAGGAAAGGAGGGGTGCCAGAAAGAGGGGGAGGAACAGGGGCTGCACCCCGAGTTCAGCCTCAGTTACCTGTCACTGCCAACTCGCGTCTCCCTCCCCCTTCAGGCTTCCTTCTGTGGCCGCCCTCAAGAGGCAGACTCAAAATAGCCACGGGGTTGGAAAGAGTTGCGATTGTCGCTGCCCAGGAAAGGGGTTCTGAGTGCTGGGCCGTGGAGCGAGGTGGAGGGAATGTAGGGAGGAGGCTTTCTATCCTGCACCGTCCCTGCGTCAAGAGGTGTTACTGGAAGAGCGTGTGCCAAGCCCAAGTGCCCGTGATGGGCCAAGGGATTGCATTTCTGTGAGCGATAAAGCCAGAAGGTGGTTGTAGATTTCAGTGCGAGGCCCCGGATGCCAGTACATTACCATAGGGATACACGTCTGTGTCCTTGTATGTGTACACGCTATGCATAGATCTGAGCATTTGTATGCATATGTATAAACCACGTGTCAGGACATGAGATTCGGATTGAAGCTTTTTCCTCTGCTCACTCAGAGATCCATCAAACTCCCCCCAGATTTCTGGATAATAAATACATTTAATCACAAATATTCAAAACCAGAAAGTTATTTTTTTTTAAGATTTATTTATTTGTTCATGATAGACACATAGAGAGAGAGGCGGAGACACAGGCAGAGGGAGAAGCAGGCTCCATGCAGGGAGCCCGACGTGTGACTCTAGGATCGCGCCCTGGGCCAAAGGCAGGCGCTAAACCGCTGAGCCACCCAGGGATCCCCAGAAAGTTATTTTTTTTTAATTTTTAAATAAATTTATTTTTTATTGGTGTTCAATTTGTCAACATACAGAATAACACCCAGTGCTCATCCCGTCAAGTGCCCACCTCAGTGCCCACCTCCCCTACCACCACCCCTAGTTCGTTTCCCAGAGTTAGGAGTCTTTCATGTACTGTCTCCCTTTCTGATATTTCCCACTTACTTTTTCTCCTTTCCCCTTTATTCCCTTTCACTATTATTTATATTCCCCAAATGAATGAGACCATATAATGTTTGTCCTTCTCCGATTGACTTACTTCACTCAGCATAATACCCTCCAGTTCCATCCACGTCGAAGCAAATGGTGGGTATTTGTCATTTCTAATAGCTGAGTAATATTCCATTGTATACATAAACCACATCTTTTTTATCCATTTATCCCAGAAAGTTATTTTAATAGGAGTTCCAACATAGGGCTGTGGACATAAAGGGGTCCCTGGCATTCTTGGGGCTTTCTTTCACTTGTACTTATGGAAAAGTTCAGAATAGCCTGCATTCAACTAGAGCTAGCTTTCTTTTCTTTTCTTTTCTTTTTTTTAAGATCTTATTTATTCATGAGAGACACAGAGAGAGAGAGAGAGGCAGAGACCTAGGCAGAGAGAGAAGCAGGTTCCTCGCGGGGAGCCCAATGTCGGACTCGATCCCCAGACCCAAGATCACGCCCTGAGCTGAAGGCAGACGCTCAACCGCTGAGGCACCAGGTACCCCTAGAGTTAGCTTTCTTTTAAAATAAAATGGTCTCTGATCTCCTTTAAATCCTACATTTCATGACACTTTGGGAGGGAGGAACTTTCGAGCTGCCTTTTTCGGTCCTTAGATGAGGATATAGATTAAAAAGAGAAGGTTCACCGTATCCACTTATACAGCTGTTACATGTTGCAAGTTCAAAAGGAATAGCTCCGCCATTTCCCCATTCCCTCCTGGAAACTGCCAGAATGAATCAGTTTTTCGGGACCCCTCATTTGACAGTACTTTACAAAAAAGAACAGGAAGCTCCAAGGATAAATGCTACTAAGTGTGAGGAGAGGTGGTAGGCTTCTTCCTCCATGGTTACTACCCCCACCTCCCTTTCCATCCCACTATCATGGTCTGCATCTGCCAGCCTCTGCATCTCCCTTGCTCAATTTAATCTGGCATGCCAGGGTCAAATTAATATTTCTAAAACGCTGTTTTGAAGCAAGATGCTGTAAGTTGGCAAATTGAACACCAATAAAAAATAAATTTATTATAAAAAAAAATGAAGCAAGATGCTGTCGAGGTCAGAGACCTTCACTCCTTAACTTGGCATAAAGGTCTAGTTCCAAGTGGCCTTTCCAGCACTATATTGCAGTACAATTGTCCCTGTCACCCTAACTTGCCGTTCGGTGTTCTTTTTCCTTTTTTTCCTTTTTTGGGTCTATACTTGTCTTCTTCCCACCCCCCCCCCCCATCTGTACTCTTTCTCATTGGGTTCTTTCCACCAAGAATCCCCTCCTCCATCTCTGTTTCAATAGATTCGGCCTTCAAGATTTGGTTGATAAGTTTTTTATTTTATAATCATCCCTGCCCACTGTTTCTGGAAATGATCTCTCCTTCCTCTACCCTACAGTACTTTGCTAATTGCATTCAACAAGGTTATTAACAATATATTGCCTTTCGACACCTCTTGTCATTTAATTTTTACATTTTTCTTTTTTCTTCCCAGACGGATTGTAAGCTCTCCGAGAGCCAAGACTATCCTATACATTTTTATATTTCCCATGTTTATTAATACTTACTTAATTAACTTAAGCTTTGAGTCATAAATATTTCATGTTCAATTTATTAAAATCTCATTATTTACTAGAATGAGAAAGAATTGAGTATTTTTGGAGTTGCAATCTTCCCTAATGCTTAGAATTTACAGTAATAATTCCTATTCCTCTAGTCCAGTCCATTTTTTTCATATAAGCATTTCAAAATACTTTGTAAATATAAGATAGGCTCCTGAGATAAATTTATATCATATCTACTCAGTAATGAATAAAATCGGACATAGGTAATAGGTTTTCCAAAGGGGTCACGCAAGCCCACATCAATAAAAAAGCATTACCTAATCTTCATAAATATTTAAGGTGAATGACCTTTTTCCTTAGCCTTCATTTGTGATACTATATATCCAGGATTTCTGCTCCAGGAGACTAGCTGATGACTTGAATCTTGTTTCAGGTTCTAGATTGAATTAAAGGTCTGTACAGCAGCAATTGATAGTAATTACAACCACCTATGGTTGCAAGCCATGAGGTGCCAACACGTTTCCATTCTTGAGCTGATTTTGCTAGAAAATGAGATAAAAATAATAGTGAGTAGCCTGACCGGACAACTTTTGGAATGTGGGCCAAAGGAAGTCTTGGGGGGAGGGCAGGAAATTTCCAAGGGAAGCCCCAAGAAGTGTATCAAAATAGTAAGTTAGCAAAATTTGCCTGGAGGCTGATAATGGGTGGCGGGATTTGTTAATCAGAGCTCCAGTGGCTGTTTCAGGGGGAAGGCACACAACTTTTCACATAAAGCAATACTACTGCTAAAACAGTCACCCAGGGCTAACCAAAGAACAGCCTGCACCTGTGGCTGGCCCTTAAGGTCATATTCCGGCTTTGCGGCCACAGTTTACACAGAGACAAGCAGCTCCATCCACTGTGATAAGAAAGAGGACAGTGTGTAATCATAGCAAAGCCTGGACTCTTTGGAAAATTCAAAAGCTTTCCTCTCTCCCACTTCCTCCCTCTTGGCCACCTCCTCCTCTTCCTGGTGTGTCTAATGAGTACATTGAACAATGCTAGAGCCAATAACAATATTTTTCAAAATTTGGGTGCATTGGAACGTGTTCAGACTTAGGAGGCAGATGATCCAGGTTTATATCCTGGCTTTGTCACTCCTGGGTTTGACCTTCCGCAGTGGCTTCATCTTGAAAACGGATTTACCATGCCCCCCATGGGATTGTGCATAGATTAAATGAGAGAATGTACGTGAAAGCTCTTTGAAATCACATATAGCTCTGTTTATTTGCGACACAGCAAATTCAATCTCATCCAATCCTCATGACATTTCAAAGCATGAAACGGGTCAGACTTTGCTCGTATGAGAAGTCCATTCACTTAAATAAGCTTCTCTTTATCAGTTGGCTCTTCTCTCACACCAGATATTAATATGACTCAGAGGCTGGATAACAGCAAACTATTTTTAAATGCTTCTACCTTTGGCACATCACCTTTTTAAAAAAGTTCCCCCCATCCCACTTTTTTGGTGCCCTTCCTTGGTATGTACCCTATCCTACTTGTTTATTTGAATCTCTTGAAATAAATTCCCTTAAAGTATTTCAGTGGTGAAATATTAGCAGTAAAGGGTTTTGTTTTTTTGTCTTCTCAAGTCAACTACTTACAACACCATGACTAGTAACTTAAAAAAAAAAAAAAAAAAGGAAGGCAATGCAATATAAAACTAAAGCCAACTTTCAGAAATTCTGTTCTTATTCAGTTGTATAATGAATAAAAGTGGATCACCGGCCAGCTGCTATCTTACCTTTAGGCGCTCGTGGCAATTGGGGTATCATTGCTACACACGGAAAGCATTTGGCCAGAAGTCGTCCTTTAGGGGACCCAAGTCCAGAGCTTGTGGCGACAACAAGCTGTGCTCGTTACTGGAAACTCTAGGTTTCATTTTAACAGGGTCTTACCGTGTTCCAGGTAAAACAATTATGTCGTAACCAGCCCAGGAGTTTGTAACAAGAATCCCCCTCCCCCCCAAGACCTTGTTTTAAGTTTCTGAAAGGTAGGAATGAAGCCTTTTAAACATTTTAGCTCCCATTTATGCTGGCCATGTAGTTGGTACTTGAGACATTTCTGTGGAATAGAGGAACCACTTCAAAGCTTATGTGTGGTAGATAATCCCAAATAAAAAAAGACATAGTGTTTTCCATTCATCCATGGAACATGGCATCTGGGTCATTGGACTGAATGGAATTGCCAAAGGGAACCAGTGGAAGAAGCTGGTTGTCTGCTCTGCCTCCCTCCAGGCGATAGACCAAATTATTTACATTTCTCTCTTTTTCACGCATTCCCATGAGACACCCAACAGGTGTCTTCTTCCATGTTTTCCACTTCTTTGTATTGTATAGATATTTTTCTAGTTAACTTACTCATTACTTACGTACTACGTAAAAGGCCATCCAGATGCACTCAATATACGGAGGAGGCATGGCAGGTCCTTTGCCTTGGAATGACTGAGTCTGAAGACACTGGTGAGACAGTATTGCTGCCACTTTGGTTTTGATAACTAGCGTGATCAGGCTTCTTGCTTTGAAAATAAATATCACCTGTCGGGCAGGACATTTATTTTCCACAATGTCTCAGCTTTGCAGCTCCTTGAATAAAATCTTTTAGAGATCTTTATCCCATGATAGATTTGTGTTTCCAGAGCATCACCCCCTAATTAAATGTTGAGGGGGCAATGACCTTCTTAGAGGACCTCTTCTAAATAGGAATTACTTTTTACACTGGTGGAGAAATGATTGGATTTTTTTTCCTCCCCGTTTTAATATGGAGAGACTGAAGCATAGGGAGGGAGACGTGCTTGAGGTTTCAAGGAAAGGAAAAGGGAGTTCTTGACTTTCCTGCCTCCTGAGCTAATCTTTAATTACCAGAACCTGCATCCTTAACAGATTTTGGCTCACCTCTGACTGCTTGTCAGCATAATTCAATTGCATGATATATTTGGGACCCTGGAGCAGGTCGTGAAGTAATTTTTTGAATACAAAGCTCTGAACAAGTGAAGAGATTCTATCATGCAATGTTTATTTGTATTGTTCAATTGGTTTAAGTATAAGAGATCTAGAAGAATAATCATAGTTAGCCACACAAATGAAATTCTCATTGTTAGTACATTTCAGTGTGAATTTCCCAAAGTGCCACATGAATGCTAACTCCGAAGACAAAAAGAACACCAAAGAAAAGCCAAGCAATTAAGCAATTTGGTTTTTTGTTTTGTTTGTTTTTTAATCTGTAACTGGAAAAAGATTTCACAGAAGACTCTTACTGAGAATGAAAGGCTCAAAAGTTGGGACAACCTTGGGGATTTTTTTTTTTAAAGATTTTATTTATTCATTCATGAGAAACACAGAGAGAGGCAGAGACACAGGCAGAGGGAGAAGCAGGCTCCATGCAGGAAGCCCGATGCGGGACTCGATCCCAGGACTCCAGGATCAGGCCCCGGGCTGAAGGCGGTGCTAAACCGCTGAGCCACCAGGGCTGCCCGACTTTGGGGATTTTATTCAAGAGTCTAAATAAAGCTGCTTGAGAGTTTGGAACAGAAAAAAAAAAAAAAAAAAAAAAAAAAGCTCTACTTGCGTTGCCATTCCACATCCTAATACCTTTTCCAAACCAGGTAGTCATATATGCACTGAGCTGTGAGGCTCTGAAATGCCGGGGAAAGGCACTAATCTAGTATTGGCATAGTACTGAAAATATTTTTTTTCTTATGCTGAGAATATCTGATTCTGACTTGCCACCATTTCCATCCTGCTCCCTACCTTTCCTCTCTCCTGCTGCACATTACTCTGCAGCGGGCGTGTTTCACATCGGGACCCCCACCCCCATGACTAATTAATAGAGATTATATATTTTTTCATAGCTCTCTCTTGCAGATGGTCTCGGTTTATAAAAAAAATCCCACACATAAATACTCATATATATAGTTTTCGTAAGTCCTCATCTGGGAGGTGACTTAGGATAAAAGTAATTTATTAAGCAAGTTAGAAGCCCCTGAGTAACCTTGCAAAAAAATAATAATCAGTATTTTATAGCATAGCCAGTCTTGATGGCAGATTTTAAAAATATCCCTAGCCTATGCAGCTTTATTCTAGATGCTTTTTTATTACATAATTTCAAATGATGGCATATAAGCAAGATCACACTCATTTTAGGGATTAGTTTTGTCATTTACCTTTCTATACCATAATGATTAAGAATGCAGGCTCTGGAGTTGGACCACCTGGTTAAAATTCCAGGTTCTCCCACTTAGTAGCTGGATGACTCAGAACAAGTTGTTTGAACACCTCACGCCTGTTTCCTCATCTGTTAAATGGGAATAATAATATCCTACCTACTTGGGTGCTGTTTGGGAGGAGCCAATAAGATAGAGCATAACAGCAATTGCCATAGTCCTTGGCTTATCATAAATGCTTAACAAGCATCAGCACTTTGTTATTTCTCCCCCTGGCACCACCAGCATCTCTACAGATCATGGCATAAAGAGAAAAATCTTCATTCTGTGCAAAACCAAGGGTGGCAAAGAAGGCAGCTTCCAATCAGTGGAAATTGAATAATTGAATAAATGTGTTCTTTTTTGAAAGCGAGAGGATGTAGTAAAGAATCTAATTTGGTAAGTACTCTTTTGGTTTCAAAGGCAAGTTTATTCCTTTGTGGTCATTTAATCTGATTACCGTTCCGCTTGGGGAATTAGAATTTCCTAAACTAATTTTGCATCATGGAAAGGTCATTCCAGAGAGTTCTACCCTATGGTATAACCATATTCCAAGTATATGAGACAACAATGACAAAAGAAAGCCCCACTGGACTCTTGATAGAGAAAATCCTATTTCCCCAGATATAATTGATCCAAGCTGCTGCTTTTTATGGTGTAAATTTATAAGACCTCAAGGAGGCCAGAAGAATCTCTTGTGACCTGCTTTGTGTCAGCAAAGCACAGCCCTTCAGTTCCCCTGAGGACAAGGGGTCTCACCACCTCATCCCCGGAGAACAGAGGGTATAGAAGGAGGGAACAAAAGAAGTTTTTCCAAGTCTCTGAGGTTCGACCCCTAGGAGACTCTTAGACCCTAACTTGGAACTATTAATTTTATTTCAGAACCAATTACAACGTCTTGTTTTTCCGGTTTCTGTTTTTCATAACAGACTAAGAGAAACAAACTGGAGTGAAGGAGTAAGGCAGGAGCAGAGGGCAAAGAGGACATCCGGGAACTGTCTGTTAGAACACAGGGAAACGAGGGATGCCATTTACTGCAGAGACAGTGTTCTGTACCTGCAGACACTGATGAAAGGTTTGGAGGGTGTTTAGCCATCCTCAGACTAAGAAACAGAGTGTGCATTTTAGAAATATCTTTATTAAGTAGTAGTATGAAAATTTTGGAACTTTGTATTTTCCAGAACACTTCTGTTACCTAGAAAATGAATGTATATGGACTATTTCATTCACCAATGATGCTGGACCAATAAGGTGTGAATTAGATGGCTAGAAGTCCAAAATCAAGGTGCCAGTTGGTTCTTTCCAAGGGCTAGGAGGAGAGGATCTGTCTCCTTGGCTTGTAGCTGGCTGTCTTCCCTCTGTTTGTGTTCAAATTTTTCCTTTTGATAAGGATACTTGTCATATTGAATCAGACCCACCTCAGTAACCTCATTTTATCTCCATTACCTCTGTAAAAGCCACATTTGGAGATCCAAATAGGGTCAAGTTCTGAGGGATTGGGGGCTAGGACTCCCACACATGTTTTTTTTGCGGGGGATACAGTCAACCCAGACCAAGATGTTACTTGTATGTAAGAAAGTTTGACGCTTTGTGCACAATCTCTAGTCACCTGTGTTTCAAAATGTTTTCTTATGTCTTCTAAGACAGAGGGCAAGCAGAATGATTTCTCAGAGTTCACACTGAAGGTGGCCCCCCAAATAAGTAGCATGCAGACCCCGGTGAGAATAGCCACCTTTGTTGTGGGATTACGGCCAGCCTCAAAATCATGAATGCCACAGGCTGACTGTGGTCAGATCAAGTTCCCATGTGTGCTAAGTAACCTGGGTCTTCATACAGAGGGGGAGGGATACATGTAAGCCACATCCCTGTTCAGTATGTGTCCCAGGTAGGGTTAAATGCACTGCTCTTTTATAGCTCTCACTACACAGCAAGAACCACAACTATGGTCTTGTAAATGAAATAGAAAAATTCAGGTTCACCTTAATAATTCCCATTCAAGGAGAAAAATCAGCCAATGCACTTGGTTGGTTGTACAGACTACTTTTCAGTGGGTTGTTTTGACATTGTGTAGACCTACAAACAGTTGCCCTCCACAGCTGCAACATGGGTGTTATTTTTTTCTGAACCAGAATTAGGGTAACAGACAGCAAATAACTGGGTAGGAGAGATACAACAAACCTTTATAACTGAAGAACAAAGCTGGCCTTTGAGGCAAGATAAACTCAGGTTCTCACTCATATAGAACCCATTGAATAACAGGATTTTGATGACCTTGAAGTAATGATTTTGACTGAGAGGGTGATTCAGATCCTAAAATATTGGCAAGCAGGGGTTTGAGTAAGAAATAACTCCCTTCAGTATGTCGATTTAGATTTATTACGGGATCTGAAGCTCATGAACATTCTAATTTTATCCACCCTTAAGTGGTATATCTAATTGTCCTCTGTGGATACCGATGACAGAGCTGAGAACGTTTTAACCTGTGCATGGCCATGGACCAAATGAAACTGACTTTTATGCCCAAAACACAAAAACCAAAAAAAATACAAAAAAAAACCCCACCTGATTAAGGTCTAAGAATTCAATCTGAGCATTTGTCTTGCCATTTGATATTGAGAATGGCTCACAGCTGTCCTGGATGCCTCTGCCATAGGAGCTGAATATGGAACCGGATGCCTAAGTATAAAAATGAGGATCTCTCTAACATAGTATGGCATTCTGCATTGCAGTGATGCCAACTCCTCCTGACAGATAAATCTGTTACGTGTGTGCTATGTAAACAGCATGAATTTAGATGTATATGCAACAGTATTTTTAAAAATGTCACATCTAAGTGTTTTTAATGACTGGGTTAGTTCAGTAGAACAATCTTATATAAGATGGTACTTAAAGAAAAGCTCAAATCTGTGCATCTGAGTATTATTTAGTCATCTGTTTGTGCAACTATATTTTTAACTTAATTTATGATGAACAAATAGTCTTTCTGAACTCCCAAGCTGTGTTTCCATACTTCAGTTTGGTTTATTTTCCTCTCAATTTCCTTCAGAACCCATTACAGAGAACTTTCTTTGGAAACTTCATAAAGTTAGCAGCATCCGTCAGAAAGCACCAAACCAAACAACCAAAATTAAAAACTGAGAATAGAATCATAGGGCATATGCATTCTTTCCAAGGCAATGTAACAGAAACAGATCTCTGTCACATTCTCTCTTTCTTTTTCCTGTTTCTCTTTATCTTTATTGAAAACATCATCTGTGGCCATGTAGAACGCCTACCAACACTTCTGAGTGCCAAAGAATGTTTATATTTTTGTTAATTGATGTGTCGTATTGTTACCGTATTAATGGTAATATACAGCTGTAAAAATCCACTTGCCATGGGATGCAGGATAGTAGGTCTGTATGAAAGACTTGGACCCTGTCTTCAAGAATTTTATCTTTAGAGAGTTTCCATCCCTTCCTTCCTTCCAATTTCATTGAGGAATAATTGACAAATACACGGTGCATATATTCAAAGTATACGCTGTCATGATTTGGTATACATATAGGTTGTGGAATGATCACCAGAATCAACATAGCATATCTGTCACCTCATATAGTTAACATAGGTAAGTCTTTTTGATTTTGTGGTGAGAACACTCCTAATCTCTGTTTCTATGAACTTTTGTTTTCATTTTGTTTTGTTTTAGATTCCACGGTATTTTGTCTTTCTCTGTCTAGCTAATTTCACTGAGCGTAATGCCCCCAGATTTATCCACATTGTCGCAAATGGCAGGATTCCCTCCTTTTTCATGGCTAAATAATATTCCATTGTGTCTATATGCCACATTTTCTTTATCTCTCCATCTGTCAAAGGGCATTTAAGTTGTTTATACATGGCTATTGTGAAAAATGTTGCAATGAACATGAAAGCACAGGTGTCTCTTTCAGATCCTGATTTCAATTCTTTTGGATATGTACCCACAAGTGGGATTGCTGGATCATAGGGGTAGTTCTATTTTTAATGCTATAAAGAACCTCCATACTTTTTTCCATAATGGCTTTGCCAATTTCCATTCCCAACAACAGTGTACCAGGGTTCCCTTTTCTCTGTGTCCTCGCCAACATTTGTCATCTCTTGTCTTTTTTATCAGACCCAACCTAGCAGGTGTGAGGTGAAATCTCATTGTGGTTCTGGTTTGCATTTCCCTGATGATGAGTGACAGATGTCACTACGGATTGGTCAGAGCCAGTGACTAAACACCAGGCATTATTCTAAGGGTGTCATTTGCAACATCATACTTAATTCTTATAACAGCCTTATCTGGTATTATGTTTGCTTTGTAAAGGAAGAAACTGAGGCTCACAGAAGTTGAGTGATTTGCCCAAAGTTTCACAACTAGTAAATGGCAGAGCAGGACTTTCAACTCAGGTTTGTGTGACTCCAAGACCAGAACTCTTGACCACTCTAAAATAAGGCTTCATTTTATTTTTTTTTTCTGTTTTGAAAGAGCTTCATTTTTTTTTTTGAAACTAAGATCCAAATTCAACTGATAAAAGAAAATCTTAAGTGAATACTATGCATAATGTCATGTCAATTATTTCCATGTTTAGCTTTTGTAAAAACTTCATTTGTAAGGATGTTTTCCATGAATGCACAGGGCTAGTTCCCCATGAGTTACCAAATTCTGCCTGTTTGGCATATCGTCTCTTCTGTTACCATGGCAGGTCTGCCTCTCAACTTCCTAGACAGTCAACAATCATGGCCTCTCAATACTTTCAAAATTTTGTTCCAATTTCTGTGACCAACAGGGAGAAAATGACCATTAACTTGGGGTGCCACCATCGGGAACAACATTGGCGAATGTTGGACTCACTCCCTAGGATCCCTTTCCTCAGCTGGGGCCCAGGCAGCAAGCCAACCTTTCATCCTTAGAGTTTTGCCAGCATGAGTCAGCTAATCCTATATCCCCTCAATCCCATAAATCAGGCTAGGCTCTCCAGCAGATTCTCTTAAAGTCCCCTGCTTGGTTTGAGGGCAGTGGGAAAGAGCCACTCCTCCACAAAGAGCCTACGAGTGACATTTAAGCCTCTAGTGAAGACCCTCATGATGAGACTAGGCCCCTGTGTAGTGTTTTGGGTCACCCTCTGCATGGATGGTCTGGCTCCTCTCTTTAGAATGCGTGGGTGCCTAACAAACCCTCAGTTGTAGAGTCTCAGCCCACACTGAGCATCAGAAAAGTCCTCTGTTAACATCCTATTACCATAGTTCGGGAGTTTTTGGCACTCAGTTGTAATCAGAGTCATGGTGGAGACAGTGAGAGAAGGGGAGGGATGCCTTAGAAGGGTGTGTAGGGAAGTGAGGCTGCCAGACACGAGACGGGGCGCTAACATTCAAAGCCACACGGTGACGAGTAACCCACTACCTGGAGAAAAACATCCCAGATGCTGAGGTGAGACCCTGGAGATGAGAGACGACCTAGAAGAGAATTCTGTTGAGGAAGCAAAGAGAAGAGAGCTTCAAGAGAGGGGAGGGTATAAAGGACCAGCTCCTAGATACTCAAAGAGCTCCTAGAAATCAAGAATGAGAAGACCAGCAGCTCAGTAGAAAATAGGCAAAGATCAGGATCAGAGAGCCCTCGATGAAAGAAAGGTGGCCCCTGAACATCTGCAGAGATGCTCAGCTTCGCGCCCAATATGGGATCCCAGGTGAAAACTACTCGGGGGCCCATTTCTCACCTTGGAGATGGGCAGACACGGCGGGGACAGGCAGCTGTGATGTGGTGCTGATCAGAGCACAGTGTGATTCCACCCCAGCGAACGCGGCAGCCGCCACCCAAACCACACACTAAGTCCATCTTGGACACAGAGGGCCCCTGACTGGCCTGGAAACACATTTCCCTTCTGGGTTCTAGGACAAAAACGTCTCCGATTTTCTTCCTGGGCCATTGTGTTCGCTGACTATTCCTCTTCAGCCTCTCAGTGCCAGGCTCTGGGCTCATTCCAGAGCTCTCTTCTCCATCTCCACCCTCTCCTTGTGTCACCTCATCCAGTCCCATTGCCTAGTTGTTCTTTTTTTTGGGGGGGAGGGAGCATGGTAAAATACCTGTTTTATATAAATTTCACCGTTTTAAAGTGGACCATTTAGTGGCACTTAGTACATTCACATTATTGTGCAACTGCCACCTCCACCTGGTCCCAGAGCATCCCCCATCACCCCCAAAGAAAACCCTGTACCTATTAAGTGGTCCCTCCCCATTCCCTCCTTTCTCAGCCCCTGACAACTACTAATCCCACTTCTGTCTCCGGATTTGCTTCTTCTGAATGTTCTGTATAAATGGAATTATTCACCAGCACAATGTTTTCAAGGTCTGTCTACTTTGTAGCATGTGTTCGGGCTTCCTTCTCTTCGGGGCTGAATCGTATTCCATTGTGTGGTTATTCTGCTTTTCATTTATCCGTTCATCTGTTGATGGCCATCTGGGTTGTTTCTACCATTTGGCTGTTTTCAGCAGTGTTGCTATGACTATTTGTGCACAAGTTCTGTTTTCAATTCTTTGTGGTCTATACCTAGGAGTGGAATTGCTGGATCATACACTAATTCTATGTTTAAACCAAATGCTTGCCTTTTTTTTTTTTTTTTTAACATCCATAGACTGATGACGCCAAAATCTATAGCCCTGCCTGATTCCTCCCAACTGTCTACTTCAAATCTCGTCTGGCATGCAGATATCGCCCTGCTGACTTGTCCAGTACTGAAGCCGTTGCTCTCTGCTCCTTCCAGACTCCTCCTCGTCCAGTCTTCCCAGCTCAGGAAATTGCACTGCCGTTGACATAGGTGGAGTGGAGACCCTAGGGCTCGCCCTCACTTTTCCCTTTTCCAGCTCTCCCCACATCCAGTCCATCAGCAAGTGCCATGGACTCTGTGTTTGTAGTCCTCTCCCCTTTACCCTGCTGCTACTTGGTTCAAGCCAGCAAATTCCTCTCTTGCCCCTAGAGTTTATTCTCTGCTCTGTAGCCGAGAGTGGCTTTTAAAAAGATATATATGATCAGAGAGGGTGATGGAACGTGAGAGACTCCTAGCTCTGGGAAACAAACAAGGGGTGGTGGAAAGGGAGGTGGGCGGAAGGTTGGGGTGACTGGGTGACGGGCACTGAGGGGGCGCTTGACGGGATGAGCACTGGGTGTTATGCTATATGTTGGCAGATTGAACTCCAATAAAAAAAAAAGAAAAAATAAAAATAAAAATAAAAAGATATATATGATCTTTAAAAACAAAAACAAAAACAAAAACAAAACTACTAAGCTCTCCCGCTTCAACCCCCGCTCCCACAGTGGTTTGCATTGCTTTTAGATTTTTTTTTTTTTAAATACATTTAGAATTAAACCCAAACTTGCCCCAGTGGTCTGAGGCCTATGGTAATCTGCTTGCCTCCTCCCCTTTCCTTCCTTTTCCCTCGCTCTCTGCGTTTTACTACACTGGCCCCTCTGTCCCTTGAGTTGGAGCCTGCCACAGGGACTCTGAACTTGCTGCCCCCCCTGTCAGAAACTGCACGGCAGTTCTTCTTCACTACCGAAGCTCTTCCACGCCAGTGCTACCTCCTTACAGAGGCCTGGTCTGACCGCCCCTTCCCTCAGACTCAGCCAATCTGGAGCTTATACCAGTCTGTTTTTTTACATTGGTACATTGTTGGCATTTCACATCATTATCTGAAATTACCTTATTTATATTTACGTATTTATGTTCCTTGTTGGAACCCCTTCCAACCCCCTTCCGCAAATATAAGCTGCACGAAAACAGCAATTTTGTCAGAATTATGGCTAACTCTTCAGACTCTTGGACACTGCCTGGCATCTATCAGGCACAGAGAAAACATCTGTTGGAGAAAACTTCTGTTGAAGGAGAAAGGTTCACATCTCACCTGGCCCTGAACAAACCTTCCTGAACCCACTACCACCTCTCATTTCCCTCCTGCTCCTCATCTACATATTTCCAGAAAGAGCAGATCATACCTAATGTTCGTATTTAGTCATTCTTCTTTCCCTCCGTAATCCTAAACAATCCTGCTTTTCCCACCACTACCATCCAAAAGTGCTTTCTCAAAGATCTCCATAAAAGTCAAAACCAGTTTTCCAGTGCACTACAGCCTTTCTGTAGCACTGGACATTATTAATCCTGTTCAGTTCATGGATCTCCCTTTGAAATAGTGTCCTCTCTTGGCATGGCTTCTGGATCTACCAGGGGCATGGTAAACCTGGGAATACATCCTGGAGCATCCCAGAAATGTACTTGGGAGTTTCAGCCATCATACCTGGTGAGCAGACGGTCCAGAACAATGATGCCAGGTCATTGGCCTGAACACCCCATGAAGAGCACAAAGGGGAGCTGCTCAAAGCACCAGAGCTCCTGTGCTCATTCAGGTGGTACTTTTGCAGGGGTGTGTCATGCTGGGTGCCTGACAGCCAGGGAAGGTGCCCTTCACCAAAGGGCACTGCTGAGCCACCTGCTCCGTATAGTTGTCCTTGGGCTGTCGATTGGTCTTTTATCTGCAAAGTAAATAAGATCCTTTTCCTGTGCATATGGAAGCTTTTGATACATTCCAGTGGGTCAAAGGTGTATCTGCCGCAGCTGGACACATGATGTTCTAAATCATAGTCCTTGTCTCACTCCACTCAATTCCCACTTTGTGCAAGGGATGTGGTGGTTGGGAGTGCCCACCTCTCCCGTCTACTGGCTACATGGCCTTGAACAAGTTACTGCATACCTTAAATCCTCTAGCTCGATATCTGAAAATTGAGCGAAACCACTATGACCTCATAGGTACCTTGACTCTGATATGAGGATGCCCAGAACATTCAACCGTCAATGGGTCCCTACTGCCCTCTTAATTAGCTCTGGCATTCAGGCCCCCACCTCATGATCCTTGGTGGCTCCTCAGGTCCTGCCTTCCCCAGCATGCTGAGTCCTGGGCTTTTGACCCAACCTTCCATTGTTTCTGGGAGACCATTTCCCCCTTGGGCTTTTCTTTTTTTCCACATTTAAAAAAAAATGTAAATTCAATTAGCCAACATATAATACATGAGCAGTTTCAGATGTAGTGTTCAATAATTCATCAGTTGCACAGAGCACCCAGCACTGGGGATCCCTGCGTGGCTCAGAGGTTTGGCGCCTGCCTTCTGCCCAGGGTGTGATCCTGGAGACCCTGCGTGGAGCCTGCTTCTCCCTCTCCCTGTGTCTCTGCCTCTCTCTGTGTGTCTCTCATGAATAAATAAATAAAATCTTTTTTTTTTTTTAAAGAAAGAACACCCAGTGCTTATCACATCATGTGCCCTCCTTCATGCCTGTCATCCAGTTACCCTATCCCGCCACCCACCTCCCCTTCAGCCACCCTTAGTTCATTTCCCAGAGCTAGGAGTCTCTCATGGTTTGTTTCCCTCTCTGATATCTTCCCGTTCAGTTTTCCTTCCCTTCCCATATTAAAAAAAAATGGACAGGCATTAATTTTATAATAGGGAAAAAACACCTCAGCATTCATCTTGTTTTGAATTACCCACCCTTATTTCAAAAGTCACGTATCCATCCATAAACCCTTTCTGAATTACCCCATCACCTGTGGGTGCCCAGACCCATGGATTCATCCTTTTAGAATCCCATTCTTTTTAAACCTCTCTGAGGACTCACAGTATTGGCCCTTAAAGTGTACAAAGTCAAGGATGTATGAGGGTAGAATATGAATATGTGACCACTTGTTAGAGGAATCCAAATGTAAACTCAGAGGGTAAATCTTCACTCTTCACTCATTGGGTATTTTGACTGCAGTGATCACAGACTATCCAGCTGCCCTGCCCATGATTTCAATAAATATTTGTTTAATTGAATTGTTAACCAACGCATGTAAGAACAAGCAGGATCTACATGCCTTGTCTCCTATAAATAGAATAAAAATAACCCATGTAATTCATCAGATGAACTGATAAAAGGTTTTGTTCTCTTGCCTGGAGAGAGGGCCAGAGAGAGACCAGTTAGAAGCTGGTCTTTTCCAAACCAAGCTTAATGCCACTTGAATGGATGAAAAACAGCAGCGGTTATAATGATCTACGAGTTCCTATCCATCTTTTGCTTTTCCACCCATGAAAGATACTTGAAGTACTTTACAAGGGCCAGATCTCATGAGGGGAAGAGGTGCCGCCCTCATTCCCTGCCTTGCAGAACAGTAATCGCAAAGGAATGTTTATCCCTGTGGACGCTTCACTCTGGCCTCGCCTTCACTCACCCGGCTGTGCTGTGCGGGGTTCTGCTCCACCCGCCTCCTACCTGATTTTGTGGCAGCAGACTAATGAGCTGATGAGCTCTTTTTTTTTTTTTTTTTTCTTCCTTGAAGACGTTTAGTTCCTCTGGGTGGTTAGTAAAATAGAATGAAGCATTGCCATTTTAATCCTATTGATTAAAAGGGGAGGCTGAATGAGACCATTCTCTCCACTGTTTACTTGTCTGTTTAAATTTTGTTTTCTTTAAACGTGAGCCAAAAAGCCTCGTTCTATTTTTAGTGATTGCGATCATCATTAAGCAGCCTTCTCTACACACCTTCCTGTTGTGAAGTCTGTACAAATTGGGTTAGTTCCGGTCCAAAAGGAACTTGTAATTTAAAACAGCATAAAAGCCAGTGTTTCTCAACTGGGGGCAGTTGTGCATCCCTGGAGGACGTTTGGCAATGTCTGGAGATGTGTTTGGTTGTTGTAACTTTGGGGAGGGGGTGTTATCAGCATCTAGTAGGTAGAGGCCAGGGATGCTGCTAACCATCCCGTAATGCATTAATAGCCCAACAACAAAAAACACCAATCCCAACATTTCAATAGCACGGAGCTTGAGAAATCCTGATGTGTACGTATGGACTTAAATGCACAAATAGTTTAAAAATAGTGATGAGGCACCTGGGTCACTCAGTGGTTGAGTGTCTCTGCCTTTGGCTCAAGTTGTGATCCCAGAATTGTGGGATCGAGTCCCACATCGGGCTCCCTACAGGGAGCCTGTTTCTCCCTCTGCCTGTGTCTCTGCCTCTCTCACGTGTCCCTCATGAATAAGCAAATAAAATCTTAAAAAAAATAAAAATAGTGATAGATCGAGAAATGTCTACGTTCTATCTAGAAGGTCTACACAAGAGATGGGAGGGGTCACGGACAACTTGGTGCCTACCAGAAGAGGTCCCAGGGGGCAGAGTCAACCACCTTTCTTCCAGATTGCAACAGGCCCTGTGAAAGGGACCAGGAGGGTGCAGGAGATCTTTTCTGAGCCAAGAGATCTTCATGAGTGCGTCTGATGGCTTAAAATCATTCTGATTTTTAACACTGGGGTCAACATCTGACAAAAGCACCAGTCATTTAGGAAGCAATCACTAACTCGCAAACCCTTTAAGTTGTAAGTGGTGGACTTCATTCTGTGATTTCGAAAGGAGTCACAAAGGCCAGAAACAACCAAAAGTTCAGGATCATGTTAATTCAAAGACCAAAAAAGAGGAACCATTCAGCCAGCTCAAAGAAATTATTGCATCATTTCCTTGTGTGCGGTTCAGGTTAAAAATAACCTTTAATCCTTGTCAAGCGCAAACTGTCTTGTTGAAGAGAATTAGGAAATTACCTCAGTGCCAGGTTATAGGGTGGGGCAGAGAAGGGGCGATTCATCAAGGAAGAAATTACTTGCTGTGTTTTAGGATTAAAGTGTCTGAGTGACTACAGAAAAGATGGGGCTGAGGGGGTACGAATGTGAAGGGAGAAGGCAAGGAAGGTGTGTGGGGAAGAGTTGGTAGCTTTTGCATGGGGAGGCACATGTGTGCCACCCGGGGAGGGGGGGCTGGCTCAAGTGTCCTGAAGCCTTGGGCAACTGGTTGTTCTTTTGTTCTCGGTCTTGGGCAGTCTGCCTTGGCCTTGAGTGCTCACAGAGATAGTCGGCAAACCACAAGCTCTGTGTCTATTGGGCCAGTGGTGAAACATGGGGAGGCTGACCTTCGAAGAGCCCCAGAGCCATCTCTGCACCTCAGCATCACCACAACACATCCAAGGCAAGAACAGACATGCTCCTCGTAGGGTCACCACTGCACAGACAGTAAAAGAACAGGGGGTGGGGGTGGGGGTGGGGATGGCATCTGTTGAGTGAAGGAGGTTTTTTTGACCTTTGAGATTAACTATAGATTTCAGCCAGCTGGCAGTCACCTCCCATTTGCCTCTATGTGAAAAACCCCATAAAACAAACAAGCAAACAAACAAACAAACAAACAAACAAACAAACAGAAGTGCTGTAGATGTGCCCCAAATTACACTGAAGACAGTGAAGTATGAGCAAAGATTGTCAAGGGCTCTGATGTCCTATCCCACTGTCCCTCCAGCCTTGTAATTGAGGACAAGGCTTATTGCTCTAGAGGTAAACTAGACTCCTTCTATGCAGTGATTCCAGAGCCTGTGTGAATATGCATCTTGTGGGAATTGGCACTTAAAAGATTAAGGGTTGTTTTCTTTTCTTCTTTTTTTTTTTTTTTTTTTTGAGGTTATACTGTACAGAGGTTGAAGTAAATGTTCACATCTGGTCTTGTATGTGTGTGTGTGTGTATGTTTTAAAACTCAAAACCACAATAACTCTGAGCATGGCTTTTAGACATGAGCAGTACCACGATATCCTGTGTAATAAGCAAAAGAAATAAAAGAAACATGGTTTTCTTAGAACTGCCTAACTCAACTGGGAGAGTAGAAAACACACAGGCTGGACCCAGGTTTATTTTATTTATCTTTTTTTAATTTTTTTATTTATTTATGATAGTCACAGAGAGAGAAAGAGAGAGGCAGAGACATAGGCAGAGGGAGAAGCAGGCTCCATGCACCGGGAGCCCGATGTGGGATTTGATCCCGGGTCTCCAGGATCGCGCCCTGGGCCAAAGGCAGGCGCCAAACCGCTGCGCCACCCAGGGATCCCTGGACCCAGGTTTAAATCTTCCTCACCTCTCACTGGTTATAGCTCCTTGAGCAGTTCAGCTCGTTTTTCTGAGATTTAATTATGTCATCAGTGGAATGGAAATAACATTGCTTACTTCCTAGGATTCTAATGTGAAATGAATAAGCTAATGTGTGTAAGAGCCCTGCATAGTACCTGGGTTTGGTGGGTGCTTAATGAATAGTATTTATTGCCATGATTTTTTTTCTGTTAGAGAAGTACAGTGTCTCTTTGAGACATTGTTCTGTCAGTGATTATATATCACATTATATAATATGCCACAAAACCATGTCGTTACCAGTAGTCCGACAAATGCCAACACATTTTTCATTAGTACTGTCATCAAAACCCCTCTGTGAGGCACTTACCACATAGAATTAAAACTTGCTCACCTGTTTGCAATTTCTATAAGTGGTGGTAAATCAAAAATATCTGTGTATACATAGATGTAAGCCAACTGTTAGAGAAAAATGCATCATAATGAATATGACATCATTTGGTTTGAAGGCTACGGAGGTTTGGTCAGCAGAAGCAATAGCTCAAGGGAGATGCTGGGATTCTAGCCAATAACTTCTGACCTACAGACAGAGAAGAGACTCTGGGAACTGAAATGTCTCTTATCACATTTTAATTCAAAAAATAGAATCTTACGCTCTGAGCCCAATCTATAAATGGAATAAGATATCAGGAAGAGTAGTTTTCAGGTGATAAATAGTGCATTTGGCAAAGAGCTTTCTACATGTGGCATCGGTAAAGCATGGGACTTTTTCCTGCATATTCCCACCATGCGTATCTACAAAACAGATGGATGTCTGCAACTTAATGGTAACGCCATTCATTTATATAACACTTGTATACTGGGGCACCTTGGCATGTAAGACCTCAAAAGTGGAGAAACTTATTGACTGATTGGTCTATCTCTTCATCCATCCATCCATCCATCCATCCATCCATCCATCCATTCATCCATCCACGCATCCATCCATCTACCCACCTACCCACCATCCCCCACCATTCACCTATCCACCCTTTCAATTAACATTAATTGAATGCATCCTTTCTGCCAGGCCCTGGGCCGTAGGCCAAGCAAAAAGATGGAAAGGCTCAATTCTACTCCTCAAGGGCCTTTCAAAGCACTGAGAATTGGACACTGAGAGTCAAAAGGGAGATATTTTCAAAATTCAGTGAGTTATGCATGGGCTGGGCACATAGCCGACTTTTAGTAAATACCGAATAAAGACGATAGGAATAAACCACAGGTGTATGTGGCAAGAGATGCCATTTCCAGCTCTCTCTGCCTTATTTATCTTGAGAGCAAGGGACTTTGAGCCTAACTTTCATCAATTCGGAGGGAGGAATAACTAGTGAGTAGGTGGCTCTTGCCTCTCTTTCTAGCCTACATTCCTCATCTCCAGAGAGAATGTTTCTGTGGCTTGAAGCCTTTAATGGAGAAAGTTCTCCCTAACAGGCTGTCTTCACTTCCAGCGAGGGAGGGCCCTTTGCTGCGTGCTTGGTCACTGACGATCCTGGTGGAGGGAGCCCAGGGATCATGTTCACGTTCAGCCGCTGAGTGGACTGGATGGGGGCCATCTGTGTTACTCTCTCTTTATCTAATGTGGGTGCACAGGGCAGCCAGGAGTGGGTTTTTGAAAGGAATACTCAGAAAAGTTAAAAAATAGCACAGATGTCATCCCCAGTTCAATATCAAGTTGCGATTTATTGTTCATTTTAGTTTGTCTTCTGTGCCTTTTGCCAAGGATTTAGCCGTGTATACTTTGGCTTTTTTGAATTAGAATTTCAAACTACATGGAAACTTTGGTGCCATTGTTTTGTTTTGTTTTGTTTTTTTAAGCAAATAAACAAAAAAATTGAATGCTGCACTTGTCTGTTTTAGACATCAGCAAAGACTGAAATTGATTTTCATATAATTCTGAGTTATAATAACTTTCACCTACTTGGATTTGGTCTGCAGTTTTGGCATGAACTGATGGGAGTTAAAACATTGTGAAGCTTAAACTTTTTTTTTTTTTTTCTGGTTTGGATTTGAGAGGTTCTGGAGGGTTGAGATTTGAAAGTGATCATTATAAAACACATCATCATCAATCAAATTACTGAGACCACGGTGTACATGGCGTTCCATTCCAGCTTTGCGGAAATCATCCCATCAATTCTAATCTGGCCATTGTCACCGGAGCAGACAAAGAATCCATCAAATCAACAAGTATTTATCCAGGACTTATTGCACACTTAGCACAGTTTCAGGGTAGTATTTGGAAGAGGAGCAGGACAATGTGGCAGATGTCTAAGATACATTCCTTATGTGAACAAGTACAAAGGAAAATAACAATTCTTTCCCCTCAAAATACTGTCTGCATAATCACTAGCTTTGAATAGATGTATGATTTTAGGTTACAAGGTTGAAAATATTGTAACTGCTCGTACTTTTAATGTCCGATGAGTTATTCGGGGGTGCAAAACCCTACAAACTTATTATACTGGTCTGGTGTTTTCTTTTTCACAATTGTTGCTGATTTTGGCAGCATAGAACGGACCCCCCATCCTGTCTGCTGAAGAGCACAACAGTCTAGAAAGGGCTTCAAGGGAATTATTTCCTCCCTGGCACCCCTGCTGCTGAGTGATCAGCGAGGCTCTACATGCCAGTTGGTATTGTACGGTCTCTAAGGCCCACGGAGCTGAGCAGCAGGCAGACAGACCCGGCTGTTCTGTGCATAGTCGTGGAAAAGGGTTGGAAGTGGCCAGGTTATATAACACTATGACTTTAAGAGAAATCCAGACCCATTTCCAATAAATAAAGCCACAGTTGAGAAGTATAAGGGGAATTTTTCACTGTACTGTCCAGCTAAGGAGGCATTCAAGGCACCTGTGAGTTTTCCAACAGCTCCAAGGTATAGTTTACGCGGCACAAAAACACACCCGTTTTAAGTGCACTGTTCAACGAGCTTTAGCAAATTCATACAGTCGTGCAACTGTCAATATAATCCAGTTATAGAACATCCCCAAAATTCCTTTAGGCCCATTTTCAGTCAATCCCTGCTCCCACCCACAGGCCCAGACAACCACTGAGCTGCTTTTTGTCTAGGAATTTCACATAAATGGAATCATACAATATGTTGTCTTCTGTGTCTGGCTTCTTTCACTTAGCATCATGTTTTTACAGTTCATTCATGTTGTTTCATGTATCAGTAATTCACTTTTTTCTTTCTGCGGAGTGTTCCTCTGTATGGATGGATCACTTCGTCAATCTCGTCCTCAGCTGATGAACATTTAGATCTTTTCCAGTTTTTGCTATAATACGCACTCTGTCGCTGACCACTTTAGGCAAAACATGACACTCATGATGAAATGACAGTTTGATCCACTCTGATTTTGTCCACGTCGCTGCACCAGTTCTGAAATAGACTTGTATTTGGCCCACATGATATAAAGCACATCCGAAAGTGCGAAGTTATTAAATAGATATTTTGTCCAGTTAAGACTTCGGTTACGCCACCTGAACCGGATCTTAGAGACTTGAGATGAGCCAACTCTCCCCAAGAGCAAGAGAAATTTGCCCAAAGACACTCTTACAAATTTTTTTTCTCTCTTACTGTGTCTATTTTCTTACTTTTCAAGTACTTCCCGGCTCCAGCTACCCTGTACTTCACCATTCATGCATACGCAAATATTTCATGGCCCTTTCCTTGTGTTAAGGCAGGTGCAGTGGTGGATATGACAAAGGGTCAAACATGAAAATTCTAACCAGTTTTGCAGAGGTACCCAAGTCAGTTTTTTGAACATTTTAGACTGACACCCACAGTAAGAAATACATCTTACTATATATAAATGACCGAGACAAAAGTTCCATAAAATGGTACGTAACATTACCACGTGTAGGGCTCTGTGTCATTTTCTGTTTCATTAAAAAGAGTTGACTGCAACCCACTGAATGGATTTTGCCAACACTCAAGGGTTGCATCTCGCAATTTTTTAAAAAGTTTCACAAAATGTTAACACTTTAGGATAAAGAAGGAGAGGAGGATGCTTTCCATCCAGGAGGACTGGGCATGAGAGAATCAAATGGGGGCTGAGCTGGGGGTGGACAGTGTGGGGCAGGGGATGTGAGGAACTTCGTAGCAGCACAGATACCGCTCTGACCTTTGTCAGTCTGGTTTCCACCAGGCTTGGACCACAGTCATCCCGGTGAGTCCTGTGTAATGAGGAAGCCAGGCCCCTGCGGTTTGGCAGAGGTGGGTGGCTGAAGGGATGACAGTGAGAGGACGTTTCCTTCCTCCCCAGCGAATAGAACAAGCCCAACCTCGTAAAGCAAATGTGCCCTCAGTTATTTGAAATTTACTGCCCTTGGATTTGATAATACTTCTCTTGGAGTAGCTGAAGCGCCCAAGAACTGAGCGGGTTTTATGATCTCCCTGGAAGACCAAACACTTGGGCTGTGTCTCCAATTCTTTTGGAATCAATAATTATCTTTGGATGTTTTTCTTTCCTCTTCATCCAATCCTTTAAAAATTCCTTCCCTAGCCTGTTTTCTCTCTGCTGTCTTTCTTATGAAATAGCTAAAGCTGGACACTCTAACAAAACGGCCCCTTTCATCGTTGCCACCCAAACCCTTTATTTGGTGGTACTTCTCTCTGTCCCTAATTCTGGGGGGTGACAAGTGCCGTGGCAGACGTGGCTTTTAGATGAGCAGGGGAGGGATTTCTGTTTTTTTTAGAGGCGTTTATTGAAAAGTTATTATTGACGAAGGGTTTGACATACTTCATCTCATTTAATTCTCAAAATGAGCCCATTGAAGAAGACACTCTTGCCTCCATTTTCCAGAATTAAAAGTGGGGCTCAGAGAGGCTAGTTAACTTACCGGAGATCGCAAAGCTATTAACTGGTAGAGTTGAGATTCCACCCCGAGTCTGCTGATTCTAAAGCATGTGAAGTTGCTGGTACCCATCCTGCAAACAGTCACTGAGAATCCGTTGTGGGTGGGCATCATCGCTGCCCTGAGATGCTCATGGCACTGTACGATGTGACCTGGAAACAGCGAGAAAGACCTGACAGCTGTGGAGAGTTGGTCTGAGAGATCCGTGGGGGAGAAGCTGAGGGGTCGGAGGTTTATCTGTAGGAAGTGGGGAGCCCCTGGAGGTTTCTGAGCAGGGGAATCACGTGGCAGATGGAAGCTGCATCTGGCAGCAGATGGGAGGTGATGAGCATCTGGCTCGGGAAGGCAGCAGGGTGGGGGGTGGAGGGGGGCAAGCAGAGAGGAATGCCACGAATGTGGGAGCCTGACCAGACCTGATGGCTGATTCTGTCCAGGCATCAAAGCATCCCGCTTACTCTTCCCGCCATCCTGGCTGACCGGAGCGTCCCCCATCCCTGGCTCATCCAAGAGAACTTGCCTGCAAAAGTCCCCAAGCCCTTGTTAGTCTTGAATTCTGCTCCTGGGAGAAGCTCTGTTGCCTCTCGCCTCTGGCTGCTGCTGGATTTGGCTGGAGGTCTGTTTCTTGGGTATCCTGAACTCATTAGTGTGTGAGACAAGTTTAACTGCTCTCAACCACAACAAATTATTTCACATTTTCCCCAGTTGCGTTTACGTGCTTTTGGAGACTGTGAGTTTCCTTGCATTGGGCCAGGTTCCACAGCGCTCCCTGCAATATGGTGCCCCCATCTGCTGCTGTTTCCTACAGTGTGTAGCCGAAAAAATCTTGAGTCAAGCCTGCCACGTTGGTGGATTCCCATTTTCAACATTTTCCTCTGGCTTCATAATTTCCTCCACCCGAGACAGGATCTTGCGCTTCAAAAACACAAGGCTCAGGCTGTGACCTCGGTCATGTCTGTCCCTCCTTGTGTTGGGCCACACAGCCCTTCTAGCCACGGTTGCTCACCTGGCTCTTGATCTTTGGGAAAGAGGTGAGATGGTCCCAGTGGCTTATGGCAGCCCACGATTGGGAAAGGTCAGGATCGTAGAATTAAACATGAAGGAAACAGTTTTTGTAAGCTGGACCAATTCTGCCTCTGAGAAACAGCACAATGTGGAGAACCCTTGATTTTCCAGTAAGTTTCAAACTAAGTCCAGCAACTGGGAAAAGCCAGGATTGATGAGTAGAGATAGAGTTCACCAGCTATGGAACCTAGGGAAGCTGACTTAATGGTGTCTGGACCTCAGGTTTCTTGTTTATAAAATGCCTTCAGAGATCACCACTGCCTCCTAGAGTGGGTGCCATGGTTGAACAAGGTAGCATTCACACCTGGCACAGGTGGGCATGTCTTCATCTTTTTCTTTTTTAAGATTTTATTTATTTATTCATGAGAGACACACAGAGAGAGGCAGAGACACAGGCAGAGAGAGAAGCAGGCTCCCTGTGAGGAGCTTGATGCAGGACTCGATCCCAGGACACCAGGATCACGACCTGAGCCAAAGGCAGATGCTTAACCACTGAGTAACCCAGGTACCCCTGTCTTCATCTTCTTGTCCTTTATTTGCATTCATGCCTTTGGCTTGTTGGTCCTTTACCTCCTCTGAGCAGAAAAGCACAGTGGTCAAGAATGTGGCCTCAGGGTTCAGATCCTGACCCAACTTTGGGAAGTCAACCCAAGTTGACTTCAAAGTGCCCAAGCCTCAGTTTGCCCCCAAGTACACTGGGGGTGTTGTGAGCAGTAAGCAAGCTGATCTTTACAATCCTTGAATCTCAGAACTCTTAGGAGCTACCAGCTGGTCAGGGGAGCAGGCCTCTTCTCATCTTCCCCTTTCTTGCAGTTGCTCATTGCTTCTCTATGATGGAAGATCTAACACAACCTGGAATTCAGTGCCAGTGAGCCCCATGATGAGTCTTGGATACTATGTGTGACTTCTGAGAAAGCTGCAGAGCAATAGTCTCAGCTTTGGAAGCTTTAGAAGCTCCTCTTCTCTTGGACACATTTCCTATGGCACATAAGCTTTATGAATAGGCTACTTCCTTTGGAAGAAAACAGTTTAGAAAACTTCATTATTTTTTAAATTTTAAAAAATTATGGTAAAATATATATAACATTTGACATTATAGAATTTGATATTTTAGCCATATCTGAGTGTACAACCCGGCAGCATTACCTACATTCACATTCTTGTGCAACCATCACCACCATCCATCTCTAGAACTTTTTTATCGTGTAAAACTGAAACTCTGCACCTATTAAACACTAACTCCCCATTCCACTCTCCCTCTGGTCCCTGACAAGCACCATCCTGCTTTCTATCGCTGTGAATGTGACTGCTCCAGGCACCTTGTACAAGTGGAATTGTACAGCATTTGTCCTTTTGTGTCTGCCGCCTTTCACTAGGCATCATGTTTTCAAGGTTCATCTGTATTGTAGCAGGTGTCATAATTCCTCCCTTCGCCTGGCGGGGTAAGCTCAATCCCACAACCGAGAGATCACGACCTGAGCCAAAACCAAGAGTCAGACACTTAACCCATGTAGCCACCCGGGCATTCCCATCTTAACCATTTCTAAATGTATAGTTCAGTAGTGTTAAACACATTTAAATTGTTGTGAAACAGATCTCCAGAACCTTTTCATCTTCCAAACCTGAAACTCTGTACCTATTAAAAAATAATTCCCTTTTGGCCTCCCCCCCCACCCCAGTCCCTGGTAACCACCATTTTACTTTCTATTTCTATGAATTTGACTACCTTCCATAGCTCATATCAGTGAAATCATACAGTGTTTGTATTTTTGAACTGACTTATTCAGTCACATTTTGTGACTTTACAAAATGTCCTGAAGGTTTATCCATGTTGTAGCAAGAGACAGGATTTCCTTCCTTTTCTGGGCTGAATAATATTCTACTGTATGTGACTACCACACTTGGCTTATCCATTCATCCGTCAGTGTATATTTGCGTTGCTATTGCCTCTTGGCTATTGTGACTAGTGCTGCCATGAACATGGTTGTGCAAACATCTCTTTGAGACCCTGCTCTCAATTCTTTTGGAGATATATATATATACACACACACAGAAGCAAGATTGCTGGGTCACAGGGCAGTTCTATTTTTGCATCTTTAAGAAACCCCCATACTGTTTTCCATAGTTGCTGCTCTAATTTTAAAAGCATTTTAAAATGCTTTTAAAACATTTTAAAAACAGGGTACAGGTGTCCCAGTTTCTCCACAACCTCACAGACAGTTGTCATGTACTGTTTGTTTAATTTTTTTTCATAGTAGCCATTCTGATGGGTGTGAAGTGATAATTCATTGTGGCTTTAACTTACATTTCTCTCATGATGAATGCTGTTGAGCATCTTTTCATATACTTGTTGACCATTCATATATCATCTTTGGAGAAATGTCTGTTCAAGTCCTTTGCTCATTTTTAAACCAAGTTGTTTGATGATTTCATTGTTGAGATATAGGAATTCTTTAGCTATTCTGGATGCTATCCCTTTACCAGATATATGATTTGTAAACATTTTCTCCCATCCTACAGGTTGCTTTTTCACTCTCTTGTTTGTGTCTTTTGTTTTTTTTGTTTTGTTTTAAAGATTTTATTTACTTATTCATAAGAGACCCAGAAAGAGAGAGCCAGAGACCCAGGCAGAGGGAGAAGCAGGCTCCATGCAGGGAGCCTGATGTGGGACTCGATCCCAGGACTCCAGGATCACGCCCTGGGCTGAAGGCAGGCGCTAAACCGCTGAACTACCCAGGCATCCCTGTTTGTGTCTTTTGATACGCAAAGGTTTTTGAGTTTGGTACAGCCTCATTTTGGCTATTTTTGCTAATAACTTCATTTTTAAAAATATTTTATTTACTTATTTGAGAGAGAGAGCACACAAGTGGGGTGGAGGGATGGGCAGAGGGAGAGGGATAAGCAGACTCTCCACTGAACAGGGAGCCCGATGCAGGGCTTGATCTCCAAACCCTGAGATCATGACCTGAGCCATGTGTAACTGGCTGAGCCACCCAAGCACCCCATAAATAACTTCATTTTAAGACAAAGAGAAGTGTGGTTATTTTTCCTGCATACATGTTATATTCTAAATAAGCCTGTAGATTTTAAGGCCAGTGGAACAGACCTATAATAATAATAGCAAATCATAACATCTCCCTCTCATTTCATTTGATGCAAGAGAAAAAATGGTCATGATGTTCATTTTAGAATATTCAGAACTCGGGGTGAGTAGTGCAGGGGTTAAGTGCAGCCTCTATTGTCTGTGTTCTGGGCCCAGGTCCACCCCCTCCTACCTGTGTCATCTGAATGCTTACCCAGTTCTCTAAGCCTGAATTCCTTATCTTTAAGATGAGATAATAACAGCTTTTATGTTATCTTGAGAATTAGGTGTGCTCATGTCTGCAAATTGCCAGAGAGAGTACCTGGCACAAAGTAAGGATGTGTTCAGTAAACCGAGGCCATTGCTCTTCTAATCCCACGCTGACCAGTGTTCCCTGCTGTTCCAGACATTTTCATTAAAAAAGGCTCGTTGGCAAAACTATTGAGACAATAAAAAGATCAGTGGTCACCAGCAGTTCAAGGAGAGGGTGGGTGACTAGGTTGGAGCAGAGGGGACTCTCAGGGCAGTGAAATTATGCTGTATGATAACAGTGGGTACATGATGTTTTGCATTTGTTAAAACCTATAAAATGGACAACACAAAAAAATGAACCCTAATGTAAACTGTGGACATCTATTAAAAATATTGTATTAATATTGGTTTGTCAGTTGTAACACATGTGTCACATGAATGCAGGATGTTACTAATAGGGGACACTGTGTATGAGGGGAGGGGTAGTACTGTACTATCTACTCACTCTAGACTCTGAAAGATAGTCTGTTAATGTTTTTAAAAAGACGTGGTAATCATCCATACCGTGTGTCGTCCTACCTCATTCCTTCCATCCTGCGGGGAACAAGTCCTCCAAGGTCCACCTGCCAAGAGGTGTCGTCTTGAAGTTCTCTCACCATCTGATTGTCTGTCTCCCCCATTTTATCCTTCACCAGTCTCTCTCCTAAGGCACCATCTAATGGGAAAGGGGTTTTGAATGGATCTGTCATCCTCTGACAAAGACAGGATGGTCCTCTCCTTTCTCAGAGAGTAATGTGAACAGCCAAAGATGAGGAGGCTGGAGCCAACAGTGAGAGAATTCATTACTTACCCTTGGCTTACATTTCAAACGGAAGAATTCATCTATAATAAGTTCTTGTCCTAATTATAAGACGTCACCTCTTACTTGCTGCACTACAGATCAGCAGTACCCTGTAAATAATAACTACAATCTCATGTTTCACAAGGGTCTTTAGGTCCTCCCACCCTGAGGCTGACTCTAGGGACTGCCCTTACACGCTATGCTGTTCCGCATCCACGCATGTTGACTACCCTAAAAGGAATGGTGCCATTTTTCTTTCTGAAACAAATGAAAAGATAGGGAGAGAATATAGCTTACATTTAATGCCAGGGAGACCAGCCAACAGCATATTCATATAGAAATATTCTGTACCAAGCAAGTTTGCCTTACATAGACCAATACTCATCCCTTGGAACTGAAGTGCAGTCACAGGCTTATGAACCGTTCTCAGCATTGGACACACCTCTATCACATCAACGATGAATAGTGCCTTTTTGGACATTGCAGCTGCACTGCCCTGAAAGACAAAGAGGTCACGCAGAAGGTAAATAATATCAAGTGTAGGATACTCTTGGGTGTTTGAGAAATGGCCATAATAAAAAATGTAATATTAGATTCTTGAAAAGCTTTAATCTTTTCCTACAGATGCTAAGTATAGCCACCGTGGTGACCCTCCCGTATGCCCTTCTTTGAAGTTACTCTCCATTCACAGCTCTCATCGAAGGCAGGGGAAAATTCGGCAATGTTTGCCTTATGTGATTAGCCCTCTAGCCTCAGAGGAAAAATGCTGAATGGGGACAGAGAAGCTGGAGTTTACTGAGGGCCCCTGGAACCCTGAGGTCATGTGAAGATGAGGCTTGGGTGTAGGGCCTGGGAAGCCAATTGCTTAGCTTGGGGAGTGGGAAGCAGAGGTTAAGTGCCTCACACAGGGAGGGCAGACGTGCAAGGAGAGGCAGAGACAGGATGACACCACCCCAGAGAGAGGGACATGGACAGGGTAGCAGCCTGATGCCTTTCTGGGTCCCTGGGGGCCCGCTACATTTCCTATACCAGGATCCCAGGAGGGGCTTCCTTTGCCTTATAATAACCTCCTTCTTAACTGTGCTTTTGGGAAATCCATATCTGTTCCTGCCACCAAATACTATGGTTGGAAAGCACTCGGATGATGAGTGTCTGTCTGTCCCATCAAAAACAGACTCCTTTAGAAATGCATTTCAAAAATGGGCAAAAGACTTTAATAGACCTTTCTTCAAAGAAGATACACAAATAACCAATGAACATATGAAAGATGCTTGGTATCATTAGTCATTAGGGGAATGCAAATCAAAACCACAATGAGGTACCGCTTAGCCATACCCGTTAGGATGGCTATTATTAAAATAAAAGCTGAAGAAGAAGGAAAATAACAAGTTATTTGTTGATGAAGACATACAGAAAGAGGAACCCTCCTATGTTGCTGGTGGGAATGTAAAACGATACAGTGATGCGGCAATTCCTCAAAAAAATTAAACATAGACTTACCTTATCACCCAGCAATTCCATTCCTAAATGTAGACCCACAAGAATTGAAAGAAAGCAAAATCTCCAACAGATACTTGCACATGAATGTCCAAGTGTGTGAATAATTGCAGCGTTATTCACAATAGTCAAAAGATGTAGAAATAACCCAATGTTCATCAATATTTCTGGTATGGATAAGCAAAAGTGGTTTTTCTATACTATGAGATATTATTCAGCCTTGGAAAGGAATGAAATTCCGATACATGCTATACCATGGATGAACCCTAAAAACATGCCTATTGAAATAAATCAGACACGAAAGGACAAATGTTGTGTGATTTCACTTAAATGAGGTACCTAGAGTGGTGACCAGTGGGTGGAAAGGGGAATGGAAAGTTGTTTAATGGAGTTTCAATTCTGCAAGATGAAAAAGTTCTGGAGATAGATGGTGGTGATGCTTGTACAACAGTGTGAATGCTGCTGAATTATATACTTAAAAATGGTTAAAATGTTAAATTTTAGTGTTATGTATATTTTGCCACAATAAAAACAAATGAACAAAAGGCAATGGAGAGCAGACTCCTTTCTTTCTTTCATCATTTTGTCATGGTCATTGAGCATCTGGCAAACTTGATGCTTTCTGTGCTGTTGTATGTAGGTGAGACATAGCGATGTGATAAAAGGGAGCTGATTGGTGCCTGACCTGTGTTGTAACCAGCATTGTTCCAGACCAGTTGGGGTCAAGTCCTGAAATGGTGAGGAAATGAAGGAGATTTTGTTCTTACTCAGGGAGCTGCTCCCCCTGAGAGCACACACATCTAAACCTTTGATGGATGCACTCTTTTGAAACTTTTTCCTAATAATACGGTGGCATATCTTTTATTACCATGTTAGTAATTTTGCCAATACTGAACACAAAGTTTCCCTCCAGTTTGTTAAAAATAAGTGAGGAAGAATGTTCATCACAGAACTACTATAATAATTAAAAAGCTAAAAGCAATCTAAGTGTCTAAGGTAGGGATATAGCTAAGTCCATCATGGTATGTCCATACAATAGGACATTAGATAGCATTAAAAATCATGTTTCTAAGAGTATTGAGCGATGTGAGGAAATGCTCATATATAATGTTGGGTGGGATACAAAACTGGGTATTCATCATGGTTCCAATTTTTTATGACCATATCTGTATAGAAAATTATTTTAAAGAATAATACTAAAATGTTAATTTTTCATATTATGTGATTATTTCAGAGCAGAAAAATTTTAGGTAACTTGATTTTTTTCTTTATACTTCTGTTTCCCTATTAAGGGATAATGTAAGTTATTTTTATATTCAGGAAAATTAAGTTTTACTAATTTTTTAAAAAGAAAGTGAGGGACACCTGGACGGCTCAGTTGGTTAAGTATCCAACTTTTGATTTTAGCTCAGGTCATGATCTCAGGGTCGTGAGATCAGACTGCATTGGTCTCGCCCTGGGTGCGTGGAGCCTGCTTGGGATTCTCTCTTCTTTTTCTCTCTGCCTCTCCCCACTCCCCCTGCCTCCCCCACCCTGTCCACACACACACTCTCTATATAAAAAAGAAGAAAGAAAGAAAGAAGAAAGAAAGAAAGAAAGAAAGAGAGAAAGAAAGAGAGAAAAGAAAGAGAGAGAGAGAATAAAGAAAAAGAAAGAAAGAAAAAAGAGAGATAGATTAGTTTTGGTGCACAAGGGAGTCAAGTGTAGTACTCTCAGGACAGTTTCCAAGGCCCAGAAGCCCTTGACGCTTGGCCTAGGTCTGCAGTTGTCATGCATGCTAAGAGCACTGCTGAGTGACAAGTTTCCAGCCCACTCTTCCTGGAGACATCAGCTTGGTGCATCATTTATTTTGTCAACAATTTGAGGCAGCAACGTAGCCACCTGCTTCTTTTGCTAGAATTTGTGTCAGACGTTAGTCACTACTATTATATCGACACTTTCTAAATGAAGGTTTCACTTCTGTCCCCTGCACCTATCCAAAGTTGCACAGACCCTTCCACTCCTGAGCCCCTGGCAGCCCCCATTCTCCAAAGCTTTAGAGTTCCTGATTGCTTACTCAAAAAGAATTCCAGTGCTTGTTTATAATCTACAGAGCAGTTATCTGGGGAACTCTGTACTCATCTTGGTTTGAGTTTTGCGGAAAGGAATAGATTACTCTTCTTCCCCAATAAAATACATTCCCAGCTTGCTATTGTATAGAATACTTAAACCACAAACAAAATAAAAACTAGTGACATACTTCCTGATGTTAGCATCACAGACATTATTACAAAAGGAAAATTAGGTCAGCAACTCAATACAAGTGGTTATTTTATACTGCCTGTTATCATTCTCCTGATGAGAACAGTACTTAAGATTCTACAGGAATTGTTACATTTGCGTTTCATAAATATAAACCCTGTCATTGGCCTAAGTTTCTTCTGTTTTGGAATATTTAGGATGTTTAGTGTAATTTGTGTATCTTTTGCACTACATGAATCAATGTGGGATTATATAGCAAGAATTTAATTCAGATTTATTAAAATCTATCACCATGAAGCAAAACACTTGTTTGCAATGACTGAGGATTTTTTTAAATTATTAAATAATTATGGTAGTGTGTTCTTGGGCATTCTTTTAAAAAGCCACTCTCTGTCTAGGCAAAAGCACCATATTCTTTGAAAACGTTGGGAACAAATCATTTTCCTTAGCCAAATGGAAGCACCCAGGCCATTAAAATGATTATCCACTTTGAAAACAGACACTACAAGATTGAAATATAAAATACTCTTACAGAGCAACTCAAAAGAGCAAAACCTTGAAATAAAGACTAATCTAGAACACTTGCTAGAAAGACCAGCCAATGTCATCAAAATCAGTTCTACCAGCACAATGCACCCTTGAGAATCTTGTTTGACATTGTTGAATGTTGAGACTGTTTGGACACAATTATGGCTATTGTTGGTCACAGCTCTGGCATGACACTAAACTAACATGCTTGTGCTGTCATTGTCTCAAGGTCAAGTTCAGACCATACCAGAAAGCTTAGCTATAGCTGAGTGGGTGACAAGAAGCAAGTACAAGGCCAAGACTATTTGCTATGGTGACTGAACACCTCCATTGTAAGAACAACATTTTTAATCAAAGTGACATTTTAATCATAAGTGGAAAATAAATCTAAATATTTAAAAACTTAAAAGAAATGAATACCTAATGGAGAGAGGCCATGAAATTCCTCTAACAAATCTGTCTTCTGGAAATAGCCAGGGAAACCCCTAAATCACAGAAAATGGCTAGCCTTAAAATGACCAACTCCTGCTAAAGTTAAATGTCCACCCTAGGAGCTAACCATGGAAGGTAATTACAAATGAACACATGAATAAAAGTTTTAGGAATGTAATCCACCAGGTTATAAACATCAACTGTTTAGTCAACTTTTGTTAATTGATTTTTTATGTTATTAAAAAATCTAAATATTTATGATAGCATTTAACAAGACAGTATTGATCTATTTATTTTAATTTAACATGCTAAATCTTCCTTTAAAAATGGGAAGAAGAAATAATTAGGGAAAGGAGCATATGATTATTGCCTTTAACAGCTTTATTGAAATACAATTCATATATCATACAATTCATCCATTTAAAATGTACAGTTCAGTGGCTTTTAGTGTGCTTACAGAGGTGTGCAAAACCATAGCCATGGTCAATTATAGAACATTTTTATTACCCCCAAAAGAAGCCCTATATCCCTTAGCCATCTCTTCCTAATCTCTTCCTTCCCCCATATCATCTCCAGCCTTAGACAACCACTAGTCTACTTTCTATCTCTATAGATTTGTCTATTCTGGACATTTCATATACATAGAAATAATATAATATGTGGCTCTTTTTGATTTGGCTTCTTGCACTGGCCATATTGTTTTCCAGGTTCATTCATCTTGTAGCATGTATCAGTTTTGAATACTATTCCATTGTATGAACATATCACGTTTTATTTATCCATTCATCAGTTGATGGACATGTGGGTTGTTTCCACTTTTTGACAGTTATGAATAATGCTACTGTGGACATTTGCATACAAATCTTTGTGTGGAGATATGTTTTCAGTTCTTGTAGGTATATGCATAGGACTGCACTTGCTAGGTCATATGGAACTGTGTTTAACCTTTTGAGTAACAGTAGCTTATAATTATGGCATTAAATTTTCTTAGACATTTTATCCAGCATACATTTATATATAACTCAAGCAGATAGCCCTTAGAACTCTCATTGTAACTATAGTTTACTCTATTAAGGCTGATGATTCAGACACTCCTAGGACATGCAAGTCTCTCTCATTGCTCAGTACCAGACGTTTCTATGTTGATTTGGATTTATGTATGTGACACTTCTCTCCAAAACAACATAACGTGACACCTTGGAAATTATATGGCTTATTATGAAAGCAACCCTGCAGGGAGTGAAAAGTTAGGCAGAGACACTGGGATGTTGAGCTACATATAAAAAGTCATAGTGATTTGTGGTGGCCTGAAATAAGATCTTAGACTACCTAATCACCATGTCTATACCCAAAAGATGTAGTATGTGACTATCTTCTAAATTATGATGAAAAAGACCTTTCTCTTTATGCACAGGTCCCTCTTACTTTTCCTTCCTAGGAATATTGACAGTGTTTTCAGGGTTGTGTGTGTGTGTGTGTGTGTGTGTGTGTGTGTGTGTGAACCAATTACCTTGAAATAGCTGTGATTCTTTCCTTATGTAAGGCAATGTAAACACTTTTTCAACAACGAGTGCAGTAGCAATTTTCAAGTATATATGTCACCCAGGTAGCTTTGGGAACATTTTAACCAAATACTTTTCATTATTTCTAGGACTACACTTTTATTTTTATATGTATTTTTCCCTGTAAAAGCCTTTAATTCTTCTACAAACTTTTTATCAAGGTTTTTATTAAGGTTTACTTTCTTGTAAGTGTTGCATTTCATTCATTCATTTATTAATTTTATTCATTCATTCATTCAAAGCCATTCATTTATTGAAAGTCACGGGGAATTTTAGGATACTTGAGAGAGAGATCAAGAGAGGGACATTTGATGGGATTGGAGAGGTGGGCAGAGATGGATCTTGTAGAGCTCTGGAGGTTTGGTAAAAAGGATTCTGGGTTTCTTTCCATGTTCAGCAGGAAGCCACAGATGGGGGGGGGGATGTGATATGATATGTTAAAGAAGATACTTCTGGAGTATTGGAGATTTAGAGCCATTCAACAATCCACAAGAAAGATGATAGTGGCTTGGATTAGAGAGATGGCAGTGTAGATCCAGAGAAGAGGATGGGCTGGGGATATATTTTGGGAGTAGCCATAGAAATGGAATTGAGGAAGATGAGAAAGAGAGAGAAAGAGAGAATGAGAATGAATCAAGCATTACTGCCAGGTTTCTAGTTCAGACTATTGGTGATGGTGGTTACCCTTCAATGAAATGAGGAAGACTAGGGTAGAGTGGAAAATTGAAGTAATTTTGGAACATGAAGTCTAATATGCCTGTAAGATATCCAAATGGTGATAGTAAACGAGCATCTGTGCATGCTAAGGTGAGCTCAAGGGTGTGACTCAGGTTGGAGAGACATTTTTCAGGCATTTACACCCTATGGATGATACAGCTGTGGGAATACTAAGGTCTCCTTGTGAGAGAATGTGGAGGGAGGCAAGAAGGGGCTTGAGGGCCAAGCCCTGGCAGACATGGAGAGGGGAGATAGAGGAAAAAACTTGCAAAAGGGATTCCAAAAAGCAGAGAGAGAATAGAAGGCAAGCCAAGAACATAGGAATCACAGGAGCCAAGAGAGAGGAATGCCTGGAGAGGGAGAAAGGAAGAAGCTGGAGGTCTTGATCAGGGCAATTTTAGTAGCATGAAAGAGAGAGAAGAGTAGAATTGGATTACCACGGGCTAAGGAGTGAAAGGGAGGTGGATCCAATGGGTGCGTAGACAATTCCTTTGAGAAGTTTGCATGTGAGAAAGAGCACAGAAATGGGGAAGTGGCTGAAGGTGGGAGAAATAGGGAGTTTCTCTTAAGATTAAAGGTAGGAGTTGTTCACTAATGAGGATGAAGGAAAGGACACACACACACACAGAGACTGCTAGCTAATCACTATTTTCTAAAGTATGCAAAAGGCAAGATTGGCAGTTGAGAACTGGGGTGTGGACAGAGCAGAGAAGAAAAGGTATGGGATTTCTGTCTTGTTCAGCGGGAAAATACACTTACTAGAGAGAGAAGGATTTGGAATCTCAGGCTGTGTTGAGGACCATTTAAGATAATTTGCTTAAAGGGAAATCAAATTTGCCAATGATTGTGAGAGGAGTTCTGGTGATACAGACCCCAGAGTTAAGTAACAGTGAATCCTAGAGTGGGAACAGTTTATTCTTCCCCCATTCTCTTTTAGTTGACTGAGGAGAAAGCCTCAGGGTGGCACAAGTACATCTATAGTAATTCTCTAATTTCTGTTAATGTCCCTTTTTAAGCAAGAGAGAGCAGGTCTCAGACTTGATCTGAAATCATGTCAAGTAGGAATTGAGTAACACTGCTTTGCTTTCATTGCACTTACTTTTCTATGATAATTATGCTTTTGTCAAAGGATACCGGTTTTCCATTTATGTTGGTGAAACACAATTTTCTTTTAAAATACAATTATTTGAGTTTTAGAAGAAATGACCAAAATGGTCACAATGGCAGAAGAAAGACTAGGACTTGTATTCCCTCACGTTGCCTGACCTGATTTTCATTAGTGTAACGGTTAACTTCCTCTACTCTTGTAAGTTAGTGTCAAAAGGATGAATCCCAAATTCCTGAGGTGAGATGGGCTGTACTGTGGGATGGGAACCACACTGATGAATTAATAGCCCAGCATCCCAGGAACCACCATGTAAGCTAATCCAATGGCAAGTGTTTGTGAGCTAGCTGGCGACAAAGAAATCCCAGGGCAGAAGAGCAGATGGTTGCACTGCCTGGTGCTGTACTCTTCCCTCTACACTATCCACCCCAGCTGTTGCCTCCCGTTAGAGTTCCTTCTGCTGCCATCTGTGCCCACCTTCCCTATGTAGTGTTATCATTCTGCTTTAGAACCATTCTCGCTGCCTGCCCTGCTGCTGTGCAAGAGAGAACACAAGAGAAGCTGAGGACACATTCCCAACCATCTGACTTCAGCATTGGCCCTTGGCCTTTGTGAGCATGGGCACCACCACTGGACGAATCAGAGACTAAGGGATTTTCCTGGTCGGTGGTGCCTGAAGGAAACCTATCATTTTTTAAATTGAGAGAATGCCCTTCTTGGTAGAAGGAGGAAAAAAGTCCTTTTTCTTTTTTCGCTTTTGGATTTCCAGCCATATATGTGGACTTGTCTCTAGCAGAATAGTATCTTGTAGGGTGACCAGCTTTCCCAATTTTCCTGGGATTGTTTTGGTTTTAAAACCAGAAGTCTCACATCTTAGGAATCCCCCGAGTTTCAGGCAAACTGCAATGGTTGGTAACTGTAATCTTAGGTCCAGAGACAAGTGTACACTTGTGGGGTGGCATTTCTCTTGGACACTAAAGAATGTTCAGATGGCTGTGTCCAGAAACCTGTGTTTTGACAAAGTCAAGGGTATTAAATGATTTCCTCATTCAGATTTAGACCACAGTGAAAATATTAAAACCATGCTGTTTTTGTTAATACAAGTTATGTAATGCATTAAGAGAAGCGTTTGTTGCATCAGCAGTGGCTTTAATTGGGCTGAGGCAGGAAAACCTACAAAGAACCATTCTTCAAGGCATGTTTATAAAACCTGCTATGTTCATAGTGAGACGTCAGCTCCAATCAGCTTCTGACAGGTGGATTGATCCTATGATATATCTGTCTGCAAAACAGGCTGTGCATACCCCAAATACTTGGGATTTGCATTGTGTGTTACCTTAAAGTAATGCTAGCTGCAATGATAAACAACTCTGAAATAAATAGTATAAGTGAATTTCTCATGCACTTAGAGTCTGAAACAGATATTTCTGATGGGTTGGTATTTCTCCTCCAAGCAGTGATTCAGGGACCTAGGCTCCTTCCATTTTGTGGTTGTATCCAACACATCGCTTTCAAGGTTGTGATTATCTGCATCAAGCCATCAGAAGGGTAAAGAACATAAAAAAACATGCATTATAGGTTTGGGGGAGGACAGGCTTGGATGTGACATACAACATCCATTTATATTGCCGGCAATTGGGAAATTCTGTCCAGCTAGTGCCTGGAAAGAAGAGGATGTGGGCTTGGTGAAAGGTAGCAGTGTCTATGACAGGTGATTGTCTTGTGTCCTTCTCACTGTAAACCTGAGGCAGACTTAATCCTGAACGTAAGAAACCTGGAAGTGCAGACACATGAGATTGAATTCTGTTTCTTTTAATCTTTCTAAACGTACTCCATCCTCACACATAAGTTGTTGTACTTTTTTTCCCTCTAAAACTATAGCTCATTTGGGTCAAATAAAAGTAGACAGTTTCTTTTTTTTTTTTTAATCTATTTATTCATGACAGACAGAGAGAGAGAGAGAGAGAGAGAGAGAGGCAGAGATACAGGTAGAGGGAGAAGCAGGCTCCATGCAGGGAGCCTGATGCAGGACTCAATCCCAGGACCCCAGGATCACGATCTGAGTTGAAGGTGGCACAAAACCTCTGAGCCACCCAGGCTGCCCTACAGTTTATTTCTTAATGTGTGGTTTCGAACTCTTAAGGAAAGAAGGTGAGGTCATAATTGTAAAGAAATACACTTATAACAGGTGAATGATTTTTCTGATTGAACAGGCCTAGAGAGTTCCCCTGCCCCTAAAGGTAACTTCTTAAGACTCGTGGAGGTCTGCATTCATTTTCTATTGCTTCGACAAACTACCACAAACTCAGTGCCTTAAAACAACACACATTTATTAGAGTTCTGAAGGCCAGAAGTCCAAAATCAGCCTCAGTGGACTTAAGCCTCAAGGTGTCCACAGAGCTGCATTCTTTCTGGAGGCAATGAGGGGAGAATTCATTTCCCTGATTTTGCCAGCATCTAGGGCCATCGCATTCCTTGACTCGTGGCTACACATCATGCTGACCTCTGCTTTCATCAACACATCTCCATCTCTCTCTGACTTTTCTGCCTTCCTTTTATAAGGACGTGTTGGTCTCCTTGATTACTTTGGGCTCACTTGGATAATTCAATATAAGCTCTCCATCTCCAGGTCCTTAACTTAGTCACACCTGCAAAGTCCCTTTATCATGTAAGGTAACATTTCAAAGGTTCCATGAATTAAAAAATGCACATCTTTGGGTGAGTAGGGAGCTATTATTCAGCCTAGCATAAGATCCTATGCCTCTACTTTGAGTGTTAATCAGCACATCTAAAGATACATTAAGAGATGAATGGGTATGATTGTGTCATCGACCTGACTGACGTGGGATGGGGTAGGTAGCAATCTGTAGGACACTGGAGGGACTGAATCATTAAGAAATGCAACAATCGTGATATAATAGTGTCAGCACACAATAGGAGAAGAAACATGAAAACAAAAAAAATATACCAATAATAACTTGTGAACATCTTCATGGAAATTGATGAGGTATGGGCAGAAGCACCTCAGAGTCTGTGTTAAGGGTGAAAAAAGAGAAGAACAGAAGTGGTTTTTGTGGGACCATATTAGGATAAAGAGATTGCCAAAGCTGATCACAGAATTGACAAAAGGCCATGAGAATGAGCAGTGTGGGAACTGTGCTAGGGAGGATATCACAACTAGAATAGAGTGACACATCTTGCTTTGTGTCGGTTCCATCTCCCAGAGATTTGTTTGGGTAAACAACTCAGGATCCAGTTCTGGCCAATAGAGAGAAATGAGTTCTGTGGAAAGAGAAGTCATCTTGGGGAAAAGAGAACAAGCGGCATCATGCATGTGTATAGATGATTCTTTTTTTTTTTTAATTTTTATTTATTTATGATAGTCACAGAGAGAGAAAGAGAGAGAGGCAGAGACATAGGCAGAAGGAGAGGGAGAAGCAGGCTCCATGCACCGGAAGCCCGATGTGGGATTCGATCCCGGGTCTCCAGGATCGAGCCCTGGGCCAAAGGCAGGCGCCAAACCGCTGCGCCACCCAGGGATCCCTGTATAGATGATTCTATGGGTGGGCTGGGGGGAGAAAGGAGAGAGTTATATTTGTTCCAGGAGCTATACTAGGGGCCTTCTATGTTATGTTCTGTAAATAGTGCACAAGTTCTAAGAGGTAGTTCGTTGTATTAGTTATCTATTGCTGTGTAACAAATTGCCCCCGAATTTAATGGCTTAAAACTAAGAAGAGTCATCTATTATTATCATCCCTTGTGGTAGTGAGGGTTGATCGTGTTGATCTAGGGGTTCTGGCTTGGAGTATCTACATATTTGCAGGCAGACAAGCTGAGGCAGGAATAATCCTAAGGCTTCTTTGTACACATGCCTGATGTCCGCATTCGGAACACTCAAACGCTGAGGAACTGGAAGACCGAGTAGCTTCAGGATAGCCAAACTTCTTACATGGTGGCTCTGGGCTCCATGGTGGGCTTCCTATATAAAATATAGGACACTCAGTTAAAATTCAAATTTCAGAGAAACAACAAATAGCTTCATTAGTATAAGTATGTCCTGTGCATAGACTAAAAATTATTTGTTGTTTTTCTGAAATTCAAATTTAGCTGGGTATCCTGTACTTTTACTTGCTAAACTGGGCAACTCTATTCCAAAAGCTCATGTCCTGTGTTGCCTTGCATGGCTTACTCTCAGAAGTTGCATAGCATTCTTCTGCCTGCCTAGATAGAGGGTAGCCATATAGCATTAAGAAAAGCATAGGGTTGGGGCATATATATTTATTGGTGTGGCCATCTGAAAAATACAGTCTTCAGAATACAGCCTTCAGAGTACAGCCTTCTGTACAGATCAGGAAACTTGGGTACAAGCAGATTCCCTGACTTGGTGAGGTGACATTGCCAATGAGTGGGAGTGCCAGGATTCAAATCCATGGCTGCCTAGACCTGGAATCCATTTTTGAGCACATGATATCCATGAAGGAGGAAAGTTTCGCAGTTCAGCACACAATCTAGACTTTAGGGAAGCAGATGTCCCAAATACCAGAGGAGAGATAGGCCAGATGTCCCCGTCAGATATTTTCAAATGAATGATGTCCCCAGAGGGTTGGGACGCTCTCAGAAATGTCACTCTGAGTCTGCAATTGCAAGTGATCCTCCTGCAGAAGAAAAGGGAATAGGGCTAGTAAAACCAGAGGCTGCACAGGAAATCCTCTGATGTTCTCAGACTTTAATAGGGGAGGAACAAAAATGGGAAGGAAGAGTACTTAACCAAGGACAAATCGAAATCTGTGGCGGAGAATTGTAGGAATAGCAGCAGGAAGCGTTACACCCCAAATGGTCTCAGCGAGAATGTCTGGGAAAACAAGGAAGGGCTAGACTTGTTGCTTTAGGTCAATGGTGTAACATTTATGGGCCAGAAGAGGAAGGAACTCTTCCAAGACAATGACCTTGAAACCAAAACAGCCTCTGGAACACAATAGATGATCAATACATATAAGTTCAATGCATGAATTAACATGCAAATAGGTTGAAGAGGGAAATAAAGTTATGCCAGGATTGGCTCCAGTAAGAAATCACTGAGTTCTTTGAAATGGGGCTTTTGGTACCAAAGATCTACAGCCAGGTGGGATGCTAAGGGTCAAGATCGCAAAGAAAGCAAACATCAGTCTGATGTCCTGAAGGAGTAATTAATTAATGGCCATTAAAATGGGTTATTGGCAAAAATTAGGACCACTGTTCCATTGCAGAATTAACAGAAGTTTTGACTCAGCAGTATCTTTGGTTTGAAATGGTTACAATGTAAAACACAGTCATTCATTTTAAAGATTTGTCTTGTTTTAGTTGAATGTTTAAAATTCTTCCAACTCTGTATTTTCTTGCTAGGAAAAACCTTTAGCTCAATTTCTGACTAGAGAAGTAGTATCAAACTTTAACATTTCTTCTCACCCCTTAAGTTTGAGTTTAATGTATTAACTGAAGACCTTGTCTTTGTAACTATTTTAATATTTATCTCTATGAAATGCAGAGGACTTTTTTGTGCAATGGATAATACAATACAAAAAAAGGCTTGTTTTTGGTTTGGGTGTGCTTTTCGAATTTGTTTGTTGGCAAAAAAATTTTGACTAATGTAATCAGTAAATGCTTTATCTTTTCATCTATAATTACAGATTTTATGTATAAATGTTGGACTTTTCCCATCAAGCCCTTGTGAGATTTGCATTCAGGACACCTGTAGCTGAAAGCATTTAGCTTATTTTGGTATTCAGAAATCTGTTGATGGATGCCAAAAATAAGACATCAAATACATGTATTCAGCCATTATTTTTTTGAATTCCTACCATGTACAGTCTGTGTTTTAGGCACTGAAGACAGAGCAATGAATACAATTGGCTTTGGTAAACAAGTAATCAAATTAAAAAAAATAATTTCATAATGTAATATATACCATAAAAGAAAAAAAAAAGGTGGGGGGATATGGAGTGACTGTAAAACCTTCTATTGTCGATATTTAGCTAAGATTTGTACAGGATGGGGGGTTGCCTGGGTGGCTCAATGGGTTAAGCCTCCAACTCTTGGTTTCAGCTCAGGTCATGATCTCAGGGTGGTGAGATGGAGCCCCACATTGGGCTCCGCACTCAATGGGGAGTCTGCTTAAGACTCTCTCCCTCTCTCTTTCCCCCCGCCCTACCACTTGCACTCTCTCTCCCTCCCCCTCTCTCTCTAAAAAAAGAAAAAAAAAGATTTGTATAAGATAGTGACATATGAACACAGACTAAATTGATAAGGAGCCAGTCATTATGGATATAATAAGGTAATAAAAATGTATTATCCTGCTAATAAATCCCGTGAGAATGTATTTAGTTAGTTATTTAGGGATTTGACCACCCAGAGCCAGGTGCTGTGGCTCGGCTGCCGTCCAACCAAGTGGGCCAACAGATAGGCCTCCCTGGGAGCGAGCTGCCCGGGCACCTGTGGCCCGGCGCCGGCCTTCCTAGCAGGACAGAGTGATGCCGTGGCTCTGTTTCTGCCTCCCACATCTTGTACATGATTATGGGCCTTGCTAACCTGGAGCTGTGCCTGCAAAGGAATTCTGAGAAATGGAGTTCCAGCTTAGCTGGATTGACACAATGCAAGGCCAGCCAGCTTGTTCTCAGAACAGCGAGATGACCAGGGTGGCTCACCTCCCCTGTTTTTGCTCCTGCCTTCCCTCCTCAGTGCAGATCTGTTGGACACTGCTGTCCCTGGCCCACACACAATACCGAATTCCCTCTCATTTCTCTATTTTCCATGGCACTCATTACCTTCTCCGCACGGTTATTCATTCTCATCATGTTTATTGCTTGCTGTTTGCTTCCCATCGGTAGGATGGAAGCTCCACAGGAGCATCGATACTTTTCCATCTTGTCTTGTGATGTGTCCCAAATGGCTTGAACAGCCCTGTCACCGAGTGGGCATTTAGAACAATGGGAGCATGTCAGAGATGGGTCTGGAGGAGTCAGCTGCAGCCAGGTCAGGTGGCATGGATTTAATTGTAAATGTGGTGAGAAGCCTTTGGGTGGTTTTCACTTGGGGAGTCATGTTTTAAAAAGCTCACTGTGGCAGCGTGCACATGTGACTGGGTGGACGTGAGGGGCCTGGAACAGGGCTGAGCCCAGAAGCAGGAAGACCAGGTAGGAAGTGATTGCCACTATCAGGTTGGGGTGAGAAGGATGGTTACAGAGGAGAGGCGGGTGGTCAGATTCAAGATATATTTAAGTGGAAGAGCTTTCAGCACTTGCCAACGGGTTGGATATAAAAGATGAGGGTAGCTCCAGGTTTTCTTCTGAGCTACTGAGTGACATGGTGGGCCCATAGGCAGAGCCAAGGACTGGGAGAGGAGGAGGTCTGAGGACAGGAACCATGGTTTTCATTTATCATCTAACAAGTATTTGCTGAGTTTCTACTATGTGCTGAGCACTGTGCTAAGTCTTATGGATACAACCGTGAACAAGATGGACTAAAATCCTTGCCTTCTGACAGCTTATATTCTCATGGGAAGAAAAATCATTAAACAGGAAAGTCGGTAAGATGTAGTTTGTTACAAGGTGTTAGGAGATGGGGATAAGGGAGGAGGTAAGGAGTGTAAAGGGAGGTTGTAATTCAAAATAAGGTGGTCAAGAAGACCTCTTAACAAAGGGCCTTTGATAAAGACTTGGAGGAGGTAAGGGAGCAACTCATGAGGACACCTGGTGAAAGAATTTTCCAGCAAGATGGACTAGCAAATTCTCCTAAGCTGGAGCCTGCCTGCCATGTTTGAGAGGTAGCAAAGAGACCAGCAGTGAAAGGGGAGGACAGGGACAGGGAAGTGATGGGCTGGGATCATCACAACGTATGGATTTGGCATGAGATGAGAAGCCATCAGAAGCAGAGGAGTGACATGAGCCAATTTAACCTTTTGAAAGGTATGAGCCACCATTAACTATCCTGGTGGAGATGTCAAGGAAGAATTTGGATATGAGTCTGGAGCTCAAGGGAGAAATTGCTGCTGGATTTGGGTGCTACCTGTGTATGAGAGAGTTCATGCCATGGGACTAGATAAGGTCAACCAGGGAATTGTAAATGGAGAAGTGCAAATAAAAGGCAGCAAAAATCCAAGAAGAAAGTGTTATGCATGGATACTTAGGCCATCTGTAGTTTATTCCTGGTTCTGTTTCTTTTGCACCCTGACTGGAGGACCACTATTGGGAGCAATGGTTGGTTTAATTCTTATACAGTGCTCTGAGAGTCCATAATCAAAGGGACTTACAAATTCAAAAATGCATAATACATGGGCATATTGTAGTCCTTTGTAAGAAAAGCTCTGACTGTAAGTGGCATCTGGTGGGCAGATATAACTGACAGACTCAGAAATGACCAAACACTGTCCGCTACAGGTAGAGTCCAGCCTTTGTTCCTGGGACCAAACGCCGCATTTGGCAGAGGCTGATGCTTTGTGCAATTAAGGCCAGTTAAGGTCACAGTTGGCTTGAAGCTTTTGCATAAAGAGATTATTCTTGCCTGTCCTGTCCAGAGGCTAGCAGTAGTGTTCTGGTCAACCAGCTATCTGTAGTGAAGTGGGGTGGGAAGAGCCTGATTTGTGGTGTTTGCCTATTTCCACGGGTGTAAATATTCTCACCACAGCCGATTTCAAGTTTCCAGTGATTTAACAACTAGCTTTCAAAATTCCTGTAATTTTCCTGAATATCTAACAGCTGACTTCAGCATGCCACACTTTCTCTTTCCGTAACCTATGACTAGGCCATACGTTTGAAGCCCCCAAGCCTGTGGCTTCTCAGATTCTCTCCACTCCCTCTATGTGTGCCTACAATTCACATTGAAGGTGGCCAAGCGCACAGCACAAAGGCATTTACCTCTGGAGCTGGGAGCTCTTTCTCTGTCACAGTCACTTTTAGCCACGACCCCAAGAAGACATTAGCAAGTGATTTCTGAATTGAACTTGCTGTCTGTCATTTCCTGCTGCAGGATGCTTGTCCTTTGCTGGGATGGGCTGTATATCTGGCATATAATGACGCTTTCTGCGCCATTAAATTATTTTGAGACCTCCTCTAGAGAGGGCCCTGAACTTGATGCTGGGGATGCAATGAACACAAACCTGCCCTTCAGGCCCTTGTAGGAGAGTTGAGAAAAGTGGAAAGAATACCTGGGAAGGTTATAATAATACTTTTTAAATTTTTTAGAGTCAGCAAATATGCCATACAAAATGAGGGCTACAGATGGTGGATGCCTTAGGAGTTCACAGTAGGCAAACGCGGGCAGGCTTTCATGGGAGCTATGGGGCTGGAATCTGTGCGAAGGCACAGACTGAACACCATGGGAAGCTTGGGACTGGGATCCCATTTGCTTTCCTCATTTTCATTTACCGCTTTGCATCCAAGGAAATACCATTCCCCCAAGTACTCGTAATGATCAGCAAAATGCCCCTGGATGATTATACATTAAAACAAAGACAGACGATATATCTATATATTTACTTAAATCAATGCACTACCCTCCCCAGGTCCACCTAAAATTCCACCCCATTTCTGAAAGTCACATATGGGAAATTCAACATCCTTTGGGACTCACTGCTACTTATGAGTGGGAAAGGAACTGTTTACTAAACCAATTCACTACATTTAGAGCCCAGTGACCTTTCTCCCATATGTACTATACTGTGTTTGAGGAAAGAAGCTCAACTAGTTGGTCAGTGGATTCTATGTGGTCACTGCAGCCTCTTTTTTCATGCAAATCAGACCCAGTATGAAGCATCTCAGGTTGGTCCTGTGGCTCAGAGAAGCAGGCAAAGCTATACCCAAGTGTCACCACCTCCAGGTCCCCAGGACGGGAGGCATTGTGTGGCTCCCAGGGGGGCACAAATGTCCCCCATCAGTCTCTTTGTGTATGTGATAGTGATTTGGGGGAAAATGCACAAACTAGAAGACATCCAGAAAGTGAGACTGTTCTCACTGGCGACATTTGTGCCGCATTCTTCCCGCCCCGGGTGTGCAATTGCAACACTGAGACCGGTGGTTTCTGGGAGCCAAGTGGTTGATTGGGAGCCCCAGGAGGCAACAAATACAAATTAATCTTCAGGTCCACCAGTTCCCCTGAAACACACCGCTTGCTAAACTGTGACTTTCAAGCCAAGAGCGGCAATTTTCCACAGCTCAAGTCTGGGAAAGGCTATGAAACCACATGGGTCAGAAAACCAAAGGTGGTTTTTTGCTATTTTGCATGGAGCAGCAGAGGTACAACTCCAGAATTCCAGATGGGCAGCAGCTGGAGAGAGTGTGTGTCCACAAAGCTGCATAGCAACTCAGAAAGCAACTGCTGGAGGTTTCTAAAAACAAACCACTGTCTTGTCTTGTCTTGTCTTGTCTTGTCTTGTCTTGTCTTGTCTTGTCTTGTCTTCTCTTCTCTTCTCTTCTCTTCCCTCCTTTCCCATCCCCTCCCCTCCCCTCTCTTCCTTACCCTTCTCTTTTCTCTCTCTCTTTCTCTCTCTTTCTTTCTCTCTTTCTTTCTTCCTTCCTTCCTTTCTTTCTTTCTTCTTTCTTTCTTTCTTTCTTTCTTTCTTTCTTTCTTTCTTTCTTTCTTTTTCTTTCTGTCTTTCTTTCTTTCTTTCTTTCTTTCTTTTTCTTTCTTTTAAGCTTCTCTGAACTGTTGGATTAACTTCTTTGGAAAGAAAGAGAAAAAAACAAAAAACAAACCCAAACCTGGAACCCATTGTTTTGTTTTCTCAATTTTCTCGTCAACTGACTCACAATTAAAAAATGTCGATTTCAATCAATTTCAATTCTGCAGAACAGAAAACTAGAGAATTTATAGGCAACTATTAGAAACAAAGAAACCATCTGGTTCTTTAAGTAATTTTTTTCTGACAGAGTTCTCTCCAAGTCCTAAGATCACTTATTTTTCCTCATTGCACCACTGTGAATATTCCTGTTTTTCCATAAAGCCACAGAGCCCAGCTCAGGTAGGTTCCTTTGAAGAGGCAGGCCCCTTCCCCTCAGGGAGGGTGGGCTTCCCAACCAAAAGGCCCAACCAAAAGTGGGGTAATAAGGACATCTGTCTCTTATGTGGGGAGGGCTGTGTTATGGGAAGCAGCTCCATGACTAGTGGAGGTCATCCAACCCTGGTTATTCTGGTTCATTTGTCATTTTGTAGTGACAGTTTTCACTTTCCTCCAGGAATCTCCAGGGAGGTTTTACAACATTGTGACTAAAATTCTGTCATGTGCTGGTAGCTTCTCCAGACTGAGGATTTACTTGCCCCAAAGCCAGAGGTGGCTCCATCTTGGGGGCAAAGTCTTATGGAAGCCATGTGACAGCAAACAGTGGTCTCTAATCCCCCATCCTTGGGGGGCCTTCCTTCCTTTCAGTACCATGCGTACTGGCTCACAGCCCTATCCCACCTTCGGGAACCATCTGGCATCCCTGTCAGGGTTTCTGTAGGTTCCCGATAGAGCCTTGCTTTCTGCCTACCAGGCTGGGCCTCAGAGAATTCTCTGATGTGGACTTTCCATGCTCAGCATCTTGTCTTCCGAGACGCCTCTCTTTCCTCTGCCTCTTTCTCTCTCTTCCATCCCAGTGTCAAGTGCCACAGGACACCCTATCACAAGACTGTGGTGGCACTTGGCCGGCTTTGCTGCAGGCTCAGGAGGGATGGGCTGGAGCTCTAGGTGAATGTCACTCAGTCCTGACCCAAGCCTGATCTTCCTTTTCAGGCCCTTGGGGTCTCATTCTGCCGCTGGGTCCTCTTGTTCCCCTAAACTGGTCCTGTCACTCCCAGCTCCTCTCCCAGTTCCCCTGCCCCAGGCCATCCTGGCCCTCCCTGGGCTGCCCTGAAGTCTTTACTTTCTGCCCACTTGATCTGCCACAGCACCTTCTAAGCTCACCCTGCCCAGAAAGACTATGCCCATTGGTCTCTCCTCCCTCCACCAAATGGCCCACCAAACCCATGAAGATATTTTTATCCTCACAGATGAAAGGGAGAAGCAATCGTCTACAAGAAGAGAGGAATGGTGCCACTCTGCTATGAGGCCATGGCTAATAAGCTGGGAATTGGCTTTATTTCTCACTAAACTCAGATTGACTGTCCCAGTCTAAGACTACACTGGGTTTGTGTGGCACTGGATTTAGGTTCAAATACATATCAAGTGCTTCGGTGCCAGACATTCCAGTGAGCACTACAGATACAAGAGTGGACAAGCCAGGCATGTTCCCGAAGACGTGTGGCTGATGACGAAGGGCATGTGAGGACTTCCAAGAACCCCAGAATGTGCTTAGGCCCCTTGCTCCAGCCACATTCTATTTTACCTCAGGGAATTCAGGTTGAAACCAACAGGCTAGGCCTGGAGAAGGGCTTGTGCCTCACAAGCTTAGAGACCCACAGAGCTCAGATCATCCTTGAGAATGCTGCATCCCAGACACACAAGTGAAGTCTTAGAGTTACCACCCAATTAAAAAAATTTTTTTAAAGATTTTATTTATTCATGAGACACCCAGAGAGAGAGGCAGAGACATAGACAGAGGGAGAAGCAGACTCCCTGCAGGACCCAGGACTCCCTTCAGCTCATGACCTGAGCTGAAGGCAAACACTCGACCACTGAGCCACCCAGGTGCCCCTCCTTCCAAAGTTTCTTCCAGTTCTGGCTCTGGCCAGAGCTGGGGACATACTTTCACAGGGTGATAGCTGCAGCCACAGTGATAGCTGGGAGCCAGAGGGAGGTCAAGACTACAGTCACAGAACACCTATAGAAGAAAGGATGTCAGTTTCTGCTTTGTGACCAAAATCCATGGTCACAGCGTGATTCCCCAGAATTAGGTGTAGGGAGAGCCACAAAAGCCATGAGTGGTATGATTGTGGCTTTTAGCAGTTGTGTCCTCATTTCTGTGGTCAAGCAGAGAGGCTGAGAACATGTTGTGAGAAGAATGTTCCAGTAATGCCAGCTGGGTGCCAAGGGCAGAGAAGCAGGTTAATGTGGATCCTGAGAGGTGAGTCAGGCCCTTCCCCACTCCTGTGGAATTGGCTGCATGGGAAACTACCAGATTTATTCCACATTTTAATATTCTATATGCCTTACTTTCATTTCTTCTAGAACCCTCTGCTGTGGTTTCAATGCTATTTTAAAAAGGCATGAAAATAAAACCACTGGTTAATGACCAAGATGCTACCTAAAACTTCAGTTCTGACCAACTTGTGGTCTAGACTAGAATTAGACAGTTCATTTTTTGACAGGCACTTGTATCCCCTGGAGGTCTTGTTAAAATGTGAATTCTGATTCAGTGACTCCAGAGGGAGACCTGAGATCCTGCACTTTGGATGAGGCCTGGGTGATGCTGAAACTGCTGGCCTATAGCCCACACTTTTTAAATGGCAAAGCTTGATGATCTCATGGGCTCCACTAACACCACGTCCACAGTTCTGAGTCACCGTGAAAGGAACAAGGACAACAGGAGCACCCAAGACAAGGCTGAAACTCCTATGTCAGTGACTAAGGAAGAAGCAGCATTTCTCTTCCCTGTCCTCCTCCCACCGCCAGAGTTCACACTCTTGGGAACTGGGTTTAAGCTGATGTTCCTTCTCCCCCGTTGGCAGACACCCTACCTCCCTAGGATATTTTCATCTGTCAAGGATGGAGTCACTTCTCCAAGCCCTTTCCAGTTAGTAAGAAGAGCAACTCTGGCTCCCAATACAGAATATGACTTGTTCTTGAACCAAATTTCTGTGGTCTTGGCTTGGGGAAAAATCAGTCTTCTCTTATTCCAGAAGAGTCGATATGATTAATGGCGAGCCGGCATTTGCCTTGCATATTCTTCACAACAAACCTGCAAGGAGGTTTTCCTTTCCTCATTTATAGAGGAAGAAACAGAGGCTTGGAGAGAAATCAGGCAACACGTCCAAGGTCGTACAACTGACCATTAACAGAGCTGCCATCATAGACTGTGCTCCTTTCACCACAACTTACTGGTTTTCAATGACATATTCAAAAAGTTCAGGGTTTTTCTGGATTTCAGACACTGAAATCCATTAGTTGTGACCCTGCTACCCAACAGGGTGACCTTAAATTACTATAGACAAGAGATGGGAAAGGGTCATTAAGTACCAGGCAACATTTATTACTTAAACCAATGGATGTGTCCGAATGACTTTTTGAATTTCAAGGGTAAAGAAAACAAACAAACACATAGGCTTCCAGGCAAATCACTAAAAATGAATATGTATCAGTGTACCTTTAGATTTCTCTTCTATTACATGAAACAAAAGAAGTAATTGTTGAACAGCAATGACATAATTTTTGGGAGAAATGTTTATGAACCAATAATTCTAACATATAGTGAAGTTAATGTTTGCAAAGACATTATCAGATTCTAGACCTTAGGAAGTCAAACACCTACATGCCTTGTATAAAAAGATTGCCCGTGGGGAACCCTGGGTGGCTCAGCGGTTTAGCGCCTGCCTTCGGCCCAGGGCATAATTCTGGAGACCCAGGATCGAGCCCCACATCAGGCTCCCTGCATGGAGCCTGCTTCTTCCTCTGCCTGTGTCTCTGCCTCTCGCTCTCTCTGTGTCTCTCATGAATAAATAAATAAAATCTTAAAAAAAAAAAAAAGATTACCCAAAGAAGAATACCAATTAGCAAATGAAATAAATGACTTAAGAATGGGGCAGACACAGTATAAGTGTACGGTGTTATGTGACCAGTTAAATACAATACAGTTAAATCTAAATAGTTATTGCTGTGTGGTTATAAAACTTCATATAAATATCAAAGTAATTATTGAAAAAGAAACTATATATTATTAGTAATAACAATTTAAGCCAAAAATTCCCAATTAAATAAACCAAAGCTGGAAATGGCTGAAGTAGAAAGTAAGTAATAATGTACTAAATGTCATGTTTATATATAAGAAAGGCAACAGGAACTATTTCATTTCTGTCAGTGACAATCAGAGAAAAATGAATTACATTAATATTAAACATAGTAAAGATGCACTATATTTTCCCCAAAATTATTAGAAAAGAAAAAATAAAATAGATCAGACAAGTATAGCTTAAAGTGTAAACAGCTGTTAATCCTAAATATTGGAATTACACATAATTTCATTGTCTTCTTTTTACTTTGTTTGCATTTTCCAAATTTCTATAATAAACATGAATTATTTTATAATATACAAATGAAATCCCCCAAATTACTATAGAAAATATTTGCTCCTTTAAAAAAAAACTAAAAAAAAAAAATAAAAATAAAAATAAAAAAAATAAAAAAACTACGCATGCAACCAGTAAACCAGTCTTACATGGTCTAATACCAAATAGCCTTGCTAACTGGAATTTCCTCTTTTTAGTCTGTAGTCTCAGGATGAAATTTATCTGTTTCTAAGCCTCAAATGTAAGCATGAATAATTGATATACCTGGAACCTCCTATGAATACATCAGTGATCTTTGCTTTGTGAATAGCGTCAGATGAAGGCAAAACTCAATGACTTTACCCTGAAAGGTGAGGTCACTTAACCACCTGGATAAAACCCTCCCCTTTTAGCACTTCATTTTTAGTTCATTGAAAGACATAATTTTATCACCACCATCACTGTCACCATCACCATCACCACTACCAACACGAACTATCACCATCATCCTCATCACCATCACCACAACCACCAGCACCGCACTGCTTATCCTCATAGCTGGCACATAGTAAGTGCTCATTAAGTATTTGTTCAGTGGTGATGCTGACATGAGATTGGGGGGTAAAGCTGGCATGGGTAGGAGAAGAAGGATGATTAATCAAGAATATTTGGTCTGAGGATCTGAGGCATGTCAGGGGGAGATATCCTTCAGGCAACTGGGAATGTATGACTGGAACTAGGGGGCCAGGTCCAGCCTGGAAGCCTGGCTTTGAGAGCTGTTGAGAAGGAGAGAAAGAGAGAGAGAGAGAGAGAGAGAGAGAGAGAGACATGCAGGCAGCTTGACGGCTTGACAGTTTATGCTTTGAAGGCAGCAAGAGCTCTGTGAGTACAACAGCAGGGGGAAAGGAGAAGAACAGGGCATATTGGGTTTTATAAATCAGAGAAGGACATAGTGTTAAGGAGTAGGCAGTCAAATGTGCTTTAAGGAGCAAAGACTTCAAGGAGAACTCAGAGGAGGCTTGGGTATGAGAAGAGGCCATCCAACTTGATGATTATGGATCATTGGTGTCCTCTCAGTGAGGACACTCTATCAGACTTGCGCTGTCTGACCTTGTAGCTACACCTGGCAGTTGAGAACTTGAAATGAGGCAAACTCAAGTTGAGATGTGCTCCAAGTGCAAAAAACACACTGAACTTAGAAAAATTAGGGGGGGGAAAAGGAATGCAATGTGGCTTATTAATAGTTTTTATATCGATCACATGTTGAAATGATATTTTCATTTCCAATATATTAGGTGAGGTTATAGGATGTATTGGGTCAAATAAAATATGTTACTAAAAGTAGTTTCAGGTGCTTGGGTGGCTCAGTTGGTTAAGTGTCTGCCTTCGGCTCAGGTCATGATCTCAGGGTCCTGGGATCGAGCCCCATGGTGGGGTCCCTGCTCAGCAAGGAGTCTGCTTCTCCCTCACCCTCTGCCCCTCCCCTCTGCTCATGCACTCTCTGTCTCACACTTTCTCTCTCAAATAAATAAATAAAATCTTTTAAAAAAAGTAGTTTCAACTATTTTTTTTTTACATTTTTTAGTATGATTACTAGATACTTTCCAACTACACATGTGGCTCACATCATATTTCTACTGGACACTGTCAGGCTAGTCTGCCAGATGTTAAAATTCAGCAGCATGTGTAAACTTGTCCTTTTTTTCCTTCCTTCTTCCTTCCTTCTTCCTTCCTTCTTCTTCCTTCCTTCTTCTCTCTCTCTCCCTCCCTCTTTTCCTCCCTCCCTCCTTCCCTCCCCCTTCCTTCCTCCCTTTACAAATAAATGGCTTTTAGCAGCTAGTATTTTCTGATGGACACTTGAGTGGTTGATCTTCCATTCTCAATAAAAATAGATGCTTTTTATAATATCAAATCATCAAATTGCTTTAGCATTAAATTGCCTGGAGCCATATTAAAGTCAGTGATACATAGTACATTAGTTATACTGAGCTGTTAGCTTCCCTGGGAGAAAAAGAAATAACATAAATGAGGTTTCTTGTACACTAAGCAGCAAATAAATGAAAGCCTTTGAGGAAACCACCTACATAAAGTCCTGAAATTGTAATTACCCTACCTCCAATTTGGCAAACAGAGGTTTTCTTACAGTATAGCCATCTCCCAAATAATGGTCCCTCCTGGTGGGAGGTAGCGAGACTGTGGGTTGCATGGGTCCGAGACAAAGATGTTACTGACACCTGAACAGCTGCCTAAGAAGGAAATTCCTAATGTTCTCCTTGGCTGGGATCAGGAATTGTTCTTGGACGTTGTGAGGTCAGCCTTTCTCTCTTGTATCTGCTTGTGGTGCAATGAATTGGCTCACTTCTTAGAAAAATAAAAGGACACAATACAACAAGTTGCTTCTACTCCCCTCTGGTTTCTATGAAAAAATATTAAATATGCAGTATTGAAATCTAGTGTCACATAGCTGTGTGGACGTCCTTCCTGAAGGGGATAGAGAACTTTAGGGCTAGAAGGGACCCATGAGGCAATCATTTCAGTAGACAAAGAAGTGGACTCAGGTCCTGTGGTCCCATGATGGCTGGTTCACCTCATCTGTCACCAGCAGAGCCACAAGGAGACCTGTCCATCCTGCTGCCTGCTCCCCATGGCTTGCCTCTCCTGTGTCCCCTACCTCCACTTCCTCAGGAAACTCTGTGGGACTGGAGCTGCCAAGAAGCTCCTGCACCTTAGGGTGGCTTTCTTCAGCAGTGATCTTTTTTTTTTTTTTTAGTAAATGAAAGGAAAATGGTCCTTTTCTCAAATGATAATTTAGGAACTTGGGGTTTTAAGTGAACACCTCTGGTCTCCATTAGCATTTTTAATCAAGGAGCAGTGAAAATAAAACCAAGATTAATTGATTCCTTCCTATGTTTGCACAGCTATAGCCTTGGTTGAAGGGCAAAGAAGGGATTACAAAAAGTTTCCCATGTAGTGACCTTCTTTCTATAAAGCAGGACACCAATTTTCATCCAGAATCCTAGCTCAGAAGTAGGACTCACCTCCCTATTGACTGTGTCACATTCCAAGTGCGCCAGAGTAAAGACCAAGGATGTCATAGGTGTGAACGCCCATGGCCATTTCAATATGCACCAGGTTCCTCAGAAGCAGACCCTGAGATGCGGACTTATGTGTGAATACCTTATGAATGAAGTCTTCCCAGGGACTAGGGGAGAAGGACAAGGAGCGAGAGAAGCTGAGTGCAGGTGTGCTCTCCTGTTACAGCCCTGCCTCAGCCTGATCCCACAGTGGATCCCCGCAATGTCAATGATCCCTCAGAGGGAATGCAGTCCTGGGCCAGGACTTTGTAAGGGCTGACCTGACCAAGTGGGTTCCTGGGTGGCCCCAGTTGTCTGTAGGTGTAGTCACAGAGAGTAGTCTTCTGGAGTGAGTCATGGGTGTGGGCCAGAAGCAGAGCACACAGGGCCAGGGCTTGGACACATGACCCAAGGAGGGATATGGAAGGGATCTTGGCGTTGTCCTGCCAGTGTCTGCTGCACCCCAGCTTTGGCTTGAACAGAATCTCGACATTATCCGCTATTCCGCGTCTGTCTTCCAGGGTTTCTTACCCAGACATCTGGGTTGAAATGTGCAGTGGACATTTGCTGTTTTCTGGTTGCCCAATAGCCATTCCCTCTTTCCTTTGATCACTGTAATTTAATTATTATTAGGTGATTGGGCAATACTCAACTAATAGTAATTTCAGGAAACGATTCTTAGTCTGTATCTTTTGGCAGAGACGACTAGCCCAGACCTCCTGGGTGAGCACGTGCCCAAGGCCCCCGCAATCAGCACAGTCCATTCCCTACGGCCCCGTGACTGGTGACTGGTTCAGGGATAGTACCCCCGTCAGGAGTTGGATACAGGGAATGGGAATGACTCTGGCAGTTTTGAAGCAGAAAGATATTTTATGCAAGGGAATAGGTGCTCATGAGGTCCCTGGGAGGCTGGAAGAGCAGGCTCCGGCTGGGTCTTCAGGAAAGATGCTTTTGCTCACCAGAGATCAAGTAAGAAGGTAGAGAGGTAGGAGCCCCCAACCCCTAAACCATAGTATTCAAGAATGTACCCAGTTGTTATACTCCAGGCCTCAAAAGCTTCTCAATGCCGGCGAAACTAGAGATTGTCCATGGGAACAGTGGTCCTTGTCCAGAAGCCACGACCGAGGCAGCAAGACAGTGGCACCCGGGTCACTGCTACCTTCCAGATCTCACCCAAGGCCATCTAACAGGTGGCAGCTCTTTTGCCTGGCTGAGCAGGAGGCCGGGGACATAGATTTTCAGGTTGCAGCCTTTGTAGCCCAGGGAAGCATTCCTAGAAGGGCTCTGAGGGCCGGTTCCTGTGACCCACCCCCTCCTCAGGAAACAAGAGTTAGGAATTTGGTTTGGTCATTGAGGGGGAAGAAAAGCTCTCTGTTTCCTGTCGGATGTGAACATGAGAAGAGTTGGTTTAGAGCTGCCGGAAGCTCTCTTGACATCAGATAAGGTCTGAGAATGAAGCCAGTGCCTAGTGCAGAACAGAGTCAATCTGAGATCTAGAAGGACGCTTCTTAAGGGTCCAGCGAGGTGACTCCTTCAAGGTCACACAGCAGGGACGGGCAGCGCTGGATCTAGAACACCTGACACCCCATGCAAGCTTCTCCCCATCATGCGGTCCTCCACTTAGGGCCCATCAGCCAGCCCGGCAGCTGGCAGGGCTTCCCAGTCCAGGTTTGCTACAGAAGCCGGCTGGCCCGACCCCTGTCAGGAGGCAGAGGTCCCTGCAGAGGGGCCTTAGCAGACAAGCACTCAGAGCACATTTGCGTGGCAGGCCTGGTGTGTATGAATCACTCACAACTGGGGCTTGGTGAGTGTGAAGTGCAGAGCTGGCTTTGCAAACACCCCAGGGGTTCTCGCCGAGTGGCACACTAAAATGTGACCACACCGGTTCGAGCTATTTTAAGCTTCAGAAACCAAGGGAGGTTAGGGGGGTGAACCTGCGGGCTCTGAGGGCAGATGAGTTCCAGGCCAGCTTTCTCTGTGCCTCCAAGGTCACCTTGGGCCCCTCTGCTGTCATCGGTGACCTTCCTTTCCTCTTCCCTCTTGAAGGATGGGAAGGATGGACCCTTATAACCTCAGGGGGAGGGAGCTGAAGGAGTGGGAGTGGGGTGAGCACCTGGTCTGGTGCACCTGTTAGACAGGAGGAGGGGTGAAGGGACTGTCTGCTAGATCTGCGGTGCTGCCCTTACACTTATTTATTTGTACCGGTTTTATTTAATCCTCACAATGACCCTTTGAGGTACACGCAACCGTTATCTTCATTTGTCACAGGAAGAAACAGAGGCTCAGAGGGAGTAAGAAGCTAACCCAAGGGCTCAAGGTGACACAGCAAAACTGGAACCTGAAACCAGGTGGGTCTGCATCCTTAATCACTGTGCCCTGTGGCCTCAAAACCCAGTCATAACCGCGTGTATGCAGCTTTCTATTCCTCCCGACAGCTCTGGAAGTTCCATTTATAAACCCCATTTTATGCATCCACCTCGATTTCGATTCAAGTCGTGATCTCGGGGTGGTGAGAGGGAGCCCTCCACGCTCAGCAGGGAGTCTGCTTGCTTCAGGATTCTCCCTCTCCTGCTCCCTCCCAGCCTGCTCTTGTGCCCATTCTCTCTCAAAAATAAATATAAATAAAAATAAGTGGGGATCGCTGGGTGGCTCAGCAGTTTAGCACCTGCCTTCAGCCCAGGGCATGATCCTGGAGTCCTGGGATGGAATCCCACATCGAGCTCCCTGCATGGAACCTGTTTCTCCCTCTGCCTCTCTCTCTCTCTCTCTCTCTCTCTCTCTCTCTCTTCTCTGTCTCTCATGAATAAATAAGTAAAATCTTTTTAAAAAAGTAAGTAAGTAAATAAATAAATATAAACCCTATTTTTCAGATGAGGAAACCAAAGCTCAAAGAGCTTGAGAACTCCCCCCAAGGATATACAGTCATACCCTTCTCCCCACTGGCCCTGGTATCTTACCTTTCCACCTTTAAGTGCAAAGACTTTTAGTGCTTGGAAACAATTTCTTCCTAAGAGAGACACGAACTCTACTGAGGAAACTGAGGGTCTAACAGGTTGGGTGACTTACCCAAGTGAACAGATGGATGGGTACGAAGAACCTAGACTCTGGACCCTTCGCTGTGTGTAAACAGTCCCTTAGTTTCCAACACACATTCTAATTTCAGGGATGTTTTATCTACATTTTTAGCTCATCTTCATTTGGTAGTAGCTTCTGCAAACTTGGCTTCAAGCTTCTCTATAACTTCACCTTATCCTCTGTCAAGGAGTCAGTGATCTGTGACTGCACAAAGAGATTGAATTAGGGCTTCTGTAATTATGACGGATACTTCTATAAGGAGAAGATACTTCTCAAAACAGGAACCCTCCTGTGATACAGTGTTGACACCTATAATCTTTTGCCAGCTGAGGTCGGGAGCCCAGCTACACCAAAACCTAGGCAACAAAACTCTTCTAGGTTTCTCTTGATAGTTTCCTTGCAAACACCTGTGGGCTAGCGGAAAGGGCTGGGCCAGCCTGGGGGGTTGGGTAAGCAGTGTTAGAGATTAAAAAGCCTAGAATCAAGGAACCAATAGATATTTGATGTGGTCTGGCCTTTCTTAAGTATCTTAGACAACAAATTTTTTTTTTTTAATTCTAATTATGGTAAAGTAGATGTTGCAGTTCTAAATAATATAACAACTATGGCAGAAAGCTGCATTTTAATTCCTTGACTGACTCCTTTTCGGAAATCGACAAGTATTTACCAGACTTCTTGCCTTCACCGAGTACTATAGAAGCCAGGTGCTGGGGGCCAGAAATGAATCCAACTGGGCCCCTGTCCTCTGGGACCCCGCAGTCTAGTGAGAAAGATGAAAATAGTCATAGTAGCTCCAAAGCTGTGTGTACAGTGCTGTGATGTGGGCAGGTCCAGTGTCAGGACAAAGTGTTTGGCCACCAGCATTTCCTTAGGTGGGGAAAGTATGGGATGCTTGAGCTTTATGGAGGCCTGGGAGGCTGTCCAGGTGAGAGGTGGGGCATTTCAGGGAAAGGCAATGGCAATTCCAGAGCTGGAATAGGATACCTGGAGGACCCCAAGTGGTAGTGGCCACAGGGAAGGTTGTTGAGGAATGAGAGATGAAGTTGAAGAGCTCAGCACGTTTGGTTTTGAAGAGCCCTGCATGTTACACAGAGGAATTTAAATTGTCTCCTGGAGGCCATGAAGAGCTGTTGAAGAAATTAAGCAGGAATGTGACATGACGGGGTTTCTATTTTAGAAAGTCACTCTGGCTGCCATTGGAGGATGGACGGAATGCCTCGTGAGACCAGCAATGGGGAAGCCATTTAGGGGAAGATGATGGCCAGGAAAGAGGACTGACATGGCACCCAGTGTGCAGTGGGGACCAGAAGGGGGAGGTGGAGAGGACATGTGCATTGAGATATTTAAGCAGAAGACAAAGGAGTCAAGAATGAGTGCTAAATTTTTTTAATTGGCTGTTTGGGTGGTGAACATGCTGAAAAAAATAAGGCGGTTCTTTTAAGAAACTGAAAAAGTTATGAATTATTATAATACAAAGGAAGTTAGGAAAATAAAGAAATGAAAAAAATACCCAATAATCTCATCATCATGGCACAACTAGTGTGCATATTTTGATTTATTTCCTTCCAATATTTCCCCCTAGTTTGTAAAGCAAAGTCAGTTTCCTAGATGACACTTTGTATTGAGTGTTGGCTGCTTAATGGGAAATGCTGCACTCTTCTTCAAGCCTGGGAAAGACTTACTTCTAGACCTATTGCTGGAGGCTCCATCATCACTTCTTATTTTGAAGGAGACCAATTTTTTTTTTTTTTTTTTTTTTTTTTTTTTTTTTTTTATCTCTAAGAGCCAGTCACTTTGATCCAGGACTTTCTTGATCACGAGTGTTTTATAGTTTCCTCTGTTCCATAGCTTGGTGCATCGATAGTTTGTTCCTTCTACTTCCCCACTGGCCATAAAAATGATCAAGATGATGGAACACCTCATACCTTTGTGTCCTGGAAAATTCAGCCTGAGATGCCAAGAAATGACAGTGTTCATATTAATCCTTGCTGTGGCTTGTGAGGCCCACTTGTTGGAGAAGTTGGTGGGGAGTGCAACCCTCCCCCCCAAATGTTTCATTTAGCACCCTGGTGTTTTCACTGCCAGAGTATTATCTGAGGGTAGTTCCGCTTCTAGCCTTGCTCCACAAGGTGTGTCCAGCTTGGAAAATAAAAAGTAATTGATGAGAAGCTTATAAAAAAGTTGTCCTGGCTCTAGCTGGCTCTCCTGGGTCAGAATAATTTGCCATTGGCAAGCTCCGTGTTTTGCATAGGAATAGAGAGAAACCTGCAGCCTTCTTGGGGAAGGTATTATGCAGGATGTCAGTCCTCTTGGCTTTGCATGAAAGGCCTCAGGGGCATGACCAGACAGTCAGTGGCCTTATTCTGTGTTATCAGGCTGAAAGGTGATCTTGGGCAGAGCAGACATTTGTGGGACAGAGGCAAGCCTGGGAGGGGAGCCAAATGAATCTGCCAATTCGGTGTGAAGATGTGCTTTTGGTGGAGTGTTGGCAAATAGGAGGCCACTGGATCCACTCCTTGGGTCGTCCCTGCTCTTCCTGGTCACCAGGAGCCTTCCTTTTCCTAGGCTCCTCTGGGAAAAAATGTGGTGATCAATGAACCCAGGGCAGGAGAGAGCTTCAAAGTAGGAGCTGGATAGTAGGGAACCGGGAAAAGGCTGATGCCCCACAGTAGGCGTTGGCACCATTTTTATCTCTCACATGCCCTTGTGCAGGCAGGACAGGATGGCATCCAACAGTATGTTCTCTGGGGCTTTGCCCAGGCTAATTTTACATGACAATGGGTGCTCTATGCTCTTCCACGGAGCACTGGAATGGCTCTGCAGGTTTCGAGTGGCCTGGCAGTGGAGTTGTTCCGGCCCAGCTCAGCAGCAGGAAGGGGCCTCGGGCTGTGGGTAACCGAGGAGCCCGGACAAGCATTTCCCTTGGCCACTCCTGTGCTTCATATAGAAGAGGGCCTTCACTGGTCACAGGAGGGGTTGTCCAGGGCACAGCGGGTCGCCGTCCTTGACCACTGAGCTCTTTCATGCAGGCTGAAATGAAGATTGGACTTTTCATTCCACGTGGGTCACAGGGAGATTTTGCAAGGCAGTGTGTCAGAGTGTTTGTGTGGCTTCCTGCAGGCCTAGCCCTTCACACTCTGTCCATGTGAAAACGCCCAGTGAGCCAGAGACAGAAAGACACCCGGGGCCTCAAGCGCAGTTGGGCTTGATCAAGCTACTCATGCTAGCAGGAGTAGAAGCTTAGTAGTCAGCAGAGTAGCAAGATGGTTTTGAAATTTGCTGGGCTCTTTAAAAATAGATAAAGAAAACCAAATGACTTTTTTTTTTTTAAAGGAAACCACTGATAAAGGAATTGTGACATAAACAAAGAAAAATGTAAGCACTCTGTTCTTTTGAGAGCAATAAAGGCAGCGAACAGGGAAATGCCAGAAGCTGTGACCCAAAGTGTGCACTCTTCTCGGATCCCATTTCCATTTGCACACAAAGGGGAGATTCTTGTTTTCAAGTCACCTTCACAAAAAGGTATAACTCAGTGAAGGAAATGAGCTATAATTATAATTAGTATTTTTTAGTTTGTTCTTTCAATCAAAATAGCTCTTAAGTAGAGTATCCCAGTGCAACTTAATCTTATGTCAACACGTGCTCTGGAGAGCCTGCACTGGCCCCACATTCACACCAGGGGTACAGGTGTCTGGGTGAGAATCTCTCCATAAGGAAGTCTGTCTCTATTTATCCCATGGGACCTTCCACTTACACAGCTCGTAGGCTTTCTTTGTTTAAGTGCATGGTTCCTGAAGGCAGAGACAGAACCAGATCAAACCTTTTGGACTCTTGGTAGCAAGTGACAGGAACCAAATTTGAACCACAAAAAGGGTGGGAAGAAAGGGGGGGGCTTGACATTGTTTAGGTCATATAGCTGGAAACAACATAGGCAGAAGTAGCAGACATCCACTACAATCTACCTTAGCACCCAAAGGGGACAGTAGCCTCAGCCTCTTCCATCGCGGCACCCCAAAGTACTACTGTTTCTCTGTGGTTGCTGGGCCATGAGCCATTCCAGAGCTCTCCTTTGATTCCACCCACCTTTCCCTTTTGAGCATGTAGCATACCTTCCACTGAAAATCCTGGTCTTTCTGATTCATATTCCAGGAAGACTAAGGCCTAGAAAATAGTTTTGGATTTGTAATAACCCAAGATCCCTGAATGGATAGGATGCTGTGGTATTAGAATCCTGCATTAGGGAAGGAGTTGGCACAGCAGGCAGATGCAGCTCAAAGTTCTTTTCCTTCCATCTCCATAAAATTCCAAGATTCCAAGGAGTGGACTTTTGACGCTAGTCGGGGCTCCTTCAAATCACCCAATAACCAATAATTATTGACTTTGTCCTGTGCTTCTAGAGGTAAAGAGTAGAAGAGGAGGCTGAGTGTCTTTACTGCATGGAACAGAGACCTACCCAGCTGAGCTGAGACATATTTATCTTGAGATAAAAATTCCTATGGCACAATTTCATGGAGATCTAAGAAAGGGCCAGTAGTGGGCATTACAAAGAGTGCACAGGGGGGATGGCTGGGAGTTCCTGCTAGATATGCCAACAGCAGGTGTTTTCCTCCTCATACTACTCCCCAGAAATGTGTGTGCTTGTGTGCTTTTTATTTAGCTCTGCACTCCTGAGAGACTATAAGAAAGGTGTTCATCTTATTCACAGCTAGGTCCCTGTAAGCAGCACAAAGTGTGGCTCAAAGGAAATGTTCCTTGTATTTTTGTTCAGTGAGTTCATGGATCTTCACCTGATGCTCTGCTATTTCAGTGACCAGTTAACTCCATGTTCCTGATTCTATCAGGCCTACTCCTGGTTGGCTTCTCTGGTGCCTCTGCTTTTCCAAAATTTTCTCCCATAACCCTGGATTGCATTTGACCTGTCATGATCTTTTCAACCTCTTCTCCATTTTGACCTTTTGGTTTTTAGCTTCCACCATTAACTGACCAAGTAGGCTAGCAAACTAGGATAGTCTAATTTATTAGTTCAAATTCTTAAGAGGGAGGGAGAGAGGAAGATAGAGAGAGATAAAACCAATTAGTTAGGTCATCATTTGTACCAGATCATAGATTGTGAGCCAACTAGAAGATTGACTGTCCTTCATCTGATGCCCACTTTCATCATCAGCTGAGTGAAGGATAGAAGTCACTGTCAACTGGTTCAAAATATAGGTTCCTAGGCTGCAGGGTCTGTGGACCAGGCAGTTTCTCAAAGAATGGAGTGGGTGCAAAAGGCAATATTTGACCTCTCTTGTAAAAAAGAGCAAATTCTCTAAAGAGCTTATTATAGTTAGATAAGACTTAAAGGCAGATCAATATTGATCCATATAAGATCTGTTCTTGCTGCCTAACAATTCTTCCTCCCTCTTCTAAGAGACATCTTAGGCCACAGCAGAGTTCAGGTGACCCAAGATAGGCTCATCATTGGACCTCAACTCCATAGCCTTAGTGATTGAGTCAAAGGTGAACATGTGTCACAGGCAAGTCAATAAGAGTTCTTTGAAATTTTTAACAATGGATCTAAAGAGGAGTGCTTGGGTAGCTCAGTCGGTTAAGGATCCGACTCTTGATCTCAGCTCAGGTCTTGATCTCAGGGTTGAGTTCAAGTCCCAAGTTGGGCTCCATGCTGGGTGTGGAGCCTACTTAAATAAATAAACAAACAAACAAAAACAAAAAAACCCACAATAACAACAACAAAAACAATGGATCTAAAAGACAGCAGATATTTTTTTCTCTCTGATCATAGAACTGCTGGGTTATGAGTTTCTACTGCCAGCAGCCAGGTCCTCCATCATATGGAAGAAAGATTAAAATACAAAAGTGAGGACAAGATACTGAGAGAGAAGCTTGGCAGCTCTCACTCCTCACAGCCCAAGGTGAATCCTGCCTTTGTTTTTGTTCTTCCCCCTATTTGATTCAGAGGTCCAATAAATTCTTTCTCTCTGTCTCTGTCTCTCTGTGTGTTTCTTTCTTTCTCTTTCCTCTTCCTCTCTTTGCTCAGGCTAATTTAAGTGGACTTTCTTACACAATGAAGGTAGTTTTGAATTAAGATGAATGCTAAATTTGCTAAATATCTGTTAAATGAGCAAAACTGAAAGTTATAGACATTCGAGGGAAAGAAAAAGAGACAAAGAAAGAAACAGAGAGCTAACAAGCAAGCCAGCAAGCAGCACTGGCCCAAGAATCTAGAAGAGACTTCATGGCTGGCCACAAAAGCCTTCATGATGAGGATTGAACTTGATTTTGGAGAAGGATGGGATATGAAAAGATAAAGGATGGGGACAAGGGAATGTCTTCCAGGTGAAATGGTATGGAAGAAGGCTTATGAAGGAGAAGGAGAGAATGAGCACAACATAAAAGTGGGCGCACTCTTACTTTAAGCTTTGCTTTCCTAAGGTTGATTTCATCTATTGATCTCAACTGAAAATTCTTTCAGAATATGGGCTATTTCTTTTGCATCCCTGTCATCACTAATGATCCCTACTATTGCAAGAATTCCAAGATTGATAGTGCTAGTGTTCTGGAACTCTTGAGTGGCATTCTCACAATTCCCAAGTCACCAAGAATCCCATTCCCAATGGGGAATGATCATGATAAGAATAGTCATAATTTTGAGTTTCATAGCATCTTATTTTCCATGATTTAAAAGTTCTTCCTATTAGGGAGTAACCTACTCATCTTCAACATCTTCCAAAATGCCTTTAGCTTCTACTTGATGCCATGTAGACCTGGAATTGATTTAAAATTCTTTCTGGGTTAGGTACTGTTTTAAAATCTAATCAGAGAGGATCCCTGGGTGGCTCAGCGGTTTAGCGCCTGCCTTGGCCCCGGGCATGATCCTGGGGACCCAGGATCCAGTCCCACATTGGGCTTCCGGCATGGAGCCTGCTTCTCCCTCTGCCTGCATCTCTGCCTCTCTCTCTCTCATGAATAAATAAATAAAATCTTTTTAAAAAGTCTAATCAGAGACTCGTGAAATCTATGAATTCTCTCTCAGGAAAAATATACACATATAAAAATTTCTGCATAAAACTGCAAGGGACATTCAGCCATTCCCAAGACCCACCCACAGATCTCTAGGGATCCACTGAGCTCCTGGTTAAAAATGCTGGAAGGTAGGGGGGTTATTTGGACTTTAGTATTTTAGTTCCATTGCAATACCCTTTTTCCTAGAATAGCTCATATAAATCCCTTCCTGCTGGTTTTCTTGCATGCTTGGTTATTTTTTACCATGGCTTGATCATTTTCCTTGAGAAATGATTTGTAGGAGTGTTTTGAGGCCTAGGTTAGGGATACAGTTTTTCCAAATTGAATAAAAACTCTACTGGGCAGCCTGGGTGGCTCAGTGGATTTAGCACTGCCTTCAGCCCAGGGCATGGTCCTGGAGACCTGGGATCAAGTCCCACGTCGGGCTCCCTGCATGGAGTCTGCTTCTCCCTCTGCCTGTGTCTCTGCCTCTCTCTCTCTCTCTCTCTCTCTCTCTCTCTGTGTGTGTGTGTGTGTCTCTCATGAATAAATAAATAAAATCTTTAAAAAAACCCAAACAAACAAACTACCAATTCAGAACCTCTTTAAATGATATGGATAGCTTACAAAACTTTTGGCTCTCCAGGAGACATGAATTTGGGCTCATGTGGTAGACTCAATGATAGCCCTCAAAAGGACATACCTACATGTTAATCCACGGAACCTATGAATGTTACTGTATTTGGAAAAGTGTAATTAAGCTAAGGATTTTGAGATGAAATCAGCCTGAATTATCTAGGTGGGCCCTAAATCCAATGACAAGTGTCCCATAAGAGACACACAAAGGAAAGATGCACAGAGTAGAGGAGTCAGAGCTAAGAGATGCCAGCAGCCGCCAGAAGGTAAAAGAGGAAAAGAACAGAATCTCACATAGAGCCTTTGGAGGGAATGCAGCCCTGCTAACACCTTGATTTCAGATTGCTGGCCTCCAGAACTGTGAAGGAACAAATTTCTGGGTTTTTTTTTTTGAGGGGGGATTAGTGTTTGTTTGTTTGTTTGTTTTTTTGAGCCCCTGGTTAGTGGTATTTGTTACAACAGCTACAGGCTCCCAACAGGACTGGCCTATTATGATACCTCCTCTAGGACACTTTCTCTGGTCTGCTCTGCTTCACACCAAGACAGCTGGAAAAGAGATGCCAAAAACTCTGCAGGGTTTCTTATCTACAAGTCAGCCTGCCACAGTTTCATAGATGTTGGCAGAAGATGCAAGATTGCCAGATCAGAGACAAAGGATAGTTTATTTCTTGCAGCAGCAGTAGTAGCCAGAGCATTTGTGTGGGTTCAGTGCACCCCAATTTCCACAGAATGACATGAAGAAGACCAGATAATGCCTGCACACACAGTGTGCAACATCTTCTAAAGGCTGTTTATTATACAAACATCCTTGGAAAAACAATCCAGAACAAAGGCAGTGGGTGCTTCTGCTCACAAGATGTGAAGAAATGAAGGGGAAGCCATGCAGAATCTTCCCCCCCAACAGAGAGCTGGAGGAGATGAGGGGATGAGCTGGGCTGCATTTACTTCTCCCTCACTCTTGTTCTGAAGGTACACAAGTTATCAATGGCTACGTGACCCCATCTGTCCAATTACCAGAAATGGACCAGAGCAGCTCATGTGTAAGTGCCTGATGGTGATACAAGTGGTAACATAGGGCTGGATGATGCTTACGTGGAACAGCAATGAGAGAAAAGTGCTAGTTTCCAAGGGGGTGAAAATCTGTTTCACAAACTACTGAGAGATGTGGTATAGTTATTGTAGCCCAATGTCCTGTGAGGCTATTTGAACTATCTTGCGAGGTGGTTTCAAAAGAATGTTCAAACTACTTTGAGCAACCATAGCCTTGTTTTTTAAAAAGGAGGTGGGAAGTGGGGAGCAGCTTTCAGGGTGACTGCTTTGAAGAAGGCCTCCCTTATTTGGATGTAGGGTCCAGCAGGACTGTTATACAGCAAAGCGGCAAGCTCCGTGGTTGATAATTCTGTTTCCTGAGAGCCACCAGCACTAAGTTGTGAGGGGGAAGGCAGGCATACCTACAGCCAAGGGGTGAAGTCAGAGAGGGTAAGCTGTACCCAGGACCATTCCCTGCTTAATGGCACATTCCCACCTACAGGGACTCAGTGGTCAATGCATCGCTCAAGGCTTACGTAGAAGCAGAAGGAGCTAGACTTTGGAAAAACCCACCCCAGCTCCTGTGGTTTGTTTTTATTCATGGTTTCCATAGTTGAGGTGCTCTCTGAGCCAGGCAGCTCTTCACTTCTGTTGGGAATCTTATCACCTGCCAATCTACATGGCCGCTTTGGGAACGGAAGTGCTCAAGCCAAGATGGACTTCCGCCTTAGCTCATTGTAACGCCTGCGTTCAACCACTTGTGTTGATTCCATCAGAGGAAGAAAGCCACTGAGGCAGAAGCAGATAAAATGCAGATATGATTGATTGCCGGTGCTCCAAGGAGGAGGAGAGGGAGAGGCTGTGTGGTAAAGAAAATCCAAAGTGTTCTTTCTTCATCAAAGTTAAATGTTTCTGAATTCAGTACCTAATCCAGAACAAAACCCAATGCCTGAGATGTGAACTTTCTTTTTCTTCTTCTTTTTTTTTTTTTTTTCCTTTTTATTTTTGAGAGCTAAGCACATGTTTCCCCCTGCGTCAGCAAGGGGGAAAAGCGAGTTAAAGGCAACCAAAGGACATGAACTTGAACTGAAGCTTGAAAATATAGGCTGTCTTAGATGGGATCTCAAGATTCAGAGACATTTTGATATAGAGCTGAACATAAGTCTTTTCTCCTCCAAAGACCAGTTACCCTTTGTTCTGGAAGCAGAAAGGTTGAGCCTACATTTCCCAGGGTGGAAAAAAAAAATAAGGCTTTCAATTGAGCAAAAACCACAGTTTTCCCAAGACTTATTTTGGTTCTTTATCTTGGGGCTGGTTGGACATAAGATCTTGAGTTGGAATGTACGTTTGTAAGGGTGGAGGTGTCTCCAAGGATGGTACTTGTAGGCTTTACTTAGAGCTCTGTAGACGTGCACAGTGACCCTTGATGGTTGGGGGTTGACTTGTGGTCCAGGGGTGTCGTGAGTTGTTGCATGCAAAGGACTGAAGCAGGCAGTGTAGGAAAGAGCCTGGCTGCTGTTTCTGCATAGACTCTAGAACAAGACAAAAGGGTCTTTGCTCTGCTCTAGTTGGGGGCCTGGAATCTTTAGCATGAGGCTTAAGAGAGTTAACGCGACCAGAGGGCAGTGTGCAACCCCAGCTATAACATCAGTTTGGGCCACCATTTGGCCCAGCTAATCTAGGGGCAAAATGGAACTTTAGAGGGCACCCTTATCTCACAGTAGGAGACAGTGTGACCTGGAGGTGAGATGGGCTTTACCTAAGGCTTTGCGTCCTGCATTGGTCTGGTCCTCAAGAAGCAGGCTCCAAGGCAGGACTCAATAGGCAAGGATTTTATTAGCGAGAACACCTATGTGGGGGAGAATGTGGAAGAAGCCAGACAAGGCCACGGGGCAGATGTGATCTGAGTGGAAGCATTCTAGACTGCTGTGCAGTCCAAGTCAGGTTAGCAAGGCTGCTGGGGGTGGGGCAGCCAAAATCAGCTGGGGGAGGAGTCTTATGTTTCCCAGGAAGGGGGCCAACTTAGAATCCCTACCATGTCATTCACTGGCCTCTGTGAAAGACTGGCAGTGGATTTCCGGGGTGACAGCTGGGACCCTAGGCACATTCTCTCTCTTTTTATTTTTTTTTAAGATTTTATTTATTTATTCATGAGAGACAGAGAGAGAGAGAGAGAGAAGCAGAGACACAGGCAGAGAGTTAGGGAGCCCAACGCGGGACTCGATCCCAGGACTCCAGGATCACCCCCTGGGCTAAAGGCAGGAGTTAAACCGCTGAGCCACCCAGGTGTCCCCTACTGACACATTCTCACAGCCACCTCAATGCACTTGAACTTGGACTCACAGCTGGTACTCATCCTCCCTCTCTTCCTTTCTCCATTCTAAATACCTCTCATTTTCTCCATCACCTTGGCAAGTCCTGATGGCTCATGTAGTGGTATGACCAAAACTGTCATTCCTGGGAATACCTGAACCCTTGATAACAAACTCTTTTCAGGCTTGGGTTGGTGCTCATGTCTGCTTATAGCTAGGGAGAAGCCAAGGAGTACCAGGTGATACCCAAGTGGATTGCTTGGATTCACACATACTCCTCTGTGCCCCCATCATGTAAAAGCATCTCTCTGTTCTCCAGATTATCAAGGTCAAGAGCCCCAGCCAGCATAATGATTTCTCTCTTCTCCTGCTGATCCTTGGCCATGAATTCAAAACACTGGTGGCAGCCATAAATTATAGTTCAATGGGCTGTTTGTGGTGTCCCCTTTGGGAGACCAGGACCTTCAACAGGGCAGAGTCCAGAGCTGCAGGGACAGGAAGTTCAAGATCTCCAATGAGTCATTAGGAGTGATGGTGAGTGGAGCCACTCACTGCTGCATCTACCCCTTTGGTTCTTAAACTCATGTATGTTTCCTACTAGAGACCGTACCATGTAGGCGCCTCTGACTTAATAAACATACTACATCCTAAAGGACACACCCTATTTTTTCTGAGGGTTTCCTCTGAGTTGACACTTGAGCTGCACCTTTAGAAGCCTGTTCCAGGAGGTAGGCTAATCACCAAGTCAGCTGCCCAAGCACATATCCAATTAGAGAATGACATGCCAGTCTCTGCACTCTGCAAGTTCCCCCAATTTTCATGAGTGACTTGACTAACTTCAGGGAAGGTGTTGTATTATCTGTAATTTACTTTCAAACACTCTACCATACATGGTATGATATATACGTGGGTGCTGGCGTTAAACTCTGGGAAGCTAGTCAACGTTTAGAGTACACTAACCAGGAGCCCCCACTCTCACAATGGTGAGTTTGCATCTGAGAACTCTAAGGTCACAAAAAGCCTTCAGCCCTTATGCTAGATGACCTCCAATACATTTTCCATCCTCCACACTGCCCAGGGTGGGCCCTAAGAGCTGACGTTGGTGAGAGGTGCTAACCCAGCCTCTCTGCCTCTGGCTTCCTGTAAGGTTCAGCTGGCGGAAGGCAGAACAGATGATTGCCAGCTGGAAGGATGGAGAGGCTGGGGTGTTTATCCCTCTTTCCCACCCACAGCCCAAGCAAGCCCTCTGAATCAACAGTGGCTCCTTTCCTCCACGAAGGTTCCAGTTGCTGCTGAGCCGCCCTCCGTTCAGCTACAGCTCCCTCCAGGTTCTGAACAATTCTTCTTCTGTCCCTTCAGGCTTTGGACAAGGATGGCAAAGCCTCTCACGGTTGCTCACTCTGGGGTGCTCCGGCTTCCGTTTGTTATTTCTTTTCACCCTGCCCTCACCCCTTTGTGACAGCGCCTTTCTAAACATTCTTTCATCCCCTTGTGTGAGTGTGCTGTTTTCTGCCAAGACTTTGACAATAGAAACACTTTTATCTCAGATCAACACTCAAAGATTTATTAATTAGTCTGGGGATTTTTAGACATGATTCTTATATTGGTGAAATGCGTGGTGTTCAAGATACGTGAATCAGTTGACTAGGAATGGTGTATGAGTGCCTCTGCCCTTGCACAGAGTATGGGAACCGAGAAAGTCCAAGAGCCTCTTCCTTCTGAATTACCACTTGGAGCTGGAGATCTACCTAACTGTTTAGCCCTTTAACCTGGGAATCTTGATGATAACTAGTCAGTTGGCTGAAACTCTCCAGCCAGTAGAACACTCTTACATTTGCCTCAAGGGAATCCAAGGACAGAGTGCAGGGACTTTATCAAGTTCACAGGCAGGTTGGCTGGTTTTTTTTTTTATTATTATTATTTTTTGTTATATCTCCTTGCTTATAAAAGTCAGTATATGTGTCAGAACTTGGTTAGGACATCTAGACTGTAGAGTGAGACATGGTTCACCCTCTTCTATCTCAAACTATTAGAAGCTACCAATACTACCTGAAAAAACACTCCATCATTGTGAACCATCAAGCTGATTTCAGTCAGATCACAACAGAGAGATGTATTCGTCTCTCCTCCTTGATAAGGGAAGGAGAGAATCATTTTTCCCCAGACACCAGGCCTCCCCAGAGACCAAAGACCACAGTGGCACTGCCCTTCCCATGCCCTTTGTGGATTGTGTGTGGGAGGAGGGAGGAAAGTTTTGCCATTTCTTAGTAAGTGCTGCCCAGCCAGGTTCCCTGGCCCCTTACCCAATAGCTCTTTTCAGAGGCTGGAGTACATAAGGACTCTGTTTTCATCTCTGGGTCCTCATTACTGATTTGGGGCCCCAAGTGACATCAATATGTTATTATGAGCTATATTTACAAATGTAGCATTTCATTGGAGGTAATCTCCAGAGAGATCATATGGCTAAAATCCTCAAATTGTGGGAGAGGAAAAGAGGCCCAGGGAGGCTAAGTGACTCATCCAAGGCCACTGTCACTTGGTGGGCTGCGATGTAATTGGACCCAAATCACCCACCACATGCAGGGTTCTCTATGCACCTGAGGTGATTGTGCAGAAAAACTGGTATAATAAGTTCAAGGGCAAAGATTGTATGGAGGCACGTTGATCAATCACCGAGCAATCATTCTGTGTACCCAGAATTATGCCCAGAACTATGGGTCAGGTGAAGAAGAAGAGACATGGTCCCTCCTTGAAGAATTCACTGTCTGGTTGGGGGCTATCACTAAGCCGGGAAACAGCAAAGCACTAGCTCCCTAGTGTGGAATGGCTCTGAGAACGCAGGAACACAAAGAATGGTAATTTAGGAGATGGGTGAAAGGTGTGATCCATGCTCAGACATACCTGGTTCAAATCCTAGTTCTCCTTGTGCAAGCACTTAACCTTCCCAAGCCTCCCTTTACCAACTATGTGGGACTAGTAAGTCCCTGTGTCATAGAAGAGTGAAAATTCCATAAGATCTTGCTGCTAAATGCTTTGCATGGAGTTGGACTACATGGTAAATGCTCTGCTGGCTGATTAATACTAATTAGTTTATTTAGTAATCTAAAAGGAGAACCAACACCTTGCTTCTTGATCAAGCCTCACAGTACATCTGGTATTCCAAAGAGTTTATTTAGGGGGCCGAAAAATCTTGAAGATGCTAATTAAATGACTGAAATGACCTGCCAAGTAAATATGATCTAGAGACAGGATTAGTCGAGATCAACCAATTACGGTGGGATTACCTGGCCACTGCCATGTCAGGGTTGACTGAGTGTCACACAGTATTCAAGGAGCAGTAATCACCTGCTTTCCCACATACTTCCTCATCTTCAGCCTTTCAACTGGCCACAGAAGCAAGCACAGAGCTAGAAATGACCAAGAAATCCATTTTCAGAGTTGTCTTTGTAGGGCAACTGCCATGCAACTGTGTAGAAATGGATTACTTGTTCTTAAGGTCTCCGTTTGCTAATCTCCTTACCAGCTTCACAAATATCCCAAGATCAGGTTTAGTCCTAGATCACTCTACTGTAATGCAACTCCAAGGTGATAATATGATGAGGCCAGAGTGCACTCCTGTCCCTGAGTTCTTCATGAGTTAATTAAAAAGGTTACCTGCACCAGGCTACCTGCATGAATGGAGCCAGAAAGAGGACATTTGTCTGTCCAGATGTGGGACAAACATTTTGATATAAGGAAAATTAAATAGAATGTTCCAGAATCCCAAAAATGTAACTTTGGCTCAAAAACCACTATTTTAATCTGAAAGATGTTTTCACCAGAGAACAAAGCCTTAATCTGGTGTAAACACTGTCTGAACCCCCATGGTTCAGAATTAGTTTCAGGATATGAAACAAGTGAACTTTAGTTTAGTTAGGTCCATAGTCAGACTACTCATACATAGGAAGAATTTGCTGTTCTCTTAGTATCTGCAATGGTGACAAATCTGTAACCTTTTATGTATTTATTTTTAAAGATTTAATTAATTTATGTATTTGAGATAGAAGAGATAGCAAGAGAGAGCATGAACAGGCAAGAGAGGGAGAAGCAGGCTCCCCACTGAGCAGGGAGCCTAATGTGGGGCTTGATCCTATGACCCTGAGATCATGACCTGAGCCTAAGGCAGACACTTCACCAACTGAGCCACTTGGGCACCCCAGGCCTATAGCCTTTTAGACTGACTTGTACACTGACATGGATTTAACACAAGGAAATAAGAATGATATTTACTGCAAAGAGAAATTCCATCCCTGGATTTGCCCTGAGAGCTTCCTGACTTACCATCCATAAAAAATGGTGGATATAGCGGGGCGACTGTAAAATTTCTTTACCTTTCTTGCATGTTAGGAAATATCCCTAATGAAATGTTGGCAAAGAATGAAAAAATCAGTGTAGTAAATAAGCTCTATATACATGCACTCTACATATCATACCAATACGTGACACAGGTAGTTAATATTTATAATTGTGAGGCATTTTTCTTAAGAAGAATTGAATCCTTCAGAAAGAGTAGAATATTGTAAAGATAACAGGGAGACTCTTTATTATATTAATTTGCTTAACATCTTTCCCCCTCCGGTAGCACCTACACATTGGCTTTTAGAAAACTGCTTGGGGTAGAAGGGCTTTTAGGGTGAGTAGCAACTGGCCTCTCTGCTCAACCTCCCACAACCCCAGGCCTGCTCCCACAGCTAATTGCATTTGCTCACTTCTCTTTGTTTGCTTTTGGTGATTATTTCCCTATCTTTAACTAACAAGCTTACGCTGCTAGTTCTCATTTTATCAACTTGAGACATTGTCTGTTGACTTCCTGCCTTGGGAGATGTGGATTTGCTCCTGGACGCTAACCCTGTCCACTATCCACATCATCCCTGTTTCCCCTGCCATCCCCCTCACCCTCCTCCCCACCAAAGACACCACCGTCCAGTCCTCCACCAGCTGTCTCTGCAACTTTGAATATATACCTAGATCTCCATTTCTTGTGCTATCAGCCGTCCCTATCATCTCTTGATCCCATCAGTTTAAATGTGCCAAAAAGAAAAACAGAAAACAAACAAACAAACCCCGTAACATCTCCATGTTGAAAGTTCCATTCCAACATGGTGAGCAAGCACAGTGCTAAGACCATAGTAGGCACCGCATAAACACCCAGATAAGTGGGTGTCAGTCATGCTTGCCAACACCAAGTTCAAAAAACCAGGGTCTCCCCACAACCTCCTCATCCCTGGGAGGTAGGCAGCAAGTGGGAACAAAGCCAAAAGGCATTTCACAAACCTCTTTCCATGTCATTTAAGGAAAGAGCACCACCTCTACTCTGCATCCTTGCAGGATTCTGAAAGGTCTCTACATCTGCATTAAATTTTTAAAAAATGAGATTCAGTGCTCGCTTCGGCAGCACATATACTAAAAAATGAGATTCAAGAAAGCAAGAAAGAAGCATCACAGACTATCAGAGGGAAATGAGGCCAACATAGGGGATATCCTCGGGCTTCCCAGTTTGTCTGAGCTGTCCCCAAATTGTTTCTTTGTGTCTCTCTTAGAGACACAAAATGGCCTGCAGGGACTGTGGCATGAGCCTTCTAGCATGCTCTTCATGGAGTCGTAGGCTCTGTTTTGTCCTGACATGCATCTTTGCTGTGCGTGTGTGTGATACCTTCATGGAACTGCATAGAGCTTCTATCCAGGGATTCGAGGGTTTCAGTCATCTTGCTTTTCTCCTTACCCCCCATTATTGGTCCCTTACTTTATTGCACTAGATAGAGCCTGAGTCTCCCGAAATGTAGGCCAATTCACTCCATGACTTTGCTCGAAGATGTCAAACCCAGTGTATTGATCCAGTAGGTGTTTTATCAGAAGCCGGTTGTTTATGCTCTGACATGCACAGAGCTCTCTCTGTGACCTACTTCCCACCAGATGCTGCAAACAGCTGCATTCCAGAATTTAATATAATGGTTTAGGAGTGTGACAATCCCAGACTGCCATCTGACACAGTCAATTGAGGAGAGAACCCCTCCCATTTTTCTTATTTGACAGGAAGAGAAAGCAACAGTTCAGAGCAATTCTGTGCCTTCTTCTAGCATGCCCCGATTTGCTAACTTTTCTTACCCTTGAATGGACCTCTGTTAATTCCACGTCTAGAATGCTGGCCTCCACCTGCCCCCAGTGATAACCACCTCTGAATCCCTTGATCCTATGAATGAGCCACCTTATTAGGCAAAAGGGACTTTCAAACATGGTTAAGGACTGGGGAGATGGGTAGATTTTTCTGAATTATCCAGATGAGTCCAATCTGATCACATGAATCCTTATAAACAGAGACCATTTCCCAGTGGTTAGAAGGAGATGTGACTGTGGAAGGAAGGGGTCAGATCAATGCACCATGGGAAGGACTCAGCCTGCCATTACTGTTTTTGAAGATGGAGGAAGGGGGCCATGAGCCACGGAATGTGGGCAGCTTCCAGAAGCTAAACAAAGGGCAGGGAATCAGTTTCTTTCAGAGGGTCTACAGAAAGGAACACAGTCTTACCCACACCTTGAATTTACCTCCGCATGACCCATTTTAGGCTTTCGACCTACAGAACTGTAAGATCATGCATGTGTTGTTTTCAATCACCAAGTTTGCTGTGATTTGTAATAGCAGTATTAGATAACCAATACACCGCGCTCGTCCAGATTGGCATGCCCTTACAAGATACAAAGCCAACCAATTCTTCGTAACAGCTGGGCACTTGAGAATTGCTTATAAATCACATATGGGGAAATCTCAGCTACCTGGGACTTTTGCAAAATATGTCAAGGTGATGATACTGGAGTTTCTCCAAACAGTTCAGGATTTATTTATGTAAGACCCGAAACATTTTTTTACTTTATTTTTTAAAAGACTTTATTTATTTATTTATTTATTTATTTATTTATTTATTTATTTGAGAGAGAGAGAGAATAAAAGGGGTAGGGGCAGAGGGAGAAGCAGACTCCTCGTGAGCAGGGAGCGTGATGTGGGACTTGATCCCAGGACCCCAGGACCATGACTTGAACTGAAGGCAGATGCTTAACTGACTGAGCCACCCAGGTGCCTCAACATTTTTTATTTTAAACATTTCGTAAGATGAACATTCGCAACTTTTAAGAAGTTTAAAATTTAACATTCTAAGTTAAACATCCGAGTTTAACATTTTAACCTTTAGGAAGATTAAATCCTTTATAAATCATATGTATATGAATATATAATACATATATATATAAAAATACATAGACACGTATTTCTTCATATACACAGATATATACATATATATTCCTTTCTATTTAAGCGGAATACATTAAACTTTCTTTAACATTTTTTTTGCAGTGCGTGGGGGGATTTCCTATTTTGAGCATTAGTTATTACCCAATATTATAGCATCACTGTGTGGCTGGCTAAGTACTGAAAAACTACCATATGTAGCAGATTTTCTAGAATGATCCCAATTTTAAATATTCTGTCTCCCTTTCCTTATATTGGTCAAATGACCTTTCCTGATTTTCTGCTAGGACCCTGGTCCTATAGCTGTATGGCTATTTGCCCTCAAAATAATTGGCCCCAAGCTACTGTGCAAAAGGGAATTCTAAATCGTGTGTTCGCCTTGAATAGATTAAAAAGAAATAAAAATATTTTGCAGTTTCCTGTATGTTACCTTTCAGCCCTGATGAAGGATTTTCTGCCCCAACCGTTTAGTTAGTTGTGTCATCCTTATTGGGCTGCTGGCATGGTGAGAGTAAGAGGCCTCAGGAAGTTAACTGGCAGTCCTGCCAAGCAGTTGATCTGTAGCGGGGCCAACGGGAAAACTCAGAACCCCTGACCCTTAGTCTCACTCTGTTCTTTGACCCGGTGGATCTACTACCTTGCTTTTGACTTCAATAGCAGCCCCAGCGTGTCTCCCAGAGGGGTTCCAAGACTAGAGCCACCAACCAAACCAACCAGCGTGATTATGGTCTCCCTTCTCAAAACAATATTTCCTTTCCAAACCCAGTTGCAGAAAATCTAAACCAACACAGGCCTCCAAACTCCAACCACAACCATCTTCAAAAGGCATATGAGCTGTTGCATTCTTAGCAGTCTGATGGCAGCCACCGAAGTCATCACCTATCAGATGACTGAGAGAGGGGGCTCCATTCCAGGGGGTGATGTGGCTGGAACCAGCTTTGTACACAAGGCCTCCCAGCTTACAATCCTGGCCTCCCATGGTCCTATTTGATTAACTGAGCCACCCCTATGGTTACTAATCGCTGTTAATACAAAGAGGTGTCAACAAGCCTGTTGGATCGAATCTTGTCTTCCTCTGAATTTACTTAGCTTGGCTAAAGAGGGAGGGGTGAGGGAGTATGTGTGTGTGTGTGTGTGTGTGTGTGTGAACTGTGTGGGGTTGTGCACAGGTGTGTTGGTACGCACTATATGGGCACTCCTGTGTGTGCATGCTTCTGTGTGTGAGTGTGTCTCTGGGAATATGAATTATGTGCATGCATGTGTATAGTGCACATGCACTTGTGCATGGAATACGTGTCTCACACATGCAACCAAAGGGAAAACAGAGAGACACGGAGAGATGGGAGCCTCACAGGAAAAGAGAACCAACAGAGAAAGACAGAAAAGCAGACACATGTAGGGACAGACACAGAGAACAAGTGAGTGAAGGAAGCAAGGAGGGGGGAACGGGTGACAGAGGACAAAGGCAGGGAGAAGATGGCACACAAGACACAGAAAAGGAGAGACCAGGGGTGAGAGGCCCATGTCATTTCTGGAGGTAAGAGATGCCCTTTAGGGGAGGCGGTGGAATTGGAAGCTCCTGGAAGGTTGATGTCACTTCCTTGCTATTTTTCTGTCTTTTGGTCACAGGGCTTCTGCCCAGTGGTCCTATCACCCAGCCTCAGCCCCGGCCCGTGAGGCCCCGGGAGATGGAAAACCTCATTGTGGAGCTGTAGGTTTATTTTTTTCTGATAACTTAGCAACATCAAACAAAGGAAGTCACGCTAGTCCTCTGCCTCAGCAAGGCAAACAGTCGCTGCCCCAGCCTGGGTGCCTCCCTCCCAGCACACACAGATGGGGCCAGGAGCCAGAGGGGCTTGCAGGGTCCTTGGGGCAGAGGCCTGAGTCTGGGAACAATAAAAACCCCATCTGGCATTTAGTGCTGAGCAGTGACCAGGGAGAGGGGTTGACCTGGGAAGGGATGTGGCCCCAGCAGGAACCTTCTTATGCTTGTGGGACAGGCCATCTGCCTGGGGACTGCAAAGGGTCTCAGGCCCAGCTCCCCCACAGATCTGCATAATTTGTTTCCCTGTTTAGGCCTGGGTTTGTTGTTTATTTATTTATTTATTTTCATGTGCAGAAGATGGGAGTGGCGCTGGCTCAGTGGTTTCCAAAAGGTTCTGGGGATTCCAGCAGGTTCCATGGGGCTCCTTCGGGGTCTGTGGTTGGAGGGGAGGTGGTCAAAGGAGCAGCGAGTCAGGTCTCCCCACTACACTAACCTGAGCCACCCCACGTTTCTGTTCTGCTTCTGTTTGAAGACTGCTAAGGAAGAGCAAGCGTGGAGACCCTGGTGCTGGGCGATGCCAGTCCCAGCACTTGAGGACCTACCTTTCTACTCCAGAGGATGGAGCTGCATTACTGGGGCCCTGGGACAGAGTGGACAGTGCACTTGGGGAGAAGGGGAGGCTCATTTCTTTCATGTGATTAGGGGCTCTAGACTCTTCCTGGCTGGGCCCCAGCGCTGGAAACTCACCCCAGAGGCTGACTCCCAGGGACTGAAGGCACATCCGTGGGCGGGCAGAAGGAGGGGGGAGGGCACACCCCACCCTGAAGGGCATAGTCTCCTCACTTCGGAATTTCTGGGTGGGGCAAGCCATTATTTGACAGAGTATTCAGCCATAAAGAAACAAAGAAGGTACTTCCTTGAAATCATTGCTACCTTGATGATGACAAATCCTGCCAGAAAGCCAGGGGAAGTCCAGATGAGCTAATTGGTTGGGTTAGAAGGTCAGAATCAAGCTCCATCAGATGGCAGCGGCCGTGCCTTCCTGCCAGCTGGCTGCGTCCCCTGCGCCAGGGCCTTCCAGCCGGTCCAGTCCCGCCCGGCCTGGCCAACCTGGCTGGGGCCCACCCACTTTGTCAACAAGCAGATGCTGTCCCTCGGGATAGGGCATTGAGGCATATGCCATTTCTGGGCTCCCGAGCTGCCCCTGCTAAGGCCGCAGTGGATTGCCCACTGCATGTTCCAGAAGGATCAGAGGACAGGCAAGTGACTGGAAAACCAACCCTCCTCTGTTGAGTTCTCTTTTGAGCTTTCCCCTTGGATTTGGGAGCAATGAGGTGGGGGGACCTGCCTGTGTGCTGAAGCGGGAGTGGGGGCAGGGGAGGCATTCGCCATCAGACAAAAAATGTGACCAGTTGCTCAAAAGCCAGGTGGATAAATCTGCCAAATCAGTGAAACGGCATCCTGTTCCATCCGGAGGGGACAGCAAACACAGATGGACAAGGCTGAGTGGTAATTACATCTCCGAAGAAGATGCAAAATATTTAAATGCCTGCCTGGTGCCGATTCTTATCAGAGGGAATTTTATGATATTGGGTTTCACGAGCAGTAAACTCGTGTACCAAGTTGTTTTTTTCCTCCCTCTCAAAAAAAGTGCCGGGTCCATATTTTACCTTGTAGCAGGTAATGGCTCTGTTGCCTTTATGCAAATCATTGGCACCTTCCACTCGGGCCTGAGTTCTCCCCCCGGAAAGTTCTTCCCCACAGCTGTCTCCCAGCTAGGGAAATCTCTCCATGATTGGACCATAGTTTATTACCGTGTCAAGGGGAACCACTTCAGATGTCTAGCATGTGGGTGGTTTGCATACATGAATCATGCAGGTGTTAATGTTCTTCCAGAAGAACCAGCCGTATCCTTTTACCAGGCGAGGGCCCTCATTGCCAACCTGCCCAATGGGGAGGCTTGCCCTACCGTTGCAGGGGGTGGAGGTGGGGGAGGCACAAGGGCCAGCCCCCCACCCCCACCCCCAGGCCTCAAAGGACATTGTGACTGGACTGCTGTATGCAAACACTCCAGGGCCCTGGTGCCTCGGGTCACAGCTCTGACACCCATTCTCGCTCTGTCCTCCTAGCTAAGAGGTAGCTCTTAGGCTACCTCCATAAATCACGTGCCTCCAATTCCTGTCTCAGGCTCTGCTTCTGGAACCTCAGCAAAGACAGCACGTCCTATGTTGGTGGCCCCAAAGAGCTGGCATTATGAGGTCTTTCCCCTGGTGTCGTAGATGGCGCCCCAACCCAGTCTGGTTTCTGATTTCTTCTAGAGATTTGCCTGGGCAGCAGAGGCTGTTGGTGGAGGCTTGGCTCCAGCACAAGGAGGCAGCAAGTCGTATTGCTGGAAAGTGCTCTGCCGATTGACCTCAGCTTCAGTAAGTGAATTTTTCCTAGGATGCATCCACAAGGCAGAGCGGTTCAGATCTGAGTGCCACAGACTTAAGGTGACAGATGGAGGTGGACCCCATCACCTTGCACAGACATCTAAAGGGCTGCTGTGGATCAGGTCTCCTCTACCAAACCATAGCTGGGTCTGAGCCAGTTCTGGCTGCTGTAACAGAATCCCATAGGTTGCAGGGTGGGGGGAGGAGGTGCTTATAAACGACAGACACTTATTTCCCATAGTTCTGGAAGCTGGGCTTAGTAGGTATAGTGTCTGATGAGAGTCTGCGTCCCAGCTCAGAGACAGATGTCTTGTTGGTGGGCCCTTACATGGTAGAAGGGGCAGGGCAGCTCTGACGTCCCTTCTAGAGCCCACAAATCCCATTCTTGAGGGTTCCACCTTCATCACTGTGGGACCCAGGAAATCTAACAAAAATCCCCTACCCCTGGACAAGCAGAGCAGGACTAACTCTATTTTGTGCTACACCCGCCATCTCATGTAAAACCCCCCACACGACCTGCCTATTGTTTAAGGCACTCCCTCACCCTAGTTTAGCTATTAAGCACACCCTTATCAGAAACTAGCACACGTAGGAATGCGGGACCTCTGACCTTCAACCGCCAAGGAATGAAAACCCCTCTTTTGCCTGCCAAACCTGCGCGCCAATTCTAACCAGAATAATAGGCTAGTTAAAATGGTCACTATAGGGTGAATCGTAATTCACTTGGCCACCTGCGTGTGGACCGACATGACTGTGCAAATTTCTACGTATGTTATAATCTCATTGGCCACGGACCCCTGTAACACTACTATGCTTCTTAGTCTCGGGGTCCAAGTCCCTGCTCCGCCGTGTTGGGTATAATTGGACCCAAGCTCGAGCTTGTAAATAAACCCTCACGTACTTGCATCGGCATCGGCTCCTTGGTGGTTTCTCGGATTCGCAATCTTGGGCACAACAATCACCTCATTACCTCCCACTGGCCCCCACCTCCGAACACCATCACAATACGGAGTAGGTTCCAACACAGGAATTTGCGGGAGGGGGCGGATGCAAACATTCACTCTATGGCAGGCTGTCTTCTGCCACTTCTAGAGAGTTAGTCCTTTATGTTGAAACACAATGTGACTTGTTATATTGTCAGCTGTTAGCAGCTTTGTGTGAATTAGTTTGTTTCAGAATCCAATGCGACAGTTGGTCCAGGCCGCTTCGGACAGAATGGGGAGGAAAGTCAGGATGGAAATAAAGGCTTGAATGAGGGTGCCTCTGCCATAGGCCTGGGTGATGCAATGGGGCTGTTGACAGGGCAGGTTTCTCCCTGGATATGCAGACAATATTGGTGGCAGTAGCAACAACCCCAGTTTCAACATAGTTCACAGTCACACACAGTCACAGACACATAGTAGGATTTAGAGATGTGTGCTCCTCGACAAAAAGATAAATACTGTAGGATTCCACTTCTGTGAGGTCAAACCCCTAGAAATGGAAGGCAGGCCGGTGGCTCCCAGCAGGTGGAGAGGAGGGAAATGGGAAGCTGTCGAGGGAGCATGGAAAGATTCTGGAGATCGGTTGTGCCGCGGTGTGAATATACTTAATACTACTGGTACGTACGCTTACGATGATGAAGCTGGTAAGTTTTATGTTATGTGTGTTTTGCCACAATAAAAAAATGCTCTTCAAAGACAATTTGGGCTTTTTGTATAGTCGATCCTCATGTAACAGTCAACTGATTGTTGACTTGATATTTGCAGAGCATATTCCTGTTGTGAACTCTCAACCTAAGAGAGAAGCTCAGAAAAACAAACACAAATGAGCATAAAGGGCCTGAAGACCCTGAGAAGCTGCTCCCCAGTTCCGACATATTGAGGCCATCCCTAGCCTGTCCCCTCCCCATCTCCAGACTCTTCCCCACCATGGCCCTGCCCATACTTTGTCTCTCCTGTCCCTTCTTCCCTTTCAGTTTCCTTGAGACCTTTTGACCTCCTAGGCTGTTAACTTATGCCTTCCCAAAGTACATCTCTTTTGCTTCGCTCACTGGTCATGGCTCTCATCCACGACTTGATCAGCATAAGGCCTAGAGTTGAGAGTTGGATATTTATGGAATTCTTGGTCAGGCCAGGGAAAGGGGTAGGGGAGATTGGGGGGTTGAGGAGAGGGAGGGGTAGTGTTGGGGTGGACGTAGAAGCCGTCAGGGAAGGGATAGTGAGCACATTAAGGGACAGTGAATACACTTCCTGTACACTGTTGGATTTTTCCTGTCGAGTCAGTGCTTTTCTCTCTTATTTCTCAGATTCTGTGTGTTTGGGTCCTCGCTCATATTCTCATGAGAGTTGTGCAATGCAATTCAGTTCACCACATTCAACAGACCTTGTTGGAACCCACCGTGTCCACAGTGCCATTCAAAGGGTCAGAAATGGCATCTGCCCCCAAGGTGCTTATGGTCTGAGTAAAAGGAAATAATGACAAATGGAGGGTTCTTCCCTAGTCATGCTTAGCCTGGTAACACGGTCTTAGGAGAAGCTCTCACTAAACATGAAGGGGTCTCCAGAATATATGAGTTTATAAGAATGTGTCTCTTTTGCCCTACTTCTGATGACCAGGATTTCTCTAGGAGGGAAGTCTCTCTGACATTTGGGTCAATGTGTAAGGATGTCCCATGCATTCTAGAGTATTTAGCAGCTCTGCTCCCAGACACTAAATGCTAGAAGGATCTCTCACGCATTGTTGTAGCAACCTTCAGAAGTAGTATATTCTGTGTGCTTCCTGGGGGGCCATGTTGCTGGACTGAGAACCACTGGACTCTAGGGCAGACATGGATCCCTCCCCATATGTAGCTCCTATGTGTAGCTTCCCAAAGCATGTGACCCTAGAAACTGCCCCACAGCACTCAGACTCCAAAGACAATAAAAATGACAAAGAAGGGGTCACCTCGGTGGAATAAGTGCTCAGGAGTGGCAGGGGGTTATGCTGTGAGTTTCATCCACCCCTCACCCAAGCCTAAGTGGGATTTCCAGAGCACCCCTTCAGAGGTTTGACAATGTGTTGGTGTAGTTGGGAGACCCAGGGGGCTGACCTCCAACTCCATGGGCTGGGGTCTAAGTGCTGCAGGAAATTGGAAGGCCAGAGAGGACTCAGTGTGTCAGAGGTGCTGAGTGGGAGCCCCCTGCTCCCCACAGCTGTGGGAGCAGAAGAACTGCCATGAGGCCATCTAGGTTCTTATGCTCATTGACCAGCTTGAAGGAGTCAGGAGACCCAAGCAAGGGAGACTGGAGGTGTAACCTGGAGGAAGCCAGGAAGGCCTGATGAAGAAGGCCGCCGGAAATAAGGATCTAACCATCCAGTGAGGGAGCTGCAGGAGAGAGGGCCCAGCGGTCAGCTTCTGAAAGGGACCTGCCCAAGCATCAGCCTGGATTCCACGAGGCCAAAAGGAACACAGAGCTTAGGAGCTCCCATTGGAATAGGAGCCGTCTGCAGCCTCTGCTTCTCTTCTCTCTCCCTACCTCTTCCCACCCTCCACCCGGCAGGTGACTGAGAATAAAGATTAGAACTGTCCCCTCCCACCCTGGGGGGCACCTCGAGGGCCCAACTGGTTAAGCATGAGCTGGCTCTTGGTTTCAGCTCAGGTCCTGATCTCAGGATCTTGGGATGGAGCCCCACGTCGGACTCCACCCTCAATGGGGAGTCTGCTTCAGTATTCTCTCTCCCTCTGGCCCTCCCCCTCCATGTTCACCCTCTCTTTCTAAAATAAATAAATAAATCTTTAAAAAAAAAAGAAGATGAACTGTGCCTCCTCCCTATCAGCCTTCCCACCCAAAATAATGCCATACTGGGAAAGGAGGAAAGACTATTTCCAAATTGATTCCATGTGAGCCTTCAAGGGACTGTGGGATGTGGAGAGCCCTGAGCCACTACTGGAGTTTTCACCTGGCTGCAGGTGAGGATGAAATTTAAAAGACATGAGAGAGGAAGAGTTAAAAGTTGTGTTTGATCACAATCCCAATGTCTCTCTAGTTTAGGTAGGTTTCATATAATTAGTTTCAGAATAATCATCCTAATTCCCCCGTGCTCTGTAAGCCGCTTCAGGGGAACTCGGTCAGCTTGCTAGGAAGGCAGCAAAGACCTTGGCAATGGCACAGGTTTTAGAAGGGCGCCTCCCCCCCTACCCCATTCAGGCAATTAGGCCTCCCCAGTCTTCATTTAGATGAACAGTGCAAGCTTCTGTAATTACCATATTGTCGTCAACTGGAATGTCTGCCGGGGCTGAAAATCGCAATGTGTAATTTGTTGTGATTGGTTTTCATTGAATGGGATAGGGGAAAAAAAGTAAATTAGCCATAAATTTAGAGAGATGGCACATGGTAAAACTTTATGGAAACTGCAACATTAGCAGAGAAAAGGCTAACTCCCAAGAACACACAAGAGGAAAATTGTACTTCCTGTGAAATACCGCCAGATCCTAGGAGTATAGCAAAAGCTGGTGTGTAAGGACGGTGCTTCTAGTTTTTCTAAGAGAGAAAGAAATGACATGGTGAGGGCTCTGGGATCCTCGGGGTTGAAGAGTGCACCAGCAGTCACAGGCACTCAGCAAGGAGCTAATGGAAACTCATCAGAGCTGTCTGTGGGTCATGCACAGGACTTGCCAGGAGGCTTGGAAGCCAAACCCATTTGGAGGTTTGCTGCTTTACCTTCAAGCCTTGGCCAGTACAACGGTGATGTCTTAGTCAGCCAAGGCTGGTATGACAAAATACCACAGACTGGGTGGCTGAAGCAACACACATTTCTTTCTCAGTCCTGGAGGCTGGGAAGTGTAAGATCAAGGTGCCAGCAGATTGGGTTCTTGGCGTGGGCCTTCTTCCTAGCTTGCAGATGGCCACCTTCTCGCTGTGTCCTCACATGGCGGAGAAAGGAAGCTCTGGAGTCTTCTTATAAGGGCACTGATCCATCATGGGACTCTACCCTCAAGACCTCATCTAAACGTTCATTTCCTTTGGAGAGCCCCAACTCCAAATACCATCGCAGTGGGGGTAGAGCTTGGAGAATCTGGGGAACATAAACATTCGGGCCATAACTCATGGTAACCGTGCTGGGACACAGATAATAGACCCTCTGTCAGATGTTCTCTCTACTTCACCTTGGCCAACACCCAGCTGAGAATGTAGATGGCAGACTGAGCTGCTTCCTTTCGCACACTCCACCAGGCTTTCAGGAGCCAGAGTGAGGTGAAGGAAAGAGCCAGAGCAATGTGGCGTGACCAGTGAGGACCTTCAAGTGATATTTGTTGGGATGAGTGTGTCTGTAGGTGTGTCTTGTTCCAAAAAAGATTTAAGGTGTTTGCAAAGATAAAAAGTATTGGAAGGCAGTAAAAGAGATGAGGTAAAAGGACAGGGATAGAGACAAAATATAGGGCCAAGCCTTAAAATAGAAGGCAAATTAAATCTATTTTGCTTAACTAGGGAAAAGTGCCATGTTTTCTGGGAAGCCAGTGGCATTCTGTTCCATCTCCCTTTTAAATTAAGAGTGAAGCAGTGTTCCTCTCAATTTAGGGGCTTGCATTCTGATGAGTTTGCTGTGTTTTGGTTTTTGTTTGGTTCGCTGACCTTAAATCTCCATTTCAATAAGAAAAGCAGCTCCATCACAGCCAGTGAGTTTTCTTCTAGCGGCCTTCCTCTGGGGATCTTTTGGTGGGGAACTTGGCAACTTCTGAGGGTAGCAGAGGAAGTCAGAGGTTAGGAAAAAATGAGCCTGTACAATCCAGAAACTCCAAAAAAGAAAATTCTGGAAGGAATATCCATTTTACCTCTAGCATTTAGATGGCTCAGGATTTAATGATTTTTTTTTAAAAGGGAGTAAGACTAGGTAGGCATCGTCTACTAGAGCTGAAAGCTCCATAAGTAAAACAGGCTTATCAGGATGATTGACTTAACTTTTTCCTTTGGCTGTGTAGGCACAGGGTAACAGAGTAGGGCTTATTCAACTCTGTGATATTTTTATTCCCTGGAACAAAGGCCATCTTTTCTTTGAACCTCAAGGCTTGTTTGCCAAGATTATCTTTATTCAAATGCTCCATGTTCATAAGCAACACCTCTGTAGGCTCACGCAGAGTAGTTATTTTCAGCTGCAGGTATTAAAACACAAAACAAATAAGAAACAGGGAAGTCACACAAGTATTATGTTAATACTAATGATTCCCCATTATCTATAGGATCCAGTCCAGTTTCTTAGCCAAGGATGAAAGGATTTGCTACATTGACTCTTCTAGCTTGGTGCCTTACTTTTCCTCCAGAAACTTCTGTAAAGAGATTCTCAGCTCCACATTAAAATCTTTGGTTCTCCAATCCAAATCTTCTCCCATCTTCCTCACTAGCAGCCTGCAACCAGTAGTTTATGGCCATTGATCCTAAGTACCTGGCCAGCTTCCTGGCCTTTCAGCCCAGAGAGCCCAGGAATTGGGATTGGGATTACTTGGAGGATTTAAAGTGGGTGGGATCACTTGGGATGGATGTTGTTATGGGCTGAATTGCATTCTCCTAATTTTCACATGTTGAATTGTAATTCCTGATCCCCAGGATCTCTGGATGGGACTATATTTGGAGATAGGCCTTTAAAGAGGTAAATTAAAATGAGGCTATTGAGGTGGGCCCCAAACCAGCCTGACTGGTGACCTTGTAAGAAGAGGAAATTTAAACAAATAAAGAGACATCAGGGATGGGAGCACACAGAGGAAAAGCCATATGAGGACACGGTGAGATTGCAGCCGTGTGTGAACTAAAGAGACAGGACTCAGGAGAAACCAAACCTGTGGGCCCCTTGACCTTGGAGTTCCAGCCTCTGGAACTATGAGAGATACCTCTCTGTTGTTGAAGCCCCCAGCCCCAGTCTGTTCTTTGTGATGGTGGCCAGAGCACAGGTGCCCTCCATAAAAACTTTCCTTTGAGCTCAAGTTCATTGCAGTCATTCTTCCTCTCCACTCATAATTATTTTCTGTACCATTCATTTGAAAATTAAACAGTTTAAAAATTATTCTGACTCTTTGTGATGTATTTTTCCCCATCCGGTTCTTTAGTCATTCACCAAATCTTTAGTGAGCCCTACTATGCGTTGTTCTAAAGCAATGAGGGCCCCAGATTTTCCAGGTCAGCTACAAATCTGCCACAGAACCAGATAAAGCCTGGAGCACTGTAGGGCTGAGAAAAGTGTGATGGGTTTCTCTGTAAAAGTCACCTTTGTTCTGATTATTAAAGGAATTGGAGTTAAAGAATTTGGAAAACAGAGAGAAAAGCATGACTGTGAAAACAAAAATCACTCACAAAAATGCCACTATGTGGGGAGAATCACGGTTATGATTTTGAGTAATTTTCTTATAACTTGACTTTAAAACTGTGTGTTAGGAATACTTTCCTAGGTTCTGAAATAGCTCTTTAAAACCATTTTTACTGCTGTAATAATATTCTATTGTACAGACTTACTTAATCTATTTAATTTACCATTCACCTGACATCTGACTTTTTTCTATTTGTATTCTTATGATGCTATGTTAAGTAGCCTGGCTCATTAACTCTCCATATAAATCTATTCAAATTTCCCATAGCTTCCTGCGATAGATTACAAGAAGGGAACTACGGGATCATGGGACATGAACTTTCAGTTCTTGGTAGACATGCCCAAACTGCTAGCCTAGGGTAATTCACATGCTGATATGGCTTTTACTATAAAATAATCAGGGACAGGCTATGGGTCCTTCTCTTGCTTAGAAGTGATAACCCCAGACTTAGGAGAAAGATCTTTATAAGATAGAAAACCCCTGTATAATCTTGAAACAATGACTACAAAAAGGTCTCTCTCTTTTTTTTTTTTGTTATTTCACCTTGATTATGACACAAATCATTAAATTTGTCACAATCGAGATGCAATACTGAAAAACTGAGTTTTGGGTTGTTTTTCAGTCTAGGATTTTAAATATAGTACAAAAAGCAGAAGGGATTTTAGAAGCCACCTGCCAACTTTATAGATGACAGAACTTCAGCCCAGGGAGGTGGATTCCTTAAGGTCACGTAACCACTAGTCAACAGGTGGTATCGGCATTCATGTTTCCTGAAACTTCTTCTTCTTCTTCTTTCCATAGAAACTTCTCTTACGAGATTCAAGTCAGGGCAGCAGATAGCAAAAAGGCTATATAACTTAAACATTTCCTGCCAAGCTATCCTCAACTCAGCTGCTAATAAATGGCTTTTCAAACACTTTCCCTTGATTGGTTAATTAGGAGAACAGTGGTTTTACAAAGGATCCAATGATATTTCTAAGTAAGACTAGGCCATGGGTTCAAGCCGCACATTGGCTTTAAGAGGTACAGTTGGAAATGAAGGTTGCCCACCGTAGAAACTACCATGGCTTGCCTGTGGAGAAAAATGAGAGCTTAATGCCTTTTGGAACTTTCGACTAGCTGATGAAAGCCCTGTGCTCACCTCCCTTCTCAGAGCTTTTGGAATGAATAACTAGTGAGAGATACAGCATTATTCTTGCTTATCTTGGAACCTAGGGAAAACGAATCCCTTATCCAAGGACAGTGGGCAAAGCAAAATGTTGTCTTCCTTTTACAAACTTAGCATTCAAAGAACACTAAGTTCTAGATCAGCACAATCCAGTAGAACACAATACGAGCCATAATTTTGTATTTCCTGGTAAGCACACTTGAAAAGATGAAACATTAATGTTATTAATGTATTTATTTAACTGCGTATATCCCAAATATTATCATTTTAACATGTAGTCACTAGAAATATTATTATTGGGCTATTTTATATTTTGGGGGGTCATATTCAAATCTTTGAAATCTGCATTTACTCTTACAGCCTATCTCAGTTTGGACTAGCCACGTTTCCAGTGCGCAGTAGCCACACGTGGCAAGTGGTTTCCGTATTGGACTGAAGAGCCCTAAATAACAGAATTCAGTCTCCGGTGAGCCCATGCCTATGAGGCTCGTTAGCAAAGTGGAAGAGGTATCTCAGAATGGAAAAGATGATACAGTTGTTTCTATCTTTAAAATGCCTGGCAGCAATCTGTCTAAGTTGTTATTAAGAAATGTGTATGGGAGATGGGGCGCCTGGCTGGCTCAGTTGGTAGAGCATGCGATTCTTGATCTCAGGGCCATGGGTTCAAGCCACACATTGGCTGTAGAGCTTACTTATAAATAAATAAATAAACAAACAAACAAGTAAGTAAAAAAAAAAAAGGGTGTGTATGGGAGAGAGAAGTTAACTAGCCTCAGCTGGGCAGTTTTGAACATTTGGCCAACAGCTTGAATTCACATCCCCAAGTCTCAAGATTGTCTGCTGCTGACCTTATAGGCCACCCAGCCCCCCACCTCCGTTAATCACACCCAGAGAAAGGATCCCTGAGGGCCTGGCCAGGGGGAGGTCTAGAACAGGATGCCACAATTGGCAGAGGGCTTCTCTTATCAGGGGCTCACAGTCAGAGAAAGAAAGTCTGCTTCTTCAGGGAGGGTTTCTTTTGTTTGGTTTTTCTTTTCTTTTTTAGCTGAAGGGTGTTCCTGGGAAAGATGAATGCCACTGGAAGCGGAAATTCTTGGCAATGAGAAAAAACCTTGCCTGATGCAGACACATGCCCCACCCAAGCAATTCCCAGCTGCAAGGGATTCAGCAAGTCTCTGGGTCCCGCTGCCCTCGATCCATTGATCCATCACAGGGGAGGCAGGTCTGGGGAGAGCCAGTCGGTTAGGGTCTATCCCCTTCCTCTCCCCTGTGCCAGGGTTGCATTCACAGCACCCACGCCCAGAGCCACCTTGTTGATTTGAATCAAGGGAGACCAGGCAGGTTCAGCAGACCTTGGCATCTCAGCCTCTGCAAGTGAAGAAGCCTTGAAGCTGCGACCCGGGAATCTGGGGGAGGCCTGGAGACCGCGTGCCCAAGAAGGGATCCAAAGAGGTAGAGGCCCCGATGTCACACAGCAAGGGAGCAGCCACGCTGGGAGTTGAACGTGTCTCTGGCTGGCAGCGCCTGTGCGTGGAAGGAGAGCCTCCTCTGTGGTTTGCTGCTGAAATGTCACTGTGTACTTGTGGGTGCTGGGGATGGAGGATGGAGAGGGAGAAGGAGTCTGGGAGCCATACCGCAGGTCATCGCCAGGGCTGTCCGGGGTCGGGCTTAGGGCCACCAGCGCAACACTGAGTCCCAGGCTTGCTGCTTCCTCCCTCAGTAGATCCTCTTTGTGCCGCTGTGTGCGTGTCGGGCACTGTTCCAGACGCCCACTGTCCAGCAGGGGACAAAACAGTCAGAAACCCCTGTTCTTGCTTTTCCCCTCGTGAAGGGAACAAAGTAAGCAAATGACATAAAATAGGTCAGAAGGTGATGAGCAGGGAAGGGGGTTAAGGAGAAGGGAAGGGAGAGGGCTGCCATTTAGGGTGGTCAGGGGAGGCTTTGCTGAGAAGCTGCTGTTTGAGCACAGTCTCCCCAGATATGGGCTGTTAGGCAAATTCTTTATCCTATTTACTCCAAACAACAGTCATGGTAATCCTAGATCCATGCAGCGTGCTTGCTCTGCACACTGCCGAGTTCCTTGCGCACCTGAGACTCGTTTAATCCCGATGGGCCCGTGACACAGGTGCAGGTACTTACCTCATTTTACAGAGTGGGAGAGAGAGGCAGAGGAACGTGAAGCAGGTTTGCCTGACGTCACACAGCTCATGATGGGCAGGCAGGTTGAGTCCAGAGCCTGCCCCTTTCTCTGCCGCCCTAAAAGGGGTGGTCCTGGACAGGGGTCTCAGGGAGCAACCCCGACAGGAAGTGATCCCAAGCTAAGCATTGCCCGGGGCCCGTGCTTTATCTGGGCAGCTCCTTCCCGGTGCTTCCATCCTTCTGTGTCCAAAACCGAGTAACTGACTGTTGTTCCAACACCTACTGTTCTCGAAGCCTCATGCCGGACTTTGCAGAGGATACTCAGAGGTGGCGTGGGCTGGGAAGCCGGTCCTAAGCAACAGATGCTCGCTTTGGGCCGAGAAGCAAACCCGTTAGAAAGGGAGGCAGGACGAGATGTCACCAGAAGGCTGCGCGGGCGGCCGGTGTCATGGGGGTCAGTCCCCTGGGGGGCGGCGGGGTCCTGTGCAGAGGAAGCGGGGAGCAGGGAGGGCCTCGCCCCTGCAGGAGCCGCACAGGGTCAGGCCGGGACAGTGCGAAGGCACATTAGGGAGAGAGTGAGCTTATCAAGCACAACCCCATTCTGCAGCCTGTTTCCCTAGAGGTGTTAAGATTAAGAGGCACCAAAGCGTTCCCAAATCCTGACTCGCTGTCCTGATTTAGGGGGGCTGTGAAGCGGGGCCATTGACAACATCGGCAAATCCCAAAGTAATCTCCAGCTGCTTTGATCTCCTAAGTACCCTGCTGCCCTGGACGCCCGCTGCCGTGGCCAGGTGGGAAGCGGGAAGACTCCTTGTCAGTGGGAGAGAGGAAGAAGAGGAAGAAGGAAGAGAGGAAGAAGAGCCCCGAGGACTGGCAGCCGGGTGAGCTCTGCACATCTTCCTACTTACGCTGACCATAGGGGGCAGTTTCTCTTTGTCTCCGATTCTGCATCCTGTGAATGGAGGGCACAGTCCCTCCTGCCCCCGCCACCCCCCCGGAGCCAGCCTCCGTGTGGAGGACACTACTGGCACTGCCCCCACCCCCGGACCTGCTCGGAGATGGCTCCCCAGCACTCCTGTGCACCCATTCCCGGGGTTTCAGGGTTTCGGGGTGCTTTGCTTCCAAAGACTCCAACTGGAGACCTCCTTTTCAGTGGGTTGCCCTTGGGCTGGGGTAGCTGCGTCTCCCCGCTCTTGCTGGGTTCTCCTGGGAGCACCTCCGCTGTAAATCCCTCCCACCCGAAGCTTCCCCTGAGCCTACATCTAGTGAACCCAACTGAAGACAGTTTCCAAAAGCATTTTGCAAATTTGCACGTGAGACACGTGCTTGTAAGCAGTTACCATTTGAAGTCGCTTCAGAACTGACTGTACAAATCTTACTTCTCTGAATTATTGGGGTCCGGACAGAACGAGAGGCCAAAGGGGACCTGACGCTGGTTGTTCTATAATGTACTGAGCACCACCCCACCCCCTGACTCTGTGCTTACCACCCCATCACCAGATTGACTGGGAGCCTTCATCTTCTTGGGCCTCTGGGGGCCTCCACTGCTGCTCTGTCAGCTAAGGCTGCACTGTTTTCCACCCCAGGGGTCGTCAGCTTATTCCCACTACGGTCCCTGCATGACCTTTCTCAGGGCTCCAGGAAAAAGCCAAGTCTTGAGCGTCGGACAAGGGCCCAGGCCGGATTCATTTTTGAGAATCATGTAAACAAGGTGCATGCTTTTGGAAATTGTCAAGGGGGCAAATCATGAACTCAGATTTTTTTTTTTTTTGAACTCAGATTTTTGATCAACAAAACTTAAATAGAAACAGAGACTATTCATTATATTACCCGATTTAGTACTTTTAGCAAGAACACATACACACATGCTTTCAAAATAGGTCCTCAAAATTCCAAGACTTGCTTTGATCTCTCTCCTACGGCTGATAAGTTCCCATATATCAGGGGCATCCCTGGGAGCCTGGGGATAAGGATGAATGAATCACCACATTCAGATCCTCAAAGTTTCCATCTTCATTTAATGAGAACATTTCAGCTCCCTTTCGAAACCAGATCACTTTAAAGACAATAAATAATCAAACTCACCTTACGAGACCCAACAGCCTTGTTTTCCAATGGCCAAATTCTTGGCACCCTGTCCTGTATGCCTTCATTCCAACAACCAGAAAAATAACCCACGTGCTTGCCTATTTATATGTGCACAGTGCGTCTTTAAATCAGGTGTAACCAGCCTGGCCTCTTTGACTTCTAGAAGACAACACAGGCTTTATCTAGAGCAGGACCCAGACAAGGGCTGAAGGAGGGATGGGGTCGGGGGTTGATGCAGACTTAGTTGAGTCCAGGAGGAAAGCCAGAGAGCTGTTTAATCTATAGGCCCCCCCTCCTGGTGGGGCAGCGGTGGAATGGACAGACATGCGGAATCAGAATCACCAGATGCTTCACTCAAGCCCAGCCAGGTGAGCCCGCAGCACCAAAGAGGTCTTGTGAAGATTGTCCTATCTCCCCAAAGGAGGACAGGATCCAGAGACAGGGATTCCAGAACCCAGCACTAGGGACATCTATCATAGGGTTGTGCGGGAGAGTCTGGGCACATGCAGAGAACAAGTCACAGAACCTGGTAGGTGATGCCAGGAGAAGCTGACCCTTAGGCACAGAGGGACAGAGTAGGTACCAACTTAGGAAATTGGCAGCTGGCATGAGTTGAAGCTGAGAGACAAGGACCGGAGATCCTTAAATCCCTCCTGCAGGCCAGACCAGGCCTGAACCCTCCTGAGGGAACCAGATGGGGACTGACCAGACCCTCAATCAAACCCAGATCCTCTGGCTTTGGATTCAATGGCTCTATTAAGTGAGTCCCCAGGACCAAATAGCCCCACATCCTAGATCTACCTGCTACCCCCCTCAGTCTGCCTTGTGGGCCCAGAAGGCATTGGTCATGTGGGTCCTTTCCAGGGGCACAGAGGCCGGGGAAATGGGCTGGATGTTTGTGGAGTGTGAATTTACTGAACCTGAGTCTGGTACAAAACACTCCACATGAGTGAGTTAAGTAAACAGATTGTTTATAGAAAAGTCAAAAATCCTCTTTTTCCAATTGAACACATGAGCACAAATTTCCAAATCTCTAGTTTCGGTTGGAATTTTGTCATGGCAAATATTGACTGAAGTTGGTGGGCCGTTGGCAGGGTCTTGTCACTGTTTTGGTTATCTGGAGACTGCCAGGCTGTGGTGGGAAGATATCTTTGTGGGGAGTCAGGAGGCCTGGCTGGCTTTGGGCCCAGGCTCTGTTACCAACCAGCAGGTGTCCTTCGATGACCCTCTTGGACTCACTGCCCCCCTCTTCCTTTCCTTCTTTGTAGCATGAGAGTGTTGAAGACCTCTCAGATCCTTTCTAGCTCTGAAAATGCACAATTTTATGACCTAGATGGGGGCACGGTGGCTCAAACCATCTGATATGAATTTGGACTTCAAATCATTTTGATAAATGTTCTCAGGCTTGGAAGGTGGCCTGTGGTACACTTGCAAGATCCAAATCGACCTTTTCCAAACATTTTCCAAGTCTGCACAAGGCTCATGGTGGTGGGGAGCCATTTGGAGTCTCCAGGCTGGGCAGGATGGTACAGACTTTGGTGCCACTGACAATAAAGGCTGGGGCGTATCTGGCTGGACCCCGCAGCAAAGAACACATGGAGTATTTTCTTTCACTTTTTACCTGGATGGAGCTCAGTGCAAACACAGACTGGAAACTACAAACGGGAACACAAGCATTTGAATAGATAGTCTGTCAAGAACATTAAAATTCTTCCAAGGGATGCACCAGACTCCGAGTCACATTGACACAGGCTGTCAGAACAGACTCTCAGACCCTGCTTTGGCATCACCAGGGAGAAGCAAGACAACTCCCATGTGGAAACTGCCTTGCATTTAAGCTGGTCTCCAGGAGCATCTGACCCCTATCTCAAACATCTGCTGTTCTCCTTAAAAAAAAGGTGGGGGGGGAGTGGGAAGTGAAAAAAATATTTTCTTATAGGGAAGTATCAAAGTCACTCTGATAATGGGTAGCCATCCTTTTGCATGAGCATTAGAGAAACCATCCAGTATGATTGTGGAGGGAACTCTGCTTCAAGAAAACACTATTCACTAACATTTTAATTCACCAAATAAGGAATGAAGGATAAAGAGGATTTTTTCACCTCTGTAAGTTCATTTCGGTAGGGCAGTATCTCCCAACACGCTGCTGTCGAAAGGAAGCCCATCTGCCTGGGTCCTGGAAGCAGCAGTTGTGTGGGTTCTGGATGCACAGGGAGAGGTTTGGCAGAGGCAGATGCTGGGCCAGGCACCGGAGCAGCCTTGGGTGGTGATAACAGGTGACCAGCTCTCTTCAGTATTCCCTACGTGGGGCCATCCCTTTGCTATGTCTACCATGTGCACTTGGCATTTATAACATGGGAGAAGACTTTTTTCCAATCATAAAAAGAATATACGGTGTACGGAATGTTCCAGGACTAAGAGTGGGAGCAATGAGACACTTGGACACCTCATTAAATGTACCTCTTACTTATCCACGATGCTGGTGGTGAAGAGCAACCTAGATATTCCCAAACCCCTGAGAGTCCAAAAATAACTTATATCAGGCACACACATGATTGTCTTGTATTGTTTCTAGAGTTCTGTTATAGAATCACCTCTTTGCAGAATGAGATTGGTCTGTGCCCTTTAAAAAAATTATGGTAAGACACATAATTTTATCCTCTTAACAATGTTTAATCATACATTACAATATTGTTAATGGTATGCCCATTGTTGTACAACAGATGTCTAGAACTTTCTCACCTTGCAAACTGAAACTCTATAATTGAACAACTCTTGTTTTCCCTCTCTCCCTAGCTGCCAGAAACCACGCTCTACTTTCTGTTTTGATGAGTTTGATTGCTTTAGATACCTTGTATAAATGGAAACAGGCAATGTTTGTCTTTTTGTGACTGGCTTATTTCACTTAGCAAAATATCCTTCAGGCTCATCCCTCTTGCAGCATATGACACAATTTCCTTCTTTTTTAAGGCTGAATAGTATTCCATTGTATGTATAGGCCACATTTTGTTTATCTGTTTATGGACATTTAGTTTCTTCTACCTTCTGGTTGTGGTGAATGATGCTGTAGTGAACATGGGTGTGCAAGTACCTCTTCAAGATCCTGTTTTAAATGCTTTTGGATAAATACCCAGAAGTGGGATAGCTGGATCATATCTTAGTTTTATTTTTAATTTTTTAAAGGAACTTCCATACTGTTTTCCATAGTTGCTGCACCACCTTACATTCCTACCAACAGTGCACAAGGTTCCCTTTCCCCCACATCCTTGCTGACGCTTTCTATTTCTTTTTGATAATAGCCATTCATATCTCATTGTGGTTTTGATTTGCATTGCCCTGAATAAGGATGTTGAGCATCTTTTCATGTATCTGTTGGTCATTGGTATGTCCTCTGGAAAAATGTCTATTTAGTTTCTCTGTCTATATTTTAATCAGAATTTTTTGCCATTGAATTGTATGAGTTCTTTGTATATTTTGGATATTAACCCTTTGTTGGGTTTATGATTTGCAAATGTTTTCTCCCATTCAGTACATTGCCTTTGTACTTTGCTGATGGTTTCCTTTGCTGTGTAGAAGCTTTTTAGTTTGATGTGGTCCCACTTGTTTATTTTTGCTTTTGTTGCCTTTGCTTTTGGTGTCAAATCCAAGAAATCACCACAAGATTAGGAGCTTATTGCCTAAGTGTTCTTCTAGGAATTGTATGGTTTCAGGTCTATGTTCAAATTTTTTTAAGCCTATTTTGGTTTATTTTTTTTGTGTGTGGTTTAAGACAGCGGTTCAGTTCCATTCTTTCACATGTGGGTGTCTGGGTTTCCCAACATCATTTATTGAAGAGATGATCTTTCCCCATTTCCTTGAATCCTCTGTTGTAAATTAATTGCCCATATAATTATGAGTTTATTTCTGGGCTCTCTGTTCCATTGATCTGTCTCTTATGCCAATACCATACTGTTATGATTTCCATAGCTTTGCACCATAGTTTGGAATCAGAAAGCATGATGCCTCCAGTGTGGTTGTTTTTTCTCAAGATTGCTTTGGCTATTTGGGGTCTTTTGTGGTTTCATACAAATCTTAGGATCATTTGTTCTCTTTCTGTGAAAAGTGGCATTGGAATTTTGATAGGGATTGCACAGAATATGTAGATTGTGTGAGTAGTATGGACATTTTAACAGTATTATTCTTCCAATCCATAAGCATGGCATATCTTTCCATTTATTTGTGTCTTCTTTAATTTCTTTCATCAGTATCTTACAGTTTTCATGGTACAGGTCTTTCACCTCCTTGGTTAAATTTATTTCTAGATTTTTTGATGCACTTATAAATGAAATTTTCTTAATTTGTCTTTTTGATAGAGTATAGAAACACAACTGATTTTTGTATATTGATTTTGGATCCTGAAACTTTGCTGATTTTGTGTATTGGTTTTAACAGTTTCAGTGGAGTCTTTAGGGTTTTCTATATATGATATCATGTTATCTGCAAATAGACAATTTTACTTCTTCCTTTCTGATTTGGATGCCCCTTTTTTTTCTTGCCTAATTCCTCTGGCTAGAATTTACAGTACTATATTGAATAAAAAAAAAAAATGAAAGTGAGCATCTTTGTCTTGTTCCTGATCTTTGAAGAAAAGCTGCCAGTTTTTGATCATTGATCATGATGTTGGCTGTGGGCTGGTCATATATAGCCTTTAGTATGTTGAGCTATGTTCCTTCTATACCTACTTTGTTGAGAGATTTTATCATAATTTTTTTAAATGTGCAAAGTGGGTCCTTAGGGAGGGATTCATAGCAAATCTCTTGGCATCATAAGGTCACAGAACTGTGGTTTTCCTTTGGTGAGTAAAGAAACAGGAGTTTGAGGACCCAAACCATGGAGATAAGAGTTGTGTTGGAGAGGACAGTACCAACAAAAAAGGGCAAGTAGAGATCCAGTGAGGGATAGGAATGTCTATACCAGGGAAATGATGCCTGATGTTGAGTTATTACTGATTCCTCTGCTATCCTCCAGTTGAATTAGATCCAAACCCATGGTAAAGATATATTGCCATATTCATGGTGCTGGGCTGGGGGTAAGGGGCGGCTGGAGAAGGAGGAGTGATGGGGGGCTAGTGTGGGGTGGAAGCAAAAGAGCAGCTGGAGGGGGAATCCAGGAGCCAGAATGGAATTAGGAGAGATGGTGAGAATGTGAGCCCCTGGGGGTACTGGGAAGTCTAGAGATGGTGCTGGGTTTCACACTGGGGAGGAGGATGCTATTTAAGGAAAGAGTGGCTCAGAAAGGATAAAGGGGACTCTGTTCCCACCCCTAAAGCTGGTAACAACCCAGTTTGGAGGAGAAGGCTTGTGTGCATGTGTGCACACCCATAGAGGAAATGTACCTGGTAACTAAGGCAGCAAATGCTAAATGCCCATTCACTGAGCAGAAAAGATAGAGAGCGTTATGAGAGTTTAGAATTCAGAGGTATTACTTTGGCTGGAATTGGTGGCGATGCTGCTAAATGTTTAACCACCAGCTTCTGGGGAAAAAACAACTTTCCATGGTATAAATACCCTAATTCTACCATGGTTAATTTTAAGTCACCAAGTTGACTTCCTAAAATCTGGAGTTGGGAAGAGACACACAAGAGCACACCATTATAGAGTAGTTCCACCACAAAGGTGCAGTAGACGCAAATAAACTCAAGCATAGATTGTTATCAAATGTATGATAGTAGTTCAGAAGTGATGAGTTCTGAGCATTTTACTACCTTTGCCTTAAATTTCTTTCAAGTTTACATAATGTAATTTTTAATAATGCCCATGTTCAATAACTGGCTTGCAACATTCCTGAAAAATTACCAGTTAACTGTTGTGAGCTGATATAAGCCAGCTCTGGGACACTACTGGCTCACAACAATCTTTCTGGAGAAGGTGGGACTTAAACTGGGCTTTGGAGGGTGAATAGGAGTTTGATAGGCCTGGCAGAAGGCATTCTAAGTAAGGTAAAGATGTGGCAAAGGTGTGGCCATTAAAGGGGGTGGCGTGAATGAAAATAATAGGACTTCTCTTAGTTCTAAAATGTTTCAAGGTTAAGAAATTACTTTTTTAACAAGTCAGAAACGATGGAAAGACCCAGTAGGCATTGAACATTCATAATAGCATACAAGGTACCAAATATTCATGATATACTAAATATAGTCATACCAGATACTGAATATTCATAAGGTCTTAAAATAGCCACACATTGGTGTTACCCATTCTGGTCCCCTGTGTGCCCCTCCAGATGAAAGTCATAGCCGCTCAACAGGCTAATTGACAACCTACAGCTGTGGCCGTGAGTGCTTGCCCCTGGATTTCCCCCATGGAGCAAATGTGAGTTATTGGCCCAGGTACCTTCTGCTTGTGGGTCCCTTTTGCTCAAACCTCAACTCTGGTCGTCTTAGTGAAACCATCAGTAGGGAAGATTAATGTGGCTAAGAGAGGCTGGATACCCAAATAGTGCATAATCCAAGTCTCAGGTGGTGTGGCCCCATCCCTTTCACCTTGTTTCTCGATTTTTAAATTGATTTAATGAACTGTATTAATGTCTTAGTGAGGGCTGCTATTCCAGAATACCACAGACTGGGTAGGTTATAAATGACAGACATTTGTTTCTCCCAGTTGTGAAAGGTTGGGAAGTCCAAGATCAAGGAGCTACGAAATTCGGTGTCTGGCTACATCCTGGTTCATAGTTGGCTGTTATCTTGCTGTGTCCTCCCATGGTAGAAGGGGAGAGGAAGCTTTAAGGGGTCTCTACTATAAGAGTACTAATCCCGTTCACGAGGCCTCCACTCTTATGACCTAATCAGCTCCCCAAAACCCTACCTCCTAATATCATCACACTGAGGATTAGGCTTCAACAGAAGAACTGGGTGTGGGGGAGGGGTATTGCAAATATTCAGTCTATAGCAGTTAGTTCTCTATGGTTGTGTAAAAAATTATCCCACAACTAGTGACTTAGAATAACAAACATTTATTCTTCTAATTTCTGTGGGTCAGGAAGCTGGATGGGATCCTCTGATCAGGGTCTCTTGCTGGCTATAATCAGGGCGTTGGTTGGGCTGCAGCCCTCTCAAGGTCAACTGGGGGTGGTTCTGCTCTTAAACTGCTTAAGTGGTATTGGCAGATCCTCCTGTTTCTCTGGGCTGCCAGTCAGAGGCCTCCCTCATTCCTTGCCACGTGGGCCTCTCTACAGGACAATTACAACGTGGCAGCTGCTGCCCATCGCAGCGAGGGGGTGAGAAAGCAAGAGAGGGGGTAAGACAGAAGTTGGAGTCTCAGGAAGGACAGCCCACCACTTGCCAGGTTCATTAGACAGTAAGTCACTAGGTGTCCAGTCAATACTCAAGGGGAAGGGATTTCACAAGGAGGCAGGGATCATTGGGGGCCATCTCAGAAGCTGCCTGTCACATAAAGTTCTGTGACTTCCAGCTTAGCCATCGCAGTGGTGGACTTGGGGGCTGGCATCGTATCAGAGTAATTCCATGCCCCAGTCCCCCAGAGATTCTCACCCCTGTATGACAGCATCCTTGAGATGTCAGTGGTGGTGGTCCCATTTTAAAGGAAAGACATTGAAAGTTTCACGACTCCTCTATGTCCACATAAGTAAGCAAAAGAGTCACAAAAGAGTCAGACCTTGAACCCAGGTCTCCTGAGTTCTAGGCTGTGGCCTTTGCCATTTGCTGTATGGTACTAGGGTGAATAGTGCCCCCCCTCCTCAACCCCCACCTCTGCCAAATTCATGTCTACTCAGAACCTCAGAATGTGACCTTCTCTGAAACTAGGGTCTGTACAGATGTATTATTAAGATGAGGTCATAGTGCATTAGGGTAGGTCCTAAGTCTAGTGATGGTGTCTTTATGAGAAGGCTATGTGAAGATACAGAGACATGGCGGGGGTGGAGGGGGGTGTGCAGGTAGGGATGCCATTTAAAGATGGAGGCAGAAATTGGAGCAATGTAGCTACAAGCCAAGGAAGGGTAAAGATTACAAGCAGCCATCAGAAGCTGGCAAGAGGCAAGGGAGGATTCTTTCTTAGAGCCTACAGAGGCCCCGTCAACCCACCAACACCTTGATTTCAGACTGCTAACCACCAGGACTGTGGGAGAATAAATTTGTGTTGTTTGAAGCCATCCAGTTTGTGGTTACTTGTTATGGCAGCCCCAGGAAACCAACACATGCATTATCTCCCTAGAAGATTCTAGCCACAAACTTCCTGATGTCTGCAGCATTTGAAAGGGTTTGTTGATAGTGGTTCATAAAGCACAGCTACTCTGGATCAGCCTCCATCCAGAATTCAGTCTCCCAGGTCCCCTCCTGGCCAGCATAGCCCATCTTGTAAGCCAGCGGCCATAGCCCAGGACTGGGGGAAGAAAAGGGATACAGCGAGTAGCTTCACTGCCTGTGATCTAAGATGATGAACATTGCAGGACAGAAGCATGGCTATGTGAGATTTTCTTTCTTCTTCCATGTGATAGGCCAAAGATTAAAATCCCCTCTGCCCTTCTTCCCCTCATTCCCTTGAACTTGAAGGCACTTGGAGCACTTGGCTCACAGTAGCTCTGTGTGTGTGTGTACGTGGAGTAGTCGGTAGTCTCTGTAGCCTTGTAGGTGCTGGCTTAGAATAAGAAGCAGAGGTCAGGGTTCAGCTGAAAAAGGGGTGGGTGTGGTAGGATGGCTGTGGGACACGTCCTCCTGGGCACCTAGTTGGTAAGTTCACACAGAGGAATCAGTAGCATTGGATCAAAGGAGGGGGAGGCTCAAAGGATGTTCTCTGGGTGAGGTGCTCTGGCAAGGGGCTTCTGCTCCTGTTTGCAGCTTTGAAATGCAAGAATTTCCTCTTGTACGAGGAAAAATAGCTCATCATGTGAATTGTGATTAAGGTTTAAAGATTATCCTTAAAATAGTGCTTTAAAAAAATGCCTGCCACCTTCCTGCTGACCTGGTGAAAGCGACTGCACCACTTGTATTCTGCAGGGCCCGGTGACTAGTGATTCATATAGTTTGTGGTCCAAAAGCATCCCAGACTAGAAAGGGCCTTAGAGATGGTCTAAACCTACTCCTTTGGCAGAAAGAGAAGCAAAGGCACAGATACCTTCTCCAGTCCACCCAGAAGCTTCCCTCTCCCCCGTGAAACCAGCTGGGCCAAGGGCTCTGCCCTCTGTTTGTCTCCCTACTTGCCATTCTGGTGTCTTCTTCTCACATTCACATCTGCCTGTATAATCTCTATCCCTACAGCGTCTATCGTTTACACCGTGGGCTCCAGTGTAGTGTAACCCTCCATCCATTCACCCAACTACCCATCACATATTTATTGAGGAAATTGCTATGGGTCCACCACTATGTACTGTGGACGTGGAGATTATTATGGCAAGATCCTTTCTGTCGGCAAGTTTACTGTCTCATCAGAGATCGACCACTTGTATGCGAGTAACTAGACCTCAAACCAGACTCCTTCAAGGGAGTATAGACTAGTTCTCATCTGGCAAACCATTGGAAGAATTAGAAAATAATTGCCACTAGCGGCCATAGCCTCACAAGTAGGAATCATCTTTTGTCCTATATGATTTGAAAATTAGTGGAACATATATTTGGCAACCATATACATCCTGAAGTTTTCAAAATAGCTCTGATGTAAAATATTCTCCTTCCAGTTCATGTGTCTTAACTGTTGGTCAGAAAGACTGAATGCCAAGCAGTCAGGATTTTCTGTATCCAATCCAACTTCTCTACCCCCTTCCTTTTCTGCCTCCAACAGATTCATTCTTTGGACCGCAGTTGTAGGATGTATCTATTCTTGGAAGAATAACACCCTATGCCATTAGATCAGCTGTATTTTCAGCAATTACATGAAGCTTCGCTTTGGACAGGGCACTGCTTGGGTGATACGGAGTTACTTAAGTGTATCCGGGAGCACTGAGCTGAATGGGAGATGGAATCCTATGAAGATCACAAAATAGGCACCAACAGAATGCACTGGGCCTTGGAGTAAGTATTTAGGATAGGTAGGAAGAAAATGAGAGAAGGTCCTGGGCAGTGGGAGAGAATTTGATTCTTTTGGCCATTTTACTACCTTACCCCAGGGGCAGTCCTATTAGACAGGAGCTCACTGGCTGGGGGCCTGGAGATCCAAACCATAAGCCAGGAGACCCTTTAAAGTCTTTGCATTTAAGTTTCATAGTCAAAGAAGCCATGTTCTCTCTCTTTTCCCAACAGCTTAGAGAGAAAATAAGTCAACTTTGCTTACTGGATTTGTGTGAATGCCTTTTCTCTATACACAAGGACAAATAGTTCCCTGTGAGGCAGATCTTCATTCAATCGTGAAGAAATTTAACCAGAAATTAGAGAGCACCCTAGGGAATGGTCTCAAGTCGTCCAGGGCTTCCTCCACCCGGGCAGCCTTGACACATGTCCCTGTCCTGTCACAGATGTCCTCATTCCTCCCAACGACTTTGTCTTACTGGTGTTGCAACAGCTACCAAGGTAGTTAAAAGGTATGTTATATAATATGCATATTAGAGATAGATATGCAAGTTCAGAATAGATTTGCTACATTTTTCTTCAGTAAAACTCCTTTTGTTCATCCAAACATAGTTTATGCACCAACTACATACCAAACATGAATGGGGCTGAAAAGGCAAGAGTCCCTCGGGTAAGGCAAGGTGTAAAGTCTTCTGGGAAGGAAGCCTCCTCCCAGCCCCAGAGTAAAGTAGTAAAAGAGTTTCCTCTTCAGACCCGAAAGCTGCTCTCTAAGCCAGGTCACCATCAGGAGCCTCATGGTGAGCTTCCTTACATCCCATGGCCGGGAACTCGAAGGCATTGTCCCAAATGCTCTCCTTGATTGATTTTGTCTGAAGTACACTTCAGAAAAGCTCTGTTTCACAAATGTTTGGACTTCAGTCATTTTGACCTATTGCTTTCTGCCGTGGTGCTTCAAGCACTTGGTGGGCTTATGTTGTCCTAGTCTTCAGTCTTGTCTTTGGATTACAGAGATCTCAGAGCAAGGCCCAGAGAAGTACAGGGACCTCTTCCAGGTTGGACAGCGAGTCTGGATGTCTGAACACTGCTCCCAACTTACACCAGTTCACCACGTGATGGACTTATACCATCTTGGGCTGAGAATGATCTTAGATGTCTACCTTGTGTCAGGGCCCTCATCTTTCTCATCTTTCAGACAAAGAAACCGAGACCCAGGGTAGGTTACTGGTTGTCCATAGCCAGAGAATCACAGACTCCTGGAGCTGGAAGGCACCTTGGGCCTTTTGTTATCTAGTTTCACCTCCAACCCAAAGGAACAATACTTTCCACACTCTCTTTGCCAGTTGATTACCCAGCCTCTGCTTGGACACTTCTGGAAAATGGGGAGTGCATGATTTTTTTTTCCTGTCCATTCCATTAATAGACCTATCTCATTGTTATCAAGCTCTTATCTGTAATCAAGGGAATCTAGTTTCTTGCTGTATCCATTGACAGCTGCCTTGCAGAGTCACAACACACAACACAACCAACCCACAGTCTCTGTGCCCTAGGAGAGTTGTCCCTACCATGGATCCCTTTAGTCAACTGGACTGTTTCAGCTCAGCCTGCCTCAGTTTCCCTGCCCCAGACTGACTGCCTTTAGCATGTCTTAATTCAGAATTTTTATTTATTTTGCTTTTATTTATTAATGGTAACCACCACCTTCTATAAGTCCCATCCATCCCCCCTTTTACTGAGCTCTAGAAGGCTCTCATTAGAACATCAATGAGTTCACTGCACTTTTTAAAATCAGGACAACAACAAAAAAAGCTTGAGTGTGCTTCTCCTGACAAGCCTCCTTAAATATAATCATAGATCTGTCACAAAATATACAGGCTTATGAGGGGTTGTCAAAGTCTTTCTGAAGTGGGAGATGTTTAGGGGGAAGAAAATTCTTTCATATTAACTGAAAAGGAACAAAGTAGAAAAAAACAAGGACCAAATGATTCTGTGAAGGGTTTTTACATAGCTACAGTTTTGCAAGCTTTGCCTTGATTAATGATAATGCGGTAGATTCTGGAAAGACAGAAATGAAGCTCTGAGCTGTTCGTGTAATTGGTCTTGACATTTCTCTTCTAGGAGTTTTTCTCTTAACTGAGTGAGAAAGCAGGTGCGGTAAGAGCAGTCTTTCCCATCATCCAGGTTCCAATCTCCAGTTCTGATGGGGAGCAGACCCAAAGGTCCCATGAACACTCTGTTTTCTTTAAGCAATGTCCTGCTTTAGTGATTCCCACTATTGTGTCCATACTCTGGAGGGTTTAGGGAGTTTTAGGCATTTAACGTTTTTGAAAAATTTCTTTTTAAAGCCATTTGGATTTGTAGCTCAACACCAGGGAGAATCCAGATCCTTCTGGTTTCCACAGATGGGCTCCCTGAAAGGTAGTTCTCATTTTCTTTGTTTCTTGGGGAAGCCTCTTCGAGGTCTGGTGCACATCTGTCTGTGCCACTTGGTTCCTGAATGAATTGCTCACTGGCCTAAACATCTGGTTGCCTCAAGGGTCAGCATAGATGTGTCCCTGCATTGCATGGCATTGGAGGGACGATTGCAAGGACAAGCAATAAAGAAATCTGGTGCTGGTGGCTCTTCTCAGACCCTCCAGCTTCCACATGGCCATGATCACATCCCTCTGTCCTCATCTGATGCCAAATCTCCCAAGCAGCCCAGGGATTTCTAAGCCTTCTGCAATTACTCAGCATAATAAGATTTCAGAGCTCTCCCTGGCTTAAAATGTGCTTTCCATTTTCTCACCAGCCCACTCCCCTCCCCCGGCCTTGCCCTGAATTAGAAGTACATCGGCAGAAAGATTCACAGGCCCCTAGGTGCCCAGTGGCATATTTCTATCTTCCATTTCCCCTGTGAGCATCTCCTGGCTCTTCTTCTTCTTCTTCTTCATGCACCCGGGGCCAGGCGAGAGCTTTCCATCCAGACACAGCCACAGTGCCCTGCCTGGACATGGAGCTTTGTGAAAAAGCAGCCTAGCCTGTCCTCCCAGTGAGAGCGCAGTCCCACCCTTCCCTTCCGGGTCCCCAGTCATTGTGCTGAGGGTTAGGAACCAGCAGTGCAGAGATCAGTTTTCAAAGGAAACAGAAGAACCCTTTCAAGTGCCTAACCCTAATCGCAGACTCTTTCAGGGGTCCTGGAGCTGGTTTTGAAAACCACGTTGATGGTGCCTGAAATTAAGTTATGATGCACCTGTACACACAGAAGGAAGGGACATCAAAGAGAGGATCAGTGCGGACGGCGAGCAGAAAGAAATGCCAGGTGCAGACGCGGAGGACATCTGGCTCTCCCGGGGCCCGATGTCCGCTTCCCAGGCAAGGACAGTTAGTGGCTTCAGCGAGAGTGAGAGCGGGGGTGGCTTGGTGGTGTCCTCAAGCTTGACTGTGCGTCCGCTTCTGCAGCCTCCTTGTTTCCAGGCAGAGAGGACGGGTCGAGTGTCTCACTCGTGACTCTCTAAAACGTTTCCTCGTATGTTAGTAAAGGGAAGTGACCTCTCAGGTAAGAAGTGGGTGCCGACCTGACCGCGCGCCAAGTGGGCGCAGGCTGCTGCAGAGGAAACGCAGACCAGCAGCAAATTGCTCGGGAGAGGGAGGTCTCTTGGGGATTCGCTCAGATGAGAAAATAACAAATATTTTTAATTAATGTCACTTGTCTCTTTTTAGGGACTTTGACGCGTTGCGAATTTATTTTGGTATGTAATTTTAACACTATCTCCTAAGATCTTTTTATACTTTATCTCTGAAATGTGTCAGATTCCCCACTGACACTATTTTAATAGAAAGGGTTCTGGTGCCCGCCAGGGAGCGGCCCTGGGGACTCTAGAGCCACGGGGACCGAGGGGTTTGAATCCTGGGTGGGCAGCACCCTCTGGGTGAGCCTGGGCCCATCATTGACCTCAGGAACGATGACCGTCCCCACGTCCTGGTGGCACAGTGGACTGGAGATGGCCCGATCGATGTGCGAGGCCACTTGCCCCGGGGCTGGGCCCCGAGTGTGCAGCTGGGGATTTCCGAGGGGCTCGGCGCTGGGAGTTTCCGACGCGTGGGGCAAAGGCTGCATCTGCCAAGTCTCTGCTCCCCACCACCCTTCCCAGGAGGAAGCCAGACGGCCGGACACCTCCTGCTCCGGCCCGGCGTAAGCCCTGAGCAAATAACAGATTTAATCTCAGGGGAAGCAAGTGCATTCTGTTATGGGTACGGAAACATTTTATCAGTCTCCGGAGCTAGCAAACAGTAGCTGAAAGAACGTCAGCCTTGCCGTCTTCCTGACGTGCAGGCCGAGAAGAGGGCACCGCGAGTGGCTCCGCGGCCCGGGAGGCACCTGCACGACAATAAATCAAAGGGTGATGTGCGTTGGGTGCAAAGAGCGAGCGGCGCGGGTGTCCTGGCTTCCGAAGCCCGTGCTGGCATCGTGCGTGAGGTCACAGGCTCCGTGGGCCCGACTCCCCCCGAGGCTCCGATGGCCCCCCGAGTTTGTCCCCACGAGTCTGTGAACTGCTTGCAGAGCCCCAGGCCAGCTCCCGCAGGCTGTGCCCACCCACCGTGAGGGGTGCTTTAGGACAGCGGGGCCCACCCAGTAATACCTGCCTCCTAAGAAGGCTCCCAGGTGGGATTTGGCGGGAATATCCCAGCCGGATATTCGTTTCCCCAGGGAAAGACCCCCCACCCCAGCCAGTGTTTGGGGCGCCTCCGGGCAGGGCAGCCAGCCCCCGTCGGGGGGATCCGCGTGGGGATGTTTTCAGGGCCACCGCCCACTCTGAACCTGACGGGGACGTGCTTGAATGGGGGCCTCCCTGGAGAAGGAACAGTTTCGCTAGGGCCTGCGGTGACATCCAGATGGCCGAGAAAACTTACCCAGTGTTCCGTCAGTGGGCAGTGATGGAAGGCCTTTACAGGGAGCTTCAGAACCTTCCACATTTAGTTCCAAGCTGCACGTCCTTCTCCGTTTTGTCAGCGGGCCAGCTGCCTCTCCGTGGGAGTGGGTGCTGCTGTTTCTTCCTGACGTGGGTTTACTTGACACTGTCGTGCTTGCTCCGTCTGAAAGCAGAGTCCACTCGCTCCAGCCAGAAGCACTTAAAACTCAGACGCGGATCCCTCTTGCCTTCAGAGGATGAAGCTGTGTCTTGCTGGGACATGGGCCCCCAGTTCAGCTGTGTGCCCAGTATTGGTCCCAGGACAGCTCTTCTTTCAAAATGCTGCATAGGCAGAACGAAAGCTTGGTAGCAAACCATGGAAATCGAGGGGAAGAATGCTTCATTTGCCAATAGGTTGCTCCCCAAGTAAGCCATTTCCCTCTCCTTGGCCCGCCAGCAACCATGACATCTGTCGTCAGGACACCATGAAGTCCCAGGATCTGTTGCTGGGGTGGGCTTGCTTTGCACTCGATGGGTGACGCTCTTGCTGTTCTCCTAATTGTTCTTATTTTTATTCTCTCTGTAAGACTTGAGTTTACTGGAAGAAGGTTTTATCTAACCCACCATTTTTTTCTTTTAAACCAAAGGCTGAGATGAGGCAGAGTTGAGTGTGTGGCTACGAGGGACACACTTATATGCTGGGAGAGGGTGAATCTAGGATAGTGGTTAAAAAAAAGAAATCCGTGACCTTGGGCAACAGGGACAAACCATCCATTGACCAATGAGTGCCTGCCTTCCGCCAGGCCTGGTGTGTCTGTGTGGAGCACGTGGCCTGGCCTTCAGACTCCCATTCCCAGCCCTTCCAAGGAGAGCAGTTCTATAAAGTAGGTTGATTTAAGACACCAATACCTTTACTGGGCTGAGACAGGAGAGGCTCCAGAACCTGTTTGTCTTTTTCCTTTTTTCTTTTTTTTTCCTTCTTCCATTCTTTCTCCTTCTTTTCTTTTTTTTTAAAACCAGAACTTCCCACCTATATTAGTTTTCCATGCAATGTTGTGACAGATGGCCACAAACCTAGTGGCTTCAAACAGCACACATTTATTGTCTAACAACAGTTCTGGAGATCAGAAATCCAAAATGTCCCAGTGAGCCAAAAACATGACTACTTTCCTTCCGGAGGCTCTAGGAAAGACTGTTCCCTTGCCTTTTCCAGCTTGAGGAGACCACCCACATTCCTTGGTGACATAGTTACAGGTTCCGGGGATTAGGTTGTGGGTATCTTTGGGTCATTAGTCCACTCATCACACAACCCAGATTCATGGAGTGCAAAGGTGGGGGCAGATAGGGAGCACGATGATTGCTCATGACAGTGATGCTCACGTCAGACTAGATTAGTTTTGAGGAAGCCAGGAGTCCAGAGCTGCTGGGATGGATTTAAATCATGCCTATCATTCACAGTTCTTTCTTACAAAACCATACAGCTCACTATGCATTTTATCAAAACATTAACTCGACTTGTCAGTTATACACAGAGGCATGTGTAAATAGATCTAGAAGAGATTAACTATTATATTTTATAAATCTTAAGGTACCCAGGAGACAAATGGAAAGGAGAGATTGTTGTTGTTGAATTCAGCTCTTCATAGGCAGGCAGGATTCTGAATCTTTTAGGTAAGAGTTTAGGGAGAGGAATTGTGTCTGTAGTAGAAGATAGGAAAAATCCTGGAGTGCTTTCGAAGTGAGTAAAGGGAGTTTTCACCAAACTACTGCATTTACTTAGGCCCTGCCCATGTTTACCATTGTCTGCTCCTAATCCTTACCCTAAAGTAAATAAAATCTGAATGCTTCCTTAAGCAGAGACTATTGCTGAGTTTCCCTCCAAAAAACAAATTGCCACCACAGCTACCAAAAATAAGAGCCACGGAGATACACCTATGCCTTTGAGACAATCCACAGTTTTAAAGATAAATCCCTTTCTTTGGGAGCCTAATGTTGCTTTAAAAGATTCCTTTCCTTTCCATCCCCTTTCTCCCCAGATAATCTCCAAAGGAATATCTTTTTAAAGGGGGTAGGCTGAATAAGTGTTCATAAAGCTTCCTTGTGGGTCAGTAGCCTGCTGCGGGTCACGAGATTCATTTGGGATAGTGTGAGGGTAGGAAAAAGCAAGCTAATAGTCCTTTGACAAAGACCAATTCTCTGTCCCTGTTTTAATCTTTAATCTGGTTACCATATGTCATTTCTGAAAGATTAGTTAACTGAAAGACCTTATTTTTCAGCACAAGTTGGACTAGCAAGATGCCAAAAAACAAGAAAAATTAAGTAAATTTGTCACCTACAGAAATGTCTCAAAAAATACCTAATAAGTTTTTGAAAAATGTTGCAAATTAAGCTGAAGCGGGAAGAAAATACAGATTTTACTCCAAATTCATGGCCACTTAGCTCACAAGAAACAAATACTCTCAATTCTTTAAAAAATCATACTTAGAGATCTACTGGTAGTAATGAAGTCAGTGTGTGTAATGTGAACACCTCTGAATCAACTGTTTTTTGTTGAAAAAGTTAAAACGGTAGTTGCATACTGCCCAGTTGGAATTCAATATTGCTTTGCTGTTGAATTTTTTAAAATAATAGTAAACATAAAAAAAAATAATAGTAAATACTCACAGAGTTTGTTTAGATAGTTACTGTATAAATTTCCTAAGGCTGCTATAGCAGAATACCACAAACTTGGTGGCTTGAAATCACGGAAATATTTTCTCTCCTAGTTCTGGAAGCTCAAGGTGTCGACAGGGTCATGCTCCCTCTGAGGGTCCAGAGAAGGATCTGTTACGTTTCCCTCTCCCTAGCTTCTGGAAATTCTTGATATTACTTAGCTTATAGATGCACGGCTGCATCTCTGATTCTCTCATTAGGTAGCCTTCTCCTTGTCCCTCTTAGGGTCTCACTGTCTTCCCATGGCCTTTCCTCTCTCCTGTGTCTGTGTCCAAATTCCCCTCTTTTTATAAAAACACAGGTCTTTGGATTAGGACCACCTTAAAACATTATGACCTCATCTTAACTAATCATATTGCAAAGATGCTACTTCCAGATAAGCTTATATTCTGAGGTTCTGGGTGACCATGAATTTGGGAGGTCAACTCAACACAGTACAGCTCCCATGTCCCTGGATTAGCTTCTCTGCCTATAAAGTGGGAATACTATTGCTTGTTCATCTGTGGTTTTAACATAATCAATATAAGACTCATTCTTTGAATCTTACTCCTGAGATCTAGTGAAATTGGAAGCCAAACTTCCTCTGGGATTATTTTTATATAACCTGAAAATTACTAAGCAAGGGAAATTTTTTTCATGTAATCTAGTATTTCCCAGAACGTACCTTGGGAAACATCAATTTCATAATATGGCTTATGAGTCAAGTAAAAATAATAAAACTAGAAATGTAAGTAGTGTGATCTGAATGTGTCCTTTCTTTTATTTATTTATTTATTTATTTATTGGAGTTCAATTTGCCAACATTTAGCATAACACCCAGTGCTCGTCCCGCCAAGTGTCCCCCTCAGTGCTCGTCACCCAGTCACCCCAACCCCTCTCCCACCTCCCCTTCCACTACCCCTTGTTCGTTTCCCAGAGTTAGGTGTCTCTCATGTTTTGTCACCCTCACTGATATTTTCGCTCATTTTCTCTCCTTTCCCTTTATTCCCTTTCACTAATTTTTATATTCCCCAAATGAATGAGACCATATAATGTTTGTCTTTTTCTGATTGACTTATTTCACTCAGCATAATACCCTCCAGTTCCATCCACATTGAAGCAAATGGTGGGTATTTGTCATTTGTAATGGCTGAGGAATATTCCATTGTATACATAGACCACAGATTCTTTATCCATTCATCTTTCGATGGACATTTGTGTCCTTTCTACCTCTTAAATTAATGCATCCTTTTACCCCTTAAAATCATAAATTCATATGTTAATTCCCAAGGTGATGGTACTGGGTTGGGGGGGGAGGGCTTTGGAAGGTGCTTAGGTTATGAAAGTGATGGTGCCCTCACGGAAGGGATTAGTGCTCCTGTAAAAAAAAAAAAAAAAAAAAAAAGGACAGCATTAGTGCCCTACTTCTACCACCTGAGCACACTGGCACCCTGACCTTAGACTTCCAGCTTCCAGAACTGGGAGAAATAAATTTGTATTGTTTATAAGCCATCCAGTCGGTGGTATTTTTATAATAGCAGCCCAAAAGGACTAAGACAGTAAAACTCTTGACTTCAAGTCCTAGTCCTTCACACCCACACTCACTTCGAACCCATGAGTGACAGGTGAGACAGGAGGCCTGTTTTGGAATTCCTACTAGCACAGCTTGGCATTTTCATTAGTGATTGGATGAAATCCTTGTGCTCTGATGAGATTGAAAGATGCATGGTGGCTTTGGAGATGGCTAGCACTGACAATCATAAAGGAAGGAAAAATCTCATGAGTGCAAAGCAGGGAATGATGGTTCTTGCCCAGATGATAGCACATGGGGATGTGGGAGAGGAGACAGATTTCTGGAATGACAGTTGGTAAAACTCTGCTGATCTGCTCCCCAGTGAAACTGGTGAAAATGATTTTTTTTAAAAAAGCAACCTTTTAAAGTGTCTGGAAATGGTCTGGAGGTCAAACAGTAAATGAAGAAACATGTGTTTGAGAAAATCTATGCGAATTTAGTAAAAAGTTGAGAATCTGGGGTATCTGAAACAAGACTGCATTCCTCCTCATCCTGCTGGCTCAGCAAAGTGAAGACTCCACTCTGGACTCCTGTGGCCACCAGCACAGGCTGCCTGGCTCACAGCTCCCAGGAGGAGCTCTCTTCCTCGGAGGGGGAGGAACTCAGTGTTTTCAACCCCCAGCTACCTGTTGCTGAGGCTTAGTACTGGCAAGTATGGTCAAGAGGGGTGGACTTCCTTCTTTTGCCCAGGCCCTGCTCGTGGAATAGAGACTTGACCTTGGGAAAAGTGTGATGAGAACATTGGAACCTCCTTGCCCCTGCTCATGAGGCCATGGTCCCATGCCAAGAGAGGCATGCCAGGAGGACTTCAGACTGCTGCCCCTCTTTGCAGGGAGTATTTAGCCACTAGAGCAAAAATGTCACCCTGAGAGCAGCTTGCCATTGTGACATTCCCAGCTTCAGGGCTCTGGCTCAGAGATTTTGCCTGGGGGAGGAGAAGGGAGCAACAATTTTAAAAACAATTAATCTCTTCCTGGAGGAATGGATTTCATTTACAACAGAGAGTGCAAAATTTCAAATATAAAGGCACTTTCAAGAGCAGTGGAGGTCGTGGTTAAAGGCAATTGATAGGTGATTCATCAATTTCATGAACAGCCTAGATTAGAGGGATGGCTAGTCCACAGGACAGAACAGAGGAATAAGAGCTGGGTCCTGAGGTCATAACAAATACCAAACACTGACCTCAGAAACTGTTCCTTCAAAGGAGCCACGATTTGACTGAGTTCATTTGTGGAGCAATTTATGCCCTAGCGCACTGTTGAAAACAATAGAGCAGTCAGCTGGAAATTGGTAGAGTTTAACAGCTGGGTGTGGTCAGTGAAGGAGAGGAAGGGGTCCCTGGGAATGCCACTGTCACCCCAGGGTAACTGTAATCCAGCCAGTCACTAAAATTAAACAGGCCAGTAACATTAACAATTGGGGTGCCCGTATCCAGAGTGGCTAAAATACATTATCTAAAGTGTTCCGTTTACAACAAAAAAATTACGAGGCATGCAATGGAACAGGAAAGTATGACCCACACTCTAGAAAAAAAGCCGGCAACAGAAGCTGCCTGTGAGAGACACGATGTTGGATGTAACAGAAAAAGACTTCAAAATAGCCACTATAAATATGTCCACAGAACTAAAGGAAAGCGTGATTATCAAAGTAAAGGAAGGCGTGACGACAACATTGCATTACATAGAGAACATCAGTGAAGAGATAAAAATTGTAAAAAAGGAAGCAAATGGAAGTCCCGGCGTTTACAAATATAATAATGGAAATTAAAAATTCACTAAATCAAGAGAATGAGAAGACAAGTCACAGACTGAGATTCTGATAAAGGACTATTATCTAAGAAGTCAACAGTAAGAAAATGAGCAACCTGAGTTTTAAAAGGCAAATATATGAACAGAACAGATGCCTCACCAAAGGAATATACTGGTGGCAAATAAGCATATGTAAAGATGCTCATCATCACAAGTCATCGGGGAAAGGCAAATTAAAGAAATGATGAGATACCACTGCATACCTATTAGAAGGGTCAAAATCTAACATGCTACCAATCCCAAATGCTGATAAAGATGTGAAGCCACAGGAACTCTCATTCATAGCTGAATGCCAAGTAGTAGAACCACTCTGGAAGACAGTTTGGTAATTTCATAGAAAACTAAACATATTTTTCTTATCACACCCAGCAATTGTACTCCTTGGTATTTACCCAAATGAGTTGAAACCTTATGTCTACACAAAAATCTGCACACAAATGTTTATAGTAGTTTTATTTGTGATTGCCAGAACTTGGAAGCAACTGAGATGTCCTTCAGTAGATGAATGGATAAATAAGCTGTGATACATCCAGACAATGGAATATTATTTGGCCCTAAAAGAAATGAGACATCAAGCCATGAAAAGACACGGAGGAATCTTAAATTCATACTATGCATCTGAAAGAAAGAAAGCTATCTGAAAGGCTACATGTTATATGATTCCAACCATATGATATTCTGGAAAAGGAAAAACCATGAAGATAGTGAACAGATCTGTAGTTATCCAGGGTTAGGTAGGATGGAAGGATGAATAGGCAGAGGATTTTTAGGGGAGTGAAACTATTCTGTATGATACTATAATGGTGGATACATATCACTACACATTGTCAACCTATAGGATGTATAACACCAAGAGTGAGCCCTAGTGTAAGCTATGAGCTTTGGGTAAAAATGATATGTCAATGCAGGCTCATCAGTTGTAACAAATGTACCACTCTGGTGTAGGATGTTGTTAGTGGGGGATGCTCTGCATAAGTGGGAGTAGCAAATATATAGGAAATCTCTGTACTTCCTGCTGAATTTTGCTGGGAACCTAAAACTGCTCTAAAAAAATAAAGTCTATGAAATTTATTTGAGGCTTAACAGCATATTTGAACTATCAGAAGAAAGAATGAGTGAACCTGAATATAAATCAATAGAAATTATGGTTGCTGAAGAACAGAGAACAAAGGGAATGAATAAAAATGAACAGTACCTCAGGAAAATGGGGGCCACCATCAAGCACATCAACATAAGGACTGGAAAGTGAAGAGAGAGAAAGGAACAGAAAAATAATCAGAGAAATTAAAAATGTCCCAACTTTGTTGAAAAACAATATCCTGCACATCCAAGAAATTAAACTCTAAATAGGATAAAAACAGAGATCTATGAATACCATGGTAAAAATTATGAAATTCAAAGATGACAGAAAAATCTTGAAGGCAGTAAGAGAAAAATAATGTGTTACATGTGAGAAAATTCCAATAAGATTAGCAGAAATGATGGAGGCCAGAGGCAGTAGAATAACATATTCAAAGTGCCCAAAGACAAAAACTGTCAACCAGACAGGGTTGATAGAGACCCCACAAGGTAAAGGGTTAGCAAAGGTCCACAACAAGACTGATCTCATGTCAGATCAATTTGCTACAAGCCTGGGAGGTTTTCCATGTCCTCCATGGGTTCAATAATTCACCAGAACAACTCACAGAATTCAGGAAAATACCTAAATGAAGAGACAGGGAAGGTGAGGTCTGGGAGGATCCCAAACATAGGGCTTTTGGGCTTTCTCCCCATGGAATCAGCATCTGTCACCCTCTTGGCAAATTGATGTGCTCACCAACTGGGAGGTTCCACCAGTAGTGTCCAGAATTTTTATTAGGATTACATTACATAGGCATGATTTATTGAACATTGGCCATGTGATTGAACTCTCTCTCCAGCTTTGCCTTCTCCTCCTTGAGGTCAGGAAATCAGGCTGATATCATGTGGCTCAAAGCTTCAACCTTCACTCTTAGTCATTCCAACCATGATCAGTCCCCATCCTGAAGCCTACCCAGGGGCTCACCATGAGTCATCTCATCAGCATAAAGTTAGATGTGGTCCAAGGGGCTGATAAACAACAAAGACACTTCATCAGTCAGGAGATTTCAAGGTGTTTTTTTTTTTTTTTAAGATTTTATTTATTTATTCACAGGAGATACACACACAGAGGCAGAGACATAGGCAGAGGGAGAAGCAGGCTCCATGCAAGGAACCCTATGTGAGACTCCAACCCAGGACCGCAGGATCACGCCCTGAGTCGAAGACAGATGCTCAATCGCTGAGCCACCCAGGCGTCCCATTTTCCAAGGGTTTTAGAAACTCCATGCCAGGAACCTGAGGCAAAGACCAGGAAAACACTTTATTATACCACAGTCATGGCATGCCAATCTTTTTATATGTTATTAGATTCAGTGTGTTGGATTTTTTTCAGTTTGTTAGATTTTTTTTATTGAGGATTTGTACAACCCTTATTCATAAGAGATATTGGTTTGTAGCTTTCTAGTGACATGCTTATCTTGTTTTTGGCACCAGCCTCATAGAATGAGTTGGGAAGTATTTTGCTATTTTTTGGGAAGAGTTTTATGAGGAATTAATATTAATTCCTCTTGAAATGCTTGGCGGAATTTACCAGTGAAGCCATCTGTTCTTGGGAATATTTTTGTGGGAAGTTTTTAAATTACTACTTCAAACTGTTGACTTGTGTAGATCTTTGAATATTTTCTGTTTCTTCTGGAGTCAGTTTCAGTCATTTTGTCTTTATAGAAATTTGTCCATTTTATTAAAGTTGTTGATATCTTTCATTCATAATCCTTTTTACTTCTCTAAGGTCAGTAGTAAGGCCCCCCCCCCCCTTTCATTTCTACTTCTCTGTATCACTGTTCTGAATAGAGTGTCGGGCTTTGGGGGAGTGACATTTATGCTTTGTGAAGAGGGCACTGGTTGCGGTGGTAGCCTCTAGTCTTTTCGGTTGGCATCTGGTGTGGAAACTCTGCCCTGAGTGAGGTGGGCTGAGAGTGTCTAGGGTCCCGGTGTTCTTGGCTTGCCATGCTTGGGGTGGAGTCGGCACCGTGTGAGTAGCCAGGGGTGAAGGAAGGCAGACCCTGATCTCTTAGTTGCATGCCCCTGGAATTTAGCTTTTTCAACACCCAGGTTGGGGAGATAAGAATGCTGGCAGCCTGATTTCCTGAGAAACTGCTCCAGCTCTCTCCTGGGAACCAGGGAAGAAGGAGTCTGAGCTTGGGTACACCTACTGGAATGGAGCTTCTGTCATACTGATCTGGGGTGGGGGTGTAAGGGAGTGGGTCATGGTGCCACAGATTCTCAAGCTTTTTAGCTAGATTTAGTGTATTTTCTTGAACAAATGCTTCTTCATTTGCCCTTGGAACAATGTACAGAGATTTTAGATGGTTATTTATAAAAATTTTTCACCAGTTGTGGTCGTTCAATGGAGGGAAGGTCCTCAGAGCTCCTCATGTGACATTCTGGAACTAAGCCTAATCTCCACTATTAGCTATTCTTTTCGCAAAATGTATTGCTTAATTCTTGGTTTATGGCTTCAGGTGGCTGTGAACAGCTCAGGCAAGGCTGATAGAAAACAGAAGGCTGAGGAAGAGAATCTAGAGGGCATATATATGGGGAATTAGTATTGAATTGAAGACAACGCTGAAATATGAAACGATTAACTTTGAAAAGAGAAGGTTAAAGATATGAAGAGCTTGTACATGCATTCACTGAGCAACAAACAAGTAGAATGCTTTATCATGCAGAGCAAAGTACTTAGACTCAAGGAATCCCCTCTTTGCAAGGTTGTTAAATAATAGAATGTACTACCCATAAAGGTTGCAAATTGCATTTTTAAAACAGGCTAGACTCTTTTTTTAGATCCTATGAGTGACTAAAATACAACTTTTCTATTACTTATTCGTTACAAAAAATCTGACAGAGGCACTTTATTCACACAAATTATCAAAATAACTTCAGCGTTTTTACCTTTCACCTACCACTCTGAATCCCAGCAAAGCACTGAAGAATATCTTACAGTTTGTAATACTGAAGTGCAAGTAAACCAAATAAGTTTCTGGACCACACTGATGATTATTCTGTTCTTCCTCCAGAAAGTTAAATAAGAGCAGCTGTCTTTTCTACTTGCTTTTATGCAAGGCTGACTTAGGTGTGTTGCTGCCCAAAGACGGGGGCACAGGGTAAACAACCTCGTTAGATCCCTTGCAATGCTTGGATTCTTAGGTCATGTCAGCTTCCTGAACATGGGTAAGCTATTGTTTCTTCCCTCTCCAGGAATGGGGAGATAAACTACACTTCAAATATTTATCCTCCTTATCTTTCTTGTTCTAATAAGGGACTTGGTAGCGGTGCCATTTTCAATGAAATGCCTAATATAGAACTAGTTCAAGTTAAAGAGGCAGCTGTTATTTAACGAGATGATGCTTTTCAAATTAAAATCTTAAAAATATTAGGGGACATGAATGCTCTCTTGTGCTGGCAGGATTGCAGAACTTGACCTTTTCCACTCTGCTAAGGGCAGGACAGTGTTTTCTTCAATAAGAGGAAGAAGGAATAATGGACACAGTGATAATGTCTATCAGTTTCTCTTAGCAATGAAATTAAAGTATACAGTTTATAGATTTAAAGTGTAATTTGCAAAGTTTAACTAAACTTACTGCTTATTAAAGTTGTGCTCTAAGCTTGATGGGAGCTTGAGCTTTGGGTCAAAAAGGGGACACTACAACTGGCCAAATTACACACCTATTTATTATTCACACTAAATTATGTATGTAGGCCACAATTATATATATATATATACACTATGGAAAATGATATATCCATAGTGATTATAATGAAACTATATATGGATAGATAGGTCTATATCAAGGAACCAGAATAATGACAAGCAAATACATTTCCCACATTTTGCACTCTGAACCTTGCCATCTGGTATGGGGAGCAACCCCCCTCATCTGTATCCAGTGTCATGTCCGTGCTGCTGATTGTTTTTCAAGAGGAGTAGAAGCCCCTCAAAATAAATAAACAGGATGGTTTTAAATCAGTCTTAAAATCATCAGGTTTTAGTGAAACTAAGAAAATTTTTTTTATATTACTGAATATTATAAAGCCCTAAGGCATAAGCATGGTTGGGAGGTTCCAGAGAAGTCTTTAAGCTAAAAAGTGAAACTCTATCTGAACATAAAGGAGGGCTCTTAAAGTGCTTTGATGAATAGCAAAATGAAATACAGTATGCATTCCTGTGACAAATTGATATCTCATCTTAGTGTCACTAAAACCTGATGATTTAAAAACTGATTTGAAGGGGCTCCTGGGTGGCTCAGTGGTTGAGCATCTATCTCCCTTTGGCTCAGGTCGTGATCCCAGAGTCCTGGGATGGAGTCCCATGACAGATTCCCCGCAGGGAGCCTGTTTCTCCGTCGCCTGTGTCTCTGCCTCTCTTTCTGTGTTTCTCATGAATAAATAAAATCTTTTTTTTTTTTTTTTTAAAGAGACTGATTTGAAGTAATCTGTTTATTTACTTTGAAGGGCTCATTGCCCTCTTGGACAGTAATCACAGCACTAATACATCACTGGCTGCTGCTGAGGGGTTGCTTCCCAGACTGACAGGCACGTTTCAGACTGGGGGAGTTTGGAAATACATTTGCCTATCATGTCGGTTATCTAAGTTCCTGGATTCCTTAATAGCTGAAGAGAAGAATTGAGGACAAAATATCCTCAATGTGTAGAGGTATTCCCTGTGTCATGAAAAAAAATCACATAATAAAGAGCAATACTTTTTTGGAAAGCTGTTGAGTTCAAGGTCATGAATCTATAAAATAGCATGACTATGTGTTGGATAACCCGTGATTTTTTAAAGAAGCCTTCATTTAAATGAAGTTTTAGGGGAATCCCTGGGTGGCTCAGCGGTTTAGTGCCTGCCTTTGGCCCAGGGCATGATCCTGGAGTCCCGGATCGAGTCCCACGTTGGGCTCCCGGCATGGAGCCTGTTTCTCCCTCCTCCTGTGTCTCTGCCTCTCTCTCTCTCTCTATGTCTACCATAAATAAGTAAAATCTTTAAAAATAAAAAAAAATAAATGAAGTTTTAAAATGTCCTAAATAAGGTTTTATATACACAAACAATATTTCAAATATTTTTGTGGTATATTCATTAAAAATGGGGAGGGTAATGAATATCCAATTTTTTCCCCCTCAAGATTCTCTTAAGTCTGAAGTATCTTACCCAGTTAGGAGTTCAAAAACGTAATTATTGAATTAACTAGAGAATGGAGTTACACATTATTTACACTAACAAGGTTGCCTTTGGTGAGGTAAAAGTGTTTTAAATAATTTTCTCAGTCCTATTAAAAATCTGTGTATCCTTAAATGTACTAAAACTTGGGTTGGTTTATAAATGTCTGTTTCATTCTAAAAAAAAAATTAAGTCCCAAGGTGTAAATAGCAAAATATTGTTATTTTAAAGTAAAGCTAAACAAGCAGATTTTCCCCTGTATATTCCAAATTGCAGAGTCTTAGAATGGCTCAGAACCTGAGGTCTTTGGGTTGCGCTCCCCACTTGGGATAAATATATCACCTGTCTTCGAATCTCTCTTTGAAGAGTTCACGGGCAGAGAAGTCAGTGCTCTCCATGGCATGAATGACTCAGTGTTTGGAGTATTCACTAGTTGTTAGTCACTGTGCTAAGTGCTTTTCTAATGTTATAAAATGATTCTGTGGGGTAATAATATCTAGTTTAACAGATAAGGAAATTGAATGTCAGTGGAGAGGAAGTAACTTGCTCATGATCATTCTGTGATTAAGTGATGGTGTCAGGTCAGCTGGCAGAGAGTTGTTGTGTTTTAGATATGATGATATACCATATGACAGATTTATTTATTTATTCTCATTTATGTGCTATCTCTTCATATATCCTAAAATAACCAGTATAGGCTTTCCCTCCTACCCCCACAAATATTTATATATTTAATCCTGTTTCTATTACTTTTCATTACCAGTGGTAAATTTTTTCAGGATGCATTTTTTTCAGTAAGCATTGTGATTGTGGGAAACAGAAGTAATCTTTTTCCCCACTTTAGTTTCCTCTAATAATGTGTAATATTAATTTGTAGAATTTCAAACAATACAAAATGTACAGCGTAAATAAATACCAGTTCCTCCCTATCTCCTATATTAAGGGGATGTAGTTATTAGCGTTTGTTGTATCCTTCCATTTATCTATTCCTTTTTAAAAAATTCCTATACATGTGCAGGCAGTTCTTGCCCTGAACAATATGATGAGTTTCAGTCACAACAGTTTGAATACCACCACTCCCTCAAGAATGTGGTTCTAATTTCAGCTGCATGGATTATTAACTGTAATTACCTAAGTACAAACTTCACTGTTAGCTCTTCAGTCCACAAATCACTGTGTAATAACAGATGTGTCCATGATCAGTGACCAATGATGTCATTCTTCCAGTCTGTTGGGGACTAGTCACTGTTTGTGATAGTTTGTGCACAGACAGCAAAGTGTGTAGTTGTGACGACTTCTTGTTTCCTAGTGATAAGGCCATGTGACACTTTAATAAAATGGATAACCAGAAGGGGGATTTGGCCAGAAAGAACAGGAAGTATACCAAAGAAACAAAATGTGAATACAGTAGAAGTGACATTTGAGTTGAATGTAGGTGGAACCAGATAGGCAGTAGCTGGCTTTGGGAATGCTGTTGCTATTCGATAGACTCCATGTGGCCCAGGGACACTGAGTGAGGGTGACCTTGACATACATGAGGAAAGTGGCTGTGAGGAGGAGGATGATGCCCAGAGGAAGTGATGATGGTAAAAAGTTTCACATTAAGGAAACTGGGAGATTGAGACAGCATTGAAAACACAGATGAACATGTTGGGAACTGATCCAAACTTAGAAAGGCAAAAGATGATTTTGCCTTTCAAAGAGAAAAATGCTATCATAAATTTTACAAGAAGAAAGCAGGCAATGTTCAAATACTTTTGACAAGGTTTCTTACAAAGAAATGAAAGTTTAATTCTCAACATTTGTAATGTTTTAAACAGTGTGATACTAGCTTTATTTTTTTCATTTTCCCATACTTCTGTAATTCAGTGGAGGCCTTGAGTCTCTTATTTACCTTGTTTCATCAGTTACCCTTTCAGTTAATTTATTCATTCTTATCTCTCAAGTACAACACAAGCTCAAGAGCAAGGACTGTGTGTGAATTATTCATCACTGGACCTAGAGTACAACACAGAGATGCTTAGTAAGTAGATGAATGGATGGATTTGCATTTAATGTAGTAAAGCGAGTATCTTTACACTGCTTTATGAGCTGAATGCTTACATTCTCTGCTTATTTTCTAACTGGAGTATCTTTCTCTTATCAGTTCATAAGAGCTCTTCATATATGATTCTTATGTCCAGTTTTATGTTTTGCAATATTTTTTCATTTTAACTTTTCTGTTCTCATTTGTTATACAGATGCTTGAAGCTTTTATGTTGTCACTCTTTCCCATTACTGATTTTGGGTTTTAGGTCATACTTACAAATGCCCTCTCCATCTGACACTATATTGTCTTTCATTTCTTCTGGCATTTGTATTCTTATGTTGTCATTAATTCCTTTCAAATTCTATATATTGTGTTAGGTAGAGATATTTTTTATTTTTTAAAAAGATTTATTTGAGAGTGAACCGGGAGAGGGATAGAGAGACAAGGAGAGAATCTCAAGCAGGTGAGTGTGGGGCCCATCGCAGGTCTCTATCTCATGACACTGAGATTATGACCTGAGGCGAAAACAAGAGTTGGATGCTTAACTGAGCCACCCAGGAAACCCCTACAGAGCTTTTTTCTTTTCAAATGTTCCCAATACCATTTACTGAATAGATCACCTTTCCTAAATGCAATTTTTATATTTATGATTTTAATTAATGTAATTATGCTTGCATGATTTTATTTTTATTATTTGCTTATAGTGGTTTTTTAAAAATTAAATACTATACTCATTTACCCAAATATTTAAATAATAAATTGTGACTTACAGATTTTTAAGCAGTAAACATATCACATGGTACACTTAGCATATTAAAAACAAAAATATGGCTTTAGAGAGAAAATATTTAATCTATTTCATGAAAAAATGTGCAAAGTTTTAGAAAAGAGGCATTAGGCATTAGCATACAGTATAAATACATTCTTGCTTTTATAATCACATGTATTACACTTCTTTTGAGTAGTTAATGAAGGCCAGTGGACACATTCATTCTAAATGATCTTCTATTAACACATGCACTCGAAAAGATCACTAAAAATGTCTTCAAATATACGTAGAAATACAATGTTGTAAAAACAAATATTAATCCGCCTACATGAAACACTTGAAAAATGCAGACCACGTTGATTTTTAGAATTAGAGCATGAATGGAAATACCAATGTATGAAATTGTCAATGGGATTTCATTGCTTTTATCTTTGGAGAAAAATATATAATCAAACCTTTGGAATGACAGATATAAAGTTAGCACAGCAGACCAACTCTATTCTCAAAAATAAAACCTGAACTTTATCCACACAAAAGATGAGAGAGTCTGAATCTCTAAAATTTGACAAATTTATGAAATGTTACAATTTGAGAGTGTATTAAACATATAGATCTCAAGTACACAGCAAACTTTTGATTTCTCCACAAATCAAATGTAATGACAGCAATGCAAACATTTCTAAGTTGGTTCTCAATGTACCCTAACAGTGAGAATTGCAAACTTTTAAAAAAATATTAGCCTATGTAAAATATTAGGTGTATTGCAAATTAGAAATTAATCTTTAAATCATATAGGGTACTGTTCTCCTCCAGAAACTAATATATTATTAGGAATTCTAGAAAAAAATTTTACTTCAACAAAACCATGCTGCTCTGTTATTTGTGAAACCATAGCTCCTCACTGAAACTTCTACAGAAACTACTATTGTTTTTAAAGAGAGGGAAGCCTAAGGTGTGGAAAGGAAGTGGTAGTATATGTTTTACAGGTAAATTTGGGTGATGAGTAGCACAGGCATGCATGAATAATACATGTCAACTCTATACAAGCAAAAACGTGTTCATTTTGTACTGTGTACTGAACAAAGCAGGCAGCCATCCTGTACATGCTCCACAGCATGATTGTAATTCTGATGGGATTAAGAATAATGACCGTGAATTCTAATGATAGAAGATTGTTACATGGCTGAGTCCTTCTACATTTTCAGAAAGGAACATGCCTATTTTTATCCTTCATTACCATAATTAATCAACTAATGTTTTGCCCTGTATACTTGAGGATCTAGTTCTCATGAGCACAGCACACTAGATAAAGAATCATAAGGCTGTTTATACAGGGCATATTTAAATCTGACAGCTGATCTTTTTTCTACTTCTTAGCATTATGAAGTCTCATTTCACTTTATTTCAAATGTATGTAACCAAGTATATTAAAACCAAGGCAATAAATTGTCCACATACTTCATAGTCTCAAGTTTTCAATATTAACATATTTTTCTTCACTCTAATTACTGAAAAACACCAGGTCTGTCAGTTGCTACTAAAAGAGGAAGGAGTTCATACTGTACTCTGACAGTCACAAAAAGGCCTGAGTATATGGTTATGTAGTGTTTTTTAGTATACGGTTGCTGGTACAGGCAGGGAGGCATATTTGCAAATATTTCCTTTTGGTTGGGAGCTTTCAACACAGCTAAACGTCCCTTGGTGTACTTGAGAGCGACATGCCTCAAAAAAGGACATACCAAACAGTGGAGAACTCTAAGCAAACATTCCACAGCTAGAAGCTAGAGTTCTCTTTCCAGCTCTAACCTTTGAAAATAATTAAACCAAATCAGCACATAAAGAAATAGAAAGGTTGAAATCAGAAAAGCTGCTGTCTGGCCTACCATGCCCAGGCCCTCTGTGGTCAGACTGGCTGTTGGGAGGCCAGAAGCATTCAGTGGAAACTGCAGGTCTACTATGCAGAAGGGTCAAGGTCTGCTGGACATGGAACACATATAGGCAAATCAGTAAGCCCCCTATTCTTTAAGTTATCCTACTGCAAGGAAATGGGGAAAATAAATTTGTAATTATTCAGGACACAATAGTGACTTTTGGTTAGTGTGAATTCATAAAACTATTTAAAATCGGGGCAGCCCCGGTGGCTCAGTGGTTTAATGCCACCTTCGGCCCGGGGCTTGATCCTGGAGACTTGGGATCGGGCCCCACCTTGAGCTCCCTGCATGGAGCCTGCTTCTCTCTCTGCCTTTCTCTGTGTCTCTCTCAAGAATAAATAAATAAAATCTTTAAAAAAAAAAACCCCAAAACTATTTAAATTCATTTAAATAAAACTATGCATGTGCCCCAGGGCAAAGAAGAGGAAATCTTGGTGATTAACAGTGAATTCTACTTCTAAAGTATGACGCAATAATTACCTTTTAAGTTGTACATTTCCTTATCGATTTCAGGAATGGGATTTTATAATAATTAACGAATTCTAATTTAAATTAGTAAATTATCTAATGAAAAGATATTTATAATCTTGTTCCAGGATGATCATGAATCACAGCGGTACGTAAAATTATACTCTATTCCCTTCAGTAACTAACACTAGAATAGGTTACCTGGTGAATACTGTAACAGAATTACATCTATTTGAGTCACGGGCCGTTTGGGGGGGGGGCGGTGCATGCCAGTGTCATTTATAAAACAAGTAAGCAGAGGACTTTATGTGCTTTATGTATGTTAACAGGTTGGCCAAATATTATGCTTCTGGAACTCATTTTGGTTATTAAAACAAAATGTTCTTAAATATGAAGATTTTTAGGGATTGAGACAGCCCTGTGCTAAGAACTCAGTTATTTTTTATGACAAGGTCTTATAATTACTGTTTGAAGACCAATTAAAATAGCATTGCTGGAACTAACACTGAAAATCTGCTTAATTAATACATCTGTCTGCCAAGAAAAATACATCTGGATAATATCTGAATTTAAGAAAGAACGGTACATAAAATCTTTGGGAAGCCATGAAGAAGATTCCCGAGCCATGAAGAAGATTATATAGGAAGCCATGAAGAAGATTATATAGGAAAAGTCCAAAGAGCTAATAGAATCAAGTGGATTTAACTTAAATTTCAAAAACAATCATTTTTGGATTCTTTGGATTGATTACTATTTACTATATACAGCTTTGAAAGGTTCAGGTCTAAAAAAAACCCTACTTTTGAGAGGCAGTGTAGCACAGTAGTCGAACAGACTCAGCCAGGCTTGGCTACTTCCTAAATGCAAGATCTTGAGTCTACTGGCATAACTGCTTAGAACTTTTTTGTTTCAGTTTCATTATCAGGGAAATAAGGAAAAACAGTACCTCTTTCAGAATGCTGTTGTAAGGATTACACGAGCTAATACATACAGAGCACTTAGAAAAGTGCCAAGCACAAAATAAGCACTCAATAAATTCAGCTACTTGTATTACTTTAATACTAGAGATTGAAGAAAGCATTCACAGAAGTACTCAATTCTGCAGTTTGTTTTCACTCTCCATCTAGGAATAGAGGTAGGAATTAGGAGACCTGTATTCAAATAAGATATATCAGTCACTATTCACCTTTTAGTCATCCCACAAAATTGGCCAAGCAATAGCTCCTACCAGGCCCCACTCCAGCATTAGGCATTACTCTGAGAACTTGAGATATATCACCAACATTCTAGAGCCATTTTTGCATCTATAAAATGGATGTAATATCTACTTGTCTGATTCATAGGTTACTTTGAAGCTCCAATGAGGCAAAATGCATGAAGGCACTTTGAAGATTTTATAAAGCACCATCAGAGTGTGTTACAGGGTAAGTATGTCTGGACCCTCTCAAAGGAAGTTTATTACTTATAGTTCTGGGTCTGTTTAAGAAAATTTTTATAAAACTATGTTTTTAACTATAAGATCATTTATAAAATAGCAGTATACTTTATTATAAAACTGTGTTTCTTGAATCCCAGGTCTATGGAGATTATTAATATATCAAATAGTTGGTTGACAAATATTTTCCTTTAGAAATTGCAGTTGCAAAGAAAATGTCAAGGTATGTGTTAATGGTCATAAATTATTGTCATTATTAACTAAGCTAATAACTAGCAGTTCCAATAATTACTAAATGCTTTTACAAACACACTATTATTTCATTGAATCCTTATGGCAATCCCATAAAACAGGTAGAGTGGCCCTCTAGGGTTAGAATTCTAGAGCCTGGAAAACACATGCTTTTTTAGGGTTATAGGGTTAGAATTCTAGAGCCTGGAAAACACATGCTTTTAACCACTATACTACATTATGCAGGAAAAACACAAGAAAAAGTAATGATCTTTTCTGTCTTCACCAAATCACATAATTAAAAGAACCAATAGAATAAATGGTTCCAAACTACATTTTGATCCTTGGTAATAAAGATGACTTTAGAAAAGTTGTATCAGTGCTTACAATTCAGTTCATTTTAAATCTTTAAAAAAATGCTTCCAGTTTTTTTCTTTCTGAAAATAACACATTGTTCACTGAAAAAAAAAAAAAAAACCACAGAATTAAAATCTTAATAATTTCATCATTCAGGAGAACCACTGTTGACATAGTTCCTCTCTATATATTTCTATGCAACTGTGAACTACGATTGTTCTTGAACATGCCAAATGCAATGGTCAGACTGAAGTCTTTTTAATTGGCAGATATAATAAACTAATAGTAAATCTTGCGTAGGCAGAAAATTATTACAGATATATATTTTCAATATTTTCCTAAATCTTCCAACCATCGAAAAACAAGCAATGGATAGGTTAATTTGATACTATTAACTCAAAAGTATACTGCTGAAAAAAGAAACTTAGATGGAAATTCTTGATCTTTGTTATCTGTGTATGTATACACATACATCTACACACTCATCTACACATACGAATTTTTTGGCTAAGATTTATAGCTATCTGCAGGCCTAATAATACTAGAACTATTATAGTATTAGAACAGTTAAGGAGAAAATTGTTTTGTAGTCGTTGAACTTTATCAAAGTTACACTTATGGGTGATTAAACTATAAAGTTTTTCCTTGTGAATAGGTTAAATATTTGCTTGAGGCAGCATATTTAAGATAAGCAAAATTCTTTTCAGAGATCATACTAATCCTGAGTATAAAGTCAGGGGAAAAAAAGTTCTACCAATTGTGAAATGACATCTCGAAGAGTGGTGGAAAAAATAGTGACAAACCAGCACAATAATGTAGGGCAAAGATTCTAGGTATTACATCAAAGTGTATGTGATGCCATATTACTGGCACTCTGATTAAGGTGACTTATACTAAAATCTTACTCTTTCTAAACTATCACTGGACATAATTTATACAAGAGAAGAAAAAGTTAAAAAAAATATGGAAGTCCTTATAGAAAACAGAAGGCAGGCAAGAATCAAGAAGTTTTTAAAAATAAACTTTCTAGTGCTTCGTCTTATGTAAGAGGTTTATGTTAGTCATAAGTTCTAGGAACCTATTTATACAGCTCTAGTAGGATTTACAAAAAACCATACTAAATCCATATAAATAATATTTTCAACATAAGAAACGGTGCAAACTGGTGACTAGGTAAGAATAACAATGTTCAAGAAAACTGTACTTTGAAAGAAAAGTATAAGCTTAATACTAACCTAAAATTGTCTAGACAAAAGGAATATTAATAGATTCTAAGAAATACATAACTATTTGTGTCTTTGTGTTTTATATTGAAAAATTAATTATCAGGTATTTCTGAAATAGGTTAGAACTGCATATACTTCTTTCCCAGGGAGTGAAAATATTCTCATCACATCCAACTGGAAATGAGAAGTATAATATTTCAAATGAGATTAAAACATGACTTCAGCCTATTCTCCATAAAAGAGTATTAATGTTATATGTCCCTTTATTACAGAATATTTTTTGTGGAAAGAAAAAGCTTATGAGGTAATTATATATAATTTTAAACAAGATTCCTTTTAAGTTTACATTTACATATCTCTTTAAAAATAGCTTTAGCAGGTTACAAATTAAAGTCAGGACTATATACTTCCTTACTTCCAAGGTTTAGTTAACCTGAGTAAATAAAGCTAATGTGTTCAAAACTATATTTCAAAAAGAAAAATGGCAGATGATAGTGCTCCACAGATCACATTTCCAATATGTCTTTGAAGGGAGGAAAGGCATACTTATGCCACCTTGACTATAAATATTTATTGGATAAATACAGTTTACCTGACATTTTCAAAATCCTGTAAGCTGATTAAATCATAAACATATTGAATCAATTATAGTAAAAACAAGAATAGGCTTTTTAAATAGATACAAAGGGAAATGATGATAATAAAAATAATTTTCACTATCTTATAGTGACAATTTCTTTTTGGGTTAAAAACAACCCTAGTGTCATTAAATCCCTGTATATTTCAGCCCTAATATTTTAAAGAGTAATAAATATATATACACATTAATAGCATGAAAGTGCTTCACACTAAAATTTTCTTTGAAGGCTTATAAGTGATTTAAAAAATATCACAATAAATGATCATAATTTAAGTTCTGAATATGGGAATCAAAAATCCCAAACCCAATTTTAATGCTTACAGTGAAATTTAAATCTCTAAGACAACATATATACCCATTTAAATTCAGCTGTCACAATTTATTCTTTATCATAAATAGTATCACAGACAGTAATCTCTGAGGACTCATCCATTATCTTTAAGATTGTATTCATTCAGAAAAAAGTTAAGGGAGTGAGTCTGTACATCCTTTGACATACTTTTTCTGTATAGAGTTATAAGGCATTAATAATGGTATGTTAAAATAGCAAATAATTTATAATAAAAATAGAAATTCTCTTTTAAATCACTCTTAACTGAATCACAGAACAAATAACATATTTACCACCCAGATACTCTTTAAGTTTCTACTGTGATGTAAAGACCTTTTTTTTGTTTTTTGTTTTGTTTTTGGCTTAAAACAGACCTTAGGCCTTAAATGGCAGGTGTCCTTATACCAACGTATGGGCCAGATCTTAGGTTCTGTTTAAAGTTACTGTGAAATTTATATATTCAAATATGCTCCTTGCTACTAGTAAAAGTAGAAAAAGTTAGTTGAAATATTTGGTTTCATTATATCAGCATTCATTGCAAATTATCTTCATGATAGTATTCTAGACTACAATGTGGATTTAAGTTTTGTGCCAAATAGCAACAGAGATTACAAAATCATGGTTCAAATGATGGTCAGTGATTTAGCTGGTACACAGCCAGAATGAAGTTATTTGTTTATAATAGATAAAGCCACACTCCATATTTACTTATTTTAATATCAGTTACTAGAACTGAGCAGTAGGTTTCTTGGTATCCAGAGGCAGAAATAAAGCGGCTTTTCCTAAGTTATAGTGACGAGGAGGATGGTGGACAGCGGCTGTGGTGACTGAGTAGCTAACTGGCTTTTGCTAAAATACATACTTGAGCTCTACAGGAGCTGTGCACTCTTGGTGTGTACTGGTTATCTGTAAAGGCTGACTGAACAAAATTCCCTTCATCATACAGGCACTGCTGTCTGCACTACAGTAATAAAGAAACACGCTGATAGATATAACAGCTTCAAGTGATAAGCAATCTCCAGGAATCTGCAGTGAGATTGCTGGTTGACTGGAAATGCTCTCTATTTCTCCAGAGGGTATCTGTCCTTGAAGAAGCCATTCGTTGCCTAGAAAATGAAAAGGTAATTTACTAAGACTGTATAAGACAAGTAGGAAGTTAGGCAAACCTTATGAAGACTAAATTTATTCAATCAACAGATACTTACTGAAAGCCTCTAAGTGCCAGGTATTATGCTCTGTGTGAAGGACATAAATGGAATAAAATGACCACCCATGAGGAGTTCCTAGTCTAATAATCTTGGTATCATATCATTAAAATTCTTCCTTTGAACACTGTAAATGCAAATTTCTACTGAAATCAAACCAAATAATGCAAATATGTCTATAGATCCTTAAACCTTGAAATTAAAAATGAAACCTATTAAGTTCTAGAAATAAATAGGTCATTTTTACCAGATAAAAGTGTTTAGAAATAGCATATGAAACTCCAAAATAATCTAGGGTATATAAATGTATGTACAACTCTGTGGTGACTTTCAAACTCAAGATAATGATGACTTATTAAATAGCCAAAGGTAAAAACTAAAAAAATATATTTTTAGAAACAAGTAACACTGCATAGATTATTCAGATGGGCTCAACAATGTAAATACTAAGATTTTGTCTACCTCATTTTAATACATAATTCTTCTTAGATTTAAATACACAGATTATGCCACAAGTCTAATAAACTAAAAATCTTCAAGCTTCTCATATCAGAATTTTTTAAATGTCTTTATTCACATAGTGCCACCTCTCAGAAGGAACGTCCGTGTCAGGTTGAAGAAGGATATGCTTAAGTAGACATTCAACTTAAAGCAGGGTTAGATATTAAGTGCCAACATTTGGAAAACACAGGACATACTTTCCTGCCATCTTAAACAGAAGATACAGAGCACAGTCTCATGACTTCTCAATGACTCTGGCCATCTGTACAAAATTCAGAATGAAATTCTGTATGTACTTTTTAGTTTTTTTCTTTCTTTTCACCTCAGGATGAGTCAACAGAGCATCCGCCTTTATTAGGCCTCTCCATCTCCCTTCCAGTGTACTGCTTCTAGTTCTCTGATGATTGAAAAATCAAATTTGAGAAAAATATGTCAAGTCAGAGTAAGGAGAAGGTGAAAGTTTAAATCTAAAGAGTTAAGTGAAGAGTTTTTAAACCATTATTTTAAAATTCTCTTTAAAATTCTTTGCAAAAAAAAAATTCTTTGCTTACTTCTGTATTGAAGACTATTTTTATTTAATATTTGGATTTACTAGATAGCAGATTAGTAGGGAACTTCTTATATTTTAAACCAAAACAGGAAACCAATTATGTTATTTTAATGTCTAGTTCTAGAAATAAAATACAAAGTTTCTTTGGATATTTTTCAGATACATCACATGTGTGATTTGTGATGTTATAATATGCCAGGGGTGCTTTTATACTGCCTTTTTGGAGGGAGGGGTGTACTTAAAATCTTCACATGTGCTGACCACTTGAAGACGATATTGACCAAAATTTAGTTAAAAATAGGTGTTTTAAAAGTCTCTAAATAACTGGCCAAGAAAACAATCTTTCCTTTAATCATAGGTGTACAAATGTACCTTATAAAATAATTTTCAAAAGCCTTAAATTTTTAGAACTCTTGTCTGAAAGCTTATTCGCCCATATACAATAAATATGGAACCACTATTTTCGACAAGTGATAAAATAGTGTTAAGGTGAAGTAGTCTGTAGAGAAAATTCCTATCTGTATTTTGTATTCTAGTAGCTCATTATTAATCTGTGTGTTGGACCAAGTAGACTTGAATATGTTAATTCTTTTTAAAGATTTTATTTATTTATTCATGAGAGACACAGAGAGGCAGAGACATAGGCAAAGGGAGAAGCAGGCTACTCTTAGGGACCCTGATGTGGGACTCAATCCCAGACCTGATCCCAGACCCCGGGATCATGCCCTGAGCTGAAGGCAGACACTCAACCACTGAGACACCCAGGCATCCTGAACATGTTAATTTGTCAATATCGTATTTAAAAAACCAATCCACTGCTCTTTAATTACACACAGAGAGATTCAATTAACAGTAATCTCCAGGGACACCTGGGTGGCTCAGTGGTTGGGTGTCTGCCTTTGGCTCAGGGTGTGATCCCGGAGTCCCAGGATTGAGTCCCCCATCGGACTTCCTGCATGGAGCCTGCTTCTCCTCCCTCCTTCCTGTGTCTCTGCCTCTCTGTGTGTCTCTCATGAATAAATGCATAAAATCTAATAAAAAAAATACTGATCTCCAATTGATGCAGTGTTTTCAGACTAAAACTCAGGCCCAACAGTGATCTACCTGGGACTGAGGTGACAAATGGCCAACATTTGAGTACTCTCCTGTCTACGGAGCTGGCTCCAGACGTCCTCCTTCTCATCTGCAGAGATCAGCCCTCTCCCTTGGGGGGTAGAGGGTGCTTTCCCGGAGCTCATCACCCCAGGGCCAGGCTCCCCAACTCTAGCCAGCAGTTCCTCCTGGCTAGACCACCACGATCTCCCTTCTCTGGGTCTGTATACACAGCGAAGCTGGGCCTGGAGAGCAGTGGATTGGTTTTTAGAATACGATATTGACAAATTAACATGTTCAGGATGCCTGGGTGTCTCAGTGGTTGAGTGTCTGCCTTCAGCTCAGGGCGTGATCCTGGGGTCCGGGATCAGGTCTGGGATTGAGTCCCACATCAGGCTCCCTGAGAGGAGCCTGCTTCTCCCGCTGCCAGACCGGACAATAGCAGCTACCCTGAGAAAGTAGCAAGGTAGGAAGAAGGCAATGAGCCTGGGTCTGGGTTAAGGCACTAAAGAAGTGTGTGAGAGGGTAGGAAGGGGGTGGGGTGGGAGGAAATGGAGACTGAGAACATGTGAAAGAGCGTGGGAGACCAGGAGAGAGGAAGGTCATTTGACACAAGAAGTCAGCATTTAGTTCTGGACCACTAATATCTTACTTTAAAGTTGCTGTCCACTCTATCAGAGGGGTTGGGAAGCACTGCTGTCAGGCAAACAGCAGACTGATTTCTTCTTATAAATTAATCAAGAGCACACAGGGATTCAAATACACATTCAAATCTCTACACAATTTACAGTCACTGAATACTTTGAGAATAAACTCGAAAAGGAAGTGCTCTTAGCTTAAACGACTACAAATTAGCGAGTAAGGACAAAGGCTCTGCCTGCATTCTGATCACAGTGATTCATTTGTATTCAATTACATATCCCCAAACAATGTTTTATTCTTCTACTTGGATGGCATCCTTTTAAGATACGGTTTTGGCATCCATTTTCTTATAGCGAGCAAGTAATGGGGCTTGAATTCTAACCTCTGGTATCACTAAAGAAGAAAATGTAGCTTCAGGCTTAATAACTGGTAAATAAAGTCCTTTTGAAATAAAATGAACAACAATTTGAAAGCTCTAAAGCACTTGATAGATGCAGATCTGGAAAAGTAAAAGATAATAGTAAAACAATAAAAAAAAACTGAATTGGAAAGAACCTAAGTTACTTCAGTTAAAAGAGTATGTTTTTAAAAATGTCCTACTCAAGGGGAAAATCAATTTCATTCTTTAGAACAGACTCTGAGATATAGATCACTGTATTACTGGAAGGTACCCTGGTAAACACAATTTCACACATGAATGTTTGCATGATTATTCTCATACCTTCAGCTGTTAGAAACCAACAACTGGGTACTCCTTCAGTCAACTTTGTTCCTGATGGGAGGTCTAATCTTAGCTTGAACTGGAGAGTCTGGCCTGGAGAGGCAGCCACTGGGGAAAGTCTAATGTTTGGAGCAGATTTAGGTAGTTTGGGTAATGTCTTCTGTTTCTCTACTAGGAATGGGCCATCTACCACAGCGTTGTCTGGTCTGGAGACTGGGAGCTAGGAAAAAAGAAAATCTATTAATTAAAGAACAAGTAGTTTACAGTAATTATAAAGAGCTTATCTTTGAACCTTAGTAGAAAAATGAGGTTCTCTGTCAACGAAACTTAATTGCATTCTAGCCTGAATTGGAAATGTGTCTACTTACACATCCTGATTATTTTATAGGTTCAGAAACACATTTCATCCTATCAAAAACATTACCATTACTAATGAAACAGAGCTAATAAGTTCATCATCCAGTATGCTTATAGATAGTATGAAATTAAAGTAAAACTTTATCAATTTAAATGTAGGGGATATAATTCCACTTACAGGTTTCACTGCCGAATATAAGATGATGTATGTCAGGAGAAAGGACACTTATATTTTAAAATAAAGATACAGACTGCCATCATAACATTTCTTGGGAATTCCTAGAATTCTAGAAAAAAAACTTTTTTTTTTTTTTCTTCAAATATATCAAGAGGTAGCTTGAAAATTTTGGGAGACTAAATTGATTATAATGCATTTAAATTTCTTCCAATGTTATTTTCAGTGTGTTGAGAAATGTGGCTCCTAGAGTTTCCTTGGGGAGATTATTTGGTAACAGATTAATGTGTGATCTTTGTTTCCTATGGTGAATCCAAGAATCATTAAAAAAACAAAACACCTGGACAACCCAACCCATGCAATATGTACGTGCAGTGTGTATATGTCTATACATTTTTTTCAGACATTTAAACACAGATGAAAATTCAAATTCTCTCCAACTTCCAGTATCTTAAACACTGTCATCACAAATGGAATTTTTATTTTAACAAGAGCAGGGCATCTTGGAAGGAGGCTGTCACTGACTACTCTACGTACACGTTTCACTTCCAAGACTGGAGATGATTTAACCAAAAGTACCTCCTCCTGTGCTATGAGGACTTTAGTAGCATTCTCAAAATGATACTCTTTAAACTTATACTTTTAGATTGCTTACCACAGAAATCGTTTTTGTTTCTAAATCCATCACTTTAATTTGATGATTATTGGTGTCTGCTACATATAATAACTGGCCATTATCTCCGACACACAAGCCTCCTGGTTCATTAAAAGTTGACTCGGTAAAGCTGGAAGTGATAACATTACTTGCATCTCCAGTTCCCGCTAATGTTGTGCAGTTTTTTGTTTTCGGATCCACAGCTTTAATCTAAAAAGAAAGAACAATGCAATATGTATCTGAAGATCAAACTCATGTTAGTAGTATAGAAAAGTGTAGTGAAAACAAGCCAGAGAACTTGAGTGCCGTTAACATTCTCAATAAATCTCAGAAAAAGAGGAGGCATTTCCAGGGCACCTGGGTGGCTCAGTCGGTTAAGTGTGCCACTCTTGACTTCAGCTCAGGTAGTGACGTGAGATCCAGGCCTGAGTCAGCCAGGTTCTGGGTTCCATGCTCAATCACAGCAGGGAGTCTGCTTGAGATTCTCTGCCTCGCCTTCTCCCCTTTCCCTCCCTCCTACTCACGTGGGTGCTCTCTCTCAAATAAATAAATCTTAAAAAAAGGCATTTCCATATTTCCTTGAAAAGTCAATCATTCAAATTACAGTCTCAGGGGAGATACTACATTCTGAGGGCTAAAAAACTACGTAAAACACCCAGTTACATCTTATCTCCCGGCAGCAATCTCTGATGAAATTATTTCTGGAATAAAAAACAATTTTAAATGTTATTCTTTTTCCTTACAAAGAGACACAGTTGAACGGACTTTCTTTTTCACGAGCATCTAACAAGGGCTTAGAATTGGCCGCTTATGTTAAACCTAATGACTCCCAATTGTGCCTCAATTATGTTAATTTATGGTATCATCACAAGGTATTAACATTTTCCACTAGTTTTTACAGAAAAGAAAAATGCAAGAAAAACGGCAACAGTTGAATAATCTGTGCAAGAGACAAAATTGGAAATGCTGTTGAAAATGGAATTATTTGCTAGCAAGCACTGCAGCTATGCAACAGCTCAAAATTATTCCTTTGTTAGTTAACATATTAATTTCCCTGCCACCTGCCATCTTCTTATTTACCCCATTACTAGGCAGCTTTGATGCACCACAATGCACAATTTTTTGCTGTAGTCAGAGGCAATTTATTTAGTCTCTTCCTCAGCTCCGAGTGCCATCATATCCTCTTTGCAACGAAAGGACTAAGAAAAGAACAGCAAAGGCTTGTACATAGTTGTCAAAGACTGTTACTCTTCTCTACTTTAAAGTGGCAGTTGGAGGAGGCTCACAGAACTTTCAGCTTTTTAAATGCCACAGATAAAAAGCAGGGTATTCTATAATTCTGTTAAGACTCACCTTGTGATTATAAGAGTCTGCCACGTAAAGTAAATTCCTTTTCTTGTCCCAAGTTACTCCAAGTGGGTGCTGAAGCCTGGCATTGACTCCTACTCCATCAACATCACCAAAAGCAAATAAATTCTTAAAAAAAAAAAAAAAAGGCAAAAAAAATTTTAACTTAATTTTTTAAAATTAAAATTTTTATAGTGCTACAGAATAGGGTATAAAGTAAAAAGACTATATATGCTACTTAAGCTAAAGGGGAAATGGGTCTGATTTCATATAAACAGGCTTGGGTATTTGATTCAGACAAGAAAAAAATGACAGAATTTTGAACCTGTGTTAATTTGTGGGACTTGGTAGTTTTACTCACATTAATACATATCTGGTCAGGAACAGGTCAAGTCTACTTATCTGGTGCTCTTTCTACCCTACTGTCAAGTATCTAATTTACATTTTCCTCCCCCCTTGGTAATCAATATCTTATCCTTCTGTTCTTCCTGAAGCCTTGACATTTGGGTAATCAAGTACAGTCAATTGACTTTTCATAGATGGTTTTATTACTTGTGTTTTTTTTTTTTTTTTTTTTTTTTTTTTTACTTGTGTTTCTTTATATTCACATTTCCTTTGGCCTGACTTCCACTTTAACTTATGAACAGGCCAAGAACTGGCTCTCCTGAATTTTATTAATTCTTCACAATTCGAAATATGCAAGCATGGTTAAGGGTTTGGGCATAGCATGCAAAAGTGATTTTCATGTATTACCATGGGATCTCTTTCTCCTCCTACGAGGTGTTTCACTGCTCCGTCTTTCAGTGACACAGTTCTCACTGTACTGCTCTCACTGTCTGCGACAAACAGGCAGCTCCAGGGATCTTCGGGAGCCAGAGAAAGACCTGAAGGCTGGGCAAAGCCTGCCTTGTGAGGATATGCGTTATTTCGGTTCTCTTCATTTCCGCTTCCAGCAAACCGAAGGCAGGTTCCTTTTTTCAGCTCACTAAAAAAAGCCAAGTTCATAGGTGGAATCAGCAGCATTATGTTGTGTCCAATTTAGTTATTATGAATGTAAGTGATGAAATCGGTGGTGATAAACATTGTTAAAAAACAGACTCGTGACCTTGACCTCAAGTGTGCAAGTCAGCTTTACTTTCCCTTTAGTTTTTCTAAATCATTAACTTATTCACTGTGTTGGGACTTTTTTTTTTTTTTTTTTTTACATACACAAAATTGCAACTATTCTCAATGGCCAGATAGGAAATCCCTGACAAGAATAATGATTATATCATTGATTGGATAGTTGTGTGTTTTTTATTTTTATTTTTCCCCTTCTACAAATGGCCAGAAATAGTACATCTGGATTCCACCTTAACTTCTTACAGGACCATTATGCTTCTTTAATCAACTGTAAAATCAATTTCTTAGATACAATAGGGAAATTTCTATTTAAAGGAATTTGCAATGATTCTTTGTAATAGAAAGTTTTACACTTTGGCTTCTAGGTTTATGCTGGAGGAAGTGGAAGGAAGATGCAGTGGTATGCTGTGTTGAGGGAGGGGAAGAAGCAGACTTAGGATGCAAAAAAAAAAAAAGTATGCAAAATAATGAGATGACATATGTATCATCTCCAGCAGGCAGAAGTCTAAGGTGACCATCAATCACTTACTCACTGATATGTTAATGCTAAGTTAGATGGAGAACAGGGGACAGAGGCAAAGGAATATAGAATGTATAAAATATGGCCACTTATTCAAAAAAACAAAAATGTAATCAGAGAAATACATATGATATCTAATTTGCCAAACAAATGAAAGGTAATTAATGTGAATCTTAATTTCAAATAGGAGTTTCCTTAATTAAATAAAAGAAAGAGTGGGAGAAAAAGTAACTTCTAAAATGTTAGGACTCTACCACTGGAAGATCAGTAATAAAGATCAAGCATCCTTAAAACTATGATACATGTCCATGTGATCCAACTGGACATTCTCCTATTATGAACAAGAGTGACAACTCTACTTATTTGGAAATTTAGCCCACTCTTGACCATATAGGTCGAAAATAGCCATCACTTGAACAGTGTATTCTGGCCATCTCTGTTACTTCTTTCTACTGTTTATAATTATGCCTCATGTTAATGTCTCTGGTCACCTCACTGTTCAGGCTACTATCATCTTTTGCCTGGAGATAATCATAGCCCCCTCACTGCTATCTGTCTCTAGTTTTGTCCCAGTCCAAATGCTGCCAGTGTTCTCTCAAAAACACAGATCTAATCATGTCGCTAGCCAGCTCAAAACTTTCCATAAAGGCATGCAGAATAATGTTCACATTTCTTAAAAGGACATAAAAGGCGCTTCACGATGTAGCTTTTACTCACATCAGTGGCGTCATTTCTGACAGTGGAAATGACTCGTGTCATTTCTGAGTGGAAAACCTCCACTCTCCCTAACTCCTACTCCTCTAAATGGTTTTAGTTTAGCAGCTTCTTCCAGGAAGCCTTCTTTGATACTTCATATTTTATTGGTATCAGGTATTCCTCTTTTTTACATAAGGGACAATTTTACTTTAAGGGACAGTCTAGTAGGAGGAACTAGTTATGTAAGCCAGTAAGTGCAATCAGAAACAGAGAGGGGGAAAGAGAAAAACTTATCAGGGCAGTTAATGTAACTACATAGGGAGTGTAGTGAGATCACAGAGAAAAGCATGTTCAGTTCTACCTGGAGTGTTAGGGAGAAGAGGTAACGCTGTACAGAAAGGATAAAAGAAACTGCGCAGACACATTATTTTTTCATCTTTATATCTCCAACAGTGGCAGCAAAATTCCTACATTTGCTGTATAAATCAGGCATGAGGCTGAGCTCTTCATACATACTATTAATTTTCTTTTATTTTTTTATTTTTATTTATGATAGTTACACAGAGAGAGAGAGAGAGAGAGAGAGGCAGAGACACAGGCAGAGGGAGAAGCAGGCTCCATGCACAGGGAGCCCGACGCGGGACTCGATCCCGGGTCTCTAGGATCACGCCCTGGGCCAAAGGCAGGCGCTAAACCGCTGCGCCACCCAGAGATCCCCATACTATTAATTTTCAAAACAACCCTAGGAAGTGGATATAAATAAAGAAACTGAAGCCTGGAAAGTTAGATTGGCTCTCCTAAGCTCCCAGAGAGTAAGTGGCAAAGGTAGGATTCAATCTCAGGCACAAAACCTGAGCCATTAACCACTCTGCCACACAGTACTTAAATGTTTATATTCATAAGCAGGGATGTGTGAACTGAATGTGAAGGGGTGAATGGCCACCAAACATTTCTAGTTCTCTCTCTGGAAGCTTGACAGGACTGATCTTCACACGTTCTTGGAAGTTAGCAAGGGTGGTTACAAGACTTACTCAGGTTGATGAAATGTAAGTAAAAGTGATGTGTGTCACTTCAGAGTAGAAGCTTGAAGAGTCCCTGAACTACTCACCACCTCTCCCTCTGCCAGGATGACTGGTAAAGCTCCAGGTGGTGGCTGCTTCATCAGCCTGGTGGCAGAAGAGCGCTTCCCAAAGAACCTATGTGACCACTCACATAGGCAAGAAGTGAACCTTGTCTGATGCTCCTGAGAATCTGAGCTGTTTGTACAGTACCAAAGCTCAGCACATCCTGACTAGCACAGAGGCACTGCAAGAACGGAGACTGGAGAGGGAGTTCTGTGAACTCGTGTTGTTAACCCAAAGAAAGATACTGTCGCTTACTTTTTCTTTGGTAGTCTGCCACAGTCCAGGAGCAGTGCCCATATCTGATGAGTCCCTGCCATGGCTATCCATAGAATGTCATCTCCTCCGACCTCTGAACCTTTATAAAATAAAAGGTAATGATTATATATGTATCTCGTTAATATCAATATTCTACATGTTTCAGATATTTAAAAAATGACAGCAGTATGTTTATAAATCATATTTATAGTTTTAAGTTGTTTTTGAAATTTTTCCATTTTCTTTGTGAAAGGTTTCTTTCTTTAGATTTATAAATTACATGTAAATTCACAGAAATCCAAAGTATTCTTAATAGCAGGATGTCCCTCTGCATCTCTGGGCACAATGTTTTTAAATATTTGATTTCTTATTTGAGAAAATAAGTTGACATATACTCTCCACAGAAACTCCACCAGTCAAATACCTAGCAGTAACCACTGAAATCATATGCTTTAATAACAGGTTTTTGAACAATTTTGTTTTTTAAAGATTTTATTTATTTATTCATAGAGACAGAGAGAGAGAGAGAGAGAGAGAGAGAGAGGCAGAGACACAGAGGGAGAAGCAGGCTCCATGCAGGGAGCCCAACATGGGACTCGATCCCGGGTCTCCAGGATTACACCCCGGGCCGCAGGTGGTGCTAAACCGCTGCGCCACCAGGGCTGCCCTTGAACAATTTTTCATGAAAAAACCGTATCTTTCAATAGTGTAACAAAAATGTATTCCCATTAGGGCACCAAGCTGGCTCAGTTGGTAGAACATGCGACTTTTGGTCTCGGGGTCATGAGTTTGAGCCCCATGTTGGGCATGGAGCTTACTTAAAAGTAAAATATTAAAAAAAAAAAATGTATTTCCACTACAGGATTAGCTAAACTTAGATACACATCACAGTTGCTATTTAAAAATCCATTGTTTAATTGGCTATGAGGCTTTTTCCAAAAAATATAGTTGACATGCAAAAAAGTTAAGACTACAATATATTACAATATAAACTACAATATATAATTGTTTACTAAAACTCATAAGTAAATTTCTACTTTCTTAGATTGATATTACAACTTACTACAATGTGACAAGGCTCTATTTCTCAAATTATTTCTACTGTTAAAATATTTATTTTAATTTACAGGTACCTGGCTGGCTCAGTGGAGCATGTGACTCGATCTCAGTCGTGAGTTTGAGCCCCAAGTTGGGTGTGAAGCATACTTTAAAAAATATATCTATTTTAAACTGTATTCTGAAGCGACTTTTATATATAATTGAGAATTTTTAACTAAAATATTTCATCAGATATACCTTATGCTAAAAGAAGTATCTTGGTAAGGCCATCTTATTTGTATTTTCTTTAACTTCAAGTAGTGTGTGTCCAAATGGAACTTTTCTTCCTTCAAGTGTATTACCTTCAAGTATCTTTCAATTTAACGACAACAAAAATAATATTGACAGTTCTCAATAAATTACGGTTGCTATGTGCCAAGCACTTTATAGAAATTATCACTCACATTTTTCTCAAATACCCACAGGTACTATGACTAGGCCTTTTTTTTACAGATGAAGAAACTGAGGCCTTAGAGAGGTTAGGTAACTTGCCAGGACCCCAGCACTAGTAAATGAACTGGAATCTGACACCAAGCAGTCCGACAGAAAAAATCTGTATCACAAGATGCCTCTTTTTCTGTGTTCTTAATTGCTGTCCTATGAAATCTAAGGGAAAGTATTTCAATTTAATTTTTCACAGTTAAGTATTTTTATCAACAAAAATTATATTACAAGTGACAAGGGCATCCATTTGTTCTGGGGACTCAGTCTCTGCTTAATCACCTTGTATAGATCAAAAGCTTTTGAAAATTATTTATTTTGCTCCTGCCATGTGAGGACAAAGTACAAAGGTGATCCATAAGCCAGAAGAAAGGTCATGCTGGCACCTTGACCTTGGGACTTCTAGCTTCCAGAACTGTGAGAAAATAAATTTGTTTTTAAGCCACCCCATCTGTGGTATTTTGTTATGGCAGCCCAAAGTGACTAAGACATTTTCCCTGAGAACAGAAATGAGACAAAGATATCTGCTATCAACACTTTTATTTAGCATCATATAAAAGTCCTAATTTGTACAAGAAGAAGCAAAAAATACCCCAAAAGGAATAGAAGTAAAACTGTAATTATTAGAAGATGACATGCTTTTAAAGCCTCTACCTTGCCAAAGGAGAGCTGTGTTGGTGTATAGCTGAGTGAGAGACCCCATCAGTTCTCCAGACAGACCAACCTAATTCAACCAGGATCTACTATATGAAGGCCAAACTTCATAGTAGCAAAGTGTGAACAGTTTGTTTGGTTTTGCTCTCTGTGTACTTATTTCCTTTAGAAGCCTGAGGAATGAGAAAAGGTATAGAAGCAAAGGCTGTGTCAAATCAGGATTTCAGGGTCTTGGGATTCCCCGTGACACGATGACAATGATGACAGTGGGAGGGGAGGGGGCAAGAATGATGACCATCTAGAACACTTCTTATGTTTAAGGCACTGAGCTAATGACCAAGCACCTTACAGAGATTATTTCCTTTAACAACTTTAGCAAGTCTTACTCTTATCATCTCCATAGAAAAGGGTTAAATAATTTGCTGGAACTCACATGGCTAAACCTGGACTAGTTAATCTATTAGTGAGTCTGACTCCAGATTATTAGTGTTCTGATCAGAATGAAGAAACTACAGAAGTGAGCCTGGGTTCTTTTGGTCAAGTCCCTGCTTGGCCTGTTGCCTTCCTCCTCCTCCGCCTGATGGATTTAGCTCATGCTTGAGGCTCAGAAGCAAGGATCTGATCAAATCTAACAATGGCTCTCTATTCCAGGATGTGTGCCTAGGTTCACTCCTGTCCTTCCCTCCCTGTAGCCTGTGGAATAGCCTATGTCTGAATAATCTCTTACCAGTATTTTTTCCAATCCCTTGCCTTTCCATTTTTGGGTTGTTTCAGCTTATCAGCAGCTCTTTGTGACTCACAGGATGAAACTCTATATTATAGCAAATACTTCTATGGTCCTTTTTCTATGTGCCAGGCACTATTCTAATTTTTGCAATAAGCTTTTGAGCTAGATACTATTAATATCTTTAAATGAGGAAATTGAGGCATAAAGAGACTAGGTAATTCGTCCAAAGTCACACAACTACTAAAATGTAAAACTAATTAGATCCCAAAAGGTCTGGCTCCAGTCAATGCTACGCTGCCTCTCAGGAAGTTTTTACTTGGCCTGATCATTTCACTGAGGGCTGAAGAGTTTGTTCTTGCAGATAAAATGAGAGTTAAAAAAAAAAAAAGAAAGAAAAAAAAAAAAAGAAAAAGGGAAAAGGGAAAAAGGTAGCCTGGCATTTATAATGTCTACTAAACCAACAAGAATCATATTAATAATTTATATTGTTCACCCTGAATTTTGAAATCTAAAGCACACAATTATATCACCAAGTATGGGTTTTAGTTTTGTTCCTTCTAACAAGAATGTGACAGTCATGAACATTTCAATTTTAAATTAAGAGTGCATTTAGTATTACGGATTTTCAAGTCACTTAAAAAAAAAAAAAGACTGGCAAAAGTTTGAAAAGGTTTTGCAAGTATTTTAAAAGGCAATATCTCTCATAATTGTAAGGATTAGTGAAATAATTTTAGAAGATAGGAATAAAATCAGCAAATGAAATATGGAAATAAAATTACCTGCCATCTAGCCTTTAAAAATTCACTGTTATTTTAAGCAGCTATGATCAAAAATAGATCCCAGTGATTAGAACCCTCTAAATAGCATCTATGAAATTGTCCATTTGTATAAATAGATTTTCTAGACTAGTCTCTAAATCTCTTAGGAAGCAAAATCTCAGGCCATTAGAAGATAGCAGTAAAACCTAACATCCCCTGGGCACAGGAAAAGACCAATTGCAGGGCACAGGAGAAGGATAGAAGGAAAAACCCTCTCTACCTCTGGGGGAGGGGCAGAGAACTATTTTAGGCCAAAGACCCCATACTGATTGATACCAATACAGGTTTCCCACTGCTGGGGAGAAGCAGAAAACTCCTCAAAACCACTCAGTGTTTAGCTGCCAGAGAGAGAAGGAATGGGGACAAACAAAAAGCTAGCTCCCTAACTCCTTTCATTGAGGCAGGGACCCAGGGTCTCTCCAAGACTGAGGCTAACTGGAATAGAATACCTTCCTAGGCCCAGTGCAACCTGGTACAGAATAAACAGCAGCAATCTATCTTCGGAGCACTGCAAGAGTGCAGAGACACAAGCCTTCCGTGGCTCAGATGTGCAGTATAGCTGAAAGTTGATGGTGTACTGACACTGAGAAAAACACTCCAGCTACAGGCCCCCCATGCTAAGGCAACTGCAACCACTGCAAGAAGAATTTGAAAGCTATGATAAACTGACAGTAACCACAGCAATAATAAAACCCAGACCTAGCCTAGGTTCTGACTAAATTGTCTCAACCTCCCTTATGGCATAAACACTACTGATCCTATCAGCCTCTGGAGTTCTATTCAAAATTACTGGAATATAATAAAAAAATGAGAAGACACACATAAAAACAAAGCAGAACAAAACAAAACCACCCAAACCAAAATCCCATTTTCAAGAGATAAAGCAATCAACAGAAACAGACTCAGCAACAACCTGAAATTTAGAATTGTATCACATGGACTTTGAAAGAACTATACTTTCTATGTTAAAGAATCTAGAAAAAGTGGGCAGCCTGGGTGGCTCAGCGGTTTAGCACGCCCAGGGTGTGATCCTGGAGACCCAGGATCGAGTCCCACGTCGGGCTCCCTGCATGGAGCCTGCTTCTCCCTCTGCCCATGTCTCTGCCTCTCTCTCTGTCTCTCATAAATAAATAAATAAAATCTTAAAAAAAAAAAAGAATCTAGAAAAAGAGGTAGCCAACATACCAAAATAGATGAAGAATTTAAGCAGATAGATGGAATCTATAGGAAATACTAAAATGGAAATGCTATACAGAAAAGAATCTTTGATAAAAATTTCCTTCAATAGGCTCATCAGTTGACTAAACACAGCTGAGGAAACAATGACCCTAAAGATAAATCAATATGAATTATCTGAACTGAAACACACAAAAAAAGGGTGAAATAAAACAACATGGTATGTGAAAGTTTCTGGATAGAATGTATCAGAATCTGACATATAAGTAACTGAAATCCTAGAAAGAACAAGATAGGAACAGAAAACATATTTGAAGAGATGATAGGTGACAATTTTTCCACAGATAATGAAGGACACAAAACTATAGACTAAAGAATTCTAACCGCATAACTCCTAGACATATTGGTCAAACTGCTGAAAACCAAAGAGAAAATCTTGATGACAGCCAAAGAAAAAATGCACTTTATATATATTAAGAAACTATGAAAATAATTAAATTATACCTCTTGTTTAAAACTATGTAAGTTATAAGATAATGGAATGACATCTTCAAAGTGTGTATGTGTGTGTGTATAAAGTCAATCCAGACTTGCATATGGAGTAAAAAAATGTCTTTCAAAAATGAAGGCTAAATACTTTTTCAGACATCCCACCTCCAATCCCCCACTTAAAGAAGGCCAAGAGAAATTAGTGTCAGCAGATACATGCCTCAAGAAATGTTACAGAAGTTCTCTAAGCTAAAAGAATATTATTCCAGAAGGACACATGGGACTCTAAGAAAACTATTTTGAAAACAATTTGGCAGTTTCTTATAAAACTAACACATAGGGATCCCTGGGTGGCGCAGCGGTTTGGCACCTGCCTTTGGCCCAGGGCGCGATCCTGGAGACCCGGGATCGAATCCCACGTCGGGCTCCCGGTGCATGGAGCCTGCTTCTCCCTCTGCCTATGTCTCTGCCTCTCTCTCTCTCTGTGTGACCATCATGAATAAGTAAATAAAATCTTTAAAAAAAAAAATAAAACTAACACATACACTTACCATATGACCCAGCAATTTCAATTCCTAAGCATCTACCCAAGAGAAATAAATACATATATCCACATAAAAACCTGTACACAAATGTTTACAGAGGTTTTAGTCATAATTGCCAAAAACTAGAGATATCCAAAACAACTCTCAACTAGTAAATTAATATGCAAATAGTGATGCATCCATACAATGGAATACTACTTAAAATTAAGAGAACAAATTGCTGATATAAGCAACAGGGATGAATGTCAAAAGAACATTATGCTAAATGGAAGAAGCCAGACATAAAGACTATACTGAGCAACAAGAAATAGAGGATTGTTGCCAGCAGGAGGAGTGGGCAGTAGAGATGGTAGGAAGGAGACTGAACAAAGGGTCATGAGAACTTTTTGGGCTGAGAGAAATATATCTTGATTGTACTAATGGTTATAAAACTGTATATGTTTGTCAAAATACGTAGAACTTATTTTTAATAAGGGTGAATGTCACTTTCTATAAGTTATATCATATATATTTTATATTTATATTAAAAAATCTTATAAATACAAAGTCAATGTGATAGTAAAAGACTCTTCTCTCGAACTTTAAATATAAAACTACAATTGTTTTTAACAAAATAAGAAGTCATATTGTAAAAAATTTATTCCTAAAAAGAAAAATCTATCACTTGATTATCTTAGAGGTATATTATAACATATTAATGGAAGTCAGAGAAGCATACTATCTAAGCACATAAGTACCAACATGAGATTTTTAAGCTAGCACACCAAACAATTGGATTTCAGTCATTTAAGGTTGGGTATGAACAGCTAAATTATCAAATGCTGATTAAAGGGGCAAGGATGGTTAATGGGATTCAGGCACATTGTCCTTTCCATAAATTATTCTAAATCAGGTAAAGTCTAAAGCACTTAGAGACAGGCAAGGGTTTTGACCTTTCTGATAAAAAATCTCTTAGAAACATGGCAAGCATTCTGAAAAAAATATCAATTTATTGTAGTCAGTAATTATTTTTAGTGCATTATGAAGCTCTGACTATATTCACAGTGATAATAAAAAAATTAACTGATGAAACAATCTTCTGTACAAATCATTTTATGTTAATTATTTTTATGCTTTTATTACTGATAAAAATATGAATGGCATGATTGGGCTATTCAGTCACTATTTAAAATACATACATACATATACATGTTACATACATATTTAAAACAGAGATATTCAAGTACCTTTCACGTTATCTCTTGAAGTATGTTGTTTATTAACTGGGTCTCTTGATAAGATAGATATTCAATTATGTATTTGTCCTCATTATTTTTCATTCTTTTTACTTAATCTATGGCTTTCTTTTAAAGTTCAATTTTTAATTTAACATAAAAAAGGATACATGTTATATACAAAGTTTAATAACTAAAACTCAATGTGCACACCACTAAGCTGAAGACGAAGAGTACTGTCTGAAAATCTTATGGTTCTCTCCCATGATCATATCACCTCCTTTTCCCAAAAGGAACCACTAATCTAAAAATTTGTGTTTTTCATTTTTTTCTTTGCTTTTTCAATTTTACCATGTCTCAATGGATCTTTCAATGGATAGCTGACCCTTGAGAACAGGTTTGACTACTAGGTCCACTTATATAAAGATTTTTTTCTATCAAAACAGTATAGTACTGTGCTGTACAGGATCTTGGCATCAAGTCATTCGTTAAAATTAATGAATGACTTGATTAAAAAATGTATCAAAACAAATACATTTATTTATATCTATGTGTGCATATGTGTTTCATATTATGTATTTCATCAAAACACAATCCTATAGGACTTATTACCATTTTTATGATAGAAACTTGCTGGTAGTTCAATCATTACTTTATAAATAAATTTCTTTACAGATAATTAATATTTTCCAAAATATCAAGTTTGTTTTAAGCTCCTTGATAATTTGAATATCATAACTGATTATATTTGCTTTGTTTTATTACCAGAAACCTTAGAGACAGATTATCTTTAGCAAAGTATAACGAAAGCATGCATTCATTTTTTGGTATTAGTACAGCTGCATCTCTTTTCTACCCTGTTTACCTGTTGCTTCAATTTCTTTATTTTAAATTTATTAGTGTTTGTTTCTTTGTAAGCTACCTGAATCCTTTGTGGAAATAAAAGTATAAGTAAATGGAGTAGAATCCATTACTGGTATGATTAACTGTGATAATTGATCCACATAGGAAAAAAACTTTAAAATCTGGGAATCATAGAAGTAAAAACGCTTTCTTCTAAGAACTATAAATGTACATTTTTTAGCCAATCTTTTGATGTAGGACCAAAACCTTTTCTTCATGTAGCCTCTGATGGGTCTTGTATACTATACTGTATTTTCTCTTATTTTTTAACATTTTTTTCTCTAGCTTACTTTATTGTAAGAATATATAATATATATAATACACAATATACACATCAATCAACTTTATGTTGTCAGTAAGGCTTCCAGGCAACAGCAGGCTATTAGTAGTTAAGTTTTGGGGTAGTCAAAATTACACACAGATTTTTTTTTCCCCACAGAAGAGTCAGCACCCCTAACTCCCCCCTTGTTCAAAGGTTTGTTGTATAGTCTTGCTTCCTATTCAACTTTCTGTAAAAGAAATCATATTGTAGGTCTCTTCTGTAACTTGGTTTCTTACTCAGCTGCCTAAGACTTGTCCGCAAATGCTAGCCGTAGCTGTGGTCTGTTATTTGCACTGCAGGACAGCCTAATGTATGAAGATATTACAACATCGAATCTATTTCCCATGTTTTCCTCCTGATAAATTCTGTCCTCTCTCAAATTCCTAACTATGGTAGAACTTCAGAAATATCTTCTTAATGTACTAAAAAACTTGTGTTTACAAGAACCATTTTTATCAGCCAGTCCCCTTCAAGTTGCTTTTTTATTTTTATAAAGATTTTATTTATTTATTCATGAGAGAGACAGAGGCAGAGGCAGAGGGAAAGGGAGAAGAGGCTCCATGCAGGGAGCCCAGTGTGGGACTCGATCCCGGGACTGTGGGATCATGCCCTGAGCCAAAGGCAGACACTCAACCGCTGAGCCACCCAGGTGTCCCTCAAGTTGCGTTTAATTCCACATCTATTTAAACCAGTTGTACGATTACATAATTTATATGTACAGAACCAATTCAATATGAATGCAAAGTTGTTTTTATGAAAACAAAGTTGTACACTTTGGAAAAAACCTAATAAAATCAAGTATCTAAGTCAAATTGTTGAACTAAGTGTGGAAAGACAATTCTCATGATACTTCAAGGAAACCAAAGCAATATATTTTGAGTGGTATAAGACCCATCAGAGGCTACATGAAGAAAAGGTTTTGGTCCTACATCAAAAGATTGGCTAAAAAATGTACATTTATAGTTCTTAGAAGAAAGCATTTTTACTTTTATGATTCCCAGATTTTAAAGTTTTTTTCCTATGTGGATCAATTATCACAGTTAATCACACCAGTAATGGATTCTACTCCATTTACTTATACTTTTATTTCCACAAAGGATTCAGGTAGCTTACAAAGAAACAAACACTAATAAATTTAAAATAAAGAAATTGAAGCAACAGGTAAACAGGGTAGAAAAGAGATGCAGCTGTACTAATACCAAAAAATGAATGCATACTTTCGTTATACTTTGCTAAAGATAATCTGTCTCTAAGGTTTCTGGTAATAAAACAAAGCAAATATAATCAGTTATGATATTCAAATTATCAAGGAGCTTAAAACAAACTTGATACTTTGGAAAAAAGTATTATCTATAACACAGAGATCAGAAAAAAAAAATCTTTAGTAAAGAAATTTATTTATAAGGTAATGATTAAACTACCAGCAAGTTCCTATCATAAAAATGGTAACAAGTCCTATAGGATTGTGTTTTGATGAAATACATAATATGAAACACATATGCACACATAGATATAAATAAATGTATTTATGTTTTGATACATTTTTTAATGAATGACTTGATGCCAAAATACTGTTTAGTAAACACAATTGTAAGAACAAATATTCTGTGATGCAATTTCCCCATACTTGGCAAATCTAATCTAGGATTAGATTTTAGAGTAATTTAAGGTAGTGGCTCTAAAATGTTTTTGGGTAATGTACAACTTTGAAATTCTGATGAGAATCTGATCAATTGCCCCAAATCTAATATAGAATCTCTGGGAAGTTTAAGTACCTGAAAAAGCCTAACCAGGAATGCCTGGGGTATAACTCAAAGTTAAAAACTGTTGGACTAGAATAGTCATTGTGATTATAAGTCCTTCAAGATATAATGCTTGAAAACCATTTTCTCTTAGCATTTTGAAAGTTGTTAAGCTTAAGTGCACTCAAGATTACTCCTTTTGCCAAGTACCTGGAGCGAAGCTATTCTGAGCTGTAAGTGAAATGTGGAGCCATATGTTCTTAATGATCTGTTGAGCTAAGGTAAGTCTCACTTCCTTTACTGAGAACTGAGCTTAATAAAGACATGAGTCTCAGCATATTACTCTAGTTGGAAGCTGAGAGAGTACTTTGTCTATAGAGCCAAGATTTCCTTAGAAAACAATTTGGGTACGTTCTCAATAGGAAATAAACAACCAGAGATTTCATGCTACAAAGTATGAAAAACTTTTAGCCTAGAAAAAAAATATTTAAGTAAATCCGACTAAATAAAGTATCCAGTAAAGTACATCCTATTTTTAAGCAATATAAACTGATTTATGTGATAGACTGAATTACTAGTCTTACTTCTTCACTTCTCTGTTCTATTATACATCCACACCCCTATCATGGCCTCATTGTAGGCAAAGTGCATAGCCCTGTCCCATGACTTCGAGCTTAGTCATGTGACACGCCTAATACAATATAGGTAAGCAGATCCCAGGTGAGCAAAGGCTTAAAATGTGTGTAACTGGGCTTACTCTCTTGTATTCCTGCCTTTTGCCAAAAGAATATGCCTCAGACAGCTACTGGTTCAAAGAAGTTGAGAAACAAATGGGGCAGATCTAGACCCAAACAACATCTTGGAACCAGGCCCAGGCTTAGCCTTGATCAGCTGAACCCCAATCCTATCTGAGAAATAAAGGTTTAGGTTTGTATGAGTGTTTTGGGATGATTTATTATGAAGTGTTACTGTGGCAATTATTAACAGATACAGCAAACAGAAATTGTAATTTGCAAAAATGTAAATATCTATAGCTGAATTGCTATATGCACTATTAGCTTTAAATCCCGGGGGGGGGGGGGGGGTTTACATACTAAGGAGAGACCATTTTTTTCCCATGAGGGAGGGTAACAGCATATCAAAGTAACAATTCTCATCCACTTTGACTATTTTACTGAGAGAGATGTTTCCCTATTTTTCTGTCTATAAGATTTATGTTCAAATAGTTCAGTGTATCAATAGTTCAGTGTACTCTTGCCAAGGAGGTAGGACTGATAGATAAGTCCTGGTGGGGATGAATATTTTTAGCCCTGAAATTATTTAGAATTGTGGGTGTATGGTAACAAAAAGAAGACTGAACTGTAGCTGGCTACTATGTTTTACAATTCTCTGCATATATTCCCTTACTGATTGCACCTGGGACTCACTACTCCCTCTCCCTTCCCAACCCCTCCTCCCTGTGAGCCACTAAAACAACTCATGATTATTAGGACACAGAATTCCAAAAATAAAAGTCTCAAAAGTAACTTATGCAAAATACCTAAGTTCTTATTAAGTGCAGCAATACCAGAGTTCATTCAATTATTTGAATATTAAAAGTCTTATAAAGATAATCACAATGGAAAAAATGAAGGTCTTAGAATTATAACCAAATTAACATCACAATAGGAAATTATCTCAAATGTAAAGCCATTAAACCAAGCCCGTGCTTATTCACCATATAAATATAATTCAAACCATACAAACCATCTAGTCCCAAATTCCATTTTCAATGTATTCTACTAACTTTCTTTTTTCATTACTCTGGTTTTAGATGTGTAGATAACTATCTCAGAATCACTGGGGGCCAATGAAAAATAAAGAGTACTAATGCGGGATCCCTGGGTGGCGCAGTGGTTTGGCGCCTGCCTTTGGCCCAGGGTGCGATCCTGGAGACCCAGGATCGAATCCCACATCAGGCTCCCGGTGCATGGAGCCTGCTTCTCCTTCTGCCTGTGTCTCTGCCTCTCTCTCTCTCTCTCTCTGAGACTATCATAAATAAATAAAAATTAAAAAAAAAGAGTACTAATGCTCCTACATTATTTTTTAGTCAATTAATATAGATAAGATTATAAAAATAATGTAAATATCTCATTGTAAATACCTACATAATTCACTAAAGTTTTTTTAATTACCCAAAAGTAGCTATTCTATTTCAGTACAAATTTTAATAATCTAAAAAAAGCAGCTATCATGTCTTGATTTCTTTTCAAATTAGAGTAAATAAAAAGGACATTGTTAAATAGCATAGTTCATGAATAATCATCTGAAGTTCTGAAACTACAGTCTTTCCAATTTAAGAATATTCAGAACTATATTAATTGGAAACTGTAGCTACGACAAAATTCTTTAACCTCAGAGTAATATATAGTCTATTGTGTGTATAAAATGTTACATATAATATATACTGTAACTTACATATATTACTGCTGGCTTTATTGTTACACAATTAACAAATCCCACCATAGGTAACAAAAGTATAAAATAACTAGCAACTAGAATTAATCCAAATGGATGTCCCCCAAATATTTAAAAAATCTTACATTTATTAAAGGAAAAGTAACTTATATTTACTACTAAAAGTTTACATACCTGACATTCCAAAAACTACATCCCAAGGGGAACTAATGGGTTGTTCTTCTCCTGGAGCTCCACCTTCTTTATCTGTACCTTGAATTCCAATGCCGGCTACAGTGCTCACCATCTCAGCTTCTAGATCAATCTATAAAAATCAACATGTTTTATGAAATGCATGTTACTTTTTTTTTTCCTTTTGGTACCTGAAGATTTCCAACAGAACATACAGAAAGTTTCTGCAACACAAATACTCTTTAAAAAAAAAAAGTTAAAAGAAAAAGGCTAATCGAGTATAGGGTGAGCTTGTTATTCAAATGCACAAAACTCAGTCCTTTTCATTTCCCCTTCCATTCATTCCCCCTCCCTCATCATGGCCTCTACCAGGATTGGTGTTGATGTCATCCTAACTATAAAATATGTTAAAAGAAAGTGAAATTTGAAATTTCAAAGCAAAATCTAAAAAGATGCATGTTTCTTAAAACTAAATGTATGTATTTCAATTATGCTTGTCTAGTACTTGACAAATACAGAGCTTAATATGTGCTAGGCATTGATCCAAGAATCATCCATCCATCCTTCCTTCCTCATAATAATCCTATGATTAATATTGAGGAAATTGAGGCAAAGATCATAAAGCAGCTTTCCCAATATCCCATAGCTGGTATGTTGAGATCTAGGATTTAAACCCAGGCAGTTCTAACTCTACTACATTATACTGTCTCTACTTTATAAACTAAGATAATGAAGTCTACTGAAACAAGATGCTTTGGTTTTCAACTCCTGAGACCTTTCCCCCAACATTTTTCCATGAAAATTATCAAACAAACATAAAAGTTGAAAGAATTTTGCGTCAAACATCCATACACCCACCACTTCATATAAACATTTCACTTACCTGCTTTATCATGTATCTGACTGAGCTATCTGTCCCTCAATTCATTTACACTTTTTGATGCATTTCAACGTAAACTGTAAACAAGAGTACACTGACCCTAAATATCTCTGCATACTTAAAATTAACAAGAGTTCCATATTTTTCAGTTCCTTTTTTTCTTGAGGCAAAATTTGCAATGAAATGCACATACCTTAAATGTATCGTTCAATGAATTCTCATAAATGCATTCCTCTGTGTAGCCTCAACTTACATAAAGATATCGAATGAGATCTACATTCTGTTAAGTCCCCTTAAGCCTCCTTCCAATCACTCCTACCCCCAGAGGCAGAGTACTGTTTTTCCATCATGGATCTCTTCTAAGACTTCAGATAAACTGAACCAAAAAGTACGGACTCTTGCGTGTGAGCCTTTTACCAAACAGGTTTCTGAGATTTATTCATATATAAGTAGTTTGTTCAGTATTCCATCATAGGAGTATGCCACAGTTCATTTACTTATTTTTCTACGGATGGATACTTGGACTATTTCCAGTTTGGGGCCTTCAAACAGAGTTGCTTTCAATATTCTTGTATATAAGCCTTTTGGTGAATGTATTTTTTCACTTCTTTTGTGTACATACCCAGGACTATATAGGGCAGGTATAGGATTAGTTTGATTAAAACAAAACAAAACTGCCAAAAGGTTTTATTCCCCCAGTGATCTATCATTTCTGAATTTCCACCAACAATGTATGCAAGTTCCAACTGCTCTACATCCTTGTCTTGTCAACCTACGGTGTTGTCTTTTATTTTTGGTCTTTTTAATTTTAACCATTATAGTGGATGTATTTCAGTGTGGTTTCTTTTTTTAAGATTTGTGTGTGAGAGAGAGAGAGGAAGAGAAGGTGAACACAAGCAGAGGGGGCAGCAGAGGGAGAAGCAAACTCCCCACTGAGCAGGGAGCCTGATACGGGGCTCCATTCCAGGACCCTAGGATCATGACCTGAGCCGAAGGCAGATACTTAACAGACTGAGCTATCCAGGTGCCCCTTTCATTGTGGTTTTACTTTGCATTCCTTTTTTAACCTGTGATATTGATTACTTTATGAGTTTGTGGCCATTCTTACATCTTTTGAAAAAATGTCTTTAAATCTTTGCCACTTATTTGTAGGAAACTTTATATTTCATGGATTCTAATCCCTTCAGATATGTTTTGTAAATTGTTGTGACTAATTTCTGACAGCCTGTAGCTTGTCTTCATTTTCTTAACAGTAAATTTTAAGAAGATTTAAATTTTGATATATTCAAATTTATCATTTTTTTCTTTTAGGATTTTTCTGTGTTCGGTCTTTAAGAAACGTTTCCAATCTGCGAGTCACAAAAATTCTGTTTTCTTCTAAAAAACTTTATGGTTTTAACATTTATATTTAGGTCTCTGATGAATACTGAATTGATGTTTGTATTTGATGTGTGAAGTAGGGGTCATGTTTCTTTTTTTCCTTACATATGAGTATCTGGTTGTTCAAGTACAATATGCAGAAATGACTTTCCTTTCTCCCTTGATTATTTCGATGCTTTTTGAAAAATCAAGTAACTGTGTAGGTTATGAGGTACCCTCTAGACATTCTATTCTTTTTTACTGAACTATACATCTATCCTTGTAAAAGTACCACACAGTCTTGACTAGTGTAGTATTAGAGTAAGTCTTGAAATTAGATAGTGTGTCTTTTAACTTTGTTTTTCGAAGATTGTTTTAGATACAGTAAACCTTTGTTTTGCAACCTCCAAGTAAAAATATTGGAACCTGCTTGTCAATATCTTTAAAACAAACAAACAAAAGAGCCTGATGGAATTTTGATTGAGACTGCATTGAATCCTCAGATCAATTTGGAGAGAATGGATATTGAGTCTTCCAATCCAATTACTGGATTATTTTTTTTCTTAGTAATGTTAGAGTTTAAAGTATACAGTTCTTGCATGTATTTTGTTAAATTTATTCTATGTATTTTTTATTATTGTAAATAAAATTTAAAAATTCCAACCTAATTTACTATTACTAGTATATAAAAATACTGTTCATCTTTTTATATTGACATTGTATTCTGCAACCTTCCTAAATTCATTTATTTGTTCAAGTAGTTTTTTTATAGATTTCTTAGAATTTTCTATGTACGTGACATGTAATTGGCAAATAGATAGTTCTTCTTTTTCAGCGTATGCCTTTTCTCTTTCCTGCCTCATCACAATGGCTAGTACTTACACTGGGGGTAACTTTTAACAGGTGTGGTGAGAATGGTGATCCTTCCCTTGTCCCCAGTCTTGGAGGAAAAGCATTCACTATTTTGCATTAATCATAGTTATAAGCTTCTTGTAGATGTTCTTTATCATATTGAGGATACTTGTTTTAAGTTTATTAATTTTATCATAAATAGAAAAACATTAAAAAGCATTTAATATCTAATCTAGCAAAGCAATCATAGTTATTATCTTTTATTCTGTTACTATGGTGAGTTACATTGATTTAAGCAGTATCCTCTTGCATTATTTTTAGTGGCTCTTCTATAATCTCCTGAAATTGTAAAGAATATTCATCAATGTAACCTTATTTGTATTTTAACTGAACCCAATCTGCAAAATACAACAGGCAGCTAGGGATGGGCCCTTGAAATCCATCTTGATTTAAAAAATATATCAAAAACTGTTAAGATAATTCCTCTTTGCAAAAAGCCACAGGTCCAGATGATGTTACAGCAGAGTCTTAATGAATATTCAAAAACCATTAATTCCTATATTAGACAAATTATTCCAAAAAACAGAAAAAAGAGCAAAAACTAATTAGCTCGTTTAATGAAGTTGGTGTGACCTTGATTCCAAAATCAGGTGAGAACAGTATAAGAAAATATAGAGCCATTTAATTTGTGAACATGAATTTTAAAATATTTAATTCAGGATAATCAAATTCAGCTGACTTTTTAAAAAAAATTACTAAAATGATAAAAGTTTTAACAATGATTGGTTACCTCTGGGGAGCTAGAACAGATGATATGAACCTTTTTTACCTTTATGTATTAGTTCTTTTTTATTTTTATTTTTTTAAGATTTTATTTATTTATACCTGAGAGACACAGACACTGAGAGAGGAAGAGACACAGGCAGAGGGAGAAGCAGGCTCCATGCAGGGAGCCTGACGTGGGACTCAATCCCAGGTCTCCAGGATCACATCCTGGGCTGAAGGCAGCACTAAACCGCTAAGCCACCCGGGCTTCCCATATTAGTTCATTTTTAATAAATAACTTTTGGAATGAGGTAAAACAAATTTTAAGACTGACTGATACGTATTTCCAGGCAAAGCATAAGAGCTGAAGGGAGGTGGGAGTGGTATGCTTTTTTTGTTTGTTTGTTTGTTTGAGGAAATTTTAACCAAAAAAAGGACAAAGCTTCACTCTGTAAACAGTGGTTAGAAAATACCTCAAAATAAGGAGCTTTGGGGTGATTAGGCACTTTGAAACAAAGGATAAAAAAAGGACTTGATTGGTAGGTTTGTCTTCTGTGACAACTACAGACTGATATACAGGAAATTAAGACACCTAAGAATAAAACTAAAGCAGTTAACTCCGAAAAAAGTGTAACAAAGAGGATTTGAAGGATTTAAGCATCACCCTCTCATTTCAAATATTTAATGTAGCAAGTAAATATAATTTTTTTCCAATTAGAAGTAGTAAAAGTTTACTTAAAATCGAAAATTACCTTTCTTATAAGGTGGTTTTCAGTATCTGCTACGTATATGATATTATTCCTTATAGCTACACCCTGTGGTGAATTAAAAGTTGACTCTGAAAATATTCCATCTTTTCTTCCAGGGTTGGGTCCTAAAAGACAAGATAGTCACAAGACAATTTTTTTCCACTTAAAAATTTATCTCAAAGTAAACCCCCCTAAAATATATTTTTCTCCCCCCCCCTTTTAATTGTATCTATAGGGAAAGATGGATGTCAGTTGAACCTATTGAATCATTTTACAACATATGTAAATCCTGCCAAAATAAATAAAATTTGTATTTAAAACTGGGATTTTAATATAAGTAGTATGATACTTCCACATAAAAACTTTCCCAAGATATGTTTTTCTCAAGAATAAGTTTTGCTAATGACAGGGCTTAGTGGATAATGGTTACTTTAGTAGTATCCATCAGAAGAGAATATTTTTAAAATTATCTTAATTATCTATAACCTAGACTAGAAAGCATTAAAAATAATTTTAATCTTTTCACATCTAGATGAATGACTTAATTTTGGAAGATATACTCCCTTGATAATACATTGAAAATTATGAATTCTTTCCTCAGAAAAATATATGTGCCCATAAGATGTCACAAACAATTTCACGGGATTCCTAGATCCTGAAGGCCATTCAAGCATTTCTTAACTAGCCTATGTACCTCAGGTTAAGAAACCATCATATTTACTATTTCACTTTGTCACAAAATTCTACAGTATCCTATAAACACATGGAGAAACAAAGAATGATACTGGTTTAATGGCCTACTTCTCAGCTTCTCTAATACAGGCAGAGTTTCAAGGGTGGAGAGTACACAACATAAACATGTAACTGTTACTTCTGTGACCAGAGAATAAGCCATTCAAAGCCTCTAAGTCAGCACTCCCAAACTACACTTTGCAGAACTCCACTGTCCTAGATGTTAGTGAGAGAAGTAATATAATGTAGTGGCTAGGAACATGAACTCAAGAATCCAAGTGACTTAGTTTAAACTCTACCTTCTTCCTAGCTGATGATCTAAACTTGTTCTTTATATCTCAGTTTCTCTTCTGTAAAATGGAATATATCCTAACTCATAGCTCTGTGAGGGTTAAATTGTTAAATTAATATGGGTAAAGTGCTTAGAATAATGCCGGGCATATACGTGTTTGCTATTATTACCATTATTAATAATACTATTATTGTTGTTAATGGGAGCTCCCTGTGGGAAAAAAAAGGAGAGTATCCTAGTCACTTCAGATTGGAAAATATTGTATGTTATAACTTCTCTTAAATATTCATGAGGTACATAAGCAGAGTAAAAGATTGAGGAGTACAGTGACATCACCACCAATAAAAGTCTCTTAAACCACATCTAACTAATATTTCCTAATTGTATCTGATCACAGAAATTCTTTTTAAAAACTACTGTAGAATAACTTTTAATTTATCACAAGAGAACATCATTCCTAAAAATATGCTTGGAAAAGATAGCTTGCTGATGGTTTCTCTGTTTAACAAAGGAAAATATTCATTTACATTATTTTGAAAATTATAGTTAAAACCCTTTTAACCATTTAACTCAATCTATTATAATAGATAAATTTTGAGCAACAATTCTCATAATTGCCCATCGTAAACCCAAACATCAAGTTGCTGAAATGAAAGAAACACAAAACACATATTCTAATAAAAATGAAAAAGAAGAAATGTGAAAAATCCAAGAGCTAGGGGAACAATCTCTAGGAACACTAAGAATAACACTAGGCTTTAGGAATAAGGGTAGTTTATTTGGGGACACCTGGGTAGCTCAGTGGTTGAACATCTGCTTTCAGCTCAGGACGTGATCCCAGAATCCAGGATGCAGTCTCACATCTGGCTCCTTGCAGGGAGCCTACTCCTTCTGCCTATGTCTCTGCCTCTCTCCCTCTCTCTTTGTGTCTCTCATGAACAGATGGATAAAATCTTAAAAAAAAAAAAAAAAAAAAGACTAGTTTATTTGCATTAGGAATGCAGATACGCCTACTTTAGTACTAATGCTGCATATGTTATTAAAGCAGGACTGCAAAGAGATGAATTACTTTTCTCTTTGCTATTATGTTACTAGATGTCAATTCAGCCTGAGTAAGCAGGATTAATAAGAATGTACTTAACAGATTTTATTAACTATGTAGATATCAATAAAAGCCTGTTTTAGATCTAAAACCAGGGTGATAAATTTCAATTTTAATACACTTCCTCAAGCTATTTTTTTTACTATAAAATATATTACGTATCACAATTAGATGCAAACTTTACCTCCAATGATGTATTGAATTTGTCCATTCTTCCAGACGACCAAAATTCTATGATGTCCAGTGTCTGCTATTACCAATCTATTAGAAACATGGTCCACTGTTACTTTGCCAGGAAACAGCAATGGTGAAGGTGGCAATGAATCTTTATAGAGTTTTATTTCAATTTTATTATCTCTGATCTGTCCCCTGTCTTTATAATACTTTAAAGCTATGGAAGTATATAAAAATAATTTATCTTTGTGTCCCTCTCCGATCAAAGAAAACAACATATTTCCACGGGGTCCAAGTATGACCAGAGTTGGCCAGCAGGAAACTTCTAGTTCTTGCCAAAGACTGGCATCTGCATCATTAACCACAGGGTGAGTGATGTTGTATCGAAGAACAGCGCTCTTAATGTTATCCAGGACTTTTTCATTTGGAAATTTAGCTGAGTGAACACCAACAATCAGAAGACCATCTAAATGGGAAAAATTATAAGTTAAACATTAGGAAGTATTAAAGTTTGAATGTCATCATCCATACATTAGGTTATGAGTCATTAATAAACACTACAAGAGTTTTGTTTTGCCTTTTTTTTTTTAAAGGCAGACCTAAAATAGTGTCTTCAACTGCATTTAAACACATGCATAGGGCAGCCCCGGTGTCTCAGCAGTTTAGCGTCGCCTTCAGCCCAGGGTGTGATCCTGAAGACCCGGGATCAAGTCCCACGTCGGGCTCCCTGCATGGGGCCTGCTTCTCCCTCTGCCTGTGTCTCTGACTCTCTCTGTGTCTCTAATAAATAAATAGATAAATCTTAAAAAAAAAATAAACACATGCATAAAAAATTAACATCTAAATCTCGTGACAGTCTTGGTAACTATGTAAAAATATATGTGATCAAAATCATGTGGTTATTTCAGGACTGAACCTCTTTGTGTCTTAATTTTTAAAAAACACATTAATTTCTTATGAAGATACTGAAATATTGTTATTATCCCCTACCTATTATAAGTGCCTGTGAAATATTTTTATTATCCCCTACCTATTATAAGTGCCATTGAAATTCATAGTGACTATGACTATTTTTTGCTAATATTTATCATTATATTATCCTCTTAGATTTTTCTGGCCTACCTACATTACAGATTAATGGAACAAATATAAACAAGATGTTTCTATAATATAAGGTCTTTGATTTATTAAAACTCCTATTATATAGTTCTTAAAACAAGCCTGAATTGTAGATAGCAGAACTGCTAAAAACAAAGAACAAGATACTTCTTTTACCTAATCAACATAGTATGTCAAAAAGATATAGGAAAAAAAGTAAAAAGTGTTTGGATTCAGAGAAAAAACTCAATATTGACTACCAAGGTAACACAGGTAATAATGGCTATGTAAATTATAATTCCCCAACACACTCATCAAAAACCATGCACATCAGCATAAAGAAAAAATAAAACCATGCAAATTGGGGGGTTTAATTTCCTGATAGCTCATTCTTCCATTTGCAACTATTAACTCCCAACAAAACATCACACATGTACACATACCCCTGCCTAATGACCCAGAAAATACACAAAAGCAGGTACATTGCTAACAAGGGGTCAAAACGTGAAGAAGCAAACCCTGAAGGGGAGTTTCCAATGTTTTTTTCCACTTCATGGCTTTACACCGAGGTAGGCCCCAGTCAGGAAGCAATGAGGGTGGTGAAAACAATGGAAACCTCTTTCTGGCCCAAGGAGCCAGCAAGACTGAAGGATGTGGTGGGAACCCCAAAGGGAAGAGAGCTGAGAAGGGGGCTCCCCGTTTCTGAGTATGAACACTATCTTGGCTTAACTCCTAAACTATACACCACTTGTGAGGCAGGCCTGCAAAAACACAGCCAAAGCTTAAAATATGGAGAATTGAATTGCTGAGCTGATGAAAGGAGAGCAGAGCTGATAAAAGAGGAGACAGAACTTAGAACTTAGACATTCAACCAGCAAAGCTGAAGGCCAATGAAAACAAGTGACAGATACCAGCACCAAAATAAAGAAGTATGAATTAGAAGAAAAAGATTTTAAAGGAACTATAACTATGTTCCATGAGGTAAAGAAAAACACACTTGAAATGAATCAAAAGATAGGAAATACAAACAGAAATTATAAAAAAGAACTAAATGAAAATATTTGAATTCAAAAATACCTATTTAAAATAAATTCACTGGATAAACTCAATGGAAATTATCCAATCTAAGGAACACAAAGAAAAAAGACTGAAAAACAAATGAACAAAACCTCAGGGACCTGTGGAACAGTTTCAAAAGATCTAATGTATGTAGATTTGGAATCATAGATGAGGGCAGAAAAAATATTTGATTAATGCCCAAACTTCCAAAATTTGACTGAAGATACAAATTTACAAAATTTAAGAGGTTCAAGAATTGAAGAAATTTACTCCAAATAGGATTAAAAAAAAAGCATGTTAAGACACATCATAAATGAGAGATTAAAAAAAAAAACCCACAAACATTTTGAAAGAAGATACATACAAAAACAACACAATGATCACTGTTTGCTTAGGCACTGGGAAGAAGGGGGGGAGGAGTGGGAAGGATTATACACTTAAAAAATGTGCAGTTTACTGTGTGTCAATTATACAACAATAAAGTTTTCCCCCCCAAAAATCATTAGCTCTGGAGTCCTATTCCTTGTAATCAAATTCTGGCTTTACTACTGGCTGAGTTACTTTGGGCAAGTTACTTAACCTCTCTGGGCATCAGTTTTCTTATTTGTAAAATTGGGAAAATAATAGTAACTGCCTCATAGGTCAGTTTTGAGGATTAAAAGAGATAATCTGTTATAAGGTATTTAGCATAGTACCTAGTATAGTGTGAAAGCTCAAGAAATGTTTACTATCATTTTTACAAGTTGTAAGTTCAAAGATAACCAATAAAAAAAATACAACTTTTTCTAACTAAAGCAATTAGTAAAATAAAATTTGTTGTGTTAAGAAACACAACAAATAAAAGCTAATACATATAATGATTATGCATAATAATGATAAGTAAATATGAATGGTCTTAACTCATCCATTAAAAGAAAAAAGATCTGGATACATTCTGCATATCAGAAATACAACTAAAACAAAGTTAACCAGAAAAGCTAAAAATAAAGGGATAGGCCAATGTGCACCAGGCAAGCAAAAGCAAAACAAAGGTCTTGATCCTAATACTAGACAAGTAGATTTCAAGCCTAAAAGCATTAAATGACAAAGAACCATTTTAATGCAAAAAGCATTCATAACAAGGATAAAACAGTAATGAATATCCATGTACCAAGTAATAAAAGCAACTCAATAAAGCAGAAACACACTACTCTCAGTGTGAACCAGGTCAAGTAGACAAAAAATAATATATAGAAAGCCAAATTAACATAAACAGTGAGGTAGATCTTATTGATACATATCAAACTGTACCATGATAATACATTTTGCTCTCCTCTGAAGTATACACAGAGTATTTAAAAACACCAACCACACAAAGGAAACAAAGAACACACTCTAACCACAATACAGTTGAACTGGATATTAATAACAAAAAACAAAAGGCCCAAACTCATGACTCTGAGATCAAGACCTGAGCTGCAATCAAGAGTCACTCAAACTAATTGAGCCATGGAGGCACCCCAAAAGGTCTTCTGTTTAGAAAAAACACACTATTTGTGTTTCTCCTTTATTCTCACAATATGACCACACTCACAACACTTTGACATCCTAAGTATGGGGTTTCCCTCCCAAATTTGGCAATTATCTGTGAAACAGAGTGGGTGTCCTTTGTTTCCATTCTGATACTAACCAGAGTTAGTACAGACGCCATTGGTTAAGGCCTCAATCGCACAAGACAACTCTGCCACTTTAGATGCCAACCACAAGTAATAGGTCCCCAGGTAATCCTCAACTTCTGTTGGACTTGTCAATTGAGAGATTACTTTGACTCTTCACTTGGATTCAATTATTTGCTAGAACAGCTCACAAAACTCAAGGAAACAGTTATGTTTAACAGTTTATTATAAAAAGATATGATAAAGGATGCAGATGAACATCCAAATGACAGAGGACAACTGACAGGACAAGTTCTGAGAGTGGAGGTGGAGCTTCCATGCTCTCACCAAGGCCTCCACTCTCCCAGCACATTCACATGTTTGCCAACTTGGAGGCTCTTGAACTCCGTACCTCTGGGATTTTTATGGAGGCTTCATCACATAAGTATTATAGATCATTAAGTCCATTTCCAGCCCCTTTCCCCCTCTCCGGAAAACGGGGTGTGGGCTGAAAATCCCAAGCTTCTATCATGTATTATTCTTTCCTTCTGGTGACCAGCTCCCATCCAGAAAGCCCACCAAAGGTCCCTTCAAATGAAACACACTGTTAATCTCCCAGGAAATTCGAAGAGATTCAAGAACTCTGTCAAGAACTGGGGTAAAAAACCAAAACAAAACACACAAAAAACCCCAACAAATATTAAAACAAAAGATAACCTAGTGTTTTCATCACTTAGGAAGTCACAAGAGTTTTAGGACCTCTGTACCAGGAACTCAGGCCAGAGACCAATATATATATTTTCCATTATCTCATAGCTTTTCACTTAGAGATTTAAATATTTTCTATCAACTTGATAGAAAGGTGAGACAGAAGTCAAAATTACAGAATTTCTAAAAAAAATGATAATGAAAATACTATATATCATAATTTACAGGGGTATACTTAATGCACGGACAGAAGAAATTCATAGTCTTAACAAAGTCTTAAACATTTATATAAAAAATTAAAATAATTAACCACCCTGCTATAAAAATCTAGGAAAATATACACACACACAAAACCACACAAAATGACAGCCAAGCTATCTTGAAAAACAAAACCAGAGGTAACACAGTTCCAAACTTCAAGTTATACTACAAAGTGGCAGCAATAAAAACAGTATGGTACTGGCAAAAAAACAGACACAAAGATCAATGGAAAAGGAAACCCAGAAATAAACCCATAATTACATGCTCAATTAATCTTTGACAAAGGAGGAATGACTATACAATGGGGAAAAGACAGTGTCTTCAACAAATGGTGCTGGGAAAACTGGACAGCTACATGCAAAATAATGAAAGTGGACCAGTTTCTTTCACCATACACAAAAATAAACTCAAAATGGATTAAAGACCTAAATGTGAAACCTGAAACCCTAAAAATCCTTGACAAGAACATAGGCAATTGTTAATTTCTCTAACATCAGCCACAGCAATGTTTTTCTAGGTATATCTCCTGAGGCAAGAGAAATAAAAATGAAAATTACTGGTTTGACATCAAAATAAAGTTTCTGCACAGCAAAGGAAATAATCAACAAAATTGAAAGTCAACTTATTGAATGGGAGAAGATATCTGCAAATGATACATCCAATAAACAGGATAAAAAATATAGAAAGAACAAATACAACTCAACACCCGCAAAACAAATAACCCAATTTAAAAATGGGCAGAAGACATGAACATTTTTCCAAAGAAGACATCTAGATAGCCAACAGATACATGAAAAGATGCGCAACATCATTTATCATCGGCGAAATGCAAATCAAAACTACAAAGAGGTATCACCTCATACCTGCCAGAATAGTTAAAATCAATACCACTAGAAACAAATGTTGGTGAGTATGTTGAGAAAAAGGAACCCTCTTGCACTGTTGGTGGCAATGCAAACTGGTGCAGCCACTGTGGAAAACAGTACGGAGGTTCCCTAAAAAATTAAAAATACAACTACCCTACAAGCCAGTAATCACACTACCCAGTATTTACCCCCAAAACACACAAACACTAATTCAAAGGGATATATGCATCCCTGTATTTATTGCAGCATTATTTACAATAGCCAAACTATGGAAGCAGCCCAAATTTCCATAAATGAATGGATAAATATGTAGTATATACATACAATGGAATATTATTCAGCCATAAAAAAGAATGAAATCTTGCCAGTTGCAATATTTAAGAGAGTAAAATGCTAAGTGAAATAAGAGAAAGAAAAATACCATATAATCTCGGTCATATGTGGAATTTGAGACAAATGAGCAAAGGGATAAAAAGGAGAGAAACAAATGAAGAAATAGATTCATAACTATTGAGAACTGATGTTTATCAGAGGGGAGGTGGGTGAAATAGGTGACAGGATTAAAGAGTACACTTATCATAATGAAAATTTAAAAAAAAAATCGAGGAAAACAACAAAACAAACCAAAAGCAAGCACAGGGAAAGAAATGAAAATAAAGCCAAGAATTAATGAGGTGCAAAAAAGAAAAACAAAATCCAACATCTATTCCTGATTAAGAATAACAAAGATATAAATAGAAAATAAATAGGAATTGATGGATATTTTCTTTCCAGAAGAGGTTAAACTTATTCACATTTATTGACACAATTGGTATGTCTGATCTCAATTCTTTCATATTATCCTCTATTGTAATTTATGTATATATATTTGTTTATGTTTCTCTATATGGTGTGTCCTTTTTTGTGAAAAAATTTCTTTGGGAGTAAAATGATGTGATAGATATATACATATAAAATATTATTCAGTCATAAAAATGCATGAAATTTTGCCATTTGCAACAACATGGATGAAGCTAGAGAGTATAATGACAAGTGAAGTAAGTTAACGACAAATATACAATCTCACTCACATGTGGAATTAAGAAACAAATGAGCAAAGGAAAAAAGAGAGAAAGAGACAAACTAAAATACAGACTCTTAACTATAGAGAACAAACTGACGGTTACCAGAGGGGAGCAGAATGGGAGGATGGGTGAAATAGGTAATGGGGCTTAAGAGTACACTTGTCACGATGAACACTATGTATGGAATTGTTGAATCACTATATTGCATACCTGAAACTAACTTACTATATCTTAATTATACTGGAATTAAAATAAAAAACTTAATTAAAAAAATTTCTTTGGACTTTAGGAGGGTTTGTATTTTTATTCTAGTGGTTACCTTTGCCTTAAAGTTTTTTATCACTTTTAAAAGTATCAAACTCTACTTTTCATAACCTTTTATTACCTGGTCAATCTTTTTTTTAGATCTTATTTATTTGAACGAGAGAGAACATGCCAGGGGAGTAGCATTGGGAGAGGGAGAGAGAGAATCTCAAGCAAACTCCATGTTGAGCATGGAGCCGGACACCGGGCTTGATCTCACAATCCTGAGATTCTGAACTGAGGCAAAACCAAGAGTCGGTCACTCAACCATCTGAGACATCCAAACACCCCTGGTCAATCATTTTTAAATGGCATCCTTTAATTCCCACCTGTTACATATACAATAATCAATAGTTTTGTTTCCCATTCTCTCCCTCTTTTTTCCCTCTTTTTAGCTGTATTCTTTCTACCTCTATATGATTTTATATTATTCTTCTACCCACCAGTGACAGATTTATATTTTGCCAATTTAGCTAAAATGGAACCGTTTTCCAGTATTCTATTCCCGGCTTAGTTCTTATCCTCTCCCGTAAGAGAGATTTTATGAGCAAACTCGGAGGTTTAAGAGCAGGTGCCATATTCTCTTTTGCTTGGAGGACTGGTGCAGTGCACCACATGCTACTGCATTTCACACACTTTGTAGCTTATCTGCTGTCTCACCTTGGTGGCTGGTTGTGGGATAGGAGCTATCTATACCCCATAGTTGTACCACAGCTCCTGCCAGATCTCCTCCCTCAGCTTCTCCAACTCCTGCATCAGATGAATGTTTAGCTCCACAGCAAAGGACACCGACTTAATTCTGTTGGTCACCTCACTATTTAGGTTGAAGTTTACCTGGGTTCCAGGTCATGCTTGCAGGTGGCAGTCTGCTCTTGCTCTCCCTTATTTCATATCCATCTTTCCTTTTCAAATGCCAGATCTGCTGACTTCTAGTTGAGGCAGCAGACGCACAAGTAACAGTCACATGTAGACTAGATATACAGCTCCTACAACTATACAAGGTCAAGTGCCTATAATAAATCCTTTATTATTCCTCATCATGAATACACATATATGATATCTTCATCCATCCATCTGGCAGTTTCCTTAGTCACCCCTGGTTAGAAGGTGTTTCTCAAGTAGATTTACCAGAAATTAGATTCACAGGTGCATCTATTCACAGGTGATTCTGAGTTCTTAGACATTCAAAACTGGTTTTCCATAACCCTGACTGAATCTTGAAAGATAGCTGGTGTGATATAATATCCTTGGTTTGTAGTTTCTCTATATAAGATTCTTGAAAATGTACCACTGCCTTGCTCTGTATGTTATTTGTATAAAGTCTGTCCCATCTAATTTACATGCTTCTAAAAGTGATCATTTTTCCTGAAAGCGCTGAAGATAATTTTTAAATATCATTAAAGTGTAATAGTTTCAAGTAGGATACTTCTCGGGCTGTTGCTCTGTGTTAATTTTCCCTGGTATCTGGTAGTTCCTTTCAATATGCAGATTCAAGGTTTCTTTTATTTCTGGAATCCAAGACTGGATTCTAATTTTACATATTAGTTTTAGTTAGTTGTTATGATTTTTGACTTCAGTCTCCAAGCAGTCTTATGTTGGACTCTGTCTTTCTAGTCAATCATTTCCTGTTTTTACTTTTTTTTTTTTTTAGATTATTTTCATTCTCTAAGTTTGTTTTACCTTCTGCTTTACTTCAATGCCCCTTATAACATTTTTATATGAATTCATTGCCCCTTGGGCACCTTGTAATTTAGTCTTTATTTCTTACATATTTCTGATCTTCTTATTTCTTTTCAGAATTCAATCACCACTCATTTCCTACCTCTTTGGGCAGCGGCGGCAGGGGGGTGGGGGGTGGGGCACAATTCCCTTCTTAGTTTTCGAAATTCTGATTCAAGATCCTTTTATCATTGCTCCTAAATTATGTCTGAGGATATATAATTCAATATAGAGGAATGTGTTACAGTTTTTGTCAATTCTGTGGATCATTTTTAAGAAGTTAATCTACATTTCAACTCTGAATCACATTTTCAGCTATTTACAGTTTTATATGGATGAGATCTGCTTTTTAATATTCCCACCCATTTTGTGGACAAGGCTCCTAGGCTGAGTGAGAGTGCACTTTTCTGATAGTTCCCTTTTTCTGTGAAGTTTCATTTTTGGATAGCATTGTTGGAAGGAGAGATTGATATATATAACTCTTTGTTTTCTGCAAGATCCTTAACTCTCCCAACTCATTCATTGATTCACTTTAAGTAGAAGTAGTATCTTCAAAGAAAATCACACCTCTGTATCTGATTCCCTACAAGAAGCAATGCTTCTCTGAGGCTTCCGTTCTTAAGCCCCTACTCTTTCAAGGGCTGGTGATATGATCTAAACCTGTGTTCAGTATTTTGCACTTAGTGTTGGAGTTTCTCTTTCTACTGGTAAGGAGGTTACTCTATGCCTCGCCCAAGACCTCTGAGCCACTCTTCTTTTTTTCATGGAGTCTTTTAAGCCTCTCCCATTCCCGTTCTAGCACTTGCAGGCTTGCAGGAAGAGGACTTTTAATGGAATTCAGTTTATTTCTCAACTTACAGATAATTTGAGGGCCATGATATTCTTTGTCTCCTAGTATTACTGAATGAATGATCAAGTGTGGTTTTAGTTACTCTTTTTTGGTTTTACATTTAAAAGGAGAGGAAGAGATAAGTGAAGAGATTCAAAATGAGATGGCTTCCATTCTCCTCCAAACTCAGAAATAGGAGAGATAGATTCCTGTTTTTAACATCAGTTATATTGAGATATAATTTACTTAAATTTTGTCTGATATTTCGTTAACTGAGCAAATAAACTAAATCCTAAAACCAGCCTCTTACTTAACAGAGAAAAATGATATGTATTTCCAATAAGATAAAGAACAAGGCAAAGATGCCCACTGTCTTTACTACTATCAAATAATGAACTGGGAGGGAGTTTTTATTTTTATTTTTTTGGGGGTGGGAGGGAGTTTTTAGCCAACCAAATTAGAGAATAGAAATCAACTATAGACATAAGATTTGGAAAAATTCTTTGCAGATAATATTGCGTTTTCAAGAAACCACAGAGAATCAATCATAAAACTAAACCAAGTGGTAAAAGACTCAGAAAGCAGAATATAAAATTAACAGATAAAAACAAATAGTTTTTATGTACCTAGACAATAATCAGTTGGAGTATATAATGGCAGACAAAACCCCACTTACAATAAATAGCTACAAATATGCATGAAAAGATTTTCAATCACACTCTAAAATGCAATTTAAAAATACATCAAGGGGCACCTGGCTGGCTCAGCCATTAGAGCATGCAACTCTTGACCTCAGGACCATAAGTTTGAGTCCCATGTTGGGTGTAGGATTTACTTAAAATATAAATAAAACTACACCAAGATGCAGTTTCTCACCTATTAAATCAGTACAAATTAAAAACCATGTCAATACATTTTACTGGAGCAAGAGTGGGGAAAGCAGCACCCTTCACACCGTCTTAGCAGGAATGCAAACTAGTACAACCAACCCTCCTGGTGCAGAATATGGCAATACCCAGTAAAACTATATTATATGCGTTTAACTTTGACCCAGCAATCCCTCTTCTAGGAACTTACGCTTAAGATATGCCACCAGTGATATAAAGACATATTCACAAAGCTGTTTGTAAGTGCTAAATATTGAAAACAACCTAATGGTCAATACATAGGACAATGACTGAATATTTATTGTTATAAATTACAACACACACACACACAAAGAGGTGCTACATAGCTATTAAAAATAATCAGGAAGTTCTCTATATGGAGTGGCTGCCAGGATACATAGCTATATTTAAAAAAGCAAAATGCACAAAAACCTCTAGAGTAAGTCACCATTAGTATTTTTTTTTTTTTTTAAAGAGACAATAGAATGGAAGAATGGGATGTAAAGAAAAGGAAAAGGGAAACAGAAGAGATGAGTAGATGGAACTATACTTTCTGTATGGTTCTGACTTTCAGGACCATATTTAAATTTTATATCTTCAAAACCAAAATTAAAAATATAAACAAATGTATCTAGTTGTACTTCAAATGAATAACATAACTTCATGGAGAGTGGGGAGGACTAGTCTAAGTAAATTTTAAATTTAGTTGAGAGTGACCAGAAGCAAAGACATCCCAGTGGCAATAAACACAGGATCTTGGTTTCTCAAAACCATTCCCAATATTTAATACTAAAGGAATCAAAGCTCCCTGGAGAAATGGCTGATTCAGGGAAGGGGCTGGGAAAGTACAAGAGGAGCCTTTAAATATTGTGTTGTGACAAGTAAGGAAGGGCTCAAAAAATGATAAGGACATGTCAAAAGGACATCAGTGATAGCCTAAAGAGGATTCCATTTGTCAAAGAGGGACAATATGAACATCTAAAATAATGATGGTGATGATTATAACCCAATAAATTAAGAATCTGTAAGTCAAATATCTATATATTTTACATGTGTGATACATATAGTGTGTGTATATATCATAATACATTATTACTTCAAAATATACATATATATATTCCTTCTGATAAACATACCCAACACCTCTTTGAAGAAGTAAAGATTATGGGGAGATGGGAACTGTGAAAAGGTGTTAACTAGATGAAGAGCATAAGGAAGGAGATCCATGGAGAGAAAACAACACATGCAAAAAAGAGTGCATGAACGAAGAGACTGAAATAGCTGACTAAGCACAGACAACGAAGGGGAGTGTGGGTCAAAAAAGAATAAACCTATAGATAGGATCGACCTTGTAAGTCATTTAAAGGATTTTTTTAGATTATCCTTCAGAGCAATGGAAGTCACATGGAGAATGAAGTGCAAGTCTCACAGATAATTTAAAATAAACTCATGACGTCCCCCTCCAAAGCTGTCCTTTCTATCGTGTTTCCTTCTACTGAATGGCACTAACATCTGTCCAATTATATAAGCCAAAAACCTACCTAGGATATCTCTGTAATAACCAAAGAGCCTTCTTTCACCATCCATATTTAATCCATGATCAAATCCTATTAATCTTATCTCTCTATAACTAGTTTCACGCTATTATCATGTCACACAGGGAGCACAATAGACTTGTCACAGATCTGTTGTATCCACTCTCGTCCACTAATTAGTTATCCACCTGGGAGTGGAACTAATCTTTAAACAAACACAAATCTCATCATGTCACCTCTTCTAGAAAATCTTCCACTGTCCTTTGTATAAAAACCAAATCTCATCTCTCCAGCATGTTCTCTACCCCTTTTCACCCCTCCCCTCAGGGTGTTATAATAACCTGGCCTTCCTTCAGTTCCTCCAGAATATCATTACTCCTCTTGCTTTGATGCTTAACACACAATGCTCCTTCAGCCTGGAAAGGGTGGTTCTTCACCCTTTCTCATCTAGTAAAGCTACACTTCTTTTAGACCTCAAACTCAATTTTTACTCTTAAGAAAGCCTTAATTTCTCCAGATTAAACTCCATTATTTGTTTTCATAGCACCCTATGATTTTCCTTCTTAGCACTAATCAGAAATTATAAAAATATTTGTGAGTATTTGATTATAAGTCTTGCCCCAGTTAACAAGACTGTAATTCCTAATCATTATTTAGGGATAATGCATGTTTTATTTTTCACTAGCACAGTGCTTAGTACATAGTAGAAAATAAAACAATGAATAGATAGGACATGAATAGTGAAGAAATTCATGTATTTATATAATATATAGACCATATCCTATTGTCTAAATAGAACATCTATATTAATCTACAAAGACAACTGCTAAGTAACGATGCCTCACATTTTTAGTGTCAATCTTAAAATATAGAGATTTTTAAAAAATTTTGCTTTTTCCTGTTAATCGTACACAATAAAAAATAGAATGTAAAAGATTCTTCACTTTATGAATCTTTTGCCAGCACAGGGATCAATAAAATATGGAAGGAAAGGAAGAGACAGAAGGAGGGAGGAAAAGAGGGAGGGAGGAGGGAAGAAGCCATATAAAATAACTGCTTATAAAATATTAGTAATAACAAATTCAAAAAATCATTTTAAAAGCTTCAAAGGTCTTATTTTCAGAGAGATGTAGATATATAGAATTGTACTAGATTACAATTGTATATAGCAATATATACAAAATTGTTATATTTATAATAATATATAGTAGAAAGCATAGTTTAATCACAAACACTATAATAACCTAGTTAAATACAAGGATTGAAAACAGTTGAGTTTTACATGTTACAAAATTATAAATGGAGACATTCTAAGATCTAAAAGACAAACATGATACTTTACTAAGCAAGAAAGCATAAGGGTATTCCAAGCAGAGTGATCACTGAGTCAAGTCAAGAGGAACAGTGACCCTGAGGAACTAAGGCTAGAACACCCCGAGGGAAGAAGAGAAGCATATGCAGAGGTAGGAATTTAGGTTTCATACTAAAAAACAATGGAAACATGAAACGATCAGAATCCCTGAACACTAAAGCAAAGAGCCAAACAAATTTGAATTTTTTTTTGGAATTTCAAAAACTTACATTGCCCTGTGTCTCTCCTGAAACATCCTAGAACTAGTCTGTCATAAATGGACCAATATTCCCATCATAATTCAGCTACTTATTTTTTTTAAGATTTTTATTTATTTATGAGAGACACAGAGAGAGAGAGAGAGGCAGAGACACAGGCAGAGGGAGAAGCAGGCTCCATGCAGGGAGTTCAACGTGGGACCCGATCCTGGGTCTCCAGGATCACGCCCTGGGCTGAAGGCACCGCTAAACTGCTGAGCCACCCAGCTGCCCATACTTCATCTATTTAAAAACAAAATAATATATGGACTGCTGCAAAAAAAAATATAAAATGTATGCAGATGAGAATTAACATAGCATGCCTGACTGGTACTCTTTCGAAGGCCTGCTTATATGGCTGGCCTTTGCCTGGATTTCAGGAGGGTTCTCGCCATTCCCTGAACAGATAAGAGCGACTCATTACCTCTAAACTGGTCGTACAAATCATATGGTTTATGCTGAACACTTACTTTCCTTGTGGGACTCTAGAATTTTCCCTACATACCACCAGGCAGAAGCTGCCTATTTAGGCAGTCCCCAATAAAAACCTTGGTTGCTGAGTCTCTAATGAGAGTCCCTGGTAACATTTCAAATGTGCTGTAACAACTCCTTGCTAGGGAATTAAGTTGTTTTGTATGATTCCACTAAGAGAGGAGGAAGCCTATGTTTTGTCTCCTCTGAACTTAGCCTCACCCAAGCATCTTTTCCCTTTGCTGCTTTCACTTTGTATCCTTTAGCTATATCAAGTTAGAGCTGCGAGTCCTCCTAAAGAATTAAGGAACCTGGGGATGGTACTGGGAACTTTGACAATCGAATTATAAATGGACTCACTGAAAGGTTTAGTTTCATTATAAAATTAGAACTGCATTCTAATTTTTTAAAAAGTATAAAACAGAAAAATGTATCTACTACATAGTGAGAGTACCAGCAATTATCCTGTAGTACCATGGCATTGGGTTAAGTCTGATTTAATCAGGGGCACCTAGGTGGTTCAGTGGTTGAGCATCTGCCTTTGGCTCAGGTCGTGATCCCGGGGTCCTGGGATCTAATCCATCAGGCTCCTCACAGGGAGCCTGCTTCTCCGTCTGCCTATGTCTCTGCCTCTCTCTGTGTCTCTCATAAATAAATAAATAAAATCCTTAAAAAAAAGTCTGATTTAATTATACATTAACATATACCTAGCAGTCACATTTTAAAATATGTCATGTTCCTAATAGATGTTTTCTTATAACTCAAGAGTACCTTTCCTTAATAGCCATTGTGCTAAATTTGGGTATTACATAATAACATACCATTGATGCATCTAGTATAAAAAGACAAATTATAAACTCACGAGTAGAAACAGAAAAAAAAAAATCCTAAAACCTGAGGTACCAGTCCGTTTAATGTTAACGTGCTAAATCATTATTAATAACAAGCTTTGGGCACAGCTACATCCTTAAATATCTAAAGACCAGAACCATTCATTACTATTAAATATCTTTTTACTTTGGCTCTGCATTTATAATGTCTCCTGCCATTGTGAAAATGATACTGGTCACCATTACAAATTTGATTTTAAAGGCTGTTTTACAAAGGAAAGAGACTGGGTATTAATTTGGATCATTTTCAGGCTGTTTTAGAATTAATAAGCACTTCCTCACTTAGCTGAGCATTTCTGGCTGATAAAATGAACTGAATATTCCAAGGAATTTAAAATAGGCTGCTGAATGTCACTTCAAGAACTATTAACATTGCTGCAAAAACGTTCAGAAACATAGTAGATAGTAATGATACAAGATACATTGCTGTAAGAAAGCAAAATAACTTAGTGACAGCTTATTGAACTTTTATGTGATAATCTCTGGGTATACCTGCTTTTGTGTATATGAATTGAATGTATATTTTTAAAAATATAAAATATTTCTATTTTACCAGCATTACCAAACGATTAAGTTAATTGACCATATTTAAGATAATCTCCAGAAGACTGTAGTTGGTTAACTTAATTGGTTAATCCCACACGTGAAGCAAATTTAAGAACTTCTTGAAATGGGTCCTTGTAATATAAAAATATTTCTATGTTTCCAGCTTTTTCATAAAGTAGCACATTACTGAAATAATGTTTCCTTGACGTTATAGTGTTGAGATCACTTCAAGTATCTTACTTCTCAGAAGTGTATTTGTATGTAAAATAGTTTTTTGTCACAATTTGCTGTAACAAATCAAAAACAACCTTAAATATCTCTCTGTATCTTCAATGGAAGACAAAGGCTAAGCTATTAAGAAATGTTCATTCTTAATAATAAAACCTTTCACAACTGGTCAGAACCTAACCCACCTACCCAGAAGTCGCTACAATGCTGCCACACTGAACCCTAACCCTAACCTCTCCCCAAGAAGCCTACTCTTCCATGCTTCCCTGCTTATTTACCTGTTACTTCCTCACATTTTTCAAGTTCCAGCTTAACTGTTTCCCCCTCTGAGAAATCTTTTCCAATGCTTCTAGGCAAAGTGAATTCCTCCTTTCTTCAAGTTCCATAATGCTTTTTATTCAACTCCTGTTACATATTTCCTCGGCAGTTCAGAGTACCCTGCACATACTACATGTTCAATAAATGCACTTACTTACATGAGCTTGACCAAGACACATAGGCATCCAAAACCAGGAGGTAATGAGATACTCTTATTTCTCAAATTAATACAGATAAATTTATGAAAACATGACTTAACTACCAGGAATACCGGAGTTCTTGATAAATCTCACTGGCAATTTCAAGAGAGAATGTATTACAATTTACAAGCATCAGGGGTTCTACTCGTACTGAAGATTTTAATCTATTACCCCTTTTTAAAAATTACTCCTTTAAAAAAAAAAATTAAAAAAAATAAAAATAAATTAAAAATAAAAATTACTCCTTTTTAAAAACTAAGTTATCTTTCAATGCTCCATTCTCATTTTTACTCTAAGATCATTGATCCCCTCTTCTTTTTATCATTCCAACTGTGGAGCTTCAATTCATTTAAGACTAATTAAATGGAACCTTTAATTAGTTGCATTCACCCCATATGCTCTCCTTTTCAGAAAGAAAACAAGAGAAAAAAGATCTGAAAATATTTCAAAGTTCTAAAGCAAATACTAAGTAATCTCTTACATCTTCAGAATTTGTAATACCATAAAAGAGGATTTCCTAGTGTGCTTTGGAAAACATTAACCTTTCTAAATCATTTTTTAATAAAGCAGGGTCACAGAAAAAGTATCTGCTATAATATTTGGCATTCCACTGTAGTTCATGTCATCTGAAATTAAAGGAAGCCTAATCACATTTCCTAATAAGAACTTCAAACCTTTATATCTTAGTGAGAAGAGTGTAAGATTAGAGTCACAAGTTTCATTTTCTCATAGGAAAAATTTAGGTAAGTCTAAATATACAAAATGAACTTTTAAAAATACTTGATCATAAGAAAGTAAATTATGTCCTTAACCTTAGGGAAAAAATGTACTAAATGCTGGTTCTTTAGGAAGGCAAACCATTATCACTAAGCTTAACTCTTCATGAGAAGGTACATGAAGTCCTTAAATCATAGATTACAAATTACTTTTAGAACCATTGAAGTCTTGCCAAATGTTCATTTTCCTATGAGCAAATGAGTCAGCTCCAGTGCCTATGCCAGGACAGTCTGTTAGAAACCAATTAAAGGGCAGATACCTTCATCAGAGTATGTGTGTTCTAATGTATGAAGATCAGGCAATAGGTGAATACAGTTTATGCAGCAGTAGGTGAAGAAATCAAGGATGACTACTTTTCCACACAGATCCTTGTAGACAGAAAGAGGCTCTTCTGTGTTCAGCCATTCTAATCCTGAAATTTACACAAAATAAATTATCATGATTAAAGGAAAAGGCAAGGATAATCATCTAAAACTTTCCATTGAAATGTATGTAAACCAGTATTACTTCTAAGGAAGGGATGAGGGGTTGGGGTAAAATGGGAAAGATGCTATTATGGGGCAGTATGCAAATATAGTAAAAAAAAAAGTGACTAGATTCTTTCAGAAATAGTGAAATAGTCTGTGTGTGAAAGAAAGCAAGATCCAACACATTTAGGAAAAAACAAGAGTAAATATCAGATATTAAGAGGACACAATCAGGTTCAAATGAGCTTTGAGAATGAAACTCAATCTTAAGAATTTCGAGACAGGACTAAACTCAAAAAGGAGCAAAGTGTTAAAATATAAACATACAAAATGCCTAAGCCAATTTCATAAGAACTAAAGTGCTCTGGATTTGAATAAGACCTTAAATACAAAATACTTTAAATGCAAAGTTAAGCAAAATGCACTATTATAGATTTCATGGAAGCAACATTAATATTGATGAAGAATGTATTCCCTTCCCTCCAAAGAAAAATGGAATCTCATTAATCTGTACTTTTGTAAATCAGAATTTATAATTACTTGAGCATGACTTACAATTTTAACTATGCACTATAAAGATTTTTCTTAAAATTTAAAGTACAGTATCTCTATTTACCAATTTAGAAAAACAAAGATAATGAGTTTATTATTTATAAGTAAATGCAGCCACTAAATTATATCTCAAAGCGAGTATTTGGAAACAGTTTATAGAAACTGAAAGCCAAAGTTGGGTGGAATTAAGTGAATAATAACAGTTAATGACTAATAACAGTCACTGGAGTTACTCAAAACAAAATTCTAGGGCAGCCCGGGTGGCTCAGCGGTTAGTGCCGCCTTCAGCCCACGGCAGAAGATCCTGGAGACCAGGGATCAAGTCCCATGTTGGGCTCCCTGCATGGAGCCTGCTTCTCCCTCTGCCTGTGTCTCTGCCCCATCTCTCTCCTTCTGTGTCTCTCATGAATAAATAAATAAAATCTTTTAAAAACAAAACAAAATTCTAAAAAAAATTAATATCTGCAAATCAAACCAGCATTTCTGCCTTAATTAGTCCCACCTAGTAAGGTTTTAGGGTAGAGTGAACTCTTAATTATGCATTTTAATAAAGTGTTCATTGTATACCAGATCGACTATATAAAACTTCAAACTAATGTATATTTCATATTTTAATTGCAAAATATTTATGAATCGGTCTTTTAAATGTATTTTCTGTAAAAGGTCAAATGTGACTTAGACTGGAGGATAAAGAAAGTATTATTACATGTCAGTTATTGGGCTTACCAGGCTTAATAATAATAATAGTAATAAATTTTACAATAACAATAATCACAATGAAAATAATTTTAAAAAGCCATCAACATTTATTGAGATATCACACAAACTAAGAACTTTAGCTATATTACCTTTAATCCACATAATTAACCTGAAAGCTAAATACTGGTTCTATTTTATAAGGAAGTCATATAAGGCTTGGAAAAATCAAGTCCCTTGCTCATGCAACTAACAAATGAACTAGGATTTCATCCCAGATCTGTCTGAAATCATCCTTTATACCACAGTTTCCCATAAACATATCTCTTTGAAGAAATGAACAAAGTACACTGTTTGAGACAGAGTATGTTTATGACTTCTTGATTCTAGTTTACCGATCATGAAACCAAGAAGAAACTGGTTATCTAGTATTCTGAGCTCAATAATCAGATCCAGCAGAAAATCTGACTACGTCAGATACGAAGCCCGAATATTTTGCTGTATTATTTATGAGTCACTAAGGTCCTATCTCCTGGTAATAAAATACACCCACTGCGAATATAAACAACACTAGAAAATAAAAACACTGTCCCCAAACCTAGGGGGTCTCCTGCCACTTTCTAACACTATGTTATGTAACTAACTTCTTACAAAGTTTTTTAAAAAATATGCGCATATGTGTCTCATCTCTTAGTGTCTTTGACGGGATAAGCAGTCTTGCACCTGATTCTCCTGCCATCACCCCCCCCAACACACACACACACAATATTTCAAATTCTGTAGAGGGTTAGTAACGGGGGAAGAAAAAAAAAAAAAGCATGTTGGAAGGTGGGAGCAAAAGGCTTGGAAAGCCACACAGGACTGTTGTGAAAGGCAAGGTTCTGCTGAGATACTGACCCCGGCCATACCCAACCCATTAACTATACATGTGGTTTCAGTGTCCCCCCAGGAGACCTGCCAACACCAACAAAACAAGGCCAGTCCCAACCAAAGAAGGCAAAGTACGGCTTCGGCTTCGTTATCAACGGCAAGATGTGCTACTGGGAATATCAGCTCCCGGGTGTCCAAACACTCGGCTGGCATTCAAACCCTGGAGATAGGCTGTAATCAATTCAATTTCAAAAAAGAAAAAAAAAAGAAAAAAAGAAAAAAAAATGACAACAGAGTTCAAAGACCCTGAACGGAGAACGGTTCACAGCTGACACACGCGCCGGTCCGGGGGCTCCGGGTCATCCGGCTCGGGCAGTTACCCAGCCTTCCTGTGCCTCAGTTTCCCCCACGATCACACAGATACCACCTGGAGGGGGGGTAGGGGAGGAGTAAATACGAGAGGCCCCGTTGGTGTCGACGTCTGTGGGCAGCACACAGCGGGCCGCGAACGCGGGCAGGACGCGCAGAGGATGGGAAGGGCGGGGCAGGCATGGAAGGTCCGCTGGGCTCCCACGGGCCCCGGGCGGACGCGGAGGCGCACGTCGCCGCGCCCCGGGGGGCCACCTCTGGGACCCGGGGAAGCCGCAGGGGGCAGGCGAGGCGCCCCGGCCGCGCGGTCGCACCCCCCGCCCCCCGCCTCGCCCCCGCCTCAGGGGAGGGCGGCGGCCCCGAGCGAGGGGAGGTTCCCGCAGGGGTCCCCACCCCGCAGCCTGCCCCTCACCTTCCGGAAACTCGGGCACTGCCAAGTCCTGCTCCCAGCCGTCCACCTTCTGCAGATACTGGTAGACCAGGCTGTCCTTCTCCTCCTGCGTGACGGCGTCGAGCAGGGCGTACTCCAGCGAGGTCTGCGCCGGCAGCAGGCCCGCGAGGCTGCAGCCCCGGGCTCTGGGGGCCGCCATGTTCTCTCCGGACAGTCCACAGGCGGCCGCGGGGGCCCGCGGGAGGGTCTCGTGTGGGGCGAGAGGAAGCAATGGCCGGCCTTCCGTTTCACAACGGCACATTCACCTCACCCTCCGCCAGCCCCGCACTCCACGCACACGACACCTTTTTCTTTTCCGTGACCGTGCATTCCAGGGCTCAGGCACAAACCGCTGGAATTCCGGGGCCCGCAATTTTTACCACCGGCCCCAACCACCCCGCCCCTTCCAGAGCGTTTCCCCGGCTCGGCTGGACATTCGGAGCGCCAGATTCAGCATGGGGAGAGATTCCGGGTCCGCATTCCAGGAGCCCTGACAGCCCTATACCCCCACACACCTCACTTTGGAAATTAGCGGGCTTTAGAACAAAGCGGAAATAAAATAAATCCGTAGGATTTAAAAAGGACACAAACTTTTTCAAAGTCCCGCCCTGAGACCGGGGTCAGCCGATTCGACACAGCACTAGCAAGGGGAAAAGCTGTTCCCGCCAAGACACCAAAGGTAAAGGGCGGGGGAGTAGGAATAGCCTCCTGATATAGGTGTTTTTTTGTTTGTTTGTTTGTTTTTAAGTTGGGAGTGACTGGCGATGGCTTTGGCTTATACACGGACACCGTATCTTGTCGCCCCGCGGAGCTGAAAGTGCGAGCGCGAACACTTCGCCAGCGGAGCAGGGGGGAGGGGGGCGCCGAGGGGAGCGGACGCAGCTGGAGCTGCTCCCGAGGGTGTGCGGGGGGCAGGTGGGCTCAGGCGAGGATCCCGGAGGCGGGGGAGGGAGGGGGAGGGCTGCCTCCGACTTCAGCAGCGGACGGTTCTCTAGCTTTTATGGAACCAGCTGCGCTCGCAGCTCACTGTCTCCCCGCCCTGCAAAGCGTAAGGCCCCGCTCCTTGGCCTTGCAGCCTCCAGAGTTCAAAGACCAGGTGGAGCAGGTGGGAGGCCTCCGGCAGGTGAACCTTGGTTTTGAGGCTGATGGAGAGCGAGGCTGGCCACCGCTGGGGCGGGCCGCCTCTGCAGTGTGGACTTAGGAGTGCAGTGTGGGTGGCCTCGGTGCAAACACAACTTCATGCATTTGAATCTTGTTTGTTCATTGTGCAGTGTTGGTTCCTCGCTGCTGGAAGAAGATAATCGGACTGACCCAGGAAAAGCGAAGTGATCGAATATCCAAGAGTCACGGATGCAGGCAATTAATTACTAGTCCGCCACCCCGCCCCCACCCCGCCTGAACGACACACCTCTTTGCTTCTGGTGTGTGATTATGGTGGTACCAGGGAGCTGAGACAGCCTTTTAATGTGCGGGAAACCTGCTAAACCAGTTGCCCAGGGACTGTGGCATTTGTGAGTTATTTGGAGCATTGTCCAGTTCAAAGGGAACCCACAGGACCGACCTTCATTATAACTGTTGTGCAAACCTCATTCTAAGCTAAGCCGTTGAACCTATACTTCCTCTTAGCGCTTGGTTTTCGAAGTGCTACTGATTCTTATATTTATGAATCGAGTCCTTGGAAAGGCCAACACACTTGAATGAAATAGTAGTCACAATGGGAAACTTCTCAGAGGCTACCCCTGTGGTAGGTTCTCTTAATTTTATTGTGGTATAAATGGAATAGCAGGTGCTTGCAGGTGTAAGGTCTGTAGTTTGCCAATATATCCACTACCAAAGCTTTAGATTCCCATCAAGTTACCTTTTTTTTTCTCAGCAAAATATATTTCCATTAAAAATTTTTATAACCAGAAATACATTCTTAATTTGCTAAAAAAAAAAAAAAATCATTTTGCCATGTTAGAAGATGTTTTGGAAGAAGACATCTGGGAATACAAGTCTAAAAGAAAACCCAAATCGGTACAAACAAACAATTGCTCTGAGAATATTCGAAAATCTGTTGAAAAAGCAACAGATGGAAAATGCCAGTCGACACGAAAGAGAAATAAAAAGAGAACTGTAGAAGCCCAAGAGAAGACAAAGGACCCTGAAATGTGCCTTGGAGAAACAGGTAGTCAGACTTCCGTAGCTTCTAGTCAGAATTCTAGTTGTGGCGATGGTATTCACCAGTCCCAAGACAAGGAAACCACTCCAGGAAAGCACTGTAGGACCCTCAAAAATAAACAAGTATCACCAAAGATACGTCCAGTGTATGATGGATACTGCCCAAACTGCCAGATGCCTTTTTCCTCATTGCTAGGTCAGACACCTCGATGGCATGTTTTTGAGTGTTTGGATTCTCCACCAGTCTCTGAAACAGGTAAGACTACAAAAAAGGGAGTGGTCTTTAAATAGTCTAAAAGACTTGCATTAAGCCAGATGGAGTCTGGTGGAACAAGCAAGGCAAGCAGTAAAGTATCAATAATTTATTTACCCTGGAAGGAAACAAGGAAACCCTTCTTGAGAAGGGTAAAAAAGATCATAGTCAATGGTATAATTTTAAAGAATGTTGCAAACTTGAAAACAGTTGAAATGCATTATATTGTGTCATAGAAGTTCCTAAACATCTCAGTGATTTTTCATAAATGTTAATTGAGCACATACTCTACTAGATGCTTTCACTATTTACTTGCCTCTCACAATGACTGCAAAAAGTAAGTGGTATTAATGTTTTATAGATGAGCATTCTTAAAAGAATGCCTATTATCTTTTGTGAAACAAATTTAGAGAATTATGAGTCTTCTAAACAGGATTCTGTTGAATTTGTCATGCTATGGTAAAGGAAGAAGATCTGGGAAGGAGTCTTACATTTATAAGATTCAAATTAAAAAATGTGCCAAGTGATAACTGAAGTAATGCTATGCTTTTATTATCTTTTATATAATATTTAACAGGTAGTCCTACTTGGAGTATCTGAAGAATGGGTTGTTATGATGATTTGTAGATTTCAAAGTTATGTATACCATATATGGATTTTTTAATCTCAAAGAATTAAAATTCAGCAAAATAAAAATACTATTCAGTATGGCTTTCATGTTATGTATGATTCAGAGACATTATTAACCTCTAGTTATTTTAAAGTACTGCATAAAGACGCAAAGGAACTTTAAAAATTTTTGGCATTAGCTTTTTTTTTTTTCATGTAAAGCAAAAGTCTCATCAAATGCTAGTATTTTGCTTTTAAGTGGCTTGAAAATCAGAAATGGAAGTTGGAGTCCTATGGTGAGCAGCTCAGGGTGAAATGTCTTATGAGAAAGCCACCTCAAAGAGATTTTTCTTTTGATTTTTCACTAAACTACTTTGAATAGCATCACAGATGGACTCTTCTTGAACTGAATTCTGTGCCATAACAAATACTTTTATGTGATGGTTTTAATTATGTTCATCGATGAGGTCTTCTAATTTAATGTAACCAGTCTTTTTTGGGAGGGAGAGTGGGTCATTTTTTGATAAACCTGGAAATTGGGGCACCTGGCTGGCTCAGTCTGAAGAGCATGCAGCTCTTGATCCCAGGGTTGTTAGGTGGAGCCCATGTTGGGTGTAGAAATTACTTACATAAAACCTAAAAACAAAAAAAAACCCTGGAAATTAACATAGAAGGGGATATGCCAAGATGGTTTACAGAATGTTTCTCAATTATAATAGTATAACAGGGAATAGTTTCCAGGTTATTAAAGCCATATTATTAACAAGTTACCAAATTGAATTTCGAATCTTAGAATCTATTTAGTGTACGAAGAGCTATAACTAAGATTGTTGTTACTCTTGTATGCAGTGTAAGTATTAAATGATGGACCCTAATAGGATACTCTAATCGTCCCAAATCTGTATTGCTTGATAAGACAAAAACTGGGCTAGAACTTTAGTTCTCTGAGAGACACACTAGTCTTTTTCACTCTCTATTGCCAGAGCGATGGTGAAACAGGAAGGCCTGTGAATACCTTGTGTAAACATGAACTGAGTTTTGAAGGGGCTCATATTTTTGAGAGTTATTTAAAGGGAAGAAAAGGTGTTAGTCTTACAACATTTTTTTTGGGAAAAAGATTATCTGAAAATAAATCTTAAGTATTTGTTTAAAAAATAATAAGCGCGTTGCAAAACCATACTGGATTACTGTTATTTTATGCCAGATATTTTGATTGTGTAACGATAAGTTCTTAAGGCCTCAAAGTATGGTTGGTAACTTATCACTTACGTGTTAACACTGGGCTTTGATCCTGCGCTACTTTTTTTCTTTTTTAAAATTTTCAGAGTGTCCTGATGGTCTCCTGTGCACCTCAACAATTCCTTCTCATTTCAAGAGATACACTCACCTCCTGCTGGCTCAGAGCAGGGCGAGCAGGAGTCCTGTCAGCAGCCCAGCCCATCCGTCAGGGGATTGTTGCCATGAGACTAACTCAAGCTTTCTCTGTGGCCTTGAGGAAAGATGGCCTCTGCCTTGGAAGCAATCAGAAGACTTAAATGTTTCAACTCATCCCTCATTAGTGACACCGTGTCTCAGGAAATTTCAATCTCCAACTGAAACCAATAAAAAGATTTCTTCTTCGACAAATAGCCAAACGTCCCAACAAACCCCACAATTTCCAGAAGGTATTAATAATGACAAACTGATAGGAGTCGGTCTCCCTCTTGCTGAGGAACTAGGCATCCTAAGCAACTCAGAACACATACGTTCCCCATTGCCAGAAAATGACTTTAGCAGCTGTGAAATCTCTTATTCTCCGCTTCAGAGTGACGAGGAGACTTACACTATGGATGAAACACTGGGTGTTTCGCAGCAGGAACTCTTTTTTACGGGAAGCTCTAAAGATGGCAGCCTGGAAGAGGATGACAACAGCTCTACTTCGTCTCAAAAACTCCATGGTGCCTTCCTGATGGACCAGCAGGAAAGTGGCCCCCACATGGACAGCTTCTTAATTCAGGATAAATACCATGAAGTATTATATAAATACAACACTCTAATTGGTTCATCTCAACTTTTTTCCCAAAATAGAAGTGTTATTTCATGTGAGGATCCAGCACATCCTGGTCATGATTTTGTGCTGTTTCCATCTGCATTAGCACAGGGGCTTACTTCTAGTTATCAAGCTGCTAAAGCAAACCTTGGAAAGCCAGAACGTCACCCATCTCAATCAAATAAACAGAAACAGGTCATTGAAGAATCAGGTGTTTGCAATCAGATTCCTCTTCCATCACTTAATAGTGAGATCCTGAAGGCAATCGAAAGCCAGGGAGAAGGGGATCTTTCTTTCCATCCAACCCAAAGTAAAATCAGAAAATTATCAAGTAAGAACTTCAGTGCTAAGAACAATACTAACTCAGCATGTGTCTGCGGAAAGGCATTAGGTGGTAGACTAGACAGTAAAGTTATGGTTCCAAATACAGAGAAATCTTCCGGCGCACCTACTGCTGCCGAGTCTCTGAAAATGTCACCATCTGGTCCCAAGTGTCCTGCAACACAGCCATCTCCCAAGGTAATGAAACAAATGGATATAGGTGTTTATTTTGGACTACCCCCCAAAAGAAAGGAAGAGAAATTGCTGGGGGAAAGTGCAGTAGGAGGGATGAACTTAAATCCAGTTGTAAGTCCTAATGAAAAGAGGTCCCGGCAGCGCAAGAGGAAAGCAGAAAAATCTTTAAGTGATTTAGAATTTGATGCAAAGAATTTAAATGAGAGTCAGCCCTCTGTGGAAGTTTCTAATGAGAGGCCACAAAGAAGAAAGAGACTCAAAAAGTCAGATTCACTAGAGGAAGGAACACCTCAGAAGCGGTCACATCACCTTAACAGGACAGAATCCAAAACAGTCAATTTAAAGAAAGACAAAGTCTCCATAAAATCAGCTTGTGGCAGGCTGCAGAGAGGGAATATGAAAATTCCAGAGTCACCTAATGCAGGACAGTTAAGAAAAAAGACATGTCCATTCTATAAGAAAATACCTGGTAAGTTCAAATGCCAATGCTTAATATATCTACAAAAAATCGACTTTTAAAAATTTCATGTTTATTACCCATGTTGTGTCTGTGTGTATTTGTATAGAACAATTTTGTGTATTTCTTTTGTTTTTTTATACCTCATTGAAATGTAACATAGATTTTTTGCCTATTTAAATGCTTTTGCCCCAATCAGCAAACTTTTATTAAATATATAAATATATCTATTAAGTATAAATATATAGTATTTTGCACACAAGATACTCGTATATAGATTTTACAGAAGGACACAGATGAGTAAAGGTCAGCTTAATGTGGAAGGAGGGAAGGCTGTCTGTAAGTAATTATAAAAACAAATTATAATAAAATTTCATTAAAACGGTCTCTAAGCACTTAGAAATACAAAGCACTAAATAGCTTCAAAGAAGGAAAATTAACAGATTGTATAGGTCATAATAATTGTCATTTTTAACCTCTAAATCATAACTTATTTCCGCAGCCTTTTTTATATTTTGTCATTTCTCATGCCTTCATAGACGAGTTAGAAAAATGTGTAGTAAATTGAACTGTATTGTAGACCAATAATTCTTCTAAAAATAATATAAAATCTGCCAAAATGCACCTGGTTTCAGAAAGATTGTGCAAAGTACTTTGATAGCTGCAATCTGTAATTTGCTCAAAATGTTTATATAGGGCATATCATTTATGTACCTTACAGCACCAGTTTTGTTTTTTAATACTTATTTGATGAATTTTCTATATTGTAAGTGAGCTTGAGACTAGTGTGCCATGTGTGGCTAAGCCTCAGTGGCATTGTGAAGGTGTGCTTATGACTTAGGTATCATAGTTTATACATGTGGTGATTATTTCTTTCATGAACACTTTTCAGAACAGCTCAGCTCTATTTTTTCCCTTTTTTGCTTCTTCAGGTAACCTTTTTTTTTTTTTTTTTTTGGAATTTATTTTCTTGTTTCCTTTCTTCACCTCCAACCTCCCATCCCCCACAATGAAATTCAAATACTACAGATATGCTGTCCATCAGTTATTGTACTGTGACCCAGTGGAGGCCACAACCACTGTAATATGTATGGTTATTTGGGCCTTTGACCGTTTGTACCCTCCAGTATCAGTTGCCACAATAGAATAAAATAAGAAGAAAGTGAGCATTTTCCTTTTGCAGTTTTGCAGAAGTAAAGGATTTTAGATCAGTAAAACAATTGGTTTGTAACTTAGTATTTTAAATTTTTTGGTACAGTTGCTCATTTAAAAAAAAAAAAAAAAAAGCCAGTGGGAGCCTGGGTGGCTCAGTCGGTTAAGCATCTGAATCTTGATCTCAGCTCAGGTCTTGATCTGAGGGTCGTGAGTTCAGGCCCCTTGTTGGGCTCCACACTGGATGTGGCACCTACTTAAAAAAAAAAAAAAAAGTACATAAAAAAATTTTTTTAGGAGCCAATACTGGGATATTTAGTATAAACTTAAAAGACTCATTTTCATCTGTAGTATCCTCTTTTGGCTGAATTTATGTGGCATAAGTTTTTAAATTATGAAGCTCGTTGAAACAGATGTAAAGACGTAAGGGAGTTCACTATATTCGAATTGGATGTCTTTCACATTTTACTCCGTTGGCTATTGCTCAAGCAGTTGTGTGCTCTTCTCATTTTACAGGGACTGGCTTTACAGTTGATGCCTTCCAGTACGGATTGGTTGAAGGGTGCACAGCCTATTTTCTCACACATTTTCATTCTGATCATTATGCTGGATTGTCTAAAAACTTCACATTTCCAGTTTATTGTAGTGAGGTAAGTTTTTGCCTTCTAAATTTATGGGATGCAGTGAATTTCTAAGCATGTGGTTAAAAAAGAACAATTAACATTGTAAAATCTATCATTCTACTAGAAAATATGTGAGAAAACATCAAGAGTCTAAAGCTAAATGAGTTATTGCTAATGGTTACAAGACTTTTTAAAAATGCTTTATTATATGGAAACAGTAAACTACTTCATGGTGTATTAAAACACCTAAGTTCCATTCAGTAAACATTTATTGAGTGCCCAAAAAGACTTTCAGGGCAAAATACCTAACTTCAAGGAGCTCACAGCCTTCACGGGATACATTTGCAAATACACTGTGGTAGGATTGATATTGCGACAGAAAACTGAATGGGACGCCAGCAAATAGAAGAAGAAAGTGCTGTATTCTGCCCCAGGCCAAATTCAGAGAAAGTGGTGGAAAAGATACCTTGAATTAATTATTAAAAGGTGACTATTTTAGTGCCTACTACTAAGGGCTTTGGCTAAAACTTCAATTTAATTTTCAAGCATTCTTGCATTATTTTCATTGAAATAAAATGAATCTCTTTTTATGAATGAAGCAACCGAGGTTGGGAGAGACTAAGTGGTATGTCCTAAGTCACAGAGCTAGTAGTGGCAGAGCCAGAATTTGAACACAGGTCTGTCCAATTCCAGAACTGGGCGGAAGAAAGAGGAGAGGGCATCCTAGGTAGAGAGTAGAGTTTGTACACTGGCATAGACGCCTGGGAAATCTACCCATTGCAGGCACTTGAGACAATTCAGAACAGCTAACCATGAGAAATTCTCTTTATTCTCTGTTATTCTCTAACAGAAGATAAACCTGCAGAAATGTGCAGGGGCCAGATAATGAAGGGTTTTGTATATCATCTGGGGATGAGGGACTTTCCGCAGGAGAGGGAGAGCCAGTGAACCATGTTTAAGCACAGTTGTGACGTAGTCCTTGTAGGAAGGTCCTCCTGACATTCTGGAGGGTTTCCATGAATACAAGTAAGTGGGAAAACAGAGAGACTAAGATACTTGGTTCCAAACTAGATCTGAAATAAAAGACTTTATCTGTTTTATTGTTGTGTCCCACAACAATTTAGTGTTGTACTGTATCAGCAATAAGCACATTCTGTTTTGCAGATAACTGGCAATTTGTTGAAGAGCAAACTTCACGTGCAAAAACAATACATCCATCCATTGCCAATGGACACTGAATGTATAGTAAATGGTGTAAAAGTTGTTTTGCTTGATGCCAATCAGTAAGTATTAAAGTTACCTTAAAACTAGCTTATATTTTAAAAATATTTAAAATAAAGTATTAGTACATCTATTTAAGAACTTCTTTTTATTGGAACTAATGTGGTTGATATTTTTAAAACTTTAAGTAAAAACAGTTCTCCTTTTGAAAAAAAATAACATTCAATTACAGAATCAGATTAAATGTAGAAAGGTCCTTTAAATGTTATCTAATTCATTTTTAATGCAGTTTAAATTACTATCCTTGACATAGGAGACTCCATCTTATTTTTTTAAAAAATATTTTAACATGTTGCTGCTGTTTTGAAGAGCTAACCTTTTGCCATTTTCCTTATTTTTTTTTTTTTTTGCCATTTTCTTTAATATCACTTATGTAAGTTAACAGCTTGCACTCCATTCAGATACCAGAGGATTTTTCTTTTTTCCCTTTTAAAGAAATCCTTCAGGGGGTGCCTGAGGGGCTCAGTCAGTTAAGCTCTGCCTTTGACTTGAATTATGGTCCAGGATCCTGGGATTGAGCCTCAAATCGGCTCCCTGCTCAGCAGGGAGTCTGCTTCTCCCTCTGTCCGGCCCGTACTCTCTCTCCCTTGCTTTCTGTCAAATAAGTACATAAAATCTTTTTTTTTTTTTTTAATTTTTATTTATTTATGATAGTCACAGAGAGAGAGAGAGACGCAGAGGGAGAAGCAGAGGGAGAAGCAGGCTCCATGCACCGGGAGCCCGACGTGGGATTCGATCCCGGGTCTCCAGGATAGCGCCCTGGGCCAAAGGCAGGCGCTAAACCACTGCGCCACCCAGGGATCCCCATAAAATCTTTAAAAAGAAAAGAAAGAAAGAAATCCCTCAGGCTTTTAATACTAAAGACTTGGAAGTTTTTTTTTCTTAGAAAGTGGTTTCCCTTTTTCCCTTTTTGTTTTTTTTAATGTAAAGCACTGTCAGTATCCTATTACCGAAATCCAACTGTCAACTTGCTTCTTCATACTTTTTATATATGATTTGAATGGTCAGAGGTGCTTAGAGAATTAAAATTAAGACTAGATCTCTAAAAATCCAAACCCGTGCTCCCGCTTCAGGTTGCTTTTAACTTTTTGTCTGCTAACTTTGTTGCTGTTTGTTCTTTATTTTTTTCTTTCTCTTCGTTCTTTCTTAAGAGGGAGGAAGAGGGAGAAAGAGACTCTCAAGCCGACTCCCCACTGAGCACATGTAATACCACTACAGTAAAAATACAGAAAATTGTCACTATCCCAAAAGGTTTCCTTGTGCTCCTTTGCAGTCAATCCCCAAGCCCCATTCCAGCCCAGGGGACCATTGATCTATTTCCTGTCCCCATGGATTAGATTTGTCTTTCCTAGAGATTCAGCAAAATGAAATCACATAGTACGTACTCTTTTGCATCCAGGTTCTGTCACTCATCACGTTTTTGAGATTCATCCATGCTGTGTGTATCAATAGTTTGTTTCTTTTTATTGCTGAGTAGTATCTATTGTATGGGCACACTATGATGTCTTTGTTCACCTCTTGATGGACAACTGATTTTTGTTTTTTGACCTTGTATCCTGAGACCTTGCTAAACTTGCACATTAATTGTAGTAGGTTTTTTATAGATTCCTGAAAATTTCCTGAATGTAGTATCGTGTCATCTGCAAATATAGAGAATCTTGTTTTACTTCTTACTCTCCATTCAGAATGCTTCTTTCCCCTCTTGTTCATGGTCCTGGCTCAGACCTCTAGTACAGTGTTGAATGGGAGTGGTAAGAGCAGATGTGCCTTGTTCCTGACCCAAAGAGGAAAGCTTTCACTCTTTCTCCCTTTAGCTTGATGTTAGCAATAGGTTTTTCTTAGATGCCTTTTATCAGGTTGAAGAAAATCCCTTCCATTCCTAGTCTGCTGAGAGTTTGTAATCATGAATAGGTGTTGACTTTTGTCAAATGCTTCTTCAACATCTACTGAGGTGATCATATAATTTTTCTCCTCTATGATGTTAAAAAGGGTAAATGATGCTGCTGGACTTTTTGAATGTTAAACCAGCCTTGCATCACTGGGATAAACTCCACTCAGTCTTCATGGAGTATCCTTTACAAAATATGTGTTGCTGGATTTGATATGCTAAATATTCTGTTAAGGACTTCTGTGTCTGTTTTCGTAATGGATATTGGTCTGTAGTTTTTGCCTTTTTTTATAATGCTTTTGTCTGGTTTTGATATTGGAGTACTACTGGCCACATGAACTATTCCCTTCTATTCTGTTCTGAAAGATGTTGTATAGATTGGTACTATTTCTTCCTTTTGTGTTTGATAGAATTCCCCAGTAAAGTCATTGTGGTCTGAAGTTTTGGGGTGGGAAGGCAAAAGGAAGTTTTAATTACAAAAGTAATTATTCCCAGTGTTTTCCCAGAATTAATAATGAAAGCTCTATGTATTTTGGCAGTATTGAGGCTCAGTGGTTCACTAGAAGGACCCATGGGACTCAGAAGAGCTGTTGTACTCATGCTTTCAGGGAAAGGATACAGATTAAAATCAGCAAAGGGAAAAGGCAAATGGGGGCAAAGTCCAGGAGAAACCAGGCACAAGTTTCCAGGTATCCTTTTCTAATGAGTAGCACAGATGCACTTAGTTCTCCCAGCAGTGCTGTGTCACCACACATGCCAAGCATGGCCAGGCAGGGAGGCTCATGTGAGCCTCGAGTCCAGCCAGGGCTTTTAATGAGGGTCAGTTACATACACATACAATACCACGTGACTTGCCTCAGCTCCTCAGACTCCAGTCCCCTAGAGCAAAACAGATATTTACCAAAGATAACAATATTAGCATAAACTATCTGGTCAAACTGGTAACACATGGCCCATGCTTCAGGCATAAAAAGCACTCTTAACCAGGCAGCATATTCCAAGAATTCAGCTCCTCTCTCAAGGGCCAGCCAAGGATGAATCCTAAAGACAGGCCTTAGGTGAGGAAGTGTGGCATTCAAACAAACCTAGCCTGCTGAATCAATCCTATCCTGCACACCACTTTTTCTTCTTATTATTATTGTGATGTAAACTTGCTTAAGCGCTGTTTTGTCTATAGTACAGTGCTGTGTCCTGTGGTTCCTACTAGAGGGTATTAACTGGTTGATATTGAAGTCCTTCAGCTGCCTTGCATGCATTAAGACTCTTCCTTTGAAATGTTTGTGTTCAGCTGTCCAGGTGCTGTCATGATCCTGTTTTATCTTCCTAATGGTAATGTCCTGTTACACACTGGTGACTTCCGAGCTGATCCCACGATGGAACGTTCTCGTCTTGCAGGCCAGAAAGTCCACACGCTTTACTTAGATACAACGTAAGAAAGGCTTTGTTTGTATGCCTTTTTTTTTTTTTTTAACCCCACTGACAATATTTGCCCTGCTTATTATGAACAATTTGCACAGTTGCTTAGGTAACCAAAATGATGGCTTCTTGTCAGTGATCATTTTAAGTTTTTATCAGAGAACTGCTGTTTGAAAAAATACATACTTGCTTAAGAACAAATTTGGATGACCTGTCTTAACCAAATACAACTCCATTTTTTCTTTTTTTGTGATTTCATTTGGTTTATGTGAGGATCCTGTTACTGAAACAAGGAAGAAAAATTGGGAGGCAAACTTTAAGAAAATACCCTTTTAAGTTACCTTTTCAAAGTATATGTATGACTATTAACTGTAATTGTAAAGAAGAAACAGAGGCCAAAATGTGATTGTATTTTTGAATATTCAAAGTACTTTGTTCCTTTCTCCAAAAGTAATTTATAAGTGACAGCTTTGAATTCCTAAATGTTATAAATATAATGGTACAAGCTATTTTTTATTATATATTAAAGTATCTCATCAGTTGGTTAGAAATGAATTATGTCAACTATTTCAACCTGTTTTAAGAAGTGAGTTTGGATGGCGTATTTTAGTAAAAGATGGTCTTTCACATCCAGTTTTCTAACACTATAGCTAATTATTTTATATGTACTTTAAACACTAAATACATTAAGAAAATAGTAAAAAAACAAACTTTTTTTTTTTTTTTTGCTTCGTTTTGCTCTACAAATAGAATTCTGAATTTCTTTATTGGTTTTTCATCAGAAAAAAGACAAGTGTTTTCTCTATTCTTATGGCTGACCAGCAAAAACAATTTTGAAAATGGGAAAAAATGTTTCTTCAATGTTTGTACTTTATGACTTTTTTTAAGTGAAAAAAAATGCTTAATTTTCATCCCAAGTAGCAATAGCTAGCTAGTAGTCTTACGGTTAACCTTTCTTCATTAGGTGTGATTGCATTGAGGTTAACCCAACTGGATCTATTATATTCTTGTAATACTATATACATTTCTGTATCTCCTCAGAGGAGCAGTTAATCATGTGAATATTAACTGTTTGATTTAAATTTGCTTTATTAAAAAATAATAATAAATAAATAAATTTGCTTTATTAAATTAATGATTGGTTTCATTATTTTAAGAATTTTTTAAACTAAATCAGACTTCTTTAGTTCAGAGATAATCCCTATCACTAGTATTTCCTTTGATAGTGATTGAAGTTAAAAAGATGCTGGGGTATATATTCATACCTAAAATAGCCAGCTAGAACTGTTCTTGAGGAAAAAGAGGCAACTTCTTTATGTGAGGACAATAAAAGAAATATAATGTAAAAGTCGTATTGGAGATATAAAATTCCAACATAAATTATCCATGGCTCATAACAAATATTTTACCCATAGGCAAGGGAATAACTGCAGTGCTGTTAATATATTACACAACCACTACATGTAAGTCAGCTAGAGCTTGGTTTCTAAAATAGCATCTACCTTAATGCTGTGGCTTTCTTGGTGCTCGTTTAGTAAGTACCATATTTCCATATTACAGATATTGCAGCCCAGAATATTCCTTTCCGTCTCAGCAAGAGGTTATCCAGTTTGCCATCAACACTGCCTTTGAGGCAGTAACTCGAAACCCACGTGTTCTGGTTGTCTGTGGCACTTATTCTATTGGAAAAGAGAAAGTCTTCCTAGGTGGGTAGTAGCTGTATCTAATTTACATTAATATATTATAAAGATCAGATCCTCTTTTGCATAAAGCCCTTTCAGTCTGGATGCTTGTACTTGATACTTATTTCCTGAAATGGTGCAATATTACCTTTGAAGAAAAACTTGATAGAGTGGATTCATTTAAACGTTAAAAGGTTTAACTTATTAGAAACACTTGATAAGTGTGTTTATGGCAGCCTTTACATCTGCAGAATGTTTACAGAGGAAATGTCCAGGCTACACTAGTATTTCAGGGAACTTTGAAAAATAACTACTGTATAGTCATATTCTTTGAGGATAACCATCAATTTAATTATTTTAGAGAACAGTTTTCATTTTTGTACATAAATGATTTAGAATATGTAATTGCAATTTGTCAAGATGGCATTATATATACTATTTCACAAAATACTTTGCATTTCTTCCTAATTATGGCCACATCATGTCAAACATTAAGATACGAAGTGATAAAGCTGGAGTTTTAACTCCTCCAAATTTGGTTCCTTCTTTTCTTCTATCCCTTTCTATCCGTCTTTTGCAGTTTTTAAATACTAGGTCCTTAAAAATAAATTCTCTGGATTTCTCACAATTTATTTCATACAGTTAACCAATAAAAGTATTCAGCCTTTTTGAAATATAGCAAAAGTGTGAATGTTTTGAATTTCTTTTGTTATTGTTGGTAAATTATTATTTAAAATTTTGATTAGGTTGTAACTTTATAATTTTTTTCATAAGCTGCAGTTATGCTATTTTTAACCTTTTCCTTTGCCTGTAGCCATTGCTGATGTTTTAGGTTCAAGAGTGGCCATGTCCCAAGAAAAATATAAAACCTTACAGTGCCTCAACATACCAGATCTTAATTCCTTCATCACTACAGACATGTGCAATTCACTGGTTCACCTTCTCCCAATGATGCAAATTAACTTTAAGGTAAGCATTCATAGAATATGTATTTTTAGGATGGACTAGAAAAGATAATACAACGATTATAAACTGAAATCCCACTTTACCTGTATTTAAGGCAGAGGAATTTAGTTATAGTGGAGTCATAGTAAACCTTGCCCCAGAAAACCTTTTAAGTGTAATTTAAAATTTTTTAATTTGTTATGTGTGTGTAGCTGCATGGAGTAATTCAGATGTCCACAGGGACTAGAGAATTGTCCTAAAAGAAACAAAAATAGAAAAGTGTGTAACTGTCTGGTCATTTAAATCTTCCGTGTTTAAGATTGTCTTCTAGTTCTTTCCATTGAGTAGGGAAATGAACAGAGAATTCTAAGGAGTTCTTTTTTTCAGGTCTTTTCTGTATTAACATTAATCCCAATAACATTGATAATATGTTGGAAACTTATTTGTTGTGAGGATTAAGTGAAATAGTAGAAGTGTATCCTAAGAGAGCAACTTCTAGTGTCAGTTCTAAGGTGTAGGTTAAGATAGAGAGAGGTTGGGGCACCTGCCTGGCTCAGTTGGTAGAGCATGTGGCCCTTGATCTCAGAGTTGAGTTCAACCCCTCATTGGGCATGGAGCCTACTCAAAAACAAATAAACAACAAAAAAAGATACATATGTGACCAGATATTTCCAAAATGACATTTCAAAAAATAACACTTTTAAAAATTTCTTGTCTTCAAAAACCCAGATAAAGCAGAAAGCCAATGGCTTCCATGAGGTTATATCTTAATTCTTAAAGCCAATTTTTTTATTTTGCCACCAAAAATAGTTTTGTTGCATCAGAGCTAATGACATTTTGTGAAAATGTAAACAGATATGATTTTCAGGGTTTGTAAGGCAGGCTTGAAAGTCCTAGAAACCCTATAAAACCATTCATGCTATCTAGTTCAACATCCTGCATCCATATGTGTGATATGGATTGACTACCACCTCTGATTTAAAGCTGGTTGACTGGGATCCCTGGGTGGCGCAGCGGTTTGGCGCCTGCCTTTGGCCCAGGGCGCGATCCTGGAGACCCGGGATCGAATCCCACATCGGGCTCCCGGTGCATGGAGCCTGCTTCTCCCTCTGCCTGTGTCTCTGCCTCTCTCTCTCTCTCTCTCTATGTGACTATCATAAATAAATAAAATTAAAAAAAAAAATTAAAAAAAATAAAGCTGGTTGACTGAATGTGGTAAGACATTACGACAATAAACAATAATGTTAAAAAAAAAAAAAAAAAACAATAATGTTATAGAGGATTAACCTACTAAAAAACCATTCTAGTGGCATATACCATATACCAAAATCAGTTTTTATCACAAACTGGTTACCAATAAACAGAGACAGGTCATGGATCAGAGACTTTATGTTGATTAGATCATTCTTTTTAAGAAAAAAAACAAAAACAAAAAAAGAAACAAAGATCTATTAGAGAAGGAGAGAGAGCAAGCATGAGTGGCTTGCGGGGGCAGAGGGAGAAGGAGAAGCAGATTGCTTGCTGAGCAAGAAGCCAGATGCAAGGCTCCATCCCAGGTCCTTGCTGAAGGCAGATACTTAACCTACTGAGCCACTCAGGCACCCCTTGACTAGATCATTCTTAATAAAGTTAATAAAATGGCAGTAGTTCCCGGATTGTAGTTAATGAATGACTAGCAGCTGCTGGCAGCCTCTTCCCGTATGTTTGGCTTGGATAATAATATCATCAATTTTTGTGGCACAGGTTAATGATGTTTTTGTGGTAACTCTAATTTGTTTCGTGAAAAGCAGAAATTCTCACTTAATTCTACTGAGTGAACTTGTGAAACAAATAGGAATGGATATGTTTTATGACCTGTATTGGAAATTGGACTCTCACTTTATGATATTAAATGTGTAATTGCACTAAACCTCAGTTTTGTATTGTTTCCTTTCTTTTGTGAGGACCAGGGGAAGAGGGTTGGTAAGTAAGCAGATAGTATCACGTTATCTAGATCCTAGACTATGCTAGACAAAAATCCAAAAATTTGCAGGGATTATAATGAAAACTTAGCTATCTATCCATAGCTTAACCTTTTTTTTGTGGGGAGGCAGTAGTTGGTAAGAAATACGACTCTTTAAATGGTAGGTATTTGAATTAATAAGAGATCATTGTTTGATACAAAGGAGAAATCAAAAGATTGTTATTAATTTACCAGTGAAGTATAAATATCTGATAAACACAATCATATAGAATAGCACCTGGGTGGCTCAGCAGTTAAGCGCCTGCCTTTGGCTCAGGTCATGATCCCAGGGTTCTGGGATCAAGTCCTGTATCAGGCTCCCCACAGGGAGCCGGCTTCTCCCTCTGCCTATGTCTCTGCCTCTCTCTGTGTCTCTTATGAATAAATTAATAAAATCTTTAAAAAAAAAAAAAAAAGTATAAAAACACAATCATATGTTTAGCCTCTGACTAGTAATCAAACATAAAAATAACAAAACAAGAATGTTTGTCTCCTACCAAATTGGTATGCTTTTTTAAAAGGTAATATTCCCATGCCATGATTTAGAGAGATGAGCATGCTCATCCATCATGGATAGAAGTGGAAGTTAGGGGTAAATCCTTTAACTCAACAATCCCATTTCTAGGAATTTCTACAAAAAATGAGCCCTTTGTGAAATGGTCAGTCTGTAAGGCTTCTAGTTGCTGATGGTATAATAGATGATAAGAATTAGAAAAAGTTAAGAAAGGGCATATGGTTTCCATTTTTAAAAAAGACCCAGAAAGTGGGTTTTATTGACCATCTCCCCACTAGCCTCTCAGCTTCCAGAAGGTAAAGGGCTGTGTCTCTTATTCACCATTCTGACACCACAATGTGGCCTAATACTGGAACAGACATGTATTGAATGAGGGACAAAGTAGATGGATGCATGGATTTGTCTGTTTTCTTCAGAACTTTCTACCAGCATCTTTTACAACAGTTCAGAGTATGAATAATTAAGGAAGAAAAAGGAGACCTCTGGAAATCCAAGATGGCACCATGTGCAGTTTAGATTTTTTTATTATTTTAAAGTAAATTAGAACTTAATTATAAATTTATACTAAGCCCTTGACACTGTGGGTTTTGCCTGAAGACCAAAAGTATTAGACTTTTGGTGTCTCTTGTACCATTACTGTCTTTCTTTGGATTTTTCTTACCTTTCAAAGATTGAACTTTAGTTGTTGATTTTCAGATTTCATCAAATGTCATCACTTATGATGACTTTAGTTTGGAAAGTTCTACTCACGATTTATTAGGGAACCATAGAACTTCCAACTCTAGTAGCATGAAAAAGTTTTGAAAGTATTCTAGTTCATGTTTAAAGGGTAGAAAGGAGTGAGACCCTGAGAAGAGTGCTAGTGTGTGTCTTTGAAATATATGTACATGTTGAATATAATGCCGTTCACAGAATTATTCCCATTTATCTGTCAGTCCTCCGTTGTACATATATACATGTGGATAATTTTGGGCTGCTGTTTACCAGTGTTGATACTGGTATCTCTAACAGAAATACTCTTAGATACTAGTATCTGTAACATCCTAACAGTATATTCAGTATCCTAATAGTAGTAGGATTTGGAGAGTTCTTTCTTTCTTTCTTTGGTAGCTATCTGAATTGTAATCTTTGAATCTGTAATTCTTATGTTAAAGGCTACCTCATCTTACTTTTTTTCAGACTGCACTTTTTTTTTAAGTTTAGATAAAAGGAAAAATTACTTTTTCAGTGATTTTATTTTTTTCTGGAAGTACAACTCTAGGTTATTGCAAATTAATGTTTACCAAGTGCACACTCCCTAACACTATGCCAATGTGATCATTTTGTTTTATGCCACATAACCCACCTTCACTGACTATTAAATACATATCCTATTTTTATTTAACAGGCTTTACAGAGTCATTTGAAGAAATGCGGTGGAGAATTTAATCAGATTTTGGCTTTTCGGCCTACAGGATGGACGCATTCTAACCAGTTAACTAATATAAGAGACATTGTTCCTCAGATCAAAGGAAACATTTCAATATATGGTATAATTATGAAATTTTTTCACTTTTAATGTTTGTTACGACATTTTTAAAAAGAGCTATAAATTATTGAAAACTACATCTGAAACTAATGATGTACTGTATATTGGATAATTGAATTTAAATTTTAAAAATAAAAATAATAAACAGTAAAAAGAGCTGTAAAAAAAAAGATCCAAGAAGAACAGGCACCAAAGAATCTTTTAAATCTAGTTTCTGCTCTTTGTACTCTAAAACTGCATCTTTTAGTACATACAGTGATAGAAAGGAATGTGACAAGAGTAAAAAGACACTGGCTAATACAGATTATTTCATTTTTGAGATCAGTGCTATCTCGAGGAACCCTAAAAGTGCTTGAGAGGAGGGGTGGGCAATGCAGTTGAGTCTGGAAGCTCAGGTGCCACTGGCAAACTGTCAGCAGGAAGATTGGGTTCAATGCCATGACGGCAAGAGGAACAGATTTGACTCATTTTTCTCATTTTGTGGAGGAGGTTTGCCTTTGTCCTCAGAAATTGTTTATTGTAATTGTGGCTGACGGAAATGTTTTTGCTATGTCCCTAGACTAATGACTTAATTTCAGCCCCTAAAGATCCCAGTTAAAACAAGTCTCCTTCTCCCCTTCTCTGTGGCACTTGATCTTCAGTAAAGATAAAGGGATTTTTAAGATTTTATGTTTATTTTTATTATTTTTTGCTTACTTTTTCTGTGTGCAAAGCTCAGGGACTATAATCCGTTTACTTGCTCTGGAAACCAAGAGTCAATTGCTTGATACTCTTCAAATTTTACTCTTGTTTTTTCCAGGATTTTCCTGAAGTCCATAGCTGAGTTAAGTGCTTAAAGAGAAAAGCCTAATTTAAAAAGAAAGCCTAGGGGATCCCTGGATGATGGCTCAGCGGTTTAGCGCCTGCCTTGGGCCCAGGGCCCAATCCTGGGGTCCCGGGATCGAGTCCCGCATTGGGCTCTCGGCATGGAGCCTGCTTCTCCCTCTGCCTGTGTCTCTGCCTCTATCTCTCTCTCTATATGTCTATCATAAATAAGTAAATAAATCTTTAAAAAAAAAAGAATTAAAAAAATAAAAAGAAAGCCTAATTAAAAATAAGAATCTATAAACATGCATATGAAGTGTCTATAGGAAAAGCAGTAGAATTATTTAATGCTCAAAGTTTCTGTATCATTTTAATATTTTAATTGTTATTCTCCATATAAGTTATTAACACATTTTTTAAAATCAGAAATAAAGCACCAGGAAGTTTTTGACAGAAATACTCTGGATTGCTTTCCTTTTTTATTTTGGCCTTGTGTATTTTTAAAAAATAATTCGATTTTTTTTTTTTTTTGTCTGCAATATCTTCTCTTTTGTGTTTCAGGAATCCCTTATAGTGAACACAGCAGCTACCTAGAACTGAAACGTTTTGTTCAGTGGCTGAAGCCCCAGAAAATCATACCTACTGTGAATGTTGGTACCTTGAAATCTAGGAGGACAATGGAGAAATATTTTAAAGAGTGGAAATTGGAAGCTGGATATTGACTTTACCCGAAAGGACTCAGAACTGTTAAGTAACTTAGGTATAGCTCATTACTTAGTTAAATCTTTATTGATATGAAATATGCTTTGTATGGAAAGCCCTGTGAAGGCTGCTTAGAGAGCTTGTTTTCTCATTTGTGTTTAAATAGCATGTTTATGGTGCCAGGTATCTCGCAGCATCATCAGTAATGATGGACACTAGTCTCCCAAGTACCCTTGATTCTTGCTCCTCCCTCAGGAGCAGTTATACTCTGCATCTAGCCTTAGGAGAGGCAACAAAGGCAGCCTTAGGGACCAAAGGATTCATGGTAATAGATAAGTGACATTGAAAGCATTGTCTATAAGTATGTATCTTTAAAATTATTTAATATGGAGCATATTTTTATGAGATAACTTTTATATGATACTTAAATAAAAAGTAATCTTAAATTTGCCACAGTGTCTTTTTAGGAATTTAGGAATTTTTAGGAATTATAATTTAGGTTTTTAGGAATTATAACTGTGATGTTCATACAATTATCAAATTTCAGTGAAAATAACATTTGATGCTAAGGAAGGTGATTTCAAGACCCTAGGTAAAAATAAATAAATGGAAAAAAAAAAACCCCTAGGTAATAACCCAATAAAGGATGGTGAAAAGTTTACCTGAATAGATGTTTATTTGAACTGTTTATTCAAGACATCAGATAATTAGAAATTCTGATTGCAACATTGGGATTTGCAATAATAAATGAGATTATATAATTTATTTATGAATCTTGATGTCTCCAACACAGACTAAGTAGCTGATCCAAAAATGAACATTTGGGGCAAGCCAATGCATATTAAAAATGTTTTTCTGGGATTTAAGAAAACAAGTATAATGAATATGTATACATATATGTATAAATGCATATTCTTATGTTACCTCTAGAAATGAAATTTTTTCTTTTTTAAATATTTCATTTATATATTTGAGAAGGAGAGAGAACATGAACAGGGGTAGGGGCAGAGGGAAAAGCAGACTCCCTGCTGAGCACCACCCCCGCGCCCCCCCCCCCCCAACACACACACACACACACACACTGATGCTAGGTTTGATCCCGGGCCTCCAGGATCATGACCTGAGCTGAAGGCAAATGCTTAACTGACCAAGCCTCCTCTAAGACATTTCTTAAAAAATGTTTTCATGGAAAATTATTTCCAGTAACGATTTCAGTAAGGATAGTATTCTTCATGAACTTTATTTTCACAAGCTTGGATTTTGCATTGCTATGTAGGTAAGGGTGATAGGGATCACATTTAAGGGAAGAAAAACTTTTAGGAGCTTGTTGTAATTTATTACAACATTAATAAACTCAATTTAACTCTCAGTTGACTTCAATTACACATTTAAAATATATTAACTTGTTTGGGGTTGATGTTTTAAACTTTAGTTAGTAAGAGTTAAATTAGAAAGACTTTGTGTAGCTCACAAATATAGGCATTTTTAATACAGGGGAGATGGTCAAGTCATTTACGGTCATTTTAACTTATTATTTGAGTAATAGGGTATTTTTTAGGAATTGTCCTTTTTCATTGGTAAAAAAAGATTTTTTTCATGATTTTAGAGGTTTTACTTGGAAAATCCAGGCATATTATTTAAGGGTAGCCTCAGCCTTTTTATTATTCAGTACAAAAAACCTCTTTCTACACAAACAGCACTATTTACAGCAGCTCAGAATGACTTTGTGTGCTGCCATTGCCACAGAACATGCAGAACCTCATTTAGGGATCACCCCAAAGAGTTTTAAATATAAGTCACAATCACAGCCAAACTTCTCGAGGCTCCATGGAGAGCTATATATGAAATTCTTAGTTCCAACACCTCACACTTCGGTAGATAAAAAATTTCAGTTTTAAAGTGAAATGAAAGAAGAAATCTACCATAATAAATCAACCCAAAATAAATGGATGACAGCTCTTGAGCATCTTATACACATGTAAGGAAGAAATAGAATTAAGCCATCCCAGAGGAAGATGTTCTACTATATCTGTATTTGGAACTTTTCAGAGAGCTGCTCTGCAATCTTACCTGACACTGAACATTGATTTCCCAGAGGCAGTAACACTTGACAAACTGATTCCCAGTTGTCATGGCTTCAGTGTAACAGGAAAATCTTTCCTACTCGATGTCAATGCCCTTTCAAATCTAAATCACTTATCCCTGCTGCTGTATTTATTAATGTACCTAAATATGAAACTAGTTTTCAGAACAACAATTTAAGTTCATGATGTATTTGGTTACTGAGTTCCAGTCCTATAAACCAAATGCCTTCAAAATTTCCCTATTTGGTCCTGAATTACCCATCAATAACTAGACTCAGGAACTAAGAAGGGAAGTCATCTTCAAGTACTAATCCTTGAAATAATCTGTCTTGAAAGAATATTAATATTGGCTTGTGACCTTTCTGGTAGTTTTATTACTGTTCATGCAATAATATTGAGTGAAATATTACTGTTCACTCAATATTGACCTTAGAAAAATTCCAATAAAGAAGTTATTTGATTGGTGCCTGGGTGGCACAGTCAGTTGAGCATCCAGCTCTTAGTTTTGGCTCAGGTAGTGATCTCAGGGTTGTGAGATCAAGCCCTGTTATCAGTCTCCACACTGGGTGGAGAGTCTGCTTGAGATTCTCTCTCCTCCCTCTCCCCACCCCTCTTCGCCCCTGCACACTTTCCCTTTCTCACTCTCAAAAAAAATGAGTAAATCTTAAAAAAAAAATGTTATTCAAAGCCAGCAAAACCATAAGTTAATGGTTATAGATAATAGCAGAACAGTTTAGGTATAAGAATTCTAATCTGAATAGTTGGAAGCTTTTAGCATGATAGTCATTATAATGTGCTAATTATATTATTGCCTCTTTCCCTTAATATCTGCCCCTTCCTCCAAAAAGTAGACCTGCTCTGGGCAGCCCCGGGTGACTCAGCGGTTTAGTTCCACCTTCAGCCCAGGGCGTGATCCTGGAGACCCAGGATCGAGTTCCATGTCAGGCTCCCTGCATGGAGCCTGCTTCTCCCTCTGCCTGTGTCTCTGCCTGTCTCTCTCTCTCTGTGTGTCTCATGAATAAATAAAATCTTAAAAAAAAAAAAAAAAAAAAAGTAGACCTGCTCTTTGCATAGGTCTCATTCCAGTGCCCCATGAGTTCACAGCTCCATTTTTGGTAAGCCAGAAATAATTTATAAAACATTTGTTATGAAGTGTACCAAGTGCACAAAACTGAGTATAACACAAAATGATTATTTTCTTAAATATTCATAGCCGAGCCAGAACTAGAGTGAGGCAGGAGAGGTTAGGGTACATGATTCAAAGCAGGGCACTGGTTCTCAAGGCTGACCCTGCACTTGCATGGCCTGGGGAGGGAAAGCCTCCCTGCATTTTATACTAGAAAACTCTTGCCTTACCATCTTCCCAGGCCCTGCTTTATAGCATCTATTTATGTGTTTTGCTGAATCTAAAGTGGTTTTCTAAATAAAATAGTGTTATATCTTTTTTTTTTTTTTAAGATTTTATTTATTCATGAGAGACACAGAGAGAGAGAGAGGCAGGCTCCATGCAAGGAGCCTGACGTGGGACTTGATCCCGGGTCTCCAGGCTCAGGCCCTGGGCTGAAGGCGGCGCTAAACCCGCTGAGCCACCCTGGCTGCCCATATATATTTGTTTTTAATATACATTGAAACATACATATTATAATCTGAATTTAAAAGTGTACATTTTAAAGAACTTCCAGATTCATCAACATAGAGTTAATTAGTCCTGTTTTCTGAGCCACCACAACCCAGATTCTGCTGAGACTTGTCCCAACCCAGATTCTGCTGAGACTTGTCCCCTTCAAGTCAGGGCTTATCATATTCATTTTATCATCCAGCACCTTTCTCGGTGTCTGGTCCAGAGACATTACTAATTAATGGTAAGTACTTGAATGAATCTTGAATAAACAGTGAAAAATCCATGTACATTCTAAGAATTTGACTTCCAAAATTCCTTTTTTTTTTTGTATATTTTTTTATTGGAGTTCAATTTGCCAACATATAGCCTAGCACCCAGTGCTCATCACCCAGTCACCCCAACCCCCACCCACTACCCCTTGTTCGTTTCCCAGAGTTAGGAGTCTCTCATGTTCCGTCACTCTCACTGATATTTCCCACTCATTTTCTCTCCCCTATAATCCGTTTCACTATTATATTCCCCAAATGAATGAGACCATATAATGTTTGTCCTTCTCCGATTGACTTCATTCAGCATAATACCCTCAAGTTCCATCCACGTTGAAGCAAATGGTGGGTATTTGTCATTTCTAATGGCTGAGTAATATTCCATTGTATACATCCCACATCTTCTTTATCCATTCATCTTTCGATGGACACCGAGGCCCCTTCCACAGTTTGGCTATTGTGGACATTGCTGCTAGAAACATTGGGGTGCAGGTGTCCTGCCGTTTCACTGCATCCAAAATTCTTTCACTCCAGAAGAACCACTGAAAATAAAAATATATTCAAACTACTCAGCTCATTGTTTTCCATACACCAAAAGCTCTGTTACTTAGGTCCAATTCAGTGTGGAAACAACTTAGAGAATAAATTTTTCTTTGTCAAGATGTATCACTTTTTTTGTACACCTTTTTTTAAAAAATTTTATTTATTTATTCATGAGAGAAAGAGAGAGAGAGGCAGAGACATAGAGGGAGAAGCAGGCTCCCTATGGAAAGCCTGACACGGAACCCGATCCCAGGACCTGGGGATCATGACCTGAGCCAAAGGCAGATGCTCAACCACTGAGCCACCCAGGTGCCCCTTGACACTTTTTTTTTTACACTAAAATCAGTCATTAAGGATTTAAATCCTCCCTGCAAGAACTTTTATCAATCAGCATTATTTGTGATTAACTGCTATGTGCTCCACACTATTCTTGGGTGTTGTGGGGAAATTAAGATAAGAACAGTTCAGTCTAGGGGCACCTGGGTGGTTCAGTCAGTTGTTTGCCTTTGGCTCAGATCATGATCCTGGGGTCCTAGGACCAAGCCCTGTAACAGGCTCCCTGGGCAGGGAGTCTGCTTGTTTCTCTCCATTTACCCCTTCCCCCTGCTCATGCTCTATCTTGCTCTCTCAAATAAATAAGATCTCAAAAAAAAAAAAAAAAAAAAAGCAACTTAGCAAGCATGTATTGAGTGATTATTCTGTATAGGGTGGGGTTACAAACCTTTAGGGGACTAATGCATGAATAAAATGGTTTCGAACATCAGAGAATATTAGGGAAGAAAGACATGCCTCTAAGCACTGTAAAAGTCAAGCTGTGAAAAGTGGTATAACACCAGAGTGCCTGGGAGCACTTCAAAGGGAAAAATTAATTCTCATAAGGAATAGTCTGTAGAGAAGATGATTTTTTACATGATTCTTAAAAACACTGACAGACTTCTGAGAGACTGGAGAGCAATCCAAGAGACCGCAAAGTCCTGGTGATGTGACAGTAGAGTGTGGGAGAGGAACTTTGAGCATTGATGTGTTAGCATGTGAAGCTCAGCCTAGAAAGGGTAGGTGGGAGAAGATGGCAAAGAGCTTTGATAGCCATACTAAGGCTGTTGGGAGGTTAGTCTGAAGAAAATCGAGAATTTTTGAAGATTTCAGGGCAGTCAACACAAATTTGTGTTGGAAATGAAGAAAAACTGAGTTAGGTATCAATACACATGCCCATATTGAATAGTATATAAGTATATGAATTAGAGTTTAACAGGAGAACGGGGCCAAGTCTTGAACCTCGACACATTGCAATTATGGGGTATCTGTGAGGTGTTGATATTTAAGACAAGGTCATTGCCTTGGAGAAGTTTAGCATTCCCTTAGAGGGTTGGCTAACATATGTAAAATACTTCAGAGATAAATTTGTGCAGTTTTATATCTTGAGAAAGGAGAGATTGGGGTACCTTGGAATTGTATGAGCTACTTGGTGAAATAGGATACATGAGAAATTAGTGACACAAAACACAGGTAAATAATTCATGAGTGATCAATTGAACTCTTAAAAAAGCTCATTTAATTTAAATGAAACTTGCTTATGTAAGTGCTGCTCTTATGTTTGGGACTGCATTTTATGGCTTAACTCCCTATAGAGCTATTGTAGATTACATAGGGATTTAAAAACACCTAAGAACACAGTTTGCTTTGTCTTAAATATGATAGACTTTTTTTCAATGAGAAAAAGTTTTGTAAAGTCAGATTATCTGTATAAGCCCTTCTGTTATTTCAAAATGGAAAGCAGAACTTAAGATCATAAAATGGCATCAAAGCAGTGCTTTAATACACTATTAGATAATGTTATTAAACTGTTTTTTTAAGTTTGTTTGAAAGAACAGTTATGGACTTCCTGTTGAGGCTCTGAGCTCTGATTACGTATCACAAGGGATAAGTAGATAAAATTGTAAATGAACTAAAAGCAACAGTGTCTGGAGGGGGAGTAAAAGCCAAATACTCTTGTTTTGCTAAATCAGCCAATTTATTTTTATGAGGGTCTTTTATCCATGGAAAGAGTGCTGAATTCTGTTACTTTTTTTTAAATAGGTTTATTGAGATATAGTCACATACCATATAATCCACTCATTAAAGTGTGCAATTCAATGGTTTTTAGTATATTTACAGAATTGTGCAACCATCACCACAACCAATTTTAGATTATTTTTATCACCCAAAAAGAAACCCCATAGCTGTTAGCAGTCACTCCTCAGTCCTCCCCCGCCACCCACTCTCATCCTAGACAGCATCTAATCTTTCTGGCTTTATAGATTTACCTATTCTGGACATTTCACAGAAAAGGAATATAATATGTGGTATTTTGTGATTGGCTTTTTTGACTTAATGTTTTCAGGTTTTATCCATGTTGTTGCATGTATCAATACTTTATTCCCTTTTTATGGCCAAAAATAGTCCATTGTTTGAAAACACATTTTGTTCATCCATTCATCTGTTGGTGGACATGTGGGTTGTCTCCACTTTTTGGCTGGCCTGAATAATGCTGCTCTTAACATTCTGTACAAGTTTTTGTGTGGACGTATATTTCCATTTCTCTTAGTTATATAGCTAGAGATGGAATTGCTGGGTCATATGGTCATTGTGTTTAGACTTCTTGAGGAACTGGCAAATTGCTTTCCAGAGTGCTGCATCATTATTTCATGCCCATTAGCAATTTAGGAGGGTTCCAACCTCTCTGCATCCTCTCCAACACTTGTTATTGTCTGTCTTTTTTACTACAGCCATCTTGGTGTGTGCAAGGTAGTCTCATTGTGGTGTTTATTTGTGTTTCCCTAATGACTACTCATATTGAGCATCTTTTCACTGTTTCGAAAGAAAACTGTACAGAAAGCTCAATTCAATGAAAGCTCTAAAATGTGTTATGAAGCCTAAGCAAAATAGTTTTATAGACTTTGATTTGATTTCCTAGAAAATGATGATGCTTAATAATTACATGCCTACAATTTTGGTTTGATAAGAATTTTTTTGAATAGTAACAGGACAAATTTGAAATGCATAGCAGCATTCCAGGTATCATCAAGTGGTTATATGTGGTGCAGGTAAGACAGACTTACTGCCCCAGCTTACAGAAAGGAAGCAAAATTATCATAATTATAAGTTAGGAGGATTTAAGATAGGAGGGTTTTAAATATCAGGATGGATCACACTAGCTGACTTTGAATAAGCAATGCTATTTATAAAAATTGTCCACTATGTTGATATGATATATAACCGTAAATCTTTACCCAGTTTTTAAATTTTAAAATTGCCCCATGCTATTTAAGATCTCTGAAAGCTGGATAATTAAATAAATAACTTATTGGGGTCTCATTTAGCCCTGAATCCTATAATTATATAATTCCTGGCTAACATCAAGTTCTCCTTTAAGTACATAATAAAAGCATACTGTTTTAAACAATTCAGCTATTCTTATGTCATGAGAATAATCAGCCAAGAAACTTATCTTTTTGTTTCAAAGTTGTTGACTTTTATGTAAGAACTCTATACTTCTTCCAGTATAGTAATTTATTCATCTGTATTAAAATTTTTAACAAGTTTCTGACAAAGAACAGGTGACATAAGTTGGGAGTCATTAGAAGTTCAGCATAAAGTTCTTTTTGTCACCATTTGAAATCCCTGGACAAGAGAAAACAGAGAGGTTTGGTTACATTATCCTTGCCGTGCCAAATAAACAGTTGAAGAAAACGTTAACTATCCTTTTGCTGCATGTCTGCATGTAGGCTAGGAAGGGTGCTTGATGTTAACCATGCTAGCTTGTCAACTGCTAACCATTTAATGATAGAAGCTTGAAATTTAAAAAATACACAGTATTAAAAAGTTTATTTGGCTCCTCATTGGATGACTTAATTTATTTATTCAGGCAACATTTACTGGATGCTAATTAAGGGTGAGATGCTGACCACGCTAAGTAGAGAAAGGGATGTAGTTTCCTCAGGGAAGTCCTCAGGGACCAGGTAGCATTTGAAGTGGGCTTTTAAACTTGAGTAAAACTGGGATTCTCAGAGGAAAGATAAAGCTAAAAGTGGCATTTACATCTAAAAAAAAAAAAAACAAACATAATTACAAGTAAAAAAGTTTCTTCTCAGGGAAGAGGTGGATAGCATCCACTATCCAAGAAATAGGTAAGTATCCATAAAAAGTCATTCAAGCAATAAGCTGAGTGGTTCAAAAACAACCAACAAGACAGATTCCTGCCTTTACAGGGCTAGAGGAATACACAAAGCAAATGAGAAATTATAATACATTATAGAGGAAATGGGATATTGGGGGCAGAGGCAGTGTCCAAGCTGGCTGTCCAGAGACAGAGGAGAACAGCCGGATTAAAGCCAAATCAGTTCATCGTCCCCTCCTGGCATTCAGTCACGTTCAAAGGAACAACGTGACAAAAACAAATCAGAAGCCCTTTGAATCTTTTCTGTGAGTTCACAAAAATGTCAGAAGGGGCAGAAGGGGGTCTCATTTTCAATGTATTTTACCAAGTTAAAAGTTATTGCAAAAGGAGAAGATTCTTAAGCTAAAGCATTAATGGAATTTCAGTTAAATTGGTGGCTAGATCATGCTTATTTTTTGTCCTCTCTATCTCAAGATGCCTTAACAGGGTAGTAAAGTTATTAAAAAGGAACTGATTCACAAGAATAATCTCCTGGGTGGATGAGAGATTGCAACAAAAGATGTCTGGAAGACAGAAAAAAATAAACTGGACAGAATAGAGGGTAGATAGTCTGATAGAGGATCTAGAATGAATTAAAGCCATGTATTTGTGTGCATTGTGTGTATATAATGATATAAGTGAAAAACTAATGATGTTGATGCACACTAAAAGCTGTGCAAGAAAGGAAATGGAACCTTAGTATACTGTGGTTCTGCAATGAACAATATTTACATTCTCATGATGAAGTAAATAGTGCTGAATGATTTAATCAAAGTCAGTGATAGGATGCTGTTAAGGAATGGGGAAAGGAGAAGGTGTGAAGAAAGAATGGTTACATCTGTTCCCCGCTGAAAATGCTCCTATTGCTCCTGATTGAATAAAAGTAAAATTCCTTGCTGTGGTTTTAAAAATCCCCACATCATCTGGTCCTCATCTGCCTCCCTGATCTCATAACCTCCAACTCTCCCTTTTGCAACCACCATGGTGTGACACTAGCCTTCTTTCTCTTCTTTAAACAAGTCAGTGTCTTTCTCTCCTCAAGTCCTTTGCCCTTGATCTTTTCTCTGTGTGATGTGTTCTATTGGCAGAGAATCAGTCGGGCCCCAATATTCATTCTCTTCTTCTTCCACAGTGATAGAATTTTAGCTCAGCTCATGGCTGCCCAGAATAGAAACCACATTTCAAGTGTCTCGTGCAGCTAGGTATGTCTGTGTGACTACGTCCTAGCCAAAAGTATGTAGGCAGAAGAGGTGGAAAATGGCTGAGTTGTGCCCTTACAGAGAGGAGATGTGCCCTTGTCCTTCCCCCATCTTGCTGTTGGGAACATAGATGTGGACCATACAGATGAAGAGCAGAGCCTGGATCCCTGGAAGGCCCTCAGGCTGTCATGTAAAGTGAAAAATAGACTTGGCTCACTTAAAAAATTGTTAAGGGTCTGTTTACATGCATCCAACCCATATCCCAATTAATGCAGCTCTTGCCACAGATTTTCACAATGCAACTTGATGCAGATGCTATCACCAAGGAATGTTTCTTGACCACCCTACCTGAAGTCAGCCTTTCTAATTTCTATACCAGGTCTTATTTTCTTTATAACACATAGCACTATATATTAAATTGTTTTATTTAGTTATTTGCTTTGTAATTGCCTTTCTCCTAGAATATAAGTTTCATGAATGCAATGATCTTATCTGTTTCATTCATTCCTTGGAAGAGGCCTGGCACTATGGATAATATATATTTGTTGAATGATTGACTACATCACACCACAAGTCAATAGATAAAATAGACGAATCAAGAAAAAAAAAAAGTGTTGGCATACCTGGGGTGGCTCAGTTGGTTAAATGTCCAACTCTTGGTTTCAGCTCAGGTCATGATCTTAGGATCGCAAGATTGAGCTCCGAGTCAGGCTCCTCGCTCACCCAGAGTCTGCTCCAGATTCTCTCTCTCCCTCTCCCTCTATACCTTCCCCCCGCTCCTGTGACCCCACTCATGCTCTCTCTCTCCAATAAATAAATCTTTTTTAAAAAATGTGTCATGCCCATATTACTTGGAAATATAGAGGTAAATTTGGAGAAACTACAGTTAAAATATTCTTAAATGGCTGCTTCTAGAAACCAGGGCTGAAATGGGGACAGGTAGCACAAGGTGCTGTTACTTTTTTATTACAAATGCTTTAATACTATTTGAATTTTTTAAACTTATTCATATATCACTTTGGAAAGGTCAAACTTAAATCAACAAAACACTGTGTAGTCATCAAGTGAAGTGATGGAAGAATGTTTAATGGCATGGAAAGACATCCACAACATGAAAATAAAAAAAGTAGGTTACATAACATGTCAATATGTAGAGCAGGATCCATTTTTGTATATGTATAAAGCACATATGCATAAAAAATGCTACATTATATTCAATGCATATGGCAAATTCCTAACTTTAGATGTAAGTGGATATTCAATTTTTATTAATAGAATCAGTTTTTCCTGATTAACACCGTTGAATGAATATTTAAAGACTTCAGGTTTGAAAGGATACTGTGTTGTCTTCATTCCTAGGGTTCCCATAGGCCTTGGCCAAGCCTTTGCTTTCAGTCATTTAATGAGGAGTTTTACCTTTATTCTTAGAGCAGTGAGGAGCCACCCAAGTGTGTTAAGCAGAGACGGTGTGATAAAATTGGTTTTAGGCAGATTTCTCTCCCTGTATTGTGGAAATGGTTTGGAATTGGTTTGGAAATAGTTTGAATTACAGAAATGAGTTAGGAAGCAGTTGAGGCAATCAAGGCAAGAAACCAGGGATACCTTAACCCTACCATAGGAGAGTAGCAGTCTGGTAGAGAGAAGGGGACCATCTGAAGAACAATAGGTTGATGTTAGCAGGATGGGTGGCGAGAGTGAAAAGTGCCTGAGGCTATAAGTTCCCCAAGAGTAAGGACCATTTTGACCTATACTACTTCATCTTGGGGCCCACCTAGCATAGTCTCTGGTACATAGTGACATCAGTAAATATTTGTGATCTAAAGAAGAGAAAAGAATCAAAGATGAGGCTCAGAAGTCTAATGAAATTACCTGGGTGAGGGTTGGGTTGTTTGCTGAGCAGTAATACAAGGGCCAGTGTGGGTAGAGAGAGACTAGGAAGGAACTTGGACTCATAGTATTATCAATTCCCGGTGCTCATTCAGATGAGGGCAGCCAGTGAACAGCTGCGTCTCCAGGGCTGTAAGATCTTGGCTTGAGATAGTTTTGAGAGTCATCAGAGTAAAGGTGGTACCTTGAGACCCAGAAGGGAATAATACTTCAGTAGAAGAGTATATTGGGTGAGAGGAGAAGATACAGGACAGACCCTTGGAGCAGCTCCCGAATTAAAGGACAGCTGGCCAGCGGGGAGAATCAAAAGGAGTGACCTGAGAGATAGAAGGGGAAATCTGGCATCACAAAAGAAGGGAGAGTCAGCAGTGAGGAGTGTTGTCAATAGAGAAGGCATCAAGATCAGTTCTGAAAAACACCTGTTGTGTTTAGAACAAAGAGGTTGTTGGTGACATCAAGTGGGGGTTTTAGGACACACAGGGGAACTAGAGATTGGGAACCATTTTACTGTGTAAAGGGGACTGATGGAATGATGGAATGAGCTACCACCTTTCCTCCTTTTTAGTTTTTTCCCCTTGATTTTGAACACATCCCTGAACTTGTACCCACTGTGGCACTGTCACCTTCTCATCACAGTTCCGATGACTAGTTTGGCAGCAGGGAGATTTTTCCCCTTGGTCACACTGGTAATCAGTACACTATCAGGAGGCTGACAGGGACTTATTTGTGGTAGTTCAGAATGTGGCTGCCATAAAACCAGTCCTCCAAGTACTTGGCTCTCCCTGCTGCATGATTACACCCATGGTTCCTGTGTGCTTTTTCCATCTTTTCTAGAATAAAAAGTCACACGCATATACACAAATTCAGAGAAGGATCATAGACTTCATAACACTAAAAATTACACTGCCTTCACAGTCTAGATTATTGACAGAGATATGCATTGTGTATTTTCCCAAATTTTCTTGGCCAAGGGTATTCTCAGCCTCTGGCTATTTTCTGAATATAGTCTTTTCCCCTTCTTTCTTCTCTCAAGCCATTATTTCCCTTTCTATCCTTGCTCCATATTACTTTCCATTATTACTTTTCCTTTATAATCAACTTGTCCTGTTTTTTGCTTCTCCATGAACAGCATGAAATCCCTCTCTCTATCATCTTTCCCATCTTCCCTTTTGTGGTTTCCTCTTTGTAATAACTCTTGGAAGCAATAAGTGATTGGAAATTACATAGGAATATTAAGGGCATGATGGTTTTGGGGTAGAGTATACTGTGTTCAAACAAAATGCTTCTAATTGTATGCTACCTGTTTTATCATCAACACATTCATTTAAAAAACACTTTATTGAGCACCTTCTGGGTGATGGGTACCACATATGTGCTGTAAATACTGATAGCAAATACAGGCCCCAGCAACTGTGTGGTAAATCTGTGAATGAATGAGAAACCTCAAGCAGCCACTGACAGGAGGTTTTGGAGGACAGGATGAGAGAGATTAGTCCTCACACTTGGAAAATCCTGGAGATAAAACCACAGCAGCATTCCACAGAGGGAGTGGTGGTCTCTTTTACAGCAGCCCAGACAAGAGCAGCTAAAGGGATGAATGGCAGGTCTTGAGTGCCTTTTAGTGATGAACATGAGTGGATGAAGCACCCCACACTCCACCATTGCTCTTCGTTGATGAAAACCTTTTGACTGGAATGGCCACCAACCAAAGGAAGAGGGGAATTTTCCCAGTTCCAATTGAGCATGGCAACATTAGCCAGGTGCGCTGGGAATATTAACACCATTTCCAGATGGTCTGAGGGGCTAGGGGTTAGCTCTGCAAAAAATCATCATCATACAACCTATAATTAATGTAGGACTCTTTGAGAAGAAATATTGCTTATGCATCAGATGTAGTAATGAAAACTTCTGGCTTCCAGAGACTATAATTTAGGCCTGGTTCTGCCACTAATTTTGTGGCTTTTAGCAAATTAATTCACTTCTCTGAATTAATGAAACCTGAGCTCAGTTTCCTCCACTACAGTTGAGAGAGCTGATTGATCTCTAGATCATGCCTCTATAATTCTGTGAGTCTTTTAACTCAGCTGCTTTTTTAAAGAATGTTTCATGCTTTTCCAGGGCTTGGACATGATGGTATTTATCAAGTTAATTATTGCAATGAATCTTTCTGCAATATTAAAATATGTCAGATGAGACAATGTTTTGTGTATTTTTTACATAATATTTACTTTTCTTGTCTAAGCAGAACTTACCCAGCTTAGATATGGAACCATGGAGGTGTGGCAAAGGGAAATCAGACCCTTATAATGAGTATTAACTGTAAAATGGTTGTATTAACTCTAAAATAGGGTCAGGTGTCTACAGCAACAGAACAGCCTGTCAGTAAGTGATGAAAAGAGAGACTAGAGCACATTCATTCTTTGGTATTCTCGGGGTATGGTGAAACACAGGAACAGAACAAACCCACAGATGCAGATTATTCATTTTGATAAAAATTGGTAAGACCTATATATTACATCATTTGCCAAATGATGACTTATATTTCAAAACTGCAATTTTCAGATTCAACTTAGTGATGGATTGCATCAACAGGCTTTGGCAGAACTATGGAACCTCTTTAGTGATTCCCTGGGTGGATAGTATGCTGCAGTATCTGCTCGTTTTCTGCACATAGAATAAAGTGATGGTTCAAGAGTCATTAAGGAAAAGGATATATTTAAAGTTTGAGGTGGCTATGGGGAGAATTGGAAATTGAAACATACAGAAGCTGAATGGCCCTGAGTAAAAACTCCTTCTACTCATAGGAAAGAACTTTCACATCCCATTCCTTTCTGTGCATCCAGGATTCCCTCTGTAGCCTTATGATAGCCAGGTTTCCAGATGAAAAATGGGTCTATTCCCAATCAGGAAAGGCAAGACAGGGCAATGGCCCCTAGTGGGGTCACAAGGAGACAGCTATTCTGCTTTTGAAGAAAAAGAAAGAGTAGCTTTTAGAATTACATTTCTCTCTCTTTCTTCCTCCCTCTTTTCTCAGTCCCTCTCCCTCTCTCTTTCTTTTCCCTCTCCTGATTGTTCTCTGGAGGCATGGCTACAAACACTGCCAGGGTTCAAACCCCACTGTTAATGTTCACCCATTCTTGCAACTCCTTTCTCCTCAACCGCATAGCTAATGTTCAAGAGATAATAAGCATTTCCCTCTGTTTATCCCTAAAGGGGTCCATGGAGACATTTTTTTCATCATTTCCTGGCTTGGTGAGAGAGGATGTTGTTAACCAACTGCCATTTTACTGGTGAGATTACAGTGTCAAGACTAAAGGGCAGCTGGTTTGCTTCACCGATAAAAGAATGAAAGCCCTTGCTTGTAAATAGCTTTGTCTGTGTTAGCAACCTCTTAAATCGTCTTGCTACCCTCACATTCCCCAACTGCTACTTCAAAAGCTCTGCTCCATTCCTAGGCTATGTTACCCTGGTGACTAATCTTGATAATCTACTCTTGAAGGTTCCCATGGAGGCAGTATTTTAGCACCTGTGTGTGATGGCTTTGAATGTGGTGAGACAGGTGACTGTGGACCATGGCAGGTAGGCCTGCACCTGGTAATGGTGGTGGGGGTGTTGGCTGGGGTGCAGTAGGGTGTTTGTGTGGAGCCGGGGAGTTGAGAAGGGGATGCTCCCTTGCTAGGATCTGAGCAATGGTGTGCTACTGAATTTCCCCACCACTTCGCATCACACCTATCATAATTATCTTAAACATAAGAAAGGGGATTTATTTCCAGCCAATGCCAAGCTGCTGGAGAAGGTGGCCTCTTGGCTTTTCAGAAGTTCTGAATCTCATCTCCAAGTTCTGCTAGGAATTGATACTGACCTATTCTGTCTTCTAAAAGTAGTCACCTGACAGAGTTTGCAACAGCTTCTGGAAAAAAAGGTTTGGTGAGAGGAGAAAAGAATATAGTGCCTAAATGAACCAAAAAAGGAGGAGGGGAAGAAGAGAAGAGGAAAGGGAAGAGGAAGAGGAGGAAGGGAGGGGAGGAGGAAGAGAGGTAGAGAAGGAAGAGAGGGGAAGTGGGGAGAACAGGAAGGGGAAGAAGGAGAGGGAGGAGGGGAAGGTAACTAGATGATGAAATCTGGCCAGTTTTTGAAAGAAAGCATTTGTCTTTATCTCTTCCCAAGGTATCCAGAAACTTCCCACCGTGTAATGCTTAGTTCACTCACAAAAGGATTTTTTTTTAACTCCTCATGGGTTTCTTTCTGAGCTTAGACAAAAATTATTCCAGATGGAAGCTTAGTAAGGGAGTGGGAAGAGCTAAACCAGCTCTCCCTCATTCCAGGCTTTCTCAGAGCATGGTCTGTGGGTCTTTTTCAGAATCACCTAGGGCCCTACTTTAAAAAAAAAAAGGAGAGGGAACAAATTCCTGGACCTAAATCAGTATCTTTAGGGGTGGGTTCTGGGAATTTGCAATCTTCAGGGGTTTTTGCTTTTGTATCTAAGGAGCAAGGGCCCCAGATGCTTCTTATTCTTAATGCCTATAAAAATTCGTGAACCACTGCTTTAATCCATAAGACTCAGAGCTCTGTTTTTATCTCTGTAAAAGAGAATTTAACAGTTTTTTAGCATTTGAATCATCAGCCAAGATATGTGGGCATTGCTTAGCTCTAAGCATCCTGAGACATTGAAGAAATATGTGTGTACAAATATTGAAAGAGAAAACAGTGGCTGCATTGCTATGACACAGAGTCAGGGAGCATAAAAGATACCAGCATAATAGGTCACTTAAAATAATGGGAACTAGGAACCTCACGGGCTGGTAGCTTGAGCATGTAAATACGCAACTGGAGACAGATGATGCACCTGAAATCAAAGTTCCAATAAGGGAGTGGCTTTGCTAGGGATCTCTTCACAGACTGCACTGCAGTGAATTTCTAGCACATGGAAGCACTCCTCACTGCCTCTGAGAGGGCACACAGCTCAGTACCCACAGTTTGCACGCCACAGGGCCAGCTGACTTTTAACACTACTGTAATCTCAGGCAGAAACACACTAGGATCTAATGCCTAGCCAGTTGGCTGGCTCATTTCCTCATACAAACCCATGCTGCCATGTTTTCTCTGATGGGCTCAATGTACAGGAACTTCCAGAAGACGCTCATGAATGACCCACAAAGGGAAGGGAAGGAAGGAGCACACAATGGGGCCCAGATTGCTAATGGTGTGGTGAAAAATAAAACATCGAGTGGATCTGAAAACCTGGTGTCCGAGAATACTCAAGGCAACAAAGAAATGAACAATACAGAGGCCCCCATGCTTTCCATTTTATGTCCCGTAATGACCCATCTGTTAAGTTTCATTTTTCATGGATAGGAGTTGAGTGAAGACATTCCCACATGCATTTAAACTTAACCAAACTAAATCTATCAAAGAACAGGATCATTAAGTAAATGAGATTGGAAAGTCAAACATTCTGAGAAGAAAACAGAATTAAAGATTTTTGGCAGTCAATAATTCACCTTGAGTGGATTAAGTGAACATTTTGTGAAGTGATGAATTCGAACAGAAAACAATTCTGGGGGTGCCTGGCTGGCTCAGTCAGGGGAGCATGTGACTCATGATCTTGGGGTTATGAGGGTAGAGATGACTTAAGAATAAACCTTTAAAAAGGAATAAAATAATTCTGTTCTTTATTTATAAAGGTTTATTTTAATAGATTAGTTCTCTAGTTTTACTCAATTCTAATAGGTTTTGATAAATATTGCTTACCTACTAACCCTACATCGTTTTTGTTTTGGTTTTGGTTTTGGTTTTTTGTTTTTGTTTTTCTAAAGAGACAAGTGACTAGAAAGCTGCAGCCAGCAAAGGCAGGAAAGAAAAATCTGGTTAGAAAGAGAGAATAGGGCAGCCTGGGTGGCTCAGCGCTTTGGCCCAGGGCATGATCCAGGAGACCCGGGATTGATTCCCACATCGTGCTCCTTGCATGGAGCCTGCTTCTCCCTCTGCCTGTGTCTCTGCCTCTCTCTCTCTCTCTCTCTCTCTCTCTCTCTCTGTGTGTATGTCTCTCATGAATAAATTAAGTTAAAAAAAAAAAAAGGAAGAGTGAATAGCATGTGCAAAGATCTTGCAGTGGAGAAGAGCTTAGAGCCTTTCAGGTGCTAAGTGGAAACCAGCTGTTTGGTGTGGGGAGCCCAGGGACAATGACTTTGATGGGAGGAGTGCCATCACATGAGGCTGGGTGATGGTGACAAGGAAACTGGATTTCACAGGGGTGGTGGGATCCTCTCAGAGGTCCCTGGGAGTGACCTGATTCGTATGTTCAAAGATGTGAATTTGTTTCTCAAAATTTACAATACATAAAGGCAGAATAAGAGGAAAATATAACAATCCATATTTTGTTGTTTTCTTGGTTTTTTTTGGTTGGTCAACTACGTGTTGCTGACAGTTAACTGATTTGACTTTGTATTATTTTAAGAGAAATAAATGCAAATATCTCCCAAGTTTTGAACTTTCAGAAGTTCACTTTCCACCACTTACTTTGCTTTCCCAAAGGACCTACATGAATTCGCTACCTGCATTCACTAACTGAAAGAAATCCAGAGAGAGTCTTTGCTGTTGGAAAAAAAGATGAAAAGAGAAAGTAGCAATCAGTGTTTGTTTGGTCTTTGATGGCAAGCCCTCACAGAGGCAGCACACCGGAGCAGTGAGAGTGGTGCTGCCAACTTCCTTCCCTAGGAATGACACTCTGCATCCCAGCATGAAGCCTCCAGAGCTCTGAACTGTGTCTGTGAGCACCTGTGCTTTATTTCCATTGATTTTGCACATCCATTAGCAAGATTTATCCGTCCTAAGGTATCAGAAAAGCCTAAGGGGCACCTGGGTGGCTCAGTCAGGTAATCATCTGACTCCTGAATTTGGCTCAGGTCACGATCTCAGGGTCATGAGATCAAGCCCCTCGTTGGTCTCCATGCTGAGCATGGAGCCTGCTTAAGATTCTCTCTCTCCCTCTGCCCCTCCTCCCACTCTCCGTCTGTTAAAAGGGAAAAAAGAAAAGCCTAAGAGAGGTTATCTTTTTTGATTCTGGGAACACTAAAAAATTTTCCATGTAAATGAATGGTAATTACCTCTTCACTTTGTAACATTGGCTTATGAAGGGGTTCATAGGTGCACTCTACTTTCAGATGGTGAGGCTAACCTGTGCTTAAAACAATGACCACTCTGGGGACTAAATATCCATAGCCAGCAACCAGCACAGGCCCCCAAGTCATGATAGATGCTTGATGATTTCTTCTTGCTAATGCTGCTCACTCTACTTCTGTCTGGGAGGCAAAGACACAGATAAAGAATATAAATCACATGTCTGTAAAACATTATCAAAAGGGGTGCAAAAGGATATTATGAACACAATGAACAGAAACAATGGAAAACTGTCATGAAATAGGTGTTGAACTTCAGAGCTGTTAACTACACTCATGAAGTCACTGCTTATGATTTGTAATATTCCTCACTATAGAAGCGTTTATCCATTTACTCTTTAAATTTTCCTGCGTTATCAGGCTCTACTAAGATGACTGATCATTCATCACTTACGTATTTTGAAAGATAAATCCATTGTATTTCCAAATATCATCACTTTCCTCCCCACTTCTTATCATTTCTGTATTTACTGTTGCTTTGGTAGTCAGTCCATTCATCATTTTTTTCAGAAGCCCAGCTTCAAAATTGTCCCCCCCTAATCTCCCAGATAAAATTGTTGACACTCAGAAACCTAAAGAAACTTAGATAACATTTTTCCACATAGATGTGACCCTAACTCACCCAGTGTAAAAATCACCTTTGAGAGAAAATGTGATTTCAGTGCTGTACCATTCCCAAATGCTTAGATATGTCCCTCAAATATCCCCAGTGTCCTTTAATAATCCATTGAGTGTATCATTCAGGAACTTACCTAAACCCTTTTTGAGCTTGTTTATACTTTCAGCTGCTACCTCTTAATGTTATGCTTTCAACCTCTACCTTTTCCTTCATTTCATGGGTGTTCAGAAATGTGTTTATCTTAAATTCCCTTCCTATCATTAGACTTCCAAAATATCATTAGTGCTCTATGCTCAGTCTTTACCCAAGTTTGGTGTCCCCCTCCTTCTGGGGCAACATTGCAAAGAGAGGGAGCGTGATACACCTCTGTATTCCCAGAAGAGGGGTTGATGAGGAGGACACCCAGCAGGGAGGGGACACTACTCAGACACAATCAAAAAGGAGCCACTGCTTACTAGCTGTAACCTGGCCTCCTTAGGAGAAAGGAAATAAAAGCTTCATGGAAAGCCTAAGGACAGGGGGTTGCCACAGTCATCTGGCTGGGGAATCAGGCAGCATGGGTGAAGTACTGGCCCCTCACTAGCAAGTTATTTAATGTCTCTAAGCCTCATCCCTTCTTCTGCAAAGTGGGCTAATAATTCATCTTCACTTCATGCGGTGCCTGGGTATAATAAATGAGAAGATGGATGTATGCTAGAGTCTCAGCTCAAAGCAGGCATGTCAGCAGTCTAGAACGTTTACCCTGATGGGCTTCAGCCACCTCTGACCTTACAGAGGGTCATCACCAAGGCAAGCTTTCATCTCCAGGATTCCAGACACGGCAGCCCCCAGGTCCTTCCCATGGAGCTCTGACCCCTCTCCCATCCCGGCTTAGAACAGGGCATTGAGCTCGCCTGACAGTGTTTGAGCGCACTATGGTTTGTACAGTTCCATTTGCATGCCTCTTCCCAAGGACATGATGTTTTGTTGGCCTTTGTTTTCAGCTGCAGTGCTTTGAGCCCTCGCTTTCAGAAGACTCCATTATGACTTTGCTAGAGTCTAAGTGAGAGCTGGGTCCCATAATTACTGAAGCATTGTTGCCTACATTGAAACTTCCTATTTCCATTCTGGCCACTCTCAGTACCTAGCAAGCCCCTCTATCATTTATCCTTATTCGCTTGGCATTCAGCTTCTGGAAAAACAGCATGGCATACAGACTCGGAGATTCCGATTCTGGGTCATTTGTAAAAATTTAGGACTAATTCTGGCACACATTCCTAAGAAGGCACTAATATTGGTAGTTTTCTACTTAGAGAAGAACCATCTATCTGTCCCTAATCTTTGATTGAGTTCCCAGTTCTTCTGGTCTGGATTTATTTTAGGACTAAAACCATAGGCCCAAGCTTATTTGCATGTTAGCTTTAGATGGCTATTCCATCTGTGTTTGAGATTTGACTTTTTGCACAATTAGTTTTGAGCTCCTGAGACCCATTCTTGAGAATAAGTGCAGACCTCAGATTGGAGACACCAAGTCTTCTCGGATCCCCAAGTACACAGCCATGTTAGCTATTTTGCTAACTCTCCTCTGCTGGGCATTGTGCCAACATGTGTGCTTGGTCTTCACTAAAGGAAAAATATTGCAATCCTAATTATCTTAATGTCTTTATACCCCAGAAATTTCTTTTAAAAACATTTTTTTAATTATTTTTTTTTCTTTTTAAAGATTTTATTTATTTATCCATGAGAGACACAGAGAGAAAGGCAGAGACATAGGCAGAGGGAGAAGCAGGCTCCCTTCAGGGAGCCTGATGCAGGACTTGATCCAAGGACCCTGGGATCACAACCTGAGCCAAAGGCAGATGCTCAGCCACTGAGCTACCCAGATGTCCCTCTTTATATATATATATATGATTTTATTTTGTTTGAAAGAGAGAGAGCACAAGCAGAGGGGAGGGGCAGAGGGAGAGGGAGAAGCAAACTCCCTGCTGAGCAGGGAGCCTGACAAAAGGCTGGATCCAGGACCTGAGCCACAGGCAGCCACTTAACAGGCTGAGCCACCCCGGCGCCCCACCCCAGAGATTTCTTGTCATGAATTAAGTAACTTAGCTGAAATTGATCTCTAACTTTATAAATGTCAAGTACTGGAATGCCTGAAATTGCTACATTACACAGGAATCACTCGCAAAACTGTCCTTCTGTTCTTGTGTTTTGTCAGCCTTTGAAATATTAGCCAGGTGTGGATTTCATTCCAATAAAAGATATGTGCTTCCCACATGCATTAAAGTGAGGAAATGGTGAAAGGCCTTCACTGCTAGCAGTTGGGCCTGTCCTCTGATGATGGGAACAAGTGTGGTCATTCTGCATTTTAAGGATTTTATTTATTTATTTGAGAGAGAGAGAGCATGAGGGAAGAGAGGGGCAGAGAGAGAGAGAGGGAGAGAGACTCAAGCAGATTCTGAGCTCAGCACAGAACCCAACATCAGGCTCAATCTCACAACCCTGAGCTGAAATCAAGAGGCAGATGCTTAACCCACTGAGCTACCCAGGCGCCCTGCATTTTAAAAGCCAAGAGTGAATGCTGTAGCATCCCCGATACTGTTTTGTTCTGACTCCAAATTCCAACAACATAAATGAAAACCAAGCCTCTCTTGCATTAAGATGTGTGATGGACAGCAATCTCTCTCTTGATTGTCTGGTGCGCTCAGCAGGGAGCCTGCCTCTCTTCCTCCTACTCCCCCTGCTTGTGCACGCTTTCTTTCTCTCTCTCTCTCTTTCTCTCTCTCTGTCAAATAAATAAATAAAATCTTAAAAAGAAAAAAAATAAAAAAAGAACCAGGTCTGGACAACCTGGGAAAATGCCTGGAGGCAGATTGGGATAGAAGAACTCACCTACTTTTTTTTTTTTTCTGTATCCTTATATCTCTCTGAATGCCACAAATTCTGCTTCTCTGTGTTCTACTGAGACTCATAACCTAGATCCTTCCATCAGAGGGAACCAGCAGAGGGCTAGGGGAATGAGTGACTCCATACCTTATTCCTCCTCAGGCCGCCTTTCAAACAGAGACTTCTATGAGCTTTTCAATGCCTCGTTAATTCATCCAACAAATCTGGGAGTTAGGAGTCCTAGGTTCAAGTTCTCATTTTGCTACTAACTGAGTTACCTTGGGCAAGTCAATTGACTTTCCCCTCCCCCATCTTTCAACCTCAGGCTGGAGAGAAGAATATTAGGTTTGAGGGCATCCCACACTCCCTTTAGCTCGGGTACTCCATGTCTTAGGAAGAATCTTTTGAGTGTCTGCTCTGAATGAGACACATAACAGAAGTCCTGGAGCCTGCCCGTCAGTAACTATGGTGCAGTCGGGGAGGGCAGCCATACAAACAAGAATCAAGTTTATCAGTCTCAGTCTCCGTGTTATGAAATGCCCAAGCAGCTGACTTCTGAGGCTCACAATTTTGATTGCAAAGCTTGAAAATAATACTGATTATAGTTTGTAAACAAATCTGTGAGCTCTTGGGAGGCCAAATATCATCAACAGTCTTTTGCAATTTGTTGGCGTAGGGACAGACATCTGCAAATTGTAGATATTTACATAGATGAAATACAATACTCTAAAGGGATTAGACTACATTTCAGTAAAAATGAAATGTCCAGTCACCATATTATAAATTTAATTCCAACCAGAATCTTTATTAAGCCTTTTGGGGCAGGAGGACATGGGGATATAAACATTTTAAAACTCGGCTGCTTTCCAGAAGCCAGCAGTCTAAAATGCAGCAATGTTCTTTCCAGTTGCTGAGAAGAGAATGTCCTATTTTAGTCACATTTAAGTAACTTTAATTGAACTATTAACTCCTTATTAGCTAGTTCTTGAGAAAAAGTCAAGGCATGTACAGGTATTTAGAAAAACGGCTACATTTTAGGTGTGTATTCTCAGTCATACTTGACAATGAGTCAGGGTCTTCATTGGATCGCAGACCTTAGGATAAAGCTGTACACACAGGAGGCTCTCAAAAAATGATGGCTGATGGAATGACCTTGAAATTCCAATATACCCAAAAGCCAATTTTAATTAAAGGAAATAACTAGCACTTGTACACTTGAAAATTTTAGAAATGGTTTGGATTTCCCTTATTTTTATATCTAAACCCCATTTTACAAATAAGGAAACTGAGGCTCATAGAGATTATTAACTTGCCCAATATTATATTGTCAGGGTATCAAGATTCTCGACCTTTAATGTTAAATTCCATAGTTCTTTCCCAAGTCCTGAAGGCTTAAACCATAGATGTGTACAGACATAAATATGGATAGAGATATTTCTTCTAATAACTTTGCATGTTTTGGAGGTAAGGAAGTCCGTGAGAAAGAATTGGTTTTTATCTATGATTTTTCCCCCTCTATATCCCCTCGCCCAGCTTCGAGGCTTTCATACATACCTTGCCTTTGTGGCATGCATTGAATTTTTGAAATATCAAAGCCAGGTTTAAGTTTCAGAAAAAGCCAAAAAAATAACCTTCAGAATAATTATTTTTAAGATTTATTTATTTGAGAGAGAGAGAGAGAGAGAGAGAGAGAGAGAGAGAGGGTGAGGGGGAAGGGAGAGGGAGAGGAAATGAATCCTTAAGCAGACTCCTCACTACTAGAGGAGCTCAAGATGGGGGTCCATCCCAGGACCCTGCAATTATAACCTGAGCTGAAATCAAGAGTCAGACTCTTAACTGACTGAACCACCCAGGTACCCCGAGAATAATTTTTAAGAAATCCTTCAGTCTTTAAAGATTCCTTTTGGCGCCCAATATGCATTGGCCAAGCTTCTTAATCAGGGCTGGCAACTGGCCTGGTTTTTTATTTCCCTCTACTGCTACCTGCTGGTGGTACATCTGCAATAGCATCTTCCAGAACATAGACCACGTGATCATTCATGTTTCTGGGATTCTCCCTAAGACCTAAATCAGTGATTCTCAACTCTGATTGCATATTAGAATAATATGTGATGCTTCCAAAAATACTGATTCCCAACAGCTCCCCGCCCCACTGGGGATTCTGATTCAATTTGGTCTGGGAAGATGCTCATACATTGACATTGTTTTTTGAAAAGCTCACCAGAGAATTCTAATATGTAGCCAGGATTGAGAACCACTGACCTTATCAGTTAAAGCTCACTAGTACAGAAATAATTAGGAAGATTAATGTAACCATGAGAAATATGCATTCAATTTTGTCATATCTAGACCAGTTTTCTAATTTATTTCATATGCTTAATACAATTCATTTCAACAAAATTGAAATCATTTCCCTGCAAAGTTTTGGTATTTTCCTCATGATTAAAAAAGAGTCCAACCTAAAATGAGTCAGCTTTATTATTTTCCACATTTCATATTTATAACCTCTGATACAAACAAATACTAAAAATAAAATAAATTATGAAAAATGTATGATTCAGAGAGGTAGGCTTGCATTTCAAATTCATGTTCCTATAAAGTTTGCATTCCTTTACCACATGAGTCCATGTTAGATTAAGAAATCAGAGGCTTTCTTACTACTTTACGCAGGCAGATTGAAAATGCAATTTATCTGAGATTGAATTACTGTTCAGTCATGAAGAAAATTGAAATTTGCAGAGGGAGAAAATAATGTATGATTTAAACACACACACAAAATAAATAAACACTCACACAAACGTCATACACACATCATGTATAGATCCTATATATTTTCTACAAATTGAAAATGAGTGGGAATAAGGGTTTGATCTTTTTGGAAGTGAATTTGACAAATGATTCACAGAACATCTGTTAGAATAAGTAAATATTTATCTGGTGTTTCCAGGAGATGTTCTGTACGCCGGCAGGTTAGGAAGTGTCCCCACACCAGAGCCAACCCCAATCTCAAACCGAAAAGAAAACATGGTGTACTTATACTATGAATGTCAGAATCTTTTATCATCACCTGTACCTGTTAGGCCTTGACCTTCGACCTGCCAGACTCCCTGGTATCAGGAAAAATGCAGCTAGGGCATTTTCTCTTTTCACTGTGTGAACTTTCTGGAAAAAAACCAAAACCTAACACTGAACCAAAAATGAAAAATCCCACCTGGTATCTTTCAGCCTCTAGACTTATTCTTAGCTTAAACAATTTTAAGAACACAAAGGATTCACAATCTTGTTAAGGAATGTTTTCTCAGTCTAATGCGGGAGTTGTCTCTATTAGCCTCAAAGGCAATTTGTATTGGAAAAAAAAAGTTATATGATATAACCCATTCCTCAGTAAAATGAATCTGAAATTTCCACTGAACTGAAAAGATTTCCAATAAATGTAGCTCTTACGAAAAATAAGGAAATGGGGAAGAGAGGCAGAGTAAATTCAGTTGGTTTTAGTCTTATTGCCTGATTTCATCCTGATTTAAGTTCTGAAAATATTGGGCAATTATTTATTTTTGTGGCTGAAGAAATAAGTTGCAAAACTAGGGAGATGGGATCTTGAAATAATCTGAAAACAGTCCACCAGCCCAGTCTCATCCTTTTTTTTTATCTATAGGATTAGATTTCAGTTTTGTGAATTTCCTAATGTTATAATTTTGGATTAGGCAAGATTCTAATTCTGATCACTCAGAACAGATCTCAGGGAAATAGTGTGACTTTTTGAACTTCTGCTAAAATCATTTTGTGCATTGGAGGAAATCATTTCAGTGCCCTTTGGTACTGAAAAGTAGACGGCCCTAAATCCTTGAGATTAGTGACGATGTATCAACCAAAAAGCTATCATGAAGATGAATTGTTCCACCTGGTTTTATTTAAAACCAAATGGGATTACTCACAGAGATCCAGTCTACTTGACTTAAACATCAATTTGTTTGGGAGGGAAGATTGGTTATTTGGAGTCCAGATGTAAGTTTAAAGAGGAGAGGGTGGGGAACCAGAGAGCTTGTCACTTATCTAGGGTTGTACAGTGAGTCAGTGGTGGAGCTCAGACTAAATCCAGATGTTTGCTATTCACCAACACCCCACTGTTGGGAACCCTACTGTTGAGTTCATTGGCAACATTACGCTCTTTCTAGTTCTTTTGATAAATGCCAACCTCTGCAAGTTTTTAATCAATTTCTCCTTTTTTTTTTTTCAAATGGTGCTCTGTATCATTTGAATGTTAAATTCAGATCTCCTTATATCCAAAAGAGGTTGCTGAGAAACATCTGATCCATCCCAGCCACCTTGCAGAAATGCAGCAAAATTATGAGGTGAAAAATACTTGAAGTCCTTACAAGGGTACACATGTGGGATTACTACTTCTCAAGACAAAAACAAGTTATTCAAGACATTACATTTGTCAGGAAGGGAAAGCCAAGATTATGCTGACAGTTGAAACCGCAATCCAGCAAGACCCAAGATTTTAGGAGTAACAAAATTTATGAAAGTGTTTTGATATTGTCAGCATGTTAAGTTATTTAATATTTTTAAATGATTAAAAATATGAGTATTTAAGCAATAGCATAGTTACACTTAATTTTAGCATAAGTATTTATTATTTTTTAAAATATGGGTATAATTAAGTAATAACCAGTATGCATATTCTTTAGAAGAGTTTATTCTCAATTCAGATGTCGGTCCTAAAAAAATTGGTAGAAAATGCCACCTCTGCCAACTTCGCATGGAAAACCCATCTATTATTATAATTTCTATGCTGGAGGTGATGATTTTACCAAAATGTAAGCTCCATGAGAGCAGAAACTTGTGCTTCTTTTGTTTATTGCTGTAGCTCTGGTGCCTTGACTAGTACCTGGAACATAATAGGTTCTGGAAATACTTGCTGAACCAATGGCTTTTATTAAACAGGTATAAATTGGCCAACAAAGAGACAGGACTGGAAAACTGGGAGGATTTACCAAGGTTTAAGAGCATTTAATACTTAGATCTTAGTCTCACTTTCAGGCTGAGGTTGAACATCAATTTGGGAATAAGGAAGGGATTTCAGCTTTGACTTTGACTTCTTCAGCCCATATGTTTACAGGTAGGTATTCACCTTGACAATTTGCAATGCCAGAGATGGCAAGAGAAAGAGGGGTTATATTTCATCTGTCTGTCTATCTTCAGGGTGTCTTGCACACAGTAGGTATTCAATACATATTTGTAGAATTTCACTGGATGATGCAACTTACGTCTTAAGGGTTGCTTTCTATTTTTCTTGGCAAATGTTAATCTGGAAACAAATCGACATAAGGACGGAACACATAGACATATTGTTATTCAGGCCTGCCACAATGATTAAGTTTGGTTTTATTTCCAGACCTGAAATGAAAAGCAGTTAACATATGGAGAAATGCTACACAACTCCTTTGCATTTGCCAGTCATTTTCAAAATGAGTGCTATCTGCATAATTTTCCATGCAGGTTTGTAATAGATTTATGTTCTATTAAGATGCTCTGGTTAAGTATTTCAATATGAGGCCCCTCAAGTGCCAGGTGGTTGACATCAATGGGCTGAACTTGCTCAATGCCGCCCACACCCAACCAGGATTCTTGTGGCAGAGCTAGAGACCCTGTGGCTGTATTTTCCCAGGAGGGTGCCGGGGGAGTTGAACACACTAGGAGAGCATACAGGGAGTGTCCTTCCCCACCTCCCGGCCACACCTTCCTCTGTCCATACTTATTCCTCCCAGTAGGTGCAGTGAACATCATTACCTGCTTTCAACACACTTTACTTCCTTTCCAGGTGGGAATCTTTACATCTAGGCCATGGGTTCCATAATTTTTCCCATCTGAAAAAAATTTACAGTTCTGCTGGGTATTCAGTTTGGTTTTCAATAATTGATATCTCAAGAAAGGCAATACAAATGCAGTGGGTGATAGTAGCAGCTTCACCTGACAGGCACCTAGCGATTTGCTCCTGCCATGCACTCTGGCCACAAACTCCCGCCAGCAGCTGAGACCTCCAACTTGAAGGCATAACATTAATGCCATGAAGCTGGGTAACAGAACAGGTCAACTGAATCTTTGCCACTATGGATGAATAAAAGCATGTAGGGATGCCCCAAACCGTAATGTTCATCTAAAGGTGTTTTTTTTTTTTCTGAACCAAAAAGGGTCCATGATAGAGGGTGGCTTTATTTGAAGCCAGATCACTTCTTGACTCTGGAAGCAATTAAGTCACAGCTTTTGATGGTTTTATTTTGTGCAGAGAAGCGAGAGAGTGACTTCTATCATGTAATTTCTTTTTTTTTTTTTTCATTTTTATCATGTCATTTCTATATGAAAGGTCTAGCTTTAAATTCTTAAATTGCTTGGAGCACATGGACCGGACACATGCTAGAAGCAAATAAAGCCTCTGGCCTAGAATTTTTCTGATACAGTAACATACACAAAGAGTTGTATTGGTCAAATAGCTCAAGGAGAGTAGCAGAGAGTTAAAAAGCCTGGGAGAAACAGATATGGGAAAAAATGCTAATAGGCACATAAGAAATGCATCTAGAAATATTACAGTAAAAATAAAAGTGGGGACTCTTTGCTAAACATAATGAAATTCGAAGGAATTTAGACAAAGATCTCAAAGAGCGTGATTGCCATCTATCAGATGGGATTAAGGGACTAAACCTGCTAATTCATTGACAAGCCAACCTCTCATTGTTGTCTTTCGACAGAGAATGACAGACAAATTAATCAGTAAAAACAGTTTTTAGATATTAACTTTAAAAAGGGGAAGAAAGGATAAGTTTCCAAAGGGAAAGAAGTTATTGGAAGCCACCTTGATTTTATGTTGACATCAGGACATTAAAAAAGGAAGAAAAGAAAGAAAGAAGAAAGAAAGAAAGAAAGAAAGAAAGAAAGAAAGAAAGAAAGAAAGAAAGAAAGAAGGAAGGAAGGAAGGAAGGAAGGAAGAAGAAAGAAAGAAAGAAAGAAAGAAAGAAAGAAAGAAAGAAAGAAAGAAAGAAAGAAGAAAGAAAAAGAAAGAAAGAAAGAAGGAAAGAAAGAAAGAAAGACAAAGATCTACTGACATTGGCAAAACTGAAATGATACTGGGAATACCCAAAGGTCAAATCCAATGAGTTGGATTTGTTGTTACATCAAAAGGTAGGACAAGTTTTAGGAGTTTGGGGGAAGTATCTCTAAGATTTTGCATATCTTAACATTTTGTGGGGAAAATCAGTTCAAGTAGCCCTATTATCCCAGTGCATGTAGAGGCCCCTGGCATATCCCTCTCATAAGCACTCTGTAATGTGTGCACTCTTTCAGGGTCGGTCAAGAGCATGAAGCCAGACTCCTGGTTCTGCAACTTAATAGCTATGTGACCCTAGGCAAATCATATCACCTCTCTGTTCCTTCATTTTTCTAGGAGTATAATGGAGGCAATCGAAGAGGTAACCTCTTAAGATCGGTGTGAAGATTAAATGAAATTATGCTACCAAAGTCCTCGCACAATTCCTGCTGTACAGGAAACACAATAAATGATATATTTCCTGGGACATCTGGGTGGCTCAATTGGTTAAGTGCATCCAACTCTTGGTTTTGGTTCAGGTCATGATCTCTTAGTCCTGGGCTCTGTGCTCAGTGGGGAGCCTGCTTCAGATCTTCTCTCCTTTGCCCCTCCCCTCTGCTCATGTGCACACACATGCACACTCACTCTCTCAAATAAAGTCCTTTTTAAAAATAGTGTTTTTCATTATCATTACGTGCAGTGATATTTTTCACTGTCATGCTCATTTCAAAGGCCTCTTTGTCCTTTTGCTCAACCTGCTTTCTCCCTCCTCTTTCCAAATATCATTCATCCTTATAGTCCCAATTTACGCCTGGTCTGTTCCAAGGAGCCTTAGACATTAGTTTGTATGCACCTCTTCTTCCTCTGAAATCCCTCATCGCTTGTTGTTTGCATGATAGATTTTAGCACTTAAATAAATTCTTTCTTATGTCACACACTTGTCTCATGATAATTAGTCATATCTCTCTGAGTGGATTTAGAATGATAGGCTGAGGGCAATCAGGGTTCCTTAAAAGATTAGATCATCATTTCTCTAAATTATTTCCGTTTTACAGATTCAGTAGTTGAGGCCCAAGGGGTGAAGTATATGCTCTAGGCTCAAAGTCAAACTAAGTGACAGGTCAGAGGGACTCCAAAGGCCATGCCCCACATCGTGTGCTACATGGGCTTTGGAGCCAGGCCAACTTGGGTTTGAATCTCTGATCTTGGGACAATTACTTAACTTCTGTGAGCTTCTTTCTCCTCACCTGTAAAATAGGTTTTTGAAGGATTATTTGAAAGGTTAAATGGAATAATGTACATAAAGCCCCTGTACAGTGCCTAGCATTGTTGAGTAGATGCTCAAAAAAAATGAAAAATAAAAATCAGACCCTTTTCATTCCTTTCTATAACTGTAAGAATAAAGAAGGTACCTTGTAGAGTTTCTAGGCTCCAGGCCTGCATTAAGCAGCAAGGAATAAATACCTGTTTATTGACTCAGAGCAAAGTGGAGGATATTTGCTAATGACGAATGTTAGAACTCTTGTATCCCAAGAGTCTCTGACCTCTGTAGCCCTAAGAACTCATCTTTGTAGCCAAAACCAAGTGGAGACTTTGTGTCCTGTGGACATAGTGACTGAACTTTGGGGAAAGCTTCAGGTTGTGAGATGGTAACTTTCTATTCTACTTTAATTCAACATGTCTTTTGGGCAGCCCCTGGGGTGGCTCAGCCCTTCAGCCCAGGGTATGATCCTGGAGACCCAGAATCAAGTCCCACATCGGGCTCCCTGCATGAAGCCTGCTTCTCCCTCTGCCTCTCTCTCTCATTCATTCTCTCTCTCTCGTCTTTCATGAATAAATAAATAAAATTTAAAAAATAAATAAAACTTCCTTTATAAAAAAAATAATTCAACATGCCTTTATTACTAGTCTGAGCACTCTAAAAGACCCTAACACTGTAACAGTGATCAAGAGACAGCTTGCTTGCAAAGAATTCAGACTTACATGGAATAATACATATACTGACAAATATCCTTAACAGATTTTTTGTGCCACAGAGGAAATAGATACAAAGTGGTGTGGAAACACTGGTGGGCAGTCAAGTCTACCTGAGAGATAGAGAAGGATGCCATTTGGTTGGACCTTGTGGGTCAAATGTTTAAAGAGTAAAAATGAGTAAATGCTCCGTTAAAAGTGCTTACAGCCCCGGGGTTTGCTTTACTCTTACTTTTCCCTTAGTTCCTGAATCCTAGAGAGTGAATCAGGCAGTTCTGATACAGTTTTAATGATGTGGATTGTTGCCTACATTCTCAAATTCAGCAAAATGAAAGGGAAGGATTGCGGGAGGCGGAGGTGGGTATGGAAATGCTCCGAAGCACTGAATAATGTGCAAATGCCTCACAGCCACAGTAAGACCATACGAAGAGAGGCATCTTTCCTAAACTGATGGTGACACTAGTATCAAGTCTATTTATACAGCTCAGTAAATAAATACTGCATTAAAAATGTTCACAGCACAGCCTAATAAATCCACAGCCCAGCTCAAGTTTGGCTTATGTAAGCTGAGAGGAATCCTGGCAGACTTCCCTACAGTTTCACCCACTTTGTTTGGAAGTGTGAGATATTAATTAAAGAAAAGCGGGATTATTGCATGCAGGCTGATTTGCGCTGGCAGCAGCTTGCCAGCCATCTGTAATTGGTTAAAAGCAATTTCTTCCTAAAGATCTCCTTTGACTTCAAGCCCTACTCCTCCTCTGCTTAGCCATTGCTAGAGCTTCTCATCTCCTAGCTGGGTCTTCATGATTGGGTCATTGTTTAGGCTCTGGGAAGACTTTTCTACTATAGTGTCAAATTTTGTGTGATTTTGGTTTTTGTGGGTTTTGTTGTGTTTTGGTGGCAAGATAAGTTTATGAGAAAACAGGATCAGATTAGCATATAAGGCAAAAAACACTTGATCAAGGAGTTGCCTTTCTTTGGAGCACAAGAAATCCTACCAGGCCTAAATATGACTGAGCAAAAGAGCAGGTATGTTTTCAAAACAGTTCCTAGAAGTCCTTAGAGTAGGGAAGATAATTTCTAACTCCTTTAGACAGTATCGATAGCTACCTAGCTATTGGCAATTTGAGAAAGTTTGTCTTAGATGGTTTTTTGGTATCTTTCTCCTTTTTCTGTGGTCTGGTTCTGTGTATCCTACCCTTCTAGGTACTGAGTGCTCTCTTGTCCTCTCTTGCCATCCTTCTGCTCTAAATGAAGACTCGTATAGTTGTTTACACCTTAGTATGAATGAGTCTTTAAGCAGGTTCTCTGGTCCTTGAGGTACTTTTATTTATTTTTTAAAAATTTTAAAAAGATTTTATTTATTTATTATATATAGAGAGAGTGCAAGCAGAGGGAGAGGCAGAGGGAGAGAGAGAATATCAAGCAGACTCTGCACTGAGGAGCCTGATGTGGGACTCGATTTCATGACCCTGAGATCACAACCTGAGCTGGAAATGGGAGTCAGATGTTTGATTGACTGAGCCACCCAGGCATTCCGAGGTGCTTATAAGATTTGATGGTAATGAGAATTACAACCTATAAGGGAGTTGGAGATTTTTTATTAATCAGGTAATCATTGTTTCTTACATAGGGATGCCCTTACCATCCTTGCATGAGGTAACGTTTTAGAAAAGGCTGCTCAATCAGTCCAAGGGGAAGACTGTTCCTGTCTTTATTCTTCATCAGCTATAGATGAAGCCTGTCTCCAAGATTGGGGGGAATGCCTTGGTATCCAATTTCCCTACCCCAGTTTAGAGTCTGGGTGAAATGAGTGAAATTTACTTTTATATGTTTTTGTTGAGATATAATTTACATATCATAAAATTCATCTTTTTAAGGTTTACAACTCAGTGGTTTTTAAAAGTGTATTTCCAGGGTTTTACAAGCATCACCACCAACTAATTCCAAAAAAATTTCACCACCCCAAAAAGAAACCCCATCGGTAACCATGAGCAGTCACCCTCTTATCCCACCTCTCCCCTTAATCTACTTTCCATCTGTCTGATTGTGTGTATTCTGGTCATTTCATGCAAACAGGATCATATGACATGTGGCCTCTTGTGACTAGCTTCTTTCACTTAGCATAAAGTTTAGAAGGTTCATCCATTTGTAGCAAATGTCAGTATTTCATTCCTTTTTATGACCATATCATATCCCATTATATGGATATATCAGATTTTACTTATCCCTACATTGATTGATGGACATTTCTACTTTTTTGGCCATTAATGAATAATGGTGTTATGAATATTTATGGAAAGTTTTTGTATGAATCTATACCTAAGTTCTATTTGGGAAATGTTCAGCTCTAAGCAATTTTTACACCCATATCCTTAATTAGGTTATCACCTCTCTGAGGTAACATATATCATTCCTGTTAATATCACTGGTGCTTGGCACTGCACCCTGAACCCAAGAGGTGCTCAAAATTGTCACTGATGGTGACAATTCAAAGGGCTCGGATTGTGTAAGGATGGAGGAGTTCTGTACTACAGGACTTGGAGAACCTCTGGCTCTGCTAATTCTATTGTGATGGCTGTACACTGGGGGTTTGGCCAGAGGTACAATTCCATCCCCTACGCCTGCAAAAAAAAAGAAAAGTCACCCTTCCTGTGAAGTTTTTCCCAAACCTATGACATAGGATTAGTCTGTAAATTATTTATTCATTTAACGCTGAATTGGTTCTTTGAACAAAGGATTTAGGATCATGGACTTGCCTGGTAGCTCTCTATGTGTATGTTTGTATTACCCTCATTCGATGATGAGCTTTGCAAAGTCAAGGATTCTTTATTACTCATCTTCTGTCCAGAGGACCAGCCTAGCAGCCTCTGTCATCAGAGCTGTGCATTAATTGCTTGTTAACTTGAACGTTATATGGAGCCAGATGGCCATCTAAAAGGAGAGGTGTAAAAAATGCTAACTAGTCATGACAGGAGCCTCCAGATAATTCTCCTGGTTCCCAGAACATACGGTGTGGACTTTCAAGGTTCTCTTTGGCAAGAGTCCCAGAAGATGAATGGATATTATTGAAATCAGTGCTGGATGAGAAAACTGAGTCATTCCACACATTCCCTGTTTTCACTGGGAAAGTGTGCTCTAGGCTCGGCATCTACATCACTGAGCCTTGGGTATTATCTTCTTCCGGGACATCAAGCCACCTCCTCCTCCAGGAGGCTTTCATCATGGTGTAGAGTTCAGCTTGTGGCCTCCAGAGCCAATCTGCCCGGTTTAAATTCTAGTTCTGTCATGTTCTAGCCACGAACAAGTTATTTAACTTCTCAATGTTTTAGTTGCCCCAGCCAAAACATGGTTTTACAAAGCTGTGGTAAGGCTGGGTAGCATGGCCACCCTGGACGTAAGGCATGATTAGCACTCCATTCCACCCTCATCTCTTTCCTCTCTGAACTCCTCCATTGCTGTGCAGTTTGGTAATTAATTGTTCTCTACTTTTTCTGATAGGGTGATTGTACTTGGCTTCCAATCATGTTCCTGGTGGCCTCACTTCTCCAGAACATACTTGGGAACCAAGAGGTAAGCAAATGACAGCACCACAGTCATCACCATCAAGATAACCAAGCACCCCTCACAGAAATGTCACAGAACCCCGAATTAGAGATGAATGGGCTTTAATAACAAAACCTCTCACACTCTTGGCCTATCAACTCTTAGTTTATGTATGTTTAGAACATCAACTGCTTTAAACAGTTTTAAACACGAGCCCCAGCCCCAGCTTTAAACACGAGCAGTCCATTCTAGAGCATCACCGTCCACCAGAATGTCCTGTGATGATAGTCTATATCCGTGCTGTCCAGTACTGAAGTCACTTGCCACATAGGACTGCTGACCACTTCAAATAATGGCTAATGTGACTGGAAAACTCCATTGAAATTTTATTTAGTTTTCATTAGTTTAAATTTTAAAAGTCACACGTGGCTAGTGGCTACTGAACTGGGCAGCTTCAGAGCCCAGTACTGTGAGTGCAAGATTCACTTAAACCCTTGGTTTTCCAGAACCATCTAGCCAGAGTTGGTATTGAGAATGGCTTCTGAAATCCTTCCAGATCCTTGATGATTAGACAAAGATTTCATCAACTCAGATGTTTTAAAGACTTTTTCCAATAAAACACATTTCTTGCATATCTGGAAATTCAACTTCACTAAAGAACTCTGAGTTAATCCACATTCTTAATCTGAAAGGCCTCTCCCTTTGGGCCTGTTTATGATACTTTAAATTCTCCTTATTATCCTAAGGGAAGGTCATTTGGCAAAAGTCCTAAAGAGAAAGGTGGGGGCGGCCGGGGTGGGGGGTGTTGTGGTGCTTGGGCTTCTCAGCTTATTAAAGTATTATTGTTATTTAATAACACCTGTCTTCTCTCTCTCTCCATACACACATATGTACATATATGTACGTGTACAGTGGTTCACTCAACATAACCACAAATGCCTTTCTGGAACCTATGCAAAGATGTCAGCAACTTCAAGTAAGAGTGGATGTGTTTGGCCTTGCGCATTCATTGCATATCTCACCAGCTGCTATTTAGAATCGACTCTGGATAGTTTGCATTCTCAGCAGAGAGACAAAGTAGAAAGATATGGACTCCCTCTGGAGTGGGTTTTTAGGGGCACGAGGCCATAGCAAGAAGGAGTGCCCAGAGAGGTGGCACCTCCCAAAGCCCTGAAGTAAAGGTGTTGGTCTGGGAGCTGGAGGTGTGTCCTGGGCCTTGGAGAGCCCAGGTCAGCCTCTTCCCATTTCTGGGCTCTGCTTTCTTCCCCAGCAAGACTGAAGAGCTGCACCAGGCCTGGGATACGATGACCAAGAATAGTTTATAATCCATGCTTGTTACTGCCTTTCCTCCAGAAATATGCCTAGAACAGCCACCCCCGCCCCCAAGGACAGCAGGCTCAATCACTCGGCGGTCCCCGGGCCCCAGCCCATGTCTATCCACCTGGAATCGAGTTGGAATGAACATCAAGGGTATCTCTGGAAGGAAAGGGATCACTGCACTGAGGACGGGTGTGGATGTGGCTGGGGGTGGGCGGCGTGAGGAGGCCTGTCCCAGTCTCTCGGCTCTGGGGAAATTATATTAATATGAGGCACAAGTCTTTCTAGGCCTGGCCTGGAGACCTGCCCCCACCCCTCAGCAGCCTGTCCTCAGCTCTCCGCCCGGCGGCAGAAGAGGACCCCGAAAGCAGGGCTCTGGGGCACAAGCCTTGATCACCAGACCTCCGGGCCGGTTCAGTCAGCAGCTTTCCTTGGGGTCACCACCTTTGTTAGGAGGAAGAAAGGCCCCTCACGGGGCAGGGACCCAGGCTGAATCCTGGGGGAGAGTGGCTGGCCCCGGCTCTGGGAAGGGAAGGCACAGAGAATGAAGTGGGACACTGAGGAACGGCCTGGCCTGCAGGACTGGCTTCACCTGAAGCTGAGCGCCAAGTTCCCTACGTCCACCCCAATGCCCTGGGCATCTAACGGCGTGCGGCAGCACAGAGTCCAGACAACGTTGCTTCTGGCAGGCCCTTTAGGACACTCCCCAGGGGCCAAGAGCAAGGAGCGAACACTGGGTTTCTCACCTCCAGAATAGGGTTCTTTTTGGAGAAGGAGGCAGGGGGTGGTCGCCATTAGCCTCTTCCAGAATCATTGAAAACTGTGGGCCCTCGCCCCTCAAAAACTCCCACATGCACATTCCACATTCTGCAGCCTCTCAGGAGACACACCTGCCTCTCCCCCATGCCCCCCGGGGATGATGCTGCTCGATTGCCCCTTGTCCACTCCATCTGGGAGTGGCCATTAGACTAGACAAACCATGAGAGACTCCTGACTCTGGGAAACAAAGGGTTGCAGAAGGGGAGGCAGGCAGGGGGATAGGGTAACTGGGTGATGGGCATTAAGGAGGGCACTTGATGGGATGAGCACTGGGTGTTACACTATATGTTGGCAAGTTGAATTTAAATAAAATATTTTTCAAAAAGAATGCAGATTCCAGGGGCCCACCCTGGACCTATGGAATCAGAATCCTTGGGTTGTGGGTGGGGGAATCCTGGAATGTGCCCTTGGGATTCCTTTGGGGAGCAAAGCCCTCGAGTGAAAGGAGCCCCTAGAGTAGGATCCCCTTAACAAGCCCCCTGGCTGATTCAGCTGCAGGCAGATGATTAGGGAGGGAGAGAGGGCTGGAAGCTGGCTCACCACCTCACTCTGGAGTACTGAGAAGAGGCTGGGCGCCAGGAATTCTGTGAGCTGGGTGAGGCTTTAGCTCATCCCATGAGGGGCTTAAGGCCTGGTGGCTAAGGTCTGTCCATCTACCTAATTTTAGCTTTTATTAGCATTACAGTGTAGACTTCTGAGCCAAACAAGGGAAAGACCTTCGCGCTTCAAAGTAGTGTATCCACCCACATTGTTGGTGCTGAACAGTTTTATATTGATGGTTTTGCATTTCCTTTACTGAGGTGGCTTGGTTTCTTACTTACAAAAATTAAATATATATATGTATATATTTATATAAATTTTATATATTCATGTACACATTTATTTAAAATATATTTGCTTATATTTACATTTATGTAACAAATATAAATAATATATAAATATAAACAAATATAAATATATAAGATATATATTTATATAACAAATATACATTTATAGTAGTCTATATTTATATAAATATATAAAATTTATTTATTTTCCACACTTGTATTTTTTTCTTAAATAAAAGTGACAGGCTCTTTGCAAAAAAAAAAAAAAAGAAAAAGAAAAAAATTCGAACATTACAGAAATGCCTCCCCCACATGGCCAACGTTGGTCCTACTTCTCAGAGATGATTCTTACTGAAAAAATAGCATTATCAAAGCAGGAGCTGCATAATCAAACTTGAGTACTCACTGCATATCAGGCAGTGGACCAGGGGCTGTACATACATCACCCATTTAAACCTCAAGACAACCTGATGGGGTAGGCATTGCTGTCTTATTAGGGATGGGGAAATTTTGTATACATGCATATGTATATGTACACACCGGTAATTTGTTTTTGCAAAAAAGGGCAATGTCACACCTACGATTCTGCAACTTGCTTTTTTCATTCTTACTATATTGTGAACATTTTTTTCCATGTCCGCACATGTAGAACATCTAACATCTGCAGAGGATCCATCCAATTACACGAAGTCCTCATAATTCAGCAATCCCCGAATAATTTTTTTTTATTCCAAACGATGCTCCAGTGAACGTGAAAAAACGAAAAAAACGATGTGTTGTGTGAGTACACATTATTCACACAGTAGGACAAATTTCTGGAAGCAGAAACAGTAGGTGAATATGCCCACATCAGATCATTATGGTTGTGCATCTTGACCTGATACAATGCTATATGTCAATTACATTTTAATAAAACAAAGGAAAAACCAGATTCTTCAGTCTGGCTTAAAAAAAGAAACAGTAGGTAAGAATCTTCAGACAATCTGGATAACAGATCTTTATTTGAATGTGACTTCTATCTGCTGAAGGTCTTTTCAAACCTAAGTCCAAATACAAGGTGAGGATCAAGACATCTGTTTCTCAGAGCTGGTTTTAAATTCTTGGTTCTGCCACTAAACAGCTACGAAACTGGGAACCACAGAAGAAATATCTTATTATTATTACTGTTATTTTTTGACATACTATGGCACAACAGAGTGATCCAGCAATTCCATACGTTATGCTCTGCTCAACATGGTAAGTGCAGTCACCATACAACATTACTGAAGTATTATTGACTTTATTCCCCAAGCTGTATTTTTCATCCCTGAGATGTACTTATTTTGTAACTGGAAGTTTGTACCGCTTAATCTCCTTCTCTTTCTTTGCCCGTGCCCCGATCCCCTCCTCTCTGGCAACCACCACTTTGTTCTCTGTATTAATGAATCTGTTTCTGTTTTGCTTGTTTTATTAAACATTTGGAGCCTTGACGTCTTCCTGCACAAAATGACAACATGGTAAGATATATTTTCTGAAGCTTCCTTATGCTCCAGCTTTCCATTATTGGTTAGTCCTTTCACTCTCCACCTTTGTTTTTCTGCATATGAGAAAAGATTTGATGTTTTTGGCCTCGTAGGATCAATTAATTAATGAATCAATTGGTTAAGACCTTTCAAACGTAGAAGCGCTAAGTCGTTGCCTTAATTACTCATAGAGAAAACAGATCTTTGCTGCAGATGACCTACTGCTTTGACTTCTAGAATAGTTACTGGGCCTTTAAGAAAACAAGATAATTACTGAATCCAAGAGGCCACTCAGCATTTTGCACCATGGGCATGACAAGTAGTGGGAAGTGTTTGGGAGGGCTGATACGGTATCACTTCTCTTGGGAATCTTGTCTTCCTGGAATGAGCACTTCCAACTCTATGTTCCCTAACAAAGAAGGGATTGTGTGGACCACAACTTCATAGAACACACAATGCATTTTAGATGAGGGACTTACTCAATCTCTGTGTTGTGTGGGACAAAGTCTGAGATAAAAAGGCCTTACATTTCCTCTGTGTTCCATAGTCATTCTCCCCCTTGGCTCTCTCAACATCCCCGATGCAACAGCCAGAGAGGTGAGTTATTCCCGCTATTAGATACGGATGCAGAAAATCAGAGAGGTGTGCTGACTCGCCTCATCTCACACAGAGGTGTGAGGTGGAGCCTCTGCAGAGTCCAGGGCCCATCCTTGCTCCTCTGTGGTGGGTCCTAGCATGCTACTCTCCAGTTCCTTTATGCTGATTCTTTTTAATGGCTGGAGTCCTCTTCAGTGTCCTCTCCGGTCCAGACTTAACCAGTTTTAAGGGTTCGCATTTTAAGGGGCACATGCAGGCTACAGCATGGAATTTCTCTGAATTTGGGATCCGGCCAATGGTGAGTTTTATTTTCTAAAATACAAATAAGAAGGAAATCAAATGACTAAAGATTATCCATAGGATTGTTTGTTCTCAGGCTGTCCTCATTAACACCCTTTGAAGCTGGCTTTGAAGAAAAATCCTATGATGAACCACAATATCTAGGTCAGAGGAAGCCAGGATGAGCTGTATATTCAGGTGAAAGATTTTTATTCCCTGGGTGGTCACTGGCCTGAGTCTTTTTGGTAGATTCGAGAAAGCACCGATGATGCCTGATGGGCCCAGTTGCACCAGGAAACAAAAGCCTCTTGAAATAGAAAATACAGATGAAACCATACAAAACCAGCCCCTGAAAAGATTGGGGGAAAATTGAGGTTTGATGTGTCTCTTGTAATCTAGCATTTCCTCCTTTTTTTTTTTTTTTTTTTGAGATTTTATTTATTTATTCATGAGAGACAGAGAAAGGCAGACACATAGGCAGAGGGAGAAGCTGGCTCCCTGAGGGGAGCTTGATGTGGGACTTGATCCCAGGACCCCAGGATCACACCCTATTCACACAAAGGGAGATGTTCAACCACTGAGCCACCCAGATGCCCCTCCACCTTTTTTTTTTTTTTTTTAAATACAAACCCCTTCTCCTCCTCCTTTTAAAACCTCACATGGCCTCCTCTCCGTGTCCCTATTCCATCCCCAAGCCAAACTCCTTGCCTCTCAACTGTAGCCCAACAGGAGGGAAAGTAGATCTGATTGGTCCAAATGCTCTAAAACAACAGGGGCCCTTGGCTGCCCCTCCTTTGGTTCCACAATTCCCTTCTTCCAACCTTCTTTTCAATCAGCTATTTAGATTTTTAAAAAGAACTGGATATCCATTTTAACATAAACAATAGTCAGTAATGGTAGAGTGGGAAAGTAGAAGTTTTTGACCTCCCAGATAACCATGTTGGCAAACACCCCATCTTTCTCCATAGCATCTGATTGTGATCCAGTAGAAAGGGGTCGGTGGAATCAGCATAGGAGAAAGACTGTCATTCCCTCCCATGCAAGTGACTTCACAGTCTAGAAAGGCAGTCTTGATAAACAGCAGTCAGTGGTGCCCAGGTGGAGTTCCTGGATTTGCTCCCAGGCAAAAATCCATGTTTTGACTTCAGAGCTGATGGCCGGATCTTTGGGTGGGAGTAGTTTGGTAGCTTTCAGAAGATTCTATTGAACCCTTGGCCCCAGTGTGAGTTTCTGGCAGAGGAAAGTTTTTATAGTCACCTGATTGTTGGACTGAGCCCATGAAACCTAGTTCTTTTCCAAACTCCTACTCGGTCTTCAAAACCCAAGACAGACACTACCCTTCTCCAAGACACTTTTCTGGCCTTCCTCAAATAGATTCACTCCTTTTTTTCTTTCTGGTGCTGTGGCCCTCTGTTCACATCTTAGGGCACACACTGTATAGTAACTAGCACATAACATGCCTGTTTGATTCATAAGGTGTGAGCTCCTCAAACTTCAGCTGAAGCCATTTATTTTGCTCTAGGACTTAGCCCAGGATCCAGCATACATGAGATATTCAATAAATGGTGAATAAGTGACTGGATGAAGGAGTGAGTCCTTGCTTTGCCACTAACTAGTTATATTCCTTAGAAATTTATTCATCTTTGCTGGCTTTTCCCATTTAGGTAATATGGATAACACCATTTGTTTAACCAATGAGATTATTGTGTAATGCAGAAGAGATAACACCTATAGATTCATAAGCTCTCAGAGCTGGAAGAAATTTGAGAGATCTAACAGAGTGGTTTTTAGGAATTTTAAGCAAAGGAAACATTTCTTCAAGGAGAGCTAACAGAGCCAACATAGAAAACAGATAAATGATAAATATAGATTGTTTTCATTGAAGTCTTTCATATTTTACCCTTCCTCATCTCTTCCTCAACTCCTCGTTCTCTTACAAGCCCGGGAAACACGGTTTGAAAACCAACTATCAGGCGCCCAGGTGGCTCAGTTGGTTAAGCATCTGCCTTCAGTTCAGGTCCTGAGCCCATGGTCCTGGGATCCAGCCCCACATTGTGCTCCCAGCTCAGCAGGGAGTCTGACTGTGCCTTTTCCTTTGCCCCTCCCCCTGCTTGTGTGCACGCCCTCTCTGTAAAATAAATAAATAAAATCTTAAAAATTAAAGAAAAGAAAACCATCTTAGTGTAGAAAAAAAAAGCCAAAGCCCAGAGGAGAAAGTGATTTTCCTAAGGTCATGTGGCATGTTAGAAATAAACATAGGCCAGGGAAGGAATCTGCCCCACGGAGACCCTACTCATAGGCAGAGCCATGGCTAGGCCTTTGAAAACATACATCATTAATACGTACTCACACATTTTGTTTAATTCTTACAATAACTGTGAGGGAGGTATGGTGAGGCCCATTTCTCAGATGAGGTGTCTAAAGAGTAAAAAAGGTGACCCTGGCCAACATTCCCCAGCCAATAGTTGGAGAAGTAAAAGCAGTAATGCTATGGAGCACCTAGTGGGTGCCAGTCCCATTTGTAAGCATGTGACAGATATTATCACACTTAATTCTCCAAAGAGTATTATCCTTACTCCCAATTTTGCAGAAGAGAAAGCCAAGGCACAAATTGGCCAGAGGAGAGGAAACACAAACCCTGAGCCAATGCGATTCCCTTGCAAGTTCCTTCTGCCATCTTCATGCTGTGTCTGAGGTCTTGGATCCTGATGGTTAGTCTCCTACCTGGGGGCCCTCTCCAGATACTACTATATGTGAAAGAATTTTGAAAAGTTTCTAAAATAACATTGTGTGACTTACATGTATACTGTTCAGATTCCACCCAAGACTTTGATCTTATTCCCAGCCAGGGCTGGTCAGCAAGACTCACCTCCTTCTTGACAGACCGGCTGAGAAATAAGGAGGCCTCGTCCAGGCCCTGGGGCTTCAGGTCATTCACGGCCAAGAGGTGATCGCCATGAGAAAATATACATCCCAGGCGCGGGGGGCCTTGCCACTGAGCCACACTGCAATGGGACACAGCATTCAATGCAAGTGTGAGACTGTGCTCACAGGACGCAGATTGGGGTTCCCTCATTATCATCATCAGCTTCTTCAGCCATGTTGCACCCTATCTGAGGCTGACAAACTCCCACCTCCACTTTCTCTCATTACTCTCCCCTTCCCCTGGACTTCTATTGCATGGTGGGAACACCCACTTATTGTATATTTCAGTAACATGCATTTTATATTTGCTTGTTTATGTGGCTGTCTTTTTTCCCAGGCTATGAGACCCCAGACATCTAGTGCTACCTTCAAAAAAAATTTTTATAGCTATGTAATTCCAAGAAGGTGTTTAATAAGTATTTATTGAGAGTGAGCACATGATGATTATACAATGACTATCTAATGAACAATAAATGAACTCATGAATGGGCAAGCTCAGGTACAGAGAAGTCTACAGTCTCAGTCAAGTATTAATTGAGCCTCTGAGAGTATAGGGAATTTGGAAAAGTGGAAGACGGTGTTTCCTGCCCTCTTATATAACTTGTCATCCCTTTACATTAAAGGGCTTTCTTGCCTTGTAAAAATGCAATCTTCCACCAAAATAAATTACAAAGTTTTAAAAATGATGTACAATTACGTAAACAGTGCTGATTTTAAGAAAATTCTCTCTTTTGTATCTGTCCTTGACCAACTGGTATCTGGAAGTCTTTGACCTTGGTCCACCCTTTTCTTTTAGACCTTATATCCTTGTTGACTTCATTAACGTCATTCATTTATCAGATAATCACTGCTCATTGATTGGGAATAATTTCCTTGGGCCATACCTATTCCTTTCTGCTTTTCCTTACCTTCAAAGAATCAGACACTTGCTGCTGACTGTACTTGTGGGTCCTCCTATCTGCAACCCACTTCCCAGCTCCAACAGCAACACCCTTATTTCTTCCTCAACCAAAGACCTCTGGTGATCACAGCAACACCACAGTCCAAGCTCTCTGTTTTGCCACATACAGAGTTTTAAGATATAATTGTCATCTCCCTATCTTCCAACCCCACTTATAATCAAGAATCCTCAGATCTCCAACCTACCATATCCGTCCTGCAGCTTCTGTGAGAGTGAGATAATTGATGATGTCAGAAGGAGAAAGGAACACACTTAGTTTCTCCACTTGGTCTTCATCAGGGATGTTACTATGAGATAAAATGTGAAAGGCACATCAGGAAACTGTCTCTGGCTCTAAACTGTACTTTCTGAGTATACTTTGGCCTCCTACACCTAAGATGGTATTTTCCAGTTTAAGATTGTCCCCCAAATTTGGAGACTATGAATTTGTTACTCATTAATGCCCTCCCACCCCTCTTGGAATGTGGTAGTGGATGGCAGACAGTGGTGTAAGAAATGGACTGTTTTTTTTTTTTTTTTTTTTAAAGAAATGGACTAAGTTGATTATATATCACATCCATCTGCTCATTTCTCCATAGAAATGATTCCATAGAAGACGACCCTGGAAAGAGTTAAAATGGAGAACAATCTCATCTTGGCATCACTTAAAACCTACATGTCACCCTCCTATTCTATACCCAAACCTCATGCAATTTATGTGCCCATAATTTTAACGGTAGACATTGGGTGACATGCTACCTAGTTCGGTGTGATCCAAAGTTCCAGGGCCTGAAAGACTAGCCAAGGGAGAACTTTTAGAACTATTTGAAAATGCTACCCACAGCCCAGGGGACCACTTTGCTTCCAGCTCCGTTACTCACTGTCCTTGGACACCACATCAGAGAGAAAGGGAAGCTGGTCAAAATGTTGGCTGACTTGGAGATTTTTAGGAACTACTTTAAAATTCAAACTCTGAGTAAAAAAAAAAAAAAGGAAGGCTGCTTGCTCTAAGGGCCCAGAAAGTTTTAGAAATTAGAGCTTTACTTGATTAGTATAGATAATTGCACAACAGTAAGTGAGGCCAGCTCCTTTCTGTCATTTGTGGTTTGTGCTTCCATATTGGCAGGTGGAAGACAAGAGTCCTTTTGTGAGCCCTGTTCTTGCAAGTGAAGCCTCTCATTCTGGATCTCTGGAAGGGCCTGGGATTCCTCTTTGTTATCAGCAGACTCGTGGGATGTCTCTCTGAAAAAACTAGCGTATAAGAAGTTAATACAATAACCCTCCTTCAGCATGTCTGTTTTCAACTTCCTATGGTGTGTGAATCAGATTTCGGTAATTAGGAGTCATGTGAAAATTAACAAGTGGGCAGCCCGGGTGGCTCAGCGGTTTAACACTGCCTTCAGCCCAGGGCCTGATCCTGGAGACCCGGGATCAAGTCCCACGTCAGGCTCCTTGTGCGGAGCCTGCTTCTCCCTCTGCCTGTGTCTCTGCCTCTCTCTCTCTCTCTCTCTCTCTCTCTCTGTGTCTCTTATGAATAAATAAATAAAATCTTAAGAAAAGAAAACTAACAAGGTCTTTAAGTATGTGCCCAACCCTCAGAATCACAGAATCAAATTCAACAAACTTTCCTTCTGAAATGGATATGGAGGCAAAATAACCCTTTACAGTGGGAGGGCATGGAAGGCAGAAGTGAGAGCATGAGACATAAATTCAGAATAGAAAATAAAAAAATAAATAAAAATAAAATAAAATAAAAGAATAGAAAATAAGTTCCCCGGGGGACAGAATATGGCCTGAGGAGGTCACTAAATGGCTCTCAGTGGGTGGAGAAGCCATTCTCACTTCTTTTTGTGTTGGAATTATGGAATAATGTGTTGAACTTGGTCTATGGTAATGCTTATTTATATTAATATATCAACAGTAATTTTTCTATAAAAGTGCATTAGCTAAAATCAATTTTAAGAAGATGGCAATTTTAGGGGTGTCTGGGTAGCTCAGTCAGTTCAGCAGCTGTCTTTGGATCAGGTCACGATCCCAGGGTCCTGCGATCAAGCCCTGAGTTGGTCTCCCTGCTCAGTGGGTAGTCTGCTTCTCCCTCTGCCTCTCCTCCTTGCTAGAACTCTCTCTCTCATAAATAAATAAATAAATAAATAAATAAATAAATAAATAAATAAATAAATAAATAAATAAATATTTTTTAAAAAAAGAATCGTTAGGGAAAAAAAAGAACATGGCAATTTTACCTACCAGGATTTCATTGACATGTAATGATGCTCAGTTCTCTCAATGAATTGATCTGGACTACCAGGTTCAGGAGATTCACCAGAATCACTGGAAGCAATAAAAGAATCCAACTGCAGACAAGAGGAACAGGTGTAAGGATGCAAATCCACCAATAATCGATACCTTTTTACCCCTTCCATGATGGTGCTGGGCCCTGAAATAGTAAGTACATCCACCATTGGATGAACAGTGGTGCTCATTCTTGGAGACTGAATTGGTAGAGGTTCCCCAGCACAAAGTCTGTTTTCTCCTCCTGGTTTCTCCCAGTGCTTCCGATACGGTGTTTTATCAGACTACATTGCTATTTAGTTTTCCATTTCATCAGTAGGCACTTCATGATATAAACTCTTTTTCCCAACCAGTGCTACTGTAGAATCATGTCACCTGGCTGGGTCAGAGGCTCCCACAAACACAGAGCTGGCCTCAGGCTATTCTGCTCACAGGCTAGCCAAGTTGCTTCAAGGAGCTGTAAAGGTCCTAGCAAATATTGGCCCCAGGAGGCTCTCAACTAGCCCCTCATAGCTAGGTCATTTTGGGGGGGGGGGGTGAGGGGGGGATGATTGCTCAAAAACCCTGAGGGCTTTTAACTGCCTGCCCAACAGATCAATCATTAACCCATAATTGGAAAAATCCATTTCAGTCAAGCCAGTCTTCCTGCTGCTCCCCATGTGAATGGTGGGCTTCCAGAGCCAGCTTTCATGCTACTGGCTTCACCTGGAGTGCCCCCTCTCCTCTGGCCTTGTGAGGCCCCACAGCCCCCTCTGACCACCTCAGCCATTGCCAGTCTCCTTCTTCTCTGAACTTCTACTGCATAGTTTTGTACTTAATTTTGGGGGGAGTATTTTTTCAATGGTTTTTCAGCTTCGTTTTCGCGGGCCTTCTGTCTGGAAATCACCTCGCCTGCCTTCCTTCCCTCATGCCCTCCACGCATATTACAAGCATCTCTCTTCAGCGCGGAGCCCTTTCTGTGTCATATGGTGGCTGGCTCCTGTTCAAGCGTCAACACTGTGAGCACGTCACCTGGGCCTGATTCATTGCTCTGTGCCACTGAACCCAGCCTAGCGCCTCTCAGGAACAGCACACAGCAGGGGCCCAGCAAATATTTGTGCAAGGAATGAAGGATTAATGGAGGGAAGGGGTTACCTCCGAAAGAATACTTTGAGGACTGATATAATGACTCTCTTCTTCTGTATCTTCAGTAGTTTCTGACAAGAAGTCGTGTGGTAAATGAGCTTGTCTGAGTCCTGGAGATTTTTTTCCCATTAAATGCTGAATGAGGAGATGGAGACAGAATTAATTCTTTTCTTTTTTCTTCCTTCTTTCCTTTCTTTTTTTCCTCTTTCTTTGCTTTTTTGCAGGGGACAGAATTAAACCACATGCTCTCTGGAAAAGCCGTAATAGATTAATTGTGTTGGGAAAATCAGAGAATCTTCCAAGGTTACATGCGGAAGCCCACACAACTTGAACTTGCCTCTTGAGTCTGGGTCACCTTGATGATTTAAAAATTTAGCCCATCATTCAGGCTTTTCTGTACCCTTGGGATCTGAATCTCCAAACAAGTGGTTCTTTCTGGTGGGAGTAGGGGGCAGTGTTCTAAGGCAGGAAGCTCTGGAACAGAGGCCCCCACCCCCACCTACTTAGTTTTCACTCAGTGCCATCTGAGAAGGTAATTAGCCCGTGGTCAAGGCACCGCACCTTTCCTCTTCCTGCTCAATATTCCCCTTTTGTGTTCTGCTCACATACTTCTATTGTTTCCATAGCAATGCAATTTGCTAGGTGTTGATCATGTGATAGTATGGATTATAGTCTTCAAGGTAATGTAGGTTCAACTAGTTACTGCCTTCCCTCCACAGTAGCTACAAAATACACTACTAAAGCAGCTGCTTTGCATGCCAGGAAAATTGTTATAAGTACAACTTGATTCTTCTAAGAACAATGCCTTAGAGCAGGGGGGGTTTGACAAGATCTTGAATGTGCTCTAAGAAGTCCTTGAACAAAAGTGATTTTAAAAACATAATACTTTAAACTGTGTCCATTTTTCCAGGGCCAAGATCATGAGGCTAGACCAGGCTGAGCTAGGGAGGAAGAAGGGTTCCCACCTAATTTCAACAACAAACCCCAACAAGGCAGACGATAATCTTAACTGGGACTGGTTGAAAAAGCACTGAGTTCGAAGACAGAGCGTGAAAAAAGGGCAAGACGACCAGCCATGTTATCTCTAGGCAGAAGGGATATCATGAGTGAAAAACAAGACATAATTTACTGAAAAGAGTTCTCTTTTACAACCCATTTCCTACAAATACCAAATGAGGTGTTTGGCTGGGTGAATTCGATCTGCTGCAGAAAGCTTTTAAAATGGTTGGAGAGCTCCCAACTAGATAAAATAGGAGGTTATGCCATATTAAGATGTGCTGGGGGCCCAGGGAGGAGGGAAAGTCAGTGGTTGCATCTCGAAAGGACAAGATGGTATCCATAGCAGAAGAAAAAAAAACAACCAAACAAACAACTACTCGGCCCATTTATCCAAACTTGGAAAGATTACAAATCTGAGAGAGCAGAGTATCATCACAAGTCATCTTCAAGGGCCAGATGTCCTTTTTTCCCCCCTCAAATGGATTTCATTAGAAGTAAAGATGAAGTCAGAGAGAAAAACAAGATCAATCTGGGTAAATGAAGGAAATTAATAAGAACCTTGATGTTGGGCAGCCCGGGTGGCTCAGCGGTTTAGCGCCACCTTCAGCCCAGGATGTGATCCTGGAGACCCAATTTCGAGTCCCATGTCAGGCTCCTTGTAGGGAGCTTGCTTCTCCCTCTGCCTGTGTCTCTGCCCCTCTCCCTCTGTCTTCCATGAATAAATAAGTAAAATCTTTAAAAAAAGAAAAAAGAACCTTGATGTTACCCCAGAAGTATAGGTTGTGTGGCAGAAAACAAGTGATGTTTCAGGAATCTCTTTATAGAAGTAATCTGTGCCCTCTGCGGTAAAGTGAAACCAAGGTTGCCAGGTAGGCTTTGGGTTAGCTGGAAAGTTCTCCACCCCACATGCCCAGATGCATGCAAGAAGCACCTAGAATGAATGAATACATTTCGAGGTAGGCAGCGCATGCAGGGAGGCTCATTCACGGTATAAGAAACAGCCTGAACATAAGATCAACACTAGAGCTAAACATCATTTTTTGGTGCTTTGGACTCAGAGGAAGGTGTCAGATACATCGTAAGAATTTTGAAGCATGAGCTGACCCCCAGGCAAAGCGTCCTGATTGGTAGACACAAGCCTGATTACCACATCCGGAAGACTGTTTCTTGGTGTCTGACAGCCTCTGGTGACAGCCTCTAATGTGCTGGAAGGATCAAAGAGAGGGCTGGGGTCTGAAGAGGGCCTTTTATCACCCGATGAGAATTTCTCCTGCTTATGGAAAAGGAATATTGCAGTCAGGGCATGATCGATCTCTCACCTGGAATTCAACAACAGCCTCGTCGCTGGGCTTCCTGCCTCCAGTCTTTTACCACTAACATTTATACCCCCCAGCCAGCCTTCTGGAACTCACTAAGACATGACGTGATCATGCCTCTCTCCTATTTCCAAACCCTTGAGGAGTCTCAGCCGGGCCTGCAGATGCCCTGAGTTTCCCTCTACCTGTCTTTTTAAGCCTATGTCCCTCTGCACACTGCCCCTTGGCTCTACTCATTTGAATTGGCACGTTTTCTAAGTTGTTCAATGCTTATGATGAAAGCAGAGGCCAAGGGAGAGGGAAGCCAAGGCATGTCTACCAGTGGATTCAAAAGGCAGCCGTTATGCACCTTGCATGACAATCATGGCAAGTACTATAGTTTCGGCCACTCTTGAAAAAATGCCACAGTTACCTTTCGCTCCTCCAACCCCAGTAATGAAGATTGGAAGTGTCTGTATTTTTAGGTCTCTTGCAAAACGACAGAAGTATTTTTTCCCCTACTCTTAATCATAAAAATAACAAGGCTGTACATTCTCTCACTTATTTATCCCTTGTGTTGAGGCCAGTTGCTAAGGAGGAAAAGAAAAAGCTGCCATTGTGTCCTCGTGAAAGGGGTGGGGTTCACTGTTATTTCATTAGTGATGTAGAGTCACCTCTGTATCCTGGCGTGCTGCTTCCACATCCCAGCAGAACGAAGACACGAAGGAGACCCAGTCTTTAATCTTCTCCCTGTTGATAGGAATAAATTCTCAGCTGGCGTGTGGCAACAATAGCACCTGTGCTCCTTTTGAACCGGAGAAGGGCTCTTTTATTAAGGTTGGAACAGGCCGTGGGAGCAAGTACCAGGGAAATAAAGATTTTTTTTTTTTCCAAAGTAGCTTAAACGACCCACTGGCTCCTCACCACCTCCACATTTGCACACTAGAATTAATCTTCACGCCACCTCTGTGAGGAAAGCTCAGGGAAATGGGAAGAACACTGGAAAATAACGGTAATAATCATAGGGTTTGGAGCTCTGGGCTTTGACACTGATTTCCTTTGTGTTCTTAAGCGGGCCCCTTAACCTGTCAGCGCCACTTTTGTGTAGCCATCCAGGTGTGCCTCCCTTTGGGGAACGCATGTGTTTATGAAGAAGGTGTTGGAATGAATTTATATAAATCACATATTCTTTTCTTTTTTTTTTTTTTTTAAATTTTTATTTATTTATGATAGTCACACACAGAGAGAGAGGCAGAGACACAGGCAGAGGGAGAAGCAGGCTCCATGCACCGGGAGCCCGACATGGGATTCGATCCCGGGTCTCCAGGATCGTGCCCTGGGCCAAAGGCAGGCGCCAAACGGCTGCGCCACCCAGGGATCCCTCACATATTCTTTTCTATTGACTTTTCATGACAATGTAAAAAAGAGAGCTTTCGGCCTTGAGCTTCGTCGGCAACAGATCAAGGTTCTTCGTACTTTGGTGTTAGCTTGCGCTGCCTCCTCTGACAGCTTCCTCCCCTGACCTCAGCCTCTGCCAAGCAGCTGATCATCTATAATGGATCCATTTAAGGCACCTTTGCTAGCACCAGGACCGCCCCCCCCCTTAAAAACCACAGACCCCTTCAGGGATGAGCATTGCCCCTCCTGAACACAGGGAGCTTAGGCAGATATCTGTGTATTGGGTTAGGTTTTTTTTTTCTTTTTTTAAGATTTATTTACTTATTTAAGAGCGGGAGAGGTAGACAGTGGAGGGGGTGGGTGGGGGAGACAAGCAGACTCCCTGCTGAGCAGGGAGCTTGATCCCAGGACCCTGAGATCATGACCTGAGCTGAAATCAAGAGTTGGATGCTTCACCGACTGAGCCACCCAAGTGCCCCTGTGTATTGGGTTCTTTTACATGAGATGCATCTGGGGTGATGGTGGTAGGGTTATGGGTTGAATTGTGTCCCCTCAAAGTTTGGATATTGAAGCCCCAACTCCCAGTACCTGAGTATGTGACCTAATTTGGAAATCGGCCTGGGTTATTGTAGATGTAATTAGCTCAGACAAGGTCATACTGACCTCCTTTTTTTTTTTTATTTTATTTTTTTTTTTTTTATTTATTTATGATAGTCACAGAGAGAAAGAGAGAGAGGCGGAGACATAGGCAGAGGGAGAAGCAGGCTCCATGCACCGGGAGCCCGATGTGGGATTCGATCCCGGGTCTCCAGGATCGTGCCCTGGGCCAAAGGCAGGCGCCAAACCGCTGCGCCACCCAGGGATCCCCCATACTGACCTCCTAATCCAGTATGACAAGCATCCGTATAAAAAGTTTGGATGCAGAGACACACACACATGGAGAGAAGGCTGTGTGAACTTTACGGTTCTGCCACAAGCCCCGGAACTACCAGAAGTTAGGAGAGAGACCTGGAACAGACCTTCCCCAGAGCTTCAGAGGGAGCGTGGCCTTGTGACACCCTGCTGTCAGATGCCTAGCCTCCAGAACAGAGAGACAACGCATCTCTATTGTTGTTTTTAAATTTGTTTCAATTTATTTTTTATTTAAGTTCAATTATTTAAGGGGCACCTGGGTGGCTCAGTGGTTGAGTGTGTGCCTTTGGCTCAGGCTGTGATCCCGGGGTCCTGGGATTAAGTCCTACATCGGGCTCCCTACGAGGAGCCTGCTTCTCCCTCTGCCTGTGTCTCTGCCTCTCTCTCTGTGTGTCTCATGAATAAATAAATTAAATTAAAAATAAATAAATTCAATTACTTACCATAGAATGTATTATTGGTTTCAGAGGTAGAGGTCAGTGATTCACCGGTCTTATATAATACCCAGTGCTGGGGATCCCTGGGTGGCTCGGTTTGGTGCCTGCCTTTGGCCCGGAGCGTGATCCTGGAGACCCGGGATCGAGTCTCACGTCAGGCTCCCAGCATGGAGCCTACTTCTCCCTCTGCCTGTGTCTCTGCCTCTCTCTCTCTCTCTCTCTCTCTGTCTATCATGAATAAATAAATAAAATCTTAAAAAAAAAATACCCAATGCTAATGACATCATGTGCCCTGTCCCCCAAACCCCCTTATTTCTGTTGTTCTAAGATACCCAGTTGTGGTGTTATGGCTGCCCTAGGAAATGAATACTGTGACTTTTCAAGGTATTTTGACAAATAATGAAGACTGTCAAGATGGTGTTGAACAGTATGTGGCTCTGGGCTTCTGTTCAAAGTATGTTTATTGTTTATTGGTTTAAAATGTTTTATTTGTCAGGACACCTGGGTGACTCAGTGGTTAAGCGTTTGCCTTTGGCTCAGGGCATGATCCCAGAGTCCTGGGATTGAGTCCCACATTGGGCTCCCTGCTCAGTGGGGAGCCTGCTTCTCCCTCTGCCTGTGTCTCTGCCTCTCTCTGTGTGTCTCTTATGAATAAATAAATAAATAAAAATCTTTAAAAAATGTTTTATTTGTCTTTTTATATTGTGCGCATGGGAAATATTCTGTGCTATCTTACCACTTACCTGTCATGGCCAATGAGGAAATATTCCCTGTTGGTGGTTCTGATGGACATCACCTCATCAGAGCAGCATTTAAACATTTTATGTACAGATTGCATTTTTTCATGGCTACTTATGCCAACTTCTACACTGGAATTTCTGTCAGATATAGACATAGAGTATTAAACATTTAAACGTGAGAACTAATGTTTTATATTAGGTTTCAAACTGAATAAAATTTAGATCTGCTTAATTGACATTTTGGAGGTTGTCTGATAATTTTAGATAAAAAGTTTAGATCTGGTTTGTCACTGATTGAAAACATTTTGTTCAGCCTCAAACTTAATTCAGAAATTCTTTCTTCATGTAGATTCTTTGTTCTACAAAGTATCATGTTTTCTAATTTTCTTTTTGTACATAATTTCTGAAAGGACAAAGAAGCCAAACTAAATGCTTTTTTAAAAATCCATCTTGGCTTTATGAAATGATGATTTTATCTGCTCTCATCCATAAATTAAGTGAATTGAAACTTTTTGTAACTAGATGCTTATTAATTAATAACTTATGAACTACAGTATACAATACAAAATAGGTATTTAGCTATGTTTTACTCAAAACATTCCTCATTTTAGCTTCTTTTCAGCAACAACTATTGTAAGTGTGAAGCCTTTGTTTCTTCCAGTCAATGATTTAGATTTCAACTTGCATGCACCTTTTAGTATTTACGGTTATAAACAGTTTTCCCGATTGGATACACACCGGTCAATTTTAATGGATCCTCGGTGATGTTGGTTTTTGTAATAGGAAAGACAAAGACTCCTTTCCCCACTCTTTGAAAGAATGAAAAACCGCTTTTTCCAAGAAGACTGAAAAATGAAACCATTTTGCATCTTAGTTAAATCTCAGAGGAAGAGAAAGGATTTAAAAAATGTTCATAAGCCTGGTGGGAGGCCTGTTAAATCATGGTGAATACTTACAGCGGAGAAGAAAAGCTGAGGAGGTGGTGATTTAATAAAGTAATCTTGTTTGCAGACTTCATTTTCATAATAAAATGTAAATCGTTTGCCTAATAAAAGAAAGTGAACAGACTCAGTTTGTTCCCTGTAAATTGTGGAAAAGAACTGCTTCAATTGGAAAACACTATTTACCTCTGGAAAGGTCTTCAAATTATTCAGTTATGAAAAAGGACATCTTTAATAGGATAGGCCATAAAAACAGAAAACCAAATGGCCAACAGTGTTCTTATCCATCCACATCCAGGACCTTGCTTCAGATGACATGTAGCAGCTCTTTAATGTTTAGCTCTGAGTTCTGGGGGCACCGTTGCTGGCTTTCTAGATGTGAGCAAAGGTTTGTCTCTATCCTTGTTGAAGAGCGAGCCAGAGGAGCAGGATAATTCTGCTTTGCCTTGGCTTAGCAAACAAAAGCAAAACCACCTGCTACTGAAAATCAGGTGGCAGAGTGATTAAATCATAAGGTCTCCAAAATGTTAATAGCTTCTCAGTAAGTATTGAAATTTATAGTTTTTTTCCCCTGTATTTTCAAAAATGTCTTCAAGACATATGCACTCCTTTCATTAATTAGAAAAACACAATGTTGTTAAGATAAAATTTATTTGAAAAAAAAAAAAAAACAGCTTGGTTTTGCTTTCACATCCAGGCCGTAGTTCTAGTTTGTCCGTGGTTTGGTAAAAGACAGCCTTTACTAAAGAGTTAGAGCTTTTTTTTATTAAGTGAAAACAGAATAAGGATTAGGGAGCACAGCTAATGGGGACATTGTACTATAGTCTATCTAGTAATTCTTTCTTTTTTTAACATTTTTTTTAGAATAGTTTTTTTAAGACTTTATTTGAGAAAGATTGAGGGAGCATGGGCAGGGGGAGGGGCATAGGGAGAAGCAGATGCCTGGCTGAGCAGGGAGTCCGATATGGGGCTGGATCCCAGGACCCTGGGATCATGACCTGAGCCAAAGGCAGATGCGTAACCACTGAGGCACCCAGGTGCCCCCTTCTTAACATGTTTTTAAGTTTATTTATTTAAGTAATTTCTACATCCAGTGTGGGGCTCACACTCAAGACCCTGGGATCAAGAATCACATGCTCTTCCGACTGAGACAGCCAGGTGCCCCTAGAATCTAGTAATTCTTAGGCAGCTGTCCTCACTTTGCCTCCTTCTCCTTGCTCAGGAACTACTCTAAGTTCTCCTCACTCCTCATCCCTACACACACACACACACACACACACACACACACACACAAGGAAAAAGAAAAGAAGAACGGAAGGCAACAATATTGCAACTAGCTCCTCTTTAAAATCATTGTTTGGCCTTGGACATAAATCACAGATTTATTTACTGAACAAGTATTTATAGAACAGCTTGGATCACTAAATCTCCCTGTTTCTTCATCTGTAAAATGGAGACAGTAGCACTGACCTTAGAGATTTGTGGTGAGGACTGAGGGAGTTAATGCATGGAAACCTCTCAGGACTGGGCCTGGCACCCACTAGGGCTCACTGAAGAGTAGCTCTTATGAATAACAGAAGAAATTTTAGCTTTTATCATATGCTGAATAAACCAGTCTCTCATCTGCCTATAACATAGAGGCTCTTTGGTGGTATTAAATTTAGAGGGTTTAACAGATGTAGATATTTTATGAAAATGTGTGTCTAATAACATTGTATACAACTAGCAGAATCTTTTTTTTTTAAGACGGGGAGGGCCATTGGAAGAGGGAGAGAGAATCTCAAGCAGGGTCCACACCTAGCATGGAGCCAGATGTGGAGCTCGATCTCAGAATCCTGAGATCATGACCTGAGCCGAAATCAAGAGATGCTTAACTGCCTGAGCCACCCAGGTGCCACTACAATTAGCAGAATCTTAAATAAAGTAAATATCTGTGAAGATGTTGCCTTGGCTGGGCACTTCCAGGGTGTCCCCAGTATTCATACTGACTACCAATTCCAGGGCACAAGAACCCTGACGGTATTTGTTGACCACGACAATGGCATTGTTTTCTCCAGAACTTATGCTAAGGAATCACCTTAACTCAGCCTTCCATCAGCCTTATGGCCAATTACTAAATCATGCCTATTTTCACTTCCTGAAAACTTCAGGATCCATCCCTATTTCTCTATTCCTACCAGCACTTCCTTCAAGACCTTCAAACATTTTTAGTATGTTTCAATTCACATGAACTTGAAACCTCTATATGTTTTCCACCGTGTTTCAGTGGTGGTCCAGTTTGACCTCCCAATTCCAGTCTTGACATCTTCAAATCCATCCTTGATGTACCCCTGACACTAAATGACAAATATGACTGATCTAGCACTTGGGGCAAAGAGAGAATAACAGGGACTAGGTTTACAAAACAGAATATATAAAATAGTGGTTTTCAAGACACTGAGCATGGACATTTAAAGTCACTGATCCCTAAAAGACAGGAAGCAATCAAGGTGGGCCCTACTGTTCCCCTGAGAGAGTTTCCAGGCTCCAACACAGGAAAGGGGAACTGAGATGGATTTCAAAGCAAAAAACATATTACTAGGGACCAAGATCTTTTTATAATGATAAAGGGGTCAATTAATCAAGAGGACATAAAAATGCTACAGATTTATGTACCTAATAAAAGAGCTTCAGCATACATGAGGCAAAAACTGATAGAACTGCACAGAGAAATAGACAAATCCACAATAACAGTCAGGGATTTCAATATCCCTCTCTTCATAACTGATAGAAAAATAGGCAGAAAATCATAAAGATATAGTGGACTTGAACAACACTGTCAACAAACTTGGCCTGATTGATATTTCTAGAACACTCAACAACAGCAGATTGCACACCTTTCTCAAGGGCATATGCAACATTTACCAAGATAGGTCATATTCCGGGCCATAAAACCCGTCTCGATAAATTTGAAAGCACTGAAGGTTTACCAAGTATATTTTCAGAACATAATGGAATCAAATTGGAAATCAGTAACACAAAATTTTTGAGAGTGATACATTTGCCCGTTTTTTGATTGTGGTGCTGGTTGCCCAGGCATATACATATATCAAAACTTATCAAATTACACATTTTATTTTTATTTATTTTTTAAAGATTTTTAAAATCTATTTATTCATGATAGACACATAGAGAGAGAGGCAGAGACACAGGCAGAGGGAGAAGCAGGCTCCATGCAGGAAGCCCAATGTGGGACTCGATCCCGGGACTCCAGGACCACACCCTGGACCAAAGGCAGGCGCTAAACCGCTGAGCCACCCAGGGATCCCCACAAATTATACATTTTAAATATGTGGTTTATTGTATATCATTTTCACCACAAAAAGCTATTTCAAAAAGTATGACCAACCTAAAATGCAAATCTAATGACACCTTTCTCTTGCTCAAAAGGCTTCAAGGATTCCTGGCCATATGAGGTCAAGGTCTGGCACAGGATAGTGCCACAGCCTCATCCTCTATACTTCCCCGTTCTACTTTCTATACTCATTGTCCTCTGACACATCCTGTCTCTAACCCACGCATTGCTTTTGTTCATGCCATCCCTTTTCTGCTCAGTTGTTCCCTTTTCCAATCTCTTTTAAAATCCTATGCATCTTTCAGAGTGTAGTTTAAATGCCTTCTCATAAAGCCTCTCTGGATTCCCACAACTACTTACAAGCTCTTCCTCAGATTCCCATAACATTTCACACTTATTTCATGATTCCTGTCATAACTTGGTTATTTGTGCTTATCTTAGCTTCTCAATACAGCTACTCACATGTGTTGATCTTAACTTCCCAACAAAATCTGTAAACTCACTGAGAGCAATGACCCTATTACTTAATCTGTATATCTACTGCAGTATGAAGCACAGTGGCCTTACTAATAATAGATGCTTTGAATAGATATTCAAAAATACTTTTTAAAAAAAGATTTTATCTACTTATTCATGAGAGACACAGAGAGAAGCAGAGAGAGAGAGAGAGAGGCAGAGACAGGAAAAGCAGGCTCCATGCAAGGAGCCCTATATGGAACTCCGGGATCACGCCCTGAGCCGAAGGCAGACGCTCAACCATTGAGCCACCGAGGCATCCCCAAAATACTTATTTTTCAATTGAATTGGATAATTTGATTTCTAAATTATTTCATCCTAAACTCAGCTTTCCTAACTACCCACCTGCAATGAACTATATGAACATGAACAAGGACCTTTGAATAATATAGCTCGAGCTACCTCTATGATAACAACATAGGCAATTTTTCCAAGTGAGAATTTCTGACTAAATTATGAAATACTCTTCAGTCTTTTCTGGGTTTTAGTACCATCTCCAAGCAACAGATGGAACATTTGGTTAATGAAAATCAGAAAATGTCAAATTTCTAGATAGGTGAGCTCTTACAAAATAATTAACCAAATCCGACAGCTCCTGCCACTCTCCATACCAAGAGTCATTGTCCCAGAAATGCTGCCCATTAGCCTCACTAAACTGTCTTCTGTACCCTGATTAGCTTGGTGAGAATTGTTGGTTATTTTCAATAAAGTTTTTTACTTCGGAGAGTATACCCCCCTGGATACCTGGACTCTTCTGAGGTTTGGGTTCCATTATGGCTGTCTGTTCTCATCTGTCAAAAGGAAGAGTTAAACACCAGTTAGTCCTTAAACAACAATGTGATTCACTGATGAGTGCCACGATCATGCAGCCTTAGGATGGTGCCTGTGAATGTTGCTGTACTGGGTTATCAGCCTCCTGCTTTCCTTTCTGCTCCCAAGGCTGAGAGTAGCCACAGTAATAAGGACACATCCAAGCAACTTGCGTTCACATGGCAGTTCTGTCGAGGTGTTGCTTAAGTGTGACAGAAGGAGCTGTGTTCCCTGGACTTTCTCTGCTCCTGCTCCATAAGTGACTCTGACAACAAAGTCCCTGCCAGAAACAGCACCAAGGAGGAGAGACAAGAACAGGCCAGAGGGCAGGAGGCTGTGGACCCAATGCAGCTGAGAAAGCATTACTAGCCAAAAGGAAGCCTGAGATAAGCCCTTCTCCATGCCAGGAACTTGCTTTCTCCAGAGGGAAACTGAAGAGCAAGGACCAGGGCATATCCCTGTTCTCAGACTGCCTCAGGTGTCTGCCAGGCTCTGGGGTGAGATTGACTCCAAGAGGCAGAGCTCCTTCCTGGGCAGCTGTGCCAGCAATCCTTTAACCCCTGTGGGGTCCTGTGAGAAGGGGGATCCCACAGGGTAAAGGGCCTCAGGGCAGGGGAGATCTGTGACACCTGGGATGTGCTGGTGATCAATTTTTACCTTGAATTAGTAAGACTCTCAAAATAGAAGGAAGCATCAAGCAGGCCAGTGCCAGGGCAGTGCCAGGAAAACGGGAGGGGGCAAAGGGCCCTTTATACTACATATATACTATATATAACACACAGAATATGTGTTAACATGCAAAAATATGTGTTAACTGACTCTGTTACGGGGAAAGCTTCCGGTTAATAGTAAGCTGTTTGTGGTTAGTTTTGGGGGGAGTCAAAAGTTATATGTGGATATTCAACTGCATGGGGGGCCATCACCCCTAACCCCCATATTGTTCAAGATTCATTTGTCCATATATATAAATGCTGGGTTTCCTACATAATATATATTTCATATTATATATATTAATTTCATATTATACATAATGAGTCCAGTACATGTATATAAATGTGAAATCCATTATATAAGAAACCTATTATATAAATTTTGCTTATATAAGCAAAATAAGCAGAAGCTTATGTTACATAAGCAAAATTATACATGATATATGAAATCTCATTTAATTTCATATTTTTATTTATAAAATATATAGATTTTACATATATTTTTACATAGAATACTATAAAACTGACATTACTTTTTCAATGGTATAATACCCATTTTACAGATGAGAAAACGGTTATCAGAGATACTAAGCAATTTGCCTTTGACCACATAATTAAAAAGAAGCTGAGACGGAATTCTAACCTGAGAGTTGTCGTCTGAACCGCTTTGTTTTTCCTTCTATTTAAGAAAGAAGAATTAAACCTTTTCACAGTTCTACTTGCATTTCTTGTTTTTGCCTGCAAACAAAAAAGCCTTTTAGATTTATCTCTTTGATCTCACTCAGGAGAATGTACCCACTATCATTGCCTATAACCTGTTTATTTTAATGTCATTTGGGATTTGATGAGTGTGATACCAAAAGATCCGATTTCCTTCTGACTTTACAGTTATGAACCAAGAACCCAAAACAGCAATTTTGCTCAAATAAAATTTCAGATTACCACAGCCTTGAGAACCTAAGACATTCAAACCAAGCAGTACTTACTGGAAGCCAGGTGGTCACTGGTTCAGTTCTTAGCAGAGTACTCTGTCCCTGGGTCTCCTGACCTTATCCCTGTTCACTCTGAGCTCTGAGTGGTAGGGTGAAAATTAAATATAATCTGTTTGAAATGTGAACCAACAGGAAGTTCCTAAACTACTACCTTAGGGCAGATTTTATGCTTGCCTTAAGCTAAAATGGAAGCTGTTGTCCTAGGGGAAGTCCTGGGCTTTCATCCTTTTTGTGGCTTGGCACAGAACTGCCCCTGGCATTCCAGCTGTCTAGCATGAAGAAATGAAAGCAAACAAATGAAGAAAAATCCCACTAGCCTTTGTTCATAGTCACAATGCTCCTTATTGAGAACAGTGTCAGCCCTGCCTTGACCTCATACATTCATTGCTGTTGAAACAATTCCTTTGCTACCCACCCATCCATACCCTCTCAGTGTGTCCCTCCTGGGGAAAGTAGGGAGGATTCCAGATGAGGAAACAAAAGCCCGACTTCTCCAACACACTTGCACATACCAAGGGCCTCCAGATGATCTGCTTCTTCATCCATAACAGAGTTGTTATCAACAGGGTGGCATAAGGCAGGCTCTCCTCTACAGCCACAAAACAACTCTTAAAAATAAGAGTTTTGGGGGTGCCTGGTTGGCTCAGTTGGTTAAGCATCTGCCTTTGGCTCTGGTCATGATCCTAGAGTCCTGGGATCAAGCCACCACACTGGGCTCCTTACCCTGTGGGGAACCTGCTTCACCCCTCCCACTGCCGCTCCCCCTGCTTGTGTGCATGTGCTCTGACTCTCTCTCAAATAAATAAATAAAATCTTTTTAAAAAATGAGAATTTTGCTCACAAGAGGCAATAGTAGTCAAGCCTTGTTGAAATTCTCTCTTCTTATTGCTTCCAATGTACTCTTCTCATTTGGTCTCTTCTGTACTGATCTATTTGTTTTGTCTCTTTGCTTGCTCCTCTATCTGCATGCAGTGCATTCATTTCAGAATCTCCAGAGTTTCTTCCTCATGTATTTCCCCACTCTACAAGTATTTTTTGATGCTGAAAGTGTTAAGAGTCTCTTGAAATTGGTGACCTTGAATTTAGCAAGATTTCTGCCTGACTGATGTGGTTTTGTTTGTTTGTTTGTTTTTGTTTTTGTTTTTGTTTTTGTTTTTTATTGGCATTCAGCTGTTCAGGAGCAGAATGGGAGAGCTGAGAGGTGAGGTTTATTTCAGGCTAATATTTTTTGTTTTGTTTTGTTTTTGCCAGAGAGATACCACGGATAGACAAAGGAGTAAGGGAACTTAGGATATTTGCAAAAGCCTGGAATGAGAGGGGCATAAGGAGGAGAGAGAATAAAAGGGGACTCCTAGGGAGGAAGTACTGGTGAGATTGAAGAAAGATGGAGCAAGTTGGCTGGAAAGATGGAGCAAGTTGCCACCTGGGTGGCATTAGAGCAATGGGATCAGGTAGGGAAGGGGTGGCAATGTAGCTCACAATAGAGAGAGAAACAGCAAAGTAGGAAGGAGACTCTCCAAAGTTGGGACTCCACCTAGTAGCTTCTTTCCCCTAAGCCCATCTCATGCATAGGGTATGAGGCAACTCCTGGCACCCTATGTTTCTTAGATCTCCTATTGGTCAGCAATGGGGCTACCCTGCTTCTCAGTTTGTTTGTACTTCAATTTCTATTGTAACAGAATTAACTATCTTTCATTTCTGATCCTGGAGGGGAAAAAAATAAAAAAAAACATGTTCCATATGGATTTTGAATAAGTTGTGAATTTGAAGAATCAGGCAAAACTCAGCCCTTAGCATTATTTCATTCTTTTGCCTTTTGCCCTGGGAGGGGTGTGTGTGTATGTGTGTATGTTGTGTGTGCATGTATTTTTTAATGCTTTTATCACTTTCATTTTCTGTTCAAGTTGAAGGCAGTTAATAACAAAGAATATTTTATTTCAGCATTTGTTGGTACCAGTTGGATAGCAAGCATTATTGGGGATAAAAGAAGAGTTAAATGCAGACTTTGTTCTTAGTGACTTTATAAGCTAATATGGGAGATAAGTGGCATAGCAATAATAAGCAGAGTGTTAATTAGAGTCCTAGCAGGGAACAGCACACTCTAAGGAAGAGAGTTATTGAAGGAACCATCTATAGAGGTGTTGGCTTGATTAAGACCCAACAAGGTGTGGAGAAGCATTCAGTGTCTCGTAATAATGGGAAGCCTTTACCACCTCCAGGCCTGCTGGGATAAGAGGAGGGAGCAGTTCTTCCAGATTCTGATAAGAGTGGTAGCTGTAGGTGAGGTTCCAAGACATGGAAGCAGTGGTTGTAGGAAGACAAACATGGCTACTGTCAAAACTACAGCCCTCATGGAGAAAGCAGAGGTGGGTAAAGGTGGGGTAGGATAGGGAGAAGCCAGCAAAGGAGATTAGAGGGAGCAGAGGAGTACATGACAACACAGAAGCATGTGGTATCTGGAAGTGGAAGCAAATGTTTTAGAAGGAGGGAGGGTTCATTCACGTCAAATGTTGCCAAGAGGGTGAGCAAGATGAGAACTGAGAACTGGTCACTGGATCTGGGAAGGTGAAGGCCATCATGACCTTGGCAAGAGCTATTTTAGTGGAGTGGTATAGAGTAGAAAATCTGATGGGAGTGAGTTAAAAAGAGAAATGGTCCATCTTCTGGGGTGCAGAACATAGCAGAGAAGAGTGGAGACTAGTGGAGAGTTGCTTTGGAGAAGCAAGTGAAGATGTCCCAAAAGGAATCCAAAATGAAGAATATGAAGTGGTGAGGGCTTTCAGAAAATGCAGATTAGGAGTCATGGGAACTCAGAGGAAGAAGCTATTCTTCCACAGATGGAAGAGGATGAAACCTCCTTCAAGAGGAAGATCTCATGGAGGAGGTGACACTTCATCTAGGTCTTGAAGCCTTCCTACCCTTCCACTCCCCAGTTATCCCTGGGGCACATGTGACTCTTGGATAGTAGACATTCTCTTGATCCCAGCCTTGGCCTCACCCACTGGTTCAGAGGCAGAAGGAACCTACCTTGTGAGTGGGATGCTGGGGCAAAGGCTCCCTTTCTTCCCTTGGGTGGTGCAATGTGTGGATGGAAGAGCATTTTGCTTCCTTGAGGGGAGCCAACACGAAAATGAATCTGACATAAGGAAAGAATAGAGCTGAAATAGTCACAGAGATGCTGAGCATTCCTCTCAATGACTGGCAAACTTTGGGTCAAATCATGGTTGAATTCCATCCTTCCTCTAGACTCACTAGTTAGGAGAAACGGATATTCCCTTGACTATTTAAATCAATTTACATTAAATGGTCTTGTGCAAATGGAGATCATTTTGATCGAGAGACATTATGATTTGAACATTAGAAACTGACCCATGGGATAGAGATGGGGGAGGGAGTTTAGAAGGAGAGAAAGTCTTAAAAAAAAAAAGGCATGGTAATAAAGAAGACAGCGTACTATTTTTGAGCATGAAGTCAAACTTTCCAGGTTCACTGCTATGCTCTGTGAACTTGGAGAAGTCACTTAACATCTCGGTGCCTCAGTTTCCTCCTCTTGAAAGTGAGAATGATAATAGTAGTTACTTGATTAAATTGTGACGAGGATTAAATAAGCAGATATTTGTAAAGAGCTTACAAAGTAAGAGCTTGGAAGGTAGTAAGTATTTTACAAGTGTTTGTCAAATAAATCAATGGTGCTGTGTCTGCAATTTCCAACTGAGTTTGTGCATGAGTCTCACCTCTAATGAGAGGGGCTGAGCTCCCCGATTTTGAAGACTCTCCAAAATACATAGTGACAGTGTGGGCACCAGGTCATTCTTTCTATGTTTCACATGAATAAACAGAGGCCCCAGCAGGCTTAGAAATCATCTAAGAGAGAACCTGGTAACAAACATCATGATGGAACCAAACCCCACCAGATCTAGAATCAGGACACCAAATTTATGCTTGTGTTCTGCTTCAATTCACTTGGAGTTTTTCTCTTTCTTCTTCTGGGGCCAGGAGGCAACAAAATGACTGCCAGAACTTGACAACCCTAAGAGTCTATGGGTCTCATGATATCATCTTAATCGATACTGTATTTTACCATTTATAAAGCATTTGTAGTGTCTCCTTCTGTTCACACAAAAACCTTCTGAAGGAGTCAAGTCAGATGTTATTCTTCCTGTTTTACAACCAGGAAAGGCAACTAGCTGATAAAATATTTGATATTAGGGGTGCCTGGGTGGCTCAGCGGGTTGAGCATCTGACTTGATTTCAGCTCAGGTCATGATCTCAGGGTCCTAGGATTGAGCTCTGCTTTGAGCTCCATGCTCAGTGGGGAGTCTGCTTGAGGATTTCCCTTCCTTTCCTTCAGCCCCTCTTCCCTGCTCACATGCCCTCTCTCCCCTCCCTCTCAAATAAATGGATAAATCTTTTTTTTAAAAAAAAAAAAGAGAAAAGTTTGAAAAAAAAAAAGAAAGAAAGGTTTGATATTAGATAAGTTACTACTAAGGGTAACTGGAACTGAATCCCACTGAAAAACTCTAGGAGCCAACACATCTGCCTGTCATCCCATCCAGGGGTGAGAGAGTTGGGGTATTTATATACCAACTCCTGTCAATCATCTGAGGACATTAATTTCTGGCACTTCTGGCCTGTCACACATGTAGCAAAGTGGGCCCATGTACCAGAGGGACTTCTCAGGCAAAGACACATGACTGTAGGCACTTGAGAGTAGGCCACTGCATTACCATGATGACCATGAAGGGCTAGGGGTGACCACCACCAGTATCAGCCAGTTTCCTTTGGCAAGATGTTCTGGTCACCTTTACGTGCGAATGGTCTGTGAAATGTGGTATTTTAGTTAGGCACATTGCTCTTTTGACCTCAATCATGTTTTTGAGGATAAGAAAGTCATAACATGGGGTAGGCTAAATAATGACCCCCCCCCCAAAGATGTCCACATTCTAATCCCTGGAACCTATGACTACATTACCTTACATGCAGGTGTAAGTTAAGGATCTCGAGACAGGAAGGTTATCCTGGCTTAGCCAGGTGGACCTGATGTGATCACAAGGGTCCTTAGAAGAGGGAGGCATTTGGTCATAGGAGAGGGAAGAAGCTATATTGCTGGGTTGAAGATAGAGAGAGGGATCGGGGGAAGGAATGTGAGAAGCCTCTAGAAGCCAGAAAAAGCAAGGAAATAGATTCTCCCCTTAAGTCTTCAGAAGGAACAGAGCTCTGTCAAGACCTTGATTTCAGATTTCTGACCTCTAGAACTCTAAGAGGATAAATTGGTGTTGTTCTAGGCCATTACACTTGTGCTCATTTGTTACAGCAGCTATTGGAAACTAATACAGGGGGAACGGATGTTGGGTGGGTTAATGGAAGTGTCTACTTCAGGGCTCTCATAGGTAGATCACATGACCCATGCAAAACAGAAATGTTAACTTCACCACTCTCACCCTTCCCATCAAACATGCTCCCAGTCTCAGGAAATGGCACCATTTATCCACCTGCTTGTGCCATAAACCTGGGAGTCATCCTGTTTCTAGCTTTTTCTCACAATCCCACTTCAAATCTGTCAGCAAATCCTCATGGCTCTACCTCCAAAATAAAGCCCAAACCTGACTACTTTCACAACCTCTGTGGCCACTCCAACCTGCCATCACCCCACCTAGGCAACTACAGCAACAGCTTCCCACCTGGGCTCCCTGCTTCTATTCTTTCCCTCTTTAATCCAGTCTCCACAATGTCTTTTACAACAGTTCATCAGATCCTACCACTTCCCTGCTCAAATCCCTCCAATGACTTCCTATTGCATTAGCATGAAATCCAAGGTGCTCGCCATGGTTGAAAGCCCTACACGATCTGGCCCTGCTTGCCTTTCATCCTTATTTTCCACCATCCTGCTCTGTAGTATGGCTGTCTTGATGTTTCTTAACAGGGTCAGGTGGTAGCTACCTCAGGGCCTTTGCACTTGCTGCTTGCCCTGCTTAGAACCATCCTTTTTCACATATCCACATGGTGTACCTCTTCACTCTACTCAAGTTTCTGCCCAGGTGTAGGCATTAGAAAGGGCTTTCCCAGCCTTCTACCTAACTTGTCCTTCTCCTACTTCACCATTCCTGAGCTCCTTATCCTGCTTTATTTTTCTTTATAACACCTGTCACTATATGAAACGATACCAACTATCTGTATTTTCTACTGAAATATAAATTTCATGAGGACTGAGACTGTTTTGTTATCTGTTCTATCCCCAGTGCTAAGAACAGTGCTTAGCACATAGTTCAACAAATATTTATTGATTGAAAAAAATGTATATATAAAAGGCTACTTCCCTGTAGGTGACTATCATGGTTAGTCAAAGACAAGTGGTGGTTTTTCATGTAGGTGTGACTTACTCAGCACATGAATTCCTGCATTTTTATATAACCACCCACACCTTCTAAATCTTTATGCCTGAAAGAGAAATTGGTCCTCAGCTACCACAAGTCCTGTCAGAAGTTAGAAGAAAAATTGTGAGCCATCTGTGATTTCATGGAAAGTACAAATCCTCCAACACAGCTCTTTTCAATCACAAACAGATCATTTTGCCCTCTCAAATGAGAGGGACCACTGTTCCCAGTGGGTATGTGGCTGGTAGGTGCTGGTGGATTAATTACAGAAAATTCTCACCTGCTTTTCTTATCTAACCCACCACTTTTTGCTCACATTCAAACCTTCTGGTTTTAAAAGTAGCCATTCTCATTTGTTCTTGGTACTTACTTAATTTTTTTCTATTTTTGTTATTTTTTTAGATTTTATTTATTTATTTGACAGAGAGAGAGAGAGAGAAAGAGAGAGAGAGAGAGAGAGAGAGAGAGAGAATAAGCAGGGGGAGCAGCAGAGGGAGAGGGAGAAGCAGGCTTCCTGCCAAAGAGGGATCCTGGCATGGGGCTCGATCCCAAGACCCTGAGATCATGATCTGAGCGGAAGGCAGATGATTGACTGAGCCACCCAGGTGCCCCAGTACTTACTTTAAAACATTAAAAAAAATTTTTTTAAAGCAGATGGAATATACCTATCTTTACAAATTCCCTCCTCCCTTGTTTTTCTTAGTTTTCTTCCTCCTTCCCTTCCTAGGGGTAGTTACACCCTTTACAGTAAAGGGTGTAACACCCCTTAGCACACTCCCCAGGGTTCAAGGTTTCTAACCTGTTCAACTTCCCTTTTACAGGTGTAGTCTACTACTGCTCTGCAAGCTCGGCTACAAGTTGGAATCACACAGAAGGGTTGAACAACACTGATTCCTGGTCCCACTCCCAGAGATCCTGGCTTCGTTGGTCTGGGTCCCGCCCGGGGACTAGTAAAGTGCTCCAGGTGAATGTCAGGTGCAGCCACGGTTGAGAATCATCACATCTAGTCCCTCTCATGGGGGTCTTTAGAATCCTCCCCTTCTGAGTACACTCCCCAAACTCCTTGGAACTTTCCATACGTCTCCTTAAATTTACAAAGACCCGGCTTTTGCTTGATGATTCAGAGTTTTCATAACGCTGCCCACGGAAGGCAATGTCTTAAAATCATGATTTTATGGTTCTTTGGAGTTTGCAAAGCCATTTCTCACACATGATTTCTCGGACTCCTCCCTACTTCCTTGGGAGGTGGGAATTCAGGGTCAGGAGCAGGTGATGGCAGCTGGAGCAGCTGTCTGCAAAGTTAGGGCCAGGGCGGCCACAGTGAGCAAAACAAATAAAACAACAAAGACAAAACAAGACTAACAGAACAAAATAGAGCAAAATGAACAAAAACAACAAAACCCTTCAAAAACAGGATGCCCAGTTAAATTGGAATTCCAGGTAAACAGTAATTTTTAAATATAAGTATATTCCACGCAATATTTGGGACATACTTACGCTTAAAAAAATTGTTCCGAGATTCTAACTGACCTAGGCACCCTGTATTTTACTGGGCATCTGTACACTCAGAACCTGTTCCTTTTCTGAGGCTCAGGCTGGTGGCTATGCCATTCTCTTGCCTTCCTGTGATCTCCTAGCGACTCGTCAGCTTGAGCTCCTGCCCACGTTTCTCCTCATTTCTGCATAGGTAGCCATTATCCTCAGAAAGAGCCTCTTCTGGATATTAGAATCCACTCACACTTCCTTTTTCCCCCTTTTCCTTTCTCCTTCTGTGGCCTAAATTATTTATAAGTTTAGGCTGGTTAAAAAAAAAAAAAAAACCACAATCAGACATTTATTCAGTACTTACTGTGTGCCAGGCATTGCGCTAAGTGCTTTGCATTCACTATTTTATTTCCTCCTTTCATGGCTCTTGGAGGTTGATACCATTTCCTAGGTACCTATTTAGGACTATTTGCATTTTAATATGGAAAAAAGGTTTATGGAGGTTAAGAGATTCTGTAAGGTCATACAACTTGGAAGCTGCCAAAGCTAGGATTGGAACAGGGCTGTCTGACTCCAGACTCTTTGTTCTTAACTAGCATGCTAGGAAAACAAGGTGGTTCTAGGAGCCTTGTGGAGTTGCTAGTCAAGTCTTCTAGCTTGTTCAGCTTAGCTTTCTGAAGCCCCTGGCATTTGTAACAACCCCTGGATAGACCTCTTCCGTGCCATGTGGGTGGCCCGATAGATTAAGTGTTGACAAAATAGCAATCCATAAGATGAATATACATTTTTGGAAACCTTATTTTTAACCCTGAGAAAGAGGAGGCTTTTGAATAAAGACTTCAGTGGCTGTTGCCAGCCAAGTAAACGCTAAATCAACCCAGAGACAATGTTCTTTAAACACGTTTGCTGAGGCTAAGGGGCAAATAGTTTACACTGATTCTGGGTAGCTGGCCACAAATGTCATGTGTCAGAGAGGCTTTTTTTTCAAGTGTTCCATATCTTTTTTGGTATAAGCTGCCCCTGTGCTTTAGCAGTCTGTAAATATTTGTGCAATTAATGTATGCTGGCAAATGTCTCAAGAGGAAAGCAGGCTTCATAATGCTAAGCAAAATTGTAATTAGCAACACAAAAGAAAAAGAATTTGTCTCTTTCATCTCAGTGCTTAAAAACTGTCAGTATTTAATGCAGCTGGAGGCTTCAGAAAAGATAATTTGCAAAAGCTGGTTTTCCTAAGCTTTTAAGTTGGTCCTTTACCCTAGTATAAAAAACATTCACTTGAAAATTATTTTTTCCCTTCCCTACTTAACATTAATCCAGTTAATACTAATTATGAAAGGTGTTGTAGAGCAAAGTTCCTTTAAACATGTTAGTAATGTCGTCAAAGGGAGCATTTTGCATTGCGGTACCCATGATGTACTGGAGGAGGTAAAACATCAGTGGCCTATGCTGTTTAGAAATGATTGCCTAAGTGATTGGAGAGGAAGAGGAAAGAGTGTGCTTGCTTACACTAGCTGGAGAAGCAGTGCACCTGGGCCCACCCACTGCAAGCTGTGTACTGTCCGCTCCTCCCTTGCACATCATGGGCTTCCTCAAAAGTTGCCACGGCCCTGAAGCTCCTATATCGCCTCCAACGTTCCTGGACAAGTGTTCTCCAGTCCTGAGCACACCTGCGCTTTTGATCCTTTGCCATTCAATCTTGGGGTAAAATGGCTAGCCAGGTGTTATGGACTGAATATTTGTGTCCCCCTAAAATTAATATGTTGAAATCCTAGCCCCTAAATATGACATATGAAGGTGAGGCCTTTGGGAGTTGATTAGATCATGAGAGTAGAGTCCTCATGAATGGATTAGTGCCCTCATAAAAGATATCCCCAAAAGCTTCTTCCCCCTCCTGCCATGTGAGGATACAGCAAAAAGGTGAAATCTAGGATACCGAGAGCCGACTCTCACTAGGCATGGAATCTGCCAGCAACTTGATCTTGGACTTCCCAACCTCCAGAACTGTGATAAATATATGTTTGTTATTTAAGCCACCTACTTCATGGTGAAGTTATGGCAACCTGAGCTGATTAAGACTCTGCATAGCTAGGTCTGTGAATAGCCAGGGCATTGCTGGCTCTTTGGTGATCTTTTTCCAGCTGTTTAATTTAGGCTTTGCAGCCACTTGTGATCTTCAAGGGAGCTTTCTGATATCAGTATAAAGCACCTGCATCAGGATATCCAGGCAAGTTTGTTAAATGAGCAGATTCCTGGTCTCCGTCCCAGGAATACTGAATTACAATGGGAGTGGGATGGGGTGCACGAATCTGCTTCATACACAGACCCTGCAGGATCCTCAGGTACCCAAAGCTTGAGAATCTCTTAAGTAAAAAAGTCATCTTCTATCCATTGACCTTAATTTTTTTCCTTCTGTACTGCCTCCACTCAGCCTTTCAGGGGTGTCTAGGATGAAAGAGTAGGAGATATTTCCTCCAGCAACCCCTCTCTGAATCTCCAAGCAAGGAACACCCCTCCTCTGCATTCTGGAGTAAAGTACACAAAACAGCTCCTATTTTATTGGAGTGATTTGTTAACCTCCTCTGGGGAAAACATCATTTCTTGGTCATCTTTTTAGCCTCACCCCTAATACAACACCTGGCGCTTAGTGGGGCTCTTTCAACAGCTGCTGCATAAATCAATCTTTGGTGTCATCACTGCACTTCTGCGAGACTTCACTTTGAAAGGCATAGACAGGAAGACATGATCAAAGAAACAGTCCTTGAGGGGAAATAGAGGGTCCAGTGGAGCATCTTCCATTCTTGTTTTTCTACAAGCTTCGTGTCATTATCATCATCACCATCTTTGACCTGTACCTTTCTACTGAGTGCTTTGTGCCAGGCATTGTGCTAATAAGCACTTCACATACTTTAATCTCCACGATATTACTACCCTCATGTACAGATGAGGAAATTGAAGGATTGCCTGAGGTCACATGAATATTAAGTAGTCAAATGGCAGAGCTGGGATTAGAACTCAGATGGCACTCAGAACCAAATTTCTAAACACTAATGGTTAAAACACCTTGCTAATCTTGGATCCTAAGAAATAAGTATAATGCCATGCTGGTTGAGACATGCTTGAACTACTTAAGCTGGAATCAGCAATTTAGACCAAAACTGTCAGACTGTTTATATTTTCCTCTTTCCCAAATCCTCCCTGAACCTCATGCCATCTACTTTGGTCAGACCATCAAAACCCAAGAGGTGCTCAGCCTTGTATATCTGCAGCCATAACACCATGTGCTTCAATCTAAATATTTGACATAGTTTGTGTTTAAATGCTTAAAACAAACTTACTAGAAACTTGCCATACAGGTTTACAGTGCGTTATAAGTCAAAACTCATGGCAAAGCCAACTCATCATATTTCGTTTCTGTGGTTTTGAATGTTGACCAAGTGATTTTTAATGACTATTCATGCATGAACCTGCAAGCTATGGGGTTTCCATGTCCACATGAGCACTGTGGTGGTAGCTGGGGCCTTCCAAATGTGTTCTTGGTGTGTTTGTGTTAATTACTTACGAATCAAAGATAATTACTTGCCATCTGATCCAAAATGAAAGCTCTGAGGTCTATCAAAGGGTGATCTATGGCCTGAGGACACACCGGCAGGGAGAACTAAAATTCTCTTGGTGTCCACCTGGGCTCTGAGGAAAGGTGGGAAGAGATAAGCTCTGAGACTTCAATGCACAACAGCTCCTGCACCAATGAAAACATGCAAGGATTGGCTCCCTTAATCCCATCCTATTTATGTGGACATTATAAAGGCTGCAATTCATATTTGAAGACACTTTGAGAACATATAAGCAGTCCTATTATGTTGCTCAGAAGGTTCACTTAAAATGGGGGAGAGCAGGGGGATCCCTGGGTGGCTCAGCGGTTTGGAGCCTGCCTTTGGCTCAGGGCGTGATCCTGGAGTCCCGGGATCAAGTCCTACATCAGGCTCCCTGCATGGAGCCTGCTTCTCCCTCTACCTGTGTCTCTGCCTCTCTCTCTCTCATGAGTAAATAAATTAAATCTTTAAAAAAGGGGGGGGGGGAGAGCATAGAAAGCCTATCATGTAAATTCAGGGGATTATGTCGCTTTACAAGAAGATATGAAGGTTTAGCAATGCCTAAAAACATGTCTTCTGTGGATGCTTCAAAATATACATGTTCTTTCACTAATTCCTTTTAGGCCTATTCTATATGATCAGCTCCACGTTCAGAAGTGCAAAATGGAAGCAAAAATGTTTAAGAATTCAGAACTGAGCTTCTCAAGCTGTAACATGCACCTGGATCCTCTGGGGACCTGGTTACAGTGCAGATTTGTGTCGAGCAGGTGTGGGGTGGAACCCGGGATCCTGCATTTCCAACAAGCTCCCAGGGGATGCTGACAACACAGTGCACACACTGGATGCTGCAAGATACTACATTATCTACAAGGCCAACAATATAAAAGAACCGTCTGATCTGAGTATCTTTGAAGACCTCTTAAGGATCACATTCCTTCGGAAGTTAGTGCTACCTGGCCTACTGCTACTACACTCCCTGCTAATGACACAGATAAATTCCTGCTTTAATTTGGTGACCACCACAGCATCTCACTTGGCCACATGATTGCCGGGAAAGGGCATGAAAGATGAAAAACTAGAAGGCAGGTAGGGTGTGCTCCACGGGAGTCCAAAGGCAATCTTTGGATCCCAGGGTATTTGGTGACAAGATTTTCAGGCAATGAGCTGCAAGACTGGACAAGATAAAGGATTTGTCACCTAGGGCCTGTGCCCTTCCAGAAAACATTGTCTTCTTTCTCACAGAGAGGCCTTCCTTTCCTGGAGGCTTTGAACCATGTGAATACACTGAACTCCAGTACTTTGAGGCCTATTTTGGGCAATTCATAAACACAATAGGCTTAGCTGGTTTATGGAAATTTGTTCAAGGAAAAGGCTCAGGGTGGAGTCTAAGGCTGACTGTGAACGTATCAAGAGCTAACACTTAAAATAGGCTAATGGTACCTTGAGAGAAAAACAGAAGCCCAGCTATGAGCCCATTATGCTCGCGAGGATAACATCCACCTGCACTGGCTTTCACCAAGCCAAGGCAGGGCTTTGCTGGTTCCTCTGGTACGGGACAGGCTGAGTTCTAAATAAGAAAGAGAACTAGGAACATGTATTCACCAGACTGGGTTTGTATCAGAATTTTGGTTTACAAAAAGATCAGAAAGGTTAAGAGGGGAGAAGTGACTAAGCACATACTCAACTTGGAACAGTATCTCTGATCTTGATAAACAAGAGTGTCTGCCCAGTGAAGTATTCAAAGAAGGCTCTTTCTTGACAGCCACTTCTATCTCTGGTCTAAAGGACACATATCAGAAAGGGAGACAGAACATGAAAGACTCCTAACTCTGGGAAACGAACTAGGGGTAGTGGAAGGGGAGGTGGGCGGGGGGGTGGGGGTGACTGGTGACAGGCACTGAGGTGGGCACTTGATGGGATGAGCACTGGGTGTTATTCTATATGCTGGAAAATTGAATATCAATAAACAATAAAATTTATTAAAAAAATAAAAAATAAAGGACACAAAGGAATATTATTTGTGAGCTCAATACCTATGATTGCTCAAGAGAATTTTTAAAGAAACCCAATACCCTGACACTTGGAATCTTTAATGAAGTTTACAAGGGAAATAACTAGAGTACTAAAATTTTTACTTCCAGTTACAATGCACTTAGGCACATTCATTTCTACAAGAGGTTCCTTTAATAGGATAGTCTGTTTTCCAAAGAACAGCTGATGAATTCTGAGAATGGTAGGGTGGATGCTTGTTGATTCATGATCTGCACTTAAATTTTGTACAATTGGATATTTTAGATGGCAGGAAACCAGAGACAGATCTAATAAACTGGCCGTAAAGTAGTTTTCTTATTGAAAGAAGATAAATGGTAGCCCATTGTGAACAGCTTTATAAGTTAATTAACCCTTTACGTGAACAATTTTAGTTTCCCAAGTGACTGACTTGCTGTTCTGTTAGTGTTCCAGCTTCAAAAGAGACATGAATTATATTTTGTGTGGAGGTCAAGTCAGTGAGGGTCAATCCTTATCCCGTTTTCCCATTTTTTCTACTGCCATAAAAAAACTTTAGAATGAAAGCAAACTGAGAAAAAAAAAAAAAAAGAAAAGAAAGAAAAGAAAGCAAACTGAGCAGGTTAGGAATTAAGCAACCACTTTTTAATCAATAAATATGAACATCTGTGTGTTAACCAGTTATTAGGCCAGAATAAAATCGTAACTTATCAAGAATTCAAAAGGTAACCTTGAAAACAAAGTGGAAAAATCTTTGCCATAAACTTTTCCCACATAGAGAATTAGGGGTAACAAAAAATTTACTCAGAATAAGGCTTGGAATAATCTAAAAAATTCCAGGTAGATTTCAAAGCTAAAAAATATTATTTTGCACATAGTGGTCAATACGGAGATTATCGGACAATTCAATGAATAAATGATTGAAGGGAGGAATCGCTGAACCTCAGGGAATAGGTTGACTTATATTCACATTATGGACCATTCTGATACCCACTCCTTGCTCCTGCCTCACCTCACTTGGCTTTGCTGTGCTCTGTATTTGCAGGACATCATGCTTCCAAGGCGCTTGTCAGCTGGCTTCCAGGTAAGGTGGTGGAGGAAGAGTCGAGGGCAGGAGAGATGAAGCCACGGTATTTCTTTACATCTGACTCAACTGGTCTTGCCCCAACTCAGGCAGGGGCTTTGTCTCTGCCATGGCTCCAATTCCCACAATCCCTTGGTGGTCCCGGCTCTTACCAGGCCCCCACCATGCTGCCACTTCCGTGGGCTACCCCAGCTTCTAGACTAAGGGGACCACACCTTTTCATAGCCTTAAGTGGTAACAGATTCCTTTTATTTGGGGTTTCTTTTATCATCTTTGTGGTCAATTTCCTCTATTAAATTTCCTCTACTGAAACACCTGGAATGGTTTCTGTTTCCTGTTTGATACATATTAGAATCATTAACATTTTTTTCCCTTTATCTGGAAAGTTTTGCATGAGAATCTGTCCTAAGCCAATGAAAAATCACTCAAATCACACTCTACCCACTTTCTGCAACACTGGTGAACAGATGCTGTTTTTTTTTTTCAGCCCTGCAATGCTATTTGCCAAGTAGACCCCATCTACCGTGTCACCACCAATCATGGTGGACACAGCCAAGAGTCTGTGGAGGTTGTTTCTGTTGTATGTGCTACATGGAACAATAAGCAGATAAATACAAACAAAAAATTAGTCTTAAGAAGAAATTACAAAGCCATCAAATGGATACATTGTAAAAAAAAAAAAAAAAAAAAGGAGAGAGAGTCTCCGAAAACATACAAACATAAGACAGCACCAGAAAGTTTCTTTCCTTTTGAATCAATAAATGTTCCTGAATTAAAAACCTTTAGAATTTCTAGGTATTTCAAAAGCATCAAAAAAAAAAAAAAAAAAAAAAGACTCATGAACAAATGATCCATGGTTTTTCAGCAAGAATGCATCCCTGAAATGGTTATCTTTTCAGAAGTAGAGTTCCTTGGTAAGCATGGAGACCACACATGGGATCTGCTTCTTCTCGTGGAAGTGGGGGTCATCCGACTGGGACTCGAAGTGCCTGGCCACCCTGTTGTTCACCCTGGTGAGGATATGCAAGATCTCCAGGCTCTTGCCGTGCTCATTCAGGGTGGAGCACAGGGCCTGCACAAACCAGGACCCACTTCCTGGGCTCCTCCATGAGTAATAGCCTTCAACAAGACAGAAAGGAGAAGATCAGATCAGCTGAGCTGGCCGCTGCCCCATGCACCACCAGGAATGGGCTCTCAGTGTATGGGGCCTTCATATCTGCTTTCCCAAAATTATCTTACTCTTCTCTTCCTGCAAGTTCCCAGTGAGAATTGCGCTGGTGTGCTCAGAGAGCAAACATCTTCAGTTTAGAAGGCTGCAAGGAGATGCTTAACACATATGTTCCTGAATGATACACATCAAATACCTAAGTGTGGATGAGACAAATGGGCACGTGGAGCTTTCCAAGGGAAATGCTGGAAAAGCACTCCGGCACTCTGGAACTCCTCACTGCCCTTTGAGGTGAGAGCTACGTTCTAATCCAAGCTTCCAAGAATTTGCAGGAGATCTTAGAGAATTTTGAGATGTGTTCCTGTTGTTGGGGCACACAGAACTGGAGCCTGACTCCTTATGAAGAAATCTGGAAGTGAGAGGTGGCTGGATCACCTACTGCCTTAGGGGTAAAGCCAAGAGAGCATGCTGTTCTGAGGCCAACACCATAAGGGCAAGGGGTGTGCTTCTCATGGACCACATCTGGTCTATGCCAGAAGAAGCTTCCGCTCTGTCTGTCCAACAGGATTTCTTGGAGGGACAAGGAGACCTCAGCATAAAGAGGCTAGTCAAGTGTCCTGGAGGATTCCCAGGAGCTGAGGAAGGAATCACAATACACAGCCAGGGATGGAGATGCAAATCAAAGTCCAGGAGATGCAAGACACAGGAAACCAAGGGATTCGAGAACATGCCCAAGAAGAAAGGACCCAGCTTTAATCATCTCATTGGTACAGAGCACAAGAAGCCAGGTAACCATGCAACTTGGAGCTTCCCCTAACTCTCTCCCATCTTTGACTCTGAAAGAGTCTAAAAAGGAACCGGCATATGGTGAAGGAGGTGAATAAGGGAAAAAATCAAGGCCCTGTTAGCACCTTAGACCTATAGCAGGGCTGATCAGAACCTGGAAGAAATTTAAGGCCGAATTGGGTTCTGGGTCTTAGTTATTATTTCAGTCTGGATATTCTGGTTACAGTGCTGTGACTGTAACCTGGAGAGAGACCATACTGTCTAATATCTTAGTGTGAGCACCACGGACCTGGTGATGGTCAAGGGAAGACTCCATCACTCCCAACCCCCAGGTGGAAAGGAACATATAAAATAAAATCAAGCTGTATTTGGCTTACATGATAAGCTGTGCTTTGTGCTCCTACTGCCAAGTGGTCTCACCAGTTTGATGAGATTCAGTCAACACCATTATAATTGATAACAATCACTTATTGAATAGATGTACAGTAAGTTTAGGAGTGACCTATGTGGGTAAAGTGACTGAGGCACACTTAGAATTCTTCCTGCAGCACTGAGCACTGGTAACCACCAGTGAGGGGATTTAAGCCCCATGTACCAGAAAGCAATTCGCTTGCAGAGGGGCTCGAATAACTCATCTCATTCTGTAAAATAACTGATGAGGTTGGTCCTGTGCTGCCAACCATTTCATTACTGCCCCTGCCCTCATGTCCCCTAACCCCTGACCTACGTGGTCTTCCAGGGAACCAGCCTGAAACACAAACTCATCCTGTGGCTCTCCTACCTAAAATAGCTCCGTTGTACTTCTTTATCAGGGTGAAGTTTAGGCTGCTCAGGATATAGCTCCTCATAGCACAGAGGACTCACCAAGATGCGGCCCCTTGCCTACCCATCCAGGTCTGATCCATGCCATACCTGGTCACATCCTGTGCTATGGACTGTGTCTCTCAAAACTCAAATGTTGAAGCTCCAACCCTTCATGGACTATTAGAAGTAATAGGGCCTTTTAGAAGGTAATTAATGTTGAACTAGGTTATAAGGGTGGAGCCCTGATCCAAAAGAGTTAGTGTTCTTATCAGAAGAGACACCAGAGAGCTCCCTTCACCTCCACCATCTCTCTCTCTGCCCTGTGGGGACAGAGCTAGAAGTAGCCAGTCTACAAGCCAAGAAGCAGGGCTCCACTAGAAACCAAAATGGCTGGGCCTTGATCGTGGACTTCTTAGACTCCAGAACTGTAAGAAATGTATTCCTACCCTTGAGTCTGTGGCATTTTGTTACAGCAGCCCAAGCAGGCTAACACACCCCGTGATCCGGCCTTTTGAGTGTTACCAAAGCACTGGGCATCTGACCCTTCGGCATGCTGTTTGGTAAACCATCTTTCCCTCCCATTGTTGTTTGATTTTTTTCATGACTCAGTTACAGGGAGTTTCTGGGAAAGTTTCTCTTACTGCCTCCCTAGAGTTCACCCTTCTTCCTTTACCTCTGCCACACTTTGCTCAGAGTGCCTATAGCTCTACCATTGGGTTTGTTTATCCAGGTTCATGCCCCCATGACACTGCTTCCCTCTTGAGAGAAGGAAGACCAAATTATTTTTTCACATGATCCTTAAAACTTGTTTTTTTTTTTTTTAAAGATTTTATTTATTCATTCATGAAAGACACACAGAGAGAGGCAGAGACACAGGCAGAGGGAGAAGCAGGCTCCCTGTGGGGACCCGATGTGGGACTCGATCCCCAGACCCCAGGATCACGACCTGAGCCAAAGGCAGATGCTCAACTGCTGAGCCACCCAGGTGTCCTGATCCTTAAAATTTGTGAAGTTGTCATTCTTATGAAATCCCACCGGTAGATCCTGCCAGAGTCGGTTTTCCAAACATACTAACCAATTTATTATAACCAAGACCTACTACAGAACTACTACCCACGTGAGGGAGTTCTAAGTGATAGGTTTTACTTAAAACAAAGGAAGGAATTCCACTGAACTAAGGCGAACATGGGAACTTGGGAAATGAGTAGGCTTGCTCATTCCTGGCATTTTCTGGTGCCTGTTTCTGGGCTGCAATGTAAAGGAATCTGGGTCTGAGCTATAGCCATAGCTGTATACAGAAATTTCTATGTGACCTGGAGCATATCACTGAAGCTCACCCAAGCTCATTTTCTTTTTAAATCTGTCAAATTAAGATACTAATGCCTTTCCTAACTTCCCAATTATTATAGAAATGATATGAGGTAAGAGATAGGAAAACACTCTATAAAATGTCAAGTGCTATAGAAATGTTTGTTCTTACTATGACCAATAATAATAGTGGTAGTAAATCTAAGAATTGAGCTTACTTGGAGAGAACAGTGAACACATCCCCATGGTAGGCAGAATCATGGTCCCTAGAGATGTCCATGCCGTAACCCCAGAACCTGTGAATGTTACCTGAGATGCAAAAGGGACTCTAGCAGATGTGATCACGGTTATGGAAATGAGAGGTGGGGAGAGTATCCTGGGTATTCCAGGTGGGATACCCAACCTAATCATAGCAGTCCTTAAAAGAGGAGAACCCTTCCCAGCTGTGGTCAGAGGCAGTGGACGACAAACTAGGGAATTCTAACATGTTGGAAAAAGCCTCCAGAATGTTCCTTCTGGAATTCTGTGAAGCCACTATGTTTTGGGGAGTTTATCGCTGAAGCAACAGGAAATGAATATAGCCCCAAGCCTGCACTGTGATGGTGGGATGGCATGGTCTGGTTAACAGGCAATGGATTTGATACCTGGAACTGTAGAATACGCGAAGAGAAAGTCGGCTTCAACGGGGATCTTATATCGAGGATTGGCATCTGTATCATTGATGGGCCCCGAGTCGGCCTGGACCCCATCATCCAGCTCGGTCCCCCGGCAAGCCTAAATACCAAAGCAAAGATCACTCCGTGGAGTCAGGAACAGGAACCTGTGTGCTCTTCACTGCCGCGGCCCAGTGCTGAGGGGTGTGCCCGGCATGTGCTAGCAGCTCAATGAGAATTTGATAAATAAGTAAATAATGGACAAAGGTTGTGTCAAATTAGCAAACAAAGCAAATGAAAATATTGCAGTGTCTTAAAGAAGTCTTCACAGCTGGTGATCTGATGCAAATACAGATGCCAAGCATCTAGAGGTAGAAAAACAAAACTCAAGTTTGCCATCCTCCACCGAAACTGCACCTACATGTGTAAAAGTGTTAGAACCCAAGTCACTCTGTAATCACTCCGTACTCTTTTATCTTTTCCAGTGGTATTTGGCTTTGAAAAGTGATTACCTGAATGAAGAAGAGTTTGGGTTTCTCTAGAAGGGTTCTGCATCTATCCCCCCTAAAATGGGCGGTCAAGTCCTTTATTGCTGTCATGCCATCTGTTCCATAAATTAGATTTTCTTCTCCGTGGCTTAGTAAGATGCAGGCGAAGCAAGCAGAATTTCTGTGGTCCTCTTCAGAGGCTGCAAGCAAGTAATTTGAGGACTAAAAAGTTAAGATAAAAGTCCTATGGGACCTCCAAAGGGTCCTCCCTCCCAGACTGGCAGTGGCCACCGACTGTCAGACACGTATGCAGGGGAAGGAGCACCTCTGTGGAGAGAAGGAAGACCAGTGGAGAGAAGTAGAATTCTCACTTAGTCTGAAACCAAGACGGTGCTGCCTCTTGAGGAAGTGCGCCCCATGTGTGGGCGGGGTTCGGGGGGCAGCATCTAGGGGTGCTGATGGGCTTGGCCCTGCTGTCTGTTAGGTCTGTGATGCCAGCCAAGTGACTTCACCACTTTGTACCTTTATTCCCTTATCTATAAAATCTTTCTAAAACCTAAGGTACTTCTAAATATATGATTATTTTATCTGCCAGATTATTTATCTGCCACCAGGGAAAAGTTGACACTTTCAGCTGTGTTCTAGACAGGAAGATACAGACTTGTTCCTCTTCTATGAATTACCTTTCTGAAACTGAGACCGTTCTATAGATACCAAACCTATCGCTTGCTGTCATGGGCACTGATTTCATCTTTTTAGGGGAGAGATCGAAGTTTCCTGAAAAGCTCCCCTGCCTGGGCCCAAGTAACCCTAAGGAAGGCAAGGGTGCCCAGGCGGAAATCGCTCCATCCCACAGAGGCACCCTCCCAAGAGGGGCATGCTGCTCCGTCCCGGAGCAGGGAGGAGGTGGGAGGGTGGGAGGCGGGGAGACATACACACACACACACCTTTCTTTAGCAGATCTTGCATCTTGGCACAAGAACAGTCATTATAGATGACCACATCAAAACCCAGGTTTCTGAAGCACTTGAAAAGAGCCTCGGCATCTTTGTCCGTTCCATTTCGGACGCCCATCCCTGTGGGAAGGAAGCGCAGGATGAGCCATCCCTGGTTGAGACCTGCCTGCCAGCAGCATCTGGTCGAGGCACTAAGTGTAGCCTTACGGGCTCTGGTGTAAATGCTCCCCCGAGGTCACTGTGTGCATGAGCAACTGAAATAAGAAGCAAACTCAAAGGAGAAGGTCATCCAGCCTGCCCACAGAAGGTGAGCCTCGTCACAGCAACCCTCTACTCCCAGCAAGGCCAAACAGCTCCCCTTGATTCTTAGCCCTTTGTTCACATCCCCCATCACCTCATGCACCAGGTGGGACCTTAGACTTGAAGCTCCCGATGTCCCTCATGCCTTCTTCCCGGGCCATGAACAGCATCAGGCAGGGTGTTGCCTGCCACGGCAGGTGGGCACAACCCTTCTCTAAGTGAAGTCTGATACAAGCTGAAGGCAACGGGAAAGGTTAGCCCTGGCCCACAACATTTACCTGTTGTTTTGTCGAAGTTCTTGTTGTTTATGATGATGCATTTGCCCACCTTCTCAAAATTCATGTTATACTGGTATGTAGGCACTTGGTCCTGGGCAGTCTTGATTGATCTCCCGGAGTCATTTTTCTTCTTCCTACTTGGAAAATATAAAGCGAGTCAGGGGCCGTGGAGGATGTCTGGACACAAATGGCCTCTGGATTCCACTGCTAGCATGGCAGGGGTGCCCAGGAAAGCTGTACCACCTGTGAGGAAAGGCCCCAGGTGGGCAGATGGCTCCATTTAATTGGTCATATTTGAAATGAACAGGATCTCCTGCCTTGTTTTACTAGATGCCAGAGAGAGTGTGATCCTGGGGCATACTGGCTGGGATGGCTACAACGTGTTTGTAACACTTGGAGCTGTTTATAGCACCTGGAGCTATGTCATTCCTTGCTGGTGGGAACCTACTTTTTACCTCCATTGTTGAAAACTCGCAGAATCTACCCAAACTGAATTTAAACACAGCCCGTGGCACAGCAGTTTAGGGTGCAGGGATGCACTGCTGGGCGCATGCATAGATCGGGTGCATCCCTGCATCCTAAAGTTGATCAAACACAAAAAGGGAAACTGATCTACACATGTGCCCAGCAGTGCTGTTCAGCAAGGGCCCCAAGCAGCAAATAATTCAAATGTCATTTACAGTGTCATGGATAAACTGCTGAATATGCATATGATGAAATAGCATATAATAGTAATAGTGACCAAACCACGACAATACGAAGCCCCATCAATGAATCTCATGACTATCATATTGGATAAAAGAATTCATAGTCAGAACACTGACACCTCATATGAGAAGTGGTTACTTTAAAAGGGGGAAGAATGGAAGAGCAATTTAAAAAAGAAAGTCATCCCCTTCCAATCTCCAGACGCTGGCCATCCAGCTTACCAGAAGCCTGGCATGGAGGCTGGAACACGCAACATCATTGAGCAGACACAGAAAAAAATGTCAGAATGTGAGCTGAAAGCAGCTGTGCTGGTCATCCAGGGGAATGTAAACTCCATGAGAGAAAAGATTTTTCTCTCTGTTCTGAAAAATTGCTGACTCCCCAATCCCTAGAACAATGCTTGGCACATAAGTTGCTCAATAAATATTTTTTATAAACTACAGACCAATATTCCTTATGAATAATAGATGTAAAATTTAAAAAAAAATTTGAGAGAGAGAGAGTGAGCATGTGAGTGGGGAGGGGCAGAGGGAGAAGGAGAGAATCTTAAGCAGGTTCCATGATCAGCATGGAGCTGGACACAGGGCTTGATCTCACCACCCTGAGATCAGGACCTGAGCCAAAATCAAGAGTTGGATGCCCAACCGACTGAGCCATCCAGCTGTTCCTGGATATAAACATTAAGAAAACATTAGCAAGCCTAATCTGGCAATCTCCGAGTAGGATTATTCATCATCACCAAGTGTGACCAATCCCAGTAATTCAAGGTTAGTTTAACATCCAAAAATCAATTAATGTAATCCATCATATTACTAGACAAAGATAAAGGACAAAAACCACCTAAACAGCTCCACCGATGCAGAAAAAACTGACAAAATCCAATACTCTATTATGATAAAAATGCTAAGTAAACTAGCATTACAATGGGACTAACTCAACCTGAAAAGGGTAACTATGAAAAACTCACAGATATCATACTTAGTGAGGAGGCATTGAATGCTTTCCCTCTAAGGTCAAAAACAAGTCAAATATGTCTACTCTTGCCACTTCTGTTAAATACCGTACAAGAGGTTCCAGTCAGGGGAATTAGAGGTAAAAAGAGGTGTTCTATGAATGAATGCATCAAGTGCATTGCCTCATTTTACAGTTATGGAAACAGGTCCACAGGGGGGCAGGGGTTGTTCAAGGTCGGCCAGGTAGTGATGAGCAAAGACCACCACATTGGCCCCAGGTGATATCAGCATCTCACGTCAGTGCTCCAGAGCCCCACACCTAGAGCATTTGTCAGAAGACTAGTCCAGCATGATGCCAAAATTTTGGTCAAACATTGGGAGGAGAAGGTGAAAATAAAAACTCAGCTTGTTACCTGACAAATGTGGGCATTTCATTCTGAGTTTCACTGAATCTCACCTGTAGTAGTTTCTCAAAATCTCTGGAAGGACATGGCCTTTGCTGTTACCCCTCCTACCTGGGTCTAGATTACAAAGTGACTCTGTGTGTCCAATCTCCAGATTGCTTATTGCTTTTCTTCAACTGTAACCCCACTCTATCCTCCACTTTTACAAGGCCAACATTCTTCTGTAATATCACCTGATTTTTAAAAGAGAAATAGCCTCAATTTGTTCCACTTTCTCTGGACTCTTCCTCCCTACATTTTCTTTCCCCAGGAAGGCAGCACAAACAAGCACTGGACTGGGACTCAGATATCTGCCCATGAGACCCTTCACAGAGCACTGACCTCCTTGGAGGTCCTAGAAAACAGAGCCTTCTGTGACCGTCACAGAAGAATATGGCCAATTTCATGGGCAGTAATACTCTTGTAGAGTCTTTTCCCTCTCCTGGGCCTCCATAAAAGCTCAGAGGGGACAAATATTGGTAAAGTGAGCTTCTGTAGCATTCAAGGATATGCCATGTGGGGGTTGGGGGGGTGACTAGGATTTACTTCTGAATTCCCTGTCAATAACCCATACTGACAGTGTCCTCTGTGCATGTGGAAAATTATCTGCAGGTACTCTTTTTTTTTTTTTTTTAAAGATTTTATTTATTTATTCATGAGAGAGAGAGAGAGAGAGAGAGAGAGAGAGGAACAGACACAGGCAGAGGGAGAAGCAGGCTCCATGCAGGGAGCCTGATGTGGGACTCGATCCTGGGACTCCAGGATCACACCCTGGGCTGACGGCAGGCGCTAAACCGCTGAGCCACCCAGGGATCCCTGCACGTAGTCTTTCATATGCACACAAAATCTTGAAGCCTCTGAAGGACGTGAATGTGACTTAATTATACCCATTTTATAGGTTATAATAACAACTAACATTTGCCAGGCCCTTAAAATTCTCCCTGCATTTTCTCATTTCCTCCTGACAGGTCTTTAGCTAATGTAAGACCACTCAAAGACCCTAATAAGACTAGTATTAAGTCTAACAGGCTGGAAGTCTTTAAGAGATAAAACTCTACTTCTATCTTCTGCAGTGTGAATTATTCTGAAACTGTACAACAACATCCAAGTACTAAACACACTGTGATTTTTTTAAAGCTGTCACTAGCCCATCCACAATGATGAGCAAAACAAAACCAGTGAGCATCTTTTATAAGAAAAACAGGGTTGGTTATAAGTTACATGGAAAAAAAGACTCCACTTCTACCAGAATAGATTTGGAAAACACTTTTTTTTTTAAAGGATTCCAAAAGGGGAATAAGATACACACACTTTAAAGAAAATACTTCCCATGTTTATAAAAAGTACCTTAAAATTGAATATGAAATGTGTGATTCTTGTTCCTGGTAAGTATTTCAAAAGAGAGGGAATTCCCTTACCTAGCCTGCCCCCAATTTGAACCCTCATTTTTCAAAATGAAATAAGCATCTGCTTCCTCTTTCCGGATTTGAGTCAGTTCATATTTATTTTTCCTTCTTTTTGCTAAACCTGGGTCTTCCCAGACCACAGATATGTCTTAGGGAGCAGTCACGTCCATTGCATCAGCTTTGTCTTCTTCCTACAGTTGGCCTTGGGACAACTCCATCTGTAGCTTAACTTTGGGGAAGCAATCCCTGTGATCAGGTTAAAGCACGTAACTGGAGGGACAAACACAAGGAAGAAATGATTAAGATGCAGAAAGCACCAGGAAAAAAAGAAAAGAAGTGGGTTGGAGCCCACCACCTGATAGATACATTGTGTTAGAATCAGAGTCTGAGAGATCAGAGTTGGCCACCTACTAGCTGTGAGGCTTCCGGCACCCTCTCCCCCAGGGATGAGCACCCTCTCTGTTCTACTTTTCCTTCAAGACCCCAACGAGAGCAGTGCCTTTACTTCCATTTTGCCAATTCTGGCTGCAAGGCTGCTGCAGAGATATGAAGTACAGTGTCACATTTAGGAAGAGACATGATTTCTGAAAGACAAGTGTTCAAGGGTAGCTCCTGCTTGCTGCTTCTGCATGCACACAGGAGAGGGGTTTTGCATGAATATTCCTCTTGTGTGTGACACCTAATGCTATTTGGAAACACTTGTGGACTGGCAAGTTTTTTCCCCCTCTTCCCCCTGCTGCTCTTACTTCCAATGGTGAACCTTAATAGCATGTCTCAGTTAAAAGAGCTGGCTGGCAGACCTAAAATTTGTCCAGTTAGCCACTCCATCATGACGTGCAGGACAGCTGCAAAGATCCACTTCAGCCTCTACTTCCAGGTTGAACCATGAAGGGGAGGGTCTTTAGTCAAATTAACATAGTACTGCAAGAAAGCAGGAGGAAGTTCTCTATGTCCTGATGTGGGAGGATTTCCAAGACGTAGGTTCAGTATGAAAGAAAACAGAGGGGCAGGACAATGAGAACTGTGTATTATCCTTTGGGGGAAAACGAAGGGGGAATATTGTATCTTTATGGTTGCTTGTATTTGCATAAAGACTCTTGAAAGGTGACATAATGGATAAACCCATTAATTCCAGGGCCGGACTGCTGGTCTTTGAAACCCGATGGCACCATACAGCTGAGTGATCATGGGTAAGCTACTTAACCTCCCTATGCTTAGCTTCCTCCTCTGTAAAAAGGACAAAATTACACCTTCTGCTTCACAGCTTACGAACAAGTTGATAGTCACAAAGCATTTAGAACAGTGTGTGGCCTGGAGCAGATAGTACATAAATGTTATTATTATTACTAATGGTATTTGTTGTCTATCATAAAGAGTGGTCCCCTGCGTAATAGGGGGCCGGGGCCAGGGTGGCAGGATGGAGGAAGAATTTGACTGTATCTCCTTTTTAGTACATGTGAATAAGTTAACTAATCAAAGGATTAAAATAAAAATTATATAGTAGTTAAACATCACCTGCTGCAAATGGATTTAATTATCTGGCCTATTTTGGAGATTACTGGATTCCTACTTTTTTGTGCCACTCGTTGAAAGGGCTCCTGAGAGACCCCGTGATTCTGTTTTTCACTGTGATTTCACATGTGATTGGATTCCCTAGCCTTTTGGGCTGCTGCTTCCTCTCCACCTCAGTAACAACGGCAGCCATAAATATGGTCATAATAAGTACCATTTCAGAATCCTCACTACCATGTACACATGACCTCAAATGGTCTTTATAACTCTGTAAGGCACTGGCCCCATCTCACAGGAAAAGAGGACATTAGCTTGTCCAAGAACACAAAGCCAGACAGGGGTGAGAGCACAGACTCACTCACAGGTCCAACACCAAGTCCCCTATTCTAGTAGTTCTCACCTCTGTTAAAATCCAGATTCCTGGGCCTCACCCTAGACTTAAGAGAATCAGAGCCAGGCCTGTGTGTTTTCCTGGAGATGCTCACATCCTCTGATGTCAGAGGGCCTCAGCACTAGCCTGTCTTCCCACCTCTTGGGTCCTCTTTTTTTTTTTTTTTTTTTTTTAAGGTTTTATTTATTTATTTGAGAGAGAGCATGAGCCAGGGGCTACGGGGGCAGAGGGAGAGGGAGGAACAGACTCCCTGCTGAGCTGGGAGCCTGACGTGGGACTTGATCCTAGGACCCTGAGATCACGACCTGAGCTGAAGGCAGACACTTACCAAATAAGCCTCCCATGAACCCTTGTGTGGACCCTCTAGACTCTAACCTTCCCCTGCTGACCCCTGCACAGGACAGAGAGCTAGCTTGCCCCCTCCTGTCAAAGGCCACTTTCAATGTGGGTGCTGCCTTTGGTACCTTTGGTTCATGGCCAGGAGGTGGAACCAGATACATGGTGGAAGGTGGAAGGTGCCCCTGGGCAGCAGCGAGACTGGATGCGGGGTCATGGGTGTGATTTACAACTGTCTGTGAAACCTGCAACGTCTCCTGGGAGGGCAGTCACACAGAGCTTGAAGCTGAAGTTACTCTGACAGCACAACCGAAATGCTTCCAGGAAATGCCACCCTGCATGCAATGCCACCCCCACTTCTCCTTTGTTTGCACAGTGTTTGGAGAGTCCCCTGCACTGCCCTGGTGGCGCAGTAACTCAGAGTCGGGGAGGGAAGCTTTGCAATCCTAGTGCCAGCAGCTTATAAAGAGTTACTGTCTGTTTGGAAATCAATTGCCAGGGCCAAGCAGATCATCAGATAAACAACTGCCCTCGGACAGGAATGAGGGCCTCAAGGGCTCCAAAGAGATTGTGCTAATTAATTAGCCACTGCAGGAAGATGGCAACAGTCCACAGCACAGCAGGTTTGCCCAGCGGTGGGGAAGGAGAAGGGTACTAAGAAGCTTTCAAAGATCCAGATGAGAAATTTCTTCAGCTGATGATCCTCCTCTACCCCTCAAGATAAGATCTTCTAAAAGTAGTCATTCTTGTAGTTCTAAGTTCATATGACTTTTCTGCAGAAGATCCTGGAACATGTATGCACTGCTATGGCACAGACCCCAAAAAGGAGGGCATGAGCTTCTTCCTGGACTAGGTCAATGGAGACCAGCCTTTTTCCTGAATCTGACCAAGAGGGCAAACGGTGGAAGAGCCACTTCCCATTTCCCTACGTCACCAGCAACAAGTATCAATAATATTTGTGTAATGTTTTATGCTTTACGAAGCCTGTTAATACTCACTATCCCATTTATTCTGCAAAGTACAGATGAGGGGTACAGAAAGACATTGCAAATACAAGCTGGCCATGGTATTTTTTAAGTCAGATTCTATTATTTCCCATTTCTACCTGCTTGCTTGCCCCCCCACCCCCACCCCTTCTCCTCTGCCTTTGCTAATTCTCTGCTGATAAATCCAGCTTTTATCTTGACCTTTTTCACCTTATGAAGACTTTGGCCAAGATTACTATGCCAAAGAAGAAGAAGAAGAAGAAACATGTGTTTTGAAACGTGCTATTAAGGATAAGGATCATGGTAAGCCAGAACAGTGAATTAAAAGTTCTAAATCCTCTTAAAAGCTCCTGTGTTTCATAACTGGCTACAGATTAAAAAAAAAAAATCTGGCCATAAAATCGCTGTTCTTTGGGCCAGACAAGCAAGAGTGCAATAACCATGATAGCCTAGCAGAACAACGTAGCAAGTGTTCGCAAGTGTGAGCTAAAATGCAATGGGTGGTTAATTTACTGCAATGCTTCCTAACCATCTTTCTTGTTTCTAGGTGTTGCGTTTCCTCACCAGTAGGAGCAAGTGCCATTATCTTCTCTTCCCAGACATATTCAGATAAGCTCAAATCTCTGCTAGGAACACAGATAATGACAGCATTGATTATTAGGAAGAAACTAGATGATCCTAACTTCTTAGGTTAGAGACCCATTTTTTTTTTTTTTAAACCTCAGATTCCACGGAGTGAGGCCAACTCAGTCATTTCAACAAAGTCAAGAGGCAAAAAAATTACAACCAAGCTCTGATGGTTATTTGTACAAAAAGACATCCTTGGAGAGCCTACAGCAACTCATACCAGGAAACATCACAGGATAAAAATACTCTGCCTACTTTATGAAGAAGTAAAAAAACTCAGAGAGTGCACAATGAATTTTTACAATCCATTCTGGGTGTGAGTATAATTTTCCCCATCACCGGAGTGGATAAATACAGGTTTTATCCTCTTACAGGATCCCCTAGGCTGCTGGAAATGTGAATTATACCTTTCTATATTCGGAAGGGAATAGAAACATGCAAACCTGCTACTGTTTATTTTCTAAAACGTCTCCATGAATAGGATCCCCAGAAGCTCTATCTGTTTGCAGACATTCATCAGCAGGAAAGTAAACACACCACCAGGCACACATTTCCCCAGGGCTGTTTCATTCGGAACTAGAGCTCTGGTTTTCGTAGCTGCTTTGTCTAAATATTTTTGGGATGATTCATTCATGGTTTCAACATTTTAACAGCGGGTATCCCCGACAGTCCGGACATACCAAGTCACAGAGTGAGGCAGAGAGGAAAGGAAAGAGTGAAGGTGGTACCTCGTGTCTCCATCCGCAAGCACCCCCCTGTGCATCAGAACTAGGCTTCGCCCAGCAACTATGGGCAGCGAGTTTCCTTCTTCTCTGTAATAATAAAAACTCAACATGCTCGGGGCTCAGCAGGGGACAGCAGACTGGAACAGCCCGCCCAGCCCTGAAGGCCCGTGACTGAATCAGCAGTGAACTGCACGCTAGAGTTTTCCATAGGACCATTCACACTGAGGCTGGGAAAGTCACACTGGCCTCCCCTTCTCTGCTGACCGGCAGAAATGCCCAGGCTCCACACTGCTGCATCCTCCCCACCCCGGGACAGCTCCCTAGGGACAAAGTGACTTTCTAGGAGCATAGAATCCAAAGTGGGTGGGGGGAACCCCAGATGTCCACAAAGATGCAGCCAGAAGCATCATTTTAAGAGTGATAACATGGAAACAGGGGAATGGCTAAGCAAGAGACTGAGTATCAGAAGAACAAAATCCCACACAGCTATTTAAAGTGATGAGCATGCAGATGTGGGTGACCCACCAAAGTGCCAGTCTACAAAAGGTGGCAAAACAGTACACGTGGAAATTGCAAAAGTGGAAAATTATATGTAAGTAAATGAACAAAAATAGGAGGTGACTTCGTGGAGGATCACTGTTCAAATTCTTTGGGTTATTTTTCTCCTTATAAAGGTGCTCAAGGTACTAACACAAATGAAAGAAAAGGTGGACCAAATGGCCTTAATTTTCAAATAAGGCATATAAACTTTTTTAATGGTCTGGAGTAAAGTGAATGGTCTCGCAGTTACTGTACCTCCACATGCAAAGAGGAAAATGTGGACACATAAAAATGAAACAATTATTAAGCAATGTTTCAACATTGCTTTTCTCAACTTCCTGGTTCAAGGGCTTGGGCAGTAGAAGGGTGTGAAACTGAGAGAGAGGAGCTGCAGCACCTGCTACTCTAGGCAAACCCAACCAATTGCTGTCCTCAGGTATAGAGAAACTTGGCTCTGTACATTCTTTTCTGAAATTCAAATTTGCAAACATACACCTACTTTGAGAAACAGAGTTGCTTAAAATATGCTAGGGAGAAAGAGTCTTTCCCCCAAACTTATCTACATACACGTTTCCCTCCTCCCCTTTGAAAATGAAATAGAGAGACCTCTGACAATAAAAATTGATAAAAGGGGCACCTGGGTGGCTCAGTCAGTTAAGCGACTGACCCTTGATTTTGGCTCAGGTCATGATCTCAGGGTCATAGGACCAAACTCCTAATGGGTGGGGCTCCGTACTGGGCTTGTAGCCTGCTGAAGACTCTCTCTCTTTCTCTCTCTCTGCCCCTCCACCCCCTGCTTGTGTTTGCCTTCTCTCTCTCTCTAAAAGAAAGAAGGAAGAAAGAAAAATAAATAAAGAAAAATATTTTGATAAAAGACTAAAAAAAAAAAAAAAAATCAGCCAGGGGTAAATCAAGAACAGAATTCCCTTTCAATAGCCTAGAACTGATGTCTGTATTATGGCTGCAAGCTCCAGAACTTAGAACGGCTAACAGGACGGCCCGCGTTCTTACAGTCACTGCATTTATCTTTTCCACTTTCAGAGGAAAGGCAGAGCAATTCTCCACAACAGGTGCATGTTAGACAACACCCAGAACTCCAGCGAGCTCGGAGTTTGAACATGCAGGGCCACACTGTACATCTCTTACTTGTGACCACATGTGTCCTGGGGAAGCAACAGGCCTTCTAAACTAAGAAGCTTTAGTTTCTTTTCTTTTCTTTTTTTTTTTTAAGATTTATTTATTTATTTATGATAGACATAGAGAGAGAGAGAGGCAGAGACATAGGAGAGAGAAGCAGGCTCCATGCTGGGAGCCCGATGCGACTTGATCCCGGGACTCCACAGGACCATGCCCTGGGCCAAAGGCAGGTGCTAAACCACTGAGCCACCCAGGGATCCCCAGGAGCCTTAGTTTCAAAGTACTTTTCTTCTTCTTTCTTCTTCTTCTTCCTTCTTCTTCTTCTTTTTAAGATTGTACTTATTTATTTTAGGTGGGGAGGGGCAAAGGAAGAGGGAGAGAGAATCTCGAGCAGACTCCCCGCTGAGCACAGACCCTGATGTGGGAGCTCGGTCTCATGACCCTGAAGATCATGACCTGAGTGGAAACCAAGAGTCTGACACCTAATCAACAGAGCCCCCCCCGGTACCCCTCAGAGTAACTTCTCTATGACTAAACTTACTTCCAGAAGAGTGTTTTAACATTTTTATTGAAAATGAAAACCCGGTCATTTACTTTCCTTCTTCATTTTTTTCTTTTAACCGTACAGCTCATTTTTCCCCTTCTGGGAGAGCCATAACCTAACATGACTGGAGATATTCTACATGTGCGGAGCTTCAAGGTTTCTAGATCCTGTGTCCATGCTTTAGAGGTGTGGCTCCCTGCTCCTGTAATGGGTACTTGGCTTTCTTTACCAGAAAGCCCATCGCTAGCCCTGTTGGAAAGCTGTCCATCCCTCAGCTGAAGTGAAGCAGAAAGGGAGCACTTTCAATGAAGAATTAAATTTGCTGACCCAGCTGGGTAGGAGAAAAAAACCGCTCTGCTGGTAGATTACTGTGGTTGAAAGGCTCTACGCCACTGCAGTCGTGACTGGCACTTGATTTAAGGGGTGGAGCACTGGACCCAAGTTAGACCTGGGTCTTGGTCTTGGTCTTGCTGGGTGACTATGGGTAAAGCACTTAACCTCTCTGGTCTTAACTTTCCTTGACCATTGGAGGTGGGGACTGGACAAAGCACGTTTTCAGGAGTCTTCCAGTTTTAACATTACAATGGTATGATTTCTTCCCCATCAGGAATGACATATGGTTTCTTCATCAGGCAATTCAGCAAGCGGATGGTTACTTTATTCAATTCTCACAAACAATCCCATGGAAGGCATTCACATCCCTATTATGCAAATGAGAAAACAGGCTCGACAAAGTCAAAGGACCTGCTAGCCCCTCAACTGGTGATTGGGAGGCCAGGACCAGAAGCTGGGATGTCAGCCTCCATATCACCCCTGCTCCCTGCTGTCGTTTTAGGTGGTGTCATCACTGCTGCAAATACAGCAGTCAACCTCTAGTACCGTTTATGTACAAATTCGGGAGCCAGGCATCCAGTGCTCTGCAGTCTGAATTTGAAGACTTCCTTTATGGAAAATCAACTCCCTGGGTATATTTTAACATTCCTCTTCTTTTGGGGTACCCAGCCAGACCTAGCCCCTTTTAACCAGAGTGTGATCAAATGGCTTTTGCTTCATTTGGAACATAGTCTTTGGAATGAGCTCAAGGTCTGTGATCTTTGTTCTTTTCTCTAATTCCAAAGCATTGCTTCTTCTGAAACATCCTCCCCTCCACAGGAGAAGACAAGCCACCTGGATCTTTCTTATAATTCTACAAAGAACACATAGTCTTATAGGAATCTGTTTACATACAGCCCTTAGCTGGTGGAGAAACCCGAGTAGCAATGGAGGAGAAAGAGTTAGAAGCCAGTGGCCTTCCCTAAATACACTCAAGGAGCACAAAGGGAGGAACAACACAAGGATGACATGAAGCAGAAAGCCCAGGGGAGCTGAACAAGTGTCTCAAAACGTGGGAGTTTATCAAGTTTTGAAAACGAGGATTTCCCCCAGCCCCCTTCCCTTGGGAAATGGAAGGATAAACACACCCCTCTGCAGGGACACAGAAGGCTGTGGGGAAATCTGAGTGGGTAAAATCTGTTTGCTACTTTGTCTTCTATTTCTAATTAATACTGACCTTGGGCGGAATCGAGAAAGGTTCCTCTGATTTCACAGCTCCACTGTGCCCCAGAGAGGACATGCAGGAGGCTGCTGGGCAGGGGCCGTCTTGCACCTGCCATGGCTCCCGGTGGTGTCACCAGGTCCAAACTCACCCTGTCCATGGGCCTCCACCCACATCCCAAGAACCTGTCCTTTGAGGCACAGTCTGATCATCACTTTCATTGTGGCCTGGCCCTGGCAGGCAGGCTCTTCCTATCCCCTACTAACTCCAATTCCAATGCATCAGGTTCTCCCTCCTCCCTCCCTCCCTCCCTGCCCCTACACCCCACGCTTCCCAGTACACTACAGTTTTCAGCCGTTTCTGTAGCTGCGCTTAGACACTCAGTAACAACATGAGTTTACACCAGGGCAGGGACCACACCACTACCCTGGAGGGCAGGTACCCTGTGCCAGGAGCTAGGGTTACCTTGAAGCCCTCTTCAAATGCACAGAAGATTCTAGGCCTCGTTCCATAAACTGTGGTTCATAATGAATGGACACACTGATTTCTTCTAAGTTGTTTCTGTTTACAAGTCCAAACATTTTTATTCATTTTAAATTAATATCTTGAATATTTTTCCTTTGTGGTTTCCTGTGTTTTCCAAATGTTCTTCAGTGATGAGGAAATTAGAAAATACTTTAATAAAATTAGTGGGGTTTTTTGTTGTTGTTTTGTTTTGTTTTTTAAAGTAAGTTAAAGAACAGCCGGGTTTACTCAGGGCCCAACAGAATGGAAATAAAACGATGCTGTGGTGCCATCTAGTGACACTGAGGTGACAAAGCCAAGATAAGTCTGAAAGCTTAAAACTGCCAGGGGCCAAGGAGTCCTCCCAAGGCTCTGGGGAGAGGAGACTTCTTTCTCATTTCCCAGAATCCCTGAGGTCCTCAGGGGAAGGCGAGTGTCTTCAATTACAAATGGGCAGGAGGTGCCAACTGTCCCCCCACCTTGCCTTACCTGACAGTAATTCTGACACTTTGGAGAAGGGAGCTGGAGATGGGATAGGCTGGGTGGGGTCCCTGCCATCAGGGGTGGAGAGTACTGGAAGTAGCTCCTGACTCACCTACACACCTGACAGGTGGGATACTTCTTGTCCTGCACTCTGCTGAGGGGACTACGGGAGCGGGTGCCATATTCAGGTCACCGCAGTGAGTGAAATTCAGCGGAAGAAACAATCCCCGTTAGAATCTCAAGACACAGAGCTGGAGGTGCAGGGAGTCGACAGGCCAGGTGTGACCGTGGACACCTGCTCTTTGTGGCAAGTCCCGTTGTTCAGAGTTGCACTTAGAGTCTTGGCCCATCACAGGCCAAGTCCCTGGCACCACCCAAAACTGTCATGTTCTCTTGCGCAGCAGAGCCAAGGTAGCAGGAATGTTCAGGGAAATTATGAAAGGTGGCAAACGCTGGTGCCATTCTGACACTATGACAATAGAAATAGGGATTTCTTCACTTCTTTCTCTAATCAGAGGGCTCAGGGGTCAGCAGATGACTTCCACTCTTCCTTGGGGTTCAGGTGCCACTTTCCTCATCGTCTCTCCCCTCTTCGGCCATTCCTTCCTTTTGGTCACAAAGTCCCATTCCTTTTACCTCTGGGACCTGTGGCATCTCTGGGGGTCCGGCCGCTCCTCTCCACCTGATGCATCTTGCCCCCAAGAGCTGCAACAGCTCCCTGCCCTCTTCAGGGTCTGCCCCGCACTGCAGCTCTGGCAATCCTGAACGATTCTTTTTCTTTTTTCTTTTCTTTTCTCTTTTCTTTTCTTCTTTCTTTCTTTCTCTTTCTTTCTTTCTTTCTTTCTTTTTTTGGTAAGTAGGTATGGTTGATTAAGTCACTCTACTTTTTTTCTTTTCTTTTTTTTTAATTTATTTGAGAAAGAGAGTGAGCACAGAGGGAGAATGAGAGGGAGAAGCAGACTCTGTTGAGCAGGGAGCCTGGCGTGGGGCTTGTTCCCAGGACCCTGAGTTCATGAGCTGAGCTGAAGGCAGACGTTGAACAAACGAAACAACCCAGGCACCCCTATTTTTCTCTTTAAGATTTATTTAAGAGAGAGAGTGTGTGTGTGTAAATGTGCAGGGGTAGGGTAGGGACAGAAGGAAAGGGAGAGAGACAACCTCCAGAAGACTGTGCTGAAAGAGGAGCCCAGTGTGGGGTTTGATCTCATGATCCTGAGATCATGACCTGAGCAGAAACCAAGAGCCAGTCATTTAACTCAGAGCCACCAGATGCCCCTAAGTCACTCTACTTCTAAAATTCTTTCATGACTTCCTTGCTCTTAGGATTGATTCCAAATCCTTAATGTGACTTACAGGCAAGCCCTTCTAAATCTGGCCCCTGCCTATTTCTCCTGTCTCCTCTTCTGCCAGCCATCCACATCCCACATTCCTGCCAGCACACACCACCACCCTGATCTCAGGCACCCACCCACCCCCTCCCCAACTTCTTCTCTCTATCAAGTCTCAGCATACATCACATCTCCCAGGGGACATTCCTTCACCCAAGACCAGGGTGGGTCCCTTTTTCAATTTTACTCCCCAAGTGCCCTGCTCTGTCCTGCCTCCATGCCAGCAGCATACCTCAGTTTCTTGTTGCATAGCCGCCTTCCCTGCAGGAATGTGACTGTCTGGGGCTGGGGCCATGTGGATCTTGTTGACCTTATTTCCAGCTGCAGCCCTAGGCCAAACACAGAGCCTGGCACATTAAGGCAGCAGCTGAGAGTCCTAGTTGAGAGCTTGGTGTGAGAGACAGGTGAATGCAGGTTCAAATTTGGTACAGGAGACTTCTCTCTGTTGCTCCATAGATACTTAATGAGTGAATGAAATAATGAATTAGTGACCCAAAATGGCATCTGACATAGTTAATGTTACTTATTTATATATTTAAAGATTTTATGAGAGATATAGAGACTGAGAGCATGAGCAGGGGGAGGGGCAGAGGGAAGAGAAGCAGGTGCTCCATTGAGCAGGGAGCTGGAAGCAGGCTCAATTCCAGGACCGCGGAATCATGACCTGAGCCAAAGGCAGATACTTAACCGACTGAGCCACCCAGGCACCCCTGACATGGTAATTTTAAAGCCAGATGAAAGAACCTTCCATCTTACTTACGTAAAAAAGAAAGGAAAAACCTAAATTTTAAGGGTATATCACAAATCCAAGTAGAAATTTATGTGAATCAACTGTCTCCTTGGTAGGTGGTCTGTGCATCATGTAATATAGGGCAGGGCACCCCCGTAATTTCATTTCCCCTGCACCTGGGCTTGCCCTGTGAGACAGGGAGCGCACATGGGAGCCCTCCTGTTGTCACATACAGCTGACAGGACTCTGTGCAAATCTTCTACGCTCAGCACAGGTGTCCTGCCCAGAACGTCCCCCTCCCCACACACGTGCAGAATGGCAGAGGCATAGTGGGCTGAGGAAGCCCAGGGCCCCTCTTTTATCCTGCAAAGAAGGAAACTTACCTGAAGAGTGATGGGACAAAGGAGGACCGGTCTGGCCTCGCATCAACTGCATCTGGGCTTTCTGAGTCCCCAGCTGCCTGCTCCATACCACAGTCTTGATCATCTGCCATCTGGAAAGAGAAAAACAAACCAGAACATTGGTATCTAGCGGCATTGCTGGCCTCAGGATATTTTTAAGCAGCACTTCCTAGGTGTTAACAGTTTTTAATTAAACCTGGAGGTGAGCAATCTTGCATACACAGGCTCTAGGGCTATTGCATCAACAATTCATTCAAATGCTTGAGCACCAACTTTATTTCAGGCACTGTTCCAGAGATGGATGAGACAGCAGCAAAGGAAACAAAATCTGTGCCCTTAGGGAGCTTCTCATCCGACATCCAAGATTTTGTTAAAAGTTCCCTGTGTATAAGAAGCTGTGGATTTTTTGTTTCTTGGGTGATCTATAAAGAACTTCTTAAAATCAACACCCAAGAAACAAAAAACCCAATCATGAAATCGGCAGCAGACATGAACAGAAATTTCTCCAAAGAAGACATATACATGGCCAACATGCATATGAGAAAATGCTCTGCATCACTTGCCATCCAGGAAATACAAATCAAAACCACAATGAGATACCACCTCACACGGGTGAGAATTGCGAAAATTAACAAGGCAGGAAACAACAAATGTTGAAGAGGATGTCGGGAAAGGGGAACCCTCTTGCACGGTTGGTGGGAATGTGAACTGGTGCAGCCACTCTAGAAAACAGTGTGGAGCTTCCTCAAGAAGTTAAAAATAGAGCTACCCTATGAACCAGCAATTGCACTACTGGGGATTTGCCCCAAAGATACAGATGCAGTGAAACAGCAGGACACCTGCACCCCAATGTTCATAGCAGCAAGGTCCACAATAGCCAAACTGTGGAAGGAGCCATGATGTCCTTCAACAGGTGAATGGATAAAGAAGATGTGGTCTATATACACAATGGAATATTACTCAGCCATCAGAAGAGATGAATACCCATCATTTGCTTTGACGTGGATGGAACTGGAGAGTATTATGCTGAGTGAAGTAAGTCAATTGGAGAAGGACAATCATCATATGGTTTCACTCATACGTGGGATATAAGAAATAGTGAAAGGGATTATAAGGGAAAAGAGAGGGAACTGAGTGGGAAAAATTAGAGAGGGAGACAAACCATGATAGATTCCTAACTCTGGGAAACAAATAAAGGGTTGTGGAAGGGGAGGTGGGTGAGGGGATGGGGTAACTGGGTGATGGGCATTGAGGAAGGCACTTGATGGGATGAGCACTGGGTGTTATACTATATGTTGGCAAATTGAATTTAAATTAAAAAAATGAAAAAAAAATAAATAAATTTAAAAAATGTTTTAAAAAAAACAAGAAGCTGTGGAAAGTCCATCAAGGTCTGTAGCAACAAGAAACTCCCCCCATATTTCTGACAGGCTATAAAGTGCTCAGCCTTTTCCTGGCATCACTCAAACCCAATTAAAAAACAGTAGGAATCTGGGATGTAAGCTTTCTGTATTAGATTCTTTTATTACATGTTTCTACCAAAATAGATTTCCAGCAAGTTATTTTCCTACTCAAGAATCTTCAAGAGATCCCTACCGTCTAAAAAGTTCAAATCTGGGGCACCTGGATGGCTCAGTGGTTGAGCATCTGCCTTTGGCTCAGGTTGTGATCCTGGGGTCCTGGGGTCCTGGGATCGAGTCCTATATCAGGCTTCTCACAGGGAGCCTGCTTCTCGCTTTGCCTACGTCTCTGCCTCTCTCTGTGTCTGTGTCTCTCATGAATAAATAAATAAAATCCTCAAAAAAATAAAAACAAAAAAACAAAAAAAACCCCCCAAAGTTCAAATCTAAACTGATCTCCCTAGATTTTAAGACCCTTCATCATGGGATCCCTGGGTGGCTCAGTGGTTTAGCGCCTGCCTTAGGCCCAGGGCGTGATCCTGGAGTCCTGGGATCGAGTCCCGCATCAGGCTCCCTGCATGGAGCCTGCTTTCCCTCTGCCTGTGTCTCTGCCTCTCCCTCTCTCTCTCTCTCTGTCTCTCATGAATAAATAAATAAAACCTTACAAAAAAAAAAAAAAGACCCTTCATCATCTAGTACTGGAGTCTGCAAACTATGCCCACCACTTGTTTTTACAAATAAAGTTTTACTGAAAAACAAAGATACCCATTCGTTTATATATTGCCTATGGCTGCCTTCCTTTCACAACCAGAATTGAGCAATTGTGATCGAGACCATGTGGCCTAAGAAGCCTAGAATATTTACTACCTGGCCCTTTACAGAAAAAGTAGGGTCTCCTACTAATCTACTACTTTCTCTGCTTCAAAGAGTTAAAAATAACAGTAAGAATAGAAACTGACTGGGGTCCCTGGATGGCTCAGTTGGTTGAACTTCTGGTTTCCAGCTCAAGTAATGATCTCAGGGTGCTGGGATTGAGCCCCACGTCAGACTCCCTGCTCTGTGTGGAGTCTGCTTCTCCCTCTCCCTCTGCCCCTCCCCCCTGCTCGTTTGTCTTCTCTCTCTCTCTCTCAAATAAATAAAATCTTAAAAAAAGAATAAAAACTGACTCATTATTTATGTGTTTTATAAGCATTATCTTATTTAATATTCTCAATAATGCTGTTAGACCACCCCTGTGATCACTGCTTTTTGACACATGAGGTAGGTGAGGCAAGAAAAAGTTACATAGCTTGTCCCAAGCTACATAAATAATTAATAGTAAGACTTTGATTTGAAGCCAGCCATATCCACCCCAGAGGACCTCCCCCCCTTTACTATCATACCATGCACCCTCTCAGTGTCCTGAAGCATATTATGTTCATTTCAGGTTCTATCAGGGCTCATAGTTCTTTCTGGAAGTCACCACCTGTACATTCACTGGACATGACATCTTTGCCCAGCTCACTAATAAACAGTTTTCAGAATTCAGCTTAAATGTCACCTCCATAGGGAGGTCCGCCTTAATTACACCGATCTCATCAGCTCCTCCCACCCCCTTTCTCCCTGCCTTCTATTTTCACTCTGCTTATTGTTCAGCTCAAACACAACAATTCTAATCTCATCAGGGCAGAAGCACCCAACACACAAAAGGTGCTTACTGAATAAATATTAATTGAATGGAAAGCTGGAAGAAACCAATGTCCCAAGGGAGGAGAAACAGCCAAAAGGGATGTAACAGGTTGGGAGCAGAGCCTGTGCTAAAGTCCTTTTTCCTAAATCACGTCCTGTTTCCTTCCTGATGAAGGGCTCAACTTTTAGTAATGGAGGAAAGCCCCTCCAGGGCCCAATTTCTTCTGTTTTGATCTCTGAGAGATTGTAGACTGGGCCACAGTTGGCAAATGCAGGTCTGCATTCCCGTTAGGCTCACCCTGGGATGTTTTCACTGTCGGAGAACAAGAAGGCATCCACTTGACAGAACACATTGTGCCCCAGAGCACAAGTAAGGACTTCTGGAGGTGGGAAGGAGAAGGAATCCAGCTTGAGAGGAGGCGCCCAAGATGTCAACATGCCCACCTCATGGAATTCTGAGTGGCATTATCATGTCACCTTGCAGCTTACCTTAGTGGGGTGAAGAGAATGGGGGTGGGGGGGGGAGAGGTCCCACAGCAGCTCTCTACAATGACTGAGAGGAGCCATGTGGCCAACTTGTTTTTCAACACCTCATGAGCCCCCCCCACCATTGCCACCAATGAGTGGCTGGTTGGTGGCAGATTTTTCAGATTAGAGTGCAATGTTTCTTGAGAACAGAGATAGCCCCGTCCCTAAATCAAATACACATAAATTCAGGCATGCAGAAACTCTTCATAGTTTTTTTTTTAATTTTTTTTTTTTTTATTTATGATAGTCACAAAGAGAGAGAGAGAGAGAGGCAGAGACACAGGCAGAGGGAGAAGCAGGCTCCATGCACCGGGAGCCCGACGTGGGATTCGATCCTGGGTCTTCAGGATCACGCCCTGGGCCAAAGGCAGGCGCTAAACCGCTGCGCCACCCAGGGATCCCCTCTTCATAGTTTTCATTTCATCTCCTTTATGCAGACTTAGTTACTTTTCTTTTTTTTTAATATTTTATTTATTTATTCATGACAGACACAGAGAGAGAGAGAGAGAGAGAGAGAGAGAGAGAGAGGCAGAGACACAGGCAGAGGGAGAAGCAGGTTCCATGCAGGGAGCCTGACGTGGGACTCGATCCCGGGTCTCCAGGATCATACCCCGAGCTGAAGGCGCCGCTAAACCGCTGGGCCACCGGGGCTGCCCCGACTTAGTTACTTTTCATGGGCATTGTTGTTAGCAAAGCACAGAAACATTTTAAAAGATAACAAGTTAAAGTCATACAAGATTCATCAGAAAAAGACACTACCTCTGACATGTGGTCTTTAAGCCTTGAGCCTTTTGCGGATGCTAACAATGTGACCAACTTTTTAAAAAGGACAATCCTAAGCAAACAGCTCCTAAGAAAGCCAGATGTTTGTTCTGATGTTGCGGGGAATGCTGAGAAGAGTTTTGGCAACTCCCCTTCATTCACTCATTGAATATTTATTGGGGGGATAACACAGCAGGTTGTGTGCTAGGAGCAGAGGATGAAGCTGGGACCACATTGACCTGGTGCTGCCTTGACAGGGAGCAGGTTTTAATAAAAGGATGGCACAAATGTCGAGCTACCCTGTGGTGAGTGCCGCAGGGACCAACCATCCGAAGCCATACCAGGGGACCCTCCTGAGCCTCGGAGGAATTAAGGAGGGCTCTCAGGGAAGGAGATATTTGACCTGAGGTTTGAGAAGGGGAAGCAGAGAGGGCAGGGATGGGGTGCTGCAGGCAGAGGGGAACTGCACACACGCTCCATCAAAGCAGGGGTGCAGCTTAAAGTCCTTGTCCCTCCCAGCCACATGGAGGGGACTTTGGACTTGGCTACCAAGACATAAAATTCAGTCTCACTTCTATGGTTCAGTGTGGGAGGCTTTCCATGAGCTTTCCCCCCAAACACTAGGCAAGAGAGTCTTCCGTCTGAAACCTACGGCCTCTTTCTGGATTGATGCTGAGCACTGTGTAGGGGGACAGCAAACATTCAGTGACTTTCTTACTCCCATGAGGCCAGGCTTGATTTCTGGGGAAAATCAAGTTCACCCAGAACAAGGGTGCTGACCCAGCAGGGTGCCTGATGTCGGCCACATCATTTCAGCCAAGCCAAGATGTGGTGTTGACCCTGTATTTCCACTCATACTCAGAGCCCACCAGGAAAATCTATCTATCTCAGCTCTGCTGTGCCTAGATGGGGCAGGCCTAGTGTTGTTTTCCAGTGTTCATCCTCTTTTAGGGTTCAGGCCATAAAGAACAGTCAGCACACAAGTGCTCCTGCTCATCCAACAGCGCATCTGTCTTCAATTACACGTGTCGATCTTCTCTCTAAATGAATCAGTACGTGATGCACATAAAGCACTAGCACTGCCAGGAGCTCCACGTAAGCACTCCCGGTTAGCTCTTGTCATCCTTATTGTCATTAGTATCCAGTAAGATTCGAACTCTTTGCGAACAGAGAGTGTATCTCAACTAGAGTGTATCTTAATTACCCTTTTTTGTTTCAGTCATAGAAAAGTTCTGGACAGAACATAGTGGACACTCAATAAATCTTTCTTTTGGGCAGCCCTGGTGGCTCAGCGGTTTAGCGCCACCTGCAGCCCAGGGCATGATCCTGGAGACCCGGGATCGAATTCCACGTCAGGGTCCCTGCATGGAGCCTGCTTCCCTCTCTGCCTCTCTCTCTCTCTCTGTCTCTCTCATGAATAAATAAATAAAATCTTAAAAAAATATAAATAAATCTTTCTTTTTTTTTCTTTTAAGAGAAGGATGGGGGGAATTGGCAAAGGGAGAGCAGAGAGACAGATCTTAAGCAGGCTCCATGCCCAGCGCCGTGCCTGATGCAGCGGCTGGATCCTGAGATCATGACCCGAGCTGAAATCAAGAGTTGAATGCTTAACTGACTGAGTCACCCAGCTGTCCCGATAAATATTTTTTTAATAAATGTTTTAATTAAAATGTACTTAAAATGTTTAAATCATTCAGTGTCTGAATAAATTATTGACACAGGACAGAGAACACAACCAAGTTGAGAGCCCAGTCATGGGAAGAGCAGATCAGGGATTAAACTGGCTCCTCCATCTACTAGCCATGGGACCTTGAACAAAGGGGCTCAATTTCTTTGAGCCTCAGCTTCCTCATCTGTGAATTGGGAAGATAATGATGCCTAAGTCACAGGCTGTGAGATGAATGGAAAAACGCATGTAAAGTACTAAGTACAGTATAGCACGTTCTAGATGTTCAATAAACATTCCTTATTATCGCCACTGTCAGCAGAACTCAAGACCAAGAACACATTCAACTGCCAACCTTCACGGATATTTTAAGCAGCTTTTACAGAGAATGAAAAAATATTTCTCTGGTGATTGTTCCTAAACATGTTTTAATAGGCGACTGGTACATATCTGGTAGGAAATCACTTCTGGCTATATCCTGAACTTTTTTTCCATGAGTGGGAGGACTCATTGCATCTACTTCCTCTGAAAAGTGGCATAACGCAACTTGCCCCCACTCTTGCCCCAGTGAAGACAATCTCCCTAAAAGGCTCAAAGAGAAGCAGCCCTGAGGACCTTTCACCTTTGGCACTTGGAGAAGGCGCCCCTGGTACTTGGGTACCCCTGTCACCAGAGGCTCGCAGCACTGCTAGGAGGCTGGAGCCCCTGCCCATTGCAGAAGAAACCTGGGTTTCTTCAGAGAGTTTAAGTAACCTGCCCAAGGCCACACAACTAACAGGAAGCAGAGGTGGATTATGAACCCAGGTGAGGGCTGTTCATAGGGGCTGAAGGTCAGCAGCCCCTGAAGGAGGAAATAGGCTGTAAGTAAATAAAGGACAGGGCCACACAGTCCACCAGAGCAAGAGTTCAAGGGAAGAGCCTGAGCATGGCCCACACAGAGTAACCCACAGGTAATTTTACTGCTCCGTTACGATAAACTTGAACACAACGGTGAAAGGTTGCAAGGTCGACTGTGGTCCTGTTTTTTTCACCTCCTCAAGAGATCTTCAAGGGCCCTGCACCAGCGGCCCCAGGCAGGAGGTCAGCAGCTCCTGCACACTGAGCCCTGACCCAGGCCCTCCTGCTATATGCACCGGTGACCAACTTCCATCCTCCCGGCGCCCCCCAGGCCGCGATCAGCACCGTTCCCATTTGACAGACGGGCACAGCGAGGCCCGCGGCTGACTTAGAGCGGCGCGGGGACCAGCGCCCAGGGTGGTCCGACAGCGGGGCGCTCGCGGTCAGCCGGGCGAGACCGCCACCCCCTCCCTCCCGGCTCCCTCCACGCCCCCTTTCCCAAAAGCCGAGCTGCAGGGCTGTCCCGGCCCGCGGCCAGCAGGGAACCGAGGGCCGGCTGGGCTGGGCTGGGCTGGGCTGGGCGGAGCGGAGCGAGCTGGGCCGGGCCCTCTCCCCGGACTCGGCGCGAGGGGGGCCGCGAGGTTACCGTGTCCGCAGCGGCGGGCGGCGGGCGGCGGGGCTGGCGTCCGTGTCGGTCCCTCCGCGGATAGGGTCTGGGGCCGCCCGCAAGAAAGCGAAAGTGAAAGCCCGGGCGGCCGAGGGCGGAGTCGCGCGGGCCAGTCCCCGGGGCGGGGCGGGGTCGGGGGCGGAGCCGGGCCTGGGAAGGGGCGGGGCTGGAGGCGGGGGCGGGGCTTGAGGCGGGGCCTGGGGGCGGGGCCGGGGCCCGGGGGCGGAGTCGTGCGGGCCAGTCCCCCGGGCGGGTCGGGGTCGGGGTCTGGGGCGGAGCCGGGGGCGGGGCCTGGGGGCGGGGCCTGGGCCGGGGGCGGGGCCCGGGGGGCGGAGTCGCGCGGGCCAGTCCCCCGGGCGGGTCGGGGTCGGGGTCTGGGGCGGAGCCGGGGGCGGGGCCTGGGGGCGGGGCCGGGGCCTGGGGGCGGGGCCGGGGCCCGGGGGCGGAGTCGCGCGGCCAGTCCTCCGGGCGGGACGGAGCCGGGGCCGGGGGCGGGGCCGGGGGCGGGGCCGGGGCACCTCCTCCCGCTCCCGCGGCCGCGCTCTCCCCGCGGTGTCTCGCGCGCCCCGAGGCCCGCCCCCACGCGCGCCCGCGCCCTGCAGAACGCGGCGGGCCGCGCGCGTGGCCGGGGACGTGGCAGGCGCCCGGGCGCAGTTGGCCGCGCCCCCGGACGGCGCCCTCGGAGAGTTGGGAGAGTTCTCCCGCAGCCCCGGGAGAGCACCTGCACCTGCTGAGCCCGCGGCGGCGCCCGCAGCGACCCGGGGGCGCGCTCTGCACACCGGCCGCGCGCCGAAGAGCGCGCCCCGCGGACTCGGCGGCGCTCGAGGACCGGGCGCCCGCCGGGCTCCCCGCCTCCTCCCCTCCCGCTGCGGCCCCCGTCCGCACCCCCACTCGGGCCTCCGCACCCGCCGCGGGGACCCCGTTCCCACAGCCAGAGGGCGTTTCCCCCGCCGGGCCCCCGACCCTGGGAAGGGGGTGCTCGGCGCCCGCAGCACTGGAGTCCCCGTCTCCGGGGCCGGCCTGGAGCCGCCGGTGGGCGTGCGGTGTCCACTCGCGGGGGCGGCAGGACTCGAACTCCGCTCTCGGGTGGCGAGCTCCCGCCTCGCAGCGCGGCGAACTTGCCGGAGGTCCCTCCAGAGTAGTGAGCGCCCCCAAGTGCCGGCCACTGGGCATGGGGCCGTGACCCGGCCCACCGCGGGCGGGGCCTGCACGCCCCTGGTCCCGCCCCCCGCCCGGCTGCTGCTCCCACAGCCCCGCACTCTGCCTTTCTTCACCCTTGGGCCGAAGCCGGCGCCTGCAATGCCTTTCTCTCCAAGACGCCTCTGGGACAGCAACTAATTAACTAATGACGCGTTGAGGCTCTGAGAAGAAAGGACACTTTTTAAAAAAAAAAGATTTTGTTTATTTATTCATGATAGACATAGAGAGAGAGGCAGAGACACAGGCAGAGGGAGAAGCAGGCTCCATGCAGGGAGCCCGATGTGGGACTCGATCCCCGGCCTCCAGGATCACGCCCCGGGCCAAAGGCAGGTGCTGGACCACTGAGCCACCCAGGGATCCCCAAAATGACACTTTTATTTATACCAGAAATAATTGCGTTTAAAGAACTTCCTGGGCCTTGAATGAATGGAAACCTTCATGGCGTGAGATCGGGCAAGAACCACGTCTTGTCTTTTTGTTTGCTTGCTTTACCCTGGGCCTCAGACTTCAGTATTGTCTCTAGGATCTCGCCCAGGTGAGGACACTTTCTTGACTTAAGAAAGACTGGCCCCAGGTAAGTGTCAGGGCGTAATTATAATTTATTAACTTCTGCAAAAATTTTAAGCAGTCTCGTTACTTTTCCACTGACTGTGGAATAGGCCGAAAGTTTGTGTGCCTCACTCCCATTCATGTGTTGAAACTTGATGCTCAACGTGATGGTATTAGGAGTTGGGGCTTTTGGGAAGTGCTTAAATCATGAGGATGGAGACCTGGTGAGTGGGATTAGTGCCCTTCTAAAAAGAGGCTGGACAGAGCTTTCTGGTTCTTTCTACCCTCTAAGCAGAAGTTACTGTTTGCATCCCCAGGGAGGGCTCTTACCAGAAGCTTGTTATGCTGTCACCCTGATCTTGGACTTTCTAGCCTCCAGAATGGTGAGAAATCAATTTTTGGTGTTTATAAGCTACACGGTCTGTAGTATTTTGTTATAGCAGCCCAGACTGGCTAAGACAGGCTGCACTACTCTATCAATCATGTTTCTGAAATGTAAGTGGTAACTGAGTCCTGTAGACACTGAGATAATTTGCTTTTTGAAGGAATTTATTGTGAATCATTTAAGAAATGAAAACTCCCTATCAGTAAAGAAAATTAGTTACAGATCCATAAATTTAATTTAAATTAAATTTTTTGCAAGTTATTCATGAAAGAGAGTGAAACACAATGTTAGATTTTGGAAAGGGCTTTAGCAACAAATCCCTCTGCTCATTTTATAGGAAAAGAATCTGAGGCTCAGAGGAGTGGCCCCTATCCCAGACTTGGCTAGCGGCAGAGCCAGGACCAGGTTGCCTAAAAAATAATGAATTTTCCATTCACAAGAAGGCTCTAGCTACCATAGGTTATATAATGCAAACGTTAAAACGTACTGCACACAGGAATTCATTGCTGGCTCAGGAAAGATATGTTCTTTTTTTTTTAAGAATTTATTTATTTATTCATGAGAGACACAGAGAGAGACAGACACAGGCAGAGGGAGGAGCAGACTCCATGCAGGGAGCCCGATGTGGGACTCGATCCCGGGACTTCAGGATCATGCCCTGAGCCAAAGGCAGATGCTCAACCACTGAGCCACTCAGGTGTCCGTAGAAAGATGGTTTGAAGGAAAACTTTTTTTTTTTCTTTTTCAGTTCCTTAGTTCTTTCTTTTTGCACTTTCTTTCTGGTCTGGGGAACTGCAAAGTTATTGTTCACGGTATTAACAAATAAAATCGTGGGGCAATGGAAGGGAAGAAATAATTTTGAATTTTTCCCTTATAATAATTATACTTTGGATCTAAAAGACAATTCTAACTATTTCATGTATCTCTCCAATCTTGGCCCATGTCATTGTTTTAAGCTTCCTTTCCATACTCACATGATTGCCACATGAGTCTTCCTCTTCACCCTAGAAAAATCCCCCAACCTGATTATTCAGACGGTTTCCTGAGGGCTAGCCTCGTGGGTGCTCCTGGGCTGGTCCCTCTGGCACTTTCTTCTGGTCCTTCCTTCCAGTCCTCGTGAGCCCTCCTCCCAATAGGCACAGCACCCCCAAGGAGTGCCACCGGTGATACTTCTCCCATTCTTCATAGCACAGCTCAGGCCAGGCTGCAGGAGGAAGAAGTTTTGCTTCCTGGTTCTGGTGTGTCTGGTGTGCTCCTGGAGAACCAGGTTCTTATAGAAGTTTCCCCAGTGCCCAGCTACTGCTATGCTTGGTAGTCAGCAGAACCCAGCAACATTGGCACTCCTTCAGATGCTTTTGTAGCAGAATTCTCCCATTGAGATACCTCCCTATGAACAGCTCTCTCTAGTATCCAGAGGGTAGGCTTCCAGAAAGTTCTAGAGGACAAATTTCTAGCAAGTTCCACCAGAGTGGCACCACAGTGACTTCTCTGCCATCTAGTGAGCCACAGCCATACTCTCCAACAAGATTTGGATCTCAGCCTTGGGGTAGGGAGGGTGGGGTGCTCTCTATCCCAGCTCTAAGTTGGGGTAGCTGTTATGTTATGTTATGTTATGTTATGTTATGTTATGTTATGTTCCCACAGTGGTAAATAGCTCAGAATAATACATTTGACTTTATTAGCTCTTCTTTCTCTGGCTCACTCAAACTCTCACTCCTGCCTTATGGAAGCACTCCCCAAATAAACTATGTGCATCCAAGTCCTTGCCTAAGCTCTGCTTTTGAGGGAACCTAAACTAAGGTTGACACCCCCCTCCCCCCTCCCCAGCATTGGAGGAACAACTCCAGTCCAAGCAAAGTGACATGGCAAAGGGTAGGGAGATTTCTCCTCATTCTGAATTGGTCATCTCTGCAATTTTAAAACCATTTCACATCCACGGCCCTGGAGGGCACTGGAAATGACTCAGAGCCAGGAAGAATTACCTCATATTCTGGATGACAGAACCAAGGTACCAAAAGATCTTGCCCAGCTGAAGCCAGGGGGCCACCCTCAACTGGAGGAAATTGAAGAGCTGAGTAAGTGCTGTGTTTAAGTTCAAAAAGAAAATAAATTACACACATACTGAACACGACCGCCATTAATATAAAACAAAATGTGGGGTTTTTCACTGATCACAATCTCCCTACGAGTCAAGACTTTAAAAAGTCAAAGAAACATGGGGCAGTGTTGGCAGAAGCATCCAAACCGACGACCAGGACTCTCCACTGTCTGGCCCTGGGTCACCACAACCCAGCCCAAGTCCTGGGCTCTCTGCTGATCAGACAGCCTATGAGACCCCTCTCAGGAGGCACGTTAGATTGATGCAGCTTCACCTGTCTCAGGACCTGTGTCTGCTTGTGCCCATCCAGCCCCAGCAGGGGCAGCTAGCTCAGTGTGAGCTTCCATCTTCACAGGGGCACAGCCAACAGTATCTTTGGCCTTCTGTTGCCCCTGCTTTCTTCCCCTGTTGCTGTTGAGGCATGATGCTGGGGGATGCCATGAGCATACACAGAGCATGGACGTGCAGGGTATAACTTTCACCAAAGGGAGACAGGCCCATAGATACACTCTTCCGCCTTCCTTCCCATAGCAGGTGTTCCCTGTAGCAGTTGTTTATATGGCCTCTTGGAAGATGGGGATCAAGCAGTCCAATGCACCTCACATCAGCTCGTGGCTACTTTGACAATTAACCTTCCTATTGACTGTCACCTCTCTCCTGCGTCCTTACTTCTGCTCCCTGGGACAACCCCTCTGAATAAAGTCCTTGAACATGTTCTTTGCCTCATGTTGTGTTTTCTGGAACCCAAGCTAAAATGCGCTGAACCAATCCCAAAAGCCACAGGAATGTAGTGTGCTCATCAGCTAAGTCTTGAATGGGCTGAGGTAGTCACTGTGGCGGGCAGGTGGAGGGTACCTCTAGGGGATGTGAACGGGGTGGGATAGACGAGGGAGAGGTGGCCCATGGTCCCTTCCAGGCAAACAAGGGCCATGTGGATCTTACCCCAGCAGTGAGTGGTCACTGATGGTGTCCATTTCCAGTTCACTGGGGTTGTTTCTCCTCATGACTTCTGACACCTAATAGATGCCTTTTAAAAGCAGAAGTGATGGTACAAGTCAAATTCAAGCTGCTTCATTCTGGTAATTCTTGTTTTCATGAAGGTGACTGAGAAGCAGCAGCCACTGTCCTGGACAGTCACACCTTAGATGGAGAAGTGTTACATGGCCTTTACCTTAAATGAAACCTGACTGTAATTCTTCATCCCTCTGGACTGGGGTGGACTCCTTTCTCAGTGGTTCCTGGGACTTGTAGCCAGCTTCCCAGATCAAGCCTGAGAAGCCCGGTACAGAGAAGAACATAGGCTTTGCTCTTTGTTGTTCACATTCTCTTCAGGTGCCCTGTACCACCTGCCAGCATGGAAGTCTCCCAGAGCCAGGAGTCCCACCTAGGGTCTTCTTCCTGCTGAAAAAGCAGCCTTGGGCCCCACCATCTATCCGTGGGAGCCTCAGACTGCAGACTCTCCTTAGTGTCGGTGCATTTTTCACCTGCTTTACACCCCCACACACACCCTCACTGACTTCTCTCCACCTAGGGACCCCCAGCTATCATCGCAGAGCATTTGGACCAAAGGTCACTAAGTGGTAGCCTGGCCAAGTCCTGGACCCTCTACTGTCCACCCCCTGCCTCACTCCCAGAGCATTTGCAAAACAGGGACTTTGATGTGTAAATGCAGGTATTCGGCTTTTCTGGAAAAGTCACAGTATTTGGCAGCTCTGGGTACTGATTCCCTCATGATAAGTTGGCTGGGACTGAAGAGTGGTTGTGCATCAGATGGGGTGTTGCCTGCCCATTTCGGAAGGTACCTACCATGACCTGTGACTTCACCTCTGGCCTCTGTAGGCATTTTGGTTAGAGTATTACATTTGTTTCATTGATTCAGTAAGTACTTACTGAGCATCTTTTCTGTGTCAGGCCTTGTTGTAAGTACTAGAGATAGAAATGACAAGGACCGGGATCCCATTTTGATGGAATTTATATTTTGATAGAGGAGACAGATAATTTTAAAAAGGAGAGATTCTAACCTTCAACATGTCAGGTGGTAGCTAACTGCAATTAAGAACATAAAGCAGAGTAAGGGTCATAGGAAGTAGTGAGCTGAGGGATTGCAATAGGTGAGGTGCTGTCTTTTGTAAGCTGTTTCTAGAAGGTCTGGTTAAGGTGACACATAGTGGATACTGAAGGCAATGGAGGGGCTTCATGATGCCAGGAAGAGAGGGTTTGTCTTTAAGCTGCCCCACCGCAGGCCTGGGAGACAAGAGAATAAACAGACAGACCTTGGAAAGACCAGGATAACATAGAGGCCAAAACACAGAGTTCTAGAGTGTGCTTGCCTTTTTTTTTTTTAAGATTTTATTTATTAATCCATGAGAGACACAGAGAGAGAGGCATAAACATAGACAGAGGGAGAAGCAGGCTCCCTGCAAGAAGCCCAATGTAGGACTCGATCCCAGGACCCGGGATCACTACCTGAGCCAAAGGCAGATGCCTAACCACTGAACCCCCCAGGAGCCCCCTAGTGTGTGCTTATCTTTGCATTCTAGTAGAAGCTAAAATCAAATGAATATCTTAATCAGTTTTTACCCTCACTGTTGTAAACATTTTTTAAATTGTTCTTTTTTTTTTTAAAGATTACTTATTTGAGGGCAGCCCAGGTGGCTCAGCGGTTTAGTGCCGCCTTCAGCCCAGGGCCTGATCCTGGAGACCTAGGATTGAGTCCCATGTCGGGTTCCCTGCATGGAGCCTGCTTCTCCCTCTGCCTGTGTCTCTGCCTCTCTTTCTCTCTGTGTCTCTCCTGAATAAATAAATAAAATCTTAAAAAAAAAAAGGATTACTTATTTGAGATAGGGAAAGAGAGAGCAAGGATGAAAGCAGGAAGAGGGACAGAGAGAGAGAGTCTTCAAGCAGACTCTCCACCTAGTGTGGAGCTCAACACGAGGCTTGATCTCAGGACCCTGAGATCATGGCCTGAGCTAAAACCAAAAATTGGACGTTCCACCGACTGAGCCATCCAGGTGCCCCATATGGTAAACATTTTAATAGATAAAGCCAAAATTTCAAAAATGGTATTTGCCCTTCCCATGGATTGAACCAATCCTGTCTTATTCCTTACATTTTTGGGGAGCTGGCCTTTCTGCTTTAGTCATGGGCCTCACAGAGCAAGCTTTTCTAATTTCATCGTTGGATGAGTGTGTGGCCTATCTCTTTGTATTCTTTTCTTGGGTTATGATCACAGTTCGTGTTAAACTACTACACGCTGCCTAGTCATACACGAGGATTTGGTCACCCACATAAACATGATGCTGTTGTGAGTTCATTTTTCTATTTAGAGAAGCATGTCAGCTAGAAATACCTCCACCTAATTTCCCAGACGCATGCGTGCTGAGTGAGTGGCCAAAATAGCCCCTTGAGTAAGTGGCAGCTTTAAAAACCATCCAGCTGCTGACTTCAAACTAGAAGGTCAGTAAAGGAAAGTGGAAGTTGGATTTTGAATGATCAAGGTGCTCACAAGGATTTAACAGTGGTCAGGATTTTGGAGACTTGCACAACTAGCCTGAGACTTCTTTGGATTTCTTGCCTGTTGCCTATCTTTGTCTTCTCTCTTTGGACGTCAAGATGAATGTCCAGGCTTGCTCTAGGTGTGGGTATGGAGTTTATCCTGCCGAGAAGATCAGCTGTCTAGATCAGGTCAGTAGACATTTCTTGGCCTTTGGAAATAATAACCAATATGGGAGATTTATCTTCTCACATATGGACATGTGGGGCTTCTTGAACCATCTAAAAAAGATGTATTTATCATTTTTCCTCATTTCTACCCATTCCTATCTCTATCTTCTATGTCACCTTGAAAAAAAGGTTATTCATTTAACATATTGTACTTGTGTGTGGGTGTGTTTATCACCATTTTACCTCTAAGGATCCATTTTTACCTGGAAATGTATAAGAATCCAGAGTCTGGAAAAAAAGGCAATTTTGCTACATCTTTTCTATATGATTTCTAGATATGGCATAAAGCATGTTTTCACTGCGAAGTTTGCAAGATGATGCTATCGGTTAATAACTTCGTGAGTCACCAGAAAAAGCCGTACTGTCACGCGTAAGTGTTTGGTATCCTGCCCCACCACCTCTTGGGTTTTGTTTATTTTTTAACAGGTAGCCAACCAGAACTTCAAATCACACAGCCCAGAGTTAAAGCCAAGAAATATCTTCCTCAAAGTTGTCATTTACATAAAATCATTGATGAGGTCTAAGGCAGGATTTTATGCAAAGGACAGAAAGTTGAAAATTTCAAATTTCTTTTTTTTTTTTTGAAAATTTCAAATTTCTTTTAGGTAAAAAGTCAAATCCATTATAACCCCATGTTAAATTATTAAATACCGTGCAGAACACTGTAATTGCTGCAGATATGCCTATAGAACTTTTTTCTTTTAAAAAATTCCAGAATCCTTTTCAAGTTTTTTTTTCAGAAAGTATTTCAGTGACCATTTCTAGTTAAACTTAGCTTTTAATTTCTTTGATTTCCTTTTTTCCCTTTAAGACATTGCCTGGAAAATAGTAAACTTAATTATTAAGTTTTATATTTATCAATTAAAAAATAACCATACCTTTAGGAATAATCAATCATCTTGGGTAAAATGCATTTTGAATTTTGGTTTATATCTATTTTTTTTTCTAGCCACAACCCCAAGAACAACACTTTCACAAGTGTCTATCATACTCCCTTAAATCTAAATGTGAGGAAGTCTCCAGAAACCATCCATGGGGTAAGTGACTTAATTTTGAATTTCAAAATAGCCTTTAAAGAAAGTTTATTAGCTCAGTGTCTATGTCCAAATTGAACCTGCTCATTTCAAGTGCAAAGTGCTTTTAAGTAACAAATATTGCTATTTGTCCTACCGCAGTAGAGGCCCAATACCCAAGATAATCTGATAATCTAGCTTGAATATCTGATGTGTTTGTAATCTCTGCCTACCAGCTCTGTTCACACTGGTGACGGTTTACATTAGGTGTATACATTAGGTGCCTGTATACATTAGGTGCCTAATAATGTAAAACAAAGTTTACATAGCTGGAAAATATTATAAGAGCCTTTCCTTGCTTTCTCCCATGATTATTTTGGTATAGAAAATGAAAAACCTCTAGTTTCACACTCTTCAATCTCTCTGAATTCAGGAGTTTTTATGATCACTAGCAGCCTCTCTTTCTCCTGGGGGTAAGGGTAGGTCAAAGATATTTTGATTCAGAAGTGGTGTTTGGCTAGACAAGAAAGCCGTGTTGATCAACCAACCTCTTCTGAAAAACCAACAATGGGGTTTTGTCAGATAGCTAGCTACCACTTAGATGCCTGCATTTATTGAAGTGATGACTCATTTAACTTCTTTCCCCCTTGCCCCACGAAGTTGCTCTGTGAGATGCATCTAGAAGCTTTCTAAAATTAGAAAATTGCACAAGAGGTGGAAGGCTGTCAGTGATCTGCCCTCCTCACGTCACCTCACCTCAGACTGCCTCTCCTGCCTGCCCAGGCCACCCGTCTCCTCAGGAAAATGTGTGTTAGATCGAGCCTACCCAACGCCCCCTGCCAAGTTAGCTTAATTTGCTGAGAGCCCTGGACTGATTGTGAGCTTATTATTTTTAAACATGCTTATGCAACATGCACTGTACAGTCGTTTAATTTACTTAATACACATTACTATCTAGTAGGGTAAGTAATGTTATGATCCCATTCTGCTGGTGACGAGCCTGAGGTGCAGAGTTACTCACACATCATTGATTCCTAAGGATTCGCAAACCTTAAGAATTCACAAGCAATCCTAGGTTACTGAGAGGGTTTGTTCTTTTAGGATCTTGGTTTCATTTCTTGAAGTCTAAGGGCAGCTACACGAAACTGCAAATAAATACTGAGTGTAGCTCTTACTTGAACAGAGCGCCAAACATTCTGCTGGGCTCTTTCACTATCTTATCTCATTTTTTCTTCACAAGAATCCTCTAAAATATTACCATCTTACAGTTGGGAAGGCTGAGGCTCAGAGAAGTTAAATAACTTGCCTAGTTTTGCCCAGCTACTTGGGTGGGTACAAATCTAGATCTCTCCAACTCTAGAACCCATAGCCTGAACTCCTCCAATGGCCTACTTCTATGTATGTAGAAGGTGGCAAACTGTCCAGGAGATAAGCACTTGTTTATGTTTACAAAAATCCAGATATTTCTAGAGTTGTACAGCCAGAGTTTGACAGATTAAACACAAGAAGTACTTATATGGCAGAGTGCTGTTTGTATATATTACACTCTCTACAAAAAGATCCCTAGTATCTTACTTCTCCACACTGCACTAGCTCTAAACTGGCATGTCCCTCCCTCACAATCATACAACAGGTCATACAATATTTCCTTTCTTTGAGATGGTAGTGGATTCATTTTCTTTTCACTGTATGTGACAGGCCCAATCTGGAGTGAGATTTTTGCTGGTTCTGTCTCTAGCCACAGACAGTGATGTGAACTTCCCGGGATGCCTGCGTGTGTGCATTTGTTTGCATCTGTGCGAATCTATGTGTATGCGTATAAATATGTATGTGTGCCTCTGGGGAGTGTATGTATGTGTGCGTATAGGTGTGAATAGGTGTGCGTGGGCATATGCATGTGTGTACATGATGTGTATATATACATATGTGCGCATACAGGCATGCGTGTGCATATGTATATGCATGTGCTCTGTGTGCGTGTGTATGTGTGTACGTCTCTCTGTATATTTGTGTGTACATGGTGTGCCTATGTGTATACATGCCTATTTGTGTGTGTGTGTCTGCATATGTGTGTTATGCCAAAAAAAAAGGCTGTTGAGGTCACTTCCTCCTCCTTCCCCACCAGGAAAAATTTCAAATGGAGAGCCATGTCCCTTCCAGGCCCCAGGTCTCATAGCCACATTAGGAAGGGGGATGGATTACTTTCTTACCCTCTCTCCCATCTTCTCTGAGAGACTTTGCCAATTGAGTATAAACAAATTCGTTATGTATGTACTAAAAGAAAGAACAAAAGGGCTGCTTCAGTGATGGTGATGAAGGAGGAAAGTAAAGAATTTGAGTTGGCATTTGAAACAAGTTGACATTTTTTTGTGTTTCCTAGATGTCCCTTTTAAAAATAATAAATAATGTGTAAGACAAAATTTCTTGTTTGGCAGGTGTGAATGGAATTTTTAGAAGAATAAAACATTTAGATTCTCTTTTATTCAGAGAAGGGACTTTAGCTCTTAATGCTTCTTTCTTACCCCACTAGTGACACTTGTGGCTTATTTCCTTTTCCTCCTTCCTCAGAATAATCTGGAATCTTATGAAAAGTCTCTGGAGAGGCAGACACTCCCTGGTGATGGATTTGTCCTGTGGGTGGAGGACAGCAAATAAGGCTTTCTATCTATTTTGGTCACGCAATTCTGATTCCTAAAGTCAATGGCTCTCGAGGAGGGCAATTTTACCCCTCAGGGGGCATTTGTGATGCCTGGGGACTTTTAGAATGTCACAGTTGGCAAGAGGGGTACTATTGGCATCTGACGGGTAAGGACCAGCTATGCTGCTAAACATCCTGCAGTGCACAAGACGGGACTTGTGAAAAAGAGTTAACCAGCCCAAATATCAGTAGTGCTGTCAACCAGAAATCCTGCCTTTAGTCTATGTAATGTTTGCAGTAATTTCTCAAAATCCAGGGGAAGAAGCAGAAGCAGATAAAGCACTCTCAATTTCTGTATTTAAAAATACGTATATTGCAGCAAGCAAAGTAGCAAGCCTAGAAATTCAATGAGAGAAAGTACCCTTCATGTGGAAATAGAATTCCTAGATTCTAAACCTGGCTCTGATTACCCATTGAATAATTTTAGTAAGGTCACTTCTTTTCCTTCAGTTTCTTTCTTCATCTATAGAATTAATGATTCAAGCTTCAGCTTATTAAAATTGCAGGTTTCTGGCACCATTTTAGACCTCATAAATTATGACATCTGGATTTGGACCTAAGACCTTTTGATTTCTTTTATGGTTGGCCCTTTTTATGTTGTCTTTATGAGCTCTTTGCCCATCCCAAGACTCTGAAGTTACCATTGTGATATCAGTTCTGCCCAAATTGATCTACACATTCAACATAATTCCAGTCGAAATCCTGGTGTTTTTTGTAGAGATTGACAAATGGAGTCTAACATTGATGTGGGCACACAAAGATTCTAGAATAGCCAAGAAATTCTGAAGAACACAATTGAAGGACTTCAGTTACGAGATTTCAAGATTTACCACAAAAGTAATAGTCATTAACTTAGTATAGTTTTGCATAAGAATAGACAGACTAGTGGGATACAATTCAAGGTCCAGAAAGAAAGCTGCACATATGTGGTCACTTGAATTATGACAGATTTGCCAGTGCAATTCAGCGTAGCAGGGACTATCTTTCAATAAAGCAGTGCTGGAGTGATTGGATATTTTTATGGAAGAAAATGAACTTTGACGCCTACTTCACACCTATACACAAAAAACTCACACATGTATTCCAGGTCAAGATATTAAAGGTAAAATTATAAAGCATAGGAGAATATGTACATGAATTTGGGGAGCCAACATTTTAACAAGCTCCTGGGGTGATTGTTGCACTAACGTTAAGAATCATTACTCTAAAAGGCAGCATTTTCTGAGGTTACTCTAACCTGCCTACTGGGTGTTGTGTGATAAGTTCATCAAGACCTTCAGTTTTTTTAATTGTACTGCTGAATGGAGTTTTGCACACCACAGGTGCTCTGTACGTGTCACCTGGCTGGGGGAACAGGAAGAGCCACAGTGAGACTGACAACCCAGTGTGTGTCATTGTGCACTTAAGAAGCTTTGCCACTGAGATTCAGAAAAATCCCTCCAATTTAACTATATGTTATTTATTTTCTTTCTCTTCACTGACGGAAACTTTCCTGACCATGTCTCCATCATGCAGATTGATGAGCAAGATGAGGGCGAACGGTTTAAATCAGTTTTTCACTGGGACATGAAATCCAGGGATGGGACAGCTGCACCTAACAGGCAGCCCCTGATGAACGAGGTGAGAGAAGTGGTGTGAATGGGTTTGGACAAAAGGAAAAGAAGGCCACACTTTGCAAGTGAGACACATTGTTGTTATTACTTCTAGAGGAATTGATTAGGCTTTGATTCACCCAGTCTGTGGTTCCAGCTGTCCACAGAAGACATCCATCAGCATGGTGTGGGGTCATCTCTACCACATCTGCTTCCAGTCCAAACTCACTAGTCAGTTTGTCCCTTTCAACTACTGGGTTTCTGGCCCTGGGAGCGAACCACCCAGGCTGGAGACCATGGCTGCCCTTTCTCCCTCTGCCTCTGCCCCTGCATTTCTCCCCCCTTGCTCTGATCCACATCATCTCCTGCCTGGACCTTCATGGGGGCCTCCCAAGATGGCCTTCTCTCTTCTGGCTTTGCCTCTGTCTAGCCTGTTGAGTGATGTTGGCCACACACAGCTTCCTGGATGGCCCTGACTTACTCTTCCTACCACCTGAGAATTTATGCTCACTATGGAGAGGCTCATCATTTCAAAATTCCTCAGCCATTTGCTTTCAATTATACACATAATACTTGGATTTTCCTCATCATAAAAAAAATCCAAAGTACAAAGCTAACCCCCTGTGCATCATCTCCAATCAGTCCTTCTGCGGGGGTGCCTGTTATTTTCAGTCTCATGGGTATTCTTCCAAACTTTACTCATTTACAAATATAGATCTATGTAATTCATTTCTTAGTACTTCCATTTGGATATGGCCACTGCCACTTGCTGAGGGACCTTTGATGAAATTATATAACCATTCTTTTCTTTGGCTTTCTCATCTGTAAACTGAACTTCTGACAGTTCCTGACATACAGAACCATTGAGAAGTTTAAAAGAGTATATAAATGTAAAGACCTTAGAACAATGGTAGGCACAGTAAATACTAGCTATTACTTTCATTAAAAATTATATATGTATATTTCTATTGGGATGTGTAATTTTTCCCATGAAACAACATACCTTGTTTTGCAACTTGTATTTTTCAATCAACAAATATCTTGGAGATACTTCTTTTTTTAAGATTTTATTTATTCGAGAGAGAGAGAGAAGCAGAGACACAGGCAGAGGGAGAAGCAGGCTCCATGCAGGGAGCCCGACATGGGACTCGATCCTGAGACTCCAGAATCACGTCCTGGGCTGAAGGCGGCGCTAAACCGCTGAGCCACCTGGGCTGCCCACTTGGAGATATTTCTGTGTCGACCTCCTTTTAAGTTATTGTGGATGGGTGTATCATGAGTGCAACCATTAAGAATGGATGCATCATGCTCTTCTGTGGATGGGCAGGGTTCTTTCCAAAATTTTTCCTATTACAAAGTTGCTATGGATACCCTTGTGTGTGACCTCTCTTGGACACAAGTGTTTCTCTAGAATAGATAATGAGAAACAAGGTTTCTATGTCAAAGAGTGCATGCGTTTTTAATTTCTATGGCCACTGTCAAATTGCTCTCTGAAATGGCTGTGCATTTGATATACCTATGGGCAGAGGATGGGACTACTTATTCCTCCACGTTCTCACCAGTACTTGATATTACCAGATAAAAGTTTTTGACAATTTCTATGTTTTTTTTAAGTAAATTTCCCTGATTGCTAGTATGGTTGAGCATAATTTCACATACCAATTATCTGTCTTTCTAGATCTTAAGAGTGTGGTTCTACGCAACCTTTCCAATTTGCCCCACCTTCAGCCCAATTGGCTTCTTATCTCTATCCCTAGTTTCTAGTCAAACCCATGTCTTCATGGTCTTTTACATGAAGCCTATCATTGCCTTCGTGTTTTTATTCATGGTAGTCCCCACTCCTGGAATTTATTCAATGAATACTTATTGAGCCAATTATGTACAGGTGTTGTTCCAAGCTGTTAGAATACATTAGTGAATAAAACCAATGAAAATCCCTGCCTTCATGGAACTGACCTTCTAGAATGAATGTCCTTTTTTTTTCCTTTTGCCCCTGTCAATCTGACCTCAGCCTTGGAGGTCCAGCTCAGATTCCATCTTCCTATCCAGAATGGAGCCATCACATATAGATTACTTCTTAAAACCTTGTGTTTATCGTCAATACACTACACTTAAGCACACAAACATTTTCTAATTACTACTTGTTTTGTATGTCGGTTTTATCTCTTTATATAGGCCACAGTTTTATTAAATAAGGAACCGTCTTCCTTTTGGGGGGCTTTTCTTTTAATGTTAATTGCTTATCCCAATATAAGGCACATGACAAGTAGGTTTTTGCAGTGTGTCTGAATAATGCTGGTTAATCTCACATTGTCCATCCATAAAACTCTCCACTGATCAATCTAGGTACAGTGATGAGCAAAGAAGTGTTAAGTTACATTTGGAACCCTTCTAGAATATACATGAATCTCAGAAAGTTCAACTTTTTAGGAATTAGATTATTTCCTAGGTGAAGAAATTGAACATTTTAGTTAGCTGAGACCCACCATATGCCAGTAGGAGTTTATAGTTTTTAGAGAATTTCTCTTATGCTGACGGTGTATGTGAACATTGCTAGGAGGGTGGAGTAGGTCTTACCAACCAAATGTGCAGGGTATGTGTTTATGCGTTTGTGTGTTTCCTTTACAGAGAGCCTATTGGAATGGATATGGGGAAGGGAATGCTTGGTGCCCAGGAGCTATGCCAGACCCCGAAATCGTAAGGATGGTTGAAACCCGAAAGTCTCTTGGTGAGGTAAGAGCCCTAGAAATTATTCTAGCAATTAGTTTGAATGTTTCTTTATCTTAAAATTGTGGTAAACAGACTACTGGCCCTTCCCCCAAAGATTACCATGTCCCAATCCCCAGAACTGTATATCTGTTACATTACCTGGCCAAGGGGATTTTGCAACTGTGATTAAGGTAAGGATATTGAGATAGGAATATTACCCTGGACTATTAAGGTGGACAGATGTAATCACAAGGGTCCTTATAAGGAGGCAAGAGGGTCTGAGTCAGAGACAAGGTGATGTGATAACAGAAGCAGAGGTCAAAGCCATTGGGAGCCATAGAGTAAGGGATGCAAGTAGCCACTAGAAGCTGGAAAAGGTGAAAAACTGGAGTCTTTCCGAGAGCTTCCAGAAGGGAACAGCCCTGATGGCCCATTTCAGACTCCTTGCATTATCATATAGGCCTTTGAGTCAGAGAGGTTGTGCTCTCTTTGGATTCCTCGGGTTGGGTCAGGCTTCCCACAATTTGATATAAGCATTGAAGGGGAATCTCTTTGACCTGAGAAGTAGGATTTTCTTCAGTGTTGAAGATGTTACTCAGATTACCAATGGAATAACATTTTCAAATTTACTGCAGGTGATTGAAATGTTTTCTGAATATCTTATAAATCCAGGTGCATTGGTTCTGTTGATGCTCACAAGTCTAGTCGTTCTTAGCTGAAGTCATATTGTTTTTCATGCTGACATTGGTTTTGACCAGCAGGAGTATACAGAAGACTATGAACAACAGAGGGGCAAAGGGAGCTTTCCAGCCATGATCACACCTGCCTATCAAAGAGCCAAGAAAGCTAACCAGCTGGCCAGCCAAGTGAGTGTCCTAGTGCTTAGTCACCATAGATTATGCTAATTTTTGTTACTAATGAAACTCTGGGATTCAGATAAAAACCTGTAAGAGAATGCTTATGGACATCATTAGTGTGATATTATGGAGAAAACTGTGCTCTTATGTTTTCTCTGTGTATTACCTCCTGTGCCTTGATTGGGCCACATCTAACAAATGGAGAGACCAGGCAGCTCAGCCAAAGACTGGACCAAATAATATCTTGAGGTCACATTAGCATTTGAGACACTGATTCTCATTAAGTGGGTGGTACATCTTCCTGAGGAATAGCTTCGCTATTCCTGTTGGCTAAGAGCTCAGAGTTTGGAGCCAGAATGCAAGAGTTTGAATTCTGGTTCTCTCATTTACTGGCTGTGTGACCATAAGCAAATTCCTGAGCTTCTCTATTCCTCAGCTGCTCATTTGTAAAATGGGGAAAAGAATGGTCCTGCCTCATGCGATTTTTATGAAGTGAAGTGAGTTAATGTTTGTAAATGGTTAGCCCTGCCTGGCATTATCTTGGACTTAACACAGTGGCACTGATGCTTTTTGAAGAGGAGCTTATGAGACCGGCCCTAAAGACTTGGCCATCGGCTTGTGTTGAGTCCAGCCCAATGGTATAGCTTCAGGACAGCTGTAAAGAAGAGTCCTCTCAAAGGTTGGTGGGTATGACCTTGACCCTATGCTGTCTCTTAACCAGGTGGAATACAAGAGAGGGCATGACGAGCGCATCTCCAGGTTTACCACGGTGGCGGATACCCCTGAGCTGCTACGGGCCCAGGCAGGGGGACAGCTTCAAAGTGATGTAAGAAATAACGGAGGCTTAGAGGCCTATAAGATTCTCCTTTCCTTCCTTCCTTGAGGGTGGAGGGAGGAAGAATGTAGGAGGCTTCTCAGTCCCCCGTGGGAGCCAGGGAAGAACTTTTTAAGGTCAAGGATAGTCAAGTCAGATAAGTCAGCTAGCACAGACCTTGTGAAAACTCTTCCTGAGAAAGAAGAACTTCGATGGTATCAGTTGCAAATCAGATGTATGTGATTAATCTGAAAAAATCCAGTCCTTGTCACTGGAAATTGTAGAACATCACTTCTAAGGAATTTCTACCATTTGCCTTTTCACAGCCCAGTTTTTCTCTAGCATAATAAGACCAAGAATTTAGTCTTCTGAGTGGGAAGTGTAAGTGCAAATCCGGGTTCAGCTTAATGAGTGGCTTCCACTTGCCTTGGGTTGAGAACCCTCTTTTATCTCCCAGACTTGACTGGAGGCTCCTTGAGGGCAGAAGCCTTCTTCTTCTAGCCCATGCTGCATGAGTATGTGTTGAATTCTGCATTCAGTATCTCCATGTATCAGGCACTGTCCTGGGATTTGGGGAATAAAAAGGTAAAGAAGATACACATGGTCCATCAAGCCATAAGCAAACGATGGTGCCGTAGAGGGTGTGACAGGGAGATATGAGGAGGTAATGCAAGCCCTCGGCAGGGCTTCTCATCAGATGGCCTGGTAGATCATGTGATTGTGGCATGAGATTCATTTTCTTTTTTCATTTTCCAGGTGAGATACACAGAAGACTATGAACAACAGAGAGGAAAAGGCAGTTTCCCTGCTATGATCACGCCTGCTTATCAGATAGCCAAGAGAGCCAATGAGCTGGCTAGCGATGTGAGTTCCATGACAGTGTATTTGTGGTAGGGGAGGAAGCAGGAAGTTACCTGGGCTTGGCAATTACAACTTCCTGTCTGCTTTTGCATGCACCATGGCCCAGGGAGTAACTTTCCTTCCTAGTTTTGAATTGCTTTTACCAAGACATTGATCTGGCACTTTTATGTCTAAGACATACTCCGTGGACCCAAGCAGAAACAGAACATTCCACAAGACATTCTTTTTTATTCTCCTGGCTTCTGTGCATAGAAGGTTAAATTCACAGGTTTGTCCTTTCCCTTCATTTAGGTGAGGTACCATCAACAATATCAAAGAGAAATGAAGGGAATGGCTAGTCCAGCTGCTGGAGCTGCAGGCACAAGGGAATGCATGGACCGATATGGCCAGGTATGTAATAAAATCACTCCCTGGGAGACTGCCCTTTCTAATGATCAGTTCTTGGTGGGTCAGTAGCCCACTAGCCTGTGACCATTTAATCAGCTGATGGCCGTTTAATCAGGGGTTGGGCTGTGGTTTATCTTGCCCTATTGATGAAAGGTAGATTTTTCCAAGTCAGAAAACAAAGGCAATTACATGGGGCTCAACTTCATCCACGTGGAAAAGCAATTTCTAAGCATTTTTCCTTTCCTTTTTTTCAATACTTTTTATTTTATTTAAATCCAATTTGCCAACATAAAGTATTAACAGCCAGTGCTCATCACATCACATCACATCATTTTTAAAATATAAAGAACCTCTATTGGGGATCCCTGAGTAACTCAGTGGTTTAGCGCCTGCCTTCGGCCCAGGGCATAATCCTGGAGACCCGGGATTGAGTCCCACATCAGGCTCCTTGCATGGAGCCTGCTTCTCCCTCTGCCTGTGTCTCTGCCTCTCTCTCTCTCTCTCTCTCTCTCTCTCTGTGTCTCTTGTGCATAAATAAATAAAAATCTTTTTTTTTTTTTAAAAGAACCTCTATCAATATGGTGGATTTGCCAAGAGTAAAGCATTCTCACCTATTCAATGACGAATGATCTCAAGGCCTAAGACTGGCTAATTTTAGCTCATCACTGTATAAGCACAAAATGGATCCAAATGCATGTCTGGAAAAATATTGGGCACTTCACTGAGTAGCAAGGGTCATTTCTTAGAAAGTGTATATCTTATCTAAGTTGCTAGGTGAGGCAATTTACAAGAGAATGCAAATCATTTCCTCAACTTCACTTCTCACATGAACTACATAGTGATGGGGTAAAAAGGTTGAGATGATAATTAGAAGCTAATTTTTATTTGTACATCCCTCTGTAGGTGCAGGAGAGAAAGGGAACATTATTTTTTCACAGTTGTAAGTAAAGAATATTGGAAGGCTAAGTGTGCGTACTGGAAGAGTATATTCTTAGTTGATTTTTTTAAAATAATTAAAAAATTGAATTTTTATCAGTGACTTGATTCTACAATATACATAATTTATTCAACATACCTAATTTATGAAAGGAAACAACTTACTTCTTTTCTTTAAAAGAGTGTCGAGGGAGACACTCATGTAAGATGGAGGTATGTATGAAGATGGATTGTGACCCCTTTGCAAATGTCTGTCTGAGCAAAAGTGTTTAGTTTTAAATGAAAAAGTCCATTTTATTAAATTCTGTAAATTAATTAAATGGCCTCAGTGCTTTAAACTCAATGAAATTATGCTTTTGTGGCTTTAATGTTTCAAATATATTGTATAGAAGGCTCAAGACAACTTTTAAAAATATTTGATTCCTATATTTGGCAAAAAATATTTTGTTCCAAATGTGACCACTGCTATCTGCCAGTACATGAGTGTGTCTAGACATATTCATACACATCCATGAGATATAACCTTATAGTGTCATAGTTGGTTCTTGGTTTTTAGGACATCTTGGCTGAAGTGGCCGGCTGTGCTAATAACAAATCTAAGAATCAAAGTGGGTGTTGTGTGATAGCACCACCAGCAGCTGTCAAGAGGATGAGCCTTGTATGGCATTTCCTTGTGTGATTTAGCGGGACCTGCCAGGCATGAGTAGGAGGGAGTGAGAGAGAAGCAGACACCCAGAGAAACCATAAATATCTGTAATACCTAAAACGCCAAATAATTCATTCTTCTTTTTCACAAATAACAATTTTTTAGGTTAATAGACTATATCATGGAATCAACTTATTGTTTGTAACCAGTCAACTCCCCAATAGGATTGAGTGTCTCACTAAAAAGATTTACATATCCAACATAAAAATAGATATATATGAGCAGAGAAGTTAAAGTAAAGCTACATACCAACCCCAAATTATTGAGCAGAAGAGGTAAAAGGAGATTACCAAAGAATTTGAGAACCTTCATTATTATTTTTTTTAGCTTAACTTTCTTTTTTCTTTTTTTACTTATTGCATTGCTGCCAAGAACATTTTGGCAGCCAAACATAAAGGGCCACTCTGGCTAAACACTTGTCATTATTGGATAGAAGGGAAGCCTGGACTTTCTGATTTGACCCAACTATTTTATTAAAGAAAATGTGTGTGCCAGACTCCAGCCCTGGTATGGGAGTGAGGCAGGCTCTTGCCTTGGAGGAGGCCAGACAGAGGATGGAGTTATGAGCCCAAAGGGGCACACAAGGCTGTTTCAGACTGGTTGGGAACACAGATGAGGAAGCAGCTGATTCTGCCTGGGGCAGGATTTGGGAATGAGGGAGGAGTTTCCCAGACAGAAGGTAGCATCTGAACAGGTCTTGAAGTATATCCCACTGCCAGGAAAGGTTTATGCTAGTGACATCATGACAGTTCCACGAGAAAGAAGGTTTTCTTTTGTGGGAGTAGGTAGAAGAAACAGGCTCCGATGATAATAGTCTGAAATATACATTTAGTCCCATTTAGAGCCTCTTCGGGCAATTTGAAATATCCCCCAAACACAAAAATTCAAATAATTATAATGCTCTTCTCCCTGGCAAATAGCCTACATCACTGGGAAAATAGTATCTGGGATGTGAATGGTTTTTTTCTGCATAGATCTGCCAATGGGCCTGAGAAAGGCAGCATTTGAGATTACTGGAGGGCAGAGACCACCCTGGTATCAGACATGGAATGAGCACTCTATAGTCCACAGATCTGGGAGACTTGTAGAATGTCTGGATTTATCTCATGGAAATGATGATGATTTGTTTAGTGCTGTGTGCCAGGCACCAGTAAGTAGAGCTGACCCCACAATCCACCGTCTTAGCCACCTTGTAGTTCTGCTCCCAGAGTGATCCCTGGAACATCCAATGGATGGGCCTCTATAGGATCAGGTTCTAGGAGAGATCATTTCCAAATCCCCCACCCATTCAGGGAGGGGAGCCTCACTGATGGAAATTTTCTATTGGCCCAGCAGGGTTACTTGGAGGAATATCAGGAGCACAGAGGAAAAGGCAGCTTCCCCGCCATGATCACCCCAGCTTATCAGAATGCCAAGAAAGCCAACGAACTCGCTAGTGATGTAAGTACTGCATTGGGGCGACCTGCAGAGCCACAGAAGCAGAGGGGAAACGAGATTTTGAATTCTGTACTTACTGAAACTAGCACACAGAGCCATTTATTTAGACCTGAGCCAGAGTAAAACGTTAGCCTCAATTTCTCTCCAAATTTCTGACATCTACCTCTTTTGTTCAACTGTTTGGTCACATTTATCTGCTTCAAAGGAGAGTGACACCAACAAACTGTGGAAGTCACCTTAGGTTAGTTGAAGCAGTGCAGATGCTGGTCTAGCCAGAGAAGCTGGGGTTAGGAGGGTCTTTGCAAAATAAGCCATCTAGAAACCCAGTACTTTAGGGGGATAGCTGTTAAAACAAGTCATGTGATTACCAAACCTGGTATAACTCAGTTGATAGGATAAATTTTATTTGCAGAATGTTGGCCAGCTGGCAGTCCTCGAAAGATAGACTATAATTAAACTCGGTAGAGTGACGTGCATGTGTAGATCTAAGATGCCAACTTGCACATGGTCTATATATGGTTAGAAGCCACGCATGAGCTTTACACCCCCTTTACCCATCCCCTTTGCTCTGTGCCGTTCAGTTAGCATCCCATTTACCCAGGATAGTGCGCTCTTGTTGGCCCGAGAGGGAAGTAAAATATTCACTTTGCCCCTCAGCTGATTAGATGAGAAAAGATGTTGAAACCATGGGCAGACTGGGTTAGGAATTACACCTTTTGGAATGATTGTTTTGAGACGTTTCTTCATGCAGAAATTAGAGGATAAAGTACACAAAGTATGAAAAGGGCCAGTAAAACTTTGATACCAAAGGGACTGAGTGGTTTATGGATTTCATGGAGGGAAAAAAAAAAAAAAAACCCATGTGATTTTTTTTTCCTTCAAAAAATTCTCTTAAGTAAATGTTGACGTTAAATGGAGGGTCATTTTGGGGTAATTTCTCTCACGGAGCATGAAAACCACAACTCCGGGCCCTCTTTGTGTGCTTCTTTCAGATAAAATACAGGCAGGACTTCAATAAGATGAAAGGCCCTGCACATTATCACTCCCTCCCAGCCCAGGACAACTTGGTTCTCAAGCGGGCCCAGAGCGTGAACAAGCTTGTGAGCGAGGTGCGTACATAGAGGGGACCGGGGTGGGGCAACCCCAGTGTGAAAAATTCTGTAGAATGCCGCAGAAGCTACCCATGGCTAGCCGTTCCCTTGGAACTGATGCACAGTCAAAAGCCACTCCCAAGAGAGCCTAGAATCAAACAAATTAAACAGTTTCTCCAAGGGTTCAAAAGTTTCTTTGCAAATTCTCAAAAGTTTCAGGCAGTGTTTTTTTGCTGCAGAATCCTGTCCTAGCCGACCTTCGAAACAGTATGTCATTCTTGCAGAGTGGAAATCAGATCAGAAAGTGTTTCCCACCTGGAACCTCCCTCATTCTCTTATTATTGTCATTGGGTTTCCCCGAAGTTCTGTGTCTCATATGAATTCCCATTACCTTAGAGGCTGGACTGGCCGCCAGATGGTGGGTTTTGTTTGGTGTACTTGGTGATTCAGATTTTTTTGAATTCCTCTGGCAAGGAAATAACAGGGTCGAGCTCCCAAATCCTTATCACGCCCTCAAGCCTTTTATTTCACAGCAGCTCTTCACTGGCATTTCCTCTCTGGACTCCAAAGGCATTTGAGTTAACAACCTCTTGCAAAATGGGGAAGAATGAGGGCTATTAAAAGATAATCGAACAGGTTATCTGCAATTCAGAAGCAGACATTCAAGTATTCTAAAGTATTTTTCTTCCCTAACCCCTGAAGGTCAGTCTTCCATCCTAAACTATTCCTTAATTTGTGGTCCTCTAACTCTGGGCTGCTCAGAATCACCAGGAGGGACATCATCCTCATCTCAGTGGGAGGCTCATGTATTTTGAAGTAATAGATGGGTGCCTAGGTCTTGGAATCTGCATTTTAAACAAATGTTCCAATCATTCTAATGCTCTAGGCCAGAGGTCAGCAAACTACAACCGGAGTACCAAATCCGACTCCTAGCCTGATTTTGTAAATAAAATTTTATTGGAACACAGCCACCTCATGTTTGGTTATATATGGTCCCTGGCTGCTTTCACACTACAAGAGCAGAGTCAAGTAGTTGCTAAACTTTGCTCTTGATTCATAGAACATTAGATCTAGATGGGACCTTGGCAGTCTTTAGGTCCTCACTTTGTCATAGTCTAGAAAAGTACAGTGTCTTATTGTGGCTCAGAGAGATTTTGAGGGATAGAAGTGAAACCAGATCTCTGAGAGTACAGTTTTACCCATCCAGGAAAAACACTTAACATTTTGGCCTTTTTCTAGATGAAGATACTATAAATAAATATATGAATAAAAAGACATTTATAGATCAGAATTCAATTATATTTATAGTTTGGTATACTTTTTTCACTTCTTATCAGGTTGTGAGCAGTATATGCATCTTGCATACTTTAAAAAGCATGTTTCCACCATATGTTTTATATGATAGGATTAAAAAATTGTATTTAAAAAACATTTTTTTTTTTTTTTTTTTGGTAAGAGGTCACAAGAGAACTTCGATTTCTTTTTGCTCATGTTTATCTAGTAGGACAAACCAGTCTTGCTCTATTTGTGATACTCAGGCTTCAGCTGCCTCCTCCAATTACCTGGGCTGACTTGGGACCTATTCAATAACTATAACCTTACATCTTATATCCAGCTACCCCGGGGAGCTCGACCAGCCAACCCATTTGAAAGTAGAAGACACTCTGTGCATCTATGAGGAATCTCATTTATTATACTCCTTCGTAGAGTAACTTTTTTGGTTAAATTTTATTGAAGTGTACATATGGAAAAGTATATACATCATATGTGCCTACTGCGAGGGATTACCACAAGTGGACACCTCCATGTAACTAGCACCCAGATCAAGAAACAGAATGTGACTCAGACACACCCTCCATAATCTTCCAGATACTTTGCCCCAAGAGTAACTCCTGTCCTGATTTCTTAAACCCATCTTGCCACTTTTTTGGGGATATATGAAATCTTACCATATTTTCTCTTGAAATATATCTTTAATTTTCCAAACCAAAAGGATGACTGACTTATTATTTGAAAGGAGAACACATGCTGTCAACTTATGGTACCCTATGCCTGGTATTTTTCAATGTTGGGTTGAAAGTTTTCTAAAAATATCCATGTAAAGTCCTGGTGACATTTTTCAAGCGTAGCTTTGGGCTTGGTTCTATTGTGCATCTGGTGTCTTGGTTTCCAAGGTGGAATATAAGAAGGACCTGGAAAGTAGTAAAGGTCACAGTATCAACTACTGTGAGACGCCTCAATTCAGGAACGTGAGCAAGATCTCAAAATTCACCAGTGATGTGAGTTTTTAACACCTGAGCATTTGTTTGGGCTTTTTTATGAGCTAAATTTCTAGGTCTCTTAAGAGACAGTCTATGTGAATATATCTGTCTGTCTCAGAGAAGCATGGCTTCTGAGCACAAATACCTTAGAATTTTGATCAAGATTGCCTACAGGGGTAGTCCATGTAGTATTACATTCTGTTACATTCCCCACCACGCACTTGGCCTTGAGTCCTTAATGGCAGTACCTCTCCTCTTGTGTTCTTGTGTAGCAGCGTCCGGCTCCTGGTTGGTGAATGCTGGTGAGGGAGCCTGGCTGAGCATGCAACCTCCCCTCGCCATGCGACTGTGTGCTTCTTAGTTAATGCCTGATCTCGTATAACCTGGGGATCCAGATGTTCTTTCCTTGTTTTACAGATGAACAGATGGCATTTGCTAATTTGGAAAATCTCAGAGAAGTTCTGAGGCTGTCTCCTTGAGAACATCAAGGACCTATACTAGACTATGTGATTTTGTTTCTTCTTAGCTGCATATCATAGTAGAATTTAAGACCACGAGGGACTTTGTAAGATTCGGGGAGGAATTTATTTTGCCTAAATGTAGTGGTTGAGAGCACCAGCTTTGGAACTGACAGACCTGGCTCCATAATTAGTCAAGTGTTCAAATTTGGGCAAGTTGCTAAAGCCCTCCGAGCCACTTTGTCCATGTGTAAAATAGGGATGATAATCAATTCTTCCTCCTCATGGAATACTTGTGAAGATGAACTGAGTAGAATCGTGGTAATAGTATTTGGTTAAATATTTTCAGTGCCTAGAAACTCAATGGCTTCCCAGGACACGTGATTTTAATGCAGCTTCATTGGAAGCTACCCATATTTTCCTATTTATGACTTCTTGGCATCCTGTTTTGGTTTTCTCTTCATTTGGTAAACTGCATTTGGGACATGACATCATTGTTTCACATGGTTTTAGTAGTCACCAATTTGTGGTGTAAAAATCACCTTGGCAAAGCTCAGGTTGTATTCTTCAAATAATTAGAAATGGAAGTAATAGCATGCAGATTTGTACTAGCCCATAGCATGGGGCTTTGTACCCAGTGCTGGCAAGGTCAGTCTTGTCCATTGGAGAATTCCATGCTTATGGTAGGTTTTCACATGGGAAAACTCTAGCATATTTACAAATGAAAATATTAAAAAGAAAATTGGATCTGTTTTGTGCTGTCTGTACTCACCCGATCCTATGTTTGGTCATGTGCTTACGTGCTTGTCTCACTCCAACATCTTGAGCTTGCTTGAAAGTTGTTTTTTTCAAAAATGATTTGCCTTATTTTGTATTCAGCAATACACTGACTACTTAAATAGGTTCTATTTTATCATTTCTATTTCCAATTTAATGCATTAAAATGAGTAGTTGATCTCCAGCAAGTTAGGAAGAGAATGCTTTTATTGAAAGTTTTGTGTTTCCATGTAGAATAAATATAAAGAAAATTACCAGAACCACATGAGAGGCCACTATGAAGGAGTTGGTATGGACAGACGGACTCTCCATGCTATGAAGGTTGGAAGCTTGGCAAGCAATGTGAGTCCCATTCTGAAGGGTCTATAGGTCTGAGGACCTGTTGGGGTGGAGGGAGGTGAAATGAAGAATTCAGCCAATTCTTTTCAACCTTCCTTTTTAAAAGTCAGTGTTCTATGGCATTAAGACTGACCCAGGTGATCCCTGGGTGGCTCAGCGGTTTGGCGCCTGCCTTTGGATCCTGGAGTCCCCAGATCGAGTCCCACGTCGGGCTCCCTGCATGGAGCCTGCTTCTCCCTCTGCCTGTGTCTCTGCCTCTCTCTCTCTCTCTATGTCTATCATAAATAAATAAATAAATAAATAAAAAGACTGACCCATAAAAGCTTCTAAACATAATCTATATAACCAAAGCTGGGTAGAACCCTTGAAAATGTTCAAAAGCTTCAATTTATTTATCTCAGCTTTCTCTGGCTTGAGGAGTACTTAGGTATATTATCTCTGATCCAGTATGAGAAAAACATTCCATTTCTGAGAAATAATGAGAAATGGATTAGCATAATTCTTACTTGAAATTCTTCAAATTTCCAAAGTGTTTGTGATTTATTTGGAGTTGATTGGTTGTTTGGTTCGTTCACTTATGTAATCGTAGTGTTCATTGAAGACCTCCTCTTATAGACAAGTACTGGTCAAGGTAGTAGGATAACAAAATAGTTCAGATCCCATAGCGTGTAATCTATTAATCTTCCCTTGGCTTTGTCAGTTCAGTTGACAAGTTTGCAAATGCCAAGTGGTAAATCTTGGAGGTAAGGGGCACTTAAAAAAAAAACTATTTCATTAGTAAAACATACAAATGTCAAATTTCCTCTGCTTGAGAATGTCAAATTTGACCTTTAGAAAAAAATTTAAATACTCTGAAGACTCTTGACTTTTCATTTGTTTTCTGGGGGTTGGCCAAGAAACTCTTTCATCATCTATCCATGTGCCAGTGCTTCTTTTTTAATAAAAACTATAAGGGGTTCTGTAATTAATAAGAAAGATAAAATAAATGTGCTACAGATGGAAGTTAACTAATTTTGGATTAATTAAGACGAATTCAAATTAATTAAAAGCAAAGTGTGAACATAATTTTCCTTGGAGGTGATGAAACTGAATTAATTTTATTTCTGGTTACTTTTTAAGAATTTCCTGTGACATTCAGACAAGGTCAAAAGAAAGTGGGGACTCATTTCTTTTTTCTTATTTTTTTTTCCTCCCTGCTTTAGATTGCCTACAAGGCTGATTATAAACACGATGTTGTGGACTACAACTACCCAGCCACTCTTACTCCCTCTTACCAGACAACAATGAAACTTGTCCCCTTGAAAGATGTAAGTCCTATTCCAATTGCACCTTCTGCTTTATTCCTTGTCACTTCTTCCTGTGGAATGATTCTTAAGTAGCAAGATGGAAAGAAACCAGAAACAACAGTTCCTAACACATGGAAGAGATTGAGAAGGGGAACTCTTCCACTAGGAAGTTCATTCATGCATGTTTGGAAACACTTAGATTTTCCATGTCAGGTGGGGACAACTCTGATTTTATCTTGAAAATAACCTACAGTTCAAGTTCTCCTTTTAGGAATTGGTGGAATATGTCTGCCATTTGGTACATATTTAAAGTTATTCTTCTATAGCAGTGATAAGCTTTTTTTTTTATTTAAAGTTTTGGGGTGTAGTGTGTTGAGGGACCAGAGGAAATAAAATAAAATGGCTGTAAGTTGAGAGGAAGTGGTAATATTGACTTGATTTTTTTCTCAGGAGCACTTGGGAAAGTATATGTATTTCTTGATTATTATAGTGGTGATTTTATTTATAGTTTGGCTTGTCCCAATGAAGTAATTATAATTAATTGAACTTACTATTTTCTAATTATAAGACTTTTACTATATATGTTTGTTACAGGAAATTTAGAAAATACAGAAAAGCATGAAGAAAAAGATTAAAGTCATCTGTGTTCTTAAAAAGTAGTTAAGGTGGTTTAGAACTGAGTTCATATCATAGTTATTTGTCAGTGATGGTTATCTCTAACCAATCAGTAATTTAACAAGTAATTCCACATGCATTTACTGAATGCAACTTTCCTTCACATTGTTTTGGGATCAGCATGACTCTGGTAGCACTGACTTGGCAGTAAATTCACCTTGCTCTCCCTTTTGCTCAGACTGAGAGTGGAATTGGGTTCAGCTGGGCACCTCAGTGTTTAACGTGGTTTACAGGACAACAAAGGACAATCTTTGGCAGATGATAGTTTAATGAATGAAATGAGCTTTTCAAATATGTAGTAAAGTGAAGGATGGGAAATCAAGGAATACGAAGAGCCTAAGCTTTGCTTCTTCTTTTCCCAAGAAGTTGGGCTGGGTTGACTTACTCATTTCACCTTCATGAAACCCAAGGTTACATTTGACTACTTAAGCTATTTCCTTTCTAAAACTCCATCAATCATGCCTGAGAGGGCAATCCAAACTAGAGAGATTCCTACAACTTTATACTCCCCGTGTAATATGAGTAGCTATTACATTTGTCTGTGTAAGGCTGTGGATCAAACTATGCACCTGAAATAGAGCCTACTCACTTGGGCAAATCTGATAGAAGAATTAAACCAGACTAGATTAGAAGGTATTAATTAGAAGCGGAGAGAAATTCTGAACTGGAAGACCAGGTTGCAGAGGTGTTTAGTTTGACCGCATAGTGTTTAAAACATAATTGGATCAACATATGGAGCTTTGGGGAGTTTATATAAAAATTCGTATTTTCACCTATTCTAGAAAAATCTTAAAACTCTGGGAACGGCAGCCCTAGTTCCTGTGTGGTAGCAACTGGCTGGGACTGAGTGGCAGCTGCTCTGTGTTATCTTCTTCTCCTTTACTTTCCCTTCCTGGCTCCTGTGTGAATTTGAGTTAACCAACCACCCCTGATGTAGGGACTTAAATATTCAGGAAGTTTGGGGGAATCCATTACATGAGTATTTCTGGTCTTTCTGTCTGGTAGCTCTAAAGGTGGTCAAATAGCTATGAAATTGAGTAAACAATCATGGTCTTTAATTAGAGAGCATTCTCTTCAGATGGATTTTCTCAACACTAATAACATTAAAATGAGACTCCATCCTCAGGAAAGAGTTCCTTCAGAAAGTAGATTGAAGCAATGGCCAAACATCTGTGATATTGCAAGGATGTGATTAATCATGGAAACTGTTAATTATGTCCCGCAGAGGAGAGTAATTATGCTCTGCAACATATTTAATGCAAACTTATTGGGAAAGAATATGCCTTTTAAAAAATACAGTTTTCATGACATTTTATCATGCTTAATTCTGAACTCTAATAGACTATTATGAGATGATAATTTCCCCTCTCAGTTGATGCATCAGGAAGCCAGTGTACTCTAATCTCATTAATGGTTGACATTGAAATGACTTTATCTTTACTACTTTTCCTATATACACCAACCATATCCACAACTCAGAATGTGCAAACACTTCTCTCATTGAACCATGAAAAAAAAGCACAAAGCGATGCTGTTCTTTATCTCTGAATCCAACAAAACACCCTGCGTCCGGTGTCAGGACCACTCTATTTTTCCTAGATCCTGTTCGAGGAATTAATTTATAAGTCATTTGTTTGTACCCAGAATATATTTCCCTGTCTAAACAGCGGTAGCTCTGGCTACGGGGGATCCCCTGGTTCATCTGTATAATGAAAGTAATAGTTCCAAGCACACTAGCTTTGGCAAACCAGGTTTATAGTGTATAGGTTGAGAGCCACTTGGGAGGTGGAGTGCTAGAATTTGAATCCTGACATTAGCTGGGTGACCTGGGGAAAATCACCTCAGTTCTCTGGGCCTCAGAGTGTCTACCCACAGGGTGGTTGGATTAAATGCATTAAGATGTGTGAAGCACTTGAAATAGTGCTAGACACAGAGTAAGTGCTGTATTTAAGCCATGATGATTATTATTAGGCCATGCTGGGATAGGCAAGAATGGAGTGAGTACAAGAAAAAGATGAAGGATACAATGGCCCTTAGGTCTATTTCACATGGGTCACTGGGTTTTAAAAATATTCAACTGTTTGTCAGCATTTAAAAATTGTAAGAGTTGGCATAATAATATGGATTTCTGTTTTCTTTGGAGTAAGTGGAAAATCAGATCACTCTGGACTTCACATTGTTTCACCAGAACGGTCTCCTAGAGTTGAGTAGCAGATGCTACCCTTGACCACAGTCCCTGAGACTCCTTACTATTTCCCCACCAATGAGGCCAAACGCTGAGCCCAGACTAGTGCTTCACTTGTACCTAGTGAGTGGTCTGTCTGGCTGTCACTGACTTTGTGACCTTTGGGCTACAAAGACTCCCTGAGCTGGGCTGTCACCCACGGAGGCAGCAATAAGATGTAGCAGCTGGCAGATAGAATTGGCAGATAGACTCTAGATAGATGGCAAATGGTAGGATAGTGTAGTGGTGGCCACAGGCGTGAGCCCCTATGGCAGGCAGAGTCAGTGGCCGGAGGGGTATGGCCAGAGGTGGTAGGTGGAGGTCTGGGCAGAGATGGCAGTAGATAGTGGAGATGTAGCAAAGGAGTGTGATGTTCTTACCCTAAAGAAGCTGCCACATTGTATGGGATACCATTGTATGGGTGGGGGGTCCTGGGCTTCAGGCAATAACACAGAAGCATGAAGACTGGAGGTGGACATTCAGTGATCTGATTGCTGTGAACAAAGCCAGAGAACAGCTGATGGAAGGGCCTAGCCTGGAACCTGTAGGCAGGGGGGCTCAGGTATCCCAAGTGCCTGGGTCACTTTGGGGTCCTGGGAGCAAGGACCCCGCTGAGATATCTGTGTGGACAGCCCTGTGTCTGAGTTTGCTCACTCTGCACAGAGTAGATGCTCTGCCTCTGCTTGTTGAAGGAATGAATGAATGAACAAATGAATGAATTGACAGGGGACCATGGAGGCAGAAGGAAAGGTCAGGATTAGGAGTGAGTTGTTTTTCCTCCTTTATCTGGATATAGGGCTAACTTTGGTTAAATTGTGGAAGAGGCTGTTTGTCATCCACCATTCACATTCTTTCTCTTCACTCGTCTGCAGTCCAGCTCCCCTCCTACTTGTATGGGTCTCTGGGGCTCTCCCTCAGCTCATATACACCCCTCTCCATCCCCCTTATTACCTGCCTCCACGCCTTCAGATATATCCCTTTACCTCTCTGCTCACGTTCCCATTCTCTCTACAGTGGATCCTAGGCCTGCTTGGAGGAAAATAAGATGATCTTCTCTTGGGCAAATGGCTAATAATCCTTGGGTCTCTGAGGGGCAAATTGTATTTTCAAAGGAGAAAATCCATGAGCCCCCAGTACCTTGAAATAGTGGAAAACTGGGGAGTCCATGCACTGGTGGGTGCTGGAGGCTTACCTCCTTGTCTTCAAACCCACCCACCCTTCTTCTTCCAGGACAGTGCCAAGCTTCAAGCCCCTTTCTCAAGAACTCTGGAAATGTGGAAGTGAGGGCCAGGTGGGGGCTGGTGCACAGGGTGAAGACATGTTAAGACTGTCCTCAAACAGAGCCACTGATGTGCCCTTGCCTCCCATTCAGACATGCCTGTGGCATCAGTGGGACTTGCTGTCTCTCATTTTTCTTTCCCTTTTTAAAAAACTTCTTTTCTTTTGAGGTTTACAACATATATAGAAAAGTACATTAAGTATAGATAGGCAGCTTGAATTATTATAAAGTGACCTCGTGCATGAGTTTTCTTTGGGAACGCACCTAGGAATAGAACTGTGGAGACTTCGGGTATCCGTGTGTGCCAAAGCGCCATATTGGTCCCCAAAGTGGCTGTGCCAACCCGCACTTCCGCCAGCTGTGTTGTGAGAGTTTCCACAGCTCCACATCCTTGCCAGCCCTTGGTATAGTCAGCAGTTTAAATTTTCACTCTTCAGGCGAATGTGGAGGGGTGTCTCATTGCAGTTTTAGTATGCATTTCTCTGATTCATAATAATAATAATAATGTGGATGAGCACCTTTTCCTGTGCTCACTGGCAGTTTCGTTGACCTCCACTATGAGCTGCCTGTTCAAGTCACTCACTCTTTAACATACTGTTTTGTTTTGTTTTAAATCTATGGGCTTAAAGATTCCAACTGGAGTGTTTGATCCTTTTTGTAGTAGTTAGAGAATCATCACAGCTCTGCTGGGCTTAGGGTTAGGGAACTAAGCAAATCTTAGAGAAAAGTACAGGTGACATCTTCTTGCACTTTTTTTTAAACCAGGTCAACTACAGGCAAAGTATCGACAAGTTGAAGTACAGCTCTGTGACCAACACCCCTCAGATTATCCAAGCCAAAATCAATGCCCAACAACTGAGTCATGTAAGTGACCTGCCCTTGCCCAGCCAGGTGTGGGGGGTTCACAAGTGCTCTGTGGCCCCTGGATATCTGGCTCCCCAAGGATTTGGTGTTCATTAACGGTGACATATGCCTTATGACAACTATGAAATGACCCCCCTTCGATTTAAACTTTTTATTATGGTAAATTCTGAATACATTTAAGTGTAGAAAGGATGGTGTAATGAATTCCCTATGTATCCATCACTCAGCTTCAACCACTATGAACTCATGGCCAGTCTTGCTTCATCTGTATGCCCATCCACTTCCCTCTCCTATGTTATTTTGGAGAACATCCCAGAGATTATATAATTTAATCTACCAATACTTTAGGGTGAATCTCTAAAAGATACAAAAAAATTTAAACATATTTATACAATTTTAATATATCACACCAAAAAACTAATAATAATTCTTAATATCACTAGTGTCCTATTAGCATTTAACAGTATAGTGATCTCATAAAGTCATAATTTTATTTTACAGTTTGTTTGAATCAGGATCCAAATGAAGTCCACGCTTGTGACTGGTTGATAGGTCTTTAAGATTCTTTTCATCTTTAAGTTTTGCTGTTTATCTCTTTTCTTTTCTTGCAAGTTGTTTATTGAAGAAACTGGATTATTTATCTGGTTATGTTTTCCACAGTTTGAGCTTTGCACACTGCATATCAGTGTGGGCTTCATGTGTTCCACTTGCCTCCAAATGTCCTGTAAAATAGTAGTTGGATCTATAGGTTTGATCAGGTTTAGGTTCAATTTCAGGGTAAGGATGCTTTCTGGATGACACTGTATTTTTCCACTGGGAATCACATAATGTCTGGTTGACTCTTTTTCTGTGTGACTTAAGGTGGCTTTTTTCCAATGTGGGCAGCCATTTGATAATTGCTTTTTGAGTATCTATTCTGCATATAGCCAGTTGTTCAGCACTGCAGCATGTTAAAAAAACAAAAAACAAAAAAACAAAACTAAGTTCTCTACCTTCAAGTGCTTCAAGGAGAGTTGGTAAAGTAACCACAGGGAAATCTTTTATAAACTCACAACTCTGAGTGTGCCTTTGAGTTGTTTTTTCATTTGACCTCTTTAAACAGTTAATTTAAAACATTCATAAAATGGCAGGCTTCCTTGTCAAATGACTTTTCCAGAAATTCCTTCTCAGCTGTGAGCCCACAGGGAAAGTGAAAAAGAAAGTGTTGCCTTCAGAATTCATCTTCTGTCTATCTAAAAACCTTGCATTTACTCTGTGGGTTTATTTTAAATCCAACAGGTGAATTATCGTGCTGACTATGAGAAAAATAAGTTGAACTACACCTTGCCACAGGATGTACCTCAGCTGGTGAAGGCCAAAACCAATGCTGAACTATTTAGTGAGGTGAGCGAGCAATGGAGGTGAGAACATGGTGGAGCTAATATAACCAATGTGAGGATGAGGGCATCAGGTGCAACAAGCAGGAGCTATTTTGTTTGTGAGAGACGTTCATCAAAGGCACCTATTATGTTATAGTTTTGAATTTTGCTATTTTATGGCATGTGGTTGTTCACTGACGATAAATTGATTATGGGAATTTAATTCTTATTATATGAACATGTGGAGAGCATGCCCTTAAACACACACATATACCCCATCATCATCATCATCATCATCCTGATGGCTTCTCATGGCTACTTTGCTGTGCAGAGAAAATTTAAGTTTTTTTTTTTTTTTTTAAGATTTTATGTATTTATTTGAGAGAGCGTGAGAGAGAGTGGGGGTCGGGGGAAGAGGGAGAAGCAGACTCCCCACCAAGCAGGAAGCATGACATGGGGCTTGATCCCAGGCCTCTGGGGTCATGACTTGAGCAGAAGGCAGATACTTAACCAACTGAGCCACCCAGGCCCCCTGAAAATTTAAGTTTTAAGATCAATTTTAATCACTAGGTTCTTCCTGGAGCCACAAGAGGGCTGTGGTTAGGCTTCTCCCTCTAGATGGGGGCAGGAGAAAAAAAAAGGAATCACCATCAGCCTGCTTTATGCTCCACACTGAGATAGGCACCTTACATATGGAATTATTCAGTTCTCATAACCCCGAGGACCTATTTATGGCAGGGACACAGTGGCATGGGCTTTGGTATCAGAATGCCCTGGGTCAGATGCTGGCACTGCCATTTTTAAACCGTGTGACCTACGTGAGGTCATTGACAACTCTGAGCTGCACAGGCCTAATGTGAATATTGACAGTTGATGAATAGAAGGCACTTAGGGAGGGTCAGTGACCGGTAGGTGTTGTTACCATGCCAACATCAATAGCTTAGGCCTCTACCAGCTTAGGATCTGTGCTCACTTTCTATATCCAATTTATCCCCACAGCAACCCTGAGACAGGTAATAGGAGGTTTTTTGTTGTTGTTTTTGTTTTTTGATTTTTTTTTTGCAAATGGCAAAGTAAGGCTGAAAGAGGTAATGTGCTTGGCCCAAGGTCTCATGATTAGGAAACAATAGTGAGGATGGATACATGGCTCTTCTTTTTGTCCTGTCCCATCACTTTGGCCCAGTATGGCCTTGTAGCTCAGGGATTAATGCACTGTGTTCATTATTGCTATTACCTTTTTGGCAATAATAGCCAAGATTCTGGTCTATAAACAGATGAAGAAACCAGCTTTGTTATTGTTGTTTCGAGGGGTGTGGAGGGGAGGGGGAGAGGGAGAGAGAATCCTAAGTAGGCTCTGTGGCCAGTGCAGAGCCCTATCTCACCAACCAGAGGTCATGACCTCCAAAGCCAAGAGTTGGATGCTTAACCGATTGGGCCACCGAGGCACCCCTGTTGTTCTTTTAAAATGCCTTTTTAACTTTGGTCAGGAATATGGATTGTGACTCCTGTTCACCTGTGTTTCTGTTTGTCAGGTTAAGTATAAAGAAGGCTGGGAGAAGGCCAAGGGGAAAGGATTTGAGATGAAGCTGGATGCTATGTCTTTGCTGGCCGCCAAAGCTTCTGGAGAGCTTGCTAGCAATGTAGGTTTTCTCTCATTAACTCAGAGGTGTATAAGAAATGATTCTCCTAAAATGTCAGTGGTCCTGCGGAAGAAATAATGACTGCTTACGTTGTAAACATCACATTACTTTCATCTTATTCTGGGTTCCTGAAAGACCGGGAGGTTGTTTTAAGAATCCTTTCCAAAAAAAAAAAAAAAAGAATTCTTTCCATTGCCTAGTAAATACCAGAGCCCCCAAGTTGGCAAAGTTTTTCTTCCCCTCACTGTAGACTTTCTTCTTTTTCCCAAGATTAAATATAAAGAAGAGTATGAAAAAACGAAAGGCAAAGTCATGGGCACTACAGACTCGAGGCTTCTGCACTCTCTGCAGGTGGCCAAGATGAGCAGTGAGGTAACGTCTTTCCTGTCTCTCAACCCTTTCCTCAGACTTGTGCTATGAGTCATTCTAGGGCCTACTTCACCCGGGACTTCTTTATCTTTTTACTGACTTCCACCTACAATGTCTTTCCAGTTTGCAGAAGTTTGTTCACTTTATTTAGCCAAAGTGTAATTTTCTTTTCTTTTCTTTAAAAAAAAAAAAAAAAAAGATTTTATTTATTTATTTGAGAGAGAGAGAATGAGCGGGGGGGGGGGGGGGTGGCGGGAAGGTAGAGGGAGAAGCAGGCTCGCTCCCTGCTCAGCGGAGCTCTATTCCAGAACCTGGAGATCATGACCTGCATTGAAGGCACACACTTAACCAACTGAGCCACCCAACAGCCCCTGTACTTTTTTTGGATTTTTGTTTTTTTAAAGTAGATGAGGAGCGTGGGCCTGAAAGGTGACTGGCATCTATGGCTCAAGATACAAAGTTGTCTGGCCACATGTATTTATTCCATAGATGTTTACCAAGTAACTACTCTGGGTGAGATCCTGTGTATGACACGGGGGCTGTAAAAATGAACAGCACATAACAAGTTCCTTCCCAGAGGAGCTTAATTATATGGGAAGAGTTAGACACTAAGCATCCTGTTTGTTGTGGCAGTGTCCTGGATGAGGCCTGTGGCCGGATACACTTGATATTCAAAATGGTTAGCAAACAACGGTTTGTTTGCATCTAAACTCCAACCAATCTCCAAAATCTTTTGGGAAGAAGGAGAGTTCTACAAGGGACAGACTTGGTTTCAGATCAGGTCTTCCCTGCCAAAGCTGAGCAGGCCAAAAGCACACATGAGCACGGAGTTTCAGCTTTACAATTACTGCTCCAAGGTAGGAGGCCAATGTATGCTGCTCCCATGGTGCAGCCAGACCCAATTACCTGATGAGTCCTTTAGCAGCCATGGTTTGACTAGAATAAGAGTGTTGGCATCTGGGTTGCCATTTTGGAGGTGTCTACAGAACAAGTTCTAGGAAGTGCATAATCATGAAATATACAGAGACATTGAAAATTTGGCTTCAGTTGAGGCAGAGAACAAAATGATATTTCTTTTTTATTGTTGGAGCAATTGGGGCCAAAAAAGGTTGTGCCTTGCCCAAAGTCATATAGTAGTCAGTGGTAAAGATGGAAGGGTAGAGAGTTAGATCCTAGGACTCTTACTTACTGGCACCATACTGCTTCTACTATCCCATGCTACTTTTCCCCACCATCAAACCACCATCACCACCACCATCACCACATATTCACTATTATCACCACCACTATCACAATCATCACTGCCATCGCCATCATCACCACCACCATCACCACATATCCACTATCACCACCATCATAATTAATACCACTGTCACCACCACCATCACCATCACTACAACCATTAACAATATCTCCACCGTCACCATCATTACTGCCATCATCACGGTCACCACTATCACCATCACCACCATCATCATTGCCATCCTTATTGTGAACATTTATCAAGTGTTTGCTATATGCCAGTCCTCACAATAAGCAGGTTTCAGCTATTTTGCTTGCTTATCACAATAGTCTCCTAAGGAACATGAGCCCTTAGAGAGGTGATGTAACTTTCCAGAGATTGTCCAGGTGGCAAAGTATAGATCAAGTTTGAACTCAGGCTTATCTGACTCTGGAGACCAGGCTTTGTTATTCTGTCTACAGAAACCTTGGGTAGAGCATCTCCTCCTGAAGCAGCCATATAAAAAGACTTAATATTGGTGAGAGGCATTTCTCCTAGAGACAAAGTAGTGTGAAACTGGAGCTCCCTAGCACTGCTACCTTACAGAGCCGGAAATTGGGTCATACCTGACAGATGAATGGCATTGCCAATTCCTCATGAAATCCTGGGTTTCTTTCCTGTGCTTTAAATCACTTCTAAAGTGATTAAAGTAAAGTCAGACTTCAAGTAATGGGCCTTGTTGATACATTCAAGGTTGAATACAAGAAAGGCTTTGAAGAGAGTAAGACCCACTTTCACCTACCCATGGATATGGTGCACATCAAGCATGCTAAGAAGGCCCAAGCTCTGGCCAGTGACCTGGACTACAGGAAAAAGCTGCATGAATACACTGTACTGCCTGAAGATATGAAGACTCAGTGGGCCAAGAAAGCCTATGGGCTCCAGAGTGAGGTGAGCCCCCACCCATTGCTGGTTCTCCCCATGCACCTCTTGCAGTTGGGTACGGTGACATTTTGAGGGTGATTTGGAACCTGTGCATAAGTCTATTACATAACTTGGAGGGCTAGGAAGAATTGCTGAGAGGTGCCAGGCCCAGGGAGGATGGAGGACAGGTAGGGAGGTAGAGCTACAGATACAGTCAAAACAATGAAGGCTAGACGTTGGAGGACTGGGACTCCGAGCTATTGCAGGAGTCAAGATGTGCTGGTAATGGCGATGAGCAAAGGGGAAGCAAGTTTTGAAGATGATGAGTGAATCTTGGAAATTTAGCAGGTTGGTAGATAAGATTTTTGGTCAAAAAGTCTGAAAAACCCTCTTTGTGGTAAGGTGGTGGTGTTTTAGCACTAAGCCAGAACATGCTCTGCTGGTTACCAGCTGGGCCCAGTGTCTTCACCCCCAAGTAGAGTCCCCCCTGATTTTAACGGGGCAGGTGGGCAGTTCTTTCAGAAAAACAAATGCAAGAGCAAGGGTGACCCATGACCTTTGCCCCGTCTGCATCCCTGGGTCCGATTACGGCTTGGGTTTTCCCTTGCAGCTGCAGTACAAGGCCGACCTAGCATGGATGAAAGGAGTCGGGTGGCTGACGGAGGGGAGTCTCAATTTGGAACAGGCCAAGAAGGCTGGCCAGCTGGCCAGCGAGGTAAGCTGAGCTTGGGCCCAGGCTTCTAGTGGTTCTCAGCCCATGAGCCCCCGAGAGCCATCTTTTCCTCGGATAACGCCTCCCCAAGCCCCACACTTGTTTTGAGCCTGACTTCAAGGAGTACTTCATCTTGCACCTGTTGTGCATACTGATTAGTCTTTCACACCCTTACACATCCCAGGCAGGTTGTCTGTGAGAGCCTACCGGTTTACGCAGAGTAGCAGTGGCATCCAAAGAATAATTTAGACGGGTGGTCAGACACAGTCCCTGAGCCTGTGGGAAAATGTGTTTGCCACGCTCCCGAATCCGAGAGCCTGATGCTCAGAGGTCAGCAGTCTCACAACACCTACACCTTAAATTCGCAGTAGACTTCAGACGAGACACTTGAGCTTTCTGATCCTCTTTCCTCTCGGGTAAAACAGAGAATGTGAGAGAGTCCCTGTGGCTCTAAGCTTGTGCTTCTCCTTACGCCATGCGAAGCTGGCTTTGGCAGCAGGCAGACGAGGACTTTTGAAGGGCATTTCATTTGGAAGTGTGACTATTTCAGGAACTCTGTTTGGGATCTTCAAGGGGAATTCTTGTTTCAGGACCAGGAGGGCTGAGTCGGCATATCTCTTGCAAATGGTACTAATAGTGATAATCTAGCTGACATTTATAGGCTGACAATAATTGCACAATTGTTGCTGTCCTTGATTGACTGTACTAAGTACATTTACGTATGTAGGGCTCACATACGTGTCGGGCTTACAATGCCCTATATGAGTAGACACTATTACTACCCTATTCATATCCTCATTTCAATGAGGAAAGAGAGACCAAGAGTCCCATTTTGAGTGGGTAGCAGAGCTGGGATCTGTCCCCATTGTGTGCAGGCCAATGCCCTTGCTCCTGACCGTGACGTGGTATTGCATCTCCAAAGCACATTTTGTAAATTATTCTTATTTTTCCATTGTCCATCCTTTTCTCCACACTGAAGGTTAGAATATAGACACAAAGAAGGTAGAGAAAAGCAAATAATGTTTTAGGGTTCCTATGACAGAGCTTCTTTTCAGGCCTGCTAAACTCCAGGTGGAGCAACCAAGCCCCACTTGTCTTGGATAAAGGTTTGGAGAGGAGATGCAATCAGCTGACCCTCATCCTTAGGAATTCCCATCCCCATCTGACATCTTGTGCCCACGAATCTTTAAGCTCCTCAGGGGCCAGGAAGATAGCATCCTGTTTTATATTTCTATGGTGTCTGTACACGCTGGATTCTTGGCTCCTCACTGAGTTCTTATGGCTTGACCAATGCAGGGTCTGGAATGATTGGGAATTTCCAACCATGGGAGGGTAATGTGACTTCCTTCAATTATGTGGCAAAGGAGTTTTCCCATCCCACCTACTGGATCTAGAGAGGAAGATTACAAATCTCCTTGGAATATTTTCCCTAGGATTTTTTTTTTTTTTCCTGAAGGAGGAAATTTGGATGCTTCAATATTCCAAACTCTATTTTGGGTTCACTTGGTATCCGTGACCCTCTTGCTGACGGCCCTGGGGTTTTGGTCCTCTCTGCTCTCCCCACCACAGGAAGCTTTCGCTTCAGTCAGCCATCCTCAGCTGGCGCCTTTCCCATCAGCTTTGGCACCTCCAATGGAAAAGCCAGAGGAGCTAGCCTCCGGGAAGGACGAGAAGTCCCTGTGGGGAGACAGAATTAGCACATTTGAAATTTGGCCAGTTCCTTGGTGGCTGTGAGATGGGGACACCAGGAGGGCAAGACCTCAGTGATCTGGAACATTAAGAAACTGTGAAGGTGAATCCCACCTGACGGCCAGCCTCCTCCTGTCCCTGACTCCTGGCATCTCCTCTCCTTAGAGCATTGAGGCTCCTTGGATGATCATGACAGCACCATGCACGATGGTGATGGCTAATGGGAACACTCACTGTGTCCAAGGATGCTGCTCATGTGAAGCAGAGCACGAGAGGCTCTGCTCTACTCCACAGTGGGACAGCTGCTATTTTTTTGCCACCATTGTGGCCAGAGTGGCTCAGATGATTAAGTGATGCACCCAGGGTCATGAAACTGGAAAGAGGCAGAAGCGAGATTTGGCCTCAGTCTTCCTGGTTGTAAAGCCCAAGTCCCCTCCACCTCTCTTCCCTGTGCCAGATGTCGATTTGTAAAATGGTTACATCCCAGGGCACAAGGCGACATATAGGATTTGGGGAGGGGAGAGATTCAGATCCTCATTCAGGGGCAGCAGCTAAGAGAAGCTCACCAGAGCAGGTGGTCTCAGGTCTGTGTGGGCCCTACTACGCTGCAGACCCCACTGGAGCACTCCCCCCCAGAGGATGGTTGAGTGGCTAAAGCGTGCGTGTGGATATAAGCACCAGTGTGGCAGTGGGGACAGCCAAATCCTAATGCCACAGTGTTCCTTTTCTTTGGAAACAGAAAAACTACAGGCAGAGGGTGGATGAGCTGAAGTTCACCAGTGTGACCGACAGCTCCCAGATGGAGCACGCCAAGAAGAGCCAGGAGCTGCAGAGCGGGGTGAGTCCTGAATGGCCCTTTCCCCATCATGCTGCTGTGTCATGGGCTGGGCATCCCGGGACAACAGCAGATGCTGCCCAGGCACGATCCAGGAACCAGGGAGCTTTCCAGCCCGCTGGCTTTCCCCAGGGCCTCCAGGCTGTCTGTGGGAACTGGACCCCCTCTTTCCCTGCCTCCTTCACATCCCTTCTCTACTGGTTGTGATGGACAGATACATTCTCTTCGGCTTTCTGGATTGCCCACTCCCTTCTTTTTTCCCCCTCTCCTATCTCTTCATCAAAGACTCCATAATTATGCAGCCAGTAGAGAATTATTTTTGAGAAGGGTGACTTAGGCGCAAATTTGAGTGGCACGACAATGAAACAGCACGTACTTTATTTACACATCAGCGTTCAGCACTCTTGACACATCTGTACCGAGCAGGTGCTAGAGTTGGATCTTCCTGGCCTTCTTTCCTAAAGGTCTGGGTACCTTGCCAGAAACGGTGCCATCAACAGAGCTCAGAGTCAGCAGATAGCCACTGTTTGGGGGGTGAGAGGGAAGGGGAGAGAGAGCAGAGTGGTAAGATTTCCGCAAAGCAGATGTTCACTGATGCTGTCTTTTGGGTCATGGCTCACTTTCCAGGTTGTCAGTACCTGTGAATACATTGGGATTGATGATGGGGGTGCGGGAGGTGGAGCTGCTTCTTATTTTTCTCATTTGGGGAGTCTGTGCTCATCTGAGCCTGCTCAGGGTTATTTCCTGGGGCCGAGGATAGCGTAGATGGAGCAGCTTGGGAAGGTTGATGCCTTCTTGAGGGAGAATTGTGAAGACAGAGACCTGGGAGGTGTTCTCAGGTCAGTCCCCTGGCCACATTCTTCTCTCAGCTCCTCACTGCCTCTCCTTCTGCCTTCAACCCTCCCGCTGTAAGCCTCCTTTACTGTGTTCTGCTGGCCAATGTCTGGTCTGGGTAGTTTTGTAATGGACTTCCTGTGCAAGCCACAGAAATGCCAAGCAGATCTGAAGACACATCAGTGATGCCACCCACCCCATCCTGCCACCTGCTCCTGACCCAGTGCTCTTTCCCAACAGGTGGCCTACAAGGCAGGAAATGAGCAGTCTGTCCATCAGTACAGCATCAGCAAAGATGAACCTCTCTTCTTACAGGCCCGAGTCAATGCCGCCAATCTCAGTGAGGTACGGCAAGAGGGAGTGGGAAGCTGTAGGCTCTGCTTCCTCATGTAGGCGCCTGGGCAACAAAACCCACCCACCATATTGGTGTGTCAACTGAGGGTCCATGCATCTGGTCATTGTAAATAGCTCATCCAGCAGAACTTGTTCCTGGCTAGTGTTTTAGGGGGAGGGAAGGATCACCTTTCATAGTAACAAGCTGGTGAGACACTTGAACCACTGACTATATAACAGGGTAGAAGGCATTGGTTATTCTAGGGAGGCAGTTAGAACAGCATTAGAGTATTGATAGGAGGAAGTGAGACATCAATGTATTCATTCCAAACTGCTTGGATTTGATTCTTGGGTCTACCACTTACTAGATGTATGACCTTGGACAGATTCTTTGCTCAGTTGCCCCATTGGTAAAATCAGGGGAACACTACTAGTCCCTGTCTCACTGGGTTGTCACCAGGCTTCAATGAGCTCATCTACAGAAAGCACTGGAAGGAGTGTGTGCAATGTAGCTGTTACTCTCTTAGGCACAAAAACATGCAGGGTCTCAACTTCCTCTTCCCTCTTTTCCAGGGGGGGACCTTCCTTAGCTCTCCCACTCAGCTCCCAGGTCTTTGGAGTCCTGGTCTGAGTAATAGGTAGAGGGAAGAACTGTAAGGAGCAACAGAGGCTAAATTGATTCACATACAGAGAAAGAAAGGGAGACTCGCAGAAGGAACTTGAAATCTGCAGGTGGGGGCAGGACAGGAACAGACAGACCCAGGTGGTCTCGAGGCTGAGGGTGGAGGACCAAGGAATGTAGTAGCTTTAAATGCAGTAGCAGCTGGGCTAGGCTGGGTGTGTGGGCAGACGTGGGGAACAGACCTTTCAGACATCTGCTGTGCGTTTTGCGCTGTTATTCAACCACTGGCATGTTTGAGACCTCCATGAAGACTCCTAGTATTTTTCACGGTCTCTGGAGTTCGAATTCTGCTTCTTTTGGCTGAAGCCCTGTGTTTCCTGAGGCCCCGAGGCAGGAAAAGTGAGGTCTGGTGGTATTCAGGTTACCAGGTTGCTGTGGAGGGACACAATGAGTGTTTGCCTCCACGAGAGAGCATCATAGAAGCTAGGGAAGCTCTCCCACAGGAGGGTGATCTCTTCTCTCCTACATCTCCTCAGAAACTGTATAAGAGCAGCTGGGAAAACCAGAAGGCAAAAGGTTTTGAGCTGCGTCTGGACTCCTTGGGCTTCCTGGCAGCCAAAGCCAACAGGGACCTGGCGAGCGAGGTGAGTCAGTGTTCAACTTGTACAGCATGGCCACGAATCCTGCCCTTATCCATCTGGGAGAGTCAGAAAGGATCTGTGCAGGTCCTTGGTCTCTCTGAGCCTCAGCGTCCAATCTGTGAAGTGGGGAGACAGATGGCCACTTTGCAATGAGATAGCCACGTGAGTGCCGAGCACGCTGCTTGCCACACGTTGGCTTTCGGTAGGTGAGGAAGCTTTACTACTAGTAGTAGCATGACTAATAATCTAAATGGCTGATTTGACAGACAAACTGATGCCCAGAGACATTCCAGGACTAAAGATGCTGTGACCTGTCCGTGACTAAGAGTACAAGGCTCTGGTATCAGATGGGCCTTGGATAAAATCCTCACTCCGTCCCCTATTAGCATTGTGGCTCTGGGAAGCTTGTGTAACCTTTCACAATCTCTATTAAGTCATTGGTAATTTGGCGGTTGCAAAGCGATTAGGAGGAAATGAAACGAATTGACGAGTAGCAAGCTTCTGCAGTCCAGTGCCAGCTGTTGGGAGTGTGATGTGAGATAGAAAGCGTAGGCCGGAACGTTGGGCCAAGTCCACTCACTCCACCAAGACAGTCTGGCTTCCACAATATATGCACACACACAAATATATTTCTTTCTATAAATATATGGAGATGTCAGCTGAACTAAACAGTGGCTTGGTGATGCACTTGATGTACCTTCTGACATAAGCTCCTTATCTCCTCATCTGGTAAGAGCTCACAAACCAGCACTGGTCAGCACTGGTCAGCAGACACACTTTGAGGGGCCTGGTTTGTGTCATGTCTGCCTCATAGTAAGTGTTCCATACCTGGTGCCAGGTGTTGTCAGTTGGCACAGCGGAGAGGAGAGCCCGGGTCTCCTGATGATGTTGAAAAAGATGCCACATGCTGGTGTCCTGTTACAGTTTTTAAAGCATTTCTGTATTTATTTTTTTCTTCTTATCCCCATTCCTCTCGGCCTCACGTCTTTTTCCAAGCCAGTACGCTCCCTTGTGCTTTCCATACTCCTACATACTGATGGTTTGAGCCCCTTTCTCAAACAGCAATTGTATTTTGGCCATCCTGCGTCTCTTTTGTTTCGTGACTACTTTTTGCTTATGAGGTCTTCACTGTTCCCAGGAAGGCATTTATATGGCTTTCATGAAAGCAATGGGCCACTTAAAAATAAATCCAGAAAAAAAATGAGGTTGAGTGATACAGACAAGAGACGGAATGTCACCAAGAACTTGGGAAAATGGGATCCCTGGGTGGCGCAGCAGTTTAGTGCCTGCCTTTGGCCCAGGGCGCGATCCTGGAGACACGGGATTGAATCCCACGTCGGGCTCCCGGTGCATGGAGCCTGCTTCTCCCTCTGCCTGTGTCTCTGCCTCTCTCTGTGTGACTATCATAAATAAATAAAAATAAAAAAAATAAAAAAAAAGATAGTTGCATAGCTGAGCATTCAGTTTAGCTCTAAGCTGACTGGCAGCTGAGGTGAAAAGGGAAATAAGGAGTAAGGTTTTATTTCACTGTTTGATGATAGGAGGTAAACTCTTGATGACAGTCATTCTAGTAACATTCTGTCCTATGGCTTTGTTTGAACTTTCCTGCCTTTGGTTGGAAAGTGAACGATGCCTTTAGGAGATGCGAATGTACCCTGCCCTCTTCCTCCGGTTTAGGTGAAGTACAAGGAAGATTACGAGAGGTCCCGAGGTAAGCTCATTGGAGCGAAGGATGCCCAGGGGGATTCACAAATGAGCCACTCGCTGCAAATGTCCAAGCTGCAGAGTGAACTCGAGTACAAGAAGGGGTTCGAGGACACCAGATCCCAGTGCCACGTCTCCCTGGACATGATCCACCTTGTGCATGCCCGCAAGGCTCAGCATTTAGCCACAGACATAGGCTACAAGACGGCATCTCATCAGTTCACCGCTTTGCCCACCGACATGAAGGTGGAATGGGCCAAGAAGGCATACGGTTTACAGAGTGATGTAAGCTCCGTGTGTGCACGTGTGCATGTGTGCTAGCATCCCCGCGACGGTTTGCCCGAGCCCCCACCGCCCCCACACAATATTTTACACATCGAGATACCTGTTTCTGGATCCCAGGGTGGATGCATCTTAGTGTTCCGGGCAGTTCAAATTTTATTCAAACTCTGCCCACTTCAGACTCTCTACCACCACCCAGAAAATCACAAACTGACTTTCTTCTCCTTGGAATTTGTTCCATCTACGTGTTCCCCGTTTCCTTTTACTGCAGGGGTGGCGGGTGTGTGTGTGTGTGTGTGTGTGTGTGTATTTGTGACATTCTGAACTGTGGCCTGTTCTGGGAGAGCATCTCCCGTCCTCCTTCCAACCTTGGCAGTCCCCTTTCAGAAGGAGCAGCACGCTCACCTGAGCGCCCTCTCCCCTTTCTCCCTGTATGCCCCACCTGGCTCAGTTTCCCCCTCTGCCTTCAGTTGACGCTTGTACAAGAAAGTGGGTGAGCTGCAAAGGCAAAGGCGGGTCAGCTGCGGCCAGGCTGTTCCACACGGTGGGTGGGGTCGGGAGGGCAGTGTAGACCCATCCTTCCTGATCGAGCTGTTTGCCGATAGATGGGTGATACGTTAGTTTCCGAGAAGCGTCCATTTAAATGGCTTTCCATGAAAACGACTCCTTCAAGGGCAAGTAAAGAAAGGAGACATCCCCCACCCCCTCCCTGCCCAGCACCTAGGAGGTGCATGGGGAGGAATCGGGCTCTCGGTGGGAAGCCTCGGCTGTCTTGTGAAATTCCCTCAAATAGCTCCCCACCTGGGTTCTGTTGTGAATTCTCATTTTCTTCTCCCCTGCTTGTCATTTTAAACAAGAAAACGGGGGAAGCAGACAATGAGGACGCTCCTCTTGCCGAGGTAGACGCGCGTCCCTAATGAGGGACCAGGTGGATGGGCCCAGCCCGCTCCAGCCCGGGTGCTGCTGGGCGGGGCCTCACGCCTCCGGCAGCGGGACGCTCCAATTACAGGGGAAATTAATTGACATTTTGGAGCTCTACCTGTGACTGTACAGGAACGGATAAGACAAAAGTGGCATCTAATTTGACTCAGCTGGCACCAAGGCGACATCTGGGCGCCGTTAATAGCGCTTTAAATGTCTGCGCACCAACAATGGCCTGCCTTTTTTTTTCTCTCTCTCTCCTTTGTCAGAACCAATACAGGGCAGATGTGAAGTGGATGAAAGGCACGGGCTGGGTCGCCACCGGGTCATTAAATGTGGAGCAGGCGAAGAAGGCAGGAGAACTCATTAGCGAGGTGAGATTTCCTGACAGCGTGCAACAGGCCTGGCTGCACTAGGCGTGTGGCATTTCTGTATAAAATTAAAATAATTTCCACTCAAAAGGCAAAGGAAAAAGGCAAAGCTACATGAAAGGCCTGGAAACCCAGACTAGGGCTGGTAATTAGAGGGAGACTGCATACCAAACACACACCAGTAGGGGCCCATAGAGCCCTGGCAAAAACAAAGTGGGTGACAAATGATATTATGAATAGTAATGACAATCCAAAAGAGCTCAATTGCTACCCACCAACTTACCTTTTTAATGAAGCAACAAGGGAGAGATGATGAAAAGATACATTTATTGCACCCAGAAAGCTCTTTTGTGACTTTATGCACATTTTCTCCCTCTCTCTTTCTGCCACAGTGTAAACAGTTTTTGAATATTCACGTGGTGCGGGACACGTGGCTCGGGCCTCTCCTGTTGAGGGTGTCTCACTTGCTCGGGCCTCTCCTGTTGAGGGTGTCTCACTTCTATTTAAATCTCACTCCTGTCTGCTTGCAGCCACCCTAGCTGGACCCTAAGGCATCACGGTGTGTTAAAAAGAGCATTCTGCTCACATTTTAGGAGAGTTTCATTAAACGGGTCATTGAAAGACTAGATCAGAGTTCCTCAATCTCAGAACTATTGACATTTTGAAAACTCTTGGATGGAGGGGCTGCTGTCTTGAGTCTTGAGGGATGTTTGACAGCACCCCTGACCTCTACCTTCTAGATGCCAGTAGCACCCTCCTCCAGTTGTGACAACTAAAAATGTCTCCAGATCCTGCCAAAAGGTGGAGAGCCACTGGTCTAGATAACCAGGGAGCTGTCCTTGCCTCATGCTCACACAGAGGCTGCGCATCCTCCAACAACTCACATCCCCCTCTGTTCATACATATCTGCTCAGAAGGCAAGTGAGAATTTTTTTAGTTGCCTTCAGAGTAACCTGGTCTTTCTAGACTTTTCTGGGAAATCACCAGGCTGTAGCCCCAGAAGATTGTAGCCTTAGTTATAAACCTCCTGGGACACTGTTGTGAGAAGATTTACTTACTGAATGCGTGGATAAAACAGAAGAAACACCTAAGTTGGTTTTTCCAACACACTTGCCCAGTGTTGATGTGTTCTCACAGAATAGTTAACCTGACATGTCACATAGCTCTTTCCAAAAGTGGGATCACTCTGACTGGCTTAACTTTTAGGAATCTTAGTTAACACACAAGGCTCAGAAGTTCCTGGGGGCTCAGTGGCTTTGCCTTATGTAGTTCAGTCTGATTGAGGAAAAGGTCCTTTTAAAAGGATGATTTTGAGAAACTTGCAGGGGCAAACATCTAGGTTTGAGGACTCATGATCCTAAACTCTCTTTGGGCCCACCCATAAAAGGATGTGAAAAATAAATTATACACACAATTTAGACTTCAAGATGATTCCTTCATCTAAGTTTGGCATTCAAGGGATCTTTCTAGAACTATTTATCCCATGGTGGGCTTAATTTTCCACCTCATTTTACAAACCTCCTCAGCAAATTTGCTTATCTTCTATGCTTCACACCAGTTCTCCAACTTCAGTAAGGCAAGAAAATCTTTCAGCAACTTTCCCCAATCATCTCACTTCAGTTTGGCACATTTCCAGCTTAGCATCAAATTGGCTGACCTCTTAATTTTCAGACAGAATGCCGTAACACACTGTTGAAAGAGACACAAATGCATACATGCCTGTCACTTAAAGCAGGAGCCAGCAAATCTTTTTTTTTTTTTTTTTTTGTCAAGGACCAGACAGTAAATATCGGGTTTCTGTTGCAGCTTTGTGGGCCACACATTTCTATTGCAGCTCCTCAACTTTGCCACTGCAGCATGAAAACAACTGTAGGTTACCACGTAAATGAATGAACACGGCTGTGTTCCAATAAAACTTTATTTATAAAAACAGGGGACAGAACAGAGATGGCTGCATTTTGAACTGTGTCTTCTTTAAGCAATGCAACATACAAAAATTGAACCTGATAAATGAGGAAGTGTTTATAAAATAATAATTCGATTTGAGGAAAGATACGCTTCGTAATTCCATTAAGATAGCAACTGTTCTAGTCCCCTGGAAATGTATTTGGATTAAAAAAAAAACAGGAATTAATTTAAGCATGACTTTTAGAATCAGAATTGGTATCTAGTTCTTTGCCAACATTTGAATTCTTTGTAATTCTTTTTTTTTCCCACTTTCAAAATGTATGATCTCTCCTTTCAATAATAGCACTCTTCTTCTAGTTATTGTGACATTTTAAAGAATTCTTGCTTATGTTAACTAAACCGGGTTCCAAAGTGACTGAATAGTTATATCACTGACTGTTAAATGCAGGGCTTTTGACCGTGATAATCTCTGCCACGTCCTTTAGGGGAAGGAAAACAGGAAGCTTAGTTGATAAATGTAACTTCCTTCTTGCTTGGGAGACCCAAACTAAGATATGTAAACAACTCTGACACAGTATTTGAAGCCTATAAAAAGAATCCTTTCCTAAGTGTGCATCCCCCAGTATTTTACTGGTATAACCTAATTTTGCGATGTTTTCTTTGCACCAGGTAGAAATACTTTAATGTTAATTGACATGAGGTTATTCTTAAATTGAAACAAATATTAACCTGAAGGCACCCAGGATATAAAGATGGAGGAAGCCGAATAATAATTATGTTCACAAATTCACTCTAATCTCAAGCAACCTATGATTTTCCCTTTCAAATGGCATGAAAGAGCAGCACAAAATTCACAGCTTTGATCTTTTTCTGCTCAACAGAAGAAGTACCGTCAGCATCCAGATGCTTTGAAGTTTACCAGTATTAAAGACACTCCGGAGATGGTCCAGGCCAGAATTAGTTATACCCAAGCAGTGGATGTAAGTGATAATATATATACATTATGACTCTAAGAGTGGGCTCTTCTTTCAACACTGCGATTGAAGCTGAGGGGTTCTTGCCTTGCTCCTTCTGTTGTTCTAAGGATGAAGGAACTTCTCGTCCTTTTGCCGAGGCACACCTTAGCGGGGGTGCTTCCTCATTAGGATGCAAATGGGGTGTTAGTGCTCTTCCGATGCCAAGTGGGGCTCCGCCACCCCGCCGCCCCCATGCTCTCATGTCTTCCCATTTGCATGTCTTCAAGATTTGTCCGTGGTGGGTCCTCCCCCTCCTTTTTGTTTTAAAGTGTTGTTTTCAGAATTGGAAGTTTTAGGGCAAAAATTCTTGGTAATTGGAAGACTCAGCCCTGCCAGGGCTCCTTGGGACCCAAGGGCAGGAATTCTTGCTCTCTGAATTCCCCCCGAAGACTTTGAAAATGATTTGGGTCTTGTGTACATTAGACTAACTTTGAAGTCATTTTCCATATTCCCTTTATAATATGAAACTGAGATCTGGCCTTTTGCCCTCACGGCACAGCGTGCGTTGGAGACTAAATTGAACGATGAGATCCCATAAAAACTCACGTTAGGACATGGATTAACCCCGTTTGGCTGATTCTACTGAGAGAGGCCCACAGGTCTTTGTACAGGGCAGTCACGCCTTATAAATATCTTCAAACCATTCAACTTGCCATGAAGAAAATTTCCAAATCTTGACTGGGGCGGGGGGTGGAGGTGGGGTTCAAAATTATCTCTCTTGTTTCCTGATTGAATAAATTATTCTAGTTGTGCCTGATTCAACAGGCGTTTGGAAATGTCCCGAGTGCCTGTCAGAATAGTTATGGGATGATTTGCACACTTACGGGTTTCGGGATTTATAATTTCTTGATGAGTGGCCCATCAGAAGCAAATTGAATTCTGAGAAACACAGATGGTCAAACCAAGAACTTTCCTAGGAAGGAAAACACCTGCTTCTTCCTTACCCTAACCAACTCTAGGGGGCACTGCTGTGATACGCAGAAACTTGGACACACTAATAAGATTTAGGATGGAAAAGCCCGGTTTAGAAACTTTCTCCGGTGGCCGATGCCAACTTCGTGTGTCATCACTATGAGGATGTCATGAACCCAGATCAGAGTTCCGGGTGACTAGCACCCCAGACCCACCGAGTAGACATTGATTAGCACAAGAATTCTCGAGATGGGGGAAGGCAACAGGGATTGAAGTAGATCCGGGGCAAACCTCACCGGTGGAAGAGCCATCTCTCATGCCTCTGAATTTCGATGCCCTCTCAGGGTTTACAGTTAATAATAAAATTACTAGGTGTTAACTAGACCTCGTTTTCCTATCTGACACCCATGTCAGCAGATGCTACAAGTGGAATATTTGCTGAGAGGCAAGTTTCAGCCTGTCATGTTCTGAGCTGGGAATAGGACTCCGGAGGGAATGAAGTACATGTCACTGTGCTGGCTGTGAGATCTAGGTAGAGGTGCTCAGGATCCTGTCTCTACGGGGAGGTGGGAGCCACCCCACCCTTGTCTCCTGGAGTGTGACTTGGCTGATGGCTACATGGAGGAGCCTCCTGGGTCTAATACAAAACCTTTTTTCATCCACAGAGGTTATACAGGGAACAAGGAGAAAATATAAAGCATCATTACACTCAGACAGCCGACCTCCCTGAAGTCCTGCTGGCCAAGCTGAATGCTATGAATATCAGTGAGGTGAGGCTGCTGGGAGGGGCACTGGTTTTAATTAGAGGAGATCAGGGGACCTGGGCAGTGCACAACAGCCTGTGCTCACAAGCAGCCTGTACTCTGAAGGTCCTAGAGCTCAGTCTAATGCTCCACTGTCACCATCTTGAAATTTGTAATATTTTTGAACAGGGGACCCCACATTTTCATTTGCATGGAGCTCTGCAGATTAGGTAGGCAGTCCTGCGGAAGAGTCAAGCTCATTTAGAAGAATGAGATGGGGAAAACTGCCTTTGTACAGGGGCGTTTGTGCTGCGGGGCTGAGATATGGGAGCACCAGAATATAGGTGAGGGTATCCAGGGGCTATGCCAAGGAGAGATCTTGATCAGCAACTCCCCCCTTTCCTGTTCTTCGATAGAGACAGTTGAGTTCTCTTCATGTTATGCAAGGAGCTCTGCACACTCCGTCTTATCCCTGCTTCTTCCACTCAGCTTGCTCCTCAGAAGAAATCTGGGTCTCTCTGACTCCAAAGAGTCCTCCCCAGAAGGCTCTCCCTCCGATAGGTGGGCGCCAGGCAGGATCCAACTCTTGGTTTTTGCTAAGACACAGTGATTTCAAACTCCCACTGGGGGTGAGGCAGGGTGGGGAGAAAACCCAACAACACAGTAGATCGCCATCTCAGCAAAGGCAATTGCAGAACCACCAGGTCACGTGAAGGTCTTTATTTGTCCACATCTTCCCAACAGACGCGTTATAAGGAATCCTGGAGCAAACTTCGGGACGGTGGCTATAAACTGAGGTTGGATGCCATTCCGTTCCAGGCAGCAAAGGCTTCTGGCGAAATCATAAGTGATGTGAGCATCCACCTCCATTAGTAATGTTTAATACTAACCAATTTTTACTCCTTTTGCCCCTAACCCCTGCCTTCTTCTTTTGCCTGTGGATACCATCCTCTGCTTTCCCAAATGACTGCGTTAGGGCAATCTGATAACGACCAGCGAGAAAGAACAGACCAGACAACAAAAAAATCCCCTGGCCGGGGTACAAAGCCCAATGCCGGACTGTAACTCCGGACCCTGGGCAGATGAAATGCACCCTCCACCAGGCGCTTTCCTAAAGCAAGTCCGCGGGCAGAGACTGTTAACAATGCACCCACCTTCCTCCAGCGTGGGCCGCCCAAGTGCTAACGTGTCCTGCCACTTCATATCCAGCCCTTTAGTCATTGGGAGTCTTGCATATGAAAGAATAGGCCTTTTGACGACTCCCGCGCGTTTTCTTTCAACTCACCCAGTCACTGTCAAAAGAACAAAACATTTTCGCCCAATACCCACCTCTCCCATTCCCTGTCCCTTGTCCCCGAGCTGTTACTCTCTCCCGCTCTCTTTCCCTTTAGTACAAATACAAAGAGGCATTTGAGAAAATGAAAGGGCAGATGCTTGGCTCCCGGAGCTTGGAAGACGATATCAGCCTTGCACATTCAGTGTATGCGAACTCGCTGCAGAGCGAAGTAAGTGGGAGAAAATGTGGTGGGGCTGGGGGGTGGGGGTCACCCCACCCCGTCACCAATGATGCACAGCCAGCATATGTCCTTTGTCCTTCCGGTTGTGGCTACTGGCTGTCCTAACTAGTTATGGGTCATTGTTAGGTCCCTTGGCTCCTCTGGGCTGTGGCTTCTTCCTCCATCAAGAGTTTGAGCTAGTTGACCTCTTAGCTCCCTTCCGAGTTGGGCATTCTATGATTTGCCCTGTGGCCACGAATGGGGGCCGGTGGGCTGGATCTGCCCTGCAGGGGCAGTCTTTTTGGTCTGCAGAGTGAATTAATTGCAAACCTTTAAGAAATGGAAATTTTCACACAAAAGTTTCAAGACTTCTGGCCGAAGCTGGACCTGGATTCCTCTCCTCAAGGCTTTAGTTGCAGACTCCTGAGAGCTCCATTTAGAAGGGATCTGTGCTCTCCTGGTCAGACAGTCACCCCTCCTCTCCCACTTCCTGCTTTTTTTTTTTTTTTTCACTTCCTGCTTTATTCACTGGTGCTACTTGTCTGGCTCCTGGAAACATCTGAGTTCGCAACCCCTGATTTTGACCCTCTGGAAGCTGGCACAAGCGTGTATACACTGTCCCCTTGCACATAATGTGAGCTGGCTGATGGTGGTGATAAAACATCCGCTGTGTTACAGAGGACTAAGCACTTTTACAGGCTGTGTCTCACTTTACCATCAAACGCTCTCTAGGAACTTCATTGTCTTAGCCATCCTGGTCTACTGATAAGAAAGCCTAGACCCTGAATGCTTCAGTCCCTTGTCTAAGGTCAGCTAGAAAGTGTACCTGGAGCCAGCCCTACATCTTATGCTCTTTCCACAGCTTCACATGGTTTCTGCCTCGGTTTCTCCACTTCCAACATTTTCCCCCTATCTGTGCTGGGGTGCTGACCGAAGAGTGTGGGGTTGGACATAAATTGACTTTGGCTTTATGCTAAGGGTCAGGGGAGGATCATGGAGGTTAGAAGTGGGTGTGCTGGAGCTTTGGGAAGGATGGAGGAGGTGGCCATTATGCATCCGAGTTCCAAGAAAGCTCGGAGTCAGTTTCGCTGACCTTCCAATAGCTTCTCTGAAGATGGCAGTGCAGCTTGTGGTCTGGAATGGGCCACTCCTTTCTTCCATCAGCATGCATCATGGGCCCTTGGGAATACCCATCCCTCAGAACTGGCCCCACTGCTCCTGGCCCCTGGATTTCTTAGGATGTCACCGATGCTTTGAAGAAGCTTTTCACACTCACCCGAGAAGAGAGTTCCTGGTGTCTAAAATCTGAACTTGAGAGAGTGTTTGGGAGAAATTATGGTGGGCAGGGCACAGGTTGGCCATGGATCTTCTTGCCTTTGGACAATGGGATGATCCAAAGACTGGAGCAAGGGAATCACTGACATTATGTCTGTCTCTTGAACTTCTGTATTTTCCCCAACTGAGGGAGCCACGGGCCTTCCAACATCCAAATACATGACCTCCAGGAACTGGGGGTGGTGAGTGTCGGGATCAGGAGATGAGTCCTGCTTATTAAGCCAATCCCTGCAGGAAAGGAGCGCTGGTCCTGCCAGGAACACCTCCCAGGCTTACCTGGGACAATTGCATTGCTGTTGCCATCCCGATGGTCCCTGTTCAAATGATGTCTTTGAAATAGCCGCTGTCGATCTGTCTGCCCCTCTAGGTGAATTACAAGAAAGGCTTTGAGCTCTCAAAGGCACACTTCCATCTGCCGTTGGACATGGTAACCCTGGTGCATGCCAAGAAGGCTCAGAGCCTGGCCAGCGACCAGGACTACAGACACCCGCTCCCCCAGTACACATCCTTGGCTGAAGACCTGAGGCTCAGCTGCGCCAAGAAAGCTCACAAGCTGCAGAGTGAGGTAAGGAGACCCGGCCTCTCTCTCAGGGCTCGGTCCTCTCAGACTTGACTATGAGGCTGTGACCCACAAGCTCCTCTTGGCGCCGTGGTGAGGGGGTGGGTGAGAAATCCTCAACCCAGGATTTTCTTTGGAAACACTGTCCCGAGTTCCTGCCTAGCAAAATTGTACAGATCGAACAGCAGCAGGAAACATTTCCTGCTACTAAGTGTTACATTTTCATGCGTGATCTCATGGAAACCTCAAGATAAGCCTGTGTCAGTAGTAGCCTGTACCCCATTTTATGGAGACAGTACAGTGAGGCTCAAAGGAGTGACAAACAGCTTGCCCGAGATCACACACCTGTCAGTGAGAACGGGGCGCTGATGCTTGAACTTAGATGCTGTCTGACCAAGATGCCCTTGGTTCATAGTTTTACATGTTCAAGGTTTGCCGATGGCATTGCCTCTGGCCTCAGGTCAGACTGGAGGTTTTTATTGCTGCTTTGTACATTCCCGGGGTCACCAGTTTTCTATGGGAGCCTGTGCTCTGTTAGGAAAGGGTGGGATCAGAGTGGCCCCACTTCAAGCAGAGGAGAGTGTCCAGAGGAAGTCAGGACATCGGGCCCAGAGATCCTTCCTAAGTCCCTGCAAGGAGTTGTGGGGCCTTCATGAGCCTCCCATGTGCATTTCGAGCTCATGCCGCCTGTTTTCTGAAGCAGGCGGCCTGGAAGTGTTGGGAAGCATTGGGGAGTTTGCTGCTCCCAAAGAGAGCCTGGCTGTCTCCCCTCAACAGGCAGCAGCATCCTGTTCGGTGTGCCCCTTATTTCCCAGCTTGCTAGGCTTCTGTGCTGTGGGGTTTGCAAGGAGCCAGCTGGGCTTGGAAAGCAAAGCACTGTACAAAGCCTGCTTACTGGTTTGATGGGGCCTAGGAGCTGAGGGGTGCTCAGATCTGGCTATCTGTCGTCTGTTCGAATTTTCTGCCTGTGTACAGTGTTTACTGGATGACATAAACTGTCAGTAGCCCGAGAGCAGCTGCAGGAATGAGGGAGCTGCCACGCTCAGCTCAGGGCCTGCATGTCACTTGAGTGGAGCCCTCACCTGCCCTGCCTCTCGTTGGAATAGCAGTTGGAATGCAGCACGTCTGGGGTGGGGGTGGGGGTGGGGGTGGGGGTGGGGGTGGGAGAGGCACACCTTAGTGGCTGCAGGGGAGTGAATTTGGGGACCCTTTAAACTGTCAGCCCAAATCACTCAGGTACACACACTTGCCCTATGCACGGTAGACTCAGACAGGCCTGTGCCAGATTATTCTGGATTCATTTATTAGTTTTTTCTTAACCCATGATTAATTAATGCCACCCTCTGCTGCTGGGTTTTGTTTTAGAAGACCTATTAAACCATCATTTCCACATTTGCCCCAAGACAACTGACTTTCTAACCACAATCCACTCCAGCGTTTATTTTTTGATAGTCTCCATTAAGATAAAAACCCGCTGTCCCTCTGCAGCTCCTGAGACAAGTGACAGCAGAAATCTTTTGTTCTGACCTAGATTTTTGTTTCCCTGGATGAACGTTTACTGGGAGGCATTGTGTGTTCGTGAGGATGGTCGATCTGGAGAGACTGACTGGTGGACTTGAGTTCTAATTATGATGTTGTCCTGGGTCCTCTGATTTCTCTTTGCTTCCTTGCTCTGTAGGTTTGGCTTTTCTGAATCTTTGTGTTGTTCCTTACAGAATTTGTACCGCTCAGACCTGAACTTTATGCGAGGCGTTCCCTGTGTCATTCCGGGCACATTAGAGATTGAAGGGAGAAAGAAAGCATCTGAACTCATCAGTGAGGTAACCAGGGACCCTGGATGGAGGGGTGAGGGCTGGCAGTGTATTTCCACAGCAGAAGTACTTCCCTAGCACTCAGCTCTCTGCTTACGGCTAGAGCGAGCTAGATGTTGAACTTAACAATGGCAACTCACCAAGCCCTTCTTTCTAGATTCTTCATTCACACTGGATGCCATTTAAAACAGCTTTACAAATACCAAGCCAGTTCCTCTATGAACCCATAAGAATTATTCACTGGCTCATAAGATCTGCTTTCCTAGGGTTCCTTTGAAAAGTGGCCCTGTGGGACAATGACAAGAGGGCAGGCCTGGGTGGCTCGGTGGTTGAGCATCTGCCTTTGGCTCAGGGCATGGTCCTGGGATTGAGTCCCACATCGGGCTCCCCGTGGGTCGCCTGCTTCTCCCTCTGCCTATGCCTCTGCCTGTTTCTGTGTGTCTCTTGTGAATAAATAAATAAAATCTAAAGAAGAAGAAGAAGAAGAAGAAGAAGAAGAAAAAGAAGAAGAAGAAAAAGAAGAAGAAAAAGAAAGAAAGAAAGAAAGAAAAAAAAAGAAAGAAAGAAAGAAAGAAAGAAAGAAAGAAAGAAAGAAAGAAAGAAAGAAAGAAGACAGCCCTGAGAGACCAACAGATAGGGAGACTGAAATTCTATGCCCGCTCTCATTTGTGGTGTGACCTCCATCCCATCACCTGTCTTCTCTGAGTCTCAACTTCTTAATCAGTCAAATAAGGACACTCCTACCCCTCTCATTTAGTTTTTAGGTGATTAGCACTAATAATCTAAGCAACTGTGCTTCTCTGGTGGCTGGGAAAATGATTGCCATAAGCTTGGTGATAATTTCATAGTAAAAGTACAGAAGTCTAGAATTCTGAGCTCTTTGAGCTTAGGAGGAATTTTACTTACACCTGACAGAGCTCTGGGACTTCCACTCACTGTAGATGCAAGGACAGGGGGCATAATGGAAGGCACTGGAAGTATTGGGTGGGCTTACACATTGATTGGGAGCTCTGAGAAAACAGAACTGGCCTCACCATGGGAGTTTAGGTTGATCTTTGTGCTTTACTTTTCCAGTGAGATCTTGACAGAGAGTGGTTTCTGAACCTGCTGGTGCATCAGAATCCTCTTTGGAGCTTTAAAAAAATATAGAGGCCTGGGTCCAGTGGCAGTTTACTGAATCCTGGTTTCCCAGGGTGGGGCGCAAGCAATGTGTATTTTTTCAAAGCTGCATGATTGTTTCTGGGACACCCCCAAAGCTGAGGACCTCTGGGTCTCCGATGAGCAAAGGTCAGGAGCAAAATCAGAATTTCAATAATCACGTTCACTGAGATCATGAGAGCAGGTGTTGGACTGGATTCCGGGGAACGGACTAGCAGCCTTTGCAAAGCGAGGTTTTATAGCTAGTGCTTATAGAGCTAGTTCTCCTTTTTTATGCCTTATCGAGTCTTTTTCTTCCCTCAGAGTAAATACCGTCAGCATCCCCAGTCATTCAAGTACACAGCTGTGACAGACACTCCCAGCCTCCTTCATGCAAAACTCAGCAACCAGATTACCAATGAGGTAAAATCAGATGGCTTTGGAATGGGCTTTTAAAAAACTGCTAGATTGTTAAAAAAAAAAAAAAAAAAGCATGAATATTTAGTGGGGTTGGGGCCGGGGAAAAACACATGTTTGCACGGAAGCCTGGAAAGAAAAGAATGTTGTATATGGAATGTAACATTTTCCAGAAGGAAGGAAGGCCTAGTTGGAAATTGGCTTTAGTCTCTAGTCCCACAGGCAGTCACGGACCAGCCACACCAGCGTCTCCTGGGAGCTTGTTAGAAGCATCGAACCTCAGGCCCCACCCCAGACCCCCTGAATCCACAAGGTCATTGAGCAGGATCCTTATGGGTTTCCTTTGCACATTGAAGTCTGAGAGGTACTGGTCCGTCATTCATCTGTTCTGCCGAGGCACACACTGGCTAACTGCCTTTATATGGTCGCTCTGATGATTAGTGTAGGGAGGATGTGCGGTTATCCAGGGGCGGTTCTGTAGTATGGTGTTGCTCAGACTTCTGGAATTTCTGCCTCCTCCCCTCACCTGCTGTTTGCTCACTTCATTTAATCATCTCTAGCAGAGGGGCATCCAGGGGAAGGAATCTCATTACCTCAAATCATCATTCCAGCCCCTTTGGTTCTACTTCTTAGAGGCTCTCTTGCAAGTTTGAAATAGAAATTGAGCTTGGCAGAGAATTAAATTTGGCATCGTCCTTAGTTTTAAAAATTCTCCTGCTGACTCTTTGAGAAGTCAGTTGAGATTTGGCTATTTATACAACGAGGTTCCACTCTCACCCAAGTCAGAAAGTAGGACCCAGCAGCTCGGGGTAAGAATGGTCCCAAGGGCTTGTGCAGTGACAGTCTCAATTTTAAATTCCTCTTGAGCCCATCCTGCCTGCGGTGTGAGCTGGATGCGGTGGGGCAACCATGCCTCATATGGTGGCCTCTGGCCTCAGAGAGCTCACCAACCACAGACTCACTTCTGATCACGAGAGGAGATGTTTTGGGAACTGGCTGAGGCCACCCAGGGTAGCACTGGCATGAGTTTGCTCTTGGAAGGAGCCGGGGCTTTAGTAAAGGATGCAGAACGGGGTTTAGGAACCTCTCTTCCACCCACCAGAGCTTCTCCTAAATCTCCCAGATCTTAGCATTTATCATCTTTTACACTATATCCTCAAGGGAAAAGTCTACAATGAGAAGAACCTTGATGGTGTTCCTAAATGTGTTTTTCTTTCCTTAGCTTCTTGCTGAACAAAGTGTAGAGGAGAGAAAAAAAAAAAAACCCACCTTTTTCTTGAAGCATCTTAGGTTCTCAGTGGGGATTCTGTAACAAAAGACAGATTAACAAAAGAAAAGCGTACAAGTTTATTTAGTATGAGTTTTACACGATACGGGAGCCTCCGTGAGGAAACGAAGACAAGGAGAAACGGTTAAACCTGGACGTTTTTTGTACTAGGTTTGATGGAGAGTAGAAAGTCGAGGGAAGATGCGAGAGGGCAAAAGGGATGAGCTAAGGACAGGGGTGCACTTAGCAAGGTCTGTTCACTCAGATTCCTCTTGGGTGCCCTCGGTCTTTGGAGATAAGGATGCTCATTTCCTCTGGGTGGAGGGAGGGCACCTCTCACAGGAGGCTCTTCTGACCTGCTTCAGGAGAGGAAACGACAAAGAGTTCTCCTAGCACCTGCGGCTTCAGACAGTCCTTCTGCTTAAAGTATTCGGTATGCCAAGGTGCCATATTTCGGGGTAACCTGTCCTGAACCCCATCAAAAGCAACTTGCAATCTCTTACATATTCCTTTTATGCCACTCAATTTGACTCATGAAAGAGTGTCTTTATTGAAAGAAAGATCTTCCCCAAGGCAGAAGGTGTATCCACGACCCAGCGAGCGGCCTTCCGCAAACCTATCTCCCACTTGCAAACGAGGGACCTCCAGCACCGCAGAAACACACAGCATTATCTCCTTGCTTGTTCTTTTTTCTTTTTTACCCAGCGCCTCTATAAAGCAGCCGGAGAGGATGAGAGGCACCGGTACACAATGACCCTGGGTCTGCCCGAGTTTGTCCGAGCGAAAGCGAACGCAGCCAATCTGAGTGACGTAAGCCTTTCTTGTTGCCGGGGCTCAGACATGCTCCAAAGCCACGCGTGTCTGGGGCTGTGATGGGATCTAACAGTGACCCTTCTGGTGTTCCCAGAAGCTTAAAAAAATGTCTTTTTGATGCTCACCGTAAATACACCTTTTTACAAATGTGTTGTGTACACGCGTGCCAGCGCGCACTACAGCGTGTGTGCTAATGAGATTTTTCTTTGCAAAAGAGAGAGCTTTTGCTCGTCAGAAATCGATTCGGGAACACTGTACTACAAATGAACAGGGTAGCCTTTGTTCACCGATTCATGTAATTTTTTTTTTTTTAAAGAAGATCTACATGTGTTCCTACTGTAGGCAAAATACAAGGAGTCTTGGCGTAATCTCCGTGCTCAAGGCTACAAGCTGACAATAGACGCTCTCCCCTTCCAGGCTGCTCGCGTCTCTGGAGATATAGCCAGTGATGTGAGTTGAATGATATGACCTTCCATCTTGCCTAATTTCTGTTAACTTCATGTAAAACAATGTCTACGGCTGATTTTCCTGAATTAAAGCAAATCTATCACCATGTGAGACAGGATGTCACCTGCAGAATATATTAGTTAGAAATGAGATTCTTTGACGGAGGGAGGGAAAGAAAGCTTCTGTTAATCAGAAGCTAAATTCAGGCAAAGGATTCCAGCAGGAAAGAGATGATGATTTATTTCTAATTGCAGGGTCTGGGCAACAACCCCCACCCCCACCCCATAATACATGAGCTGTCCAGCTTTACCTGGAATTCGAAAGCAAACTCACAATAGAAATCTTAACACAGCCCTAACACATCTCCCTCCTGGCTCTCTGTAGTTTCACATGTTGGCGTTAGGATTTGCCAGCTGTGTTTCAGCCACTCTGTTGATAGCGTCCATAGCTTTGGGACATGAAGGTGACTTTCTCTTTCCCACAAACAAATCACAGAAAATGTGGACTTCAAATAAATGGATCCTGTCTTTTGGGTTTAATGTTTTGCCAAGTACGAACGGTTAAAGCACAAGTTTCTCTTTTACCTTTTTTGATAAATTCCTTTTGGCCATAGGACATGTAAGGGGAGTGGGGCCCTTTCTTTGGTTCTGAGGATCTGGTTTTAATTAGATAGGAAGAATGGAGCGATGTTTTAATTGTTCAACCCCCAGGGAGGAAGCATGCTCTCAGGCCAACCTCACTGTGGTTTTTCTTATAATCACCACCTCCTAGTGTAAGAATAGGTGATTTTTCTAGGGTTTGCAGTGAAAACGTGCAGGTGGAATTTAAGCAGGCCGAATGCCAGCCCCTGACTGTGGTCCTCCCTTCCAGTTTCTCTACAGACATGACTTTGTGAAGGAGCGAGGCAGGCTGATCGGGGCCCGGAGTGTGAGTGATGACCCCCGACTCCAGCACTGCTGGCGGGTAGGCCAGTTGCAGAGCGAGCTTCAGTACAGGCGGGGAGCGGCGAGCAGCCAAGCCCACTACCACCTGCCCATGGACATGGTGCACCTGGTCCATGCCAGGAAGGCCCAGGCCCTAGCCAGCGACCACGACTACAGGACACGGTGCCATGAGTTCACAGCTCTGCCTGAGGACCTGAAGATGTCCTGGGCCAAGAGAGCTCACGCCCTGCAGAGTGAGGTAGGGGGCCTTCCACCGAGCCTGGGTGTAAATCTCTGCTTCTTTTGCCTATCCAACAACCCCCTCTCCCTCACCCTACCCTGCCCAAACCAAGACTTGCTGGGTCTATGTTACGTCATCTAGGTTGGAATCATTCAATCATCTAACAACCATTTCTTGAGCACCTACTGTGTACCAGCCATCATTCCAGGCTCTGGGGATACCGTAGTCAACCAGAAAGTCAAAAAACTGCTGTGCTTCTGAGTCTTCCACTGTATGGGAGGGAGATAGAATATGGTAGGTAGGATCCAAAGTATGTCGGATGGTGACACGTGTTGTGGAGACAGACAAAGCAGGGTAGGTGGATCTGCACACATGCAATTTTAAATTGGGGGTGTAGTCCGGGGAGTTCCCACGAAAAGGTGACATTTGAGCAAAGACCAAAGTTGATGAAGGAAGGGCAGACCACTCCAGCCAACGGAAGAGCAAATCCAAAGGCCAAGTCCCCAAGCAGGAGGAGCCTCAGCTTATTTGAGGCTGGCGTGAATCAAGTGGGCCAGGGAGGAGGACGTGGTCCAGAGTGGGGTCTGAGAGAGTGCACAGGCTGGATGCTGTGTGGTGGGGGTGAAGGTCACGACCAGAAAGCAGTAGATCCAGTCATGGCTGACATGACCAGCTGACTGCTGTTACTGTCCCACTTGCTGTGATGCCGTGAGGTGGGGACAGCTTTGACTTCTCCTTTCCAGATGAGATCATGTGAGAGATGCCAGGCAGGACTGGCTCCAGAGCCCACAGTCTTACCCATCTTGCTCTTGGGGAGGGAGCTCAATGCAGGGGAGTCATGCTTCCTACAATGCAGGTGTGGACACAGACACAGAAGGGAGAGGTCCTCACCCAGGCGAGCACCACCTGGAGTGACTGCAGAGCATGCTGGAGTCAGTCCCATTTCCCTACCACCCCTCAGCTTCCTCCACTGGGATGCAGTAATGGTGATAGTGTGGGCATGGTTTGCACGTGGGAGCCTCGTGCTGGGTGGCAGGCACTGTACCCCCAGATCTTGCACACATTGTCTCTCTAGGCTTCCAAGCAGCCCTATGAGGAAGAAACTCTCATATTAGAGTGCAGCCCATGGGACCCTTCCCATCCATATCAGGGATTCTCAACCATAGCACCTAGGATGTTCTGGGCTGGACAATGCTTTGTTACAGGCAGGCCCTGTCCTGTCCCTTGCAGCATCCCTGGCCTGCACCCACTAGATGCCAAAAGTGCCACCCTCCCCCAGTGCAACAAAGTGTTTCTCAATATGGCCAGATGTACCTGGGACATCTGCATCCAGTTAAGAACCCAGTTGCTAGTTTAGGACTGGTCCACACGAAGAAAGCTAGCGTGGTGTCTGGTCCAGAGAAACGTACAGTGTTAGCTATTTGGATTGTTCTCTGCAGCAAGCCTTTCAATTCCCATTGTCTTTAGGGCAGCAGCTGCTCTTAGGTGGAGTTATATGACACAGGCAGAGTATAAACACATAATTGAGGATTAATTGTGAGTCAGCACGGTAATGATTTAATGATCACCTAATTACTCATCACAATTTGCTGGAAGTTCAGAATCACAGTGTTCATAAGCAAGTTGAGTGGGGGGCAGGATGCGTTCCTTGGGCCCCACACCGAGGACACAGTAGCAAGGTGCCCGCCCAAGTTCCACTGGAAAGGCCTTCCACTTGCTAGATGGCCATCCTGCCACCTCCAAGAATATAGCTCATGGTATGACCCTCTTGTCAATGAGCTATTCCTTAGGGGGGCGGGGGGAGGGGGGAGACCTCTGGGGCAGGGCAGATCCCAGAGGGAGATACGCAGGCCATCTGGGAGAGGTGAGGGGGCCCAAGCTGGGAACCTGAAGATGTTCGTTGGAAACCTCACGTTATCACCTACTGGCTACGTGTCCTTGCAATAGCCCTTTGCTTCCTAGGCCTCCATTCCTCCAACAAAAAGCAAAGAGGGTCGATTTGATTGGTAACCTCGGAATTCAGGGATCACAGGAAGATGTTTTTAAGATAATGGCATCAATATATCATCAGATTTTTTTTTTTTTTATTGAGTGAGGAAAAAAAACCCTAAATATTACCTCAAGCTACCATTTATGTCACAGTTTTGTGTTCTGTTTTGTTTTGTTTCTGGAAAGAAAAGGATATTTTAACACTAAAACAAGTAGGAAGAACAATCTAAAAAGAAGAGGATTTTCTAAAAGTGGTGGTTGGTTGGTACTCTTACACTGACATTTTATGAAATAGGATATGTATTACAATTTTGAATCCTGAGAAACTATTGCTTAATTTTTAAAATTACCATATTATGCTTCACGTGTTGCTTTATAAGCCTCAAGTTTGTTCATTTGGGGGTTTGGGTCTCAAGATGTTACAAACAGAGGAAACCCCATAATGTCCAGCTGGTCCTGAGGCTTCAGTTTTCTTGCAATCATTATTGAAAATCTAATTTCATGTGGTTATATTGTGCAGAAAAAGGGACAAAGGCTCCCCCTGTGTGCACTTGATTCAGCAGAGTCTGGGGGAGGAACAGTAGCCCTGTCCTGCAGCTGCTTCTCCTGCCCTCTCCTGCCCAGGCTAGAAAGGAAGCTGTGGGTTGGGCCAGAGGGAGCCCAGGGGTGCTCACCACTAGGGTGAAGGCCTCAGGCCATGATCACTCAAGTCCTGTGTGCATACTTGTCTCCAGAAGGTCTCTGAGACACATGCTTTGCCCAAGGAATGCTCTGGCCGTGAATGTCTGTGATCTTGGATGGAGACTGCAGGGAGTTTTGAAAAGCCCCTGCAGGGACTGTCAAGAGGACAGCCCTGACCCCACCTTTTACAGCTGCATGATCCTTTTACAGCACCTATACTCTTACGGGTAGACTCCGTAAGCTCTATGAGCCTCAGTTTCCCCGCCAGAAACAATGACAACAACAATAGCTAAAATGTATGGAATGTTTATTCTGGACCAGGCATTTGCTTAAATATTTTGCACGAACTATCTCATTTAGTATCCAGGTACATACTGGTGGGACTCTCATTTTTACAGATGTGGCAACTGAAGCACCTATACTCTTAAGTAACTTGCCCAGGGTCACAGGCTGGCAGGGAAATGACTTGCTCTAGGCCCCATAGCAAGTAAGAGGCCAAGGGAGGCTCTGGTCTCCGGACTCCTGGTTTGATGCTCTTTGGCTCCCCCAGGTGGCTGGACTAGGAACCCAGGTGCTCTGGCTCTTAAGGGTTCTCTGAATGACTGTGTGGTACACCCGGGGACACAGCAGCCCTTGGCTCTTCTGAGAATCTGAACAGTCCCTTGAACTCCAAAATTGTTCTGTAGATGGGTATAAGAACCCCGCCTTTGCAGGGTGATGTGAGCCCTGCATGAGTTGATGAGTCTAAAGCAAACCATGCCCTAAGCAAGAGGGTGATTTTAAAGGTTCTCATTAATATGACAAATAGACCTCCTCCCCTGGCCACTGCCAGGGTACATTTGTTTACATTGTTGAAAATTGAGGACCAGAAACTGTAGCCTGTGCTCCAAACTGGGGGCTCCGGGAGAACCGCCCCTCCCCCCCCCAGAGGAATCCGAAGGTGGCTTCCAGGCCTTAATATGTGCAAGGAACAGCAGGACTGCCATCTGGGGAAGCCAGGTGCACTTGGGCAGCATGAGTGCGTCCCTTATTATCTTAGAATCCTTCTTTCAGACCATCTTTGGGTAGCTGATTCTTCTCGACTCCCCTCTTTCATCATGAAGTCCAGGGCAGGCGTGTTGTTTTTAGGGTCTGCGTGAATAGTCACACCTGGGCTGGGAGCTGAAATATCAATAGACAATCCATTTATAAGAGAGTCTGAGGCCCAGTCAGATCTTTGGGGAACCTGCATCTTGCTTTCTGACTTACCTGCGATTGTACTGTTCAGCTCGACAAAGGCAAGTTGAAAGAGTGCTCCCCACTTCATCTTGCCTATGAAAGGAGCAAGGCCCGGCTGTGAAGAGGCCCTGTAGGATTATTCTCTCTAACTTAGAAATTTATCCAATTTTCTCTGTTCTTTATCAGAGTGGAAGGCAAAAGCTTTGCCGGTGTAGACCGAAAGATCGTGGTATAAAAAGCAATCTTACTGACATGGGGTTTTGAAACCTGCTCCTGAACCTGAGTGATGCCTCCCTTCACCAGTTGGAAAGCAGAGTGGAATTTGCACAGGGGCATTAACCAGCAGACAGTAGATCAGAAACGGACCCTCTTTGAGGCCAGCTGTGAGGGACGCTGTGAATCCTGAAATGAAAGGAAACTAAAAAGGCCGAAAGACTGGTTTCTGGAGTGATATTTTGCGTTACAGCAGAGCTTATATCTAAATTAGGGAAACGCTATCAACTTCGTTTAGATCCAAATTTTAGATTTCCTTGGAGACTCTTTTTCCACCTTTAAAAATGCCTGATTTCCATAAAGAGAAGAAGAAAAATGTTCCTGTGACTGTCTTGTCCTCGGTAATGGTGGGCTGATGGCAGAATGGTAATAAGATTTAATATTTTAGGAGACTCCTAATCAGACCCATTGTCCTCCAGCACAGCTCAGGATTTTCTCCCAGGAATGCTGCTGTAGTTCTCATCTTCTGAGTCCTTAAAAATGAAGAAAATGGGTAAGGCCTCGCCCATCTTTGCAATATAAGCAAATCCTGAGCCAATGGTGGGAGGCGGAGATAAACCTAGGCACAAAAAGATTAGAATAGCTTACATGGCTTACATGCTGTAGGCCGCTTGGATCTAAGTTTGTGTGGTTCTTAGAGTCCTGCTGTCATTGTCTCTGCCCCCCGCCCCCCCGTCCCCCCCCCCCACCACCATGAGACAAAAACAGATCCAATGCATAGAGTGGCTTTTGCTCCTTAGGGCCCTCAGGTGTTCTCATGAGAACAGCAGGGTTGTTATGACCTTCAACTATCACAGAGAGAAACTGAGTCACATTTTGGTAAAGCGATTTGCTCTGAGTCCCAGCAGGTTTGACCCAGAGTTCAGGGCCCTTTGATCACCTGAAGGTGGGTAAAACTGTTCTATTTAGGCGGCAGGCAGGCAGGCAGTCGCCTCTCTGCCAGAAGGGAACAGAATAATCCAGGCTGATGCCTGGGCTTGGGGTAGATCTCTACTCTTTTTTTTTTTTTTTAAGGGATCATGTGCATCCATTACCTTGGCTTCTAACCCTGCCCATTCACAGGTAGGGCCTGCTCCATGATTTAATTCCTGGCGGAGGGCACAAACTCACACCGTTTGGCTTAACAATACACAAAATATGGTCCGAATGAAGACGTCAATGTGTTACAATGAAGACGAATACAAATGCTTTTTACAAATCAAGGAACTTGAAATAACCAGATGGTCTTCAGTGCCGTGTTGGTGAAAACCAATGATCTTTTTCCCACAGTTTCGCTACAAGTCAGACCTGATGGGCATGAAGGGGACAGGATGGCTGACGCTGAGTTCGCCGCAGCTAGAGAGTGCAAAGAAGGCCGGAGAACTCATCAGCGAGGTACCATTCAACCCAGCTCTGTTGTAAATGCAACCTGGTGTTTAGTTCCTCCTGAGGAGGGAAACTGCTTACAGGGTGGAGATGCCAAGAGGGCCCCGTGGCCCCTGGACCCCCAGTGTTTTTCCTGGGCTTTTGCAACCAAATCGCAAGACAGAACAAGATTTCCCTCCAAATGAGTTCACTTGCTGGAGAGGTAAAGGCATGTTTCAAACTGGGCAGTAAGACAGATGATGTGCTATGAGATTCTTAGTAGGTACATCAGGTAGTTATGAGCTAAGCCGACTCATTGTTTTCATGGGGGCGCAGAATTTGCCATCCACCCACAGAGTTTACCCAGAGTGTCCAGTGTCTGGGGTTATCTGATTTCAGAGGGCATTACACATTCTACAGGGATGATTACCTTTACCAAACACCCCACCATATTGGTGGCCTGGAGATTCTTGCCCAGGGATCCATTCCAGGGGGGCACTAGCTTCTTCCATCTCTTAGTAGCAGAACTTACTTGGACAGGGTCCTATTGATGCTGAGTTTCCTTATTGTGGTGTGCCCTGGTATTGTGCGGCCTTTTTTTCCCCCAGGAGAGTAAATTCTTATAAAATGTTCCTTATCAGAGGGGCAGCTTGGACCCCTGTGAGGTGGGTCTTCTTGGACCTACCAAGAAGAGAGACCTGTATTCCAATAATATCTTTGGCACATCTGATACCGAGTAGGTGGGGTGAAGATGCATCCAGAAAAATGCATGGTGTTCAGCTGTTCAGTGGGAATCTGTGTCTTTCTCTTACAGACCAAATACCGTAAGAAACCAGATAGTATCAAGTTCACCACGGTGGTTGACTCCCCAGACCTGGTTCACGCCAAGAACAGCTACATGCATTGCAATGAGGTGGGCATGTTCTCATCAGTAACCCTACGTGCCCGGTAGTGGGTAGTGCTGTTCAGTACTCAGTACTTAAGAGCATGGGCTTGGGGTAGACGGGAGTGCTACCTGGGTGATCTAGGGCCAGTTACTCTCTCCTAACCTCTCATTCCTTATTTGAAAGGAGGGCAATGATAGCAACATTTCATAAGATTAAGTGAATTAAATGAGGATTAAATAACTAATGTATGTGAAGCCTTTAGCAAGTATCTGGAATGTAGTAAGTCCTCAATAAATACCCCCTATTTTGGTTTGGTTCATAATAATAGCAATAATATTGTGTAATATTGATGATCTTTTACAAAACACTAGATGAGATACATCTTAATTATTGATAAATGGTAATGGAATTAAAAGCCGAACATAAGCCAGTTAGGAAAAAAAAAAAAAAAAAAGGAGCAGCTATATTAAAAGCTTCTTTCTGCTTCTATGCTTTCTGGACAATTTAGCCTCATTTCTTCTCTCCTATATTTATTTTGAAGTATAGGAAGTTAAATATTTTTTCTCTGAGGTCGTTAAGAGATTTGATTTTCACATACAGTGACAGAGCCGACCCCTTGTCACAGAGTCCAAATGTTGTACTGACAGGTTCATGTTTGTAAAGCCCATATTGAATTTGGAAAAGGATCAGAATATTCAATACTATATTTTCCCCTCTTAAAGTAGATGGGACTCAATCCCTTCCTAAAATTCTTTGCAACTCTTAGGTCACTGCTCTAAAAATAGCAACTGAGATAAAGCTTGAGTTTTAAAATTGTGTCTTCCTGGGCCCCAGATAGACTATGAAAACTTAAAATTTCTGAAAACATACTAAGGCCCTTTATCCATTCAGGATAAAAAGACTTATTAGCTGTTGTGTCTTTTTTATTATCATTATTCATTATTCAAACAATAAGGGCATTAAGACATCTTGTTCCTAGTAGAAAGCTTGAACAACACTCAACTGCAAAGATTCTCGAAAGAGCCACACACCTTATACTTGTTGTAAAACAACAAGTGTGGCCAACCAAGATGTTGGTTTGGGGCCCATTTGGAGCAGATCTTGATAAATATTTTAGATAGGTTCTACTTACAATCAGCCAGCCCTATCTGACTCTCAGCCCATGGCCGCCTTGGTCAGACGGTGGGCTCTAGAGGGATGCTCTCCATGTGCAGGGCTGGCATCTGCTCCCATGGTGGGCACCCGGTGGGAGGGGCAGCCCGCTTCTCACCTGTGACCTCAGCCAGCGCAGCTCCGTATTTACCATGAGCCTGTCTCACCCACAGCGCCTGTACAGATTGGGGGATGCGGAATCCCTGCACAGATATACGCTGATCCCCGACCACCCCGATTTCACCAGAGCCCGCCTCAACGCGCTGCATCTGAGTGATGTAAGTGAAACAGCAGTTAATGGGGTGTGCACCTCTTTGCAAACGTATCTACACCCAACCTGGATTTAGTTGTTGGGGGGGAAAGTCCCAGGAAAGAGGACTTGAGACAGGAAGAACGCGGGACCGAGAGGGAGACAAACCACATGTGTGACTCTGAGCCACTTGCATCGCTAGGCCTCAGTTTCCTCAACTGGAAAATGGGACAGAGCTGAGCTGACTAATGCCTGTGGTTCCTTCTGGCTGGAAAATTCTGGTTTGGCGCAGGAATTGCCAAGACCACAGTCAGGTGCCCCCCTGGCCCTGGCAGGTGTAGACACCTGCTCTGTTTCTTTCCCGGACACATCTCCTTCGCCCTCCGAGCAGGGTGACTTTGGAGGCCCAGAGACACTTTCTCGCTGCACAGTTTGGAAAGACGCCGCAATTGTGGTCCATCGGGTACAAACACGAGCTGCTGCTCCTTTGTGCGTGAGGCGGTGGCCTCCAACACTTCTGTTTCCCTTAGATGTGTGCCCTTTGCGTGCATAACCAAGATGCTGTTTCCTAAACCCGGGCTTGTTGTTAGCAGGGGTTGGAGGCTCCTGGTTGTAATAGAATAGGCGGCCGCTCGGCCAGCAAAGCTGTGATCCTGGGATAACAGGTAGCCAGGCGGCGGAATCAAAAGAGCCTGTCAGATCAGAATAACACAGGCCGAGTGTGTCGGCCTGGGGCAGCGCGGGGCCTCCCAGAGTCCGGCCATTCTTCCCTCCCTGGCCTGGCCATTGTGTCCTGGGGCTCCGTGCAGATCAACAGCTGCTACCGTGCACCCCAGAGGTGGCCGCCTCGCAGGGGTTGGCGCGAGGCGCCTTCTAGTTAGCGTGTGTATTAGTTTGTTGCGTTTGTAAAGCCCTGTGGGATCCCACGCAGTGAATGCGATGGTGCTTTGTAAATATGAGTTATTATGACCATTTGATGCTTTTGAGGGATGAGCGAGCGATAATTTTAGAACAGCAGCTCTGGTGGGCTGACCTCCATCTGGGGGAAGCGGGACCTCCCCCTCCGCAGAGCTTGGACAAAACAGCCATCGTATCAGGGCTTCCAGGATGGGGGAAGGCCAGGCCTCCGTTTGCCAGACTCTCCGAGGTCCACAGCCCTGAAAACTGGGATAAACCTGTCGGTCCATCTGGAGCCCGGTTGAAGGAGGACGGCCACCCCAGGCCGGTGACAGAGCATCTTTCGGCTCACAGGGGACGCCAGTCTGTAGAGTCCTGGAGCTGAAATTAGCCGCCAGGGCATGCGGATATGGAGAACTCATGAACCTCTTTTGAAAGAGCACTTCTTCGGGGGCGTGGAGAATGCACACAATTGGATCAAGTGCTCTGTGAGGAAGATGTGGAGGGAAAGTGACCTTCCTGGGCAAAGAAAGCCATTGAGATGTGTAAGGCAGCCGAAATAACTAAAAATCAAATGACTCTAATGTGTGAGGATGAGGACAAAACTGTGCCCACTGTGATAAAGAAGAGGAACGCCCAGGGTTCCAAATCAAAGAGCCTACGGAATCTAAAGGCTCCCAGTGGCAAGACAGAAACCTCAACAGAATAAAAAAACTCAGGGAGGAAGTGATCACAATCAAGCAAATAGTATACAGGAGAAGGAGCAGGAGAAAGGGAGCCAGTGCCTTGGGGAGAACCCCAATTTGGGCCACGCTGGCTAGCTGACCCTCGGCCGTAGAGGCTCGGAAGCTGGGGCGCATCGGACACCAAAGTGGGGTGATGTAGGAGTTGGACGCTGAGTGAAGTTTGGTGTCCTTGCCCAGCCCAGATCTGGTGTGGAGGCCCTTCATAGGAAGGCGCCAACTGTCCCCTTTCTAGGGGAGGCTCAGGGCTTTGACCCTATTTGCTATCTGTACTGCTACTTGTGGGGCCACCATATCAGGGAACGTGATGCTAAAGGGGATGGTCACTCAGTCATTACCCGAATGCTTCTCCCCTTCTGCAATCCTTCCCTCCTGGCTGCTCAACTCAGTGGTGACCCAGTAAATCGAATCCTTTGGGCCTTGTTTGTGACCCATCAATTAGGAGATGACTCCAATGATTATTGGCTCTTATATCTCTAGGCCCTCAAACATAGCAGGTGTTTGGTTTGGGTTGGTGGCGTTGGACATTGGAGTTAGAGGTGATGATGAAGGTGAAGGTGATGGATGGTGGTACATAACAATGCAGAGCTCACTGTGCCTGGCTCCATCTCCGCGGGCCCTTCCTGGTTCCAGGCCCAGTTGTGCGGTGGTAGGAAGCACTTTGCTTTTTATCTGCCATCCCTCTTTTGCTTAATCTCCTCAATCCCCTGTAGAACAGAGCCTCGGTCATGACCTCTATTTCCAAGTGACAAAAGCAAGGTTCTTAAGGGGCCTCCTGACCTGCTGTGGCTCTTGGAATGAGTGAGCCACTGACACGGTCTGGGGCTGTCACTTTGTCGTCTGCTGCTGATACGCCTCACCTGCTGTGGCTGAAGAAAGGACAGCCCTCCACTGGGATCTCCAGATGGCTCCTTTCATGGAGCCATTCCCTTATCTTGAAAAAAAAAATGTTAGCTACATGAAGGCATGGGAGATTTTGATGCTCTCTCTGGTGCGTGGGTCTACCTGAGGGCCAAGAGGATGTGATTGCAGACTCCTGGAGGTTGTGTGAGAACAACTTCAAAAGGGAAAAAATGAAAGAGGAAGATGTGAAATACATGGGTCAGGAACTCGGTCAGGTTCTTGGCAATCAATTTAATTCAGGTGAAGGCTCTTCCCTCCGTGTGGGCACCAAGGGTGCATGTGGGATGCAGCACTCTTCATAGTGATGGTGGCACATGGCTTCGGAAGTAGCCAAGAGGCCCTCAGGAAGTCATCAGAGTTAACAAACACAGGGGTGCCCGATCCCAAGGAATAGTACTTTCAGCATGAGGGAAGAAGCAGAGTTCTTGAACTTTGAGTTCTGGCATCTAGATAGAAGCTGCAAACCTAAGGCACTGCAAGTGAACGCAAAGGAAGTCGGGGGGGGGGCTCTGGTGCCAACAGTATATGGCAAATGAGCCAGGCTCATAGGCTCCAGACCCACCGGAGCAGGGCCTGATGTTGAGGCCTGGAGCTTAGAGCTGAGCCGTTTGTGGCCAGTCTCACCAGTCCCAGAGCTGGGAAGGTCCTCGGGATGGATGTGGGGAGGCCATGACCTGTCCTTGGGTACCTGCAGGGGGAAGGGTATGTGTTCAGGAACTATTCCTGCTGAGAGCTAACAATATGCCAGGTGTGGAGTTCTCACTCCCTGCTCCCTGCTCACTCATTTCATTTCCCCATCTAGAAAGTCTACAGAAACTCTTGGGAACAGACCCGGGCTGGCGGCTATGACTTCCGGCTGGATGCCATCCCATTCCAGACTGCCCGGGCGTCCCGGGAGATCGCCAGTGATGTAAGACATCAGATTCTCTCTCCCTCTGTCACTCATAGGTTTGACTGCTTTCCCCAAGTCTGATGAAAAGCACACCACCAGGAACCCAAACTGAACAAGTATTTCAAGTGAAATGAAAAATCAGCCTTATTTTCTAGAATCTTAGCCAGAAGTTTCAGATTGGGGAGGGTCGTTGTCTCTCCTTAAGAGAGATACTCTTAAACATTGATGTATGTGTATCCAGAAGTCAATTAACATGTGATTGATGTGTTGATCTACAATAAAGGGACTTCTAGCTGAAGGGGTAGCACAAAAGGATAGAGATTGAGCTTCCCCCCTAGATTGATTTTGAGTTCACATCCTGGCTTGGTCACTTAAGACTTGGCCGTGTGGTATTGGGCTAGTTGCTTACATCCTCTGAACGCAGATTTCTACATCTATGAAAGAGGGATATAATTTTCATCTCCTAGGATTGATGTCGGAATTGAAAAAAAATGGTTTACAGCGCCATGCTAATAACAGGTGTTCAAAACATGGCAGCCATTATTACGGAAGGGGAAGGCTTCATAGACTAGAGAGATCACTGATCACTCAGCAATACCTTGTGTCTGCCCACAATGAGTACAGAAATCAGGAACGAGCATTCATTTTTTTTTAAGATTTATTTGTGAGAGACACACACACAGAGAAAGAGAAAGAGAGAGAGAGAGACAGAGACAGAGACAGAGGGAGAAGCAGGCCCCATGCAGGGAGCCCGACGTGGGACTCGATCCAGGGTCTCCAGGATCACACCCTGGGCCAAAGGCGGCGCTAAACCGCTGAGCCACCCGGGCTGCCCCAGGAACAAGCATTTAGAAACAGTTTTAGCAAGTACTCATTGTGACAACCAGGCCTGTGCCCGGTGGGCTCCTCTTGAGTAGGGCAGAGGCTAGTTTGGGTGTTGCCACTGCATATCGATCCGATGCAGTAGAACCACCTATGGGACTTGGATGGATTGAAAATTTAAAAAGCAAAACAAAATGAATCCGGTCCTCCCCTATAGATGATTTGAGGAGCACTGGACTGAGCCCCTACAAGCTAGGAAGAATCAAAGGAAGAGTGGTTGCTGAGAGAAGGGGCATCTTTCTCTTCCTGTTAGTTTATTAATTACCGTTAAGCAGCATTAATACCCATAGCTGCCACTCAGTGGGCATGAACCTGTGCCAGACATGAAGCTTAGCCCCATATCACTGAATTCTCTCCCATGGGGTGGAGGTCCATTCTCTCATTTTATTAGGTGGGGAAACTGAGGCTCAGACAGACTAAGTAACTGGCCCAAGGCCACACAGCTAGAAGGCAGCAGAGGGAGATACAGATCCCAGGTCTGCCTGAATCCGAAGCTGTGCTCTTACCTGATTGTTGAACTTCCCTGCTGAGATTCCTGGGGGCTGGCCCGGGAGGGGTGGCAGGCACCCGGGACCCATCTCTGCTCCTCTGACCCGCAGTTCCGGTACAAAGAGGCCTTCCTGCGGGACCGGGGCCTACAGATTGGTTACCGCAGCATCCACGACGACCCCAGGATGAGGCATTTCCTCAGCGTCGGCAAACTCCAGAGTGACAACGAGTACAAGAAGGACTTTGCCAAGAGTCGGTCCCAGTTCCATAGCCGCCCGGACCAGCCCGGCTTCCTCCAGGCCAGGAGGAGCCAGCAGCTGGCCAGCGACGTGTGCTACCGGCAGCCCCTGCCCCAGCCCACATGCGACCCGGAGCAGCTAGGCCTGAAGCACGCACAGAAGGCCCACCAGCTGCAGAGTGACGTGAGTGCCCCCTCCCGCCCGGCTGAGACCCTTCCCCTGCTGTCTTGGCCATCACCCCGCATTCCACATGACCTTCTGGGGGGAGCTGGGCTGAGATAGAATCCGGGGGACCTAACCCTGTAGGAATAGGAAGGAATAATAATTTTACTGTGGGCCAGGCTCTGTGCCAAATGCTTTTTCCAGCATTTTGCCACGTAGCTCCCGCAGCCCATCCCTACCCCATTTTACAGATGAGGAACCAGAGGCCTAGGGAGGTTAGGGAACTGACTCAAGATCGCCCAGAGAATAAGTGGCAGACCTCGGATACGAGCCCCATTTGGTTTGATATGAGAGCTCAAGCTCTCGAGGGCCTGCCCTACTGTTTCTGAGAGGTCTTAGCAGCTACCTGATGCCGTCCTTGCCCTTTCCCTGGGAGGCAGCTGAAGCCCAGAGCAGGCAAGTGACTTTCCTAAGGCCACAGAGCCAGTTGAGGTGGGAGCCTAGACGTGAACAGTCCTCCCCACCCTCCGCCCCCACGGTGGCTCCCGTGGCTTGAGTGGAAAGATGCACGGCCCAGCTCACAGCACACTGGGCCCTCCGTGCCAGGCGGCTTCTGCCTAAGAAGAATTGTTTCCCCTCGTCCTGGCTTTACTGACAACAGCATAGGCTCCATCCCACAGAGGCCACCCTGTGGCCAGACCACCCCAGACCCTGTCGACGTAGTCGTCTTGCTTCCCTCCTTCCCCTAAGGTCAAGTACAAATCAGACTTGAACCTGACCAGAGGCGTTGGCTGGACACCCCCCGGCTCCTACAAAGTGGAAATGGCTCGGCGGGCGGCGGAACTGGCCAAGGCGAGGGGCCTGGGTCTCCGGGGCGCTTCGGTGAGTAGCAGGCCGCAAACCCACCCCAGCCGGCAGGGCCGTGGGGAAAGGCAAACTCAATGTTTCATTTCAAACTTTATTTTTGGCCAAAGGTCAGCTGGCTCTAAAGAAGTGTGAAATGCAGCTGGAGCAAGGCGCCTAATTTCATGGGTCTGAGATGACCAGGCGGATGACACCCGGGTTAAACTTCCTGCAGGGCTTTCTCTGAAGTCACAGCCATTAGTTCTGCGGAGACAAACCTACCGGGGCTCCATCAATCGCGGGCCACGGCAGCCAAGGCTGTGCCGACTGCTTGCTCGTTACATCCGCAGAAAGGGTCAGGGGCTTGCTGGCTGCAACAGTCTGGGTTTTGAACCCGACTTTGTTCAGAAGAAAGACGCCACGTCTAAATGAGAGATTGGCTTTGCTTCTTTCTCCTTCTTGCCTCCAGGATCCTTGTTCTTGGGGAGGGCGGAGGAGGGGGGAACCTTCTAAATGCTCCCGGGGCATCTGAGGCGGCTCATCCTGGGGGAGCAGGGCGGAGGCCTCATTCTGACTCAGGGAGGGATGTTTGATTTCTGCAGGGGGGGCCAGAGGCTGTGGAGCCCGCAGAGAATCAGAGGGGGGACGTGAACCCAGACGCCACCGAGATTCTGCACGTCAAAAGGAGGAAGGCTCTGCCGTTGTGAGTGAGCGGCGTCCACCCAGGATCCTTGGGAAAGAGGCTCGGGAGCAAACGTGCGTGTGCACCAGAGACGTGCTTCAGTGCGAGCGAGCTGCTCGCAGGACACCGTGCCAGCCCCTCCCCGAGCCGCCTCCCCCGAAGCGACGACCTTCAGGAAGCCACGAAGCGTGTTGTATTCTTGGCCCCCCACCCCGTCTGACCCTGGAAGGGGGTGGCTGGTCCTGGGGCGTACCTTGGGTGTCTGGGATGAGGAATAAAGATGTAAAGGTCATTCCCACTGGCTCCGGTCATTCTGAAATCCCTTATCTGCAAATGTCCGGGGTGAAGGCAGTCTGTGATTTTCTAGAAGGTACCATGGTGTGAAGGGAAGCCACCGAAGGATATATTGGGTTGATTCTGGCATTTCTTGGGTTACCCATGAGGCAGCCTGATAAGGCGGTGGAAATGTTGGTCTGGGACGCCCCAGGCTGGCAGCTGTTGTCTCTGCTTAGAGCAGGGGGGGCTCCCGGGGGCTCCCAGGGTGTCCGGTGCTGCCCATGAGGACTTGCCTTGTCTGGGGGCTCGGGAGAATGGGCTCTCAGGTTCAGAAGACACCTCAGAAGCTACTCCCCTTTTGGATGGTGGCTTTGATCCAATTCAGGAATTTGGCAACTTGGGTATAGACTCCTGGCTTCTTCCCACACTCCAGGCCCCAGCTCACTATGCCGTAGACGTAGTAGGTGCCATTCTTCTCACAGGTCAGAGGACCTCCAGAGTCTCCCTGAGGGAAAAGATACATGAGTTCAGCTTGGTGAACTTGGTAAATCAGAATATATTTGGAGACACCCTTGACCTTCCATGGGAGGTGCCAGGGGTGATGGGGTGACATCGCCCCAGTGGGTTTCTCTGGAACGTGGTGGCAGGGCTCTTCCAATGCCTTCGAAGACACAAGGCTCTTAGGGGAGAGAAGAGAATGCCACCATATGCCCCTGAGTCCATGAGGGCTTGGCAGAGAGGCCGCAGGGCTGGGCCGCAGTGCCGAGGTCACGCTCCTACTTCCACCCTCTTAGTCATGACTCATAATCACACAGTAAATTCTCAGGTGCCCCAGCTTCTCATTCCTGCAGGGTCTGGGCGTAGGGACAGTGCTCTATTTGGATAAAGCCGTCCTAGGACCTGTAGGACACACACAGGGTGGGGGGGATAAGGCTCAGGGACAGCATGGCTGAGATGTTCAACATGCTCTATGGGGTTAGATCTCGGTTCCAACCCAGGCTGGCGGACTGTGAGCCAACTGGGCTTCAGCTTCTCACATTGTGAACTATGGAGAGCAACAGACCCCCACCCTCCACCCCCACCCCATCCTGGCTCTTGTGCAGATTCATGTTTGCAAAGTACATAGAACAGTGCCTGGTTCGTATGGAGTCCAGCTGAAGTGGCAGGAGGAGGCTGGTGAGCAGGGATAGCTCTCAACACGCACCGCTGCTTACACCTGGCATCTGACAGGATTTTCAGTGAGTTAGCTCTTTGAATCTTGGCCACACCTTAGGATTCTAGGCATACGTTATTCCCGTTGTATAGATTAGGCACTGGAGATTGGAGAATTCTATCAGTGTAACGAACTGAATGTGTTCCTCCAAAATCCTTATGTTGAAGCTGAATTCCCCAATATGATGGTATTGGTGGGTGGAACTTTTAGGAGGATATTAGAGTCCTCACGAATGGGATCAGTGCCCTTGTGAGAGGGACCCCAAAGACGTAGCCCCCTCTTTCCACCATGTGACAGTGAGGAGTCGGCTATCTGTAACCCAGGAGAGGGCTCCCACTGGAACCTGACCATGCTGACACCCTGATCTCAGACATCCAGCCTCCAGAAGTGGCAGAAATAAATCTGTGTTGTTTAAGCCCATCTGTGGTGATTTGTTAGAGCAGCCCGAGCTGACTAAACAATTCAGTGATTGACAAAAGTCATAAAGTAGAAGAACCAGGTTTCAAACCCATGACTGTTTCCAAAGCCTGCAAACGAAGCCCCTGAAATACCTAAAGAAGGGAGTGTTGTGTTTTCTTACTCATCTTCCAGGGGTTTCAGACAAATCACACTCATCTGCTCACCACCCTCCCTTGAGTAGGTGGATATCCATGGCCTCTTGGGAAGAGACAGAGGGTCACAGTAGAGCCACGTACCTTCTTCAAGAGTGATGGTGATTTTCCCCTCCCAAAGGGGGCTCGAGGCCGGCAGCTCATTGTTGGGTCCCTTTGCAAGGGGGGAGCTGGGGTTTAGTGTGTCCATGCTGGGGTTTCCAGGATAGTTGGTTGATTTATGAAGATGATAGGCAGAAAATTCTAAACTTAGGTATTCCTGGGAGTCTAGGAAGGATGTCTCCTGTGAGATGTGACCCCTATAGGGAGCTTGGTCTCCTACTTGGGGTAAAGGCTTCAGGTCACCTCAGCACCAGTAGATGAAGCCTCCGCCATCTCCCTCTCCTGCAGCCTCTGAGTCACCACAGGCCCCTGTGGCTTGGGGTTCCCATAAGTCCTAGACTGAAGAGAATGTCAGGCAGGCCCTGACTTGGTTGTCGCTATAGAGGAGCCGCTCAGCCACTTGGTATGCTAGGGCTAAATCCCCACCCTCATCTCTGTCTCTGTCTCTGTCTCTCTCTGTCTCTCTCTCTCTCACACACACACCCACACAAACACACACAAATCCTGATGATTAGTTAATATTATTGTGAGTTCTCGGGGCCTATCATCTTTCTTCTTCTAGTCACTAGTCTTTTAGATAGTTCCTTATTGGGATTTTCAGACATACTGCCCAGGGATCGAGGCCAGAAGCGCCATCTTCATGTTTAAACACAATGAAGCAAATTCCTGCTCTGCCACTCATCACCCAGGTGTAGAGGCCAAGATCATTTCCCTAAGCATCTATAAAATGGTAATGACCTTTCACCTTCACCAGTGTCATGAGAATTAAATTTGACAAGGCAGGCAAAGTGACCACTACTATTACTATGCTGGGTTATCCTGGATGGATGTGGATTCCAATTAGCCAGAGGACAAGGATGCCTGCCTATGCCTTAGATTTATGGCAGGTGAGCCTCTAAACCTGCCTCCCAGCCATGGGCTCTCATTTGGCCTCTCCCCAGCGTAAGCTCCCACCCATGTCTCCTTCTCCAAGTGCCATTTGGAGTCTCTGACCTGGCAGGAGTCTTGCCCAGGCTTCTGAAGGTTTCCTGCACAAATCATGCTGTCGCCAATCATGTGGTCATAGAGTTGGCGGGAGTTGCACAAAGTGTTGGCAATCAGCCTGACCTTGGCATCCAGGAGCTGGCGGGATCCTTCTCCTGCAGAGGGGGGGAAAGAAAAGAGGTCACCACTGTGGGGCGCTGGGCGACACTTGCCCCATCAGAAGCTAGCTCGCATTGATAAGAAGGTGGCCACAGGTCTGAACATAGAAAGTAAGGTTTGTCCAGGAGATGCGAAGAGGAGCCTCATCTTTCAAGGATGGGGACCCTTTGCTTCCAGCCTTCACTGTGATTTTACAGACCTTCAGTGCTATGCTTATCACAGGGGAGTGGAATCATTTACTCCTTCTTTTGTCTCCCCAGCTAGACCATCAGGTCAGAAGGGCAGGGATAGTGTCTTAAATCATTTTTAATTTAATTTAATTTTCAGAAGAGTTTATTTATTTATTTGACAGAGAGCCAGAGAGCACAAGCAGGGGGAGTAGCAGAGGGAGAGGGAGAGGGAGAGGGAGAAACAGGCTCCCCTGTCGACCAGGGTACTCAATGTGGGGCTCAGTCCCAGGACCCTAAGATCATGACCTGAATCAAAGGCAGATACTTAGCCAACTGAGCCACCCAGGCACCCTTCTTAAACCGTTTTTTAAATTTCCTAGCAGAGGGCTGGCTCACAGTAGATTCCTAAGGATGGATGTAGTGCCCTGGCTGGCCTTCTAGGTTACTTACTTCCCAGGGCATTGATTTCTTCCTCCGAGGATCCCCTGTTCTGCTGGTGATATTGAAAGGTTTAAGTGGGTGACAATGAAGATCCCTGTGAAGAAGGGTCACTGGCTAACCTTAGATCTGAGTAACCTGAAATCTTCTTTCCCAAAACCTTCTGACAAATTTGTGTATTAAATTTCTTTTGGGGCAGCCCCAGTGGCTCAGTGGTTTAGCGCCGCCTTCAGCCCAGCTCCTGATCCTGGAGACCTGGGATCAAGTCCCACGTCGGGCTCCCTGCATGGAGCCTGCTTCTCCCTCTACCCCCCCCCCCGCCCCCGTGTATCTCTCATGAATAAATAAATAAAATCTTTTTTTAAAAATTTCTTTTTCTTCACAAATACAGGTCAATTTAAAGTGTTTCTTCTTTCCATTATTAAGGAGAAGATTTAGGGGGAAAAGAAATCTATTTTGAATATTTGAGAAAGACTTGAACTATGCTTCTGAATTTCCTATGTTAGAGAATATAATCTTGTCAGCACCTGAGAAAATTAATTCTGTGGTTACTTTTTTAGATAAGACCACATCCTAGAGACAAATCAATAGCTTGGTTTAAGAAAATTTATAGAACGCCTACAACATGGACACCCCTGAGCAAAGCACTCCAGGGGAGACAGATGAACGAGCACAGACCCTGCCGTCCAGGGCCTGACTTAGTCAATATCTCTGTAGAATGCTTGATAGCAATCTCCTATTATCATGATTCCAAACCTAGGAGGTAAGTGTGGTTAAGAGGAACTAAAGCTCAGCTGTCCAAGTGACAAAGCCAGGGACCTAACACAAGTCTGTCTGATGCCAAACCCATGTTCTTTAAAATCTATCCTCTTTACAATCTACCTAGGGAAGGAGAGAGATCTTCGTGGATGCAGGATCAACGCTTGATGGAAGTCAAGGTAGGAGCCAGGGACAGATATAAGGATCACGGAAGGCTCCATGGAAGTGATGAGACTCAACTAGAGCTTTAGCCATGGGGCACTCGCACTTCCTTTTAGTAATACATCTTCAATGGAATATTGATTTCAAATTCAGAAGGGACCTTAAGTTTGACCCCTTCTCTGGTTAATGCAACTTCCCTGAGTCTCAGGAGAATGCATGGCCAGACTCACCTGTTTCTGTCACACCCCACCCAGAGATGTGGCACTCAGTCCCAGAGGGGAAGGCACTATTGGGCAAACATACGGTCTTCACATATTTGGATTCCAGAGCACAGTGACCATCCACTGGCTTTAGCTTGAGCAGAGCTAGGTCGGGAGAGAAAGAGGAAATGAGTGATGATACCCTCTCTGTGAAAGAAGCATTAGCTTCAACTTGAACAGGGGGTGCATGTAAGCAAAGCCCCATTACCAGTGCCTAACAAAGGAATGGCTTCCTCTTCAGCCACTGCATTCTTTAACTGATGGGGAAGAGTCACACTTCAGGCTGAGAGTAATATCAAAAAATAATAGTGGGGTTTGAAATCATTTCTAACCCATTGTTTAAAGAAGAGCCTTCAAGAGGGAAAAAAAGATATTGAGAAAGGAGAGAGAGTGACAGTTCCCAGGAATGGAGAACTGAGCTACACACTGTAGGCAGCAGCTTAATGTCATTGCCTCTACACCTGACTACATACCAGGTACCATATGTACATGGGGACGCATATGCATCATGTCATTTAACACATAGGAAGCTGAGCATTGTATACCAGTGTACATGTTTTATAGAAGAGGACCCGAGGCTTGGAGAAGTGAAGCCACCTGGTAAGTGAGGGAGCTGTGATTCGAGGCTGAGTTCTTTCCACAGTTTAACCTTACTAGCATCTCTTCCCTTCATTTATCCATAACACCAACACAGACCTTTAAAACTAAAAGATCTCTGGAATAAATTCTCTACCTTCTAGAGTCTGTGAGGGACCAAAAAGAGAAGAGCACCTTCTAGAACCAAACCTCAGCTTTCCACCAGTAATGAAATCCTCCCAGAACAAGACTTATGAGAGATCCCCCAAAGAAAAGACTTGCCAATATCATTGTGGGGAATCTCTTCTCTTTCATTATAGAGGCTGTACTTGAAAATCTTCTCCACCCCGAATCTCTGCTCATGGAATTCTGTCTTCTTCAGGTCCTGGTCCCCTAACACCACTGTCAGATGTCTGGCTTTTATGCTGCAAGGGAAGGTAAGATGGTCTGGTATCTGAGAGACTGAAGCTAAGCCCTGGCTCTGCTCCCCATGAGCTGGGTGACCTTGGACCTTCTGCAGCCTTGGCATCCTCATCTATAACTGTCATTTGTCTCACAGAGCTCTGTGGCCCAAATAAGAAAATGTGAGGAAACATGGTCTCCAAATGTAAGCTGCATCCCACATTTCCTAAGAGACCTCCCATTACCGCTAGGATTTGCTAAAGAGTAGTCAATTAACTTCTTGAACAACTACTCTTTGTGGAGGCTAATGTTTGCATGTTTGAGGAATCCCAGAAGAAATTGTTTAAAGACAGTGGATTGGAAGACCTTCAAAGCCGCCATCAAAACCTGGGCTACAGTGGACCAGCCCCGACCATGAATTTGGGGAGTTTCGGGGAAGTGGTGGTAATTCAGGCTCCTCAGTAGATACTGGCTTCTCTAGGCCACACAGAAGTCATAGCTGAAGTCACATGACACGAGCAGGTTCATAGTAATGACATCAGATGGGAGCATTCTATTTTTCTCTGTTCAGGGCAAGACTGGAGAGGTTAAAGAAACAGGTAAATCTGGGTTCATATCCCATTTACCTACTCACTTTCCATATGACTTTAGGTCACGGTCATGGAAAGGTGCTAAATCCTCCCAAGACCAGGGTCCTTGTTTATGAAATGAGAATAACAGTCAACTTTTTCACTGCACGGATATTTACTAAGCACTTGTTCTGTATGAAGACCTGCCCTAGGCATTGGGCAGGCATTGGGCAATTAATAAAAGTAAAAACCCCTGTCTTCCCTTAGCTTGTCGTCCAGTTGATAGTGTTCAGGATTAACTGTCATAGCACATGTAATTCCCATGGTAAGTGTTCTAGATGGTAGCTCTTTTCCATCCGGAGCTTCCATCCACTCTTTTGCCCTTAGAGCTAGATCAGCCCCTCTTATCCTGCCAGAGTCACCAAGATGCTGCTGAGATGGGAAGAGTAGAACACCCCCAGAGACTTGAGTGTCCCTGGCCTCTGCTTTCGGCAGGCACCTACTTGGTGCAGTGGGCAGCAGTCAGGACCCAGCAGGGGTGAATCAGCGCTCCCCCGCAGAAGTGGCCCTGGGGCATGGAGACGGTCAGTGGCAATGAGGTCTGCAGGGATGCCTGCCATGGGTGCTTGCCCGCTGTGCTCTTAAAACCTCCATAGATTCTCTTGACCTTCTTTGTCATCTCAGTCCTCCCACATGAGTCAAATCCTGGAAGCTTGGTCAGAGGCTCTGTGAGGCTTCCCTCTGGGTCAGCAATGTCTGTGGGACACAAGAAAGACAAATCATGCTACTCACTTTCATTCCAGGGCCTCAGAAGGAAGCTGTCAGAGGTATGACTCCAAGTCCAGCAGCTTAGCAAGCTTCAGAGTTGAGACTGCACTGATGCATACAAGGTGGGCATGTAGCAGGTGCAACGTTAATATGCGTTGAATACACGATTACTATAAAGCAAGTCTACAGAATTCAATTTGAAGATGTTGCTTTTTACTTCTTATTTTAATATGTATAAAAATGTGTGTGAATATGTAAATCCATTGTTGGGTATATACTTAGCTATTCATTACTGTACACATATGTTTGGGAGGCTTTTTTGATGTATAGGGGAAGATACTCAGATGAAATAGAGTGGGGGACATAAGACATTTGCCCAAATAATTGTCATACAAGGGAGAGAGTGGTAAGTGTTGCATGGATGGTGCCCATTCCATTCCATGGGGTTTGTGAGGAGGAAAAGATAACATTTCCCTTGGTAGGTCATGGAGGACTTCCTGGAGGAAGGTTTCTTGAGTTGATTTTTAAAGGATGGTTGGATATGGGCAAAATCTGACACAGGATGGAGTATTCCAAACAGAGCTGACCATGAGAACAAAGGTACAGAATTGAAACCATCCAGGGAGGTAATCCCATTGATCAGGGTGGGAGGGTGCAATGTTCTGGACACAGGTAGAGAGCTGGGCCAGACAAGCCTGCCAGGAAGATTGTGAGGCTGGAATTCTGTCCATGTTGCATCCTGAGAGACATGGAGTCTCAGCCAATGTTGGCTCACCGCTGTTCACTGAAGACCTGGCATAGTGTCTGCACATAGCCAGCAACCCATACGTATTTGTTGAGTGCACTGACTGGAGGTCAGGAAACATGAGTTTATAGTTGGATCACTGGCCTCAGTTTACAAAAGTATCCAGGCTTGCTAGGCATCCTGAAATGGGAGCAGTGGATTGGGCATTTGAGTTCCCATTAGAATGGTAATTGGTAAAACAGGTATGGTGAGTGGACAGGGGCAGAAGAGATGGGGTGTCAGGAACATCTATCTATTGACCTGCAACCTAACCATTCCTGGAGCTTCTGGACAGCCATGGTCTTACCTAGGGCTGAGCAAGCTGAGACATCACAGTACTCCCATTTCAACTTTGCATTGTTTGCTTTAATGAAACACCAGGGCTTTTTGTCTCCATCAGGGTTTCTAAAATGAAAACATAAAATAACCCACAGTCAAGGTTTGGTGAAGCCACTGAACTTCATTAAAGAACCTTTGGATAAGAGAGTACCAAGTTCCTGCATTCCCCTGGGACCATGTTCCATGCCATTCTTCCAACAGGTTAAAACCCAAGCACATAAGCACAAACCCCAGCACGTAAGTGTTTTTGGCAAAACTTTAACTTGCAGAGGAGAATCCCTATGACCAGAAAATAGTTAACAAGCCTTGTGCCATATTCATGAGACATAGCACATTGTTTGTAGGAAAAGAAATGAGATCCCTGTTGAAGAGTCTCCTTTGTCAGGAAAGTGAAATAGCCACAGACACATGGTGAGAGTAGGGCTTCTCTGCCTTCACCTCCAAATTCCATCCGTGGGAATTCTCTGAGGAAGTCTGCCACAATCATCACCCCGAAGACCCCTCCACAGAGGGAACAACTCAAAGTGAGTGAAGGTGGGAGATAACATGTTTTGTGCAAAGGAAATCCTCTGGCTTAATGGAATCAGTTTAAAGCCACACAAAAAAAATCCTGCCCCTTATATGCAGATTATAAGTGCCCTCATTTGTCCTTGGCCTTGGTTAGAGCAGTGGAGGAAGCCAACAGAGTAGTCTGGAAGCAGGAGGAAAGTAACTAGTCATCACCAGGGGGTAAAAATGGCATTATCCTGATGCGGGAAAACCTGAAGGTCCTTGTGGCAGAGACTGCAATGCTCACTGGACATTCCATTTTATCGTCTTCATTTCTCCCTTGAAGTTATGCAGGATGGCGTGACTATTTCCGACTAATGAAATATGTGTGCAGAGATGATATATGCCTTCTAGGTTCAGGTAGTAAAAAATATCATGCTCCATTTTCGAGTCTCTCCTTACCTATCCTGGGTACTTGAGTAACTTTGTGGAGCTAAGACTCTCCCTGGCACCCCCCGGCCCCAACCTGCATGACACATGCCGCCACAGTGAAAATTAAACCCTGAGGTGTTCAAGCCACTAGGATTTGGAGGCTGTTTGTTATAGGAGCACAACCTAGCCTATTTTATGCAGGAAAGCCTTCCTAGAAAGAAAAGTGATGAGTTTCAGTGTCCCATCCCCCAGTTTCTAAGCTGGCCCAGGAACACTAGGAGCAGGGAAGGGGATAGACAAACCCTTATGCTGACTAGCACCCAAGACTGCTCATGGGGAAATAGGTACGTTTTACCTGCAGAAGTTGTGCTCCCCAATCCCATGGGCCTCAGCATCTTCCATAAATATATTGTAATTCTCGTGCAAGAGGAGGTGGGAGTTCCAGTAAAGGCATGAGTGTTGGTTGACGGTCTTACTCACTTTGCCTCGGTAAGAGTAGCCGTCACCGACGTAGCAGTCATCAGGACCTTGGAGAGAGCAGGCAGGGACATGGGAACTGAGAGGGACTGGCACGCTGCTCCTGAAAAGGGCCTGGCAGGTGTATCAAGTGGGAGGAGGATCAGGCCTGAATATGGATCATCCTGAGATTCCATCATGAACTCCAGAAAGAAAGTGGCTTGTATATTCCACATTCATCCCAGATTAAAAACATGAAATGTGGCTGCGTGTAGATGGAACTTAGTTCTTTAATTTTGGCTCGCACGAGGGCTGGTGGCCTGTGGGTTGAGGCCTAGGGAGGCCCAGGTGTGCTTGATTTGCCTGAACCACATCCCAGTTTATGACTTCATTTACAGGGAGCCAGGCACCCCCTATGCCCTTAGGTTGGAAGGGTGAGGCAATAGTAGAGTTTGGCCATCTTGACGTGAACCCCATTTTGGGAACAAAACCCCAAAATAAAAGGATTCCAGAGGCCTCACGGTGGCCCCAAGTTTCTGTTGAAGTGGTGGTAGAGACCCATACCTATTTCACAGAATTTTCCCTTGAATTGGTCAGGGCAGGTACAGGTGAACTTGGATCTCCGCCTTTGCCGGGAGCAGGTGCCACCATTTTGGCAGGGATTTGGCCTGCACACAGGAACCGCTGTGAAAACAGGAAGTGGGGGGCCACCAAAGCTCTTCAGAAGGAGTTGTAGCTACATCTGAGGTGATAAGGAGATATTGGTGGCACTCTTGGTGCCCGTCCTTTCACAAAAGGTGGGTTACCAAAGGAGAAAGACAGACCCACTGACATACTAGTAAATGTACACACAAATCTTGAGAATGTAGACAAATATGGTGAGGAAATATGAGGGAGGCCATGCAAAAAAGATGTAAGTGGGTGGGTCACTCAGTAAGGAATAAGAGGCATGGACTGGGCAGGGGCCTGGAGGCCAGTCTTAGCTAGGTTGAAACTTGGCTCTGCCCCTCCGTAGCTGTGTGACTGTAAGCAAGTTACTTAACTTCTCTGAACTCCAGTTCCTTCATTTACAAAGCTGTTCTTTGTGGTATTTTTGGAAGAATAAGAAAAAATGTAAATCTCTTGGGACAATGCCTGACTCGTAGTGGTGACTAAGTACAGATTTAATCCTCTATATGGCCCACTCCAGGAATAGACCAGGGTTTACTTCCTGTAGGAAATGAATTTCAAGATTATTCTTTTGGGATGGGGAGGGACACAGATTAGTCAGTTCCCCCTAGACTCTCTAGAGGTAATGCATTTTTTTTCAAGATTTTATTTTTAGGTAATCTCTGTACCCAACGTGGGACTTGAACTCACAGCCCAGAAATCAAGAGTTGCATGTTCTACTGACTGAGCCAGCCAAGTGCCCCGGGATGATGCATTTAAAAAAGTCCTAGTCAAAAGGGCCATCTTGGATGCCACTAAAACATCAGCACTATCTGGACTTCTACACAAGAAGTTGCAGACATCCCAGGCACAAGCCAGAGAGAGAAAACCTAGCATAGAAGGAGCTTCCAGCACTTACCTCTGGAACAATCTGGACCCTTGTAAGGGTGTCTACAGGCACAGTGGTAATAGGGAGGACTCTGGGTGATGAGACATTCGCCCCGGTCACATGGGTTTTCCTTGCACTTGTTTTGCACTGTAGGAGATCCATAGAGAAGCAAGGGACATGATTTGGGGACACATTTTACTTACTGGGGTACATACGCAGTACAATGTTGGGGGGGTGATGGACAGGGTGTGTGTTCTTGTCTGTGGTCCTGAAATACCATGCTACTTCTGGACAAAAATAAATACATTTTAAAAAATAAATCCTTGGGTCATGGATGATTATATCCCAGTTCCTTCTAAGGCTCATATTCTTTATTACTCTATCTTTATTGTTAAAAGCCTTGATCATTTTTACACCTTCAAAAAACAGAGCTATAATTTGAGTTTCTCTACTTTGTGGTTGATTTTATGTTTCGTTTAAAATTTTGTCATTCTTTGGAGAAGTTGAGGGATGAACCCAGATGCTACATTAATGCCTGATACCCCAAACCATCCTGACATTTATTGAAAGACTTGTGGGATTGAAAATGGAAGGAAAGGATGAAGAGCATACAGAGAAAGGAAGGCAACCATGAAACCCTATTTAAAGATCCTCACTGCCCCCCTCACCCCAGTTAGATGGTTGCTAGATGGAACAGGATCCATGTTCTCTCCAGGGGTGCAATTAGCCCATAAGAGTTCTAGTCTCAGTATCTTATCACATGACTTCATGTTATAGCCACTGAATAGGTCACTGAAGGCAGACATAGTTTTTTATCAGAATCTCAGTGAGGATGGAAGGAAGAAAGAGCATGGAGATGGGAGCCAGGCACCAGGGCTCTAATTTCTGCTCTTCTCCTAACTAGCTGTGTGTCCATGAGCAGGTCCCTTGGATCTCTGAGCTCCCTTTATCTAACTGACAAAAGGGAGCTGGGGCTCACGTGCCTTCAGATTCTCTCTGCTCTCTCATTTGAGAACAATATTTCTCTGTTGTAATTAGTTTAAACACTCTAAACAACAAGCCCTGAGTGTAGGCTACACCTTGGTCAGAGTCCAGCTCTTCTCTCCTTTTAGCCTCAGTATTCCCATCTGTAGAATGGGCATACCAGTCCCATCCAATATGCATGAGTGAGAATTCAATGAGATGCTGCTTGTTATCATGCCAGGAGTTCATTATGGATGATACAAAATGTGTATGGTTATACACCTTTGCATGGAATCATTCAGCCCTTTTTACCGCCTAGAGTTAGAGGAGGAACTGCTTCTTGTTCAACTCAGGGGGAAGAGTGAATCCAGGGAAAGTGCACTCACCATTCTGACATCTGTTTCCAGAGAAAGGGACCGGGCAGCTGCACGTGAAGTTTTCCCCATTGACAAGGCAGTCACCACCATGTTCACAGGGGTTGGACTGGCACGGATCTACAATACGTGGGCAGAAGTCAAGGATTGCAATGAACAGCAGGTGAGAAGCCCCCTACTTGCTCATCATATTTCAGCCTCCTGCCCAGAATGAGAGAGTGAATGCACAACCAGGGATGGGGGGAAAGGGGGAACATGAAATGCCCTTAAAGAGCAAGGAAAACTGCAGTCACACGACCAGAGAGAGATTCAGGTTAGTAAGAGGACAGGCGAGAAGGAATCTCATTGAGTTTCTCATTGAGAAACTCCCCTTTCCACCATCAGTGTTTTTCTCCTCCCAGTCTCGCTGGGAGTGCCACGGGGTCTGCCTCTGATGCTGAAGGCATTTCATAAGCCTGAAGACCTCCCCTACTCCCAGTGCCCGGGGGTGGAGGTCAGGAGTGGGGAAAGAAAACCCACCCCTAATGAAACACAAGCTTTCTGAACATCAGGAAAGAAGACCAAAGGCAAGAGGGTGACAGAAGAATTGGCGGCGAGGAGGAAATGACCCAGTGGCCTTCATCTTTCTTCAACTACTTGTTCAGTTAGATTTTGTCATATTTCATCTGTGCCTTTGGCTTTTCATGGTTGTCTGAATGGATCTTCCCTTGGGGAATTCTTTATCCTTCTGTTCACACACATTGTTCTTTGGTTCAGGAACTAGGATCCCTGGGCCCAGCTCTTGTTTTGATGGTCCCTTCTGATGTTCCCCTGATGCCCTGTATCTTGGCCCTGCCTTCCAGGCCACTTCGCACAGTTACACAGTTTTTATTCCAGCTGCTAAGTGCATTCCATTCCTTCTCCTGGCTCAGTCACATGGTTTTGCTTAGGCCTCACTTCTCATTTTTCCTTCTGTCCCATTGCTTGGGTTAAGGAGTCATAAACACAAAAACAAATGTAGAAGCACACTCGTGAGTGCACGCACACACACACGTACACACACCAATTGTGCAAAGCCTCCAAAGAGTGTGAAGAGAAAGAAAAACACAGCACAAATGGAAGGGAAATTTCAATGCCAAATTTGTGAAAGCTACAACCCAATGCTTAATGCTAACCCAGCCTCTTCTGCATAATTAGGACCTACCTGTAATCAAAGCGAGGACGTGATTTTGAATATGAATTTTACTCACAGTGTAGGAGACCCAGATGATGATGCACTAACTTTCTGTGTGACCCTGGCTAAGTCAACTCCACTCCTGGCCTCACCTGCTTCACCTGTCATTTGGGGATGGGAGAGAGTCTCTAGGAACCTCCCCAGTCCTCCTAGTGTATGATTCTAACTGAAAAAAAAAAAAAGCCAGTCTAAACCATTTACGCAATACCCATTTGATGATGCCAGTCAGAGAGGAGAGAGGCACTTGCATATAGTCCCATATACACTCTCTTCTAAGGTGTGCTGTCCTTCCCCTAGGAGGACCCTCCAAAGAGTGTTGGCACCTACCGTCCTCCGTGTAGTACCAGTCAGGATTCTCTGGGTAGGCAGCAGTTCTATTGACGTCCTCTTCCTGGTTGTGATACTCATAACTATCCTCGTAGTAGTCAGGGGTCCAATCTACAGAAGAAACCCTAATCGTTAGACCTAAAGATTCCTAAATCCTGAAGGAGGATCCCTGTGCCTTCCCAGCTCCCCAACTGATGGGGTGGACAGAAGGGGTGAGGTGTTGTAAGTTTTCATTTGGGGTGTGTTATGACCCAGCAAGGCAGTGTTGGCATTTGGCAGGGTCCAGAGCACCTAACTGGAAATGGGGAAAAGTCAAGTTCTTGTTTCCACTGACTATGACTTCGGACAAGCTACGTGTATTTATTTATTTATTTATTTTTTTTGGCCTCGATTTGCTTAGACCTAGAAGGTCTCTAAGGTCCTACGTGAGATGTGCCCTGGGTCAGATCCAGTGGCATCTGAGCACCTCATTGGGCAGTTCTGTGAATAAACTTTCTCCCTGGGCCTTTATTAGTCACCTTAGCTTACGAAGTCAAAGAAATTTGTCACTTCCCTCTTGGTTACAGCATCAAACTACTCTCATTGTATCTATAGAATCATCCTAATAGCTAGTGTTTATTGAGCCTTTACTATGTACTGGGCCCTGTGCTAAGCATTTTACAAGGCTAATTTCACATAACTAAGGATACGCTCCTATCCTTCACATAGGCAGGATATGAACTAGGGCAGTTGATGCCCAGATGACTCCTAAATTGCATCGGCTTGACTGCTGTAACCGGCCTCTTACGCTGCCTTGGTTAATTCACACTTCCCTTGGGAAAGGGGTCCAATCATCGCCATCGCATACCTAGCCTGCTAATTAGGATTTCCCAAGGACAACCCAGAGAAGATTCCTGTGAAAGACAGGGTGTAGGGCACTGCCCACAGGTGTCAACCTCACGCCAGGCCAGTCCACTGGGAAGAGCAAGTGTGTGCCTAACACTGGGCTCTTTGTCAGCTGGGGAACTTGGAAGATGCTGGTAGCTCTGAGGCTCACGGAGAGAAGTTTGGGATTTGAAGAAAGTTGGGCTGACTTTGCTCCCTTCGGCTGGCAGGAGTGTGGCAAGGCGGCAAGCTGAAGCTCTAAGGAAGCTGTCCAGAGATGCATATGGTAATGAGGCGGGAGCAAATGCAGCCAGCGACACTTGCAAAGGCACTCCCACAGAGCCAGCCGGTGGCTCGGAGCGTGGCACTTTACCTAAGCCTGATTATCAACCACATTATCTCCTTCGTCTCTCAGTCATTCCCTTATAGTCTTTATCTCTTTGGCTTTTGAAAAATCGACTTTTGCACAATGGCTGTTTTATATTTCCCATTAAAATGGAACGATCTTTTTATTTCCTTTTTGAATACGCCAACTCTGGTTCCTTGCCAAAGTTTCACCTCATTTATCACAGTGTCAAGTCAAGACTCCCTTTGCTTGCTCATTATTTCTCTCGAGCTGCTTTTCCCCACTATGAAAATGCTCCCAGAGGAGGCCACCTTTCCAGGGATGAGGATCTAGGTTGAAGATAAGGCCATTGTCTTCCTGGAGCAAATAAAGTTTCTTTCCATCTAGCTCGATAAAGCAGAGAAAGAGAGTGAGGAATTGAGGTGGGGGGGGGGGCAAAACCCGTTTTTCAGAGTTTGACATGAAAGATTTCAAACTGACATTTGGGAGAGACAATGGGTTGGTAATGAGCTGATTACATCATTTATTTATTTCTATTTTTCTTTAGAGAATGTATTTTTGTTTTTCCAACAGGTGTTTATAGATAAGTGCCTTCGGAGTGCTCCTGCAATTTCTCCCATCCCGCCCACAGGTTGAAGGTCAGCCAGGCTAATCTCAGCGAGGCCATTAAGCATCATTCCCTTTGCAGATATTTGGAAACGGGGAAGGTTTTTACATAAATGGAATCGCGTGACTTTTCTAGGTGGCGGGGGATGGCTGAAATGTCTGCTGGAGGATTTTAACTGGAATCCAGCCTTGTTAACAAGGTCTGCTCAGCTCTCAGTGAAGCTAAAGAGGGAATAAGACACGTAGGCTTTGAGTCATCCTTCTGCTAAACAAGGCAGAAAAGTCCCTGCTCCTCCCTGGGGCCCAGGGTCCTTGGCTGAGGTGGATAGAAGCGACAGAGGCTCAGTGGCCCAATGTCACCAGAAAGCCAGCCAACTGGAGTTCTGTGCAAGGAAGAGAACCAAGATCCTTTACATTTGGGGGGCCTGCCCCATGTTTTCAGAGTGTTTATAGAAGCATCGCCTGGCGGGGTTTCTCCACTTCAACAGACTTAAAGTCTATTTTGTCTTCTCTACGCTATTGGCACTTAATCCCATTGTCTACCTAAGACAAGGGAGTTGTGTACCTTCGATGGGCCAAGTACTACAGCAGGTTCAGGAAGGCACTTGGAATAATGGAGAGGTCCACGTAAAAGAGTGGGATGTGGCCTCCAGTCACATGAGCTTCCAGTCCAGGCTGAGTGGGGGAAGAAAGCTGGCCAAGAAAGGAGATGAAGGGGTAGTAGAGAGGTAGGGGAGCCAGATGTGGCCAAGTCTAGGTCAGAGAGCTTCAAGTCTCACATAGGCACTTTGGTGAAGTATGAGCCCATCTAATGGGGGGGAGAGGGCCCCAACTCGCCACCCATCCCTGTAGCCACATCTTTTACAGTATGACTTTGCAGATCCTCCTACCAAAATATTGGAGTTCATCTCCCTGCCCCGTGGGTCTGCACTGGCCTTGGGACTTGCTTTGACCAATAGCATGTGGTGGAAGGACAGTGTGCCTGCTCCAAGCCTGGGTCTCAAACAGTCTTGTGCACTTCCTTTCTTTCTCTCTCTCTCTCTCTCTCAGACCCCTGCGTCTGCCATGTGAATGACTCTGGGCTATTCTGTGGAGGATAAGAGAATGTGTAGGGCAGCAGGAGGCCCAGCAGTTTCAGTCAAGGCTTTAGACATAGGAGAGCTCAGCCGATCGATCAGCTGACTGCAGACATACCAGGAGGCCCAGCCAACATCAGCTGAGCCTGATCCAGACCAGAGGAACTGCCTAGGTGAACCCAGTCTAAATTGCCAACACACGGGTAGCCTGGGTGGCTCAACAGTTTAGCGCCACCTTCAGCCTGGGGTGTGATCCTGGAGACCCGGGATCGAGTCCCACGTCGGGCTCCCTGCATGGAGCCTGCTTCTCCCTCTGCCTGTGTCACTGCCCCCGCCCCCCATCTCTCTGTGTGTGTCTCTCATGAATAAACAAACAAACAAATAAATAAATAGGCAACCCAAAGAATTGAGACATTATTCTTATTCTAACAAGATTAGTAATCGTTGAAGCCACTAAGTTTAGGGTAGTATATTCTGCAGTAATAATGAATGAACCCAGAGGGCTTGATTGCTATTGGGCTGCCCGTAGGATACGAAGTTGAGATACTCCGCATTCCTCGGTGGCCAGGAAGGCTGTAGAGTGCCAGGTTTCAATGCTGGAGCTCAGATGGCACCTCTATCTTGTGGTTTATTATTCAACTTTGTCCATCTGATTCTTTCCTCCACCTAGATAGTTGGTGTCTTATGAGCAAGGGCCATGTCTATTCCTCTTTGTAACCCTTAGCACCCAGCACCGAGCCCTCTACGCAGTTAATGCATGCGCTTGGCACGTGAGGTTTTCCCTCTGTGGTGGGGCTTCTCATCCTTCTGATTGACCAGCAAAGTTAGTATCTGCTTGGAGCAGAGGAGACAGGGAATTTAGGAGATAAACTGATGAAGAAAATGCCTAAGGAGCTCTGTAGGAGTCTAGAAATGTATCCAAGTGCTTTCCTGCACAGAGAGGGATTACGGCGTGGCATAGAATTTGCTTCCATTGCTGGATTGTAGGATAACACTCTAGGTCCAAATACAGATTATTGGAGACTTTCTCTGGGCTATAGAAAAGGAGAATGCTTTGGGTGAAGAATGGGAGCAGCTGTCAGAAGCATTTTATATTAGGTATAAAGAGAAATCCTTGTGGAATTGTCTATTTATGAGAGTCTGTTTCTAGAACTTATCAGGAAGTATGGGGAGGCTATCCTGAACTCACTCAAATCATCCCAGTAACTGGCTATTATCTATTGAGTATTTTCTATGTATTGGACACTATACTAAATAAATATGGTTGCACATAGAGAAACCCCGTGGCGTAGGTATTATTATTCCTATTTGACAGAAGTGCAGGAAAACGAGAGCAGGAGGAGGTGCCATCAGAACCCAGGTCGACCTAACTCCAAGTCTGGTTTGCTTTCCTACCAGCCCGGGAGGCTCTTGTGGGTTCGTGTTTCGTGAAACTTCATGGGTTTTAGCTTCCAGGAAGTAATACACATCGAGAAATCCTTTTTAACCACATGCTCCAAGTCCCTCAACTGAGATTACTGTGGTCTGGTACCCAGGGTCTCTCGGAAAAAGCTCAGAGTTTGTGTGATGGGGGCTCTGCATCTGCTCTGGTTAAGGAGCTTGCCAGATGTGCGGAACGGAATAAAAATCTCTGGAATGCTATCCCTGTTGGCGTCATCCATCACCGTGGCACAGACGGTTCCTCCGAGGGCCTCCCCCAAACCCCAGCCCTGTTGGCCTGTATTTGACGCTTCCAATCCAGCTGACAGGGCAAGCCCAGCGGAGACCCTCACTGGCAGGCAGCAGGACAGCTGATGGATGGGCTCAGCTTGTGTTGCTGGGCAGAGCCAAGCCAGCTTTGAAGAGGCATTTCCGCAGGCCTGTTGGCTGTCACGGCACCTGCTTTGGGGAGATGAGCAGTCTGTGCTGTTTGATGGCCACTTCCTCTGCCACCCATTGGGGACTGTGGCCTGGGCACCTTCTGCTCCAGCAAAACCCTTGCCACGCACGGTGTCCAGCAAGACCAACTACAGAAGCAGCTTGCCTGTGGACATGAGCATGGTGTTTCTTGGCCACACTGCTTTCTAAAGCCAGCTGGGATCTGACAAATTCCATCAAAGCACAACCCCCATGTGAAATTAAAGCAGACACTAACAGGGGGCATGTTTAAAACCTAACCTGCTCTTTGCAGAAAGGCCCAGCTACTACATCTCACCCTGCTCCACAGCCAGAGGTTGACCAAACACCTTGAGATGGACTGGGAGCCCAGGGATGGTGTGCTCCAGGGTCCCTTCATCTACTCACCAAACTGGAAGAAGCTATCGGCAGAGCTCTTCTAGAGCCTAGAATTTCGGAATGTTAAAACCCAACACCCTCCACTCCCTACTAACTGGTTTTTCAGCCTGGGTTTAAATACCACAAGTGATGGAGAACTTACTACCTCCTGGGAGCCCAATGGCACATTCAGATTTTTGGACAACTCTGATGGTTAGGAAGTTCTGTTTGCAGACCAAATCTGATCCCACGGCTTCTCATCTATTTAATCAAAGCTAAAAACTTTATGAACACATAGAATGAATATTCCCTTTTCTGTGGTAGGGCCACCGCTTACAGTTCAAGTTGCTCACTGCACACAGTCCCAGGCTGTCATAAACTCATGGTCACTGTAGATGTCTTCTGCAATTTTCTGGAAGATAGGCATACAGTGTCTTGAGGTAAAGACACCTCTTAATTCTCACAAAGTTGACCTCATGGACTAGGGGTGGGTCTGCTTTTCAAATTCTTGCAGAGAGTGAGGTCTTGGGACTCTTCTATGCTCCTCGTCCACTGTGTGACCTCACAATTCTGGAGCTCCTTCTCTCTGACACTGAGGCCAAAGCTGCTCCTTCAGTGGTGCCTGAGTAGTGTGAGCTGAAGGACAGGGAAGGGGCAGCTCTTCCCACCTCTTGGCTTTGGACCCTCACTGGACTCCAAATGCAGATGCTGATGTGACTAGCCCTCTGGAACACGATCCCTCAAAGGAACTAAATTATGTGTTGTCGAATAGAACAGTCTCCCTTGTTTTGGGGAAAGACATAGACCCTCTCAAAACCCACACACCATAAACACTCCCTGAACATAAGGGGTGGACAAAAATCAGACATCATTTGCATTGAGCCAGCACAAGTCTGTCTGCCCATCCAGGGCTTTGCTGCTGGAAAATACCGACTGTCAAGTGGATTTTAACCCAGTTGTCCTCACCTGTGCTCCAAATAAGCCCTTGATCCAAGGTTTAGATGTGACTGCCGTCTGTATGTTCTGTCTCCCTGGCTCCTGTCCTCCATGGGTGGCCTGAATAGTTACTACCAGTGGGAGATGCCAGCCTCTGCCCTGATGGGGTTGTGTATGAGTTTCTCCCTTGGGTCTCAGAGCAGCACAGGGAGACATGAGCTCAGAGTCAGAGACCAAGATTGGATGATGGCAGGAGGAGCAGCCCTGCTTGGCTCAGGCACAGCTGAGGGTACTGGGCAGAGGGGTGGTGTTGGGGGTGGGGCTGGTAGGAGACCACCACAGGGGTGAGTCAGCCTGGGGACTGCCTGCATGGCACAGCATGGACCAGGCTCCCCATCCCAGGGGTAGAGTGAGTGGGGGCCCAGGGCTGGCCTGCCTGGAGCCAGTGATTGCCCAGTGCCACCCTTGCTTTGAATTGGACTTTTCGTCTTATCTCATCAATATGTGACCTGTAGCCTCCCCTCCCAGGGTCTCAGTTCCCTTCTCAGTAAAATGAAAGGATTTAACTATATCATCAATTTTCCCCTTGGGGTCTTGAGCTGGGGAGCCAGGGGCATCCACGGGCAACTCAAAATTTAGTAAAGCAGTGTGTACATGCACGGAGGGACAAACGTGGGGAGTGCGTTTTTCTGGAAAAATTCTCGAAAGGGATCTACAACACTTCTGAAGCATATGAACTTGGAGCTTGTGCCAACACTTACACATGTGGGTCACTTTTCCTCTGTCCCAGAACCACCCTGTAGTTTATGAGGATCCCCAGGGCGGTCCACAACTCACCTGGGTCTGGGTCTATGAGTAAAGACATCAGGGAGAACTGAAAAAACAAAAACACAAACAAACCAACACAGGGCTGAGCAAGGTTGAGTCAGCTGACTGGCTGGGCGGCTCCCTGAGCTCCTACAAGCCAAGAGGAACATCTCCCAGGGTCACAGGTAAGGATCAGGAGCGCTGGGTGCTCTGGGCTGGCTGTAGCTGGGATGGGCTGGAAGGTGGGGCCTAGTTGAAGATGCCCCTTTTATCCTGTGCATCCTCCTTGGTACAGACTTGTGGCGCTTGGGCTTACCTGTTCTCATGCTTGGGCGCGCGTGGCTGTCCAGGTACAGACAATCTCATCAGTGATAGTGATTAGCATATATTGAGCATCTCCTGTCTGCCTGCTTGTGCGTTGCCGCATTTCATTCTTATAAGAGTCCTATGAGGAGGCTTTTATTAGCCCATTTACAGGTGAGAAAATTGAGGCTTAGAGGTCACACAGTTATGATAGGATTTGGATTCAGACTCAAGTCCAGGTGAGTCCCTTGGTGACAGCTCCTTAGGCTGGGGATGGACAGATGCTTAAAACTCTCCAGAGGCCTCCCATTGTTCTTGGAATAAAATGCAAGCACCCGCTGCGATCTATAAACCTCCTCGCACACCCTTTCCTTCCACAGCCACACCTGGGTTCCAACTGGTGCTAGCTAAGCTCCTTTCACCTTACGGCCTTTGCTCTTGCTCTTCCTTCTGCCTAGAAAGCTGTCTCCCATGACCACCACTAGGTCCCGTGACATCGGCTTAAATGTCATCTTCTCAAGGAGGCCTTCCCCAACTCCCTTATGGGTATGACTCCCTCCCCCATTGTTTTGTCACTCTATCGGTTCATTTCCTCCACAGTTCTTATTGCAACATGTACTTTCGGTTGTTTATCTGCATGTTATCTGTTTCTCACATCGACTCTGTCCTCCAGAAAGGCAAAGATCTTGTCTGTGTCATCACCAACGTGTTACCCCATACTGAGTGTAGTGCTCGGCACGTGACACTGCTCAAAGAGTTTTTGCTGAATCAATAAATAGTGTGTTGAACAGTTCCTTTTAGAACGCAATACTTACGGGAAAAAGAAAGCCTTAGTCATTTAATAGCTGGAATATTTGCTTTTACTTAATCCGAAGGTCAGCAAACTAAGGCTTTTGGGGGCCAAACCTGGAAGTATGGTTTTACAAATCAAATTTGATTGGGACACAGCCATTCCCGTTTTTCAGGATCGTCTGAGATTCCTTTTGTGCTATGCCGGCAAAGTAGTTGTGATGAAGACCAAACAGCCCCAAATATTTCCTATCTGGCACTTTACAAAGTTTGCTGACCTCCGATGTGGAAAAGGAGGGTTCTGATCGTTGACAGGTCTCCCTCTGGGTCTTGGCCACCAAAAAGCTGTGGTCAGTGTGGTCATTTTCCCAGGGCCCTCATCAACCTTCCCCTCCCTCCAGCAGAAGTTCTGATTCTTTAGGCCTCCTTAGCCATTTTGGGAACTAGGCAGAGGATAAATTAGAAAAGACAGGTAAAAAAAGGAACGCATCCAGACAGGATGTACTTAGCACACAACAAGTGGGCTTCTTGACAAAAATGCTTCTCCTGCGTCTACTCATGAGGGACCCGACAAGTGGGTTGCGGACATTCAACCAAACACCTAGCCTCGACCCTACAAAACAGAGTCACGAAAGATAAAGAGGATGGGAAGGCTGTTCTTTATGAAATGAGAAGAAAGAGGCATGACAACCAAATGAAGTGAGTGATCCTTGATTTAAAAAAAAAACTATAAAGGACATTATTGGGGCACTTGGGAAACATATTAGAAAATATTGCTTCAATGTGGAATTTCTTGAGAATTATAATGGTATTGTGAATAGATCTATGTGTATATTCAGTGAATTATTCTTTCCCCTTTTCTGTAGATCTGACAAATTCTACCATAAACGGTTGGGGAGGGCGCAGGATGCAGAGGGGAAGAGGGGCTGTTTGCTGTCTGGACTCAGCCCCTACCTGTTTAATTGCCTCACAGTTGCCAAGCCTGGTTTCTGCAAAGAATGAGCAGAAAGGTGGGTGTTTTGTCTGGGAAGGGGGTTGATAGTGGGGGGCCTGACAGAGGAAGGGCAAGTTCAGGTCTTAAGGGTGTTGCTGGGTCTGGGGGCTTGAATGGGAGCATCCAAAGTTGACCCTTCCAGGCTTCAGCGCCAGGGCAGAGCCAAAGTTGGGGCAGGAGACAGCCCCAGGTGCGATCCTCACCCCTCTTGCCGACTCTGCCTTGATTCCGTCCTTTACCCTGCCTCAGCTTCCCCCCGTGGAGCTTGTCTGGAGGACAGGGCCTGTCCCCCTCTCCCGGTATTTGCCCAGCCGAGAGGAGGGACCCACTGATTTCTCCTATTTGAACGGAATGCCTGGCCACTGCCGGCCCCGAGAAGTGGGCAGGACAGGAGAGAGGATGTCGAGGATCAGACTTCCTCCAGGCCCCGTGGGGAAGAGGCCCCGTGACACCTGTGCGGGGGGCCAGAGCCCCGCATCTCTGCTCCCACCTGGACGCGAGGGCCGGCCAGGTGCTGCGCCGCCCACAGCCAGCAGGTGGCAGACGTGCCCTTCCCAGGAGCGGGAGCTGGCGCTGCGGGGGAACCCACCAAAAAGCAAGCTGGACCTTTGGAGGGGAGCGAGCGCTGGGCGCCCTGTGGATCCCACCGGTTCTGGGGGAGGCTGAAGCAGCTGTGCAGCCTGGGTTGCGTGTCAGCAGCTCCCAGGGATCCGCAGCAGGACAGCTCATTTTGTGAACCCCCGGGGCCGCGGGCAGGGAGGCTGCAGGGAGAAGTGGAGAGGGTCGCCTGAGCGCAGGCCAGCTATCTGGGGACCGTGTGGGGAAGTCCAGGCCGACAGCCAGTTACTCATGCCATCTGTCTGGATCCTGAGACTAACCCGGGTGATGCGGCCCAGGGGATGGGGAGGCACCATACCTACGCTATCTGCCTCCTTTCATCCCATTGTGGCATTCAGTTTTTCCACGTGACCCGGAAATGATAGAACTCCTACTCCTGGGACTTGCAAATCCCAGGAGGAGGACCCCTAAAGCTAAAGAAAATGAAAGAGGAAGAGAGGAGGAGATGACTGTGGTCTCACTTGACCTGCACTAAGAGCTGACAGTGTGCCAAGGGCTGTGCTAAAGGTCGTACACGCGTTTGGTCTCGTTCATCATACATGATGCTTGATCCTTGAGGTCCTACAATTACGTCCGTTTTAGAGGCGAGCAAACAGATTTGCAGAGATTAAGTTGCCCAAAGTAATTCCACTGGTAAAGCCAGGATGGAATGGGGCCAGCCTTCCACCAGAGCCCTTGGTCTTAACCTCCATTACTATGAGGGATGAGGGAAGCATGGCAGGTATATATTGGAATGGAAGGATGGAGAAGGAAACAGAAGAGCTACCTAGAGGCAGAGCGTTGAGCTGGGTTCTCAGATCAGATCTCTGTCCTTGGTAGGCTTTATGAAAGGCCTATCCAGGCTAGCCCAGGCCTGGCAGGACACAGAGAGGGCTACTGGGCACCAGTGACAGCTGTGGAAGGTACAAAAGCCAGCTCAAGCCTTGGGCAGTCCACTCTGGCTAACACATCTCAACACACAACTCCACCCAGACCAAGGGGGCATACCAGCCACTGCCTGCTTCTTCCACCATTTCTGTTCCTTGTCTCAACAGGGCTAAAATAGCAGCTTCTAGTATCTTCTAGTATCTTTCAGGTCAGGGCTGATTAGTGGGAAAGACAGAGAGGGCAGACAGAAGGATATTGTCTCTGGGTCTTACTGATTTAGCCTGTAAATCTCCTTGGGGCTGAAGAGCGTTGAAGTCTAATCTGTTTTGTCCTATCTTTAATCTAGTTTAATCTTTTTCTAGATTATTTCAATTCTGATGCTTCCCCTACCTTTCAGAATTCTCGATCTTCTGGAAAACAAGCAAAAAGGCAGAGGCTAAAACTCTGAGTTGATGACTCCCAGGACTGGGAAGCAGAAGAGGGGAGATGTGGACCTAGACTCATCCTTTGGGGCCAGAAGCTTGGATTAGCATGAAGCAACAACAGAAAATCCTTTCACCTGTTGGGTAAAACATTAGGACTCTAATCCCCCCATGCCTTCCCCCTTGGATGGTCTACTATGACCTGGTGGTAGATCATTGTGGGGGAATTGCATTACTCCCAAGGGCAGCTGGTGGGCGCCAACTGTAAACCACGGCCAGGAGAAGCTGCAGCCACTGGGCAGGAAGGGGGGCCCGAGACAAGAGTGCGCAGTTCAGCAGGCCAGTCCTCACTGTTGGACAGAGAGCTCAAGGTCAGGGTGAGAGGTGGCAGTGACAGAGGTGGTCAGTGTTCTCGTCACTAGCCAAGTATTGCCCCATACCATCACTCCCCCTCTGCCCCTGCCCACTCTGGCTCCTGCTCCAGACAAACTATGTGATGAAATTAACAGTCGTCCAAAGCCACTTAGTCCTTTTCACAAAATACATATAACACAATAGTTTTTAATGTTAACCCCTTGTAAGGGGACCATTCAGTAGCGTTAGTTACATTCACATTGTTGTGTAACCGTCTCCACCATCTTCACCCAAGACTTTCTCATCATCCCCAACAGAAAGTCTGTGGTCATTAGACAATAACCCTTTTGTCCCTTCCATGGCCAGTACCTGAGTAACTGTATTCTCTGTTCTGTCTCTCGATTCGCCTATTCTAGGTACTTTATATGTGTGGAAGCACAAAGTTTGTCCTTCTGGGACTGGATTTATTTCACTAGGCATAATGTTCTTAAGGTTTATCCGTGTCGGTAGCATATATCAAAATTTCATTTCTTTGAAGGCTGAGTAGTATGCATTGTATATCCATTTTGTTTATCCCTTGGTGTGTTGAGGGACACTTGGCTTGTTTACATCTTTGGCTCTTGTGAATAAGCTGCTGTGAACGTTGGTGTACAAATATTTTCCAGTCCCTGCTTTCCATCCTTTTGGGTTATAGCTAGAAGTGGAATTTTCTGGGTCATATGATAGTTCTATGTTTAACTTTTTGAGAAACCACTATACTGTTTTCCACCATGGCCGCACCATTTTACATGCCCACCAGCACTGCATGCGGGCTCCCATTTCTCCACATTCTCTCCAACTCTGGTTACTTTCCCTCTTAAATAATTCTAGCCATCCTAATAGGTATAAAGTGGTGCCACTTGGTCCTTTTTTTTAGTCACGAGGAATCTTGCCTTTCTTGCTTTCGCACATAAGCTGCACGATGCTGTGGCTTTGCTTTAATCTGAAGCTCAGGGCAAGGAGACAAAGCTCTAATGGGGAAATCTGGAGGCCAAAGAAGAAAGCCTTGGCCTGTGGTCTGTGTGGCTGGTTTCCTTCTTGGGAGCCTGGTTGAAGCAGGACAATAGTGACCAGCAAGGGTACATTGCAGAGAAGAGCGGATCTAGAGCCTTTGTGTATGGAGGAAGCTAAGGCCTGTGTGTGTGCGTGTGTGTGTGTGTGTGTGTGTGTGTGTGTGTGAAGTATTCCTGCAAGGACATGAGCTGATTGGGGCAGGGGATGGACTCAAGGCCAGATCTCCTTGCTCTGAAGCTAAGTCATCTGTGCCTGGCTCGGAGGGACTCTTTGCAGCTTCTCTGCTTTGAAGCTCAGAGCTTTATTTATTTATTTTTTTAATTTTTTTATTTATCTATGATAGTCATACAGAGAGAGAGAGAGAGGCAGAGACACAGGCAGAGGGAGAAGCAGGCTCCATGCACTGGGAGCCCGACGTGGGATTCGATCCCGGGTCTCCAGGATCGCGCCCTGGGCCAAAGGCAAGCGCCAAACCGCTGCGCCACCCAGGGATCCCTGAAGCTCAGAGCTTTAGAGCCCACTCAGATCCCTGTCCAGGTAAGCAGGGGACTGGACCCCTCACGGGACAAGCAGAGATGGGGGGTGGTGGAGGGAAGAGCTCCATGGCACTTGTCATTCTTTGCTGGAGAGCTGGGTGAAAATTCAGATTCCTGGGCCCTATCTTCAGAGGCTGTGTGTCCGTGGGTCTGGGGTAGAACATGAATTTTTCACCCAGTACCCAGGTGACTTTACCCTCAGCCCAGCTTTGATTATAGCTGCTTTAGGCATGAAGCTCCTGGCCAAGGAGACGATGGGCTGATCTTTGCTCCTGTGCCAGGTATCAAATTGCTCTGTGCCTCAGTTTCCCCAATTGTGAAAGTAAAAATTTGCTCACCCTGATGTTTTATTTAAGGGGATTCAGAAACACCTCAAGAGTGTCGCATTGGCAAAGAATTGGGGAGGATTGAAGGTTAGGGAGTAAGATCATCCAGGAGAGTGAGATTGGGTAAAAACAGCCCTTTCTGGATGTGATTATGCAATTGGAAGGCCTTTGGAAAGGCGAAAGAACACACAAAACAAAAGAGTAGGGTGGGTCTGAGTCCTGCCACATGGGCATAATCCCCCATGTTAACCTTGGCCAGTTGGCCTCAGCAAACAGCCCAGGGGTTTAGAAAAGTAATTTCTCACTGATGGGAACCAAGTCAACCCGTGAAGCTGAGCCTTCTGTAGTGTGGAGCTGGGGGTCCCCGAGCTGGTGTGCGAGGTGCTTGGCCAGGGCGTGACACCAAACACAGCATGAGGCGGTCACTCCCTTCCCAGTTTTACTGTCAATCCTTCCAAACCCATCACAAAGAAAAACTCGGTGGAGCTGGTCCATCTCTATCCTCTCTACCTCCAGCTAGTCTCCCCTTCCCCAAGGGGAAAGCGGCTTCAGGCTCTGAGCATCTGCATGACAAGTGTAGCCAGTTAGAATTCAATGACATCATTTTCTGTGTTTTTTTTTTTTTTTTTCCATTTGTAATAGTGACAATTTCCTTTAAAAATAAATCTGTCCAAATAGAGAAAAGGCAAGTATGTTTAATGGACATATTAAGAAACTGGCTTGGGCTTTAGCAAAAATTCATTCATGAGTAAGATTTGAAAACACTGAACTGATTGGTTAGCAATCTGGCAAGCCTCGATGCTTCTGGTGTTAGAAAGAAAAACTGGAGGGTCTGTGGAAGTTGCTGCCGGGTAGGAGTAACTTTATCTCCTGCCTGAAGCTGGAGGCTGAGACCACTGCCTCTTCTGACACCTTCCATACCACACTGAGCATTCTCATTGTTCTTGGGTAGCGCCTGGGGTGGTATCCTCTAGCCCAGCGGTCATGAGCATGGACCTGGCATCGGGCAGACCTGGGTTTGAATCCTGGCTCTGTAACCACCCAGGGCTGCCACCTGGGGCAGATTATTGAATTTTTCTATAGCTTAGTTTCCTGTCTGTCAAATGAGGATGACACGGTCCCTAACTCATGGGGCTGTTGGGGAACTTTAATGAGATCATAAACATCAGGCACATGATAGCTGACATATAGTAGAGACTTAATAAACTTAATGAATTGTTGTCACTATGATTATAATTATTAGCCATTGTTGTCAATGAGTTTTAATCTTTCTTTCTTTCTTTCTTTCTTTCTTTCTTTCTTTCTTTCTTTCTTTCTTTCTTTTTTTCTCCCTTTTTCCCTTTTCCCTTTTCTGTTTCCTTTTTCCTTTCCTTTTCCTTTTCTTTTTCTTTTTCTTCAAAGTGTGGGCATGATTGAAGAGAGCTCACTAAGCATAAACTCTTCCTGGGATTTGTTTGTCGGGTCACAGGCACGTCACACCAACCCCCATCCCTTCATTTTTCCTGGGATCCTTGCCAGGTCCTAAGCCAGAAAACCTTGTTATATTAATTATGAAGAAAAGCATGTTTTATTTAAAATCCCGGCTGCCGAATATTCTGCTGTGCTGTTTCTCTGTGACAGCGGCATTGCTTTTGCATTTAGGGAACCCTAATGAATTTAAAATATAAATATATCTGTGCCTATATACACATGCAATTTCCCGCGACCTGATTTCCCTAAATACCAGTGCACACCGCCAAAGCTAATGAGTTGGAATGTATAAGAAGTCGCAGTGAAATTAAGCCCCTCTCTTTTCCGTAAGACTCTGTGTGGGTTCTAGCAAGAGGGAGGGACAATGCCCCTCCACGCCTGAAAGAGATTGGAACATTCTGGAACGTTGAGGCTTAGAAAGAGGTGGCTTGTATCTTCCTGTCAAAGGCCTGGGTCAGTCCTGCGGGCCATGTAGATTTGGATGCTTAAATTTATCAGACACTGAACCCAGTTACCTGACCATCCAAAATTGGCTTCAACCCTTCAACATCTACAGTGTTTCTGCATCGTAACAGACAAGCTGGGTTCTCTCTCTCTCTCTCTCTCTTTCTCTCTCTCTCTGTCTCTCTCCAAGCTAGAGCCCAGCAGATAATGTATATCTGTCAAGTAAAAGGATGTCAATAGTAGAAAGTGGTAGGGCCTATAGACTTGGGGGCTTGAACTTCTCCTAAAAGTAGGAATGATAGCCCCTCATCTGGTTGATGCCAAGCAGGAATGTGAGCCCCATGTTACTAAAATATCTGGTTTTCAAGAAAAGCTGGGAATTTGTATTTCTACGTGAAACGTTCTGATTTGCAAATGTTGCCAAGCAATTGAAAAGAAATCAAAATACTCAGGCTGACCCTCTACCCACCAAGTAAAACTCGGGCTAAGAGCAGAATGTACCCCAAGGTGCCAATCGGCAGACTCAGACCTATTCAGAAATTTCTGCGGCGCTTCACCTGGGAGGATACTAGAATTCTTAGGTCCAAGCTCTAGGGCTTAAAAAGTCCAGAATGCCTGGTATGCCTGAGTGGCTCAGCAGTTGAGCATGTGTGTTGGACTCAGGGCCTTATCCCAAGGTCCCAGAATCGAGTCCTGATTCGGGCTCCCTGTGGTGTGCCTGCTTCTCCTCTGCCTTGTGTCTCTGTCCCTCTCTCTGTGTCTCATGAATAAATAAATAAAATCTTTTAAAAAAATAAAATAAATTTTAAAAAGTCCAGACATGGTGGCAAACACTCTGGGAGAGGAGGAGGCACTGTCTTCTGTCTTCTCTGGGGATGGGCCAAGCTAAGTAGGACAGGCCTGAACAAGCCTTGTCCTCTGGCTTTTGACCCTCAAAGAGGTCAAATTCCATTATGGTGGAGGCCAGTGGCACCCATAAATCACCCAAGAACCACAGCAAGAAGAGATTTCTGAGCCCTGATGGTAGTGTCCTTCCTTCACACAGCTGAGTGGGCTTCCTGTGATGGAGAAGGAGTTGGACACACCTGGGCCTCAATCCTGGCTGGGAAGTCAGTGTAACATCTCTGGGTATGTTTCTCATCCATAAAATGGGGACAACCATACAAAGCTGTTCTGTTTATCAAGGAAAACCAATTCTAACCCCGGCTGGGAAGGACGTATGGATGAATCTCTGGTGTTCATGGCGATCACATTTGACCTATACCTCTTTGGATCATGGATGTCTGAATAAAAATCTGAGTTAAAGATGAGCTTATAGAGAAGGCATTGTGAGGTTTGCTGCATGACCTAAATTCATGAGAGAGTGTCCATACATCCTTCCAAAGGATAGTGACCAGAGGCCCTGTGACTACTTTTAAAAGTTTTGGAGGCAAAATGGAGTCCGTGACACCAACCTGCAAACCATTCCCTGGTCTAAGAGCTTCCTGTTCCTACACGGAGGACCATGACCCTGGTCAACACTCCAAACACTTGGAGATCCATGCCAGCTCTGTGGACAGAGGAAATCTCATCGTTAGCCAGGGTCCAGGCAAAAGACCTGGTCCAGACAATGAACAGCAGCCCATAGCATTGCTACTTCCCAGCTGTATGACTGGAGGCCAAGCTGTCCATTTTCTCACCTGTAAAATGGGAGCGATAATGGTACCTACTTCTTTGTGTCCTTCCGAAGATGAATTGATACACTGGCTCACAGGATTTCTCATGAAATGATAGCAGTTGGTTATTATTTTTAGCTATGTGGGGTGGGTGAAGCTGCCCAGCCCATCTGGCTCTGTGACTCCTTCCCCCTCGCCCCCCCCGCCCCCCACCCAACGATGCCCCAAACTCTCCAAAGCATCTGAGCGAGTTGGCCACTTTCCCCTGGATGTCTGTAGCCTGGCCTGTGGAACGCAAGCCGCCTTCTCGACCACCTGTCTGGCACACATCTGGGGTAAGAAAACATTCCAAAGCCCTGAATCCTCTCTTTGGAACTGACTAAGCTCATTGCCTGAAGGCTATCTCTCATATTTTCTCTTTTATCCATTATTGACTTATAATTTCATTGCTAACCCTAAAAATTCACTGGGGCTTGCAAAAAAGGGATTTTTTGGGACCATTATCGTTTTGTGAACTTCAAACAGACTGCATCAACTCTCTCCTTGCCTGCAAACTTTAGGCTCTAATTCTTTCCGACTCATACTTTCTCTGGGCCCCTTGCGGGCTTCTGATAATTTCCACTTCTTCCTCTAGACCTGTGTGTTATTTCTGCTGGGTCTCAGCCCCCAGATGTCCAACGAGCAATCAAATGAGGCAGGGGCACTCATATACAAGTCACTATTGGAAAAGAAAACTCTCTCAGAGGTGGGGCACATGACAGGTTAATATGGGGCTAAGGTCAGTGTCTGAGGATAGTTTGCCGAAAGGGGAGGAGAGGCTCTTGTGTTTGAAGCATCTAATCGAAAACCTGAAGCTGAATCTGCTTCCTACAGGGAAAGCTCTGTGGAGTAAAATGGGAAATAAAATGCAAAAGGATTTCACAAGATAAAGAGGTTATGACTATTAATTCAGTTCTCACCCCCTGCTCCTTCTCTATCCAGCCCCCTCCCCACAAAGGGGTGCCTACTGTCCATGCAAGACCCTCAAATGGCATTTCCTTACCCTGCTCACCACCACCTCCCTTGGGCCCAAGTTTAAGTCCCTGCCCCATCTACTAGGGTTCTGTGAAAAGGGAGAAAGAGTATTACCCAAAAAGCTTTCTCCAAAACGAATCCATCCAAGTAAATCTGTTGGCAGGATCATGTGCAACCAGTAGGATTCTCCTCTAGAGCCAAATCATAGGGCATCTTACTCTAGTGTCACCTGAAATGGCTAGAAAACTGTGTATGTCTGTCAACGTGTACAAGGAGCGTTGATAGATTTCAAAGGGTTCTCGGAGATCCATGCCAGCTCACAGCCCACATCTAAGCGGATTTTCTTGCCCCCAGCAGCTTAGTTAGAAGGCACTTATGGAGCCTCTGCTCCAGAAGGGCTCAAGTCAGTTGCATGGCCTCATGGAACTGGCTTCTCAACACCAAACAGCATTACAGGCATGCATTAACTCTAACAGTCAGGACGCCTTCAACCTGGCAACACCAGCCTTTCATAGCTGAGGTTTCTAGTCACTCCTGGCCAGTTGCTTTGGTCCTCCTCATAACCTCAGTCTCTCCAAAGCACACATTTGAAAAGAACACTTACCCCAATGGCTGTCTTTCCCACCAGAACCATAAACAGCAGAATATGGAGTTTGGACATCCTGGCAAGCATCTGTGCAGCTTAAGGACTCTTGTTTTGCCCTAAGTACAATTTCTTCTGTTGTCTATGCCTTTAGGATGGGAAAATGTCAGTCTCCAAGGATTCAGAAACAAATGAAGAGGATGCCAATTATTAACTAGGCATCAAATACTGTTTAATGTTTTGCAAACCAACTATCTTGATTAAACAAATGGTAACTTTGGAGCTGGGCTGAGTCATGGGGTGATTTCTTTTCTGGGGAGAAAGGATCCAAAAGAAAGTGGCAGAATTCAAGAACCCCAGCCCCCGGGTGCACCCCAGGAGGGCCGCCGAGTGTTCTGTGCAGAAGGTCCGATAGTTAACTAGCATCCCAGTTTCAGGATGAAAGCCCCAGATCGGGTAAAGCTTCTGCTAGGGGCCCTTGCCATTGCTGATTCAGACAGAATGTTAACAGAGTTCTGATTCATCAAAACTCAAACAGAATTAAGGCATGGATGGGCTCCTAATAACATCACACTTTCTATTCATGAAAGATAAAGGATGCAAAACTACTATTGACAAACATTGATTCTGGGCCCTTTGAAGCATTGCCCATGGTTGCTTGTTGGCTTCAAAAGTTTTCTTTCAAATCTCATTACATAAGGTTTTTACTTTTTAATTATTTTTTTCCTTTCATTGGAGTCTTTCTTTGATCAAGAGGGTGAAGAAACCACGACGCTCATATTTGGGGCCAGTTGTTTCCCGTGTTCCTTATTTAGCTACACTGGTTACGGGGGAGGCGACATAAAGCAAACATTACCTATTAAGCGTGGGTTCTCAGGAACACAATTGATTTCTTTGCTAGGCGTCATCTTGAGCTCTCGTAATCGCCTGACTGCCCACAGTAATCTATGTAAGGGCTCCAGGAATCCTCCGGCCTGAGTCCTGAATCCAAGCTCTGAAACCTGGCTGCCAACGGAGGCAAGTGCTCACCCCGGCCTCCTGCTCACCCATGTGCCATAACCTATTTGGCACACGCAGTCGGACAGCTCAGTGGGTGCTTCCACCATTGGAAGTCAGGTTGCCAGCCGTGGAGGGCCCCCCAGGCGCCAGCCCAGAGAAGACCAATGTCAATGCCTCGGCCACCAGATGTCCTTGGAGGACAAACCAAGTCACGCCATTTACCTCCTAAGTAACTCCAAATCTGTCTTTTCTCTACTTATTTTGTCTCTATTTTAGACAGCCATCAACTCACTCCCAGTCAACATCCACCTGACCTGCATGACATATGTATGCACTAGTCCCTTTTTCTGGAAAGTTCTTTTCTGAACTCACCCTATTCTTCCCCTAATCTTTACTCCCACCCTAACTCTGTTCTTAACTCCAACCCTAGTCACTCTTTAGCAAGTTTATTTAGTTAACTCACCTAGTCAATGCATCTTTCTGGTCTCAGCACAGACATGAATTCCTTAGAAGCCCTGCTTGTGCTTTTTCTTCCTAGCCCTTTCCAAGATCGTCATCCTGTGCCTGCATCGCTCTTTCATTAACCCTTGTTCCCCGCTGTCCACACCAGACTGAAAGGTCCTGAGGGCAGGCTTCTGTTTTGTTCGCCATTGAATTCCTGGCATAGGTGCCTGGCACTTGCTTGGCCCACGGTAGTTGTTCAATAAATATATCTTAAATGAATAACCACTTTATTAAAGTGACAGTTGGGTACCTTATAACCAGGATACCTAAAAAGCAGAGCCAATGGGATGTGAAAAACTAAAGTATTTGTGAAATTTTAAAAACGCTCCAACTTGCACATGAAGACTACATTGATATCCATCAAATACGCACCGGTGATGTGCTATGAGCCAGGCGGGGACAGAGGAGGCAGACACGAACTTTGCTCTTAAGGAACACACATTCTGTCTGGAAACATGTGAACCATGAAAATGCAAGCCAGTTCATTTTTGTTAGGGATAGGTGTGAAAAGAGAAAGAAACAAGGTGACAGACCAGAAATCCTTGTGGCTGGGGGGTTTCTGTAGAGTGGAAGGCCGTGAGGGTGGTGATGTTTGTGAAGCAGATCACCTGTGTGGTGCTGAGGACACCGTTGATGGTTATCTGACCACAGAGCAAGGGCCAAAGAGGCAGAGGACCAAGAGTTTGCTGTTTTCCAAATTTAAACTCGGGACGTCGCAGCACCTGTATGGTTGGTAACAAGTAGAAATAGAAATTTTTGTCTGAGTCAAATTACTGAATGGTTCATGTGACTAGGGTGTCTCTTTTTCCTCCACAGCGGGGAGGGGAACTTGTGTAAACTAATGAGCTTCTGACTTTGTGGACAGAGTCTCAGAAAACAAACCAGAAGCTTTTCTTCCTGTGTCAACAGGAAGTGAGCTCAGTGTGCGTGCTGTCTTCTTAATCCGGATTAATTTCCCTGACATGTAATCTTCCCTTTATCTCAAGCAAAAAATAAACAATTTTGCTCTTTGTGTAATAATGGCAGGACTCCCACATTATTGTCTCTTATTTCCCTAAAGTTTGGTTATTACAACAATGTGAAATTGGGTAAATTTCTGCACATAGCCCTAAAGGAGAGAATTCTCTAAAAGAGGTGTAGTCCTTTTAATTTAGGAAGACAAATGTGCGCCCTTATTGTATAATATGTCTTTATCTGGGGAGTTGGAGTAGACCTACCTGGGGTCTCTGTTCTTTTGAATTCAAATGCAGAGCCTTTAGCTCTCATTCTGGTGCGGGTGGCAGGTGCAATCAAGTCAGGTCTGTTCTGTGTGAGCTCTGGGTGACATTTTCTCACGAGTTGGGTTACGTCCCACTGGAGAGAGCCTCTACCCTGCCTTGGATGGGCTTGGGACTCTGGTTCTTTATGGGATGATTATCCCATCCTAAGAGAAGCCTTCCTCACCATGCCCTTGCCAGAGACCCACTCTTCCAAGTACTGGGCGAGGGGTTGTTTTTGTACAGCAACAACTTGTTGTGCCTGAACCAACCTGTTTCGTGTTTATTCATGTTTAAGTAATAACAGTCTTCCTGCTGGGCCTTCAGAGGAGTGCCCATGAACAGCAGATGGAACTCAAAACAGACATGAGAGAGCCCCCACTCTGCCACAGCCCCACTGTGGAATGCTGTGGATGTCATTTATTCTCTCTAGGCCTCAGTTTTATCATCTGTAAAGTGGGGATGATATAGTTCTCACTTCATGGAGTTGCTGGGAGGTACACATGAGAGCACAGGGGTGTGCTTAGGGCAGCAGCCGGCCTACAAGAGACTTTGCAGAACACACTGCCTTTGATATCAGTACAGTCTTTTTATGGGATGCTACTTGCTGAGCCCCCAGACCCTCAGAGATGAAATGGCCCTGTGTTCAGTCAGTTTAGCCTCCAACCCGGAGAGGGAATGAGCCCCTTCTTGGGAGAAAACCTTATTTCATTTGTTCTCCCTAGGATAGGGTTCAGCAAACTTTTCCTGAAAGGACCAGATAATAAAAATTTTAGGTTTTTTTCTGGCCATTCATTTCTGTTGCGTGTCCTCAATCCTGCCACTGTGGCATAAAAGCGGATGCAGAGAATGCTTATGCCAGTGAGCATGGCTATGTCCCAAGAAAACAGTATTTACAAAAAAGGCCATGGCGAGCTGCCTGGGTGGCTCCATCGGTTAAGCATCAGACTCTTGGTTTCTGCTCAGGTCATGATCTCAAGGTTGTGAAACCGAGCCACATGTTGGGCTCCGTGCTCAGCATGGAGTCCGCTTCAGATTCTCTTTCCCTCTGACCCTCCCTCCACCACGCTCTCTCTGTCTCTAAAATAAATATGTTAATTAAAACAAAAAGAAGAAGAAGAAGGCCATGGCTTGTGGAGTCTACTTGAGATTCTCCCTCTTCTTCTGCTCCTCCTCCTGCTCATGCATGCTCTTTATTTCTAAAATAAATGAAAAAATCTTAGAAGAAGAAGAAGAAGAAGAAAAGAAAGAAGAAGAAAGAAAGAAGGAAGAGGAAGAAGAAGGAAGAAGGAAGAAGGAAGAAGAAGAAGAAGAAGAAGAAGAAGAAGAAGAAGAAGAAGAAGAAAGAAGAAGATGACGACGACGACGGCCATGGCTTGTGAAACACTGATCCAGGAGAAGGTGATGGGATGCACCCAGAACATCCACTGCACAACTTGAAGGGGCCCCTGTGGAGACACACCAGAAACAGGGGAGGGGTCTGAGCTGCTGTGGCATCATGGGCCTCAGAGTATCCCTGCAGAAGTTATGCCTCCTGTTCCAGAATCCTCAGAACTTTGTGGGATGCGAGGGCTAATGATGATTGCTCATTCATCCCACAGGTATTATCAAGCACCTACAACATGTCAGGCAGAGCTGTAGAGGACAAAGGAGACAGACCACATGCCAGCCTCTTGAAGTTCCATTCTTGTAATGATGCTCGCTCAGAGTCACATGGCTGGGCCTCCATTAAATTTTTTTAAAAATATTTTTAAAATTTATTTATTTATTGATTGATTTACATATTTATTTATTTATTCATTGAGAATGTGAGAATCTCAAGCAGACTCGGTGCGAAGGACAGAGCCCAAAGTGGGGCTTGATCCCATGACCTGAGATCACAGCCCCAAGCTGAAATCAAGAGTCAGATGTTCAATTGACTGAGCCACCCAGGCCCCCTTCCTTTAAATTCTTAAAGTCATCCCTAATCAGAGAAGAGAAGGCATCCTGTAGAGAAGTGCCACCATTCCTTCCCATCGTTCCTGAAGGCCCCTGCTTAATCCATTAACTTCCAGGGGCACCCTCCTTTGGAGGGAAGGGAACAGGAGAGATGCCTTGTTAACTTGGCATGGGGTGGGCAACCTTTCCCCGTGCTGCCCCAAATCTCCCCAGGATGTTCATGTCCACTGTAAACTCGTTGGTCTTGCCCACCCCATTTTCTGACCTAGGAGATACTAGGATGTCCACCACCCCACTGTGTTTGTAAAAGGAAACCAGCATTTATGGAGCAGCTTCTGTGTTCCAGGTGCTTTTATAACCCTAAGTTCATATCGTCTTTATAACTACCCCCACAAGGTGATTTGATCCATTTTACAGTTAAAGAAACCTGTGCTCAGAGAGGTTCAATACATTGCCCAAGGTCACCCAGCTTGAGATGGAGCCATGTTTGAAGCTCCTCCCACCCGACTGCGTAGACTCCAGGGTCTTGGGGTAGAAGCTTTGCCATTTACTCCAAGCCACCTAAAACTTATGGAACAAAGCAACATGTCTGAAAGCAAAGTTTTTCCATTGCCTGGCCAATTTCCACATTCTCTCCATCCTGGCTAGTACATACTATTAGGGGTGGCGATGTGCCCAGTGCGTAGTACAGAAACTCTGCCCTCCTCCAGCAACAGCCACTATTATTTGAGGCTGGGTTTCCTGGGAAACAGGTAGAGATATTGAAATTTGTGGGCAGGAAGTTTACTGGGGGAGTACTCTTCGGATCAATGCCCATTGTGGAATGAGGGGAGCAGGACAGGTAGAAGAAGTTGGGCTGCAAAGTGATCACAACAGAGGCCCATCCCATGAAAAGTTCTAGAGCTGGGCTGGCACTCAGTGTTGTCCTGCCTGAGCCATGGGGTAGGCCCTTGTACTGGGATCATCCCATCACTGGACATGGGCTATCCTCATGGAAGGAACCTGAGTTTGGTCAAGGCAGCTCTGGTTAAGGGTAATTCTCCAAGAGGAATTCAACAGAGGCCCTTCAGGAGCCAACCCTGGGCAGTTGAGAGAAAGAGGCCTTTGTGAAGAGGAATCTGGTGGCACACCACAACATCCACTCCAACTATTGACTGGAAATTTACCTCGCATTGCTTAGTTGGAAAATCCAATTCAGGAAACATGAATGGCTCAGTCCAGTTTTGGATGAGCATCCCCGGTCTATCGTTGGTCTAATTCAAGATGGGTGGAGCCACAAACATGGCCAGGCCAATCCAGGTCCATGGAGCAATTGCAAATGTTTATTTGGGGCAATCAATATCAAGCAGAAAACCAGACTGCTATTATGGAAATCATAAATGCTACACAGTTAATAAGCCACGTTACAAATTTATAGCTAAGCTCCCTGTTGGCTAAAGATAAAGGAAAACCCTGATTGTTTGGCATGATTTTCATTAAACTTAAGTGAGTTTTACAAGAAAAATAAAGGTGGTTTTTTTTTTCCCCCTCTATGGTCCGCTCCAGATCAATTTTGATTAAAAAAAAAAAAACAAAAACCCAAACCCCTTATGATCTGATGAACACAGGTTGGAGTTGGGTAAACAGGATGGGGAATTCCACTGCCATGCTGGCAATCTCTGGCCAAAATGACCCTGGTCTGTGGTCATTGGTGGTTCTGTTTCTTGTGATCTACGAGATTTGGAAAGATACACGAACCATCCATGCAGCACAACTGTGTGACTTCCAAGTGCAGCACAGCCCAATATGAATTAAACACCTCAGGATCTTCACACAATAATTGATCTGCCCATTTGTAGTTCTTTCTTGTCTTTAATCTTTCAGCAGGGCTTCAATCTTCCCTCTCATATTTTAAATTTCCTCTGTTCAGTGGTTGTCTATGGCAGTGAGTGTATTTTTTTCCCCCGATCTCTCCCATCCCATCAATCAGTTCTGCAAAAACACAAGTCCGCCCCCTTGGATCTTCAGGCTCACAAAGAGCTATCACCTGGGCTGTGTGATGCTTCTTGTTCTAAGTGCACCTTTGATTTATTAAACATTTTTGAATAAAATCCTGCATACGTTTTGCATGTTGGGAAGCCCTCCACCCCCCACTTCAGAGTAATAGAGAGCCTGAAAGAGAGGAGGGATCTTGAGATTTGGGTGTCTCTTTCTGTCTAGACTTGTCGGCTTTCTGAATAGAATGTGCTATTTTCAAAAGCCTTTTTCCTTTTGGGGGGTGGCACACCTGTGAGCACCCCTCTAAAGTGTACTTCTAGACGCAGCCTGACATTGACATCTTTTCTAAGCATGTTTGCTTGCTAGTTCTGTGTTGTGGCAGCAAGAGCCTGGGTTGGCATTAGAGCCAGCGGCAAAGCCACACACTTGCTGTGTGATCTTGAGCAAATTTCTTGATCTCTCTGAGCCTGTCTCAAATAATTTTTTGTGTGAATTAAATGTGATGATGTATGTGAAGGAGTTAGACGTGAAGTGGAAACAACACCCACATACACACACAGGTGTGTGACTTGTCCCCTTGAATGATGCATTCTTTCACTCATTTTGGAGGAAATCCTTCATTGTGGGGTCCTGTGGCATTCTAACATGCATAGAGACTTCCATCTGCCAAGGGAAATCCCAATAGGCAAATCCATGAACAGCTATAAAACCAGGTCCCCACTGAGGCCAACTCTGAGCCATGCAGGATGCAGAGATTGGAAGAAGGCATATTGGAAGAATGGTAGGTGCAAAGTGGGTCCCACTGGTCATTACAGAGTAACTCCGCTAACGCTCACACCTAACCACACACTCCAACCTCCTGTGATTCAGTAAAACCAGTTGCCACACTGGTAATTACCATCCTTCACCGACAGGTGTTCTGGTGTCTTTCTGAGGCTAGAGTTTGGAGGATGAACCACACTTACAGCCTCTACTTTCAAGGCCCTCACCCCCAGGACCCTGCCCCCAGAAGCTAAAGGGGGGGGGCTCCCTCTCCATAGATCCGACTTTAGTTTTAGCGCCCTCTTGTGTCAATGTGGTCCCTCAGCCAAATCAGCCACTTCCTGAAGCCTTCCCCACCCCCACCCCCTTTTTTTTTTAACTGTAAAATGTAGTTCATTCTGCTAGTTTTGCCAACGCGGTGATGAAGGGCTGGAATGCTTCATGATCGCCATGGCCTCCCAAATGTAAGAGTTAGTTCTTCCCCTCGCCCTTGCCGATCTCCCTCTTCTCTGAACTGTAAAATATTGATTTGGGTGCTGCCATGTGCCTTGGACCTCACCCAGCAGCCACTTCTGCATTTGCGCTTATCAGTTGGCCTGGAGACAGGTGATTTTTGTCTGGAATAACCTCCTTTCTCCAGACTTCATTTTCTCCTGCGACCTCCGGGGGGTGTGCTTCCTGCAGCTCACAGACCTCAATCCTCATACGTCCTCCCCCAGCCCCGGCCCCAGGCAGGGGTCCCTGCAAAAGATGCAGGTGATGAGTCGGTCTGTGTGTGAGCCTCCCAAGTGTCTCTCACGTCTCTCTTCTCTGCCCCACCCCCCAGCACCACCACAGTGTGGCTTGCACCGTCGACAACCCCACCTGGACCTTCGCGGCAGCTCCCAGCTTCTGCGCCCCATCCTCAAACTCAGCCTTCACTATGCCAGACCAGCCATCTCCTAAAATGCCATTCTGGTTGTGTCACTCCTATCTGTTCAAAGCTCATCAGAGGAGCCTCATTGCCTACAGGACAGAGTCCAGACTGCGTAGTGTGACATAGGAAGCTCTGGCCCTTGGACACTTGTTTACTTAGTCCTCGATCTCCTGACATGCATCCTACACACCCAGCTGAAGCTCCTGTCACAGGCCCATCTGATGCCTACACTTATTTACACTCATGGTTCTCATGACAGAAAAGTCTCCTACCTCTGGCGTTGGGAGAACTCCATTCTTTTTAAAAACTCAGCTCAAGAATTTTGCTCGGTGACATCTTCTCCCTCTAAGAGTTGGAGTCTTCTAACTACTCTGAGGATTCCGGGAGCATCGTGTGCGTTTATGACCTTAACACCGTGGCGAGTCACACCTGGGGACTCTTCGGGGCTGAGACTGTGATTCTCTCGTCTTTGGGTATTCAGCACGTGGCACACAGTAGGTGCTCAATAATTGGTGGCTGAATGAAATGGAAGTGTGTATGTCACTTTAGGGGTATGTGAGATCACAGGGATCACAGAAGGGGGGGAAGGAAAGAGAAGAGGGATGAAGGCAGGCTTAGACACCAAGCAGTGGGGCGCCCTCTGGAGATGACAGGTCTCAAACCGAGTCTGAGCCCATTCAGATGTTCTCCTTGACCTCTGTCCTTGCAGACAAGTAAAGAGAAGTGGCAGCAACAGCAAATAAACAAGGGGAGCATTTATCGGTCTGCTCGCAGGAATTGTTTCTTTCAGACACAGGCTCCCAGGAATCCCCTGGCAGTACTCGTGTTCCTGCCAATTCTGGCTCCAGCTGCCTCCCACCCCCGCCCACTGGCTCCCACGCAGACCTCGGCTGTGGGCTTGTCTTGTGGGTTGGTGTTCGCACGTAGGAATGGTGGAACTAGGGACTTCATTTTTTAGCTAACTGATCTGGGACTGGTCAGTTATCCAACCAATGGGGACCAAGGAGTGATGATTGAATCAGATAATATTCATGAAGGTCTTTGCACAGTACTTTGCATGCAGTAAACACTCAATAAATGTGCCCGCTGCTTACCTGGGCCACCCAAAAGCAAGACGTTCGACCGCCACAGAGAAATGGACATCTTGCCAGGCAAGATCATTAATACACTTTACGTAACATCCTAATGGTTCTTTTATGAGGCTGCATTCTTCATTTGATTCCTGCACTTGATTATGGTACCTAAGGAAATCGCAAGAAAGCTGTATTATATCTGAATTCATTTCTAGAAAAAAATTATATTTTCTGAAAGCCAAGTATATTTTGTGACTGGATTTGGGGCTCTGCGATCACAAGGAGGCCAACAGACTGCAGAGGTCTTCAGATCTCTTTCTAGATACAATTTCCTCCAGCCTTTCTTATGAAACCAGTTCTCCCATATGTCCTTCACAGAAGTATCTTTCCAACATTTATGCTGCAGATGGCACCAGCCCCAGAAAGGGACACGTTTATGTGGAGAGCTATCAGAAGTTTCCAAGATTTTGAGGAATCATTGATTCACCAGGGATATTTGAATCAACTAGTCAATTCCTCGTTTTACATGCATGCACGTAGTACAGTGCTAGAGCCAGCCCCTACCGGCTCCCAAGAGCTGATTGCAGCATCTCTTCTCAAGCCTACATTTGGTAGCATCACATTGGTAGCTTGAAATCAACCATATGGGAACATTTATGTCCCAGAAATTGGCAAATGCTACAGATCAGGGCTCCCCCACCCTGGAGAGCGAGCTGTTAAGTGTTCACCAGCATGCAGCTGGACCCAAGGGAAAGGGGAAACACAGAGATCAAGTGACTTTCTCAAGGTCATACAGCTCAGTGGCTTAGAAGAGAAATGACTGAGTGGGAATTTTTAGAAGATGAAAGACTTGTACTGGGTTTTTAAGGGAATGAAAAAAGAAAAGAAAAGAAAGAAAAGAAAAGAAAAGAAAAGAAAAGAAAAGAAAAGAAAAGAAAAAAGAAAAGAATAATGACCCCCAAAATATCCACACTAAAATTCCCTGGAACTTGGAACCTGCAACCTATTAATATGGCAAAGGGGGCTCTGCTAATGTGAGTAAGGGTATGGACCTTGGAATGGAAAGATCATCTTGGATTATCTGGGTGGTCTCAATTTCTTAAAGGAATGAGTCCTTAAAAGCAGAGGACTTTTCCTGGCTGGGTCAAAGGGATGAGATGATTTTTTAAAAAAGGAGAAATTCAGAGTGTGAAAGAGACCAGACTTTGAGGGTAGAGGGAAGAGGGCCATGTGCCAAGAATGGGGTGGCCTTTAGCAGCTCAGAGATGGCTGGAAGAGGTTAATCAGCTTGTCTTCCATCCAACTGCTAGTCAAGGAACTAGCCAGAATGTGGACCAAGGCACGTTGGTTCTGTAGCGCCCCTGCTCCCCAAGGCAAGCGCCTTCCAGAGCTGGGGGCTGGCTCAAACCTTGCGGTAATCAGGCCCCATGACCCTACCAGGCCCTTCGGGCTGACCCCAGCCACGTTCGGCCATCACAGGTGACTCTAGTGCCTACAGCTCCAAGGAGGGAAGCGTGGCCTCGAAATGCTGCACAGTTCAAGTTTTGACAGACACCACTAGCTGGAGAAAGGTTCTTTGGCTTTGATGGGAGGCGAGATCCCATCCACACAGTTCCGGGAGATGGCTTTGCTCTGAACAGATAACTCAATATAAAGGACAGGAAAAAAACGGAGGGGTGGAGGGAGGGGAGAGGAAGAGAGAGGGGGCGGGGCGAGAGGAGAGAATCAGGATTTCACAGAGCCCAGCCCCAAGGAGACACTCTCTGATGACCAGGGGAAAGGCTTTGAAAGTGGAGGGGCTGGGCCTCAAACCCGGTCCCTGAAAGTGGGGGTGGATCCCGGCAGAAATCACATGGGGACCCCTGCTGTGGAGCCGGGGAGACCGGGAAAGAGTTCAGGTGATAAAAAAAAATGTTAATAGAGGACTGAAATGCATCTGGCTGTAATTCCAGCCTTCAGGCCCCCAGTCTGAAATCCCGGGAAGAACGCTGTCGCGCTGCTGCTTCTCTCGCCCAGCCGGACCCCACCCGCCGGGGGGGGGTGATGCTCAGAGCCTGTGCACCATTTGTTGTCTGTGATGTGACAGTCACCATTTAAATGCGCCCTAGCAGGCACCTTGGTTTGAATGCCTCTTCTGCTAAGCACCTTCCTTCCTCCCAGATCCCCGAACCATTTGGTAGCCACAGATGATACCATCTGGAGAGAAGATGGACCCTTCTCCCCAAGAAAGATGGGGTGTCCATGGCTCTCGTTAGGACAGAGGAACCCACATGTTTTCCACCTATTCTTTGGAAAGGACATCTTAAAGCACAAAAAGGGTTGTGTCTCTTCTGCTAAAATCTTTGAGCGCCTTCGGATTGTGCTTAGACTGGCATCAAACTCCTTACTTGGTCAACCAGGCTGACAAAGCCTGGTCCTCGCCTCTGGCAACCTCACCTTGGACCCTTCTCCCCTTTGCCTGACACGCACCAGCTGTAGGGCTTCTCCTTAGTTCCTTAAGGACACCCTGTTCCCCATTACTGCCACAGGGCCTTTGCACATTCACTTTCCTCTTCTCTATCCTTCCTTGAGGCTGCTCTTCGCATGCTGAGTTCTTTGTCTTCTGTGGTCTCCGCTTAAGTGGCTAGTGGCATTTCTTCTCAGAGAAGGGCAAGGTCTATTATTTTCCATCTTGACATCCTTTAAGGCACTTTTATACCATGTAGTTAATGTATTTATTGACTGTCCCTTTCAAAGTCCACTTAAGCCTCTTTCCCAGAGTTCAGGCGCCTTGTCTGTCTTGTACACGCCTGTGTTCTCAGTGTGCAAGCACAGGGTGGTAGCTCAATGGGTATTTGTTGCATCCATGAGTGGCTGAAGAAGGACAGGAAGCAGAGAAGCAGAGGTGGGAACTGCTGCAAGAGGAGTGAGAATTATCCTAGTAGCTATCCTTGAGGGTGACTGTCCCTGAGGGTGACTGTTTCTGAGGGTGACTGTTCTTGGAAGTGATTATATCTGGGGATGACGATTCCTGGGGGTAATTGTACTTGGGAGTGACTGTATCTGGGGGTGACTGTGTCTGGGGTGGCTGTTCCCAGGGGGTGACTGTATCCATGGGTGTTGTATCTGGGGGCAGCTGTTCCTGGATGATGACTGTGTCTGGGGGTGACTGTTCCTGGGAGTGATTGTATCTGGGGGTGACTGTACTTGGGAGTGACTGTTTCTGAGAGTGACTATTCCTGGGAGTGACTGTATCTTGAGGTGATTGTGTATGGGAGTGACTGTGTCTGGGGGTGGCTATTCCCCAAGGGGTGACTGTATCTAGGGACGACTGTTCCCAGGGGTGGCCATTCCTGGGAATGACTATTCCTGGGGGCAACTGCTCCTGGAGGGGGTAGGATCACAGACTCAACAACCAGGAGCTGGCTGGTGAAGAGGGAAGCTTATGGGAGGGATGATCCATGCGGACAAGTAGCAGCAGCCTGTGCTGGATTTGCTTCTAGGGTGTTTTGTTTCCAGTCTTTCTCTTGGCATCTGACCACCCACTGGCAGATGTGCATGTAGGTGAAACGTGGGGCAAACCTTGATCCCTTCATTTTATCTGGGCCAGTTTCCTGGGCTGGGGACACAAGCTCCTTGTATGTTTTCGTCTCTCTTTTTGCTTATCTATGGGACAGCAGTGAAACTGTGTGTGCTTAATTCCACCCATCCAACCAAAGTTTTTCAACTATTTGCAGATTGTGTAGATGAAGATATAGTAAGAGATGATGAAAGACAGGAAAGGGAGACACAACGGCTGATACATACTCACACAGAGATGTATGTAAATAGTATATATTTTAAAATAGCTCGGACGCATGCAGTATTTAGACGAAGGTGCCAACAAAGGAAGTCAGACTGTGCTTCAGCTCTAGCAGGAGGAAGGCAGGATGAGGGGTGGTGAGTGTTCCTCAGTGAGCTAAGTCGTCATCTATCCAAGTATAAGCTCCGTAGATAGAGCGCATCATCCGTAAAGCAAGAAGTGGTAGTTAAAGCAGAATATTTGGAGATGTGGAGGTGATCCTCAGAAGAACTGAAAAATGAAGCAATTTTAAAATTTCAGAAGTTGCCTCTGGGCTTGAAAGAGGAGAGTTTTTCATTCGACGCCCCTGAATGCTATTATTTTTTTAATCATGCATACGTCTGACTTGGATATAATTTTTAAAAATTGTTGTACATTTCAGTGGGTTTGATAAACAGTTTAAAATATTTTATATTCCCTAAAATATTCATACATTTAATTTTTCCCCCCAAAAGGTAAAAGGTAAAATTGCAGCAGGAAAAAGGGAATAAGCACAAAGGAATGTGTTGGGTGCCGCATAAAACCTGGAAAATGAGGTAGAAATGTTGACTCCCCCTCGTTGTCCCTTTCCCCAGACTCCTAAGGCAAGTTGCTTGGACCATTGGCTCTTCTGGCAGGTTCCCCCCATCCTTCCCCCACTCGGCACTCCTGGGGATATCCCCGATCCTGGAAAGGCACGCAAGCCCAAGACCCTTCCTCAGGACCTGATTGTGGGTGGAGAAAAGGGCTAGTTACAGAGAAGCCCAAGGGACCCTGAGCCCAGTCACAGCGGCACTTGAAAACTGACGTGACCCTGAGGCTCCCAGATCCCTTTCAGGGGGGTGTCCCTCCTTGTGCTCACAGAGCCTGGGTGATTGAGGACTGGGAGCCAGCATCTTGGGGGCACCTTCCCCATGTGGCCTCTATCTGTGGTTCTCCCCTTCCTATGGACCTGCCAGGACCCGCAGACCTCACTCCTCTTTTCCGTGTCCACGCAGGGCTCCCAGACTGGTCTGAAACCACCAGGCATGCCTCAAAGTTCCAGAAGCAGATGGGAAGACTGTAGCTCTTCCTTCGGCCAGGAGCCGTCTGACGCCCTTCTGATGATTACTCTTTCCCTCTTCTTTCTGGACTTTTAACAGCTCCATGGCCCTTGGAGCCTCTGCTCCTGCCAGCCCCCTCTGCAAGCCTTGCCTTGCCCTGGTTCAGTACATCCCTGCCCCTGCCAGCTGGGGCGTGCTGTGTCCCCCTGCAGACGCTGCAGCGCAGTCTTCCTAGGTGTCATTATGAACTCATGTGGCTACTATCTTAAGTCACCTCCTCCAAAGGAGCATGGTCCTCTTGGAAGCTCTCCGCTCTCTTGAATGACCCACAAATTCCAGTCAGGCCACATTAATCATGTTGGGACCCACCCACGTCCTGTTAGCCCCTCTGATGGCAACCTTCAGCCTTCAAGCATAGGCTTGGAGGAGTCCATTGCACCTAAGGCCTGCCTCTCCCAACAAGGCAGAGGTCTTGGGCTTGGAAACCAAGTTTGCCACAACAGATGGGTTGGCGTTGTCGTGTGTGTATTAAAGTCCTTTGCAAGTAGACTGGAAGCAAGCCCGTCCTGTTGGGCTGCTCAGTCTTTGAAGAACCCAACACTCATGATTTTAATGGTGTGAGAACAGGTGGCGCCCAGGCTGAGAAGGAGAGATGCGCTGGTGGTTCAATAGAACATGTGAGCATCACCCATGTGGCCACTGCTTCTGTGCCTTTACATCTCCTGCTTCCCCAGGGCTGTCCTAAGGAAACTCTCACCCTCTATTTGTCCTCCAAGGGCTTGTCTTTCTGTCCTTTGGCTGCAGGGAAAGGACACACTCCTCATTTCCACAAACAGCTCAATGCGGAGCTTTTCAGAGGGGCTTTCTCTTATCTGGGCTCTCCTTTCTCAGAACAATGTTCGGGGCTGCTTTCAATTTGGGGATTAAGCTAACCGAAGTACAGAATCCACTTCTCTGCATGGAGAATGCTCTCCTGTGTGCTGTTTATCTGTCCTCCTCCCACGCCCCTCCCTGTTTCACCCTAATCTTTGGAGCTTAAAAAGGCTTACAATGCTTCTTAGGCGCGAATAGTTCTTATAAGGCAACTATTGATGAGCTAGACAGAAATGACTTCAAAACTTACTGTGTGAACTTGCTTCCGTGACTGCATTGCCGGACGTCAAGTAAAAGGGGGGAAAGAAGGTCTTCCTGTTGTCTCCCATTGTCAACTGTTTTCCTCCTGCAGAAAGGCTGGCCATCATCCGGATGCTCAGATGCAGGACCTTGAACCTGACCAATGAGTAGGGTCGAGCAGCCTCTCCCTTCTCCCTTTGCCCTCTCTGCTAAAATGGTGACAGTGAGCACAACAGCTCCGCCCGGCACAGCCCACGTCCTGGGTGGGCACCCTGACCATACCCTGGGAAGAGAAGCTATTCCTTTCACACCACCCTTCAGCTTCTCATTCCATCAGTGACAGCAACATGGCCTGACTGCCCCCCACCCACCCATCCCCTTATCCATGGGTTCGCTCTTCTGCAGCTTGAGTCACCTGCAGTCAAACTGGGTCCAACAGCAAATGACACTCCTCCGACGGATCATCAGAAGGTCGATGGTAGCCTCACACTATGTCACAGTGCCTGGGCCATCTGGGCCAATCATCTCACTTCATCTCAGCATGCGGGCATTTGATCATTTCACATCAGCACAGAGGAAGGTGAGTACAGGACAATACGATGTTTCGAGAGAGACCACATTCCGGTAACTTTTATTACAATATACTGTTGTGATTGTTCTATTTTATCATTGTTCTTGTTAATCTCATCCTGTGCCTAATTTATAATAAACTTCAGCACAGGTATGTGTGTATCCTTAGGTGTGTATTTTTGCATATGTGTATGTATGTATGTATATACTATCTGTGGTTCAGGCATCCATTGGGGGTCTTGGAACATATCCCCTGTGGATTCCATAATCCACATAATGTCCCCAGCTATTGTATTAGAATAGAATCTTAACCTCCAAGTTGCCCCTGGTGTTTTGGAAATGGCTTTGATATGCATTGTTTCACTTTCTGCTGCCCACGGCACAAAAAGCTAAGTATAGTGATTCCCATTTGTCAGATGAGGAGACTGAAGTTTGGAAAGGGGAAAAGACTTACATGAGGAGCTCAGTTACCGAGGTGTACTGTTAGGATGGAACCCAAGGTTTTGAGTTCACAGCCCTCTCTTGGCCCATTCCTGGTCTAACTGTTGCCCATAGCGATGAGTGAGGCTGTGAGCTGAGTGACAGTGCGACCTTGGGCAAAGCAGGGCAAAATACCTTTTGCAGTAATTAGTAAAAAGAAGCTCCGTGAATCCATCCCAACTCAAATCAATTGGAGACTCCATTCAATAGGATGGGAAAGAGAAGGACCCAGAAGAAGGTATCTCCAAGCTAAAATGAACATGCAAAGAACAATTTATCTTCATGAGTTAAGGGAATTAGGATCCAGTGACCTCCAACGGAACACCAGGACAGGTGAGAGCTGACCCTGAACATGAGAAGCGGGGTGGGAAGGAAGGGCAAAGCCTGATGATGGAGAGGATGCTGAGCATCCTTGGGGGAAGTAGAGGCTAGAGGTCTCCCGTGAATCCCATGCCTTCCCCCTCACTCCGCATGTTTAGACAAGCTGGGCCGAAGGAGGACAGAGAATTTATGAAATGCTAACTTGCCTTCGCAGCCTCCATCAGCGCTGATCTCAGATGGAAACGGGAGGCACTAGTTTTGAGGTTTGGACCTTTGCTGCTGACATTTAGCTTTCGGATCCCCTACTGCCATCGTTGAGAAAGCAGCAAATGCCTGATGCTTTCTTTAAGACATTTGTGTATCTCCTGATGGGAATGAACAAAACTGGCACGAAGCGAAAAGAAGGAAGTCGGTAATAAGGAGACAGCCGAAGATCCCCGAATGGAAACCTGGGACTGTTTGTCCTGAGTTCTGGGAGGAACGAGGCCCCGGCTGTCTTGTCTAAATCATCTGAGGAGCATGTGGTATCTACTCAGGGACTCCCGGAATACCCAACGGTGTCCTAATGAAATAATAATGGGGCATATCCTCTTCCCCAGCATTTCTACAGGGAGGACTCACCATTACCCCAGACAGGGATTAGGCCTAATAAATTACACTTCAGAATGCAGGATGCACACAAAATGTCAGGGCCACGTACACGTACGGATGGCCCTGAGCACAGAAAATTCATCATCTTGAGGTTCGACACACAGCAGGCACCAAGCAGCAGGAAGCGGCCTGGAATGTGTCCCAATTAAGTGGTTCTTGGAACACAGAAGGAAATACCAACAGGAGTGCAGGGAATGTTAACGACGGCAGAGTCCAAGGCTCCAAGGACTTGGATCCTGCCATCTTCCCAAGAGCATACTGCCCATGCTTGGCCCTAGATCTATCTTTCTCAGCCTTGGCACTGCTGACATTTTAGGCCATCTACTTCCTTGCTGGGGAGGAGGGAAGCTGTCCTGTGTATTGGGGATGCCTAGCATTATCACTGGCCCCTACCCATTAGATGCCAGTAGTACATCCCCTCCCCGCCCCCCCGATTTGTCATGACCCAATATATCTCTAGACTTCGCCAAATGTCCCCAGGGTGGGGCAAAATTGACCTCAGTTGAGAACCACTGGTCTCTACTAGGAAAGACAAAGTGTAATTTTGTTTCCCTCCAATGGTTTCTGGTCTCATTCGGAGTCTACCAAGCACTCCAGGTTCCTTCACCATCCACTGGTTCAGTGTCACCTGACATTTCTTCCCCTTCCTGGCTCCTCACCAGCCTCTCTGGCCAGTGTTTTCTTCTCTTTGTGTACCCAGCCGGCTCCCTTGTTAGCATTAGAGTACTTGCCTTTCACTCGGCCTGCAGTGCCTTTTGCACTACCTCTTCCCTAGTATCCACATGGCTCATTTCCTCATTTATTCAGATCTCTGCTCAAATGTCACTTGGAGACATCTTCCCCTGACTATTCAACTTGAAGGGTACACAACACTGTCACACTCTAGCCCCTATTCCTTATCATTCTTATCCTATGGAGACTTACCCTCCCCATAGCTCTATTCACGGCTGGCCATTCTCTATCTTCCTCATCAGAATGCACACACCTTGAGGACAGAACCTCGTGTGCAAGGTCACTGACTATATAGTCCCAGCCCTTCCAACAGAGTCTGGCCGTTGTAGGTACTCAGGAACCTGCCACTTGGATTAGGACAGAGCCTATGCCTGTACTGGTTACCCATGTGAATTTCTCAGTGCCACATCATGTTGAAGAGGGCTGTGGAGTTATGATGGGTGAATTCTTGCATGGTGTTCTCTCTTCTAGGTGTGAGTGGGGATAAAATAGAAATTAAAAGTAACCAAGCAAAGTGCATGTACTGGGTGCCTCCCTGGGCCTGACTCTTTGTGGACCCAAGAGGTAGGCTTGGGGTCAGACTGAGCTAGATTCAAATACATGCTGTGGGTCCTGGTGAAAAAGTCAGATATTGGCCATTGGATCTTTGGCAAGGTGTTTAACTCATATGAGCTCCAATTTCCTCATCTAGACAATGGGGATAGTGGCAGTCCCTTCCTGGGATGGATCTGGGGAGAACATGATATGATGCCGGCAAAATGCCTGGCACATCCTGCATGCAGTGGAAGGCTACTCTTAGTTGTGTATAAACACGAGTCTGGTCCTCAAGAGATATACAGTTTCACTGGATATTGGGGAGAAGTTGAACGTTGAGACAGGTGGAAACGCTTCATTCCCAAGAGGGGCTGGAAGGCCTCAAAGGAGGGGAGGAAGTTCTGGGTACCAGGTAGTGTTCACCACAGACACAGGACAGAGGCCAAGAATATCCTTGGTTCATAATCATCTCAGTCCACGCTGCTCTTGATTCTCAAAACTTTCCCATTGTTGTCTGGTTTGGTCCTCACGACGCAGTAGAGCAGTCATCCTTTCCCCCCGTGAAGAGAGAAGTGAGAGGCACAAGGCTTCACTGATGGTGAGGAAGTGACAGGATCCAGACTCTATTCCAGATCTTCTGACTCTAAATTCATTCCAGATTTCAAAGAATCAGAATATGATAAAAACGCACTTAATCCTCTTATATGAATATGTGTACCCAACGCCTGGTGCTGGCTGCAATGCACCACGGGCTACACAAAGGATCCTGCTGGCATTGTCACATGTCATCGTCACAATGGCCCTGTGAAGGAGGTCGTCTCATCTATTCTTTGCAGTCAGGGAAGCTGAAGCCCAGGGAGATGAAGACATCTGCTCAGGGCAGCAGAGCTTATTGTATATGGAAGTAGGTGGCTCCCACTCTGTGCACCCCCTCTCTGCGAGCTTCTGCTGGCCCTCCGAGCAGAAGCACTCCGGTGTCCCATGTCCCCTCTCTTCCTATGATCAGTGCTGTTTGAATAGGTTGGGTGATGGTGGGAACGAGAAAGGGAGGAAGAAATGGCTTTGCACCTTTGACCTGGGCAAGTCTCACCAAGCCCATCTGCCCAAAGCCTCCTGAGGAGGAGCGGAGAAGGGGGCCTGGCCGAGCTTGGAGCTCCAAATCCGCAGGCAGCTTGCTTAGCGGGGAGACCGAGTGGTTCCTGCTGCCACCTGCCTCCTCCCAAGCCCTGAGCGTGAGGTCACCTTACCAGTGTGTCTTCCCAGTTGTGCCCATGGGTCTCTGAGCTTCCAGATATTTGGGGCTGTTTCAGCTGGGTGTCTGAGGTCTGCTCTCCTCCAGACTGCAGGTTTTTTGGAGACTGTGTCCATGTTGGCTCTGCATCCCCACCTTGCAGTGAGACTCCTGTCACAGAAGAGTGCTCAGTGAAACGGGAATCATGCGTGAATGAGTGGACAGCGGTCTTTCTTTCCATGGCCTTCTTGTGTCTGACGTGGACTCTGCGTGGACCCAGGGATACGACAGCATAAAGTCCCTGTGGGCCCTTCTCCAAGGGCCCTGTGATCCGAGATGCATTTTCACATTTTCTGTCCTCTACCATTTCTACCCGAGCTTTGTCCTAAGACTCTAAGATCCACCACCAGACCTTCATGCCAGCGGTGGCAAGAGAGTATCACCCAAGTGCATTTCCTTGGGTGTCCCTCAGCCAGCAATGAACCCTCTTAGCTCCTTCTGAGAACACCAACCCCTCTCTGCAGCTCCACTCCTGTCCTTCCCTTTCCAACAGCTTCTGTAGAGCTGACGCAGAGGTGGGAACAGTTGTCAAGCCCCCGGGTTACACGTCCAACAAGGAGAGCCATTGGGCTAGGTCCCTGGGCCACCTCCCCAGTTCCTCCACTGGTTGAGAGTAAGATGGTGTAACAGGGAACTGTTTACCTCTCCTATTAAACATCGTTTGGGGACGAGAAGAACATATGAGTAAATATAGGAATTAAAGACATTCTCTCAGTGTCCTATTTATCCCCAGGAAAGGAACAAGAAGATAAAAGAATGAGGGCCCTTAGAAGAATCCAGCAGCTTCCTGAGGGTGACTCATCCCTGGGAATATCTGATAAAAGGGCTCTTTATCTGGGCACCTGGCACCATGCAGAATGTTCCACCGAGGTGGGCTCAGGCCCCAGAAAACAACACATACGAGGGATGCCTTTGCCACACAGCCTTTCCTCAGGTCAGGCTTCACACCGAGGCCCTTCCCCTCCCTCGGGTGTGGACCCCAGCCCTGGGGCACAGCTGGAGCACAGTGGTGATAGTATGGGCTCTGCCATCAGACTTCCCGGGTTCAAATCTTTCTTCTGCCATTCAGTTTACCTTAGTAGATGTTAGTTTGCTAATGTCCCTGGGCCTCTGTGACCTAACTGTAAAATGGAGATGACAGTCCCCTCACAGGTCACAGTGAGGGTGGAATGAGTTAGTATCTACATAGAGCATTGCCTGGCCCTTTGTAATTGCTCAGCAAATATCCGATATTGTTAGTGTACTCTCAGTTTAATCCTCCTACAACAAATTGTCTTTCTGTCCTGAATACCAACCTATGAATTAGAACCTTCTAGAACCTCCTGGAATCTTCCCGAGTTTTAGTCTGCTGCTGGCCATCAGTGGTAGGAATTCTCCAAAGCGTCCTCAAGGATAGGGCCGGGGCCAAGCAGGGGCCCCCTTTCTGCTCACTCTTCTTGGTTCAAGGCCATCTTCCTTGGGTCAGTAGGGTGTCCTCACCTATGGGTCAAGGGGGCTGTAGCCCTGGTCTTTTGTGATGCCTCAGGAACTCCCACATCATGAAAACTTTGGTGGAAAGGGGAAGGACATGGGACTGCAGCCAGCAGAGCCCTCCAGACCCAACCTGGGGCACAAGCCCAAGGAAGATGGCCAGAAAGCTGTTCATCTCCTGGAGAATTCCAGAGGCCTCGCCCAGTTTGTCTTTTACTGGATGATGTAATGGACTTAAACAAAAGAAATGTGCTCTGCTGGTGCATACCAGTGTAGGGTTTCTCTGCCTCCCTCAGAGGACTTCCCAGAAATCATATCAGCCATGAAAAGATGCAATGATTGTTTAAAGTCTGTTCCAAAAAAAAAAAAAAAACAAAAAAAAAGTTAAATGATAAGATAAAAGGACGGCTCTCATACATTCAATGCTTACTACTGATCAAATTACTGGACTAAACCTTTATATACATCATTTTGTTCGATTACCGCCACAGCTTTGTGAACCAGGTACTCTATTAGCTCCATTTTATGGATGACGGAACCAAAGTTCAGAGCGGTTAAGTGCCTTGTCCAAGGTCACACAGCTAGGAAGTGCTGGAGCTGAGGTTCAAATCCAGGTCTGTTTGACCTTTAAGACCAAGTGACTTTACTACACATTAGGAAATGGAGTTTCCTAATAAAGGAATTGTCTCTCTGACCTCTCTTCTGACTGCTTAGGTATTTCAGTTAAATATACACTTTCTTTCTCAGCAATAGGGACATTAGGGGTCCTGTGCATGAGACTTACTGTTCCCTATTACCAAAAACCATTTTTTTCCTACTCATTTTAGGTGATATTGTGAAAAGGACACTTGACCCAGATATGCAGTATCTTTTGGAATAACCGGATTGCGGTGAATGCCTCTTAATTAAGCCATGACCTTCACCCAGTTCATCTTTTTCCTGAATGCATGCTCTCTTTTCCTACCCAAACTGCTTTGAGTAAAAGAGAGGTTGGCTCTGTAAAGCATTAACCTTTTCGTCTCTTCCTCTCTAATATCTGCAGCTCTAGCTCTGGTTCCAATCTCCCATTTCCAGCTGCCCACAGGAAATTGCCCCTGGATGTCCCAAAGGCACCTCCAGTGCCTGAAACAAAGCACATCCTCTGCTCTGAGCCCCAACCCCCCTTCCTGCTGGAGGTGTCATTATTCTCCCAGCCTGCCGGAGCTCAAGGCCAGGAAAGCAGTTTTGATGGCACCACTTCCTTCATTCCTGAAGTGTCTGGAGTCACCAAGCTCACCCGAGCTTCCTTCTCAGCGTCCCTGGCCTTTATCTCTTGCTGCACCTTGTCCTGAGTTCCAACTGTCTGCACCCCTCCTCCGGGCTCGGGTCCCTTTCCAGTCACCTGGAGTGAGCTGCTGGTGAGATCTTGCCCTGAAACGACCACTGCCACATGATCACCTGCCCAACAACCTTCCCTTTGCCCACTTCACGGGCCACGAGCTCCACCAAGCAGCCCCTTTCTAACTAACTCCCTTTTCCTGGCACCTCTGCCTTCTCACTCATATTTCAGCTTATTTTATTCCCTCTGGTGAAGATATCCGTCCCCTTCCTCTGTACATTTTTAACTACCCATGTGTCAAGACCTGAAAAGGTAAATTAGATTGTACGCCAGTTCCTCACTCCGCATAGTTGTTACAACTGCTGGAGCTCCATGCTGAGAAATCCGAGATATGGGCTTGCTCTATGAGAGAGAAGGCTATGGCTGATTAGTGATGCCTGCTGTGCTGTAGGAACGATGTCGGTGATGGGTTTAGGAGGGAGAAGTCATTGATTAGTGATGTCTGCCATGGGTGAAAGGGGGGGGGAAATTACAACAACTTGACTCTGACTAGCTCCAGCTGGTAACCTGCCTCCTCCAGGCAGCCTTAAAACAAGGCAGCCCTGAGGGCCATCTCACCCATGATACCCTCTCATATTAACAAATACCATATTCCAATGAGCTCTAAGAATAAAAGAACGGAGATCTGCCTTTAGGAAGGCCATGATTAGGGATGTATTTATCCTGTTCTTTAGTACATCCCATCCTGGTCTCTCTCTGCACAAGACGATTAAAAAAATCTTACTTATAACAATAATGTCTAACATATATGGATGGGAATGACTATGCGGGGCACCAAGCTGAGGTCTTGACACATCATCTCCCTTAATCATCATGACTCTGTGAGGGAGGAACTCTTAGTGGGTCCATTTTGCGAACGAGGAAAGGTTCAGAGTGACGAAGTAACTTGTTCAAGGTCACCTAGGCAGTAAGTGGTGGGACCAGGTTGGATCTCCAACTCCGCCTGATTCCAAAGTTAGGCTGTTAGGTTGACAGGGATTTTTATGATTCTCTATTAGTGTCATATGGTGTCATCCCGAACTTCCAACAAAGGTGTTTGAGGGCAGAAACCTACTGTACACTTTGTCATATGCTTCCCTTTCACACTCAAGCGCCCAAAACGGTTTTAAGTCAGAGCTGATGGATACTGGGAGCCTCTTAGATGCTCATTTCGAGGCCCATCAGGACCTGCTGGTTATCTATCTAGCATTATTTTTAACATATTTTCAAAGCACTGAAGGTTCACAGATACATCTAGGAAATGTGGGACAGGATCAGAATAACTCGGGGGACCCTCAAAAAACTGCTCCAGGAGGCAAAAATGCCTCCTTCTCCCTGGCGTCAATGAAATCTCTGGTGTTGTCAGATGCAGCAGTAACTTTTGACCACAAGAGGGAAGTAAAGACAAGGCTACCAGGACCAAATCTCCCAGCCTCCATCCAGGCCTCTGGAGCAAGTGGAGGCCTTGGCAGCAAGTGGAGGCCTTGGCAGTGGTTGTTTCTTGTTTTAAGGCCACAAGCATCAATCTGCAGATGCCACAACAGGCTGGTGCAAAGACCTAATTTATGACTTCTCTGCAACTTCCAGCATAAACTAAGCTTTATTCATGCATATATTTGTTCCACCTGCATTTATTGAGCACCTACTGTATTCCAAACACTGTGCTGCTACTGGGGATGGTGGATAAGTAAACTGAGAACCTAGCACAAGTTTCTAAAAGGTATTTGCATTCTCAAAGGAGGCACTCACCATGTTCCTGGAAGGGTGGCATCTCAGTGGAGGTGACGTTTGAGTTGTGTCTTGGAGAAGGTCTGGGAGTTTACCAGACAGAGAAGCCTGGGGAAACCACAACCCAGACAGAGGGAATAGGAGAATGGCAGCTGCAGAAGTTACTAGAGTGGAAGTGATTTTTTTTTTTTTTTCTGCTTGCCAGGGTCTGGAATCTGATGGCTACTTTCATGTAAAGATTCCTGAAATTCTCCTGTCTTTTTGGTCAGGTTTATAACCACCCACAGGAGTGGAGCTAGAGGCCTCTGTTAAAGGGTAACAGTGGGAACCCATCTTTTCTAGAAAGTTCTTGTGATTATATTCTTCTTGAGCATATTTGTGGGAGTTACCAGCAAGGGCAGCAAGGTCTCCCTCTGGAACAAGCTGAAAGGGACACGGCTGGGTGGGAACCCCTGGGGGTGCTTCAACATCACCCCTCCTGCATCAGGCCAGGGGTGGGCTAAGGGCCCAGCCCTCAACTCTGGAGAACAGGCTGCTTAGCTGCTGGATTTCCAGCTCTTTTTCCTGGGCTCTTTTTTCCAAAATGCTTCTTATCCTTTTGCTCCTGTTTTAGGCCTTGTCTGGGGTCTGTGGCAAATAATAACCCCCCTGGCAGTTGATCTGATCCTCTGGGTATGAGGCAGGGCCGGAAGATCACAAGGTCATTGAGGTCAGTCCTGATCTTGAATTCAGGCTATGACCACATCTTGGCTGTGTGATCTTAGACTTGATACTTAACGTCTCTGGGCCTCTATTTCTTCATCTGTGGAATGAACATCATAGTCCCTTCCCGCCCATATAGATTTCCCACGCATATAGACTCTCACTTGTGGTGAGAAATATTAGCGGTAATCATGAATTGAGGTCTAAGTGAGGACCTAGGCTGTGAACTCCAGAATGCCTGAGTATTGAGGGGTAGTGACTAGACATGTTGGGGTGTCAGGAGCACCTGGGGGAGAGCCATAGGCTAACAGCCTAGGGTTCCCACCGGGGTAGACGGGTGTCCTCCCTCCTCCAGTGAGGAAAGGATACCCAGAAACTATTGTGGAAGATTACAACTATTGTCCCCTCTGGTGCTATCCCTTAGCCAAGGAAGCTGGGAGCCCAGAGGGCCTGAAATGGACAAAGGAGGAGCTGACCTTGAGGAGTGCTAGCTTTGCTGCTCCTCTCAACCAGCGCATTCCAGAGCTGCTCATTGTCAAGGGAGGCCCCAGAATGGGCAGGACTGGGCATGAGGAGAGGTCATGTCACTTACAGTATCAGGGCTATGCCCATGGCCAGGATGAGGTCCCCATGGAGGGAGATTCCAACCCACATTCCCATCATCTTCACCATCACCATCATCACCATCACCAGCATCCCCATCCTCCTCCTCCTCATCACACCATTCCCATAATCATCATCACACTATCCCCATCACCATCATCACCATCACCAGCATCCCCATCCTCCTCCTCCTCATCACACCATTCCCATAATCATCATCACACTATCCCCATCACCATCATCACCATCACTAGCATCCCCATCCTCCTCCTCCTCATCACACCATTCCCATAATCATCATCACACTATCCCCATCATCATCATCACCATCCCCATCCCCATCATCATCAGCACACTATCCCCATCCCCAATATCATTATCATCACCATCACCATCCCCATCATTATCATCATCACCACCACCATCATCCCCATAATCAACGTCACGCCATCCCTATCATCATCATCATCATCACCATCTCCATCATTGTCATCACCATCATCACCATCATCATCACCCCCCCATCACCACCATCCCCATCACCACCATCACCATAGCAATACTACTGCTAATGAAATAGTAACTAATTTACTGTGCAACTGCACACTTCAGGCATTGTCCCTACGCTAAATCCTCCTAGTAGTATTTGTCTTCATCTGTGAAGACACTGAGGCTTCAGGTCTAAGGAGTCCTCTCTCCCACTCCCTCAGCTCTTGGGAGCCATTTCTCCCAGGGCAAGAACATAGGCCAAGTCCCTTTGGAAATAGTAGAAAAGTGACTTTTAAAGTTCCTGGGGAGGATTTTTTTCTGTCTCTCTTTTTCAGGAGCATGTCAGACTCCCACTTGTTCTTTAGAAGTAAGAACATTCGCTGTGTCGGCAGGGGGGCCAAGCACACCACAGAACTGCACGCGGGCAGAATTTTTCTTTCTGCCGCAGTGGGGCCAAGTCTTCTGTTCCATCCCCAGCTCTTGACGGCGGGCTCTCTGAATCATGAGGCCCTTTCACTTTCCGGAAAGACATTCACCATCTGCCAGGAGAGGCAGAAGTCAGATCGGTGGCTCTGAACCCCTGTACTCATGATTTACTAGGAGCCACACTGGTGGTCCATCAGCCTCTGAAATGGTATCACAACAGGGATGCGGAAGGTCGGTGCTCCCAGCCCATCGCACACACGCTGCCTCATGGCTTTGGCCTCTCCGGCTTTGGACTCCTTGCTTTCCCTTGGTCAGAAGTAGGGAGGAGGGAGAGGACAGAAATCAAGGATGCTTCTGCCTTTGAGAAGGGACTGGCTTGGACTGCACTCAGAGTGACACCCACCCTCACTCACATAGGTGGGAGGACCCAGCTCATAGTCTCACCCTTGGCTCTTTGCTGGTCCCATCAGCTAGGGCCTCACTGGCAAACACTTTATGGCTATGTGTGCCCACGTTCTCCTCGCCGTCAGGGAGGTGCCAGCACCTTCCATTTCTTTCTCCCTAGAACCACCTCTGGGTGTGTGGTTATTACATATCAAACTAAGGTTCTTGTATGTGGATGGACAGAGGCCCTTCTCTGCTGCCCTGGAAACATTCACTGTTCAAGAGACATGAAATGTCCTAGAGCCACAATACTAGCTCTGGAGCCACGGCAGGGGAGAGACCATGGAGATCTCACTTTTGTAGAAACGAGCCACATTTTTGCTTCTTGTTTGCCCAAATCTTCCTTCTTGAGGAGACAAGGAAAGAGAACTATGTTTAGATAAAGAGAAGGTGAGTGCCAGGTCCCCCATGCAGCTGAGGAACCCAGAGGGGCCCTCGAGATTCAGCTACAGCAGCCAGCCACGGGCCTAAGAAGGAGGCCCACCTGGAGGAGGCGGGCAAAGCCAGAACCAGCTGAACTCAAATTCCAAAAAGACTAAACACTGACCCAAAAGACACAGAGTTCATTGAGAACTGAGTTTAAAATCGGAAGGGAATGAGATACAGAGAAGGAACGTGTTTGCCCTCCGCCTCCTTATCTGTTAACGTGGGCATTATAGGACAGTCCAAATTTCCTTCCTGTCATTCTGAAATCCCAAACTCTCAGAAAACACAAAGCCTTTCCTTTCCACCCCACCTCCCCCCCAATGTTTGGCACTAAACCTCATTTAGTGGTGAGATCTGACCGGAATTCACATGAAAGAATTTATAACTTTTATTTGCCCCACCAAATGTGAAAATATAAATGTGTTTGATCAAGGGATGCTACCGCAGACCTACAGGGTGGAGTGTGATGTATGTGCCACAGGGTCTATGCTTACATTTTTTTCTTGATGAAAATCTGGGGGGAAAGGCTTAATTTTGAAACACATCAGGCCCCAAGCATTTTAGGATAAGGGCCTGACGACTTGCAACACAGAAGATTGTTTTGAAAATCAAATGAGAGAACACATGTAGAGCACTTAGCGCAGGATTTGGCACCTGGCAAGTAAACCTCTCCCCAGCCCCTGCTCCCGAACGGCACTGCTGCCAGGTGGGGCCTCCGACAGAAAGGACAACTGGGCATTCTTTCAAAGACCGGCCTTCTCTCTGGGGGAACAAAAGGGACTTCACGTAACAGCAGAAGAAGCCCCAGGAACTCTCCCATACACCCCCATTCTATTTCTCCCAGTGAATCAAAGTATCCATCCCCCCAATGCCTCCCAGTTTTTCCACTAAAATAAGTCAGGTTCCAGAAAGAACGTTGTATTATACAGAGCTTTCTCCCCCAGCTGCTTTAAGTTGCAATACTCTCTGTTGATTATGAAGCTGAAAAACACATTCACATCTGTCCTTGATCTGGTAAGTCAAGAACATAAAAATTCAGCTACAGAAATGCATTTTTCCACGCCCCTTCCAAAGGGGTAGTTTCCATCAACAGTGCAGGAGAGTAAGAGCTGCTTTACATATGTTTTTGATGCTGAAACTATAACATTTGACTTTTTTTTCTCCTGCTCCAAAGTGTTAACCAAATAAATAAGAATTAGATGGTGTTTGTGTAAACTTAGATACATGACCTAAGATTCTTGTTTCCCTTCTGACTTCAGCATAAGACTTAGCTACTTAATCCTTACACTTTAAAGCATGTGTTTTCTTTATGTGTTTTATCAAATCCGTTTCTGCAGTGAATAACTTCTTTCCTGGCAAATCTACAAGAAAGGAGGTTGTTTTGTATTTCCGCCAAGGTGGAATGAACCCCACATTTAAGCCCGTGGCTACCTAGAGGTTGGGCCACTGTGCTTCTTTGTCTAGTCAAGGTAGGTTCTCATCTGTTCCCTTCACCTTGATTGCCTGACTTCCAGCCACTAGCCATGAGGAGGAATGGGTAGGAAGGTGACCAGTTGACTCCACTGACCCAGGCACAGTGTTTTCAGTTTGAAAACTAGCAAGGTCCTGGACAAATGAGGACCAAGTGGTGATGCTGGCCTGGACGAGAGAATGGGGTATCTCAAAGTAACCTATCCCAGCTACTGGGGTAGAATGCACAGACAATTGTCTGAGGGTCACCATTAATTCTGATGAGGTGCACTTACTACATGGTCACACAACCAAGGGGTGGGAGGAGAAGGAAGCTACCAAAGCACAAGCACTTTAGAGGGGAGCCATTGTGGGTTATACAGGAATGGGAGACCCAGCCTCACCTGACAGGAGCAAGCCACCAGGGACACATCTCTGGAGGGCTTGGTGAGGACCCAGGTGTGGCACAAGATGGCGAGGTCCATGGACATGCCTCTCTCACGACGCCAGGATGGAACAGAAGCCCCCTACCACAAACAACCAACTACAATGGGGGAACACTTAGGCTGTCCCAGGGAAGAGGGCTGAAAAAGGGGGTGAAGAAAATCCAGAATGAATTGAGATTATGTTTTGAAAAGACCCAATATGTATCCCAAAGAGTTCATCTTAGGCTGTTTAAAATGGGAAGCACCTGAGACATGAACAACGTCAAGTACGAGTTTACTTCTCTGTGGTGAGGGTGAAGATCAGACTGACATTAGTTACAGGGGAAAAGTAACACTCTGAGGATACTCTTGAGCCTTAGAGTGTAAGCGTGGACACCCACCCCGCCAGTGGCTTTATGATTATGACCACGTTCATTGCTTTTAGGATATGGTCCAATTCAGTCCCACAAGACCCTGGATGATGTAGCCCCTGCTCTGTCCCTTTTGCAATCTTATCTGGTACCACTGCTTCTCCTCCCTCTTCATATTCCCCACACTGGTCTGCTTTCCATTCTCCGTTCTTTGATTTCCTCCTGCCTCAGGGCCTCTGCACATCTTCTAGTCCTTCCTCCTGAAAAATGCCTTTACTTCTCCTGGATCACTCTTATTTCCCCCTCCTCATATACATTAGATATCCTTTCTTTGGGGATGCAATTCATAACCTCTGAAATTAGGTCATGAGCCTCTGTTATTACCTGGATTCAATGGTAATTAGTTGTTTGGATTGTCTTTTTACTTTGACTCAACTACCAAATTGTAAATTCCATGAAGCCAGAAACCAAGTCTATTTTTATTAGTGTTTTATTCTTAACAAGTAGGCAGTTCTGGGCACATCTTCTATCTCTGGAAGGAAGAAAGGCAGGCAGGCAGAAGGAGCCAAGGAAGGGAAGGAAGGATGCATCCAAATAATTGGCTAGCACCCTTCATAGTGCATTTTGCTGTGTAGACCCAGATTATTTTGCCAAGAGTTTCTATTTATCTAAAGGATTATGATCTCTTTAGGACCAAAGACCTTGACTTATTTTATATTTTGTCTCTACTAACTGTCCAATAAATAGCATGTATAAAATATGTATTTATTTATTTTCTAAAATATATTTATTTATTTAGAGATGGAGGAAGGGTGGAGAGGGAGGGGAGAGAATCTGAAGCAGACTCCACACTGAACGCAGAGCCTGATGTGGGCCTCAATTGCAGGACCGCAAGATCTTGACCTGAGCCAAAATCAAGGGTTGGACGTTCAACCAACTGAGGCACCAGGCACCCCCAAATATTTACTTTTTTAATAAAATAGTTGGATTTGGGCCTGACAGAGTGTTGCCAGGCAGACAGCAGAGTGCAAGCAGATAAATAAGAGATAGTTCTTTGGATGCTGTCATGGACTACAGCCATTCCAAATTAACTACAGCCTCCAACGTGTTTCCTCTATCAATCTGATGATCACTTATTTCCAAACGAGGTCAATTCATCCTAGACCTAATCAATGTGCTACAAGTGCCAGATGCTCAGGTTTCTATTTATATCTAACTTAAAGAGAGAAGCTTCAAAGAAGGTCAATTCTGAGCTACCTGGAAAGGATTGCCCTTGTCTACTATGGAGTTAGAAATAAATACGAAAAATGACAGAGTGGTGGCTACCACTTCGGAGTGTAGCCCCTGGAAGCTTAAGGGAAGGGACAATGATGTACCTAGATAACTACATGTAAAAAGGACTTGGCCCGAACACTCTTGTCTTCTTAGAAAATTCTGTCCTCCATGACCTCCTTTGGGAGTAGGAATCTTGTCCTTGAGCAGCTGTCATTTTGTACCTTTATTTTGTGTACCAGAATCTTGCCTCCTACTGGATTGTAAACTCCCTGAGGTCAAAAACCATGTTTTAAGCATTTCTGCATCCCCATTACCTAACTCAATGTGGGTACTTACAAGATACTTACAGGCTGACATCAGTGAAACAAACAAATCAACCCAACAACTGAATCTCAATAAGAGGGCTTTGTGGCATTTTTAACTTACCCTGATCCCAGTCCTCACTCCCCAGCTCAGCATGGGTCTTGAAGACAAAGGTCCACAATCCCAGTATGGGCACCAGTACCTTGAGGGAGAAAAATGTCTTTTTCTCAAAGAATTGTGGTTGGTTGTTTTGACCTGTCTGGTGGCTCCCTGGAGCATTTCAAAGGGCTCACCTTTACCTTGCCTGACTAGAACTCACCCAGTGCTGGGATGGCCATCCACCCGGAACTTGTCAAAAACACTTAAAGGCCAAGGTAATAGTTCCTGCTGCCTGGGCAGTGGATAACAGTTGGCGCAAACAATATACTAACCAAAAAATTTGGAAGGAAAGGCTGGGGAATGAGACACTTAGGAAAATAAGGGCTCTGAAATGCTCTGACATTTTCTTGGGAATCTCGAAGGCCACATGCATACCCAGGGCTGTTTGCACGCTCAGGAAAGAGGTGAGGAAGCCCAAAACTCTCCCTTCTGGCTGACATTCAGGTGTTGCACAAGAATGAAGTAAAGGCTCAAGCAGAATTGTCAACTGCCTGGCTGAGTATTGAGGATATCCTCTGGTACGCACACAAAGCCAGCCTACAAAGACTAGGAGTTTTTGTGCTTGTCCTTGTTCCAGACATTTGAAGAAACCTCTGTCCAATCTCTACTGATTGCCACACAAATGGAAGAGAGCCTTAAGTGGTCACAAATGACAAAGGATACAGGCTTTTTGAAGTTAGTTTAGAAAAATCATTAAACAAGCAACAGCTCTAACACCCTGCATCAAGACAGAAGGAAGATACTCTAATTTTCAGAATTGCTACATTATGATATTTGGTGTCCAGTTTTCAACAACAACAACAAAACTGGAACATGTGCAGAGAGACAAAAGAATATGGCCCATGCACGGGAAGGAAAGTAATCAATAGAAACTGCTCCTGAGAACACCTAGATGTTGGACGTACTAGACCAAGGCTTCCTATCAACAATTTTAAATATGCTCCAAGCGATAAAGGAAAGCATGGACAAAAAAGCCAAAGGAAATCATGAAAATGATGTATACAACAATTATAAACATATATACACACGACAGCAGATCCCCCCAATGTGTGTGAAGCATAGACTGGCACAATAGAAGAGGAAACTAGTTGAACAATAATAGTTGGACACCTCAATAGTTTGCTTTGAATAATAGGCAAAGAAGTTAGAATAACAGCAAGGAAATGGAACATAAACCACATGTTAACCAACTAAACAGGCATCTGTACAATATGCCACTCAACAGGAGCAGAACACTTATGCTTCTCAAGTGCACGTGCAATATTCTCCAGGATAAACTCTATGTTAAACCACAGAACAAGTGTAAGTTTGAAAAGTTTGAAATCATGTGTTCCTCAGCCATGATGAATAAAATTTGAAATCAATACCAGGGGGAAATCTGAAAAAATCCACAAATATGTGGAAATTAAACAATACACTCTTAAATAACCAATGGTCAAAGAAAAAATAACAACTTCTGGGAATATGGAGTTAGAAAATACTTTGAGATGAGTGAAAATAAAAGAACGACATACTGAAAGTCATGAAAGGCAGCAAAAGCAGTATTCAAAGCAGTATTCAGAGAGAAATTTATAAATACCTATGTATGAAAGGAAGAACAATTTCAAATCAATGATATAAACTTTCACCTTAAGAAACTAGAAAAAAAGAGAAAACTATATCCAAAGCAAGCAAAAGAAAGGAAATAATAAAGCTTAGAGCAGAGCAGAGATTAAAAAAAAAAAAAACAAAAAAAAAAAAACAGGGACGCCTGGGTGGCTCGGTGGTTAAGTGCCTGCCTTTGGCTCAGGGCGTGATCCTGGAGTCCTGGGATCGAGTCCCACATCGGGCTCCCTGTATGGGGCCTGCTTCTCCCTCTGCCTATATCTCTGCCTCTCTCTCTCTGTGTCTCTCATGAATAAATAAATAAAATTTAAAAAATTTTTAAAAAAGATTAAAAAAAAACAGAGTAGGTGAGCTGGATGCTGACTTTAGAGAGTCCCATCATCGGCCCTCAGTGGGATGCACAGCTCTGGGGAGGGTGTGGACTCATTTGCATTAGAAGCTCAGAACCAACCGGGAGGCATGGAAGTGGAACCCCAAACACTGTTTCCTGAGATTAAAAGAGAAATCTGATAGGATGGCTCTGGCTGAAGTTCTCTAGCAAGAAAGAAGGCAAGGGGCTCCCTAGAAGAACCATGGAGAGCAGTAGAGGGAGAGTTAGCCTAGGTTGATGGCCAAAAATACATCCCAAGAGTCCAGGAGTTTTATTGGGGGGTGGCCCAGCATGGAGTGTACCTGGCACCCTGGCTCCGTGGCACCCTGGTTTATGTCACGTTTTGAGGATAAATGGCTTACTTGATAGTGAATTGAAAGAGCAAACCTGAGGTCCATGGTGGAGTGCCCTAGACAAATGGCAGGGATCTTGGATACAGGAGTAGACTGCAAAGGACCAGCAGAGACACCATGTGACCGTGCCTGCATCAACAACCCAGCATACCACTCAGCTATCTGTGTTCTCTCTGTTAATCCAGAAATTGGAGGCAGGACTGAAAATTTCACTTCTTCATTTAAAGACTCAGGATTTTGAGGGGTGTCTGGGTGGCTCAGTCCATTAAGTATCTGACTCTTGGTTTCTGCTCATGTCATGATCTCGTGGGTGGTGGGATAGAGCCCAGGGTCAGTCTCCTTGCTCAGCAGGGAGTCTGCATGAAAGATTCGATTCTCTCCCTCTGCCCCTCTCCTCTTTTTTGTAGATTTTTTGTGATAAATCTACAAAAAAAAGAAAAAAAAAAGACTCGGGGGTTCAGAAGTGGGTGGGAGGGTGGGGGAAGCCTTCATGATGGACAGTCTGCTAACAGAGCACACAATATGTCCTAAGCTGAAGAAACATACAAGCTACACAGATGTTTATACACACATGTACGCACACACCCCACACTCCCTGACATATAATATGACAAGAACAGTTAAAAACATTTAAAGAAGAAAAGAAAAAGGAAACTAAGACTAGAAGAGTTATCTTGTGCTCAGAGAGGGAGACTAACTCACCAATTAGCTGGGAAGTTCTCTGCATGTGCTAGAAATAGGGCCAGACATTTGTCTCTAAGTTCCTAGGAGTCGATGTAAAGTAGGGAAGACTACAAGTTACCTGATTCATGATGCCCATAAGGTGCATGTGTATTTGTTGCTTTGATATTAGACATAAGAATCTTCTCCTATGACTCCCCATGGGGTGGTTGCTGGTCACTTATATCAAGGACAATGCCCCTCGTGACTACTTACTGCAACAAATGACAAAGCCATATAGTAGCCCCCCGCCTTATCTGCAGGAGATAACTTCCAAGACCCTCACTGGGTGCCTGAAACCATGGATAGTAGCAAACCCTATATATACTACATTTCTTCCTACACATGCATGCGCCTATGTAAAAGTTCAATTTATAAATTAGGTACAGTAAGCAATTCACAACCATAACTAATAATAAAATAGAAAAATCATGATATATTGCAATAAAAGTTATGTGAATATGATTTCGCTCTCTCAAAATACCTTATTATACTGTAGTCACTTTTCCTCTGGTAATGATGTGAGGTGACAAAATGCCTACATGATGACATGAAGCAGGATGAATGATGGAGGGTCTGTGATGCAGCATTAAGCTACCTCTTACCTTCTGACCATGCATCAGAAAACGATCACCTGCTTCCAGACCACGGTTGACAGTGGGTAACTAAAACCATGGAAAGTAAAATGGCAGATTAGGGGGACTACTGTACAACCCTCTTGTGTAACACCCTCTGTATGAGTTGATGGTCCACTTACCCCCAAGTGCAACTTAGTAAAATAATCAGGAAGGGTCAAAGCCCATGTTTCTCTGATGATCAAGATGTGTCCTGTGTCCTTTATCAGAGCACAGACCACAGGGAACATGGAAGAAGAAAGAGACCATGCATCCTTCATGTGCTCAGCTGGGCTTTGGTAGCTGGTGAAAAGCGAGAAGCTGGAAATCATACTTTCGACCAAGAACTCAGAGAGAAAGCTTCTGGAGCCCAGTGGTTCAGAGCGCCAACTCAGGAGCAAACCGCCTGGGTCTGAGTCTAGCTCCCCACTCACCTTCTGTGTGATCTTGGGTGGTTTAACATCTTGGCATCTGTTCTCTTATGAGTAAAACAAAGGTTTAAATGAGGTTGCACATCTGATACACTCGCTGTATTTGTCAGGACTCTTTGGCAGCAGAGCCAATAGGATATCATGAATATGAAGAGCTTTATGGTAGAAATTGATTCATGTGGCTATGGAAACCAAGAAGTCCCACAGTCTGCTGCCTACAGCCTAGAAAACCAAAAAGCTAGCGGTGTAATTCAGTGCGAGTCCAAAGGCCTGAGGATTGAGGCTAATGGTGTGAGTATTGTCTGAGTTCAAAAGCCTGAGAACCAAGAGTGCCAACGTCCGAGGGCAGGCAAAGATGTATGTCTCAGTTCAAGTAGAGACAGCAAATCTACACTTCCTCCACCTTTTTGTTCTATCCAGGCCCTCACTGGATTGGGTGGTGTCCACCCGCTTGGGGGAGAGCCATCTTTACTCAGTCTACTAATCCAAATGCCGATCTCTTCCAGACACCCTCACAGATATACACAGACATGATGTTTTACCAGCTATCCCATAGCCCAATCACATTGTGCTAAGTTCCGGGGTTGCGGCATGAATGAAGCCAAGCTCGCTCACTCACGAAGCTTCATTTAGAGAAGACAGGCCATAAACAAACAGGTGAATATAATTTGTCACATGGCAGCAAATACTTCATAGAAAAATCTCCAAGGGGAATGGAGTGAGGCCTGGGACAGGGGAGGTTGTTATTTTACGCAGAGGATTCCAGAACGGCTTGACCAAGAAAGTGTCTTTGAGAGACACCTGACAGAAGTAAGTGGGAGCCATGAAGATATGTAGGGCGAGGGTATTGCCACAGAAGCAAGAGCAGGAAACACATCAAAAGCCTAGTCCTATGCCTCAGGCATGAGACTCAGTCATCCTGAGGAAATAAGTGATTCTTCTTCACCTGTGTGTCTTCCTCCTCTTCCTCATCAGCCTCTTCCAGGAAAGTTCCTTCTGGGTTTTGTGTGGCCTTCCTTGCCTCTGTGTGCACAAGCTGCATCTCCTTGCACATTTGTACAGCCATCCTGACATGCTGAACACTCCCAGTTGACAAATCTCAGGGGGAAGAGCCACAGGCTAGTCTGGGGCACAGCTGTTGCCGAGTCATTTGAAAGAGAAAGGGAGCCACTTTTTAAAAATTATTTATTTATTTATTTATTTATTTATTTATTTATTTATTTATTTATGAGAGACACAGGCAGAGACATAGGCAGAGGGAGAAGCAGGCTCTCTGTGGGGAGACGGATGTGTGACTCGATCCCAGGACCCGGGGATTACACCCTGAGCCAAAAGTAGATGTTCAACCACTGAGCCACCCAGGTGCCCCAACAGGGAGCCATTTAAAGAGCATTTGTATTGGGGTGTAGCTTGGCCCTGTTTCTTGGCTTCCCTTTAGGTATATTTCTTAGAGGTTTTAAACATACATATTTGGCTTCCACCCTTGAGAATCCCCTTCACGGAGAAGTCACGGTGACATCCGAGTATTCCCAGCACACGTGCAGGACAAGTCAAGGACTGAGCTCTGCTGACTCTCCCATGGTCCAGACAGGGTTAACCCAAATTTGCCTGTTTTTTCCTAAAAAAAAGAAAGCTGGAAGCATTTCTGTCTTATTTCTGTTCTCCCCTTACCTGTTTTCCTACATCATCTGTTTTTTGGTTTTTTTTCTTCCAAGAAGTCATTCTTTTGTCCTTTTGGAAGGATGAAGTCGTTTTTTATCTCATTGTGTTTACCCAGACCCTTATCACCAAGGGCTTTGTAAGTTATGCCTGCTATTCCTTCGCTTCTGGGTTTAATTAGTGCCCATTGTAATCACACAACTGACCAATCACGGGAGGCCCCCAGGGGGGCCAGGGCTGGGAGACAGGCTATTCATAAAATCATACTTAATATAGTCTTATCTTGCCAGGGAAAAAAGCCATCTGTCTGGCATGCTGCAACCCAACGCCAGGCAGGTACTCCAGCCCTCCCCGAGGTAACAACTCTCACCAAAGTGTGCGGCACACGGGCTTCAAGAGGGAAAAAGCCACACAGAGGAAATGACTGGAATGTTTAGGGACATGGTCAAGGTGGGTTGCCGGAGTGCCGTTACTAGATAGATGCACCCCAAAACCCCAGAGAACGGAAAAGGATAGAAATAAGAGAAGGAGAAGGCTCCTCTGCATCTCTCTCCCACTATAGAAAAGCAGCTGGCTTTCCTCTTCCTAAAGATTTTCCTTGAAACTGCTGCAAAATAAAGCATTGCCAGGAAGTTAATGAGTCCCACCCTGTCCCTTTCTCTTCTCCTCTCCCAAAGAAGGGAAATAGGCTCATTTATATAGGTCAGCATCTGAAGGTAATTAAAAATGTAATCTTGTATTTGCAGCCAGCTCTCTCATCTGTAGGAAATTCCCACCACCAAGTGATGCTACTGCTCTACGACTCTGGTGCACTTTAAGCTTTTTTTTTTTTTTTTTTTCCTTCTCTTCTCGCTTATGGAGTGGATGCATAAGTGCATCCCCATTAGCCATCTGTCCCGGCTGAGGGGATAGAGAAGGAATAAATACCCCCATTTTACAGATGAGAAAACTGAGATGCACAGGATTCCACAACGCACCTAAGTACAGCGAGGCCAGGACTAAACAGCCAGGTTTCCTCATTTTCCCGGTGAAAGGTTCTTTTTCCTACACCACAAGGATGAGAAGCTAGGGTTTGTTCCGGTGCATTGATTTTTTCGGTTGGCTCAGTTTCCACGTGTGATAACTTCAGCTGCAACATGTTCCAACAATAAAAAGAAGACTCCACTGAAAGAGGATTTTATGTAAAATTTTAGAGCTAGACACTGACTCGCAGCACATACTGATGATCCCTTACATTATGGACAAAAGCCTGTGTCCCGGAGCGGGGCATGCCGGCCAGGAACGACACACAGAGGAAGTGGCCATCCACACTGCAAGGGCTCCTGACCTTGGAAATGTTGATGCAACATCCGTCCAATGGATCTAAAAGTTATTGCCAAATCCTCCTCCTATATAACCGTGTCTACCCATTGTCTAGGGATCAGCACTGTGAAATGTGAGTGATCAGGTGACTTTCTGGTTGTTTGGGTTCTAAATGGAATTTATGATATTAAAACCGAGTGAACACAGATTGGAGTGTTCCACCAGAAAGCAACATTATGTAATGAGTAAGCCAAACACTAGACTGGGAGTCAAGACACCTTTCTGACTCAAGTTCTGTTAATAATTCCTTGGGTTATCTTAGGGAAGGGATGGGGGCCAGCATCGGGTTCCTGGCTGGCTGATTCCAACTTCTCTGACACTGTTTTCTCATCTGTGAAATAGGAAGTGGAGGTGTTGGACAGATTGATCTGGAAGTGACCTTCTGCCTTGAGAAAACTGATTCTAGGGCACACCCATAGCATTGACTCCCTCCCATCCCAACCACCGGCAGATCATCTTAGAATTAGCAAATAATTTAGGAGGACAAGTCAAGTCTGAACTGGACCTCCAAAGGAGCTTGCATTTTCCTTACATTATCCTTTCGTTCCAGGGGGTAGGAAATGGGAGGTGGGTGGGTAGAAGCAGTCTTTAGTTCCACAGCTGGTTTTGTTCAAATATAGTGGTATTTGTTGTAATAGAATTTGATCTGTACCAGTGAGCATTTACGTTCCCTTAATAAAACATCTTCCCTTCCCTCAGTCCAGGGGGCTCTTTCTTCTAGCAAATCTAAAAACAACATTCTCCTTAACATGCAGGTGACAACCAGGTGACAATGCTGAGAGAACTTCCTGGCCATCCCCTCACTGTTCAGACGAGGGGATCAATGGCAACTGTAAGCAGCACCAGGGCTCACCCTTAGCCACGGCCTCCCCAGCTAGTGGCCAGAAAACAGGAAAGAAAGGCGCACACAGAAATGAGAGCTCAGCATTTTTCTAAGGGTCTTCCTTCTCCTGAGTCTATCGGAGTTCAATAGCAGGTCCACAGGGAGGCCCCCACTGAGCGCGCCCTGGCAGCTCAGGGGGCAGGAAGGGGGAGGCAGTGGGGAGCACCCCCCCTTCTCCCACTATTGGAGCCTGGCATGAGCCTCCTTCATCCCTTCTACTTTGGGCCTCGCTCGCACATCGCCTCCCACCCCCAGCCCCCGACACACAATCCTGAATAAATATGCCTGGCCCTGGTCCATGTGGGAATTCTGGAGAGTTACGATTGTTATTTCCAGGAATGCACAGACACCAGCAAAAATTCATTTCCCAGACGCATGGCTATTTTGAGAACCAAATCTCCTGCTCTGTAGCAATCACATTGGGGGCTTTTCAAGTCTTGCTTTACAATAGAAACTTGTTCTGCCTTCAGCTGCCTTTTACCTACAAGAATTCAATAAGAGAGAGGCCATTAGAGTTTCCTCTCCCCATCTCCGCTTTGGCACGACATACATTTCTGGCCAACTTTCCTGGCTCTACATCTTAGTAAATTCTTCCTGACAATAGTTAGTGACAAGCATGTCAGAAACAACAAACTCCGTCATCTATATGGCTTATCAATAATTTAGTCTCTTCCCCCTCGTGAGAGCCTGTGTGTTTTGCAATAATGAAATATATGATTTTAAAAATAAATAATAGGCTGTTGTCAGCCCGATCGTAGCTGCTAGTTATGAATGTGATTGATTGATTGAACATTTGACTTCATCTGCTCTAGCAGGATCAAAGGGAGACTCTTCCACCCGCCTAAGGCCACTAGCAATTTATTTAGAGACTGTGTTCGTATCCCAGCAGGTAGCAATATTGGACTGAGGTACACAGAAAATCAGCTCTTTGAGGTTTTTTCCAAGTCCAAGGGAAGCAACAAATGAGATTTTTTTTTTTTTAGTTCATTAAATCATTAACCACTTAATCACTAAAAACAAGACATTATAAGCATTCCCCTTCGCTGGGATACCCAGGAAACGGAGTGTTGCTCTGCCGAGATCGGGTGTTGGAAGGTAGGCCCTTTTTACACAACATGACAGTCTCTAATTTTTTATTTATATGGCACTGTATTTTTTTTCTTCATCTTAACTAATCAGTGTGGCAACAGCCACGCTGACATCCGAAAGTGACAGGTGTCTGCATTGCAATGAGCTGTCTCTACAGCCGCCAACGTGGGGGCAGGAAAAGACAAAGGTGTGGAGGAGATGTTTGTAAAACAAATGTTGCGACTGTGAGGCTGCTTGAACGGGAAAAGGAAAAGAAAGGGAAGAGAAAGCGGGGTGTAGGGGATTGCCCGAGGTGTGTGCCACCCCCGCTCCCCAGCCGGCCGGAGCAGAGGTCTTCCCTAGTTTGGCTGGCCAGTCTCCAGCATAGGAAAGACTGCATCCTTCCTTTCTCAAGTAGGGTCTCGAGGTCAAGTGTGATTCTTCGTCCCTTACACTGGCAGCTTCCCTGGGCTTTTAAAAACCCTGCAAGCCCGAGCTCTCCCCGAGAGCGGAGAGCTGCTCGGCATTGCAATGAGCGGGGTTGGTCTGGAACCTGAATCTGGTCCTAACCAGGGTGCCGGGAATAAAGGCGACAGGATGAGAAGGCCCGAGGACATCCACCCACAGAGGGACAGGCCCATCTTCACAAGAGCAGGTGATGGTCTTAGTTGTTCTAGCAGGGGAACGGAAGAAAGGGAATGTGTCTTCCCTTTCCGGCTCCCCTAGTCCTGCGCTGTCTGACCTCAGGCAAGGCAATTTAATCATCATCCCGATGCTTTTGACTTCATAGGGCCTTTCATCCACGGATCTCAAAGCACTTCACAAATAGCAATTCATTAACCTTCACAACCCACCCTGGGGGACGAAGGGTGGGCAAGTTTCCCCTGTGGTGGAAGCGCTCAGCTGGAGGCACACGGAAAAGCAGCGCTTCCTTCAAGGTCATTCGAAAGTTGACCGGGGAAACTCGGGAGTGAGCAGCTGGCGTCAAGATGGGGTGCCGCTGAGGGCTGGGGCCTCAGTTTACCCTCCTCTGTGCCATTCGGGCTGGATCCCCTGCCCTGATTCTCCTCACACGGAGCAAAGGAGTCCAGTTCAGAAAGGGGCAGGAAGGGCAGCATTGCTCCCCGCCAGCTGTGCGCTAACTGCTCTCATGCACACGACACATCTCATCCCCTTCCTACAGGAAGCCAGTGAAGTGCCCTCCACTCCATTTGACAGGAGAGGAGACTGAGGCCAAAGGTTGTAAGGAATTTACTCAAGGTCGCATAATTCATAAGGAGTGGAGCTAATGATCGATCTGTTTGCAATAATAATAATAATAATAATAATAATAATAATAATAATAATTCATGTATATTCACAGGCACTGCCCCTAGGCCACCCCTGAGAATTCTGTTTTCGATCATGGGCCTTTCTGGGTTTATGACCAACTCATCCATTGAGCCGATGAGCTGTAGCAGGAAATGTCGAGGCCAGGGATGGCAGAAAGCCTGGCTCGGTTTGCAAAGCTCTGCCAAGCTCGAAAGTGGAGAGCCACAGAGACAAGAGTAGCTCTGCAAAGGGATGGGGAGGCTGGGCAGATGAGAAGAACAGCATGGGTTGGGGGGGAGGTTGCCAGGGATGAGTTTTAGGGGATGAGTTTGGCGCCAGGATGGAGAATGGGGCAGCAGCTACTGTGCATGCATGAACTGTATATCACAGCGAGATGGAGAGATGAAGAATTTTAGGAAGTTTTGCTTTGCATTATGATGTGGTTTCTTAAGGGGATGCAATGTAGATTGGAACTGCTGGGCTGCTTTCGGATGCCGACTGACGCTTCCCTGAGTGCGCTGCCAGGCGGAGCCAGGCGGAGCCAGGCCAGAGCTGCTTGGTGTCCAGGGGGCGGCCCACCTCTGCCCTTCTCGTGCCACACTGCCCGCCACTCCTCCCCTGGGGCTGAGCGGGCCACTCGTGTTTCTGTGGCCCCATGTCACGGGGTAGAAAGGGTGTCGATCACATGCTTTCCTTTTTTCTTTTTAAGATTTTTTTTTAAGATTTTATTTATTTATTCATGAAAGACACAAACACAGACAAGAGAGAGAGAGAGAGAGAGAGAGAGGCAGAGACACAGGTAGAGGGAGAAGCAGGCTCCATGCAGGGAGCCCGACGTGGGACTGGATCCCGGGTCTCCAGGATCATGCTCTGGGCTGAAGGCAGGCGCTAAACCACTGAGCCACCCAGGGATCCCCATGATCACATGCTTTTCAAAAGCTCTTGCAACTGCTTTGTGATTGAACGCTCCTTCCTGTGAGTAACCTTGCTGGGGCTTGGCAGGACTAGCAGCACAACTGACCCTGCCATTCCGGTGAGCTCATGCATGTGCCAGGAACAACCAGTGTTTGCAGGTTGTATTAGGACCATAACAAACAGCCACAGAATGTCAATGGCTTAACATAATGAAATATGCTTTCTCACACACTTGATGTCCCGTGTTGTTGGCACTGCTCCGCAGTTCTCCAGGGCAGGTGACCTCTAAGCCATGACTCCAGGGACCAGGCTTCTAGAGTCTCATGATTCCCCTATCCTCTGGGGCCTTGGAAGTCCTTCACATCCATTTGCAAGAATGGCAGAACCATACGGTGTGGAGAAGGGCACAAAAGCCAGGAGCCAGGCCTGGAAGTAGGTACACGTCACAATGCCAACCATGTGGCCCCACCTCACCACCAGGGAGGCTGAGATGTCTTGTCCAGCTGTGTGTCCCTAAGAAAAGGGAGATCGGGTTTGGTAGCATTAAGCAGTCTCAGCTATGCAGGGCCCTCCATCATGAGACCAGGTGTTCCCATCTCAGCCAGACTTGGGACTCTGCTAGTGCTGGTCCTTCAGGGCGCGGCGCAACAAGTCTGTGGGTGCCACACAATTCCCTCTATCCGCACCATGGATTTCTGAGTAAGCTGGAATCCTCCAGAGGAGAACAGAGTTTGGAACACTTTTGGGGAGTTTTGAAAAGGCTCTATGGACCTAGACTATTGGGAGACATCTGACATTTTCTGGCTGGAGGGAGGACATGTCTGGTTTAATAACCACCTTTAAACTGACATTGACCAAGGCAGCCTTCTCTTTATTCTGTAAGACACGAAACCAGAAAAGCAAAAAACACAACAAGCCATGTGCAAGCACCAAATAGAAATGGATACCTCACCAATACACATAAGATGAATACTAAAACTCCTCAAACGCCTATCTCCAGCATCCATCCAACCAAAGTTGACCTTGCTTTCTTGGAATAGCTCTCATTATTATCCTGATTTATCCCTCATTTTCAGGACAATGGCCTCAGTTTTCTTTCCATGTGGAGTCATGGCCTCGGCAGTGAAGCTGATAGGAAACTCCATTCCTCTCTTTCCCTGGAGAAACCATGCTTCCCGGGTCACTATGACAATCCCCAAACATGGAGCTTTATTTTGGAACACAACCGAGCACACTCCTCATGGATTACAGGGGTTTCATAATGACAAAAATCTGCTTACTGCACAGTCTGTTTTTCTTCATTTCCCCTGAAAATACCAGACTCTGGTTGTAATGGAGAACCAAGGCTGAAATACTGCAAAGCAATACTTGTACTTCCTCCAATGTTCTTTTCTCTGCTGCCTTCAATTCCTCTCCTTTCCCATTTGTAAAGACAAAGGAGAAAATTCTATAACCACTGGCATCTGTCCAGGAATTTGGAAAAAAAAATGAAGCAAGAGAAACAACAGAGAAAAGTGAACAGTCAGTGGAATGGCTTACCAGCCTTATAGTGTAAGGTGAGTATGTTGATTTCTTATCCTCTTCTCCCTAAATGTCTAGCTCTTGATCCAAATTCTCACAGTAAAATCAAGGGTTGATAAAAGAGCCCTGCAAAACCCCTACATGGAGATGAGTTGCCCATCAATATGCATCCTAAATCTTTAAAGAAGTCATCTGGTTTGGCTCAGTAGTTTGGTTTCTGAGACACTACCTAAAATTAATGACTGAGTTTGGAGTCTTCCAGAAGCAGAGCCTGAGACAAGGATTTGGTGCAAGTGAGCAGTTTCTTTGGGAGGTGATTCCAGGAAGCATGATGAGGGAGTGGGTGAATGTGGGAAATAGGAATGACAGAAAAGCCAATATGATGGATACACTAATGGGTCAGACTAGGTGGGTAGCTGGGGCTCAATCCTGTGAGGACTGTCTGACAGAGTGTGTTCTACACTCTGTCCATTGTGTCCGTTGTCATGCTGAAGAGCAAACAAGCTGCAATTCCCATCTCCATTGATTGAGGTTTGCTCAGAGACATTAATGTTGGCACGTCCAGGCTATTCTACATGTATGTAGGCTAAGCATGTTTCCATAGCTGAGAACAAATCCACTCAGGTGACACAGGAAACCAACAGACCATCCAGAGACTGTCTTCAGGCACCTCTGAGAAGGGCCTAGGGATGGGATGCTGACAGTATCTGCTATAGATAATAACCATATAGAAAAAAGAAACATAAAAACCATATAGAAAAAGAAAAACATAGATATATGCCTAGCTTGTACTATAATACTCCAGAAACCTAACCATTTAGGTTCACCGTTACCTATAACAGAGAAAAATTGGAAGCAATTTTAATGTCCACAGTAGAGGGAGGCTTACACGTGTTCTGGTATATCTACTCGATGAAATATTGCCCTTTGCGATTTTGTTCAATAACGTTACTGTTGCCAGGCTCTGTACCAGGTCCCGCGATCACTACAGTAAAAAAGACAAACCCAGTTCTTGCCTTCCAAAAGTGTATGGTCTCATTTGTTTATGATGCGGGATTTTTAAAAAACATAGATATATGCCTAGCTTGTACTATAATATTCCAGAAGCAGGATTGTATATACGGCATGATCGTAATTCTGTTTTTAAATATGCATATAAAAAAGGCTAGAGAGAAGTATATCAAATTGCTAATGGGGTTCTCTTCAGATGATGGGAGTTTCTTTGCTTCGTACATTTCTATTCTCACCAAATTTCCTATAATAAGAATGTATAAGGGCAAAAATAATAAACTTTATTTGAAAATAAGGGAAAAAGGAGTCACCTGCCAAGCAGCGGGGAACTCAAAGCTGGCCCTGCTCACCGCCTCCCTATGCTGGACTTTCATGTGTGTCTAGCATTTCTGGTTCCCTGCTGGATCTGGAACCAGCATTTCATGTGAAGTAATTTGGGGCACTTCTCAGGCATGACTGGGGCCTGGGGGGGAGGCAAGCATCTCCTGATTAAATGTGAAGTTCTTAGGGCACCACAAAGAGAACAAGAAATAGCTATCCTCTTTTTTCTCTTAATTTACTGAAATATGAAGCCCACGGTGATGTCCAGGCTGGTTCCTCCATATGCTGGTGAACTCTGACACTGTCTTCCATAGTTAGCCAGTGGCTTCAGTGTCTGCAAACTTTCTGCTTCTGTAGGAAAGTTACCATCCCACAAAGGGGAAGGGACCTCCATGTTGAGAATTTTCTTGCCAGTTCTGTTTCTGGTAGACTCCTGAAGTTTGGGAATGAAAGATGTTACCTACATATAAATTATCCTCGTCAAATGCTTTGAATGTGTGCAATGAGCAGGCTTAAAGGAGCAGAAGTGACCATATTCAATGTCATTTCATTTACTGCAAGACTTACACTTGGCAAAGTTCACCCTGAAATATTTTCCATGCAGTTTAAAGGAGTTAAAGATCTTGAAAATCCTCTCCCTAGACTCTCCCAAACACCTTAATTCTAAGTTATTTCTGGTAGATGGAAACACTTTAGTTCTCTGAGCTGTTTGTTAATTCAGTATTTGGCTGGAGGTCCAGGCAGCTGCGTTGTACAACGCCAGGGGGCTCCACTCACGTAGCTGTCTCCTGGAGTCTCACGACGAGTTTCTATATAGATCCAAAAATGATTTTCAAAACAATTCTTCTCGACGTTCCTGAATTTCTGATAAGGCTTTTGGATATTTAATTCTGAGAAACATGCTCCAAGTGAGGGTCATATACACTTTGGAATCATGATAAACAGCTCTTCCCAAAGTGTGTTATGCATTACCAGTTCCTTGGGATATCAACAGAGCTTTTGCAAAAGACAAGGGCCATGATTTAAATTAAAATGAATTTAGGAAGGGCTGTTTAAGTAAACTTAAACTGCTTATTGCTGCAGGAGGATGTGGTCTTGAATATGCTCATGGCATGTATCTTCATGAATTTCCAAGACAGCAGCAGAATACACAATGTTTCCAAATTTTTGAATACTGAAGTGTGGCTTCTCCAATTTCTCTTTTGGGTTTTGCCCCATGCCTCATCCAGCCGCCATCTGCAGTAGGTGCAATTACTAACACCGAAGCATATGGGGCATCAAATCCAGGCCCGTGGCTCTCAAACAGCAGTGTGCATCAGAATTGTGTGGAGAACTTGTTAAAACATGATCCCTGAGCCTGTCTTGAGAGATTCTGATTTAGTAGGTCAGGGTAGGGCCCAAAAATATGCATTTCTAGGTTCTTAGGTGATGCTGTTGCTACTATTGGAGGGACCATATTTTGAGAACTACTGGTGTAGAGATATTGAGTGATTCCCCAGCAACAGACCACCCGGAGGAGCAGGAGTGATTTACTAGAACAGCTGGTCCTTTTTACTAGGTATTTCCCATTTCCCCATAAAATGCATGATAGTGAAGAGATGCTTGATTTCGGAAGACCAGGGTTGAAGACCTAGATAGGATCTACCTGGGAACATAACTAAATGCAGTCACAGAAGCTACAGCACAAGGTAGGAGCTCATCTGGGACAGGGGTAAGGAGCACTAGCATTGGTGTTAGACAACCTGGCATCATAGCCCAGGAAAATAATTTATTTTCAGCCTCAGCTTCCTCATCTGTCATATGAACGTCATGCTCTTTGCCCACTATAGTTATGGGAAGCACGAACCAGATAGCAGGTGCAAAGCACTCAGCACCATATTACATGACAGGCAGTCAATAAATGGGAGGCAGAAGACTTGCTTAATGGGAGTAAGGCAAGGATTGGGTATAGGAAGTGGTGCATCAAGGCCAAGCAACACACCTGATTTACTGAACAGCTGGTCCAGGTTCCTTTAAAATAGTTTTGTCTGGGGTTGGGGGTGGTGTGGCGAGGGGGCTGGCTGGCTCAGTGGTTGAGAATCTGCCTTTGGCCCAGGGCATGATCCTGGAGTCCTGGGATTGTGTCCTACATCAGGCTCCCTGCATGGAGCCTGCTTCTCCCTCTGCTTATTTCTCTGTGTCCCTCATGAATAAATAAATAAAATCTTAAAAAAATACTTTTGTCTGGGATTTTTTTTTAAAGATTTTATTTATTTATTCATGAAAGACATAGAGAGAGAAAGGCAGAGATGTAGGCAGAGGGAGAAGCAGGCTCCAGGCAGGGAACCAGATGTGGGACTCCATCCTGGGACCACGGATCATGCCCTGAACCAGCAGCAGGTGCTCAACCGCTGAGCCACCCAGGCGTCCCCTGGGATTGGATTCTTGTAGAACTGGGATTAGACCTGAGAAGCCCTTTGGGGAGGGAACTGTGAATGCCAGGAGCAGGACCGCCAACTCAGAAACTGCCTGGTCTCAGGCTTCTCCCAGAGCCCTCAGTGCCCAGCAAGACATACAGTAAGTGCTCATGAAATATCTATTGAAGAATCTATGTATTTGAGAGAGAGATACAACCAAGTTGGCCCCAGGAGCCAGTGAACAATAAAACATCAAGATTTTGCTTTAGCTTCTCAACCTTTTTCTTCTCAGAACAAACAAACAAAAAACAAAATGAAACGAAATGAAAATAAAGTCAGACAAGCCTTTGTTTCTGAGAAAACACTGAACAAATACACTCGAGTTATTATCTCAAGAAAAATCAATGACTTTCCCATCCACCAGTGTATGAGCCTTCGGCGTTAACTTGGAAACACTGAAGTCCTCCCGGCCCAGAGCTCTCCTGAGTCCACTGGCTGAGCGTGCAGGCTCCAGCCTTCTCGGCCGGCCGATCCAGTGTGAAATCATTTCCTTCTTGGAGCTCAGAGCCACCGCTGCAGGGACTGACGCGCCTGCGAAGCCCTCTGCCTTTTGGCTAACACAGCGAGTGCACAGAGAAAAGAGGAAATCAGGCAGCTGTGGGGCTTGGGGTTTTGGGATATCAAGGGGGAATTAGCCCCAGCCTGGAGAAGGGCCAGGAGCTAAGCAGAGACCTGGCTGAGCAGCAGACTCACCTGGGGACCTTTTATTTAAATTATTGTTATTATAATTATTAAAATTATTATTTAATGACAGATTCCTAGGTCCCACCCCTACTAGATTCAGAAATTCCATTGTAACATCCTCTTTTGGAGATTCCACGATGAAAGAAAGTGCAGGCACGGATGCTGTTTCAGTCCTGGAGATGCCATTGTTCTGAGCTACTTCCAACCTTTTGCAGCTCACCCAGGAGTCTCGGGCTAAAGAGAATTCCTCCCCAAGTGCTCTCCATGGAGGACCAAGCTGACAACATTGAAAAGGAAGGATGTGCTTTTAAGAACATGCAATATGGAAATGAAGAGGGGGAAATTCTCAGACTTCTCTCATGGTGGCAGCTGCATGTCTACAAGCACATTTTAGAAAGGATTCATCTTCAAAAACAATCACAAAGAGCAACTAATGCAGAGCAGAAGTACACCATGATGTCTGTTTAGAAGAATGTCAAGATGCCTCCTTTCGGCACTTTGGCTCCCAGGAAGAAAAAGGAGACAAAGAGGACTCTTTCAGCATCTTGCTAAGAGATGAGGGGCCAGATCTTGACGCTGAGAAGCTGTGAACCACTCTCTCAGCCGCTCCACTCCGGCTGTTGCACAGGGGAGTAGTTCATATTATGGAGGGGCCTGTAGCAAGTGCTTTACACACCCTATCTCATTTAATTATCACAATGGTCCTGCGATATGGGTTGGGGGTCAGCATGCTTTGGTCAGCCACCTGCTTTGGTAAACACAGTATTGCTGGCACACAGGCACTGCTGGTCTCTTACATACCACCTGCGGCTGCTTTCACTCCTCAACAGCAGAGCCAGAGTGGTTGGAACAAAAACCCTACACCGTGTATTGAAGAGATATCTGCACTCCTGTGTTCGTTGCAGCCTTATGCACAAGAGCCAAGATATTGTGCCCAACATTAGATATATGGATATAAGAGATAGGTGCCCATCATCAGATATATAGATATAAGATATAAATGTCCACCATCAGGTAAATGGATAAAGAAGATGTGGTATGTATACACACAAGGGAATAGTATTTAGGCATGAGACAGAAGAAATTCCTGGTATTTACAGCAACATGTATGGACCTTGAGGACATTCTGCTCAGTGAGACAAGTCAGATGAAAAAAAAGAAGACAAATGCTGTATGGTATTACTTTTATGTGGAATCTATAAAAGCCAAAATCATGCAAACAGAGAGTAAAGTGGTGGTTACCAGAGGTTCGGTGGGTGGGAAAGGAGAAATGTTTGAGGGTACAAACTGGCAACTAGTCAGTCGATAAACAATCCTGGAGATCTAACGCACAGTATAGTGAATGTAGACAACAATGCAGTATTGTAATAATCTAACTCTTAATTATTCCTGTCGCAAACGTGAAATGACAATGATGTGAAGTGATAGAAGTGCTAACACTATAATGAAATCATATCATAATGTATAAATCTATCAAATCGACATGATCAACACACTGTCTACTTTAAGCTTACACAACCATTATAGGAAAAGCATATTTCAGTTCCAAAAATTAAAAGAAATTACAAAATAAAAGAAGAAGGAAATCCTACCAGTTGTGACAACATGGATAGACCTTGAGGGTGTTAGGCTAAGTGATGTAAGTCTGACAGGGAAACTAAACACTGTATGTTCTTACCTAGATGTGGAATCTAAAAAAGCTGAACTCAGAAATAGAGAGTAGAATGGTGTTGGCTAGGGAAGGGGTTGGGGCACATGGGGACATGCTGGTCAAAGGGTATAAATTTTGATACAGCGCTATATTCAATACTTCAAAGTTTCAGAGAGAGGAAGTTATAAATGTTATTTAAACACAAAAACAAAAACAAAACAAAACAACTCGTTTGCTCCATAAAGTCTGAAGTATTTACTCTGTGTCCCATTATAGAAAAAGGTGTGTTGATCCTTAAAACTGTGAGGCCCCTATTGGTCCCACTTTACAGATAGGGAAACAGAAGCATGGAATGACTGTGTATCAATTAAGATCATTTAGGTTATAAATGACAGAGTCAGAGATGCCTTTGGCCCCCTGAGCTAACTAGTCCTATGCTTCTCCTACCCTTCACTGCTGTGCTTCCTCCTCTATTGCGTTGGCCTGTCCCTGCTAAATATGTTGGACAAGAAGGACATGTTTATTTGCTGTGAACATGTCTCAGGCTAATGATTACACAGGGGCCTGCAGGAGATTTCGGAGTCCCAGAGACTGGTCATCCAGCCCACCCCCTCCTCTCCAAGCCCCTAACAACTGAGCTCCCAGCCCACCCAGAGTTTATAAGAGAGGCAGCCATCCAACATGGACAGAGAGCTCTCTAAAATCCAGGAGACCAGGTCAGGGGTACGTGGACTAGGGAAGAAGTAGAGAAGTGCCAGCTAGCCCCAAGCAAAAGGGCAATAGCTGCTCTTGGCTGACCAACACCCGTGGAACTCATCCCTGGTCCTACCTCTGAAGTCAGGCCCAAGTCTGCCTTGACTGCTTATTCTGGCCTTAACAATGTCTTTCCACCCAGCCTCAGCTTGATTGGCCTGTTGATGTTGCTCACCACCAGGATGCCTCCCATGCGGATTCCCATCCAGTCCTGGTTTCTGCCTATTTGGCTTTGGCTCAGACTTACACCCCATGGGTAACAGGCCACTCCTCAACAAGGGTTTGAAGCCTCTAGGGAGTATCAGAACTAAAGCTTCACATCTTAGGCAGAAAACCAAAAGTTTCCATACATATCCTGCAAGACCAAGCCAATCCTAAGAATAGGATAAGCAAAACTGGTGGAAAGATGACTGAGTTAAAAGTCACCAAAATTTCTGAGAATACAGAAATACTTATATAAATTATGGTAAATCCATACGGTGGAATACTATGCAGTCACTTAAAGACTGAGATTAACAAATATTTTTAAATAATGTGGTATAGCAGGGCCAGGGTCAGCTTCATGGGTGTGGGTCTTGAACCGTTAAACAGAGTCCCATCCTTGGTGCTCACACTTGGTTTAATACTCCATGGCTACTATCCAGAAATTCTTAATAATTTTTGAGCAAGGAGGCTCCTTGTTCAAAAACATTTTCATTTTGCACTGTGCCCAGAAATTATGTAGCTGGTCCTGATCAGGGATATGTCCCAGAATTCATTCCCTCCTATCTTTTAGTAATAGAACTCCCCTACAAACCAACTCCACCCCGCCCCAACTCTCACCCCTACTAAGGCTTCCTGTGAGGATTCCTTTCCAGAATTTCTTGGGAAATTGTAATGTTTTTCAAAATCCTGAAGGAAAAGTTAGTGAAGAAATTAGGACCATGAAAAAAGGTATCACAATTTTCCCAAGAATCAAAGCTTAACAATCAACAGAGAAGAAACACGACTGGTTTGAATTCATCAGTGTCAACTCAAAAGCAAGAGGAGAAAACGTGGGCAGGTTAGGATCCACATTTCCAGGAACCAGGATCAGAGTACGCAGGAGAGAAGTGGTCATGATCTACTCAGCCAGTCTTGTATGTAGCTCTTACCCCACTCCAAGTGTGTGTTCATGACATGCTGTGAATGGCAAGTCATTCTTGCAGATAAAACAAATATCATTAAACTTATATGCATGTGTACTTTATATATCTCCTGTTACTAATAGTCTCAGAAATAACAAGTTTTGGAAGCAAAGGAAGTCTGTAAATTGGTCATTTTGATGTGTAATTCTGCATAATGCTTTGTTAGATCTAAATGTTACATTATTTGAATATTACCCAGTAATGTTCACTGATATTTTCCAACATTTGATTATTTACTACAAGCTATTGTTGTTGTGAATTTACTAAACTTAGGTCTTATTTATTGAACTAATATTGTTAGATATCCATAGACTGAGAAAAGAATATGAACAACATTGGAGTTCTTCTAAGACTAACTTATGTTTCAGGAAGTTCCAAGAATCCTCAGGAATTCCAACTTCTCATTTGTAAATTCTGAAGCTTAACATCCGTTGTGAAACACCGATGCAACATATGATTGTCCAGCTAGAGACTACAATTTCCAGCCCCCCACCCCCTGCGCCTTAGAGCGCTAATCATGTTCTAGGTTTTGACCAATGAGGCGTAAGCCCAAATGAAGCGTGAACCTTCTGGATTATGTTTTTATGAGAAAGCTGTCTGCCCTCCACTCTTTCTTTCCCTCTTCGCCTCAGCTTTGAAATGATGAAAACTGGAGAAGCCATATGGGATCAAGATATGGAGACCATGTGTTAAACGGAGTGCTCCTCCAGCCTGTTCTGTGGATTGCTCTGTGGAGCAGGACTGCCCACCTGCCCTAGCCTATCTTTAGACCATTACTTGAGAGATAAATAAATACTATTTTATTTTAGTTTCTGTATTTTGGGATCTCTTTATTACAGCAACTTAGCCTATATGAAAACACATAGGAATGTTTGTGCTGCAGTGGTACTTGACAAAGCATCATACACAATTGTATATTACATTATATTATATTGTGTACTACAGTATACACGGTGTTGTATATGTACAATATAACAATCTCAATCACTAAAAACATACAAAGAAAATGTCCAGGAGAAAACATGTTAAAAATCTGGCAACAGGGACACCTGGGTGGCTGAGCGGTTGAGAATCTGGCTTTGGCTCAGGGTGTGATCCCAGGTCCACGGATCGAGTCCCACATCAGGCTCCCTTCGAGAAGCCTGCTTCTCCCTCTGCCTATGTCTCTGCTTCTCTCTGTGTGTCTCTCATGAATAAATAAATAAATAAATAAATAAATAAATAAATAAATAAGACCCTTAAAAAGAATTTGGCAACAAAGGGGATGGGAGAAGCCAAGACAGACATTGTTCCTGAAATAAATTAGGTGGTATTATCTATATAGCCATTAAACTAATACTTATTGAACACTATTTATGTTCTGGCAAAAAAAAGCTAATAGAGAAGAAGGAAGACTTATTCCTTCCTGGAAAGGAAGATGTTTGTAAGTAATTACCAGTATACATGATATGAAGAATTTATTCTCTCCTATTGATGAGTCTTTTTCCAGATATTGGACCACTGGTGAGGTTTGGGATTTTGAATAATCTCAACCTCCTTCAAGGACTGGTCATTTCTACCACGTCTCACAGAAGCTGCCAGTTTCACCAGGAGGCAGTCCACCCCTTCAGCGATCCTCCAAGGCTAACAATGGGCAGAACTCCAAGGACTTCCATTTCACATTCTTGCCTCTCTCTTCAAAAACCTCAATGCAGCTTCCCAAGCCCGGGGCTAAAGAAAACTGGAAAACATCCAGCCCTGTTATGCTCTCTGTGTTGAGAAAGCCTTAACCTGAGAACACATGGTTGGTTGTTGGGTTGCCATCTTGGAAAAAGCATGAGTGTCTATTTGGTTTTCATTGGGGGCGGTGGGGAGGGGGGAAGCTAAGAAAACTGAACAAACACAAGAGTGGAAAATGTGGCACCTGTCTTACGCAGTAGCTTTAATTTTTGTAGCCCTGAAAAATGTGAGAAACTCAAATATTCTGTTTAGCAAAAGTCATTAAATATCCTGTAAGAGCCTGTTCGGAGTCAGTGAGAGGCAGTAAGTTTGCTATTAAGTAATACTTGGTATTTACTAAAGGCTTTATCTGCCTATCTGTCCATCTACCTGCCTGGCTAACATGTCCAGCTCTGTCAGCCTCTGCAGGGCATTTCTATCCACATACCTGTCAGATTCCATTTTTCACCAGAAGCTTCATTAGGAAATAGAATCTGAGCATTCTTAGAGGCACTTTACACAGCTGAAAATAATGAAGGAGAAGTCAATGCAATTAACCAGGCCCTTAACAGTAGGATTTGAATAGTGAAGGAACTAATTATGCGCCCCAGGCACCCACATATTGTATTTGCCACATCATCAGGCCGCAATAAAGAATGTCTCAAAGCTGTGCATCTCACAGGACAGGAGGGAGACAGGGGTTACCTTGGTGAATTCCTTTCCTTCCTCCTCTCCATAAAGGAGGCTGAATCTTCCAAGCCAGAGTCTGCAGTTATCTGGCCACCAGCCGCTCTTCTCTTCTCCTTCTTTACTAACAGAAGCAACATTTTACTCAGGTTGACAAGGTGCCCAGATAAAAGAAGATATTTCCTGGTTTCCTTTGCAATTATAAGTGCCCACCGAAATGTCAGTGGAAGTCAACTGACGTTTCTGAGAAGGTTGCCCTTCTCCCCTTCCTCCTTCTTCAACCTGAAACATGGATGTGATCAACAGAGCAGCAGCAGCCATTTTGTTACCATGAGATGATTTTAGGAGAGGAATTCATGAACTACAGACGGAAGAACAGAGGGATTGAAGGAGGCTGAGTCCCTGATGACTATGAGGCTGCCATGGGATTATCAACCTCAACGCTTTGTGTTACATGACAGACAAATAAGCCTTTAATTTATATCGTGACTGCTAACTCAGGTGCCAGTTACTAGCAGCAAGCCTAGTTTTGACAGATACAACTCACATTCACTTTCTACCTTTCCCAAAAATATTTCCAAGAGCCGTAGAAAAATTCAATCATCGACTGAAGCAGTCATTCCTCAACAGACATTTGCTTAATGTCTAACTCTCTGGTCCACACTAGGGAATGGAAGGACGAGTATGCGTGGTCTCCGACCCTGTGACACATTTTCTCCTTTCCCCATTAACATGAGTTACTCTGTTCTACTGAGCTTGGAATCTCTCTGTTCAAGCTGCTTTGCAACAGAGAAATTATGTAAGCTGCTAGAAGGCAGAGAACATCCCTCGTTCTTCCTACTGTTACCCATAGTCCTTGGCGCATGATGCTTCCCCTGAGGTGCTGAAGGTCTCTGGGCAGGGGTATGTGAAAGCTGAGATTTCAGCCCAGACCAGCCTGTTGAAGCATCTGCCCATGTCTGAAAACCACCATATAAAGGTTACCCACTTGGGATTCAGAGTTCACTGACAATGCCTGGTCTCTTTCCCAGCCACGCACCTTGGAGCTCAGAACATCATTCCATCCTCATCACTGTCTTCAGGTATGATGCAGAGGAAGATGGAACTTGCTCTCCCATTCTGGCTCTGCCTCAATCCTGGCCTTGCTTCAGGCCTCACCTCATCAAGGCAGCCAGGCACCCTTAGGCAATGAGCACACCTTGCATCCTCCAATCAGGTCCCAGGCATTCAGGGTCAGGAAACCATCAAATCCGCCAGGCTGTGGCCCATTCTGTCAATTTGTCTAGAGTGGGATAATCTCTGAACATCGAGGATTTCATCAGAGAGGAGCCAATGGGCCTCCCATGGTACATCCCTGGGGGTCATTTCTAGGAAAGGAATTATGGGCCAAATACACCATTTGTCTCCCTCCAGCCTTCCTGGACCCACCCAAGTGTCTGCTCCCACGCCGGTCATGACTGAGGCAGGCCATCTCCCAGATCCTTACTCTGGCCAGCTGGTGAGGGGAGCATCAGTCTTGCTGTCCAGGCCCACATTAGGCTGGAGAGCAGCGTAGTCTGAATACCTGCTCCATCCCTTCTGACCTCTGGGACTTTGGGCAAATTACTTAACCACGCGGAGTGTCAGTTTCCTTGCTGTAAAATGAGGATAATATATCGACCTTACAGCATTATTATAAGGATTAAAGGAGTAAGTGTGCAATAATCCTCAGCCCCGTTCCGAGACTGTTGTAAGCTCTCAATAAATGTTAACTGTCACCATCAGTATTATCAACACCTGGCATCATCTGTTGTGTTAACTGTTTTGTAACTTGGTGAACATTAAACTACTTAAGGCTCTGATGCTGATAAAGAATCCCAGTCAGATTTTTTTTGGCGGGGGGAGAGGGAGATAATTTTCAAAAGTGACCTTTTTCTTAAATTTCTCAACTTTCTATTTCTCCTTCTCTCTAGAGATACTATTTGTCTTTTAGGTTGTAGGAAAACAACAGAACTCGTGTCCAAGCTCTCATGCGAACACCCTTGCTTGGATGCATCTTTATTATGCACCATCTGTTTGGGTCAAAAATGAATTTTCTTTTTATGAAGTTTACAGTAGAGGGTCAAGTTACCTGCCCGTTTTCTTCCCAGGACACTCCCGTCCATGAACATGTCTGAGGTGTGGTGAGACAGGCAGAAACATAAAGATACATGTGGGAATAAATGTGTGAATGTATTTAGACTGTATTTGGAGAAACTGGGCTTTCACCGCCATCTAAATTCAACAGAGTTGAATGTTCAGACCAAACAGTGGTTAGCCGTTGACACCAAAAACCATTTGCAGCCCAAATTAGACACAACAAACCTGGGAAAGAATTTTGAAAAATCCAAACCTTGCAACCCACCCCTCACCTCAGACTACTTGAGGCATCAGAAGTGAAGGGAAACGTGTGTGCCAAGAAGAGCCAGGAGGCTGGAGCAGACTCCTTGGGCTGTAGCAGGTGAAAAACACATTTGCTGAAGCAGCCCCCAAGCATGTTTGGGGATTGAGGTGAAAAGCTGGGGGTGTTTATAAGTCAGAGCCCTTGGTCCTGGTTCCCCTGTATGCCCACTAGGAAAAGCTGTCAGAGCTAGGCAGAAGCTGGGTTATCCTTATGCAGATGTGACTGGTAACAAAGTAGGGAAACTCAGAGATTCAGAGCATGAGTCTGGCCAAGGCTGAGCCTGCAAAATCGAGACAGGATTATAGGTAGGTGGAGTGAGTGGACTTGGAAGACTTGGGTGGGCCAGAGAAGGCAGGCCCGGCAGGAGAGGGGAGCCTCCACCACCCCCGGGGGCTGCTGCTTCTAGGTTACTATGAAGAAATGTAGGCCTAGTGTAGTCCAATCTTCAGATGTCTTAAGAAATGCTGCAAAAGCTCCTGATTTTCAAATGTTGGCGACCACTGAAACACATTTTACAGCACTGTGTATAGGCTGAAGCAAACCAACCTGTCTGCTGGATCCAGCTTCTGAATTCTAGGTGGGGGCTAACTTTTATCTTACCTCTGATGCTTGGGGGTTGTCAGGGGTGGGTTGAGAGCCCGCATGTAGCCACATTCGCTCCTCTGCCCGCATCTCCCTACCGCAAAATTAATCTAGCCTGAGAACTCCTTTGCAGCTTTGAGAAAAGTGAAGCTCAAAAATCAAAGTACAAGCCCAGACAAAAACCTTCCAGGTAGGAGCCTCAAAGATCGAGCTTTACTTTTATTTTTTACATATTTTGTCATGTCCCAGAATGGCTGGCCATGTTAAAATCGCAGATGTGATAGCCACCCAAGCTCTGTAGATCCTCCCAGCACAGGACAGGCTTGGAAAGGAAAGGAGGAATGATAGGGAGCAAGTAACACCCCCAAGACCACCCAGGAGGCTGGGGACACCAAGTCAGGGGCCAAATGTATGTCCCTGCCTCCAAGGACTTTTAATTTGGGCCCTGTATTCCTATCTGTCCCCCTGGGATTTGGAATGTGCAGACCATGGCTCTGCGGGGGTCCAGGGGAGTGACGTTTGCAGAGAAAAGTGTTGTGCTTGGGAGGAAAGAGTGAAGTCAGCGTGTTCCCCTTGGGTCCCCAGCAGCAGGTCAAGGTCACACCTCTACGTTTTCACGTTGACCAAGCAGGGACTGTCCTCAGGAGCCCAAATGCTGAAGAAGCCAACACGTCTTGGAATGCGGGCCAGCATCAGAAGACACAGGCTGACCCCAAATCTCCAATTCCAGGCAAGTGGTGTAGCAACCCCATCAGTCAGGGCTTCTAAAGGCTGCACAGCGTGCCTTCACCAGCTCTGCGTTGTTGGGCAAAGGGAAGAAGAGGAAGGCAAAAACAAAAACAAAAACAAAAAGGCAAAGAAAACAAAAGGCAAGATACAGCTCCTGTAAGCCTAAAGGGCTGGCTGCTAATCACCACGGTGGGAGCCTCTCTCCCCACACCCGCCTTGCCTTTCCCGCCGATACCAAAGTACCTGTCTCACCCACGAGCACACGCGAACCTTTCACTTTGTTCCCTAGAGCTCAGACACTGGGGCTGCTCAGAAAGATCTGGGAGCCAGCAGAGCATTGTGGGTACTGACATGCAAATGAGGAGCGCAACCAAGCGTGTCCCACATTGCTTCAGAGGACCTGAATTTTTTATGGCTTGTATGTGCTTTTTGATGTTTTCATTGTCTCCAGCATAACTGATATGCATTCCGATTCTGACAACGAGAAGTTTCTTTCTTTCTCTCTTTCTTTTTTCTTCTCCTGGAGCCTGTCTTCTCTACCTCAAAACAAAACAAAACAAAAACAAGGGGGTTAAAAAACAAACCCCAAAACCAAAAAAATCCACTGTAACAAACTGAGGTTACTTTAAGAAGTGAAATATTTTAAGCAATCCAACCACAGATGCAACCAGGAAAGGAAAACATGTTGATTCTCTTAAATTCCTTGGAGGAAAACAGCTCCAACTTTCCTACCTCACTTAAAGGGACAACTTCCAGAAGGGGAGGGGGGGGCAGTGCTTTTTTTTTTTCTCATGGTGGTCAGTGGTGAAGAGGCCATTGCTATTATGAAATCCGCCTTCCCCATCTGTTTGCACTTGCTCCTAATGAAGTTGGGGAAGTTCATTTGGAAAAAGTGAGAGCCTTACTGGACCTCCTCCCCTACACACACACACATACACACACACACACACTTTGAGGACGAAATGAGCTTTTAAGGGGATCATTTCATTTGACAGCCATTTGCCCTCAAAAGATCCAGAACACCATCCACCCACTCCAAATACCTCAGATTCAGTGGTTTTTCTGGTTTGGCTGAGGGAAGGAATTTCTGGACAAATCACAAGAAAGTCATTCCTGAGAGAATCCTGCCAACTGCCCGCCCCCCAACACAGGTGACTAAGATTGTCAGGTAATGGGCTGGGTCTGAGAGGACCTGTCTGAACCTGGATGTGGGACCCTCCGAGCATTCCAGCTTCATTCCAGCCTTAGCCATGCAAAGAAAATACAGGGCAAACCTTGTCAACGTGAACACAATGGCAATATCTATAAATATCCTAATGAACCTTGCATTTTGCTCGCCATTCTACTCATCCAAGAACTTGCGACTCATCGTTCCGGCCTCTATATGCCTCTTCCGTCCAAGTTCAGCATCATTCTTTCCATTCAGCACCATGCTGTGCTTCCATGGCCTCGGATGACTTGTCCGCCAAGAAAAGACAGCTTCCCCACTCCCGAGTGCCCCACTCCCCACCCTCCATATCCTGGACAAGTTAGACCCACTTGCTTTTTCACATCCTTCTTTGGAACTTTCTCCCACATTCCTCCACCTTCTCTGGAATTCCTCCACAGATTCCGAGTGCCTCCAGGCTCTGAGGCCAGAGCTGCAGAGTGGCACCCTCGGACTCAGATCTGCTCCTTTAACAACTTCTGTCTCCATCCTCAGCTCCCAGCAGCTTCCCCGGCTCACAGTCAGTGTTTCATATATTTCTGAATGAAAGAAGGCAGCACTCCATGTTTATTAAACACTTGGCATCTAATTTCCACTAAAGGCCTAAAACGTAGGTATTAGCATTTTCATTTCACAGGTGATAAATTTGAGGCCCCGAGAGAGTACATGACTTGCCCCAAATCTCCAACTGTTAAGTGTCTAAGGTTCAGAGATCTCCCGGTGACACACCCTTTGTCTCCAGAAGAGACACCTCTTAGCCCCTTCTCCATTGTCAAGACATTGCCCACAAATAACATTTCTGGGACGTCCGCAATGACCCCATCAGATAGTTATTAATAACAACCCTGCTTTACAAACGCAGGACCAGGTAGCATAAATCCCTGCATCCTTATTGCAGTCCTGCTATTCTTTTCCAGAACCTTCTTTGAAAGACCACAACAACTGCTGTGATGAAAAAGAGAGTCTGATTCTCCCATAGCCTAAGCCACTGGGGCGGGGGGGGGGGGGGGGGGGAGGGTGGGGGGTGGGGGTGGTGGTGGAAGGTCGGTGAGGAATTCCAAGAAGCCATGTTAACCTTTTCAATTACAAACGCCTTGAGGGACTTCATTCTCAAAACCACTCTGAAGACCACAAGCATTTATGATCCTTCTAAATATACCCACATGAGCCTCCAGAAGTATCTCAGGTAGTCAGAACCCAGCTCCATAAAACACATAAATACATTTAAAATAGCAGTAACTGTTTCCACCCTTCTATTTTTTGTTTAATGACTGAGAGTACCCCAAATAGAAATGTTGGCAGCCACCCCTTTTAATAGCACTATTTATATTTAACTTATCAGGATATAAATGGAAGCACAGTAGGCTCACATAGCAGATCTTGGTTTATTTGCTTTCAACTTCAGAGCCAGGCAGTCCTGAGTTCGTACTGGCAATAAAAATAAAGAGACACAAGTAAGCGTTCTCACCTCATCTCCGGCTTCCAGCTATCCTGCCCTTTGGTACATCCAGTTTCTCCCACTGGAGCATCTCAGGGGTGTCCTGTGGGGAAAGGAGAGAGGTGTCAAATGGGCTCAGCTTTTCAGATAATGAAAAGGAAGAGGACTTCTCGAGAAAGGCTTTGTGGTGGTGGCTACAGTAGGACTCTAGGAAAACTCAACCAGAGCAAATCAGGGCGAATGCAAAAAAAAAAAAAAGAAACAATATTCCTATAAGAGCTGTCCAAACTCCCCACGCCCAGCCCCTCTCCAGCACCCTCACGTTGTTTAGATTTCAGGCTCTTGAAGAAAATGTATTTCTTTTGACATTTAATAATGTCTGTTGACACGCAACATCCCTGCTAGGGCTTTTCATTTTTTTTATTAAATGATGTAAATTCTGTAACTGAGACCAGTTGTCATCAAACATCATAAAGCCAATCATGCCTCAAGTCATCAATATTTATTGTCCCCGGTGGGGGAGAGGCTGTTTTCAGTTTGGGGCAGATGGGTTTAATTTTTAAGTGGGATAGTTAAAGCAGACGCACCTAGGATAAAATGTCAGGCCAGCAAGGATCTGCCGACATGGTACGATTGAGATGTTCACACAGCTGGAAGGAAGGGGATGGGGGAGAGAAGGGTGTCCAGGGAGAAGGGAGAGAGGCAAAGTGGAGGGGAGGCATGGGCCAGAGAGGGGGGAAGAAAAAGAAGTGGGAAGAGAGAGAAGGAAAGAATGTATGCTCATCGATGTGTAGCATTTACAGAACCCAAACCTCCACTGAAGGATGTGCAGAAAGACTTGGGGAGGGGAAGAGGATGACAGGCTGAGCACTCCAGTGACAAGTAAATTGGACAAAGTGAAAGTGAAGTTCAGGAGAAGGAGGGAAAGTGAAAGAGAACCTGAAAGAGAAGGTAAAAGGCAATAAATGGGATAAAATGTGAGAGAAAGTGAAAGACAAAAGAATGAGAAAGGAAAGGAGAACATGAGAGTCAATTAGAAGGTGAAAAGAGAGAAGGAAAAGGAATGGGGAGATCTGTAGAGAGAGAAAGCGAGAGAAGGAGGGAGGGGAGAGGCAGGGGCAGGAGGGCCAGCCTGGGTGGTGGGGATCTTGGGGATCTTGGGGAAGGAGGGGGCAGGCCTCATGGGAGGGGGCTTGGCCAGTCTTTGGGCAGACCAGTCCAGGGTCAGTCAGGAGGGGGTGGGGTTTGTCTTTGGCACCTTCACCTGTCCCGCCTATGCCCCCTCCCCTATTACAGACAGGCCTCTGGAATGTTCTAGAATTTTCTCATACCTGACCCTCAGGAAAAGCCAAGGATTTCATTCACATTGAGGCATAAATGACTAATTAGTAAAGCTTCAAATGGTATATTTCTGGCTGGACTCGAGTTTTCCTTATTTGGTTTTTTAGTTCTAATGGCAAATCCTGAGACATTTGGCATCCAGGTGGGGAAAATTTCAGGAGATGTGAAGCTGGTGGCCAGTCTCAACCATAATCAAGTCTGTCCTTCCTGAATGTTATGTGGGGGATACACTTTGCAGACCAAAAGTTCTTTTTTGGAGTAACAGACGGGAGCAGTGTGACTAAGCCTTGGACCTGGGTGGCCCCGTGACAAACTTTGGGGCCTGTGGCTTCTGATTGGGACCCCAGTCCTGCGCTGCTGAATAGAGGGACCAGAAGTGGGACCTATGGGGGACAGAGGATGAGAAGCCTTGTCCTTTGTCCTCGGGGTTCAGTGTCTGGCAGAGACCAGGGCCTGGGAAGGAGGAGAGGCCAACAATGGAGTGTTCCGGAGTGTCCTTAAACACCCAAATTCTGCCCACGCTGGCTTTTGTGCTGACGTCAAGAGGCAAGAAAGGAAGAAGGAAGGAAAAAACCTTAATAAAGAAAATTTCCAAAAAAACTCCTGGAGAAAAATAAATAGGTCAAACCTCAAAGCAAGCCCAGCAAACTCTCCCCAATGGTCCAGCTCATCACTTGTATTTTGATATTACAGGCGGCCTTCCTATTTATGTAACGTGGCCCGTGAGGTAGGCGAGGGCCAGGGCCCCCTCCCACAGCGTGGATGAGGGTTCTGAGGCACAGAGGCCCCCACACAGGGTCTCAGGACCTGTTGGAAGCACCAGAGGAGCCAAGCCTGAGGATCTCCCCCACATCTGCCCCCTCCCTGGAAGAAGAAGAGACGAGAGGCGTGGATTGGTGTGCCAACACCCCATGACCGGCCTCTGTTTCTCCCACCTTGTCTTGTGCATTCCTAAGTGGAAAGAAACTGCATTCTAGGCCTCCCCCAATCCTGAATTTTCCATTCGGATCTGGACAAGTGCCAAGGCCTGAATGCCACCACGGTCTCTCCCGGTGGCCCACAGTCGGGCAGCCCTGGTAGCTCAAGCTCAACCTTGTGTCATCTGAAACGGCTCCAGGCCACTCCTGCCCGGGCACCCAGCTAGCACCCCAGAGCTCACCAAGGACATGGGGTCCCTGTCCTTCTGGAGACTGAGGCCCAGGGCTGACTGCTGACATGAAAACTGCACTGGATGGTTCAGTGCCCCACATCTTCACTAACATTTTGTCTTTTCTTTCTGATCCTTGGAATTGTTACCAATTAGCATCTCATTGCTTTTTAATTGCTTATTTTCTAATTGCTAATGAAGTGAAACAGTTCTCCATAAACGTCTTGGCCATTTAGCTCTCTCTTCTAGGAATGGTGCACATCTTCCCGTTGGGTTTCCTGTTTTCCTCTGGCTCCTTTGCAGTATTTTGAAGTCTAGAGTCTATTCCTTTGTTGGTTTTAGACAATGTTCATTATCTCCTCCCAACCTTCCACCCCTCAGTTAACAGTGGTTCTAGTGGCCATGTTTGAACAGATATTTTTCATTTTGATGTAGTCAAGTTCACTGATCTTTGCCATGTGGTTTATGTTTCTGGTGTCTAATTGAAGAAATCCTTACCGCCCTAATGTCAAAAAGATATTCTTTTACATATTCTTCTATGGAATACGTAGCATTTTTCTTTCACATCGAGGCCTTTTCTGATTTCATCTTTGAATGTGGTTTGAATTAGAGCCACAATTTTATTCATACAGTGAGCCAGTTACCCCAACAGAACATACTAAATAATTCATTTTTTTTCCCTCCACTGCATCCTCCTTTTTTTTTGAAATCATATATCATGGGTCTCTTTCTAAGTTGTTTTCTTTATTCTGTTTCTCTGTTTCAGCACTAGTACCCCACTACCTTTATGAACACTGTAGAATGTCTTGTTTTTATGCTTTTTTAAAGGGTTGATTTATAGTCATTTTTACTCTGGGCTACTTTAGTCTTCTTCCAGTGACTCTGCTGAAAATCCCAGATGTTCATGAAGGACTCTCCCTTAGCTGGTCAGAACTCAAGTGTCTCCCAAGCCTGGGTAAACTCTGGACATCGTTTACCTCATAGTGGAAACCTCAGGATGATCCTTTCCCTGGCTTCTGGGAGTTTCACTCTGAGCGAGCACATTAGAGTATTCCGCAGAAACTCCTGATGTTCTTTCTGAGTCTAACCTCCTCCCTCTCTGGTTCTCTGCCCACAGGTTCCCATCTCCTCAGCCTCATTAAAGCCTCTGATCTTTCTTTTCAGAAGAAGCTGCTTTCTTCTCAGCTCAATGAGGCAGCCATGGACTGCTTGAGGCCTTCTTGTTGGTGCAGTATTCTAGAACCTTCCTCCAAGAAGGACAGGGATCATAGGGTTTACCTCATTTGTTTGCCTTTTCTCAGAGACCAGAGTCCTGCAGCCTGCCGTTGGATGCCTGAGAGCAGCTGCTTCGTGTATTTGACCCTGTTTTCTACTTGTTTATGGTGGGATGGTAAGTCCTGTTCCAGTAACTTCAACAGGACCATAGGCAGAAGTCAGGGATGACTCCTTTCATGGGCATAGGTAAACTACTCTTGCATCTGGTAATTTTGTGAACACTTCTGAATATTAAGAGCTTTCCCATTGATCATTACCATTTACAAAGAAAGACAGTTTTTCTGTTTATTCTTTTAATTTCTACATCTTATTTTTTCTCATTGTATTGAATGGAATATCTTACACTATATTATATAGATGGTATATATATATATATATATATATATATATATATATATATATATATTTAGTATATATATTATGTACTTTTAAAAAGTAACCTTACCTTTTTTCTCAGCTAAAAAAATTACAATTATATGTTGAACTGTATTGAAACCATACTCTGGATATATTGACATAACTATGTAATTTTTCTTTTTAGTACATTAATATGGTGAATTATAATACTAGGGATGCTTGGGTGGCTCAGTGGTTGAACATCTGCTTTTGGCTCAGGGCATGATCCTAGGGTCCTGAGATTGAGTCCGGCACTTGCCTATGTTTCTGCTTCTCTCTCTGTCCCTCATGAATAAATAAATAAAATCTTTAAAAAAAAAAAAGAATTACAATACTAGATTTGCTGAAATGATCTTTGTGCTCTGAAATACAGTTTACCATGATCTATTTTAGCTATAATGTTGAATTTGGTGGGCTAATACTTTCCTAGCTCTTCCCTTTTTTACTATTCTGAGTGTTCAGTTGAGGTATATTCCTTCAACAAAATATGTTAGACAACCTTCTCTGATTTCTCAAACAATTGGTGTAAAGCAAGGATTAACTTTTAATCTGACAATTTAAAAGAACTTATTTCTAAAATTGTTTGATACCAGGGCTTAAAATAAAAAGTTATTTGATCAGCATATCTATTACTTTATTGTTATGTCTAGTCAATACATCTATTTTTCTTACCCCAGTTTTGGCTTTTTATATTTTTCTGACAATTTATCCATTTTGCCTACGTTTCCTGAGTTTTTTGTACACAGTTGTTCACAATATACTTTTATTACTCTCTACTGCATCTGTAAGTATTTATCTGCTTTCATTGTGTACCTATTTTTTTTTATATCTTCACTCCCTTTTTAAAAAATGATTTTTCATGAGAGATTCTTATGGTGAAGGAACTGTTCAGTGTGTTCACTAGGGTGGCAGACACATGAATCAAAACATAACAAAACTGCATAGAACTAAGTACACACATGTGCACACACACCAACGCGTATGAGTACAACAGAGAAATTCTAAATAAAATCAGTATATTGTATTTGTGTCAATACCCTGGTTGGGCTTTGTACTCTGGTTTTGCAAAATGTTACCTTTGGGGTAACTGAGGAAAGAGTACACAAGACTCTTTCTACATTAATTCTTCTGATAGCATGTAAATCCACAATTCTCTCGACCAAAATTTCAATGAAAAAAATCAATTTTGCCAGATGTTTGATTCTCCTTACTAACCTTTTCAAAAATGCTAGCATGCTAGCTTTTGCTAGTATTTTTTTTTTAGTTTTATAATAGTCTGTTTTAATATAAACAATTGTTGGAATTAATCAATCAATGTCCATTTCAGGAAGTTCCTTGTCTGAATCTGAAGGCACAGCTGTGTCTGTACCCTGCTTGGCAGCCTGAGGGCCTAGGCTGTCTCCTTGTTCCACCCACTGTCCATTCTGCTCTGCCTGTTTCTTTTGCTCCTCTTTTGGAGGTTCCATTTTGGGTTTGGGCTTTGAAAATATAGGGCCACAGATACTCATCAGCTCCTTAATTTTACCTTCAATTTTTTTTTTTTTTTTCCTTGACAATTGGATCCACGGTCAGACTCTGCTTGTTCTGCAGATTCAGTTTGTCATTCATCCACTCCATGGCCTTATCTATTTTTTTCTGTTCCCTGTTTCATTAATTTCTATACTGTATTTATTATTTCTTCCCATCATGCCATTCTGAGATTTTGGTTTTTGCCACTTAAGAAGTATAAAAGCTTAAATATCAAAGGCTAGTTGATTTGTTTTCAGGGATTTTTTTTTTTTTTTTGACAAATGTATTTAAAGCCATATGTTCCTTCTTCGATCTGTCACACAGATTTGACATACCATGTTTTTTTTTTTAAGTTTATTTTTTTAAGGTTTTGTTTGTTTATTCATGAGAGACACAGAGTGAGGAGCAGAGACATAGGCAGAGGAGAAGCAGGCTTCCTGTGGGGAGCCTGATATGGGACTCGATCTCAGGACCCCGGGATCACGACCTGAGCCAAAGGCACATACTCAACCATTGAGCCACCCAGGCATCCTGATACACTATGCCTTCATTGTGCTATTAACGTTAAGCATTTTAGAATATCCTTTATGTTTTTCTCTCTGACCCAAGAGTAATTAAAGAGCCAACTTTTTAGTTACCCAACAGATATAACTTTTTAAGCTAATAATTAGCTATTGATTTCTTATCTCCCCAACATGATCAGAAAACATTATCTGGTTTATTTCCTTAGAATTTATTGAGGCTTCTTTTATGGCTAAATTGATGCCAGTTTTTGTATAGGTTCTATGTGAGCTCAAAACGTGATGTGTATATAGTCTGTGTGAAATGCATTGTGCTATAAACACCTAATTTGAGTTCATTAATCATGTATATCTCCATACCTTGGTTTTTATTCATTTTCTTCGTTTTTACTTTCGAGCCAATCCGGAATCTCTGTGTATTTTTTTTATTATTGGATTTAACCTAGTTACAATTACTAATATATTCAGACTCATTCCTGTTGCTTTGTTCAGGGATTGGCCTTCAGCACATGGGCTTAGGTCAAATTCTCTAGAAGCAGAGCCCGAGACAGGAATTCTTGTCTAAGTGACGCTTGAGAGTAGGGCCTCCGGAGGGGAAGATTTGGGAGTGCAGTACAGGGCAGGGAAAGCAGAGGAGGACAGCTTCCAGTTGGAGAGAAGCTTCTCCCGTGGAGGCTGGAGCTCACCCTGATGTTTACCTGCCGCCTGCAATGAGCAACCGTCCAGGTACTGCTGTACCTCCCACAGGAGACAGAGAGATCAGTGATCTGCCCTGGGCAGTGTGCAAAGGAGAAAAGGGCATACCCTAAAAGCACTCCCACACCCTGGGAAACAGCCTTCTTTCTCTTGGGGTGCTCCCACTCCTCAACCTGGAGACCCCATCATCTTGAGCCTCACTCTGGCCTCAGTGGTGACTGCAGAGCTGGGAGCAGAGAAGGGAGCAGCAACCTTTGCCAGCTCACCCTCTTGTCCTACCCTTTCAATTTCCACTCATCCTTTTCTGTTGTGGACTCTTCTCTGAGGACTCAGGCCACTCAGTTTTTTGGTGGATGGATCGGAGGTTGACCTGAGTGACTACCTGGACTTGGAGGATCAACCCCCATCTTTTCCACTCTCCATGGTCCCTACCCCTAGGATGGTCTTGTCCCGGGTGGCTCTCCCATCTCTCAGGTAAGTAGCTTCCTGCTGGGTGCACCCTAGGTCCTACAGCCTGGACCCTATATACCTGTGTCTTTGGGATACAGCATTTCAGACTTGAGCTAAGATCCTCCTTGCCTCAACCCACCCCCACCTCATTATATGTAACCTAAAGTGGCCAAAACTCTTTGGGGTGGTTCATAATAAAAAAGGAACATGTAAAGTCGGAAACAAAAACACTTACAAATAAAGTTCGAGAGACTCCAAGTCGCATACACGGAAAGGTAAAAGAATTCTTTCAGGGAAAAAAAATCGTTGGATTTCAGCCCCAACTTTTACTGGCAGCTGAGGTAAACTAGAAGGCACTGGACCACATTCAACTGGTTATCACTGGATGCGTTTTTCTTTTTTTCTTTTTTTTTTTGGAAAATATACAGCAAACATTTCTAATTTTTAAAATCCCTCTTTCCAAGGGACGCCTGAGTGGCTCAGTGGTTGAGCATCTGCCTTTGGCTCAGGTCATGATCCCAGAGTCCTGGGATTGAGTCTTGCATCAGGCTTCCAGCAGGGAGCCTACTTCTCCTGCCTACCTCTCTGTCTACGTCTCCGAGTCTCTCATGAATAAATAAAATCTAAATAAATAAATAAATAAATAAATAAATAAATTCCCTCTTTTCCAAAGACCTATCTGTTAAACAATTTGGTTCAACTCCTCCTCTATTCTTTTATCTGGACAATTTTTCCTTCAAACTCACTTGACAAGTAGAAGGCTAATCACTGAATGCTCTTTGCATCTGCTTTCAGCTCACAATGACCACTGGATGACAGTCTTCGAGGATCTGTGATGCTGGAAGGGAGCTGAGAGCTACAGAGAAGGGGATAGACATCCCCAGAGAAGCATGTTGTGGGTGCGAGTAGAGACTGAGCTCTGCGTCCTCAGCTTCTTGTCCCAGCTCTGCCTCAGAGAAGCCTGTTGTTTTCAGCTCTGGGCTTCACTCTCCTCGTTGGGAAAATATGAGTAAGACTAGAGCCCCCCTCCTAGATGTGTTGTGAGAGTTAAATAAAGTGATGAATACACAGCGCACCACCCAGGATAAGGAGGATAAGGCGAGTTACAACATCACAACAAGAGCCAGTATTTTCTGATGTGCGCTACTCCCAGTCCCTGTGCTGAGAGCTTTGACTCCATTCTGCAGCTGAGCTCTCCAGGAGTCTGGGGAGCAGATGGACATTTTAATAATGAGGAGTCTACACTGGAGGCTTTACTGTGGGAGGAGCCCACAGGTAGGCTCTCCCCTTCCCCTTCGATAGATGTAGAAGCTAATGTCCAGCGGGAGGGGATGACTCGCTCGAGGTCTTTCTATTTGCAGAACCAGTACTCTTCCAGTCTGAGTCCACAGCCAGCTTTGGTTTGCCTTTCTGCTTCCATGTCAGCGTTGGGTTAAACAAAACTTTTTAAAAGATGTATCTTCACTATCCCCTTCCCCGTAAGGAGGCCTCTGTGGCTTCTGGGAAGGAGGTGTAGTCTTGTACTCGAATGGTGTGTGTGTGTATGTGTGTGTGTGTGTGTGTGTGTGTGTGTTTCCTGTTCCCACTCCCAGAGCAATTCATTTCCTACCTTGAATCCTTGTGCTGGGATTTTTTATAGCAAACTATCCCCATTTCACAAGTAGCCTCAAGCAACAATTAGTCCTGCATGTAATTTCTGAATCAAATGGGGGGGTTTGGGTGGGAACCGTGCAAGCCGTTTGCAAGCAGATGTAGCCCGAGGTGGAGTCACTCCCTGTGTTGTGGGGAGGCCGGGAGGGGCTGGCAGGAGAAAGAGCAGAGGCCCAGCCTGGTGTACGGCCTCAAGCTCTGAATTAGGAGGCAGAAGAGTGGGGACTATGTGGTGGGCAGGATAGAGACCCCACAGATGCCCACGCTCTAATCCCCCGGAAGCCGTGAACATTACCTAATATGTCAGGACTTCTGTGGATGTGACTCAGACTAAGGAGTTTGACACGGGGGACAGGATCCAGGTGGGTGTGAAGTAGTCCCATGAATCTTCAGAAGCAGAGAACCTTTCCTAGCTATGGATGGGAAGACGTGCCGGCAGAAGGGGCAGGGCATACAGGGCTGCTGGTTTGGAAGATGGGAGGAAGGGGCCACGAGCCAAGGAAAGCGGTGGCTTCTGGAGGCTGGAAAAGGCAAGGAAATGGATTCCCCCCTTAAAGCCTCCAGAAGGAACAAAGTCCTGGTGGCAGCTTGATTTTAGCCAGTGAGACCCATGTCTGACTCTTTAAGATACTAAATTTGTGTTGTTTTAAGCACTAAGTTAGTGGTAATTTGTTATAGCAAATGAATGCAGCCTGGTTCCTTTTTCCTAACGCTTCATCCCTTCCGTGACCTCTGTGAGCCTCGGTGTCCTGATCAGTAAAGCCAAGGTCACTTCTTATAATCCCCTGCTCTCCAGGCCTGGCCAACCCTGGGGACCTAAGAAGTCAGTTCAACAGTAACATACGACTGTGTGGCTCTGCCCTATACCTGATGAGTCTGCAGGCACCTGGCAAGCCTCCTCCCTGAAGCCTCGCTAGAGGACAAAAGCCATGCTTCCTGCCCTCTATCTAGCAAGCTGCCTGGAGCTTCCCTGTCAGGCCCCGCTGTGGCTTCGGCCAAAGGACCAGTCATCAGTTTCCCTGCCTGGCCTGCTTCCACAGCACCCACCCCTGCTGCCTCCGGGACCACCTGGGAGCCCTCTAAAACCACATCCCCCACCCCAGATCGATTGAACAGAATCCCCAGGAGGCCCTGCAAACTGTCATCTTGCAAAAGAACACGAGGGAATTTGGGAGACTGAGGATTTAGTCTGTCTTCTTCCAAGAATTATATCATTCCTCCAACATGTGGGGCAAGTCATTTGATCTTCCTGGGTCTCATTATTCTCCTGTATAACTTGAAAAATCCGTCCCTAAGCTTCCTTCCAGAACTGAAGCTCTCACGCACAATAGTATTTTCCTTTCATTTTCTGAAGACACCTTAGGATTTTATCCCATCACAGGGCTGTTGTGGCAAGCATCCCTTTTCTCTGTACAAAGCTGTGTAGATTTGGGACCCTGGGATGGGTCTAAACTAAGGCTGTAGCATAGCCCAGAATTTGTCTCAAAATATATAAATACATTTTTAATTCTTAGTAAAGTAAAATAAAGGCAACTCCAGCAGACCTTCTGATGAATACTCAAGAGATGGAAAGCGGTGCCTGAAAATTTGATAGAGGTCACCACCTGGGTGTGGGGTCGGGGGAGGGGAAGGTGGGAGAGAGGGTGCAGGGAGCAGGGAGGGAGAGAGGAGGGGTAGAGGAGGTAGGGGGAGGTGTGAGGGGAAACCAGAAATGCCGAAGACCCTACCTCCTCCATCATCAACAGGTATAAAATCCATCTGCTCTGCCTACTTCCTTAGGTTAGCGTGAGAAGCCACAGCATGGTCTGTTTGGACCATTCTCTAAACTGTTGAGTGTTACAGGGCGGTAAAAGGTTCTGCTGCTTCTCCCTCCTTCTTGAGCATGGACTCTTAGCAGCCAGCCTTCTGAGACAATGTTGTTCTGTTAAGAGAACAACGAAGCCCAGAGAAGCAAACGACCCGTTCAAAGACGCACCTTCCCAAGTATCAAGAGTCATTGATCTAAATCAATCTCATTATATCAGTGAGGGGAGGCAAGCTGTGTTCCAGTAGCAAACAACCCCCAAATAACAAGCTTTCTTTGTCAACAAGTCCGTCACAGGTTGGAAGGGCTTCTGTTTGTTGTGGTCATGGAGGCACCAAGGCCGATGGAGCAGCCATCATTTCAAATCATATAGGTCACCGTGCCAGAAAGAACGAGAGACCTTTGGAGGGTCTGGTGAGTGTGACACACGTCACTTCTGGTCACACTCATTGGTAGGAACTAATCACAAGACTCCAACCCACTACATGGGGCCACTAGTAAAAGGAAGTACAAACACACCAGGCACCTGCCCGGCAGGAAGGCGTGCAAAAGGCACTATTGCCCATCACACCCATGTCTCTGTCCCCCTCCTCTCCATGGTCCCTCCTCTACAAAACCTTTCCCCATCCCACAAACTGTATTCCTGAAAGTTCTGTTTGACCGGAACATCAAGTCTGATCCCTCAGCCTTTGGTACATGCCAGGACTGGTGCTTTGCCTTTGCGCCTTTGATACCCAGCACAGGGCCTGCGTGTGGGAAGATGAATGCTGCTTCCAAATACACATGACATTTTCTTTAATTTTTGTTTAACAGCTAAAATGCACCAGTGTTATTTAAACGACTTGAAAATTATTTAATCTTTAAAAAAAAACCCGTTGTGGTCATAACTTATTTCCCCCATTTTATAGCTGAGGGCCTTGAGGCACAGAGAGGTTAAGTAACTAACTCCGGGTCACAAACCTACCAAAGGGTGGAGTGGGGAGCTGCACTCAGGCGTAGTCCTGATAATCCAGGTGCGTGGTGTCTACACCCTGCTGCTGCTTGATGCCCCAGCGGGGAGGGTCCAGCTGAGCACCACTTCCCACTCTTTGATTCTAACGCTCAGCTCAGTGCTCAAGCAGGCTCCATGAGGGCCCCCTCCCCTTTTGGGGGAGCATCATAGACATTGTAACCCAGTTCCCCTCTCTGTCAAAACTTGCCTGTCTTGAGTCTTACCCCCTCCTCTCAGGAGCTTGCCCTCTACAGACCTGATAAATTCCAGGAGAGCTGGGAGGTGCAAAAGATCATTATTTTCCCCTTGACAGTTTTGCCGAGGGCTGGCCCTGGAGCAGATAAACCACCCTGGGCAGAACCAGGCTGGTGGCACCGGCAGCTCAGCTCCTTGTGATGCAAACATGCAGGATCTGTAGACCGATTTGGAGCAATGTCTTCCAGCGATGAGCCTCTGAGCACCCAGTCGAGGCCTTGCTTCTTCATTTCAAACGAGATCCTCAGATGAGGAGCCCAGGACGCCACAGGACGATGGGAGGGATGAGAGACTGCAAACATTCTGCTGTCTCACTGTCCTCATCTTGGAACTGGCAAGTGGCTTTTCTATCTGGAGCCCTTGGGGGACTTTTGCTGGTGTCCCTGACCAACAAATTCTTTCAGTTAAGGCCTGAATCTTTCAGGGTGAAGGCCACAGGGTTTACAAGTGAGCTTTTGGAAGCTGAGGGTAAAAGCCCATGTCCACCATGGGGTTCCTGGACACAGAGTGGCCGCAGGAAGGGCTCTGGCACATGGAGGTGGAGCCAACAGGTCTACCCTTCATGGGCTGTGCTCTGAGCTGGGTTCTGAGGGACGCTGCACACACTGCGGACTCTCCTCACAGACTCTCAATGAAGTGCACCCTCCAAAGAAAGAATTCAAAAAAAAAAATCCCTCAGGATTCAAAAGTTGTACTCTTTTCAGGAAAAAAAAAAAAAATCCAAATTCCCAAAAGATATTCAAACATGAATTTGTTGCCACTCGGAAGCAGAGTCCGTGTTGGGGGAGGAAGGGGGACAGTGGGGTGTAGGGGGCGGTAATGTCAAGATGGAAAAAGATGAGAAAAAGGGAAATGCGAATTTGGGAGGGGCTGGTCTGTTGCAGTGGACCAGAGTCCCTTGCTCTGGCCTGAAGGTACCACAAGATGGCAGCATTTCTGAACGTTCCAGATCATTCCCCCCCCCCCCCCCATGGGACTGCTTCTCAGGGCTCTGGGGTGCCTTGGCGTCCAGTCAGGAGCACATCCTCCCCCGTATTTAGGAGGATTAAGAGTGCTGACCTGAGATGCTCTCGTCCTCAGCCAGAGACAAGAGAGAAGAGGGCCGGAGCCGAAGAGCTGGATCTCTCCGGTGCACGTTCAGCTGTTTAAACAAAATCAGCGCTGAACCCAAGCGCCTGTTGGCCAGTGGCCACTTTGGCTGTTGGGCTGGATTGTCTTAGTGTGTCTGAGAAACAGAATGCTTGTTTGGCCAGATGTCATGTGGAGGCCAAGGGACTTTGCGGTGCTCTGGAGAGTACATCCCCGCTAACTAACCTCAGTCTGGAAGCTCTGGGGACATTATTCTGTAGAATCTGGCACTAGTGGCCAGACCGAGGGTCCCACCCCACCCTACCACCACCCTGGGTGCTCACACCAGTCATCTGGTGTGAAAGAGTGGACCGTTTGTGCTATTAAAAACTCTTCCCGGTATTTGTTTTCCATACTCTATTTGTTCATTCATTTACTTTTCAGTATTTATTCAGCACCTACTCTGAGCCAGGTGTTCTGCTGTGTCCTGGGGATTCGAGAATGACTGTTCCACCATCAGGGAACTTGCATCTATTTGGGGATGGAGGGAGAATGAATGAATTACCATTATAAAAGGGCTATGCAGGAAAAGTGCTACAGCAGGGATTCTGGAAGGCTCCGCCATTTATTAGCTGTTGGTCTTGGGCAACTTATTTGGCCAGGGCCCCAGTGTATGGTTCTTGAGACTTTGCACGGGATGGCCGGGAGGACGGACGGATGCACGGAAGCAACAGCATCTGCCACCTGTTATGCACCTCACAGCTCCTGGGGGTGCTATTCACACAGGCTGCACAGGATTGTGGTGGCTTTGACTCTACCGCCCCCAGACTCGGTTTCCTTACCTGTAAACTGGAATCATAATAGTGACATCACAGGACTGGTGTGAGCATGGAGTGAGGTACGGGAAAGAGTGTGAGGATCCAGCTCTGTGCCTGGTGTGTCCATGATTATTAGATCTAAGAAGCCATGATATCAAAGCTCAATATAAAGGCTTAAATCTTCATTTTGGAGACGAATGCAAAGCCCCATGTGCCCATTAAGTTGTGCGTTGGGCCAATTAATGGCCAGTTTTCAGCAGCCACGCTGCTTCCTCCTACCACCTGAAGGAGGGTGGAGAAAACTGATGCCCACCTCGTGGCGGTGTAGCCGTGCCACGATCTCCACTTTCAAGATCAGGTCTGTGCCTGTCCTTGCGGAGCACGAGACAGATCTACCGGCTGGCCAGTCGCGTCAGGACCAAGTGGCAAAGGGAGACATTCCCGTGGCGGCAGCGCCTGGATGATACCTGCTACCTGCTGTCATCCTCAGAGCAGCGCTGTGATGCAGGCCGCGGCGCGAGCATCCTTGCAGGCCAGGAAATGGAGGCCAAAGGTCACTCAGCAAATATGTGCTGAGGCTAGGCTTAAACCCACAGCAGATGGGCTCCGAGTCCTGAAGGCTGTCTTGAGAGGTTTGGTGGAATTGACTAGAAGGGTACAGGTAGCTTGTCCCCAGGCCGAAAGCGGGACTTAAATGCTTGCTGCGGCGGTCCCATGGACCACTTCTAACAGGCTCTCCACTGGCCTGGAAAACAAATATGTGAACATGTGAACAACAGACAACAAACAAACATGTGAACAAACATGGGATGCCGGGAAATTATTACACAGCCATCCCACCAGCTCACATGCTACTGTGCGCTTCGGTCCAGCCCGCGCACAGCTGCCCCTGGGTGAGCTGACCTGGGCCTGCTGATGGCCTGCGTGTGAGACAGGAAGGCCCCCAGAACCCCATTCTGGCACTATGGCTGTCTCACCTGACTTCTGGAAAGGCGATCTCCTTGTCCCAAGACATTCTGGGGTAAAGTTAACCCTGTTCAAGCCCTCGAGGGAAGAGCCACTTCCAGGTGCCCAGGGGAGAAGGGAAGCATCGATGTCTCCGAAGATCTCCTCCCACCAGATTAGGAAAACAGTGACATCCAGTCCCCCGCAGGGCCAGGGAAGGTGAGAGCAGCACAGAGGAGGGATCATGGCTGAGCCACATAGGTGGTGACGCCCTTGTGCTAATGGTGCCACCTCGGATTTTAGAATGCCCTGGCAGATTAAAGTGTTTCTCAGATAAAGGAAAAACGGTGTCACCAAATGTTTGAGGACTGAGGATTTAGGTCCAATGGGGGTGTTAAGAATGATGCAAGCAGCTTTCTTTTTTCCCTCTAAAATTGTTTGGCAAGTTGTAGTGGACATCTGATGTTTCTACCAGCTGGCATCAATTCCCCTTCCTATAATAGCATCCTGGGTTTTCCTTGGGGTGGGGGACTCCCCTTCCCCACTGCTCTTCTTCTGGTTTGAATGAGTCTTACTCCCTTCACTGGCTCTGGGGATGGGCACGGACCCAGGGCTGACCAATCCCTATGCTTCATACTCTGGAGGCGTGAGCATTTCAGAGGTGGGTATGACACCTCAGCCAAACCAAATTGAGAGTCAATCCTGAGGTTTTGCCAGAAGTGGGGGACAACACACGCTCTTTCTGAAGGGGTTGCTAAGCTGGGAACCCATGGGCCTGGAATTGCTAGTGGTTGTGTTGCCGTTACATGAGGAGAACCACCTGAGACTTAAGGCAGCCAAGAGAAAAGCAGAGAAAGGAGATGAGATGGTGTGACCAAGATTTCTGGTGACATCTTTTGAGTGGCTTGGTTGAACTGTGAATTTTTTTTAATAATATGAGTTAATATATTGCATTCGATGTTTTTGCAAATTAGAGTTATTGTCTCTTAGTCCTGAAAGCATCCTGATATAGAAACATTCTCAAAATATTATATCAGTAAGCCAGAGCTGAAGATACAATGGAAATTTCATTTGAAATGTATTTGGTACTAAGTATCCATCAGAATTGTTTTGTGTTTTACATATTAAAGATGTAAGAGAAATTGTGCTGTGCCTACACCATATCATGAAAAAAATAAACAAATACTCTTCATAATACTATCTAGTAAATCTCAGAGACCTAGTTCCCTGGAGTCAGAAAGATCTAGGTTTGAGTTCTAGCTCTGTCAATTACCTTGGACAACTGTCATAACTGTCATGGGCCTTGGTTTACTCATCTGTAATATGGTGGTAATAAGAGTAGTTATGTCATTGGGTCATTAGGGAGGATTAATAAGAATAAGAATAAGAATGAAATAAGAATAAGAATAAGAAATAAGAATATCCAGCTTTACCACAGTACTATGAGATGGGAACCAAAGGGCAGGAAGATTAGCTTTCTCAAGATTAGCTAACTACTCAGTGGCAGAGCTAGAATTTGAATCTGGGCAATGTGGCTCAGGGCTTTCACTCCTGACCACCGTGATTATCATCTCTTGAACCTAGCAGAGGTTGAGTAATCTGCCCAAGGTCACACCTCATAATATTGTAAACAAAGTGCTTATCATAGGGTCTGATACCAACATATGTTAAGAGAACATGGAATAAGAAGAGTATTAACCAGTTGGATACATTTCAGGGCAGGGCTACATCTGCAATCATGGGCAGATGCAGGAGTGGGATTTAGGAGACCTGGCTTATTACCTCTGCTGATAACCTGACATGTGACCTTAGGCAAGTCACTTGCTTTTCTGGTCTATGACTTCTCATATGTAAATCAAGAGGATTGTTGAGGCACCAGGGTAGCTCAGTCAGGTAAGTGTCCGACTCTTGATTTTGGCTTAGGTCATGATGTCAGGGTCACAAGATCCAGCCCTACGTGGGGCTCTGCATTGGCATGGAGCCTGCTTAGGATTCTCTCTCTCCCTCTGTCCCTCTCCTTGTTCACTCTCTCTTTCTTTCTCCAAAAAGAAAAAAAAAAAAGAGGATCAAAATTGTTCTCTACCCACAGCAACCATCTACTGGTCCATTCAATAACCAAGGAGACCGAGGCCACATGAATTGGACTTGGCATGGGGTTTTAGGTGAGGTGTCTGGATCAGAGACCCCCTCTCCCTGCCAGTCAGTCTGAAGGTGTGGATGCAGGGCTTCATCCTCCATGCTCTACACTGCTTGCATCTTGGAGCTTCTCTTCCAAGTTTTCCCTATTTCTCTACCCTAGTCCACTTCTAAGGTCAAGGAAGAAAAATGTGACTGAAATTGGTCATCTCTGACCCAGAGCAAAGAAAGCCTAAGCCTGGCCCTCAGCTTTCTCACATGTTGAATCCATGGCCAACTCCCAGCTTCTTCCCTGATCAATTAAAGGTTTTTTTTTTTTTTTTTTTTTTTTTTTATCACATCTGAAAAGGCTTCCCAAGTGGCAACAAACTCTCCCAGGAAAAAGTAAGTGCTTTGATGAGTTAAGTGTAAATGAATCAAAACCATATGGATTAAATTTCCCCTAAAATACATTCAGGATTGACCTGAAGGATAAATGCTCTGGGACAATATGGGTGGGAGGGGTGGAGAGTCTAGAGTCTGACTTAGAACTTCCTCTCTAGTCCATAGCACCAGGGCCAGTTCCTCCATAACCTGCACAACCCCAAAGTCTCAGACCCCCTAACTCGTGCTATCTTTTACAAATGAACAATTAATACTAGGATGGACTTAATAAGACCTTGGGGTAAAAATTCAACTAACTAAGAATATCTTGTTTAAGGTGCTTTGCTGTGAGAGTCTCCCTGAAAGTTGTAAACTTGTTCAAGGTGGTAGGTTCACCTTCAAAAGTGAATTTGTTCATTCACTCAAAGGATACTCACTGAGTACTTGTGTCAAAACCTGCAGTGTAATGGGCAGCAAAGAGGAATAAAACAGGGTCCGAATTTCTCTGTCCCCTCTACCTCCGTCATGATGCCATTTGCCCTGCTGCTACTTCTCAGTGGGTCTTCGTTGCTTTCAATGACATTAAGCTCTCTGCTGAAAGGCTTTCAAACCAGTTTGGGAGTATTTTCTCAAGGTTTTGGTTGAAATGGGAAATATACTAAGTTATACTCAGTTAAGGGCAAGCTCCAAGCATGGTAGGCAAGGCCCTCTACAGGACTTGGCCCTTACTTAACTCTCAAGCCTCTTTGGAAAAATATCCTGTGTTCTTGAATTGGAAGAATTAATATTCTTTAAATGTCTGTAAAATTCCAAGTGGCCTCAGATTTAATTCAATCCACATCAAAATTCCAATGGCATTTTTCACAGAAATAGAAAAACTATTCTAAAATTCATAAGGAATCAAACTAACTGATTTCAAAGTATATTATAAAGCTATAGTAATCAAAATGGTATGATACTGGCATAAAAACAGACACAAAGACCAATGGAACAGAACAGAGAAAGCCCAGAAATAAACCCAGGCATGTACAATCCAGTAATCTTTGACAAGGGAGCCAAGAATATGCAGCAGGGGAAAAAATCATCTCTTCAATAAATGGTACTGGAAAGGGGTCCCTGGGTGGCTTAGTCAGTTAAATGTCTGCCTTTGGCTCAAGTCATGATACCAGGGTCCTGGGATTGAATTCCACATCAGGCTCCCTGCTCAGCAGGGAGTCTGTTTCTCTCTCTCACTTGCCTGTGTTCTGTCTCTCAAATAAATAAATAAAATCTTAAAAAAAAAAACAACAATAAATGGTGCTGGAAACACTGGATATCCACATGCAAGAAAAAAAAAAAGAAATTGGACTCCTATCATATAGCACTCACAAAGTTAATTCAGAATAATCAAAGACTTAAATGTAAGACTTGAAATTATAAAACTCCTTGAGGAAAACATTGGGGAAAATCTCCTTGATATTGGTCTTGGCAATGATTTTTTTGATAAGACATTAAAAAGATGGGCAACAAAAGCTAAAGTAAACAAGTGGGACTACATCAAACTAAAATGCTACACAGCAAAAGAAATAATCAATGATTTGAAAACACAAGCCACAGAGTCAGAAAAATTTTGCAAACCTAATACCTAATAATATATCTAAAATATTTGATATCCAAAATATATAAGGAATGTACACAACTCAATAGTAAAAAACAAAAATTAGAAATGAGCAAAGGACCTGAATGGGCATTTTTCCGAAGAAGACAAAGGGGCCAATAGATACATGAAAAGATGTTCAATGTCACTGACCAAGTGTAACCGAAGGCAAATTGAAACCACAATGAGACATCATCTCACCCCTGTTTAGGATGGCTATTGTCAAAAAGGCAAGAGATAACAAAGGTTGGCAAAAGCATGGAGAAAAGGGAACACTTACATACTGTTGGTGAGAATGTAAATTGGCACAGCCATTATGGAAAACAGTATAGCAGTTCCTCAAAAAATTAAAGATAAGGCCCTGCATGGCTCAGTGGTTGAACCATGACCTTTGGCTCAGGTCATGATCCTGCTCCTGGGATTGAGTCCCACATAGGGCTCCCCGGAAATAGGGAGCCTATTTCTCCCTCTGCCTATGTCTCTGCCTAACCTCTCTCTGTGTCTCTCATGAATAAATAAATGAAATCTTTAAAAAAATTAAAAATAGAACTGCCATATGATCCAGCAATCCCACTCCTGGGCATATATCCAAAGGAAACAAAATCAGTATCTCAAAGAGATAATCTGCACTCCCATGTTCACTACAGCATTATTCACAATAGCCAAGATATAGGAAGAACCTAAATGTTCTTTGACAGATGAACGGATAAAGAAAATGTGAGATATCTATAAATACACGTACAATGGAATATCAGTCAGCTGTACAAAAGAAGGAAATTTTGACATTTGCAACAACACGAATGAACCTGGAGGGCATTATGCTAAATGAAATAATCCAGACAAAGAAGAACAAACACTGTATTTATTGCTGATATGTGCAATCTGAAAAAAAAATCAATTTTATAGAAACAGAGACTAGAACAGTGACTTCCAGGGGCTGGGCAGAGAGGGGAATGGGAGATGTAAGTCAAAGTGCACAAACTTTCAGTTATAAGACGAATAAGTTCTAAGGATCTCATGTATAGTGTAGCAACTATATAGTTAATAATATGATATCAAATACTTGAAATCTGCTGAGAGTAGATCTTAAGCGTTCTCACCACAAAAAAAGAAAAAAGTTAACTATGTGAAGTGATGTGTTAATTATCTTGATCTCGGTAATCATTCCACAATGTATATGCATATCAAATCATCATGTTGTACACTTCAGATGTATACAATTAACATTTGTCAGTTGTTCCTCAATAAGGTTGGGCAGGTGTAAAGGATACAGCAAATGTCTCAGTATTAACTGTTTAATTAAAAAAAAAATTACGGTCACAAGCCAAACAACTTCTACAACCTTTCATATCATCTTCTAAGGACATTGCTTTTTTTTGCTCTTGTGAGAGTCTCTGGTGCACTTTTTTGGGGGGGTGGGTGGATGGAGAGGAGCAGAGGGAGAGGAAGAGAGAGAATCTTTTTTTTAAAGATTTTATTTATTTATTTATTTATTTATTTATTTATTTATTTATGAGAGAGCACGAGCAGGGTTGGAGGTGTGTGGAGCAGCAGAAAAAGAGGGAGAAGCAGACTCGGGAGAGCCCGACGTGGGGCTGGGTCCCAGGACCCTGAGCTCATGACCTGAGCTGAAATCAGAAGCTGGCCGATTAACCTACTGAGGCACCCAGGCACCCCACCGGTTCACTTTTTAATCACATGCTCTTTGTTTTTACTCTTAGGAACCACAGGATGTTTCATATGTTAATATAAGTCATATAACTTTACAATGGTGAGATCTGTATGTGTACACACACGTATTACCACACGGCGTGCACTATTAGCATGTAGCATTGGAGCCACATCAGACCATGTAGCATTGGACCCAAGACCATGAGAAGTACACCACCAAGCCAAAAACAGAATATTTTCCCCGGACTTGACTGTGAATCCTCCTGACTGTATGGCAGCTGGGGCGGAAGAAGGAAGGTGGGTGAGGGACTCACAGAAGTCCCTCTTATTTGGGGCCATGGCTCGTAAAGCAACAAGGTGTCTTCTCCCTGAAGCAGCCGGTTTTGACTTTCAGGTTTAGAGGCATCTGTGATTTGGGAACAATCAAACTGAGATCCCTGAGCAGTGGACTGTGGTTATAGAGAAGGCACATCTAGGCAAATCTGTGTAATTATGTTTATTTTTCCAAGGACAAGAGGGGTGGGATGGGAAGGAAATGATTGGACCAAGCCTGAGGGCTTACGGCATCATCCTCAGCTTAGGGTTTTACCCACTTGAGAGACTGAAAATACAGAGGCACGATGGCCTGACCACAGGTAGAAAGAGGACTGTGACCCACAATGTGCAGCGCCCCCTCATCCACCCGGGAGGCCAGGCCGCTGCCTGCAGTGACAGTCCACGGAGCTCGTCTGTACGTCAGCCCCAAATAGCCGGGACTCAGCTAGTAACCGGCAGCCTCTCTAGCTGTCGTCCCTGATCCCAACTAAGGGCCGCCGGGGAAAGCCGAATACATACCCTCACCAACCACATGGGACACTCTCCTTCTAGGACATTCATCTTTTCCAGCCTTCAGCTCCCCCAGGCCAGCCTCCAGCTTTTCTTCCCCGCTGTCAAGCATCCTCACTCTTGCCTGCCTTTGAGTCTCTGCCAAATGCAAGTGATGGGAGCTGATCCCCTGGCAATGGCAAGTTCTGACTCAACAGCCTTTTGTTTTTTCATTTGGTTGGTCTTTCTGTCCACACGTCTTCCTAGATATTTGTGGGACAAATGATTCCAAGCAACCAGTGGTATCACCCACTTTGCTGACTGTCTCCCACAGCACCAGCTGGCACACAGGTGGCTGTCAGCTGCTCCCTCCTCTTTGCCCTGTAGCTCGAAGCTCATTCACCGACTCTGCCCCTAGTGTGCACATGGTCAGCTCTAAGTTGCACTCAGAGGGCATCAGAGTTTGTTCATAGCTGGTGTCCATTCTGATGGCTCTGTGCTCTTACCCCAATTTAGCATACGAAACTACCATGGAGGGTAAGATGTTGGGGGTTGGCTTCTAACCCCAGAACTCACAAGCAGGGAAGGCCACATTGCCTTCCTGGTCCTGTCTCTGTTGCTGTAATATGAAGATTGGACTAGAATAATATTTTAAGTCCCTTCTGTATCTTACCCAGTTGAATCTTCTCTCCACTGGGGCCCAGCCCTCCCATGTGTTGGACATTACAGAAATCTCAAAAGGACCAACCCTCGGTTGGGGTTACCCTCTGCCGAAGGAGGGTTCACAGAGCCAGTGGCATTTGCACCGCCTGGCCAAAGAGAGGCAAATCCGGGGCGGGATCACTATTTTCCTACCCTAGATTCGTTGTTCCGGATGGTACCATTTTGGCACCACCAACTCTTCAGCTGCCACACCCTTCGCTCTAATTCACACTCACAGACTTGATTCCCCTGGGAACATGGTTTTAAAATTGAATGAATCCAGAGTTCACATATGTTGCCTGAATGCGACATTGTGTGATACCTTCCCCCCCCCCTCAACTATCCGTACCATCGCCCCCTTTAAAAACCCACTCTCATTGAGTGGCATTAAAAACAAAACAAAACAAAACCCTCACTCCCACTTAGAGGCCTAAGTCCTGGGGAGCCGGAGCAGAGGAGAGGTTGTCACCTCTCACGTTCAGCAATAAAAATGACTTCCTCCTTTCAGCGGCCGTTCCCTGATGTGACTCTGTGATCAGTATCAAATGCTTGGTAGCAAGGCTTTCTGTAGAGCCTTCTCAGCTAAAATAGATTTAACCTGCCCGCTGCTCTTTGTGTAGGAACAATGGGCGTAACAATAAGGAGCTGCTATATTGTTCATGCATGAATAGTCCCGATTCCAGATATTTGCTGTTGGGCCCTGTAGATTACCTGCAAAGAATGTCCAGCTCCCTCTGTTGAGAAAGGTTATGCTACAGGCAAGCAGTCCAGGCTGTTTCATGGTAATGAATCAATAGGGGCCTGCAATTAATGAAGTCTTATTTCAAAATGGTAGGGAGTCACCTTTTGAAATAGGGTCTGTTTTCTCCTCCAGCCTAATTGCACAGCCTGGGGTGTCTCCAGTTTGAATGGGTCAACTTTGTGTGTGAGCCGGGCTTGGGGGCTGGCAGGAAGGGGCAGAGGGTGACAAGTGAGGTGGCTTTGGGGGCTTACTTGGGCAAGCTCTGGGGGAAATGAAACCCATATGTGTGGTTATTAGCATGCGGCTCGGAAACAGGCACAACAGAGGCAAGCTGGAAGGCCGAGAACACCTCCTGAGTGTCCCGTTCCCAACTTTTCAACTGGGCAAAATTTTAATCGACAGGGGTTTCTTCTGTGTGGCTATAGACTGAAGCTTTGAGAACCCGTGGCTAGTACATGGGGGTAACGGCGGGAAACACCCACAGGCTTCCGCTCCAGCGCATCTGAATCTCAGTCGTTGCACTGCTGTCACCGGCGGTGTCATCTTAGGCAAACTACTTGACCTCTCTGAGCATCCTTTGATCCATCAAACAGGGATATCATCAATCTGCAGGGCTGTTGCAGAAAAAATATGTCCCCCTAGTAGGGATCCAATCCATGGTTGTGGCAAATGTTGCTCGTTTACCAATATCCATCCATCCCTCCTTTCTTCCTGACCAACAGAATCTCAATTTTGCTCAGGGCAGCAGTGTATCCAACCAAGAAAATCCTGATTTCTTGGTGTCCCTTGTAGGTGAGGTATCCATATGACACAGTTCTGGTCAGTCAAAAGGGGTCGTCTGCTGGGTAGGGCTTCCTGGAAAACTATGGTTTTCTTGACTTAAAAAGAAACAGACTGTGCAAGGCTTTTTGCCTTTTCCCCTGCACACTCTTCCTTCCTTCGAACACAGTTGCAAGGCCTGGAAGTGTGGGAGTCACCATCTTGCAACCATGAGGACAAGCCCCACACATGCTAAGGAGAGTGGGACAGAAGGGTAGAGAACGGGGTGGGGGAAGGTTTGTGGAGCTGTGGCGCAGCCGTTCCTGGGCTTGAGTGCCTCCCTCAGGCCTCTTGTCGGGTGAGAACAATAAATCCCTATGCATTTATAGGTCGTGGTTACTTGAGCTTGAGCTTTCTCTCACATGCGGCCAAGCACAGTCTCTATGTGATACCTGCTGATTATTACTTTTACAGGCTGGCACAACAAGCCTTGGAAACTTCCTTGAAGCCCAACTGAAGTAAGAAAGAGGAATATACTGGGAGAAAACCACCTAGTCTCTGATATTTTCAGGGTTCTCCTTTATCTGTCCACCCGTGCACCTGAGCTTTTTTATTTACATAGGCTTCCTTGCTTATTATTAAGTCAGGGCTTCCAGGGAAGTAGAGTTAAATTAAAGATCAGAGGCAAAGATAGCCATGGTTACTATATAAATACCTGTCTGCATCATATAAGATACCGGAGTTAATCAACTCCAAGAACAAAGGCAGTGCCCAAATGAAAAAACTGCCTGCCGGAGCTGGCTACAGCAACCCTGCTGAGTGCAGGAAATAAATATGGGAACCAATAGGCCAAAAATAATAATGGTAATGAGATTTTTAAAACTTCATCCCTAATAAAGAAGCCTTTGCTGAATTCTTATGCCCTAGAGAAATAGCCAAGAGTATTTAGGCTTATCCAAAAGGACTTAGTGGGAACTTGGGAGAAGTATAGGCATGTCTTAGCTAAGGTTGGGATGAGACCCCTTGACCTAGTGGAAGATCTAGGAGGGAGGCTTCTATTGACCTTTGAAGGTCAAGCTACTGGTCCATTGCTCTGGACAGTGTGGCTTAGAGGCCGCCTCTCCATGAGGACAGTGTAGTAAAAAGTGAGTCGCAAATGAGCTAATCACCATTAACGTTTCGGCTGAAACTGCCAGTCTGACATCTTTCCTAATGGCTGACAAATGTCAGGGTGACTTGTGTGCTTTTTTTGTTAATTGAATTGGTTAATTAGGTCCCAGAGGCCTGGCTGCTAATTATGAGCTACAGCCGAATATGAGCTTAAAAAAAAAAAAAGATGCAAGGAAGTTAAAACAAAAGAGAAAATACACACATGCGCGCACACACGCACACACACACTCCAACTCCTTTGTGTTCTTTACAATCTGTACTGTTACCTTCTCTTAATTTTTGACCTGCCACATGTTACTACCTTCTTGATGTATTTAAAAAAACAAAAAACAAAAAGAGGGCAAGAAGAACTCCAATTCTGCCTTTTTCCATGAGGAGCATCTGTTCAATCAGTGCCTCGTTCATTAATTTTCTGCCAATTAGCAAGAAAAAAAAGGTAGACAGGGAAGGGGGAGAAAAAAGTCCAGATTTACTGCCTAATGCCTTACCTTGTGAAGATAATGTTTTCAAAAACTCCACATTGTCTGTCGTTTGCATAAAGAAGCATTGACAGTCCTGGAGACCCAGTAGTGACTTGTTGATGTTTAGGAAAACTTTTCCAGAATTTCAGGAAACAAACCCAGACACTGAACAGGCCACACTCTCCATAAAGGATCCTTTCTCAAAGGTTAATAAAGTGGCATCTAGCTCATGGAGGCCTCTAGGCATTTAGTGCTAAACGTAGCTCCAAGAATTGTCTCCCAATTGCCAACTACAGGTGCCCAGTGTTGTCTTTGGTTTTTGCTTCCTGTTAAGAGAGAACGCTGAGGGCAGTTGGAACTTCCAGCTTCGTGCTTCCAGTTCACCACACCATGCTTCTGGGAGCTAGCAGACCCAAAGTATCTGATAAACTGGTTGGCATTCTTTGGAGGAAGAAGGGATGAGAAGGAACCCAAGGTAGAGAGAACTGAAAGGAGAAGCGCTCAAAGGACCTTTGTGGCAAAATCAGATTATTTCAGCCCCTAGGGTTCTGGTGGAGATAAATGGATAGGGCAAGCTGCCCAGAACAGCACTTCCTTGCTCTCGGAGTCTTGGGTTAGCAGAGGCTGGGATTTTGAAAACATGTGGAGGTTTGGAGACTTGAAGAACGTGTGTGGCCCAGATACCTCTTGGAACCATCTTCCCCTGACAGATCAGGAGAACTTGCCTCACATTCCCAATTCCAGTTTGCCTCCCAGCTCAGCCACTAAACCCAGAGCACTCCTCCCAGTTTCTTCCAGTTCCCAGCCTCCCCCACCTTCCATGGAGTCTTGAGCATGTGGCCCTGAGAGTGATGCCTCAGGATGGCCACTAGCTAGATTTTGGTCCCTTCCCGTTCTCAAGGCTTCCAATCATAAAGCTTTTCACTTTTCTGAAGACTTGAGAGGGAGGAGCCATGACCTACACAGAGCTTTCTACTTTCTATGGCTTTCCCTCCACTGCTCCAGCATCTTCCTCTCTCTCTCTCCACCCCCTCCAAATCCTTCAGAATTTAGGAGACCATGCCTGATGTCTGGCTGATAGTCACTGAGAAGCATGTGTGGAAAACTCAAAGTGAAAAGAAAAGCTGCATGTTTTACAAAGATTCAACTTGTGTCTCTGCATTTTTACCAGTAAGTGTGTGTGTGTGTGTGTGTGTGTGTGTACATGCCAGCCAGCATTAAAATAGCAGGGACTGCTTGGGTTCATCTTGAGCAAGGCACCTATAAAGAGTTTTCAAGAAATCATGTTAAAAATCTATGGGGACACTATATGTTGGCAAATCGAATTTAAACAAAATATTAAAAATCAATCAATCAGTCAATCTATGGGGACAGTGGTAAGGTTGAGTATAAGCAGAAGACAAGACAGTGGCAGGCAGTGTAACCCACTAGTCAAGACCATAGATGAAGACCAAAGTCCAAATGCCGGCCTTGACCCTTGCTAGTTGTGCAGCCTTAAGCCAGTTCCTTCCACATCTTTGAAACTCAAGTTTTCAACTCCAAGATGCAAATAATGATAGTATCTATCTTCTAATAGTATCTTGCTGCTGGGAATAAATGAGATAAGGCATATAAGCAGCACTGTGTACCCAGGAAACATCAGCTACTATATTTGCTTTCCTCCCTTACTCCATTTCTTTAAAATCTAAAGTTTACAGAAACATCAGTTATGCCAAAAATTTAACAGTATCTTTAACCTGGTTTGTTTTGCTTATGCTTAAGTTATTCTCAAGTTTCTTTTACATATCTGGTAGAGTGGCCTCTGTTGCTCTTTTTCTGAGAGACTAGAGTTTTTATGACTCTTTAAACCCAGAGAGATACCAAAATTGTCTTCAGATTTATTTTGGACCGTGCTTTACCCCAAGGGGGCTTATATAAGCCTCAAAGGAGAGGTAAGGAGGAGGAAAAAGGGGTGGTCATGTTTTAAAGAAGGTGAGTGGTGTGTCCCATACACCATCCAAAACATTTAGCCCTTTCTACAGAATCTCTTCTAGGAAAGACCTGCCTCATACGTTCTCTATAGGAAGAGGAGCTCAATTCTGAGAGACCACTTTTTTGGGGGTGTCCTCAGTCCTTTCTGCTGGAGAAAACCCACTTTTGGTCCCAAGTTTTTTTTTGGTTTCATCATTAGCTTAAAAGGAAGATATTTTGACCACCTGGGAAGGTAGGGTGACAGATGTGATAGGGTGCCCAGGACTGAGACAGTTCTTGGGCATGAGTTTTTCAGTGCTCAAAGAAGGAAAGTCCAGGCAAATTGAGATGAGTTGATCACTCTCTTGGAAGGCAGATTTTTAAATTGGTTGTTTGGAGAGTCATTGCAGTTGGGGGAGGTGCTAATCCCAAAGCACCCAGCCAGTTAATAAACTCAGTCAAAACCAGAGGCTCTCAGTGCAATATCAGATGCTAAATGTGTATATGTGGCTTGGGTAGCAGTCATGGTGGAAGTCCTAGAAACACATAATTTCTCAGTCACATAGCACACAGGTTGTGGGTACTCACCCTCTTGGAAGTTAGAGTCTCATGCAGGAACTTGTAAAAATTATGTCCTGAATTAACCAAGCTGCTTCCCACAGATTGCATTTTGAAATACAGAGAGAGAGGAGGAAATGGTTAAGTGACAAAGGACAGAAAAACCACAAAAAAATCCATAAAGGCTTTGTGGACATTGCCCACAAGAGGCGCCAACTGAGAGAAGTCTGCCATTTTTTCACATCCTGGTGCTGGCACAAAAAAAGAAAGGAGGTTTACGTCTCTCCTTAGAAGGAAAGAGAGAAAACAACCCTTAGGGGCTGATGCATTGAGAGAACCTCAAATACGCCGGTCTGAAGATTATGCAATATTTTCATTTAATTCTCAGAGAGACTTGAGAGGTTGGTACTATGATTCATATTTGACAACTCAAGAAATCAGGACTCCCAAAGAAGAGTAAGTTCTCCAAGTTCACTCAGCTAAGAAGTGGCTGACCTGGGAATTGTAATGATAGTAATAATAATGATAATTTAATACAATAGCCATCATCATGGAGCAACAGTGTTTCTTAGGTCTTTAGGTACTAGGCTACATACACTCTTTAATGTTTAACCTCATTTAGTTCTGAAACAGTCTTCCGGAATGGAACCACTCTTAAGCCCATTTAACACATGGGTAAATTGGGAATTAGAGAGATTGTGTAAATCACTGGAGGGCACCCAGCCAGTAAGGAGCAGAACTGGAGTTTGAACCTGTATCTGTCTGGCTCCATAAACCATTGCACAACCCGCTTGACCCATTGTACTGTTATAAAAACACTTTTGTACATGTTACCACATTCAACCATTGAGACATATTTTCTAGACTTAAAAAAGGAAGCCAAGAGAGCTTCTGAGTTGTCCCAAAGTGTAGGAGCCTGGCAGAAAACTGACTCCGATTCCAGCACCCCGGGAGAACCATGGCCCTATGGGTCCATTGGGCAAAAAGAGACATTCTTCCAAAATGGTAGATATCCTCTCTTGCAGCAACAGCGAGTTTCTTCAATAACCACATCAACCCTGTAGCTGATCAGTGACTCAGAAGGGGAAAGGAGATGGTGATCCTAGAGGGCAAAGACCAGCAGGACGGAGCCTCTGCCAACTGCAGTCTCCTCCCCCAGACCATGCATAAAGGCCCAGATTTTGCCTGCGCATGCAATATTGACCTGGAGGTATTGATGCGCCACCTGCAGGGCTGCCTTTCCTTATCGATAACCAATGGCAGGGCCTAAAGTTCAAACACCGCTGGGCGGCTTTCATGTTTGTAAACAGTATTGATGTGCATAAATAACGGCCCATCAGACTGCAGGATTAAATGAGGACAGAGGCAGAACATTTGGGAGATTAAATCCGGAAGCAGCTAATTAAAATAAGCTGAGAATGAAGGCATAAATGGTGGCCAATTAATGTAAATGCCTTGCAAGCCTGGACACCCCAGTACCCCAACCCAGGCTTTCCCAAGCTCCTGGCCAAGAATACTGCCTCTCCTTAGGATAAAACTGGTCCAACTCTGCCTTTGATTTACTCCCCCACCACAGAGTCTCGTAGGCCAGCGACCCACAGCAAGTGCCAGGAAAGAAGCGCTGTCTGAGAAGACCGGGTGGTCTGGGGGAGAAGACAGACATCTGACGTCACCACTTTGACCCAGGATGCTCTGATGCAGCCTAGAAAAGAAATGCTTAAACTTTCCATTAATAAGAAGAAATTAAAGAGAATTGTGGAAATAGCGATACTTCCTCCTCCACTCCAATAGGGTCAGTTTTGAGGACAAAGTTGGGCTCAGCGATGGAGGGAGGCTCAAGGCTCAAGGCCACTGTCCTCATTACTTCTTAATAAAAGAAAGTGTTTTTGCATGACGATGGCTCAACATCAAAAGGGCCATGTTGAAATGTGCCCTGGTTCACAACAGCCTGTGCAAATGTCCCACTTTGCTGCGGGGGTAACTTAGAAGAGTCAGGGCAGCAGTTGGTGGTAGTGGGGATAAAGAACCTCTCAGCCAATGGATTGCTTGGGGTAATGACTTGAGAGCTATGATAATAGGGAGGTAATTCCTGCTTTTGCTGGTGACACACTTTCTCCTTTTCACCATCTGTAATGAGGCTTCATTCAAAGCCAATAAAAATAATGGCCAATGTTTACTCCATATAGACTGTGCCAGGCACGATCTAAGCATGTTACATGCATGAGCTCATTTAGCTTTCATAAAAACCCTAAGAGAGGAAGCAAAAGCACACATGGGTGATGTTATTGCCATAGTGACTTTGTTTCCCCAAGCAATCTCTGAGGTAGAGCAAACAGTGTTAGTCTAATTTTGATATGAAGAACATAAGCCTGAGGGATAAAGTGATTTGCTCACAGTCAGAAGTGGGTACCTTACAGAGAGGCCTTTTGGGGCCCCTAGATGCCCTACTTTTGAAGAGGTAGGATGGCTGTGTTTTGCCCCAGGCTCCATTCACTATGACCATTTGCTCCTATGGTCAGCCGTGGCCCAACATGCTTCCAGAAGCATCTTTATAGGATGGAGGAGAGGGTGAAATGCTCCCCAACATTGGGTTTTCATGAAGTGCAACAAAAGCAAGTATTTGAAAGAGCAAGATACTTCAAAAATGCATCAGGACTATTATTTCTATTAAAGGATCTGTCCCCTGAGACAGACCCAAGGCTGCTTTTTGGTTTCTGGTCCCAGCAAAGGTCCCCTCCACTGGCTTGAGCAGCAAGGGAACTGCATTGTGTAAATGCAACTAAGATTTCTGGGAGTGGGGGAGCCGAGGAGCCGGGGAGCTAGCAGGCGTGCAAGGGAACAGTATCATGTTCCTGGTTTTAGGTTAGCTCCAGGACTGGGATGCTTAACTCATGTGGTTTTTCAAGATTAATCATAAGTTACAACAAGCTGCTCCCCCTTGGGGCATTTCATCTGCATCATTTTCTCTCCCAGAGGGTTGAAGGAAGAAAAATATCCGCTGCACAGCTTTGGAAATTAGTTGCTTGTCACTCACTTGCTTGGAATGGGATTTGAATCTTATGGCCTTTGCTCCAGAGCGCTGGACTGGCTCCCCATTAAGTAAGAGATGTACAGCTAGAAAAGACGCTGCTGCCAAGGTACTTAGAGTGAGGAAAGCCAGTTGTGGGCAGCTCAATGGTAACATGAGCCCCTGGCTTCTGAGTGCCATCATTTATCTGCTGGTCCCCAGGCACCTTCAAAACTAGGCATTAAGCCCTCCATGTGCATTTGAGGATCAGGAGTAACAAGCACGCCCCATTCCCCATGGAAATGAAAGGTTGTGGTTCTATCCAGGGCGGGGAGGGAGTTTTATATGAGGGATTCAGAGTCTTCAGTAATCCAGGTGGGGCAGCCTTCTGAATACTGGCCTGGCTGGATGGTTGTTGACTACTTTTCAGAAGGGTGACCCATTGTCCAGTTTATATTACACAAGCTGTCACAGTAACCGCAGACTGGATGGAGTCCGTGCCTGTGGGAGACGGATCTGAGGAGTGGAACATATTGCTGTGGTTCTCCAGGCACGAGGTCCATATCACCCAAAGGAGGACCTCAGCCAGAACCTCAGTGTGATGAATTCAGAGGAGTGGGAAAACTGGAATGGAAAACCAGGAAGGCAGACAGAAACTGTGTCACGTGGACACAGGTGGGGCAAACTTTGGTGAGATCAGGTCAGGGCTGGGCTCCTCTGTGGCAGCACTACTCACTGCACATCCAACTCTGGACAGTTAGAGGTTGCAATGTCCCGCCCAACCTGGGTAGACTGCTCCAGGAATGGGGCTGATGCCAGGAGCTGGAGAGAATGAGCCTGCCGAGACTCAACATGTCAACTCCTGAGGTGCCAATTGAGGTGTCACTGCTAAGTGGGGGACATATCAGAAGTTTGACCAATGAAGTAACTTCTTCAGGAAGCAATATCTGCAACTAGCTAGCCAGAGGGATGTCTATTTATGTCACAAAAGCCAACCACTCTAGAAAACTATTCATTACTTCTTTACTTACTGTCCCAACTCAATGATTGCCTCTGCTCAAATAGACTTGGTCCTGATTAAATTTTGACCATTTACAAATTCCCAATCCACTAGAGAATGTCTCAGAAAGCTATAACAGTTTCTGATTTTCAAATATGAAAGCATTCTGCAGGGTCTGGGTAGTGCAGTGGGTTAAGTGATTGACTCTTGGTTTTGGCTCAGGTCATGATCTCAGGGTCGAGAAATTGAGCCTCACTCCACCCAGTGTGGAGTTTGTTTGAGATTCTTTCTCTCTCTGCCCTTCCCCTTATGTGCTCTCTCTATATATATATAAAATAAATGAATAAATCTTTAAGAAAATGAAAGCATTCAGAGTTATCCTATTAATCAAGACCAAGGTTTGCTCCCATGACCTAGCCTCAACCTACGTTCTCCAGCATCTCCCACCCTACACATGAGCAGAATCAGTGTACTTGCCAGGCCTCAAATACATGAGGTGGATTCCCTACTCTACACCTTGCTGATGCCACACCTTTGCCTGGAGTTTCTCTTCCTCCCCACCCCTATATTTTATTTTCCAAATCTCATCTCATTCTGACCTAATCTGCTACCATTGATTTGTTACACCTCCATAATCTTAAGAATTTGAAAGGTATATTAGGTGTATTTGTTAGGGCTGCCATAGCAAAGTATCACAAAATGGTTGGCTTAGACAACAAAAAATATATTGTCTCATAAATATGGAGGCTAGAAATTCTGAAATCAAGGTGTTGGCAGGGTTGGTTCATTTTGGGGGCTATGAGAAAAAGTCTGTTCTAAGCCTCTCTCCTTGGCTGGAGGATGGCCACCTCCATCTTCACACAGTGTTCTTACTGAATGCATGTCTCTGTGTCCAAATTTCCCTTTTTCATAAGCACAGCAGTCATATTGGGTTAGGGACTACCCCAACGACCTCATTTTTACTTGATTACCTCTGTAAAGACCCTATATCCAAGTAAGGTCACATATTGAGGTACTGGGAATTGGGATTTCAGCATATGAATTTGGCAGGAAGTGGGAGGGCACACAATTGAACCCACACCTAGAGGCATCAATGGCTAAAACTGTGCTGCTCTAGCCCATGATCAGAAATATTTGATTCTGTGCCCAGAGAGCTAATCAGTACTGTATGAAGAAGAGGAGAGGTGTGTGCTAAGATAGGAAGCAGAGGCCACCATTATCAGGCTACCTTCTTCTAAGAGAGCAAATGTTTCATAAAGGTAGAAGGTGGTGAAAGGTATAGATCTTGTGCACGGAGGGTATGTTTTATGAAGCACACTGTGGAATAGGCTGGGTTTTGCTGTGGTAACATACAACCCCACAATCTCAATGGCTTACAACCAAAAGTTTGCTTCTTGCTACATGTCCACTGTAGGCCAACTGCAACTCTATTTCACATTGTCCTCACCAGGAAAACCCATGATCAAGCAGCCTCTAACTGGAACTTTGCCAACTTTATGGCAGAAGGAAAAGACATATGGCAAATCGAGCAGAGCTCTTAGGGGTTCTTCTTGGACAGAGCTTGCATTTCACTGGCCAAATGAAGTCACCTAGCCAAGTCTGACATCAGCAGACAGGAATGTAGAATCCTTCTGCAGGTAGGGTCATTGCAGGGAGGGGCACCCAATATAGGCAAGCAGAAGTCCAATAGACCATGCTAGAATAAGCACCATGACCTATTTCTAAGAAAAGCATCTTCAGCGACACCTGGGTGGCTCAGTGGTTGAGCGTCTGCCTTTGGCTCAGGGCGTGATCCCAGAGTCCTGGGATGGAGTCCCGTGTCAGGCTCCCTGTGTGGAGCCTGCTTCTCCCTCTGCCTGTGTCTCTGCCTCTCTCCGTGTGTCTCTCATGAATAAATAAATAAAATCTTAAAAAAAAAAAAAAGAAAGAAAAGCAGCTTCATGTGACTTTGGGCTTGCCTCTTTTTCTCTGGCCCTCAGTTTCTTCATTTAGTAAATAGGGATCATAATACCACCTTCCCTTCCCTCCAGGGCCATTAAGAAAATTAGCCATGAGACTATGAAACTTCTTGGTAAATGATTATTAAAGCACCCTGGGGACAAAGGTATGCATCTGCTATATTTGGGATATAAAGTCAATTGCAGTTCATATCGACTACAAAGATAGGTGGCCAGCCAATGACAAACCAGGTCTTTCCCCTAAACTCCTGGAAAGGAGGGCAGCCCAGTGTGGTCAAGGCAATCCCACAGATGCAGCCTAGACAATTGGGAGGACCAGGAAGGGATGGGTCATTGCACTGGCATATGAATCCACCCACCATAGTAGATTCTTTCCTTCCACCAGCTCCCCTTCTCTACCCCTCTTCCCAGCTACTGTAGGTCCAAGCACTGGTTCACATTAAAGGGAAATAAATAGGACATATTGCCACCTACATTTTGTAACTGAGGAAACAGGTTCAGAGAAATTAAGCAACATGGTTAAGGTCACACAGTAAGTAAATGCTCCCACAGCATCTCCTTGAAGCACTTTACTTTTATTATTTAATCCTTGCAATAATGTTATGAGATGAGTGCTTTCACTATTCCCATTTTACAGGTGAGGAAACTGAGGCACAAAGATGTTAAAGAATCTGTCCACCATTGTACATGTCATAAGTAGCCAGCCTTGGGAGAGCCCTGGGGTTGAACACCCTGAGATGTACATTTTTGTCGTTATATTTAACATCTCTGAAATTGGGATGAGTCTTTTAATTGATGGCATTATCATAACTGAAGAGTCAGCATTTTTTCTTTCTCACTTAGTGGCATATAAAATAATGATGCATCTTCAAACTGATGACATCTTACTTAGAATCAATGAAATATGAGACATGATTTCTTCTTGACCTGCCCCTCCCCATTTCCTTTCATCAATTTTGAGATTTAAAAATGATTCTTCCTTCTGAATGGAGGGGAAACTAGACATAGATTCTATCAGCATTCCTTCTCCATCTCTCCAGCCCTCTGGGCAAAAAAAATGCAAGAGATGCCAACAAAAAGTGACCTAGTTAGGGTGCAAGACAGCAAGTGTGGCTGTGGATTGTGTGCAAGACAGGGTGTTTGGGAGGGTGGAGCTGCACTGGCCAGCATTTCATGAGATCTGAGTCCTGGCTGGAAAGCCCAGCGTACAGCGCCCATCCGTGGCCCTGGTGCTAAGGGAAAACCCATTCTCCAGCATACAGACATAAAGCCAGGAAACACAAAAAGGAACTCAGGGGCAATTGTAGAAGGTGTGTCTAAGGCGCTGTACTTACTGAACAAGACACGAATCTATGTCCATTTCTTGGGGGGTAAATACTACCACATGTGCCTAAAACTCTCACATCATTTAGTCTGTGCTGACATGAATCCCCTTGGAAGAGTTAGCATTTGGTTAGGTAAACGTTTCCCCTCTCCCTCCCCTCTTCACCTCCCTCATTCTCCATCAATATCTTGCAGATGTTGGAACAAGCCGATGACTGACTCGGTTCCCACACTGGAATGCCGGCCTGGGGAAGAATGCAGCAGAGCTTTCTGGCTGCCTGCGACCCTCAGCTACGATGGGCCTCCGACATTCTCTTGCTCGTGCATCAAGCCTTCGGCTGCTCACTGCCAAGTATTAAGTGCTTGTTCCACAAAGCTGGTGTAGATTATCACTTTGCTGTATAGATGTATCTAATAGAATTAAATAGTTGGCTCCTGACCAGTAACAGATGTGCTACATATAATGCAACAATAATGAGATTGAAACCACCATGTAATACTGAGGGAAGAGGGGAGGGCAACTTGCATTTCTCCAGTTTGGAAGCCAGCTTGAAGGAAAGAGAAACTAGAATGAATGGCCTTTTATTTGCCCTGAGTGAATCTGTGTGTTTCAGATTCCCCAAGGGCTACCTTTCATGGCTCTGTCCATGCCCAGGACGTGGGCGAGAGACAAACATGATGGAAGTGGGATGTTTTGTGCTGGAGGTGGACTGATCCACCTTGATGACCTCCTACCTATTGCCCCCAACCTGGTGCTGTCCAGTTTGGGGACCCAATAATGAGACCATAATGAAATGCAGGCTGCTCCAGATGAGAAATAACCAATGAAACCTGAGCTCAGGAGGTCACCCATGTGGGTAGGGGGAAGCAAAAGTGTAGACAAGGACAAAGAGCCCCCAGTGTTCCCACATGGAGCCTCCAGTGCTCACTCCTTATGGTTGTGCAGTTCTAGAACCTCAGAATCCTAAGATGGGTCAGTCCCTGGGGATAATCTCCAAGCATTGATAACTCTGGTTCCTGGAACTGCTAATCAAGAGACCAAGCAAGAAGAGAGTATGCCTGCAAGTGAAAGGGTAGCAAGCACCATCCTAGAGGTCAAAGGATAGCCACAGGGGCTGGATTCCTGCTAAATAGTAGTGCTTCATGTGAATCCAGAGCTGGGGTTTTTCTGAGTGCTTCAATCTGTCGCTGTACTTTCTGCCTATTTTTCCCTCACCATTTTCCTTCTCTGCTCTTCAATATTAATGTCTCTATCAGTTAGTTATTGCTGAGTAACAAAAAAACCCAAAGATTAATATATGGTTTATTATTTTTTCTCAGAGTCTGAGGGTTAGTTTTGCTGATCTGAGGAAACTCAATGGATCTTGGCTGGGCTTGCACCTGTATCTTCAGTCAGTGGCAGATTGGCAGTAGACTGGCTGGCCTAGGATAGGCTTAGGTCCTCATAGCTCTTACAGCCCTTCAATATGCTAGCCTTGCTATGTCCTTAAGACAGGGTCAGAGTTGGAATAGAGAGGCACTCTAGTTGTGCAAGAGGGCTAGTGGAAATAGATCCACATTTTCAAACCTCTATTTGCACCACATCACTAGCATCCTATTGGCCAAGCAAGTCTCATGGCAAAGCCCGAATTTGAATGAGAAAGAACTATAAAGTTACACAGGGTAAAGGCATGCCATAAGGCAACATAAGGTTGCCTACAGATAAGGAACTGTCAATGAGACTGGTCAATGACATACCCTAGAAACCCAAGTCCAAATCCTCCTTCAGTCCATCCAAAGAAATGGTCGAGAGAGAGGTAAGCCAGTTTCTAGTTGTCTCCATCTGGATTTTCATCTCCTATGTTCTTGCACACTAACTTTTGGATTGCCTGCCTCTCCCCTTCTCTTCCATCCCCCCAAATACACATATACTCTCAGGAGAGACTCTGGTCCAATTTCTGGGGACCCTTCCTGGCACAGTCCCCAGGCCCTAAAACAATAGGTAAGACACAGAAAGCCTGGGTATGCAACACAGCATACCGCTCAGAGAGTTTGCATAGCAAGAGATAAAAGACCAAGATGAAAACAGACTTGATACATAGAGGTATCTAAATAAGACAAGGGTTCCTTCATGCCCAGGGCCCAAGGGTAAAACTAAGGCCAAGACACGTCGGGGGTCAACAGGTCTACTTTGTCAGGTGAACAAAACCAAGGGTAGTATAGTCAAGAATTCCTACCAGCACCAGACGAACAGACTAGCAAAGCAAAAGAAAATCTCCTGGGCACATAATAATTGCTCAATAGATATTTGGGGACTGACTGGCTAGGAAAGTATTCTAAGAAACCAACAGAATCTCAAACAAAAGATTTAGGAACAAGGAGAGTCATTGAAACATATTTGTAAGAGTGGAAACAAACCAAATGTTCAACAATTGGGAGATGATTAAATAATTTATGGCACATCTATATAATGGCATAGGATGCAGCTATTTAAAATGATGTTTTAAATTAAATATTTATGACTGGAGGAGAGGCTTACCATGTAATTTGAAATGAAAAAGCAGGTTACAAAATTCTATGCAACATGAGCCCAAGTAGGCATAAAATAAGTGTGGTTTAACAGTGGTTTATGGGAGATTTTTGTATCTTTACGCTTTCTATATTTTCCAGGTTTTCCATAATGAGTCTATATTTCTTTTATGACTCTAAGTACAACTGAAGTTCCGAAGTGAATGTGGATCTTAATTTTAAAACAGGGACCAAAATATTAACTTCTTGTTCATTTTCATGCATCCTTTATATACTCTCATCTATCCTCCTGTATTTTCATTGGGAGTGCTTATCACATGTCATATGTAGTTGGTGGCCTCTCATTTCTCTTCCCTCAACAAAATTTAGATGACAGGAGGGCAGGAATTTTGCCCATCTTGTTCACTGATGCGTCCTGAGCAGTCACCACAGCCTTATAGATACCAGGCCCTCAGGAAATATTTGTTGAATGGACAAATGAATGAATGAATGAAACTGCTCAAAGGGAATTCACTTTCCCTTTTACTAGTCAACTAAAATGTCCTGCAGCATCAGTATCAGGAGCAACTTGACTGAGCCACAGAAGTATTAGGAGCAACTTTGATTTGCAAGTACTCACTGCCTTTAAAAGCTATAGATTGCCCACTGGGGACTTAGCATAGTACTGAGCACTATGGTGACCAGAAGGCAATATTTATCTAGACAGAGTATACATACTATAGGACAAAGTATATTCCTCAAAGCAGGGAACTTGGGCATAGAACACAAAGAAAGGCTCAGTTGAACATGGTTGATATTTTCCCCTTGAGATGCACCTTCCCGGAGCTCTTCAAGAACCTATACAATTGTTCTTGGTCTTCTTCTTGACCCTCATATTTGGGAGTCAGCAGTAGAAACCCCATATATGTCCTCCCTACCCATCCCCTTGACGTGAATAATGCCCCTTCCAGACCCATCTCTGTCTTCTACTGCGTGGAACCCACTGTGTGCATCTCAGCTACGTTCTTGTCTCACATACAGGTCCAAGCAGTAATGATGCTACTAGTTACTGTTGGTTGACTATTATAATAGTTATTCCTTTGTATTCATCATCTCTGTGGCACTCTCTTCAGGCACATCAAGAGAATCTGAATTTTTCTGTCTCTTTCTTCTAGTCTCTTCTCTCTCTTCTCCTAGGTCCCATTTTGAACCCCCCGCCTCCTCCCTTAAAAAGTCTCAGACACCACTAAAAAGCAAATGAGTAATGCCAGGGACAGGAAAGGAAAAAGAAAGTGGCCAGCAAAATTAGCCAGAAAGAGGACATTTGCTGCATTTCCTTGAAAGTGTTCCCAAGATTCACATCAGAATCTTCACACCATTCTTTACTTAAACTTACCTTTCTGCACCCATCAGTGCTTGAGAATAAAGAAAATAATGGTTTTCATCAGGGGTCTTTTTGGTCTCTTGTTTCATTATAAGTGAAGTTTGCCATGACTTTCTAAAGCACATACACGCAATACTTCATATTCTTTGTTTTTTTTTTTGAGATTTTATTTATTTATTCATGAGAGACACAGAGAGAGAGAGAGAGAGAGAGAGTTGGAGAGAGAGAGAGAGGCAGAGGGAGAAGCAGGCTCCACACAGGGAGCCTGATGTGGGGCTTGATCCCTGGTTCCAGGATCAGGCCCTGGGCTGAAGGCGGCGCTAACCCGCTGAGCCACCTGGGCTGCCCGGTGCGGTGCTTCATTTTCTAATAACAAGAACTACTGTTTATTGAGTTTGCTGTTGCCCAGTGTGTGAAGGACTGAACCTACCAGAATTATTTAATGATCTCAACAATCCATGAGCTAGTACTATTAACACTCTTCATTTTCCAGACAAGGAACCTGAGGGTCAGAGTGATAAGTAACTTGCCCGTGGTTGTCCAGTTAGCTTCTTCTTAGACCAGTCTAGAAGAATAATCATCACTCATGACATTCTTTCTTTAAAAAAAAAAAAGATTTTATTTATTTATTCATGAGAGACACAGAGAGAGAGAGAGAGAGAGAGAGAGAGAGGCAGAGACACATGCAGAGGGAGAAGAAGACTCCACGCAGGGAGCCCGACATGGGACTCGATCCTGGGTCTCCAGGATCACACCCTGGGTTGAAGGCAGGCGCTAAGCCACTGAACCACCCGTGCTGCCCCATGACATTATTCCTATAAGGAAATATCTATTCCTGTTCCAGAAGACCAACACACACACACACACACACACCAGGAATACAACCTGCTTCTGCTTTTTAGAAGAGGGACAAATCATTGTGTGTAACGCTTTAGTCACTGGAAGCTTCCAATTCAAGTGGCTTCTGGTGACAGATCAATAGGTCTGCCCCTGGGTTAATATTAGCAAGTTCTTGTCCCTTCCCAGCCATAATGATTGGTCCACAAGGTGAATCTGTCATTTGAGCTGGACCAATCAGGTCCTCCCCTAGGATTTTAAAAATTGTCACTGGTAGGAGGCTTTGCTCTGCCTCCTATATCATCACTGAGAGGCTATGAATATGGGGTTGCTGAAGGCTGCCTGTTTATAGGACAGCCTATTTATAGGACAATAGAAGGAGGCCAAGAAGAGAGAAGCAGAAACTAGCAGTATCGGAGAGGTGAGGAGAAAGTGAGACTGAATCCTGTTGTCCCCAAGCTCTTTCAGTTTGTGAGCTGCCCCCTTAATCACTTCCTTCTCTTTACAACTGAGGAAGTGGAGCTGGGACAGGGCAGATACTTGCTGGAGGTTATGCACTGAGCTAGTGGCGGAGCCCGGAGCACAGGGCCCTGCCGCCCAGAGCAGTGGGCCTAAGGATACCCACATGCCTGGGGGAGCGAGGACAGGAACAAGCTGAGGGTTGAGAAGGGAGAGGGGGGATTGCTCCATGCTTTGGGTCATGCCCACGGCTTAGTCAGCCGTACTAAGTGCATGCCCCAGCTCCATGCCTGCTGCCTGGCTGGTTCAGTGGCAACCCAGTCAATGCCTCATTAACCGGATCCACCTGTGGGCACTTTATTTAATTATCCCAATTGGAACAGAGTCAAGATACTGGAGCTAATGTCCTTCCGCTTTCTGAGAGCTAATTATCACCTGTAGCTTGGCCCCAGGCACAGACGGAAGGGGTCACCAACAGCGCTCTGTAGCTGTGTTGACTGAGTCGAGAGCATTCCCTCTCATTTTGGTGGGAAAGGTGAGTTAAACATGACAGGAGGCCAGAAAGCATCTGGTCCACTTCCTGCCTCCAGAGATTAGAGCCTTGTGCCCTGGGTCATCTGTTTCCATCACCGGGCTGGGCATAAGACAGTGCCCAGAATCCTGGCACCAGAAAACAATGATTACTGCCCCTTATGGAGCACTGGAATGTGCCAAGCCCTCCTCAGCTATTACTGCAGGCATGCATAACAGCTTTGGGGGTATTGTTACCTGCACCTCTGCTTGGGGAGCATCTGTTGGCTCGGAGGGTATGTGACTTGCCTGGAGGGTCACAAGTAGGCTGCTCGGCTGAGTTTCAAAATTCAGTCTAGGTAGCATTGTAGGCCGAACTTTCCCTTGCCCCCTCTGCCTTGTAGGGGAATAACTGATTACCTACTGTGTGCCAAGCCCTGTGATCAGTTGGGAAATACAAGGATATCTACTTTGTATATATCCATTTCCTTTAAGGAGCTCATATAAGGTATTTTTGGCATTAAAAAATTAGACTGGGGGTCCCTGGGTGGCTCAGTGGTTTAGCGCCTGCCTTCGGCCCAGGGTGTGATCGTGGAGTCCCAGGATAGAGTCCCACGTCGGGCTCTCTGCATGGAGTCTGCTTCTCCCTCTGCCTGTGTCTCCGCCCCCCCCCCCCCCCGTGTCTCTCATGAATAGATAGATAAAATATTTTTTTAAATAAAATAAAATAAAATAAAATAAAATAAAATAAAATAAAACAATTAGACTATCCTGATACCATAAGAGAAAGGTGCCACTAAAAGCATGTTGAATGTGGAATTGAAAGGCACAGATTTGACTTTCAGCTCCACCCCTCCTTAAATGTATGATCTTCGTCAATGTCTTATCTTTTCTTACCCTGGCTTCCCCATCATGGAACATGAAACAAGGAATTTGTCCCATCTACCCTGTTTCAACAGGGCTGCCAGGAGCTCAGATCCAATGACATATGTAAAAACTCTGTTTACAAATACACGGCATTGTTTGTTGTAGAAACTATTATTACTGGATGGACTCCAAGGTTGATTTTACTTCTCAAGGAGACAGAGGCTTGACTGTAGCATAATTCACAAGTGAGAGGTCTTGGCTTATAAAGTAGGGCCCCCCCAAAAAAATAAATAAAAAAAAATAAAGTAGGGCCCAGGAATGGGAACGGGGTCCCTGCATGGGATCCTTTCTTCTGCTTTACACAGATCTGATGGTAAGCAGATAGAGTACCTCTGTGCCTTTAAATTGACCTGCTGGTTAAAAATAACAAACAAAAATCGTAATTTGCTTACAGACTTTCTGGAACTGGAATTTAAGATGATTTCCTTCTGCCTTGGCCTAGGAGATCATTTGAGGGGAAATTTTGGTCTTGTTAAACACATTCGCATATATCATATAGTTGTTTCCTTCTTCATTTGTCATGTATCAGGGAGGTATTTTTTTTTGGGGGGGGTTACCCTGTGGGCAAGAAATGAGATTGCCTTTACTAGGCCAACTTGCCAGGTCACTTTAGACAGACAGGGCTGCGGGCGTGAGTGACCATTTTTCTGAAAATCCTCTTGATGTGAACAGCTAAGGAGGTTCTTGAGTGTCAGACCATCCATCCTAGGGTGACCAAACTCATCCTAATTTGACTGAGACATTCCTGGTTTGAGCACTGGAAGTCCTGGCTCCCAGGACCCCATTCAATCCCAGGCACATGGGGACGATTGGTCACCTTACCCACAACCTGACATTCCCCATCTGGGGAAGATAGCACAATGCGACTGAGCAGGCTCTGACACCTAACAAGTGTCTTATCCCTCATCCATCCTGTGCTGCCAGGTGTTGGACTTCTCAGGGCGTTTGCTTCTCCATTTATAGCTGTGGACAACAGCAGAACCTGCCTCCTAGGTCAGTGTACAGAAAAAACAAACTTACATAGAAAGTGCTCCATAGGATACAGACACATGGAGCAATTATCCTGAGTTATTACTGTCCGGGGCAGGCCGCAGAAGCTTCAGTCAAATCAAGGAGACAGGACAGATACCTTAAGAGGTAGTTCCATTCCGTTTTCCTCTTCCCTTTTCACCTCCCTTTCTGGTTTGACCTCCCTGGTCCCTCACCACCCCCCAATTCTGCTCCTCTGTTTCTTGTTGCCTCATCCAAGGATCATGGTGCTGTTGCCTTCGCAGTGCATTATTCACTTCTTGGCAGGGAACGCTGTGCTCATACGAATTAACATTTGGGTTTTATTTACTGGCTAACAAAGTGCCAGAATTGCATAGGGGATTCAGTTGCACAAACTCTCATGATGGGAAATCAATGACAAATTGAGAAGAAGGGGGTCTCGGGGATCAAACAGCAAACCCTTCACAATCCTTGTTTGAAAACTCAGTCCTGGTTGATTTATCGCCATTCCCAAAGAGGTAGGGTAGGGGGAGTGGGGCAGGAGGGACAAAGCCTCTCTCTGGAGCCTTCTCGCTGACCACCAAATTGAACAGTTAGGCCCGTTCCCAGTCCTACATGAGATTAGTCACAGGATATTTCATTTTAAATCCAATGGAATGTTTTCCTAAATCAGACAAGACTCTTTCCATGTTTATGGCTATTTTGCTGGAATTCTCTTTGGCTCCAGGAGGGATTTGAAAATTAGATACATTTCCTTTTGGTGACCTGGGGCTGAGCTGGAGGGAGATCAGGCTGGAGGCTTGGGCCAGCAGTAACTTGTCGGGCTTGTTCCAAGAAGTCTCTCCCATTGGCCGGTTCTCCCAAGCACCTGCAGCCCACCGTATGGCCAAGCCAGGCATCTCATCCCTGCAGGCCCTCCTTCCCTTCCCCGGCCCACTGGTGTACCACAGAAGACTGGAGACACAACACAAATGTTTTGCAAAATTAAAAAGGTGGGGTGAGCTCGATTCATTTGGCAGAGAGAAGGCTCACATGGGGCTTCTTTTCATATTAGAACTTTTCTTTTTGCCTGCATGGTAGGTAAAAATATAGAATTCTTATCAAAGTAACTGTGGCCACACATTGCAGAATTTGTCTGATATCGTAGGTTGCTGTTTCACTTGTTCTTAACACACATGAAGAGATGAAAAGAGAGACAGTCACAGAGAAATGATGGAGATGAGATTATGAAGAAATAGCGAGAAATGTGAGTAATTGCCTAAAACGAATACTCTGTTCTCCAAAGCCTGCAGTGGCTTCCCTGTAGATTGATCAAAGTCCAAAGGTGTGTTTTTCCCATTTTATAATTTCCAGTGTGTTCTATTTTAATTGATCACTTCTGCCTCTTCCCTTATACACTTTTTATCTCTAGATCATAGAACCACCTCAAATGAGAAACAATTCAGCTAGTGGCACAGACTCTGAAGCCAGACTTGAATCTGAATCTAGCTTTGGCCACTTACTAGCTGTGTGTCTCTGGGCACGTTACTTAGTGCCTGTATGTTTCTACTTCCTTGACCATAAAGTGTATAAAACGGTAGGACACATCCCCACCCCTACTCCCCACCCCCCACCCCAACCCCCCGCCTCATAGGGTTGTAGAGAAGAGTAAATAAATGTATAAACTGCTCAGACATGACCCTGATGCACACCAAGCTCTGGAAAAGTGCTTGCTGTTATCAAACCTGACTTAACCCAAAAGACTGACATCCCCACAGCTTGTGTTTCCAGTAGGGCTCCAACTACACAAGAATTAGAATCCCTCTGAGCATTGTACAGGCTGCTGGATAGGCAGGGATTGGGCCTAGCTGAGTTTGTTTCCTTTGAGAAAGATAAAAGCCCTAATGAAGCCAACTGAAGGTATAAGTACAAATAAATTCCTGGTTCTGGTTTAGCAAGTACATCCATTAGGATGTGCTAGAGTGCAAGTAATAGAAAGCTCTACACACCCAGGCCCAAACACTAAGGAATATGTTAACACCCCAAGTGCAGAAAGTCCAGAGGTAGCTGAACTTCCAAGTTGGTTCTGGTCAATCTACTAGGTCAAGTACCCAGTGTTCTTCCTTTCTTTCCATCTGGCATCCATGGAGTTGGCATCATCCTAAAGCAGGCTTCTCTTGTGATTTTTAATTGATCACTCAATTGATTGCCATATGGCTGGCAATGGCAATCAGGGTAAAGGAAGCATTTCTCAGCTGTTTCCATCAGGAGATAACCTAGGGAGACACTCTCTGGACACTCTCCATTAAGGAAGATAGACTTTCTAAGACGCTTCCAGTCTAGATCTTCTCAGATTGCATTATCTTCCATTGAGTTGCATGCTTGTTCCTGAACCTCTCATTGGCTAGAAGGATGGGATTACTCCTAGAGCTGTGGTCAAATCACAAAAGAGCATTTCTGTTACTCAGCTAGGGGACATTTCTGTTACTCAGCAGAAAGACATTAAAGGGTTAGCCTTATTATCCACCATTCTGTTATTTAGGTGTTCCTCACATTAGATGGTAATGTTTAGGGATGTATGACTTTCCAGGAGTTCCAGAAAGTTCCATGATGTCAGTTAATGTCTTTTTTTTTTTTTAAGATTTCATTTATTTATTCATGAGAGACACAGAAAGAGAGAGGCAGAGACACAGGCAGAGGGAGAAGCAGGCTCTATGCAGGGAGCCCAATGTGGGACTCTATCCCAGTACTCCAGGATCACACCCTGAGCTGAAGGCAGACATGCTCAACCACTGAGCCACCCACTGGTCCCTGTCAGTTAATTTCATAAATCACTTTCTGTGGTAGAAATCCTAGGCATGGAGTTCTGAAGATGAGATTTTCAAAAATTTGTGATGATGAGCATTGGATTGATCGTCTGTCCTCTCCATTCCAAAGCCCTCAGCTTTGACTTAAATTTGTTAAAATTTAGACAATATTTCAACACCCTCAGCCAATTCTTCCTTCACAATGGCCAGGGAGAACAGGAATTACTTCTGTCTAGTTCAGCACTGTAGTCCATGCTGCCTGGCCAATAGTAACTTAATATTTATTGAATGCATGAACACTGCTTGCCAAAAAAATTCTGGATTTAGTCCTTTTTATTGACTTCTAGTCATACTCTTTGTTCCTCTTGCTCTAAATGTTCTTTCTCTCTGCTCCCTTAGAGGCCTCAGTGACCTTGAAATGACCACTTCCTCTAAAAATAATAATAGCTTTCATGTGTTTATTGAGACCTTACTGTATGCCTTGCCCCATGCTAAGAATTTCATGGACATTACCTCATTTAATGTTCACAAAAATCCAATAGAGTAGGTTTATAGGTGAAGAAAATGGCTTACCAAAGGCCACATAATCTATAAACAGAAACAGAATAGAGATTTGAGCTCAAAGGGGCACTGGAGCCTGGCATCCTAAGGACTTTGTATGTGTGCCTTCCCAGACTTCTGCAGCCCACAAAACACCCTCCCAGTGCTAGTCTCTTGGCTGTGCTTTCCTGTTGCTCTCCAATGTCCAGTGTAAGTCCCACTTTCCCCATGCCATGTTATGCTCTGAAGCCCAGAGGGCTGTGTTTTATACTGCTGGGCCCCCAAAAGTCACCATAGGAGAGATTCCTATCTTGAGTAGACGTCATTTGAATTAAATTGCTTCCAGGGCCCTGGCTTCAGGATGACCCAACTGCGGTTTATATGTAGAGACTGCTGGCTCCACCTGGCCTAGCTTGTGTGTGTTCTATGTCTTGGTCAGGCCAGCTTACAGCAGGCCACTGCCTCATAAAATCACTCTAGAGCAAAACTCAGTGTCCATCTGCATAAAATGTGGTCAAACATGGGGTCCTGGGCCGATTGGCTTGGCCTGATTTTCCTCAGTACAAGTCAGTTCAATGACCCTGGCCTCCTGGCCTTGCTATAAACCTCTCTGCCTCATATTGTCCATTAAAGTATTTGTCTATGTGTGCATAGTTTGTCCAGACTAGGGAGGGGAACCCAGACTAATGGACATCACCAAGGCACTGGACTCTTCCTCCTCCATTAAAAGACTACAAAAATTTTGACCTCTGACTGAAGACATAGGAATGGAATAATTTACAAATGCTTGTTATGGGTCATGTCTTTTAGGGCATGCTTTAAGAGCTTTCGGCTGGGCCACATATACACATGTAATCTGCTCGACACAGCCCTGACCACTTGTTCCTAGAACCCAGCCAAATTTAGGGCAAGTGTATGACCACTGGTCTACTGGTCCAGCCGTTGGAGATGCTGGCTGTGCTGCAGGCTGGCTGAGTCTTCTGGAAACTAAAAGCAATTGCTGACATCTGGATATCATGGGGTTGGGTTCTTAGTGCTGGGCAATTAGTCGCTGTCATGGGAGTGAACAGCTGATAGTGGGGGCAAGAGCAGAGAGAAAGCCTACATGCTTCCTACTAGTCCTAAAGACTCAGAAGACTGCAATCTCTCTGTCACCAAAGCAGAATCTGCAAGTTGTGAATTAAGTTCTACCATGGAGATTGTGATGCTTTCCCTGCATCTGTCTGGTGGTTTTCCAAACCATGTGCTGTCACCTTCTGTGCTTGTTGCTCTCTCTGATCTCATTCTTTGTCTTCTCCCCCTATTATTATGTGGGCAGAAAGACAAAGGGAGCAACACCCATTCCTCTTGGCTCTGCACCCAATTTTTTCCTTCCTATATTAGATCTCCAGGTCTCAGGGAAATAAAAAGATGAGGAGACTCCAGACACAAAGGATAAAGTTTCCTAAGGAGGTCAGGGAATCACCCATATGTAAGCTTTGTTTGTGATAAAAAGGAAGCTGAATGTTTTCTCTCATCACTCCGTTCAATACAAAGAAAGTTGGGAAGACAGGAAGATTTGAGAAGACAGGAAGATTTGATAAATGAAAAAACACCAAATAAAATGGTTTGAATAAATCCGAGGTGCTGAGTGATCACAATAAATATGAATGAATCAAAGCCATCATATTTAAGAATGAAGACTTCCAGACTCGATAATATAAATACCCCAAACTGGCTTCTTAATACTTAGGAGCAGTACTTAAAATACCACAAGAAGAAGATTGAAAATGAAGGGGTGATAAAATAGTTAAGTTCCCAAACAATGGGGAAGTGTGGGTGGAAAACAGAGAGGCAGTGGCCACCGGGCCTGTCCCTGCTCTCTGAGAACCAATATATTTAGAAAAAACATGCTGCCTGGTTCTAACCTCAAAGTGAGCTTGAAGAAAAGCCTCTAGAGAAAATGTGACCTACTGGCGTCTCCAGGGCAGGCTTCACATTAAAGTTTCTCCTCCATTTATCTTCCATCCCCTCCAATTCTAGAAGTTGGAAGAAGCACTTCTCTTGGAACAGAAGTCTCTTGAATGTACTGTCCCATCTTTCTCCTCTCTGCTTGCAAAGAAAGGCAAAGATGTTCAATTAAAAACAAGTTCAGAGGTTTCCCCATGCTTCCTTCCAGTGCTATCCCAGGAAATGGCTTCCTGCTGGCTAGTTTAGATAACTCCCCAAGCGAAGAGGTCACATTCAGTCATAGAGCCAGTTTTATGATTGAACAAATAGGACCATACATTTAAGCATCCAAGTGGAATCAGCACAAAGGGAAGACAGCAATGACCAAATAGAGGAACCAATAAGCCAGTGTATATACATCCAAGCATTCCATAAGATGGGTCTCAAAGACTTGAGAAAAATCCTTTAATATTATATGAAAATTATGAATCTAGGAGCTCTCCCTACCCCACCACACAGGAACAGAATTCATTAGCTCCCAGCACATTTCCAAATGGATTCATGCCTCAGACTGTTTTAAAACCATTGACTTGTATGGTAATTTCAAAACATGCCAGGGCTTGAGGTCCTACTGCATTTTACAGAGCAAATATGTTCCCAAAGTTGGTAAAACCAAGCACAGAACTCAGGCCTCAAGGAGTAGGGGTTAAGGGGAACTGTGGTAGTGGGTTTGAGGAGGGTAGGGATCTATGGAGGCCTCACAGTTCCAGAAACAAAATATAAAACCCCTCACACAGACACATGCAAGTAACAAGTAGCAATTGTCATGATCCTTACGATGATTATTACTATATCATGTCCTGGACTGGGAGTTAGTATGCCTGAATTCTAGGCCCCAGTCTACAACTAATATTCTGGACCCATTTTTCCATTTGGAAAATGGAAGTTCCGTACCTCCTCAGGAGATTGTCCTAGGGTTCAAATGAAGGAGGAAGTGTCAAGGTAGTCTGAACAATGAGAAACTCTAAGAGAATTGGGAACAAGCAGGCAGTCATCACAGGCAGTTTGGGTCACCAGGTTGTCTTTATTCATCCTCAGCAGCACCCGCTTGACTGTCTGGCAACTCTTCCCTTTTGCTGGGTCTCTAGACTCCGCCCACCCACACTGAAGCATCTGATATTGCTGCCAGGACTTTCTTTGGTGTGGTCCCAGCCTTTTAGGGTCCTCTGGAGACTTAAGGGATGACAAAGAACATTCTTCCAGAATCTCAGAAGACCTCACTGACATCATTGACTTCATGTCTGGCTGGACACCAAGGTCTTTAGAATAACTCCCAAAATGGAACTTCAGAGCAAGGCTTACACAAGAAGGAGAAAAATGTTTCCTGCGACGAGGTTTATGATTGCTGCTGTTACTGCTATTCTTAGCCAGTATTATCGTGGTTATGGTCCTAGAAGCAAGCACTTCCTGTGAGCCTCCATGCACATACTGAGAGCAGAGCAGACAGGCAGACATTTATTGCTCCAAACAGCCTATGAGGGAGGTGCTGGCATTACCCCATTTTTAAAGATGGTGAAACTGTAGGCCAGCCTACTCTTGGCCCCATAATAACTCACAATACAAGGTGGGGGAGAAGTGGCCCTGGTCAGGGAAGGAGAAAGCAGCCTTCTCTGACATGGACATCCTCCTCTGGGAGGTGCTTGCCCTGGGAGCATGTCTCCTGTCTTCTGCTGGTATCCTCTGCGTCTGGATATGAAGCCCATGAGCGTGGAAGGATTTGGGGTGAGCCGGTCATCTTGGTGACATAGCACCACCTGGGGCCTCAGTCCCAGGTCTAATGTTAGAAGATTATCAAAATTACGTTGCTTTTCATTATTTTCTTTACCCTAGGGATGGGGTATTGAGTTAATCATACTTGAGCTATTGGCACATCATAGCCGTTGATAGATTGATTCATTCCTTTGTCTTACTTCTTCCTTTTGATCCCTGTATTTCACTTCCATCCTCTTCTCCTGTAGGCAGATCTTCTAATGTGTTTACTGGGATCCTTTTGTTTTACATGTACCGCTGCTTTATGTGGATCTACTTTAATTTATGTAAATTGCAGTGTCTTGTCTACCTCATCCTATTTCTTTTTTAAAAAAACTCAGGATCGTGTTTTTAAGCTCCATACATGTCAATGGATGCATACATACACTGAGTCTGTTCATTCCAACAATTGGGTAGTTTTCTGAGCAAAGGATGAAGGCAAATAAGACAAAGGGCATGTAGATTGTTTCAACAAGTCAGTGCGGGAGTCTGAGAGAATGAAGGAGAAAGTTCTACCAAGTGAAGCAGCTCTGTGCTGGCTCTGGCCCACACACTGACCTAGAAGTTCAAAATGGTCTCCCACAGACACCGCACTCAACAATGTCAACCAGAAATGGAAGAAGGAAAAAAAAAAAAGAAAGAAATGGAAGAAGGAAGAAAGGAAGGGGTAGACGTCAAGGATAGTGGACATTGACCCAGTCACTTCCGCTCTGACAAACCTACATCTTCTAGGACATCTGTGGTACCCCGCCTCACACAACCCCACTCCGGTTGCACTGCCAACAATGTCAGGAGTGTATGTGTCGCTCTGTGCCTACTACAGGCCACTTCTCTATCCAGTCAGAGTTCTCCATGTGTCCTGGGCATAGTAACTTGGCCTGAGGGGCTGCCAAGCCTGGGGGACGGGAGTCATCAAATGTGACCCAGCCTTTTGGCAGCTCTTCCTGCCCTCTCTACATCTACATAGAACCAGAGGAATGGGCTGACTTTTTAATAAATCAAAACCAGTTTCATTCTTTAAAATTGAAATTTCACAGGTCATCAGCCTACCCCGTGGCCCGCTGCCCTTGGAGAGGATGGGAAAATAATTGGAATCATATGAGCCAGTTTGATTAGAAAAGCGAATGTGGTTTGGAGCAAAGACCTGGATTCCCTGTCCTTGGTGACTAATGTGACCTTCCCTTCCCTTAAGCATCAATTCTTTAGAGATAAAGCTGCCTTCTTACTCAGGGACATCAGCCCAACTTAAGAAGGCCACCTACCTCCCCAGAGGTCAAGACCATTCACCACCAGAACAGTTCAAAAGTGAAAAACTCAGCCATACAATGGGGGGGTTTCCAAACCTTAGACAGATGGCTGTCCCCTCCCCCCCGCGCTCACCCTCACCCCCACAGAAGTGACCACAACTGTAAATAACACAACTCCATTGACAACCCTGAGGATGAGAGTTTGCTATGAAAAGCTATTTCATGTTTACAAAGCAGCTCCAGAAAAGATAATATAGGAGAAGAGGGACAGACTTATGTAAAAGATTCCTTGTTATGCTTCTCTGACATTCTCTGGGAGATCTGACGCATGACTCCTAATTCTGCAGCGCCTGTATCAAATCAGGTTGGGGTGGAGGGAGCAATTAGTTTGCTGTGCCCCACTTAACTTATCAAGGAGTTAGGCAAACTCCCAGGAATCCAGATCCTACACTGTCTTTGGACATCTGAATCTAATATGCAAAGAAATATGTTTCAGTACTTAATGAATGAACACGACTCTCCCTTAATGGCATTGCCACCCAGAAGTTTCGAAGGTTGACTGACCCCTTTAACTTAAGTGGCCTCTTCGAAGTTCTAAAACAGCCTCCTTTCAGCTAGTCTCAAATCCCCAGCCCTCCCCCGCTCCCTCCCTCTAAACCCAGGAACAGATCCATCTTGTCCTTAGGGCTTGAGTGGCAATCTTCCTTCACTGACAGGAAAAGGTTCTCCCGTGAGACTCTGCAGCTGGACACCCACAAAACAAACTCCCTTCAGAACAAAGGATCAAGCCAAGCATCTTCCATGAGCACCCTGTAAGCCTGAAATCGCCCAGTTCCCAAACTCAGAGTGGGGAATTGGTGAATGGTCACAGAATTGCCTCAAGCTGCCTGAGCGTCCCCGATAACCTGTTCTGACCCACACACCAGTCCTAGGGCCATATCGACCGCAGACCAGCAATGACCTCTAACGACGTGGACGCTCCCAGCCACGTGTCTCAGAGCCGGGAATGGCTTAAGCCAGATGTGCATGCAAAATAGACCTGGCAAAATGCTGAAGGGTTTTTTTTTTTTTTAATACCTCTTGTTAAACATGTTTTCTCCAAGACCTCAAGCTATCTATTGCCTTTTTTTTCAGGCTTAGTGAGGTGAACTACCTTTCCCCCATAGACCTCCCCTGCAAATTGCTTTTCAATAATCCCAACACAACCTGCTGGCAGCCGCGTGCTACATAACAATGCAGCTCGCGAATGCATCACCTGCAATTATAACTCCACCTTTGATGTAAGACCAATTTAAAGATAGAGAATCTGGGTCTAATTAAGGCAGCTCAAGCTCAGACTGATAAGGACCACCTTCATTATGGCCCAAGTGAGCTGAAAGCAGTCCCAACGACTCAGGAATTGGTTGGGAATATGTTCCTAGCATTTCAAAGCCCATTTCACCGTAAATCAGGATGGCCTCCACATTTACTTCCCTGGACTCCTTAGTAGAGTTTTCCCCTTCTTACTTTGGTCTATGCCTGGAAAATAGTTTCTTACCATCTGAAAGAGACAATGACAAAGGGTGATCCTGCATTCAAATGTGTTTACTTTGGGTCAGTCCAAAGATGTCACCCTTCCTTAAAACCCTTCAATGGCTTCCCATTGCTTTTGAATAAAGCCAAGGTCCCCAAGGCCCTGCAGGGACTGGACCCTTATCTGCACGTCTGGCTTTACCTTATTGGCCCTTTCCCCTGGGGCAGGATTCAGCCCTCAGGCCTTCTTTGTGCTCCCCCCGACCCCATGGAACTATTCTCACACCCACAGCATTCGTATTTGCTATTCACTCTGCCTGGGATCTTGTGTTCTCTGCTCTTCGCATTACTGGGTCCTTCTTATTGTGTCAGACCCAATTCCACCTCCCAGGAGAGATCTTTCCTGTCCACTCGATTTACAATAACCGTGTCTCCGTCTCCATGTCGTCCTGTGTTCCATTCCTTCAAGCATCTTTTCCTTCACCTTCTGATAGCTCCTCTCTCTGCGTCAAGTTCCTCGGGAAGCTCCTCGGAACCTAGTAGACACTCAATAAAAAAAAAAAATTATGAAACGAAAAAATTGACAAAAGTTGTTAATGGATTGACCAACATGTGATGCAAAGCAACTGCTTCCATAGCAACACAGATCATGGGAATTGGAAGTGGGGGGCCCGGATGCCCTTGGCTGGGTAAAAAAAATCCTTCTCCAAGATCATAAATGAGTGTCCCCAGCCTCCGCTAGGACACCTCTGGTGACATAGAGTCTCATCGTGGGCCAGGGGAGCCCATTTTCCACAAAGCTGTTCTGATCTCTAGGAGAAAAACTCTAGGACAGACGTTGTTTACGGGACTCACTGCGGGGATAACTTGCCAGCACCAACCCTCCTGGCAGTGAGCAGGATGCAGAAGGGATCATCACCGTGGTTCCTGGCTTCTTCCATGCCAATAGCCTAGAGGCCAAATTTAGAGTCATAAGGAAGAACATGGTGTTGGTGTTGATGCCCGGCATTTCCTGAGCACATAGCATATGCCACGCACCGTGCTGATTGCTGCAAACATTTACCTCAGGTAATCCTCACGGCCACTCTAGGAGGTGGGTACTAGTATTAGTCCCATTTTATAGGCAGGCAAATGATGCTCAGAGAGGTGAGGTAGCTTGCTCAGAGTCACAGAGCTAGCTAGCTCAGTCCTAGTCCAGTTCTGCCTCAACTTACCAATTCACTATCCCTATTTTGCTCCATTTTCAGTGGAGCAAAGACCCCAGGAAGACTTTGGAAGCCAGGCCTGGCTCTCCATATGTGTCAGAAGGAAGATTCCAGAGCCCAAGTGAATGATTCTGCAAAGCTGTGGGCATACAATTAATTTGCAGGCACCAGACAGTTCGGTGCCCTTCCCTCCCACGCTGCGTGCACTAAGGAAGGGAGTCTGATGGGAGGCAATGATCGTGAAGAGCCGGCTGGGCCTGGGCTTGGCCTGGGGAGCCCGTGGCTGCCCCTGCCGACGCGCTGCGTAAATGATTTCACACTTCGGCGGCCCAATCAATTGGGTGTTTCTCTGCTTAAAAACCACTGGGATAAAATGTTTCCTTCTCTACAGTCAGGGCATGTTCTTGGCCCTTCAGGGGGCCTTTGAAAGGGCTGGTTTTGTATTTAAGAGTAAAGAATCACTATCAAGAATTTAATATATTCTCCAACAATTGAGAAATGACACCGGCCTCAGAAGCTCCTGAATGAGTCGCCTCTGAGGGGATGTGGAGGCATGGTAGGGGGAGGAAGGTCCAGCTTCAGGCTCTTGGTGGAGGAGAGACAACTCCAGGGTGGGGAGTGAGGTCCCAGGTGGGGAAGGGGGGCAGAGCCCAGGGCGGTAATGTCCCAAGGCGAGTCCTGGGGTCCCTGTGCAACAGGAAGGTGAGCTGGTGAAAGCTGTGTGGTCAGCTGTCTAGAAGGCCTCTGGGGTCCACAGAGTGGGGGTGGTCGGAGCAAAGCCGGTGCTTCCTCTCTTCTGCTGTAGCACTGAAGTGCACTTAAGGCTTCCTACCTGCCTTAGAAAATAACTTTGCAAGTTCTAACACGAGAACACAGTATGAACTCCCAGGCAACACCAGAATCTCTACACAATAGGGCTTGGGGGTAGTTGGATATGATTGCAGAGGATGAGGGGCATTGTTTTTATCCAGCCCATATGCTGGGGGTGGGCGTAGACAGGCGGGATTTAGTCTTGGCTCTACCAGGGCTCAAGGGGTCCTTCCGCCCCGAACATCTTCATGGCCCTTGATGGGAAGGGGCCAGCATGGCTATTCCTGTAAAGTTGTTATCTTTTAGTGAGGGCAGCAGGGAGGAGAGAGGGAGAGTGAGAGCGAGAGTGAGAGAGAGAGAGGGAGAGGGATCTGGAGAAATCCATGACATTTATGGGAAACTTCTTGATGTTAAATCCTTCAGGGAACTCAGACACTAACCTACCTGTGCAGAGCTAGAATAACCAATTCAGGCAAATAGCTGGTCAATGTCTGGGAGAAGCCCAGACAGAGTCAAAGTACTTGTTTTCCTGGAGAATCTAATCAATTCAATCAAGGACATTGATTCTTTGTCCCTATAGGGCCATGGAAAGCAGCATCTTCTGTGATATCTGTGTTTCTGGAAGTCCCACCCCCCCACACACACCCCACTCTGGGGCAGCCATTGTCTGCAGGAAAAGCACCACTTCCCCCATATTGAAAGCAAGGACAGCTTGCTTTTTTTATTTTTTTTATTTTTATTTTTTATGAGGGGTATAACTTAAGAAAGAGAGGGGCAAAGCCCATTAGAGTGCCACGGCCCACCTCTGCTCCTCAAACTCTTTCTAGGCCAGGAAAGAAGCTTCTGGAACCACTCCCATCCTCTGCATGCTCAGAGGAGTTAATTTCCTGCTTACAGGTCTCACGCAGTGATCTGAACCCAAAATAATGGTTGCTGATCTTAAAGTCAATCACTGAAATTGACTGTCATCTTTATTAAGAGGAAAATAGCAGTGATTTCATATTTCAATAGTTTTTGAAGATGAAAATATGACTCATAGTTTGAAAAGATGGTAAAATCTAAAAAAGGCAAGGATTCAACTACTAGTGAATTTTTCAAATGAATGGCTCATGCACTTGTATTAAAAGCAAAAACTTAACAACACACAGGTGAATAATTATAAGTAAATAAATAAATAAAACAGGGAAGAGATGACATCATCCATTTTCCAAAGATGGCGGATGCGATGCGGTCATGGGGATGGGGATGACCTCCAAAATAAAACAAATGAGACAACTATCTGTGTGATCAGATCCCATTCTCCCCAATATTCAGAAAATCGGAGGTGCGTTTCCTAAATGGGGCAGAGGGCTTGGTTTCAGAAGGTTCTTATAGGGTCATAGTATACCAGCAGGGGCCTGACTCTCAGCACCACTTGGCAGGACAATCAGCCAGGAGTGTTCCCCTAAAGTCCCCTAGCAGGGTCAAGTGGAAAGAGGTGACCTCAGAGGGTTATTGGCATCTGTCTTCCATGCATTGGATGGTCACTTCAAGATTTCTAATGCTTGCTTCCCAAAGATTGACGATTGTTAGCTGAGTCTTCAGGTATGTTCAATATTTTCAAATTAGGAAAGAAAGGAGACAAGTCGGTACCATTGTGCCCATATCTTTTCATACAGAAACTTTTCAAAAGCTAACCATGTGGGAAACTATCCCACCTTAGCCAGGGCCTTCCCTCTGCATGAAGAATGCAGCCCATAAAGCTTGCTTGACATTCAAAACCTGCTCTGCAGTTGCCTGGGGAGGGTGTGTGTGCTGAGTAGGGGGCAGGACACAGCTTTCCTTAAGGTCCAGTGATGTCAGCCCAAAAAGGGAACTCCTACCCAGAAGGCTGAAGTACTCTTTGCCATATGTATGGTATCATGGAGCCCCCAAGCCCCACATTGGGCAGAAGATTCACTCTGTTTAGTGACATTGGGCACTGTCTGGGTTCATGGACAGTGAACCTATCCTGTCACCTATCCTAACCCTGAAGTGGCCCTTCATGGTGTGATTACTGATTTACCCTAAACTCGCTGACCTGCAGCGAGTAAATCAACCAGTAAATCAACCAGTCTGGGCCTCTGTTTCCCCATCTATCAGGTACATTTAGATGAAATAGTTTCCAAGGTGACTCCAGAGTTCCCCTTCTAGCAGACTGTATGTGTTTCATAGGCTCCTCTAACAAATTTGCACAAATTGGGCAGCTTAATACGAGAGAAATATATTTGCTCACAATTCGGGAGACCAGAAGTCTAAAATCAAGGTGTTGGCAAGGCCATGCTCTCTCTGAAGGTTTCAGGGGAGACTCTTTCCTTGCTACTTCCTACCTTCTGGGGATTATGGGAAGCCTTGGCATTCCTTGTCTTCTTGCTGCGTCTCTTCAGCCTCTGCCTCTGTCCTCACATGTTCTCATTCTCTTGTCTGTCAGTGTCTATCCAGTTTTTCCTCTTCTTACAAGGATACCAGTGATTGGATTAAGGTCCCCCTAATCTTGTATCACCTCATCCTATCTTGATGAAACCTGGGAAGACCCTATTTCCAAATAAGGTGACCTTCAGAGTCATGACATATCTTTTTTGGGGATACCCAAACCAGTACAAAGACCATACATTTTCCTCCCATTATATTGAATTGTGGATTATGAAGCAGAATTTGGCATTGATGTTGTCTTCCAGGTGACCACAAAGAATGTTAAGCTCATGCATTTTGTCTTTTAGGTCAAGGGAAAAGTTAAGCCACCTCTTCAGAGATTCAAGTCTTCTCCCCAAATCAGAGAGTAACTTTGAATAAAAAGCCCACTTGCCACCTTCCTAAAATCTTCTTCAGCCCTCTACTTTACAAGATGAGAAGTGATGAAAGTTTGCTTAGCTACAATTGAAGAGGTAGCATCACCTCATGGCTCAGGGCACTCTGCTGTCCAGTCCTGGCTTTGCCCTATCCTAGTTGTGTAACTTTGAGCACGTGAAGTTATCCCCTAACACTGAGGATGATGAAAATAAAATCGTACTTTACTTGACATAGGGTTAGAGTGAAGACCAGATAAACTTATAAACAATAAATGCTTTCGTCGTGTTCCTAGAAGTCAGTAAACATTGGATCAAGTTTAGTGGTTGTCATTGGCAGATGTCTGCTTGTCTGGGAGGGCACACTGTTGGATCTGGAAGTGTGGATCCGTAGATTTCTGCAAAGTTGCTAAGTTGGTTTAATATTATGACCCAAAGACCCATCTAGGCGGGATGTGCTACCAGTAAGATCTCTGAACATTTAATGACCATTAATGAGCTCCTACCTGTGTCACAGGTGGTGCCTAGGGTTTCATGTTCCTCATCTTTACATAAATCAAACCTTAAAGTTTTAAGGTTTGTTTTTAATCTCATTCTACAGATGAGAAAACTGAGGCAATTGGCTCCGGTCCCACAGCCAACCCAGCAGCACTAGACTGCAAGCCCAGACAAAACGAAATCTTAACCCCTCAGTTCTGCTGCTGTGAGATTTCCACCCCAGGGCTGTTTCTGGGAGAAAAACTGGATCTGGAGTGGGACACTCTTGCCTTAGGCTTCAGGAGACAAGCTGACCATGCCTAGAGCACAGAATCCCAGGCAGGGCCCAGCTCAACACACATACCAGAAGGAGAAAAACCCACACCGGGGCCTGGTGAGCTCTGCTCATTCCTGGCTGATGGCTTGCTCTCCGGTCTCTGACTTCCTGGGTCCCATGCCCCTGTTTCCTCTTTCTCTAGCTTCTCTGCCAAGAAGGAGCCGTGATCATTGGCAGAGCATTGAGGTGGATGCTGGTGGAAGGGGGTCACCAAGCTGCAGCCTTACCCCCAGCCCCGAGACACCACCCCTTCCAGCTGCCCACCCTCTCCAGCCCCACTGTTCTCACACATCCTTTTCCTTCCTGCCTGGCCGAAGGCTTTGACTTAACTCCACCCAAATGCTCAAGGTGACATGAGGCAGGAAGTCTGTTACCAGGGCAGCAGAGAGGAGAGCCTAGTCCATCAAGAAGTTGGGCTTCTGCCCAGTGTAGTGGTTGTTTTCTTGCCGATGGGGCAAGTTATCAAGTCTTCCCCAAGTGTCCATTTCTTCCTCTATTAAATGGATGTAATGCCATCCTCGGTGTGTCAAAAGCAAAAGGATGCAAAGAACACTCCTAAAGCATCACTCAGTGCAGAGCCTGCCACATGCAATGGATGCTGTTTGCATCCTCCTCATCAGAAGAAGAACGTTCATGAATTTGGAAAGGGCACTTAGCTCCAATTTTGGGAAGAGGGCTGGAAAACAGGACTGGCCCAAGGGCTCATGGGGTAAGAACATTTTACTATAATTCCCACCTTCCTGGTCCAGGCTTTGCCAGAATGGGAAGGGAAGAGCAGAGCATCTGGACCGGAAAAGGAGGTTGGTGATGATGAGCATTAGAAAAAAAAGAGAAACTGACCTGCCCTGAGGCCTGGCTAGTGCTAAGCTAGAAACTGAAAATACTACTTCATTAAGGCTGTACCACGATCCAGCGAAGCAGGTAAGGTTTCTCTGTTTTACAGAAGAGAAAGCTGAGGTTTGGTGATAGAGATGTGTCCCAAGCCCCTCAACCTGGTTAGGTGATTGTGCTGAAATTTAAATGCAGCTCTGGTTGACCTTCTCAATGTGAATGGGACTTTCACACCATGAGGTGGACACAGAGCTGGTCAATAGAAAAACTACCTCCCTGACATAAACCTCAACAAAGGTGAGAACTGGAAAGCATCTTCAGCATTTAGTCCAGTGCTCCTTTTGTAGATGAGAAAACCAAGCTCAGAGAGGTTAAGTAGCCTGCCCAAAGACACACAGAGAGTTGATGACAGGATGAGAACTAGAGCTCAAATCTACAACATCATGCTGTGTCACTTCAGAATGGCCTCTGAACTCTTACTGCTCAGAAATACAGACTTGAATTTGGAAGGAAAAGTCATCTTTAAAACGTGCAGGAAGAAAGTGCCAAGGGTCTCTTGGTGAGAAGCTTGGATGAGCCATGCTTTCCAGGCTCCTTTTTTGTCCCATGTCAGGACACATGCTCTCCCACACAGTGCCTGCCTCCTTCTGCTCCCCAGGGATCTCATAGCCCACTCTGACAATGAATTTTATTTTCTCATCTCATCTCAATCCTTCTGAGGAGAAAGGATCAAACACCTCACTTTCAGGATGCATGGACTATTGTTGGAAGGGTAATGGACCCCTGAAAATGTACTTTTTTTATTTTATTTTTTTAAGATATTATTTATTTACTTGATAAAGAGCAAGCAAGAGAGCACAGAGGGAGAGGGAGAAGCAGACCCCCCCAGCTGAGCAGGAAGCCCCATGCAGGACTCAATCCCAGGATCCTAAGATCATTACCCAAGTCAAAGGCAGACGCTTAACCAACTGAGCCACCCAGGCACCCCTGAAAGTGTAATTCTTAAGGAAACATTTGTGTCTTGAAAATCTATTTTGTGTCAGGAGGCTGCACCATTTGAAAGAAACCTGTTGCCAATCTTGAAAGGATTTTGGTAGTTGTTGTTGAGAGCTATGCCCAGCAAAAGGGATTGGGTTAAATATTCCTGATAAAGCTAACTAACGAAGACCCCAGCCCTGGCCTGTGTAGATGCCTTCAGTGTGAGTCATTGTTATCATAATGACAATGATATTCTTCACAATAACAACTACTTATGAATGCTTATTTATGCGTCAGGAATTGTACAAAGGATGTTACACGATTTTCTTTCTCTCTCCCATGTGCCCTCCACACACTCCCCACTGCCAAGTAGGTCATATAGTTAATGTCACCTGCTTATAAGTGAGAAAATTGAGGATCAGGGAGGTCAAGTAATTTGCCGAGGATACAGAAGTTTAGGAGCTAGGTTTTGAACCTGGGGCACATGCCTTTGAGCCGTATACTTACCCACGAAGGCATTGGTTAGAAGATCCCAAAGTCCAATAGAAGCATCAGAGGTGGACATATCTGCATATTACCAGCCACTCCTTTCAACCATGTGTGGCCAATTCCCTGCTTTCACCTGTATTCAGTCAACAGACATGCCCACACACTGACTAATGAATGAGGAGACAGGCACTGTCCTGTGCTCTAGGGACCCAAAGATGAAGAAGGTGATGTTCTGCCTCCAGTGGTCCCATTGTCTACTGGGTGATACAGGTCAGAAACAGGGAAGTGATGGTCCCAACTGATAGTAGAACAAAGGGTGATGGTGGCCAAGTGGGGAGCAGCCCACAGAGAATATAACATTGAAGCTACTTCTCTAGGGCATGCGGAGGATGAAGAGGAGTTTACCAGACACACAGGGAGGAGCGTTTCAAGCTGAAGTCACAGCAGGTGCAACAGCACAGATGCACAGAAGGACCTGAAAACCACGGGAGAAGCAGCCTGGATTTCAGGGATCACCCGACTTTGGTGCGTTCAGAACTCCCTGCCCCAGAGCTGTCCTGTCCCCATGGCTGCAACCTCTATTTCTGACAAGCAGCTGGCTCTTCCATAGATTGGAATGTGTTGCCCATTCTGAGTCATGGCCCCTCTTGACTTTTACACTACCAGGTTCCAAATTTTGGAGGGCCAAGATGGCTTATAAACCTACCTTAGGATCCCTGTTCCCCAGCACCATGCTGGGCAGGCAAACAGGTGCTTAAAAATAATGGTGGTAAAGAAGTCCTCTCCTGCCTGGTTTCTACTGGGTCCTCTGAGGACAATCTCCCATGTGTTCAGAGCATGCTCAGGACCACTCACCAGGCTAAGGGCTCCAGAACTCAGCCTCTAGAGTCTGATTCTGTCAAAGTTCTCCCTTTGCCTCCTGATCACAGCCTTCCAGGGTCACTGTCTCTGCAGCCCTGGCTTTCTGAGCCACTGCCCCCTAGATGGGAAGGGAAGGCCACTCTAACTACTTCGTGGTTCATGGTGGCTTCCAGAGGGCCAGGAATGACTTGGCATTGCATACAGTTTTTTGGTGCATGTGCCTATATGTGTTTTCATGGAAGTAGTTCAGTATGGAGGTTGAGGGGCCAGGCCCTGGAGCTAGATGACTTGGGTTCAAATCTTGACTTTACTACTCACTAAAAGTGAGGAGTTGATAGAGCTTTCCAAAAAAAAAAAAATATGTTGAAGTCCTACCCCCAGTACCTTGAAATGTGACCTGATTTGGAAATAGAGCCTTGCAGTTGTCATAGTTAAGATGATATCATCAGAGTGGGCCCTAACCCAGAATGACTGGCATCTTTGTAAGAAGAGGGGAAGGAGACACAGCGAGAGGCACACATGCAGAATGCCCTATGACACCAGGGCCAGAGGCTGAAGTAATTCAACTACAAACCAAGAAAAGCCAAGAATCGCCAGCAACATAGATGCCCAGAGCAAGACATGGAACAGATTCCCTCCTTGAGCCTTTGAGAAAGCATGGCCCTACCATAGACACTTTGATCTCAGACTTCCAGCCTCCAGGGCTGTGAGAGAATCAATTTCGATTGTTTTAAGTCACTCTGTTATATTTTGTTATGGCAGCCCCAGGAAATTAATACACTAGTTATGGCTGTGGCCAAGCACGTGGCAATAATAAGTAGTATCTGCCTTCTAGGGTTGTTCAGAGATCAGATAGCCCATGGAAGCACTCAGTGTAGCTCCTAACACATAGTATGTGCTCAGGAAAGCTTACCATCATTCCCATTTTTTTTTTTAATATGGAGAGAAACCATGGCTTTCATTTGATTCTCAAATAGGTTATGTCACAATGAAAGAGTTAAGCAGCACTGCCCTAGGTCTGGGGCACCCGGGTGGCTCAGCCGGTTGAGCATCCAATTCTTAGTTTCAGGTCCAATTATGAGCCCCTGAGTCATGCTCCCTGCTTAGCAGGGAGTCTGCTTGAAGATTCTCTCCTGTGGCTCCTCCCCCCACTGGCAAGCATGCTCACTCTCTTTCTCTCTCTCTCTTTCAAATGAATAAATACATCTTTTAAAAGAGAAAGAGAGGTAAGAAACACTGCCTAAGTCTTTCCATCTGTGGGTGACTACAGCACAGCATGGGGCTGCTCCACCTTGCCCCAGCACCCCTGCCCCATGATTGGTGTGTGGTGTCCTGCACACATATCGCCTCATGGTATGCTGATAGTCACTCCAAGAGGCAAGAAAAATCATATTTATTTTACAGATGAGGAAACCAAAGAATCATTCACTCTTGCTCCCTCCTGCTAGAGATGTCACATATCCCTTGGCCCAGCTAGGTACACATCTCAAGAGACCACAACCCTTGGCTGATCTGACCCAATGGGTGGACAGAGTTTAAGATCTCCGAATCACAAAATCTTGTAGATAAGTTCTCAACAAAGGTCACAGTTTGGCCATAAAAAGATACTAACTTGATGTCCAGGGGAGAGTCAGAAAGGTTTAGGAGACAGAAGTAGAATGCAATTAGCCCCTGGCTTGTCACGTGATAATGGAAAATTATGTCACAGCCCACCAAGTTAACAGACTGTTCCTACTAATTTTGCTGCGCCTGCAAACTTCTCCATTTCAATCCTCAGCCACTCAGCAGATGATGCTAATGAATGGGTAGGTTCCATGCTATGAGAAGGCAGACACCGTGTCGCCCAGGCATTTCCTTTTTGGCTTCTGCTGCTAAAAATGTCCAGCCCAGGTCATTGCTCAAGTCCGAAAATCTACTCAGCCATGTTCCTCAAAGCAATGACTCCTTTTCCCACCTCCATGAGATGATCTTGGCTTCCTTTTATTTGGCTGAGCACAGTGCTTTAAGGCCTGAACTTCCTAGAGCCCTCTAGGGAATACCTGGGAGCAAACCCTAAATGCATAAAGTTACAATGAGACAGAATATTTGCTTAAAGTCTCCAAGAGATTGGCAGGAAAATGAGTTTTTCTGGATGGCAGAGCCACACCTGGAAGAGACAGAGCACAGGAAGCTTAATATGAAAGAAGGCACCTGGCCAAGTGGTGCTTCCTCCACCCCCACGCCGTTGATACCTGTGTGTGCCAATATTGGCCACCTGGTGTGCTTGGAGCTTGGCAAGAATCTTTGATTCTTTCTCTAAATTGGTTCAATCCTTTTCACTGATCTTATGAGTTGGTTCAGTCCCCCAAAAGTCAAAACTTATTTTCAACATTTCATTAAAAACAACCACCATAACTTCTCTCTAAGGTCTTAATTGTCTAAGTGAGGAAATGGCCAAACCTGTGGGAAATGGCCATACTTATGCCCATACCAGTGTCCTTGTGTGTCGATCAGAGTAGATCACAATGGAGACATGATTCAAAATTTTTTTAAAACTGGCAGTAAATACTACTTTTTTCTTGGGATAGAAGAATGATTTCAAATACGAATCATCCAAATTAGGTTTCTAACTGGACTGAGGTCACAATATGTGTGCCTCTCCTTGTTCCTCTACTCGCCCTGTCTATGTAGATAATGGGCCCAGTCCCGACCAGCTGAGGGTTTGGATTCTGATAGTTTGGGGATACTTTTTCTAGGAAAAAGTATCTTGAGAAGAAATGTTTCAGGAGTTGGCATTTTTGCCCTATCCCAAATGTATCTTTCCTGAGTTAGTTCAGCACTTCCTTCCTGGATGTGCAATAAGACACCAGATGTGAATAGAGACCTAGTCCCCAACTGGAAAGCACACCGACATCCATGATCTCCTCGGTGGTGGTAGGAAGAGGGTCCCAGAGAACTCAGTTGGCTTCCCCAGACAGCCTAATGTCCTAGGGCAGCCAAGCCCATTGTGGGCCAAGTGGTGAGGGAGCAAAGTGAAGCATGCCAGACTCCAACACCTTTGACTTGCAATTGCCAAAGTGCTCTGGGGCTCAGCTTGGCAGAGAGAGAGAAGCCCAACCATATTCTCTCACCTGGGTATTTGAAAAACAAAGAAATTCTCTGGACACTTTGGACTCCCTTCTAGTGTGGCTCACATTTCAGGTTGTGGGTCTTACTTTACAGCTATAGTCTGAGCATTTATGCATCCCTAAAATTCATATGTTGAGGGACGCCTGGGTGGCTCAGTGGTTGAGTGCTTTTAGCTCAGGTCATGATCCCGGTGTCCTGGGATCAATTCCCACATCAAGTTCCCTATGGGAAGCCTGCTTCTGCCTATGTCTCTGCCTCCCTGTCTGTGTCTCTCATGAATAAATAAATAAAATCTTTTTAAAAATAAATAAATAAATAAATAAATAAATAAATAAATAAATAAATAAATAAAATTTAACCCCTAAAGGTAATGATATTAAGGGGTAGAGCCTCTGGGAGGAGTCTAAGTCATGAGAGTGGAGCCTCATGAAGAGGATTAGTGCCCTTATAAAGAGGCTCCAGAGAATGTTCTCAGCCCCTTCCATCATGTGTGGGTGGTGAGAAGTCTGCAATCTGGGAGCGTGCCCTCACCCGACCATCCTGGCACCCTGATCTCCCACTTCCAGCCTCTAGAACTATGGGAAATAAATTTCTGTTGTCTATAAGCCCCCCAGTATGTTGTTATAGCAGCTCAAAGAGACTAAGATAATTATCACTGTCCCAGTAATTTATCACTTCTCCAAGTCAGGGGGTGGGTTCCCCTAACAGCCTTCTCATATACTCAAAACTTAAAAAAAAAAAAAACCACCAACAGCATTTATAATAAACTTTAAGGGGCTAAAAGACATAACTCCATTCACCAAACCTTCCATCTCTGATGGACTCAACAGCTGTGCTAAGAAATTAGACTCCCCATGAATCTACTACCCACTACAAAGGTAAGCTTCTGAGCGCCAAGGTAAGGAGGAGCCTGAGCACCAATGGTTCCCCAAATGGGATGTTTCATTCTCCTCTAACTTTATTCTAGACCTTTGGAAAGAGACTGATGATGATTTTTTTCCTCTTTAGAACAAAGTGGCCACTGCCACTTCCCCAGTGCTCCATAGCCGTCATCCCCAAATGCACCATCTAAATATTTATCATAGCGTAACATGGGGTCGGCTTGAGTTCATTAGTTTTTCTGATTATCCCCAGCATTTGATGTGAGAAGGAGTGCTGCAGATACTGTAAATATTTACAGACTATTCAGATCAGTGAGTCTGGCTGTGGCTCCAAATGGCTCACCTCATCTCTCTCCCAGAGGCAGAATAGGCACCAGTGCATATACATCGAATGAAAAACCCACAGGAACATGCTAGAGTTGCAGCTCCAGGCTGGGACAGCCACTCACAGAGTCACAGCTAAACAGAGGGGTCCTGAACTTTGTGTTTTTGTAATGGAAGCACCTTTAATTATTCATAAACACGAGGGTTTGACACTATTTATGGCATTAAAGTTAATCATTTATTTAGCACAATTTCTCCAAAAGAGTTCAAGATAACCTTTATAATGCTCATTAAGCAGCAACTCCTAATTATTAGTCTTGTTCTTTTTCTGTCTCCCTGACTGGACCATAGACATCCCAAGGGCAGAGCCAGTATCTGACTGGTTTGCTGCTTTGTCCTGTGCTTTGAACAGTCTCTTACATAGTAGGTGCTTGATACATATTTATAGATTGAACACATCCACTTAGACCTTTGCTTTTCATTTGACTTTCAGAGATGTACAGGCCAGACATTATTTTGAGGTTTGAACTCAACAAGGTTAAGCTTCTAAATTTGAGCTATTTCCTTAAGTTTCTCTGAATGGTAGACTTTAGGGTCTTCTAATGAGCCCTGAGCAGACAGTTAGGAGGCCTGGTGCCCTTTCTGCCACTAACCAGCTGTGTGCTTTGAACAAGCACTTACTCAGAGCACTGATCAAGAGTTCTTTGCCTGGGGTCTTTGAATCCCCTAGAGATCCATGGCTGGACCTCAGGGGCTCTAAAACCCCTGAAATTGTATTCACAAATGTGCATGACCCAAATGTGCACTTCTGTTTGATGAGGGAAGTCCATAGTTTCTACTAGATTCTCTAAGGACTCCATAATTAAAGATAAAAACCACTCTCTTTGTTTCTTTAACAATTGAGGATGGTGGTGGGACAGATCAAATTAAGCCTGCCTGACTGGTAAATCAGGGTGACCCACACCACACCCCCCAACTCCTAGCCCTGGATATCCCCTCCAGGGCTCCGCTGGCCAGGACTGAAGACCTGCCAATTGGCTTGTCACTTGGGCCTGTACCACTCTATGTTTAAACACGTACTGGGCCTTTCCCTTCTCAACTTAAATAAAGTACACAATGTCATACAAACCTTCCCTGTGATATGTCAAAGCAATATTCTCTTCTTTCTGGAACTCCCTACAATGTGGTGGGATGTTTTTGAGAAAAGAAACAGAGATATCTCTCTAAGATTATAGGGCTAGTGAGTATAGGGTCTCCTACCTCATTCAATGGAGAGTAACAGTGACTGGAATGAAGCCTTGGATACTCACAGCCCAGAATTCCAGCCATAAATGGGTGTTTGGGGTAGGGGATTGGGAGGAACTAGTTAGCTCCACCAATACACGATTATTAGCCTACCTTCCCCTGAAGTCCAAAAGCCTCCATTTCTAAGACCTATTTAAAAATGCAATGGTACCACTAGAGATGGTGGGGTTTGGGATCAGTGATGCATTTTGAAGGTTATCAGCTCACACTTTAACTAAGTTGTCACTTTGGCAAACCCAGGAAAATCTGCTGTGTCTAGAAGGGGAGTTGTTTGATTCCTGTGGGCTTTTGTTTTCTCATTTCCAAAATAAAATGGTTGGGTTATGTCAAACAAACAGGTTTCAACTCTAGTGTAACTCTGGTTGCCTAGACCCATGCTTCTGAAACTTTATTGTGTATACCGATCATTCAGGGATTGTGTTAAATACAGATTGTGTGGTGGGGCTTAAAGTTCCAAATTTCTGTCCAACTCCCAGGTGATGCTGATGCTCCTGATCCCTGAGCACTTTGGGGAGCAAGGTTCTAAACTGCTCTATTGGGAGGATTTTGAGCTGAGTCAGGACCCATGAGGAAAGAGGAGCAGGACTGATGAATGATGCCTGCCCAGTCATTCTCAAAGTTGATCTCTTGACCAACAGCAAGAGCATCACCTAGGAACTTGTTAGAGGGCCAGATTCTTGGACACCACCCTGTATGTACTATATATATACAGAAGTGGGCTCTCTGGGTTTGGCATGCCCTCCAGGTAATTCTGGTGCACACTCAAGTGTAAGAACCACTGATCCAATGTGCAAGTCTTCTATAGAATCAATGACTATCTACCAACGTCAGGAATGAGCATAGGTGTAGCCTGAGAGGCAGGGTGTCCCAAGGGAGGAAATGGGTCCAGATAATAGACCCAAATAATGGTCTTCCTGATATACCCTCTTTTTCCACTGCATAATCTGTTGAAACATCATTATAATGAGTATGCTTCACATTGTTTTGGTCTCCTCGAATTAAATATGTCTTTCAACCCACAAAATGTATATCTGGTTCATGTCTTTAAAATTGATCAGGATGTAACACAGTGGCATGATCTACTTGTCATTCCCACGGGCTTGGGACTGGGTCTAGAGGAGCCCTGAACAAGATTCCATTTTGTTCTCAGCTGAGTATCAAGCTTGACCAATGGTTTTTTTCCTGATCAGACTTTTTCTATATTGCTTAGACATTTTAAATAGCAGCCCCCTAAGAGAGTTAGATGCTGAGACTTTGAGGTCAAAGTAGAATCTTAGCCCAAGGGAGGTTAACAATGATAGTCCAACTGCCACTGGCTCCTTCAAATGAAGGAAAAATCATCTATACATTGAAAAGTGGGAATGGGCTCTCTCCTTCTACTTCATCTCCGCAACTCTGGGAAAAGTCCTAAAAATCAAGTAAAACAACACTCAGGTGTGAAACAGATTATGGCTCACAGCTGGAGGCAAAGAAGTTGCAATTCCGTCCAATTACACCAATTTAATTGGGTGTTAAAAAAATTTTAGGTCCCAACAGTAGTTCTCTGGCCAGACAGCAGTCTGTAATGAAGAGAAGTGGCACCTCTGTTTGTTAGGACTTGTGATTTGGAGCTGAGGGGAGAAAGCCCAACACATTGCTTAGAGTGCCCCAAGGTGGGTACCATTTTGACTTTGGGGATGAATTTGATGTCTGGTTTGAATGTTGAAGCTCTACTCTAGGGCTTGCAAGAGTACAATTTGAGGCTGGGGTCTGCAAATGCTTTCAGTCCACAGACTACTAGGAAAAGCCCTATAGTTGGACTCTCCCACTCACTTCCTACAAATCTAAAAATGAATCCCCCAAAGATGTGAAAAATTGGTCAGAACCTGAACATCCAGCTTTAGGAAGAAGGTTGAGGTACTTATGCTACATCAATATCAGGACAATTGCAGCCAGTACAAATGTTCATGAAGAATTTCTAATGATGTGGTAAAATGCTTGTGATATAATGTCAATATGTTCTCAACAACCTCCAAAAGGAATGAAAATAGTCAAAATTTAAGTGATTTCCATTTAATTACAGATTGATAGGCAATGTTTTTTCTTTACCTCACTTTACTGTATTTTCTAAAATCCCCCCCAACTTCATGTATTATTTTTATAAACAGAAATAAAAGCAATTCAGTAAAAAATTTTAGTTTTACTTAGATGTGCTGCTTTAATCTGATGGCTTTGTTTTCTGTAGCTGGCTCACACACTTTTTCCTACTCTTTGGCTCCAAGTCATTCTTTGGCATACTCTGCTTGCCTCTCTCTCTCTCTCTCTATCCAAACACTCCCCACCCTTCCACTCTGTTGGGCTCTCCATTCTTCCAAGAACATGACTGGTACCATTCCAGTCCTAGGGCAACCCCTTCTCTGAACATCTGTACCACCATTTCATATATACACCAGTTGTGAAGTCTTGGGATGGGAGGGATTGTTATTGTCATCTTCATGCCTAGACCACACCCCAGATTAATTCCCTCAGAATCTCTGGGGTAGAGCCCAAGCACTGATATTTTTTAAAGCTTACAAGATGATCCCTATGTATAGCCAGGACTGGAAACCACAGATCAGAAGTCAAAAGTCACCCCCTACATACAGCAACCATTTGGCCAATTCTAACTCAAGTATCCGTCAAGTTGATCTTATACAAATGATTCAAGCTTCTCAGAAATACTGGTGTTCCAGTGTTTAACTAATATTATTATTACTGTATTAACTATGTTTCTGAGAGGCACTTGGAAATGAGTCACATCACTTTTTTTTTTTTTTTTGGTTTGTTTCAGATATATTTGTTTTGAGTTCCAGAAGCGTTGTCAGATTTAGCAAACAAAAATACAGGATGCCTAATTAAATGCACATTTCAGATAAACAATGGATAATGTCCAAAGTGTAAGTCTATCTCAAATATATTATGGGGTATTTCATCTTAAAATTATACTCATTGTTTATCCAAAATACAGATTTAACTGGGTATCTGTATTTATTGGCCAACCCCAGATCAAGAAATTGGGTACCTGAGGACTTTTATTTCCCGTAGTGCTGGCATGGAGCTTTCACGAGAATCAAGGCTGAACCCCCCCTTGTGCCTGAATTGCTGACTGCAGAATAGACTCATCCCAGAATCAACTGGGAGAAAGGCCCTACCTTTCAGGCTTTGCACTGATGGTGTTTGTTAGTAACATTTTCCCTGAAGAAGTATAGATGAGGCCAAAATACTTCCAGCCCACGCCTAGAGTTTGAGAATCACGGGTCTACACTGGGCAGCAGCTCAAAGTACAAGGTTCTGAAATGAGATGGTTCTGGGTGTGGCTCTCATCTCTCTCTGATGTATATTTTTAGGCAAGTTAATGAACTTCCTTGAGCCTCAATTTTCTCATCTGCAAAATGGGGAAAGTAACACACTTATATCTAATGGATTAGTTTTAAGATTAAATGTGATCATGTTTCAAAGTTCTTGGCATAGTGCTTGAGTCATTATTCATAGAATAGGAATGTTTTGTTCCAATTCAGCCAACAAAAATACTGACAGGCTTTACTGCTGCCCCTCGCCCAGCTACCCTTCTGGTCCTTATCCTGCCACTTAGGGTATAAGCAGACAGTCATGATGGTAAGGGGCAGGCAGAAAGTCTGCTGCAGAAAAAGAAGGCAAGGTTCTTCTAGAAGCCTGTTTAAATAAGGCAGATCTCAGTTGGTGGACTTCTATGCAAATTACAACCAAGTGGCTGCTCTTTGTAGGATGATTTTATGCCCCTGATTATGGTCACCAGCAAATCCAAATGGAAATGAGTGGCCAGGGTCACGGCTAACACTGGGGTCTTTGATCGGCCCTGAGTCCTGGAACCAAGGGCCAACACATCTCTTGTGTGTCACTTCTTCAAATTCCTGCAGGTCAAAAACCGTGTTTCTCTCTCAGCAATTGTTTCTACCCTGGGGCAACTCAGGATCACCTCGTCTGATGCTACCCACAGCCACCCCTTCTGGAATAGTGAGACACTAACCAGACTTGATTTCTTGGTTTTTCAAAAACAAGTTTGAAAAATATCACCTGGGACAGCCCGAAAAAGAATGCCAGCCTGCCTGCTCCCCAGCAGTCCACAAAGAGACATGTCAGCCGCCAGTCACTGTCAACTTTCTGCTTAGACCGTGACAAGCTGCTGATGGGGCCAGGGGAGGAGAAGGAGGCCACATGGCTACCCTAGACACGGGGCACATCTTTCCCGCACAGATCTTAGGAGGGGACTGAAAACGGGGTCCAGAGGGGAGAGGGGACAATGAGGGAATCAGGAGCCAGCATCTGGCAGTCATTCCTCCAAGTCCACGCTCTGCCCCATTAATGACAGATTATCGGGAGCTCTCCAGACATGTCTCAGGGAGAGAGTAGAGAGAAGGAAGGCTATCCCCATCACTCCATGGGCAAATCACTCAACTTTCCTGAGTCCCAAGATCCTCCTTAGTGAGATAGGGATGTATTCTTACTCTCCTTACAGTGGTTAGGAGGTTAAAGAGGTCACTAATGTACAAGTGCTTGCAAACTGTAAAGCTCTGAAGATGTTCTGTGTGTTCCTATCAGTACGTCCCTTCGTCCACTGGAACAATGAATCCACCCAGATGCTGAAACAGCCAACAGTGAGAAGAACACCATGATCTCTGCTCTCCTCACTCAGCCTAAACCAGGAAGGCGACTCACAAACCCCTGATAAACAATTGCTTACAACCTGCTCTGTTTCCCCACAGTGTACTTGACTTCTTCTCCAGCGTCTGTTCTGTATCAGGGAAGGTTAAGCTGGTGACCCAGGGGCTTGTAGGTGGTCAGGCTAAGGACAGCGTTGGGCTGGAGACCCATGGTGAGAGCAAGGTGTGGAAAGCCATCGTGTTTGCTAAGCCCAGCTCAGAAACGGAGTTGACCTCGTTGGTCTTCTCACTGGATGCGCACCCAAATGAAGTGACAACACACTGCAGAGGGCAGGGGGCTGGCCTTGTGGTTTCCCATCTGGTCTCATTTGGCTTTTGGGGCTTGGCACCTCTGACAGACACATGGAGAACAGCCTTGTCATCTTGAATCAGACAATCGGCCTCTGCGCACGAATACGTGTGAGATTTCACACATGTTTGCTGGAGGAAAGAGGCCACAGAGCAGGAGAGGAGACATATTTACATTCTCTGCCAGTGTTTGGACTTTTAAAGAAAAAAAATAGACATTTCACAGGGCATGTTATAAACCAAGGTCAGCTTTCCCCCTGCGTGGTACTGAAGAAACACAACACTCCGAAGCAGGAGAAAAACATGATTCCAATCTGTTGGGGTTGGGAAATGCCCACCTGACTCATTTGAAAGGTTCCCTTTCCTTATTCACTCTGCCCATCATCCTCCCACAGGATGAAAGGGCAGGATGGTATCAGTAGAGTTTTTTTTTTTTAATCTGTTTTGGGTAATATGGAATCTACACCCCATATGCAAGGAACCAGAAAGTGAATTGCATTGAAAACCAGAGGGGAGTATTTTTTTTAATGGGTGTTTTTACTTCCTGATGTTATTTGACCTTTCACAATAAGCACAAATTTCTTACAAAGACAATAAGATGATGGTTAAAAAAGCAGTCATGAGAAAGGCTGCTGTGGACAAAACCCCACAATGATAACGTGGCCAGAGATGGGGTCTGAGGGTGAGACCTGGTGAGACAGCTCAGTGGGAGGACAGCTATCATTCCCCATCCACCCCAGGGAAGATATTTCACTTCTCTGACCCTCAGTTTCCTTATCTGTAAAATGAGAGTGACCACTGAAGGATCCACTATACAGGGCTGTCATGAAGATGGGATGAAACAACATGTGTAAAGCACTCAGCCCCATGTCGTACACTTGACATATGCCAGCTACCTGAACCCACGAATCCGTGAGAATCAATACCTTCACACTATTCATGTTTTCTACTCTATTAAGATTTCCTGGGGTGTCTTGTTTTGCAACCCTCTTCGTACCAGAACCCAAAAGTCACCATACCTACTGAAAGATCTCTCCAGACTAAAACTCACTTCCCAGAGGCTGGAAATTGAAGCCAGACCTCCTTATTGTAACAAAGTAAAAAGCTCTTCTTTTTTAAAAGATTTTATTTATTTATTTATTTATTTATTTATTTATTTATTCATGAGAGACACAGAGAGAGAGGCAGAGACACAGGCAGAGGGAGAAGCAGGCTCCATGCAGGGAGCCCGATGTGGGACTCAATCCTGGGACTCTGGGATCACGCCCTGGGCTCAACTGCTGAGCCACCCAGGTGTTCCAAGGAAAAATCTCTTCTAATGCATCGTTTGGGGCTTCTGGGAAATAAACAACGGTCTACAAACTCATGTAGACCTGCCCACGGTCCTCACTTAAGTGAATGATGAAGTCAGTCTCTTTCTCTTCCTTGGGACAACGTGGACACACCTTCTAGGGTAGAATAAACATTACTTAAAATAATTTAATCTCTGGGGAAAAGGTGCAAAAACATCTGCCTGGGAAGAAGGGACACCCCCTGTGACTATTGGTTATGTCTAAGGGGTGGGTACAAGGCTGGTAACTTGGAGTACTTGGACATTTCAGTAATATTTGATCTTCTTACCACAGCTATGTACTATTTTGTAATAAGGAATTAAAACATGGCCCCTTTCCAAGGCTGGCTAGGGGGTGAGCCTTGTAGAAACTTCCCCCAGGCCCATCTCAATAAGGAAGCTTTGGCTTTTTTCTGAAAATCCAGCTCAGTGATCACTTCTGCTAGGAAACCCTTCCGGTGGAATTCTTTATCTCTGTTAATTTGACAGCACCTGTGTATGCCAGGGTTCTAGTACTTTATTCATTCAATCTTCTGTGTGTTCATCCCATTCAACACAAGCATATGAACAAGGGCCTGAGGGAGGTTCTGGGAGGCAAAGGCCAACAAGATAGGTGGAGTACCTGCGTACACAGAGCATGTTCTGGAGGGGGTGAAGGACAGGAACCCCTAGTCCTGGATTCTTTAGCTGTCCTAGGTCATGGGCTCTGATGGAGGTGGGGCCCTCTCCGGAGACCCAACTGGGCCAGAGGCCTGGGAAATTTTCTCTGTGCTCGTGACCTTTCAGCTGGGAACTGAAAGACAAGAAGGAACATTAACTAGGTGAAGGAGTAGGAGGACGACCAGTCATGTCTTGGGCTGAGCACCCGGCAGGCCCCGGAATGGGAAGAACAGAGCTCCTCGGGGAGGTGAGAGTAGACCCAGCCTGCTGATGTGTCAAGAGACTAGAGGAAGGACACAGAGGAGATCAAAGAAGCAGGCAGGGACCAGATCACAGGACGTTTGACAGAATATAGGATTTTAAGCTTTACCCTAAGAATAGTTAAAAGCCACTGAGAGATCTATCCCCTGGACTCCACTGGTTTTCTTGTCCATCTTTGTGCACTTCCACTTTGACACACCAGCTCCTTGCTCAGCGCCTAGCACGTAATGGGCTCCTGCTAATTATGGGGGTTGGATGGCTGAACCAAGTCACCCTGAAGAAGAAAAGTCAGCAAGCAAAGAGCACGACTGCACACCCCATCTCTCTTGCCCCCTTTGTCTCCCCCAGCCCCGGCCTGCGAGTTGCAAAGCATACAATCCATACAAAGAGCGAGCCACCCGCAAGGAGATGCCGAGCTAAGCCATTTCTTCCCCCTCCCAGTCCATCCAAAATGTTCACAGCTGACACCGCCTATCATCATCCTGACCAGTGCGACAAACACGCCCCAACAGGAGGCTCGGGAGGGGTGAGGCTCTGCCGCAGGTTGGCCGGGCTGCAAAGCCGTGGCTGCTCCGAGAGGCCTGTCCCGGCCAGCTGTCAGGGGCCAGCTCCTCCACCCCCTGCATAAAATACGTTTTTCTAGGCTTAATTATGTGAATTTGCTTTCCTCTGGCTCAAAGAGAGTAGGTGTAGGGACATTTTTAATGCGGCATAAAAAGAAAAGTACACTGAAACCGTCCTGACCTCAAACTGAATGTCAAAAGCAGTTGGATTGCTCAGCGGCAACCGAACACTTTTTATAGAATGGGAAGTCAATTGAGAAATCATAAAAAATTAGAGTTGGACAGGACCTCTGTGCTCACGAGGGCCAGGTCCCAGGAGCTCCTGCAGTATTGTTCCCCGTGGTGAAGGGTCTAATGTTTTGTCCACTCAAGTTTTAAATATCTCTCCCAATAGCTCGCCCCTGGGGACGCTCTCCACAGGGCAATAGATCTTGCTGTCAGGGCTTTTTTCCTGCTATTCAATCTCACTTTTCCTTTCCTCCACTTCATCCCATTTGTCTTTGGCAATGATTTAGACACAAAGTGTGCTGACGTTTGAAAACAAAAAGCCCTGTCTTTGTTTTCAGCTTTGTTTTTCCAGACCCCTCTACCTATGGAAACTTCAAGATCGGGGAGGAAGGGAGGCAAGCAAACAAACTGGATGTCAGTTCTGGAAGAAGCCATTTAGAAGGGCCAAACCCGAAGTGGACCGACCCCCAAGTGGACATGAAGAGAGGGTGTGAATACCTGAGGGGGGAAGTGGGGGGTACAGGTTACCCAGGACCTGGCCCTCAAAGGCAGAGGGGACAGTCACGGAGTTTTCTGGATGGCCCAGAGTCTAGCAGCCTCTCGACACTGAGGCTGGAACAGAAGGTGGCAGCAGAGCATCAGGCTCTGTGGGCTGAATGGTCCTGGCTCCCCCGCCAGGTCCCAACTGCTCCGCATCCAAACTCCGCAGAGCGCATCTCACGGGGGCCAGGCCAGCCACAGGCCGTCCATAGTGAGCTTGGAATCAAGGCTCCGGCCAGTCTTTTAAGACAAATCCCAAACAGTCAGGACTCTGCGAGGACAGTCCATTTTCTTCCCAAGAACATCCTGCCGCCAGAATTTAATCCGAAGAGTAACTTCTGCCCTAAACGGGCGTGTTGGTTCAAGCTGATCTAAACGCATAAACTTGCTCGCTTGGTCTGCGTGATTTTTTTGTGTTTAAAGAAACTTGGGGTCCATGCATTTTTTTGTTGTTGTTCTTTATTCTTCCTAGCCCCGAGCTATTTATTTCTGCATTTGTCTCTGGTTTTCTGGTTTCCCTTCGCTCGATTTCTTACTGATTTGCTCATGTTTGCATGCGGTCCTTTGGAAGCGGAGATCTAGAGAGTAAGCATTTCTGACTTCAGGCTGGCCTCCTGCTGGGGAACCAATTAAATGTACTACCCACCAGGGAGAGTGTGATATTTTTTATTACTTTCTAATTTCGGGCCCCGAAATGGCTTCAGTGATCAGAAGAACATTCTTCTGCTTAAGAACCTAAAGAAGCCAGTAGAACGATGCTTTTGATTTGTATTTTATTTATAACGGTCCATACTGGCCAAGAGTACTCCGAGGGTTTCCATGGGGCCTCAGATCCTTGAAGTAAGGAAAAGACAGGACGGAGCAAACAGCAACAAAAAATGTCCCCCTCCTTTGCCTTATCATACTGGAAACTGCCAGCCACTTTGGGAAAGTCTTTCTTTGAGAAGTCGGTGAACTGCGAAAAAAAGGATAGAATTAGAACAAAACAATTTCACTGGATTCTAAGTCTATTGAAACTACAATAGTCAAACACAACCATGCCTCTCCCTCATTACCGATGGCCCGATAGCAGGGCCTCCTAAATGCTCGTTAAGGCAAAAAAAAGAAGAGTTGTGTTTTATTTCTAAAAACATTCACAGGAACCCCCACCCAAGGTTCTCGTTCCTGTTTGTTTTGTGCCTCTTTCTCTTCTTTAAAGAGTTAGCATGAGACAGAAAGGCTCGAAAAATAGGTGGGGACAGGGGTCTAAATGCGTCCTAATGAGGAAGAAGGAAATAAAAGTCTAATTCTCCCTGAAAGTCTGAATGTCTATTTATTTATCTTTTGTAGCAAGGAAGGATGCCTTAAAATCCAGAATTGCTCTTATAAAACCAAATACTAACAACCCAGCAAAACAGCTGAAAGCCCAAATTATGAGCTCGTCCAAATCCTTTCCACTTGCCACGGGGGTCTTGGCTGAGATTCTTTTTTCTTTCTTCTTTTTTTTTTTTCTCCTTTTTCTTTTTTCTTTCTTTTTTTTTTTTTTTTTTTTTTTTTCTCGCTTGCTTGCTTAGCCAGGAGGTGATTCTGAATGTTTATCTGAAGTATCTCCCTGATATTCTGAGGGGACTTTCCTCTCCAGCAAAATCTCCCCTGAATGTGGGCTTGTTTTATTCCCATTAAATAATGCTCAGTGTTGAGTCTTTTGCTAGTGAATGATTTCTTTTAGTGGGACTGACGACAGAAACTGACATATATAACTATGCTCAGCGCCAACTTTTGCAAAATGTGATTCAAAAATTAACATTTATAATTTTATAATAAGCCAGCTACCATATTTGCTATTATAAGATGATCTGTTAAAATTATCTTTCCTACTTTTAAATAGAAGTCCCATGAGAGCAGAAATGTTTATCTTTATTGTTTATAGCCCTGTTAAGTACCACTTTATCATATGATTTAAAATTCAACAATGTAATTTAGCAGACAGTATTTATTTATTTAAAGAAAGGGTGAGTTTCTTCAGAGTTTGTCTAAATTTAAAATCACAAACCAAACCACCTCTGTTCCTTACTTCCTTCCTTATGTAACATTTCATTTTAAAATCCAGCAACTACATGTTGTCAGGTTTTAAAAGTCCATAAAAATCAATTCCCTTTCAGGAATAAATATTTGTAGATTATTTAAGAGGACCAAGTTCCTTGACATGTCTTTAGGGAGAATACTGTATATAACTTTGATGAAAAAGGCAATGCTCCAGGATCAAAATATAGGTCCAGTCTATACCGGCAAAGTGTAGAATCGAACCAATTATATGATGAAGAGAAGTATAGGTGCACAAATGAAAGAATACACAGGCAGACATAAAGCAGAATTAAAATACTCAAAGCATCCAGGTCACTGAGGCACTGAATTACCTGAACAACTGTCTCAACTCTCCGTGAGACTCTTGCCTACAACTGAGTAAACACTCATTGGGTAACAACCTCTTGCCTCCCACAAGAAAACAACAGATTGTCAGCCACTGGAAAATAGCATTATTTCAATCAACCAATTTGGCATGTTGTGTTTTACGGTTTCTAAAATTAACATAGAATCCAAACAAAAACACGGCTGGTGTGGAACTATATGCAAAGGACACGGTCGCCTGGTTGTTTCGAATCTGTTCATTATCAAAATTATCTGCCTTGTTTGTCCTACTCCCATTTTTGAAGGCACACTATCAATTAACCAACCTGTCATTATGTGCTGGCAATGACCAGCTTTTCCAGGATTCTCATTTTAAATACAGGATTCGATAGGAGCCCCAACGCTGGGGGACGCGAAGGGGGTGGAGGAGGCATAGGGCTCTGGCCAAGTAGAAGAGATGCACAGGTAAGGTTCAGCTACTCTTGATTGCTGAAGCAAGTGCTATGCCTGGATACAGGGCTGTGTGTTCCCTGGCACCGAGCAAAGCTACATTTTTCCAAGCTTCAGCAAGGAATTTCCTTCACACAATGTGCGTGAATGATGAAGCTGATTTTGAAGCAGGTGTCAGACACTTTGCCCTTCCTGTTCGCTCAGGGCACATTAATGTTGAAATCATCATGCCCTTGGCATTTGTCCCCTTCTCCAACCCATCTCACATGGAGGCTAGAAAAGAATGGGGGGTTCTTTGTAAGTCACTTTGATTTTACACCATTTTGGTGAACAGATCCATGGAACTCTGAAGAGAACATTGACAGAATTGACTTGGGGAGGGAAGGATGGAGGGAAGGAGGAAGAGGAGAGAAATCAAGGCAATTTGATTTAAAAAACAATCCAGTGAATAGTTAACAACACATTTTCCCAAAGAGACTTCTCCATCTGCCCACCGAAACTGAAACTGCTTCCTGGGGGTGGACTGTCTTCAGGATCATGTCCCAGAAGGCCTCTGCAGGAAATAAGTTCCATGTCCAAAGGAGCCACAGCAGATTCTTAGAATGCTGTCTTTTGCACCCTGATTTTCCACTTGAATATTCTTATTCAAAATTTCCTCCATCACCCGCAACATACACAATTTTTCCAAGGCAAAGAATGACTCTTTAGTCTCTGCGTGCCCATAAAATTCTGTCTCAGAGATTTTATTAATAATCATAAAAACATCAGTCTCCATCAGGATCACTTAGGAAAGGGAGAATAATTTTCCTAAAAGCATGTTCAAATTGTCTGAGTCCAGGGTTAAAATAAAAAGGGGGTTAGCTTGTGACCAATGATTGATTGACCTTCCCGCTTCCCTACTGTTCTGCAACGAGGACACACCGGCCGGAAGCTAACACGAGCCTGCTTGGAAGCGGCTTCACGTGGAGGGAAGCATTCCATCCTTCATGGCTGTAGGTTGTGTGCATTTATCCATGACACGGAGGGCAGGGAGGGGAGGGACTAGGGGTTCAGCACTACATATTTTTTAATGGCATCAGGATATGTTTCTCAGGACTCTGGGAAGTCTAGAATGAAGTGCTTAAAATGACTCTTTGACTATTCCCCAGCCAACTCTATGCATTGGCCCCACAGTCCATGCTTGTCGATTGTCAGTTAAAAGCAACCAAAATAGCAAACAGTGAAATTATCCCTGCAAAGGGATTTGTAGGGTAGTCTCCTTGGCTTCCCTTTCAGAGGAGGCTGACTGAGTGATTGAAAGCCTTCTTCCCCAAACATCCTCACATTTTTTTTTTTCACATCATACCTTAAGCCTTGCAATCAGGCAAAACTCCGATCAGAGAAATTCAAAACTTTAAGAATCAAAAATTTGTGAGGGGTTTTGAGCAATGGGGGTGGACAGCACAATGCAGTGGCCCTACCAACTCAGGAGTTACTGAAAAGCAATCGGATGACCCAGGAATCCACCCACATACAGGCAGCCTGGGGTGGCTTTGAGGGCGTGGGCTCTGGGTTCTGTGACTTGCCGACCTCGACTTCTCTGCACCTCAGTATCCTCATGCACAAAAAGTAGGGTGATCATATTTACTTCAGCAGATTGTTAGGCTTTCAAGAATCTATTCACAGAAAGCGCCCAACACAGAGCCTGATATCTAGCAGGCCCCGAGATTGCGCTAATGCTTTCTCTTACAACGAAGAAGTGTTTTGTGATTACTTGTTGTAACAAAAAAGGTTCATTATCCTGGCTGAGCAGCAGCATAAACTGGGAAGACACATATTCTCAGGACTTTCAGGGGTGAGATTCAGAAGTTTTCTCTAGGTGAGTCTAATGCAGCCCACCTCACCCAGGACCACAGACCAATACTTGGTCCTGTCACATACCAGGGATGATGAAGAAGCATTAAATGCCACCCCATCTCCGAGGGGTTTATGGTCTGGTTGTGAAGGCCAATGCACAAAAGCTATCAGCATAATTTCTTTGTGAACAGTGCAAGACAGTAGAACTGAGGAGGAACTTGTGTGAGATCATCCGCGTGCTCTGAAAGTCTTCAGAGAAAAGAGAATCCCATTAAGGGAGTACTCCAGAAAGACCCATGGATAGTGTGAGTTCTATGGTGGTCGAGAGTCACAAAAATTGTAAAATTTTCCATGCATATGCATGACTATCTTTGGTGGGAGGAGATTTAGTGATGATTACCTTTAGAAAGTGGTCCACGACCTTCCAAAGTTTAATACTGTGATTCTAATGCCTGACACATTTGAATATTTACCAGACACCAGGATGGTCCCAAACACTTTATATTATCTTATGTAATCCCACAACTCCCTTCAGGTCTTATCTTCACTTTATAGATGGAGAAGGAAACAGAGGTCCAGAGACATTATACCCCTTGCCTCTGGTTACCCAGTGTTTTAGACTGAGTGTTTGTGTCTCTTGCTCCCCAAAGTTCACATATTAAACCCTAGCCCCAATGTGATGATAGTTTGTGGAGGTGGAATTTTTGGGAAGTAATTAGGTTTAGATGAGATCTTGAGGGAGGTGCTCATGACAGGGTTAGTACCTTCATAAAAAGAGGGGACAGATTTCTCTCTCTCTCTGTCTACACACACACACACACACACACACACACACACACACACACACACACGAAAGATTATGTAGAAACACAGCAAAATGACAGCCATCTGCAAGCCAGGAAGAAAGCTCTCACCAGAACCTGAATCTTCCAGCACCTTGATCTGAAACTCCAGCCTCCAGAACTGTGAAAAATATGTTTGCTGTTTGAGCCACCCAGTCTATGACATTTTAGATAGCAGCCTGAGCTGACCGAGACACTCACCTAGTTGGTGACAGAGAGCTGATTACCCCTTGGACTCCAGGGCTCATGGTTTTGCAGACACTACTTGAATTCAACATGTTTTGTTTTGGCACTTGCTCCATTTCTAGAACCATTTGAATCTTATGGCTCAGACTCGGAAGAGGAAGATAGGAAGGTCCGAGAGCCACTCTTACCCCTTGAGAACTAACCTTCTCTGAGGACACAAACATCTAGACCTCCTCATTCTTTCATGTGCAGAGATATTGGAGATGAGGAGGTGAGAGAGGAAAGAAAGGGGACAGGAGAGCAGAAGAGATGATTTTCACAACCCAGCCTCAAGAAAAGGAGAAAACACACACAACTTGAAGACTATCTTCTCATCTGAGAAGGGATGGGACTGAGGATGCTTAGAAGATGGACATTCCCTGTTGGCCAATCATTATCCTGGTTTCTGTTTAAGCCAATTGTCCCTGACTCAGTTTAAGCTAGTATTCTCAGTCTTGGCACTCTTGACATTTTGGGACTGATAACTCTTTGTTGTGGGGGTTTCCTGTGTCATGTAAGATGTTTTGCAATGCCCCCAGCTTCTACCCACCAAATGCCAGTGGCACCCTTCCCCTAGATGTAACAACCAGAAACATCTCCAGGCACTGCCAAATGTCCCCTGGGGGGCAAAATCACTCCTATTTGAGAACCTTGGTTTAAGATAAATGGAATATATTCTTAAAAGTTATGCAATTATTAAAAGTTCCCAGGGAAAGTTTCCACATTATCCCATGTCCCTTGAGCCATGATCGCAAGGTGAGCTAAGGAAGTATATTCATTTAACAAGCAATTACCATGCAAGTCTGATTATAAGGCAAAGTGTTTCCCGACAACTGTTCCATAGGATATAGGTTCTTACAAAGTTTCTTCATTCTTGACACTTTCTCAATTACTTTATTTTGAGCATCAAGGAAGTGTTTGGGGAAGACATGAGCTTGAAGTGACCTTACTGATGACAGTGGGGGAGAGAAGACTGGAGGCCTGAAGATGTCACCTGATAACATCAGGGGAAAAAGAGAGGCAAAAATATTTAACACAGATTTGGTTGTTATTTTTGAAGATATGACTTCACCATTAAAAATATTGAAGGTATTTTTAAGCAAGTCTTTTAAAATTCACTTTTTAAAAAAAAGCATATTGTAAGTGGTGACCTTGTGGAGATCATAAATATCCACCCATAGGACAAATGTAAAAACCTCTTGAGGCTTAGAATAAAATTTTCAGTTACAGCATCTTACCGGGATTCAAAGTGCTGTGTCTTGAACAATTTAGAAATGAAGGTGATATGCAGTGAAGAACTGTATTAGATCATTCACAAATGGCCTCTGCGATGGGAAAGGCTCATGGGAAGAGTCTGAATACAATTATTTTATAACCTAAACTTAAAAAAAAGGATTGGGGAAAATGATATTTCTAAATACAGATATTACTGTTTTATATACTATTGCAATATATGCAAATAAATTGACCCACTAAGTATAGAAGTAAACATTGTACTATTTTATAATTAGTTCTATATTCAAGTAAGTTTTCTCCGTGGAAAGTGAGACATCACCTCCCATTTGGCTTTGCCTTATCCTCAGGCATATGTTCTGCTACTGTTTTCAAGATGGTGAGTCACCGTGGGTAGAGCATGGAGCACACATCTCTGGCCCTCGGAGGGATTATGATCTCTGTGGGAAGATCAGAAAGAAGCAAGAGAAGCAGCTTCCACATAGGTCGGTGTAATTTCACTCCAGATAAGTGGTTCAGAGAATATACTGAGAGGAGACTGGACAACCTTTGAGGGATGCCTCCAGATGACCTTCTTGAAACTCAAATAAGATGTATCACTCCCTACCGGAAGAGTAAAGATCAACATCCCTAATGTGGAGTCTGGGGCCACCATGGTCTGGACATCTCTCTCCTGCCACTTTCATCTCCAACTTCAGTCCTCCTGCTGCTGACCTCTACCCTGACCGCCCCTCGGATGCCCTCATCCCCATCTCCAGCCTCAGCTGTCCTCCTGCTACCCGCTCCTTCCCAGGACTGTGCCTTGCCTTCATTCTTGCCCTTCTCTCTGTCTTTGCAATATATTCTCTCCTCTCCCCTTCCCTCACAAACTCTCTCCCATTCCACAACCTTCGGCTCGATCCTCACATCCCTTGGGAAGTCTTCTTAGATCCCCCAGTTTTGGTCAGGTTTCTCTGCTTTGCTCGCACTGAACTGTGATCCTTCCTTTTAAAGTATGTCTCTCGATTTATGCTCGTAGATCCATCGTGTCACTGTTGATTGACATATGTCTCTCTTTTTATGCTATAAGCCTGGAGAGAGCGACCGTTCATCCTTCTCCACTCATTGCTGCATCCCCAGGGCCTGGCCCAAAGTAGATACTCAGTAAATAGCTGTTGAATGAATCAATTATTAATTAAATGTGTATCTGCTGCAGCCTTTAGCCTTAGGCCTATTATTACTGTCCGTATATAATAGCTGAGATCCATTAGTGTTACTACAAGTCAACTACTTTGTGTGTATTATCTCATTTGATCCTCACAAAATCCTATAATGTAGGTTATGTTGTTATTATCAGTCTTGTTTTCCATCTGAGGAATCTGAGGCTCTGAAGAGAAGTTTGTAATTTGGTCAAAGTTGCAGGCACATCTACCACGTGGAGATGGGATTTGATCTCTAGCCTGTCTGACTGCAGAGCACTAACACTATTGTATTATATTGAACCATATTATACTGTATTGTATTATGTTATGTTATATATCATATCATATTATAATCTCATTTAGGATACTTATCTGGAGTCTACTCATATGATCCAGTGAGAGATTTAATAACTCTAAGGAGTTTTCAGCCATTCCTTTCATCTTGACCCCTAGAAATTACTTATAGCTGGTTCCCACCATTTGGTAATTGATGTTCTGACCGGTGGAGTCATTCTTACTATTTAAAAATATATTAATTTGTCTTTGTTATGTTACTTTTTTATTGAGACAGGATTAGAAGCTCTCTCCAGGGGGCAGAAAATGCATCTTTTCTTTCTCTATGATTAATGACATCTGGCAAATGCTGGACACACAGGGGTCTCTCCTACTATTCCTTTAATGGCTAATGGCATCACAAGGATCTCCTTAGAAGCAACAACACGGAATTGAAACATAAACCAGGGATAGGTATCATATACCTTTGATGCTATTGCCCTCTCCAGAATTTAATCAATGTGTTGTCTCTAATGGATAATATTTATTTTAAAATCTGCTGCACGTCAGCCCATTAGCAAATATTTGTTGGGGGTCCATTGCTGGCCAGATTCCCCATCTCCCTCACCCCACCCCACCTTGTTGTCTGTGAGAAGAGACACATGCATGTCCTCATGCATGCCCTCTATCTTGGGTATCTGAGTGACTTCCTTAACTTCCTCAGACCACCGGGTGACTCTGTAGGAAGCCCTTCCCTCATTAACATGACTAAAATCTCCAAGTTACTGAACACATTAGCCTTTCAACCCTACTCTCGGATTCCTCCTCAAGACATAAGGGAAGCCCAGGAACAAGGCATCTGTGGAACTACAGAGGTTTTATGTGAGATCAAAATAGCAGCAGAACTTCTTAATTGAGAAACAATGGATCAAGAGAGGAAGATTCAAATAGGAAATGGTAAATATTCAACAAAGAGCATGATTAGAGTTCTCCAGCAGGGAATACCCACAACTATCTTTATACCAACTTAAATTAAGCAGAAGCTGTAACGACGAGGATAACATGAAATAATGGATGCATTATTTCTAGTGGGACTTGCATTGCTATTTGGCATAATTATTCATGATATTGCACCCATCGGATAAAAAGCTTCTTCAGAGGAAAAAGATAACAGTTAGTCTCCTTGAGAACAGAGAACAAAGGGCCTCGGTGCTCTCCAGAAGCTCGCCCATCATTAGGAGGAGAAAGAATCTGTCCATTAGCAGGAAATGCTCCTAGAAGTCTTGAATATCTCCCCCACATAATCCCTCAATGGACTTCAAATGCCCACAAGGAGGAAGATACAGAGCCATAGGCAGATATATAAGAAAGAAGATGTAGTTTAGGGATGATGCAAGCCAAAGAAACAGTCTCTCTACCCTTGCTCTAAGGTGACTCTGTGTGTATGTGTGTGTGCATGTGTGCACAAGTGAGTGTGCATGTGCATATCATAACTATAAAATACGGAAAAGCAGCACATTACCCAGTTCACTTCCTTCAATGCTCTCTAGTGTAAAGGACTAGGTTTGGCTGAGAGTGATAGAAAACCCGAACAAGTCAGGTATCTATCTCTCTGCCTCAAGAAGTCCCTGAGCAGTCCTGGCTGGTACAGCTGTCTACAACCAGCAGGGCCTCCATCATGACCTTTGCTCTGCCATCCCTCACACATGGCTACACTGGTTCAGGGTGGCTGTTTCATCTCTAAACATCATGTCCATATTGCCATAAAGGGGAGAGAGGTAGCACGACTCCTCCCAAGAAAGACCCCTCCCTGGAACTTGTGCACACCATTGGCTGGAGCTAAGTCACATCAGCTTTCCTAACTGCGAGGGAAATAGTGTCTTTATTTTGGAAGGCCATATGCCCAGCTAAAAGTCAAGGGGTTCTATGGCTATAGAAGAAAGGGAGCAGAAAGATGGGAACAGCAAGTAGTATCTGCCACATTCTCCAAGGTATCACAGTTTTGGGGATTTCTTTCCAGGCCATGCCCCTCCCTTCCATCAGCAGGAGCTGATCCACTCAGCTGTAGTCCTAGTGGGCATCCACTGGCTGCCTGGCTGCAGGGAACGGGGCCAAAAGTTTACAGAAAACTTAAGTGGAATAAATTTTGTGTTTTCTCAGGAATCGGGACTTAGGATACAGCAATTATCATTAGTCTTTTAAACTGGACTTATTGTGGTACCATGGTGTGGTTATCCTCTGCCAAGCTGGTCCAGAAGCAGTGAACTGGTCTGTAGAACCTCAAAGAGAAGCAGGGACAAGATACCATGGGAGCCCAGACCAGAAAAAAGCTGAAAGAGTTGCTGTCCTGGCATCTGATGTCTTTCTGGTTCTGAGGCTCAGCTGCATTTCCTCTTTTAGGTGGCATGAGAATCTCCCATGTCCTTATTGAAGCCTTCCATTTTGGGCCTATGGTAGTTTTTTGGGTTTTGAGTGGGGGGGTGTTAAATTTTTATTTATTTATTTGAGAGAGAGAGAGAGAACACACCTGTGTGGGAAGGGGCAGAAGGGGAAGGAAAGAGATAATCTCAGGCAGACTCCCCACTGAGTATGGAGCCCGACTTGGGGTTCGATCTCAGGATCCTGAGATTGTGACTACCCCAAATCAAGAGTTGGCCACTTAGCCAATTGAGCCATCCAGGATGACCTGGGCTTATGGTAGTTTGAGTGGTTTTCTCTTCCTTGCAGCCAGAAGAACCTTGACAGTGACAATGTCTCTGTGTAGCTGTGGGTTTGAGCAGGGGACAATAGTCAGCTGAACAGTCTGCTCCCTCTAGCTTCCTGGACAGAGACAAAGCACATCCCTTTCCCTCAGAACTGTGACCTCTGGGGCTAGTAAACCCATTAAGTTGATTCACTAATTTTAGAGTCTAAACTGTTCTCTTTTCTTTGCAACACATTTTCTTTAGATCTTGGGTGACCTGGAGAAACCACACTGTACAGCAGTACTACAAAGGAAGGACTATTGTTGGAAATATTGGATAGCAAGGCAGGGGTTGGGAAAGATATTTCAGGCCTAGTGGGCCATCCACTGGCCTTCAGATCATCACTTGATGTAATGCTGTTTGACTTAGGTAGAGGACCAGACCTGGGAACTCCCAGTATTACCACAAGCCTGGTGGTAAACAATCTCACCCTTCTGACTGTATCTCAAATAAACAATTCCCATCCAAAAAGCAAGGGAGTGGAACTTAAGTGCTAGATGTTACAGCTATAATCAAGGGTCTTCTCCTTTGCGTATTTCAAATGCTTAACACTTGGAGAAGCCACCAGATGAATGCTTCTGATTAACAGCTTATCTGTCTAAACCAGCCTCCCAAGCATAATAATCTAGCTTGATCTTTCACCTCTTTGGGCCTCAGTTTCCTCTTTTGTAAAATGAAACGTTGGTATTAGGATCATCTTATGATTCAGAGGCTGTATGAATCTCCACTCACAGATTGGGCAGGATCAGCAACCCAGTGATTTCTGAAGACAGAAGGAGAGAGTTCAAATGTTGGCTCTGCCATTTATTAGCTATTGACACCTGGGAAATATACAGCTAACCCTAAATCTCACTTTCTAATCTGTAAATGAGGAATAGTGACAGCACCTACCTGGTGGGGTCTCCTGGGAGCTAAATGATCATATTAAACGCTTAGCACAGTGTGTTTGACGCATGGGGTGTGTGCGTGGGTGTGAGTCATCACAGCACTGATGACCTCCGGTCTCCCTGAAATGCATCCATCCTGCAGATTATCACCTCACCCCCCAACACCATATGACACGCACACACACTGACTTGTCATCTTTGATAAATGTTGCTTTTATTAATTAACTCTGTGTGAGGGGAGAGCTAAAGCAAAGGGATGGGGGTAGCAAGAGGGAGGGTGTTTGAGTTGTGAAGAATTCTTGAGTTATTTTCCAAATAATCTGGCTTGGCAAAAAAAGAAAAAAAAAAAAAGGTTGGGGGAAAGAATCTCTTCCTAAGCACACATCCTGTTAATTTTCAAACCCAAGTGTGTATTTCAATGGAAATTTAATCCATATGTTTCTGATTCTTTTGTACTTAACCTATCAAAGCACTGTTTGAAAATAATTATTTGATGTCCAATAAACAGCCTTTCTTGTTGATTTTCCCAAGCAGCCACCTGGGCTATAGTTACCTGAAAGGCAAATGGCCCCAGGTGAGACTCAAGGTGCATTCGGCACAGTGTGAGCTGTGGACTGAGGAGCCAACCTCATGACTCTCCCCTCCTGCTGAGAGATGACAGGATTGGGGTGGTTAACTGACGGGGGTGGCCAGCCAAGGGCATACTGGCCACTGCTAAATGCAGACTGACTTAAAAAGATGAGCTCAACTCTCACCAAACAAGACAGCCAGTCTCTCACTTTGGGATTTTCATGAAGTGAGTCAGAGGAAGGTGCCAGTGAGCTGTGGGGCCTCCAGCTGCATAGTTGTAGAAATACTGGGGCAGGGCCATTATGAGCTGTTTCAAGGTATTCCTGCAGAAGTAGACCATTGAGTTTACTTGGGAGGTGATCCCACCAAAACACCAGGCAGGGAACAGGAGAGAGAAGAGAAGGGAACAAGCCAGTCAAACAATTTCGATTGTGGGCAAGTTGAGGTTCATCTTGCCGGGGCACTCAGAGAACCAGGGTAGAATGTGTGCCTCACAAGCATCTTGGCCAAGGGGTGAAGGAGCTGGGGGGTTTATCCAGCTACTGGATATTGGTTGAGGACTGCTCCCAGGGGAGTAGACTCCCTAGAACTTCTGTTCTCCCCTGCAGCAAAGGGACATGAGTGCTGACAGTTAAAACATGGGTAGTTGTGCCCAGAAGTGCTACCTGCTGAGAGCATCCATGCAGGGCAGACAGCATCATTGCATGGGCATCCGTGCCAGCCAAAGCTAGGATAGCGAGAGAGAGTGATCTGCAGTAGAACAGAGCAGATGCAGCGAGAGCAAGAGCAAGAGCAAGAGCACTTAGCTCCAGGAGTTGCCTCGATTCATTTCCCACTTCAGACCTAAAAGTTCAACCTTTTCCAGGATCCTACAAAGTCCATATTTTCTCAGTTACACACCCTGCTTCCTTGAGCTACATTGAGTGCATTTGTATTTCTTGCACAAAAAAGAAAGTACCTTCCTTTCCTTGCACTGCCAGCAACTACAGAGAAACAATCTCAGAGAATATATCTTCTCTTTCTCCTCATCTCCCTACATCATTCAAGGGGTGATTTTGGTGGAAAGCAACAGAAACTAACACTGATGCGCTTAACAACAGAAGAATGAACCTACTGGAAAGATTTGAGGCCCTGGGGATGGAAAGGAGAGCCACAGAATCCAGCCAGGGACAGACGGGATGATGGCATAAGGTCTCTGTGGCGGGAGCCTCCGAATCATCCCATGTGGGGATTGCCTCTTTGAAGGAGCTCTAGCCTTTCCTTTCATCCTTGCCATCCAGACAAAATTCAGAGGGGAGGGCCCAGCTTAGCCAAACTGAGGTCACATGACCTCTACTTGGCTGCACCAGGCAGGGAGAGAAAATGCCTGTGGAGAACTTGGCAGAAGAAGTGAGAATTCTTAGAAGAAAATGCTGTGATGAAAGAAGAATGGCTGCACATACACACACATACACACACTATACCTATAGATTCAGGAAGCCTATTCAATGAAGGAATTGGAGATTATAATCCAATGTAGGAAACACTACAGTAGAGGTGTATACATTCAAAGGACCCTGGGCGTCCAAAGAAAGGCGTAGTTGGGGTCAAGGGAATGGCAGGAAGGCTCTGCTGAGACCCACCCTCAATACTCAGTGGGTAATTGAGTTCTTCAGTGGAGCCTAAATGGGAACAGGGTCATTACAGGTGGGAAGAACAGATGTAAGATCATGGAGGTGTGAGGCAGCAAAGGCATGGGGCCAGGTGGTGGGACAGACTGGAGGCAACAATGGAGAGGCAGATAGGGTCTCAGGCCAGGACGTCACAACAAGCATTCCCTGCCCAGGCCACGAGATGGTGTCCGTCCAAAGGCAGTGCTCAGACAGTAAGGATATGTGACATGTTATGGGACTGAGCCCTAGAGAGATCCCTGGGGTGCATTGTGGTGAATGGATCTTGAGCATATTGAGGGAAGGGAGTACAACTGTGACCAGGAGGTCAATGAGATGCCTCGTGCACTGCACAGGGGAGACATGATGAGGGCCAATCTAGCTCAGGGCATAGAGAGGGAGCCGAGACAATTATGAGCCATATCTGGAGGGTAGGATTGCAGGACTTGGTCATCAGCTTCTGGGGATGGGAAGAGAAAAATGAATTAACAGAGCAAGCTCCCAGGGTGACCCTTTGCAGCAGTAATTACAAGGCCTTTCCTGGCCTCCCACCATGGAAATAGGAAGGTCTAGTCCATTCTTTCTTCCACAGATGGGAGTGGTCATCCATGGAACCCTAACCTGGTTTTCAGAGCTCCGCCAAGAAGTAAAGGATGCCGGGAGGGTGTCAGGGAGAGAGAGTGAAGCAGAGTCCATAGAGGCTGACTTCAGGAGTGTTCATCCCCTCTGTGCCTGCTTTCCAAAATTCTCAACTTTCCATTCAGGGCCTTTCAAAACCTGGCACCGACCTGATGCATCAGCTTTGTCTCCTACCCCTGTCCTACACACACCTTGTACTGCAAACTAGAACTCCTTGCTTTCCACATCCAGATCTTTGCTGGGACATCCCAACCATGCAGAATGCCTTCCATAACCTCCACTTTCCAGCACCACCCGCCTCTTCCAGGAAGCCAGGCAGAGAGCCCCCAGGAAATACAAGGCCTCTAAGAAATACAATCTTGGCTCTTCTTCTGAGCAGCCTGGGAACTCTGGTGAAACAGGAAGATCTCTCTGCTTTCCTGGCCATCTCCCACCCTCCAGAGGCCCAGGAAGGAGGAAGGAGGAAAGAGGCGGCACAGTAGGTGGCACATGCTGGCAAAGACTGTATTCAAAGTGTCAAGAGAGAGATTCTGATTGCCTTCCATCTGACCCTACTTAGACAAAAATGCTTTTTTTTTTTTTTTTTTTTCCGCAGAGGAGCCCTTGCCCTCAGCTTCCATATGGAAAGAGGGCACTTGAACTCCTGTCTTTGCCTAGATTTCACATCACGACAGACGGGGATGGGCATAATTCGCCAGAGGAAACTCAAGGTGCTGTAGGCAACTAGACACCGCATGTCTCCAGAGGTGGGCAATGAGCCGGAGGATAGGTCTGAGCAGAGGACTCCAGGGGGCCAGTGGCCACTCCTGTCCATGCCTCCCAGTGAAGCAGGGTGTGACAGCCGCTTCCCAGGAGTCTATGAGGCCCCCCTTCTGGGCTGGACTGGAGCCTGGGGGGAGCTTTTTCTTCTACAATTCTAGCCTTGCTGCCAGCAATAGACTGGAACAGCTTCTACTGATGGAGATCTTTCCTCAGGAGATCACACAGATGGCTCTTTCTCAGCATAGGATGTTCAGAGTAAGAGGCACGTAGAATTGAACAGAGGAAAGAAAAAAAAAGAATTTAACAGAGAAGCAAAGGTCACAGAGTGCAGAGTCCTAGTCTTGCCCTCCACCATCCAGCTCTGTGGTTTAAGGCAAGTCACTCAGTTTCCTCCTTTGTAAAACAGGGTCTCCAAATCACTCACCTGATCATCAGGTAGCAAGGATAGAAATAAGTCACGGTTGTAAATAGGGTTGAAAACAGAGCACAGCAGTGTATCTGACTATCATTATTAGAGGAGCCCTGTCAGCAGTGATCCAAATTTGCGTGTGGTCATAGCTACTCTCTCCCTGCAATTCTCTTGCAAAAACAAAACAAAACAAGAACAACAACTATATATACACTATATATACACATACATATGCGTGTGTGTCTATGTATGCATATATACACACATATATACACATACATATACACACATGCCTGTGTCATGGAGACTTTTGCACAACCACTGACGTTCTTGGATTTCATCGGAAAAGAATCCTGCCTTCTAAATACCTCCCTGGTGACATGATCCGTTCAGGAGTAGGGCTGAGAGTTTTATCACTCTTCCTGTAGCAACCTAAGTTTCTCTGGGCCTCTCCCAAGTCGAGTAAAACAGTCAGAGTAAGATGCTGGCTCAGCACATCAGTTTCTGCAAGGACATGTGCCAACATGATATGGATCAAGAACCCAGGAGAGTTTTCAAACCAATAATGCAAATGAAAATAGAATAAGTTTGGGCAAGCAGCCTGCTATGTGAATACTGTGTTCGGGGTTATGAGCTACCTTTCCCTGAAAATTATTGCCCTTAGAGGTACTTGTTGGAAAACCAAAAATTGCTCTCCTAACTTGGAGATTTTAATCCTTGAGCTTGAAATCTACCAGATGCCAACATTTTCAGTGGGTTTCTTCCAACCTTCATTTGGATGTTAATTGCAGTCCTCTTTGTTTTTATCACACGTCCCCTTCCATATTTCCACGATTCCACTATTCTGTTTCCCTGGCATAGAGTCGAATGTCCTGGGTAGAAACAGTTGTTCTCTGTCAGTGGCTGCTAAACATGTTGGAACTCTTTCCAAATTGTAAAATTTCTTCTCTCTCCCAGCTCTGGCCCACCTTTCTGGTTGCAGCAGTTATAAAGCAGATTTTGTGAAAGCAAGTGGGCAAAGATGAGCAATTAGGCCCTAAATACATTTACTTTAAAAGTAAACCTGAAAGTCCTCTTGGCCTGAAAAGCGAAAAGTAATTAATTCCGTGTTGTAAATGATGAGGGGATGCCATGTGTAGTTGGGAGGCCCTGTGAACAGGCTTATCCCATTGAGCTGGAGATCACTATCTGATTATTATTCCCATATAAGTGGAGTGGAGGTGGGGCATACATCCCGGGGCTTAGAGAAGCAGTCAGGTAGGGTCCAGGCAAGGCAAGAGAATGGGGGTACTTGACATGGATGGCTCAAGGAGGAACAGGGCAGAAAATGGGCTCTGGTGGAGATGGAAGGAGGAGCAGATGGGTGACCTTAGAAGGGGCCTACATGACAGATGTGGGAATACATGACTGCCTCCCCACAGACTGAAATGAATTTCTTTTTCTTGGTTCTCCATGAAAGCCAAGAGCAGTACCAGAAAGAACCACAGACTGAAGGGAGGAGCTTCTGAAGTTGTTCAGGTAACTGGAGGAAAACCCACCGTGAGTGGGCTCTAACTGGCTGGTCACATGAGTGTGTAATCAGGGGCATCGAGGGGCTATAGCTATGGCACACTAGTCTCCTACCGAGGCAAAAAGGTGGTTCCAAGCCCATCCAAGGTCCATGAAGCCAACCCCAGACTTGTTCAAGTGCCCCATGCCACATAGCTGTGGTACAGAGTTTGGGGTATCTGCCTTTTCTGGAATCACCCCACCCCCATCAGCTATTTACTGCATCAGCTCTGGCAGGGTCCTCCATCCTTAATTTTCCAATGGAGCTGATAATAGCACCTCCTGCAAAGGGCTGTTTAAGGACTAAATTATACGTGTGAAATGCCAACGCCAAGTCAGTGCTCAATAAACATCAGTTTCTCTCATTTGCTCTGAGGCAGTATAAAAATTTCATAAGTTGGGTACCTGGGAGGCTCAGTTGGTTGAGACTCTGACTCTTGATTTCGGCTCAGGTCATGATCTCAGGGTTTTGAGATCGAACCCCACGCTCAGTGCATAGTCTGTTTGATATTCTCTCCTTCTCCCTCTGCCCCTTTCCCCTGCTCTCTCTCTCTCTCTCTTTCCTCCTCCCTCTCTCTCTAAAACAAACAAATAAATCTTTTTTAAAATCCCAAAAGTTTATTCCTGAGAGAAAATCAAAACAGAGAATAGTCAGGGGTCCTGTCCTCTGATGACACCCACCAGCACCACATCTCATTTATCTGTTGCTCCCTCTTGTCTTGTTCTACACCTTCAACTAGTCATGTGAGAAGACTTACATCAGGTTTTCCTGAGATTTAACTCATCCAAAAAGTTTAATGGGAAGATGATGTGTGACAATAGCTCATGGATGTATTAAGTATAAACAAAGATATTTCCCTACTCAATGCACACCATTTAATGTGGTTTAACATGTGTCCAGCACGATCCAGATATTATGTCATTTCATCTTTTAAAAACTTTGCAACGTAAATATTATTCCTCTTCTCACAGAGAGAGTCCTCTGAGTGTGGACTGGATTTACTGACTTACCCCTAACAAATAGGATATAGCAGGAACAATGAGATGCCACTTCCAAACTTTAGGTTATAAAGACTCTTGCATACTCTCTCTTACTTCCACACTGCTAGCTCTAACAGGAGTCAGCTGCCAGATTGGAAAGTGTCCTGTGGAAAGATCTGCATGGCAAACAACAGAGAGGGCATTTTGCAGCCAGCAAGGAATCAAGAACCTCTGTCTAACAGCCCATGAGAAATTGAATGCAGTCAACGTCCATATGAGGGAGCTTAGAAGTGGATCCTTCCCAGTCAGGCCTTTGGAGGAGAGTACGGCCCTGGCTGACAGCTTGGCTCCCAACTTCATGGCAGACCATAACTCAAGGACACCTAGCTGAGCTGCACTCAGATTCCTGACTCATAGAAATCATGATGTGACTCCTGTTTGCTATTTAAATCTGCTGAATTTTGAGGTTATTTGTTACACAGTGCTAGATAATTAATACAGGGGTCATTTTATATGTTGCTCACATTCTAAATTTGTGCTTCTAGTAGCTTGCTTTTTTTTTTTTATAAGGATTTCTAAAGCTCAAAACTCTTAAGAGTCCTTTCTTATGACAGCCATAGTTTCATTGGATTCTGGTCTCACCCTCCTCTTGTATCTTAATGGGTCAGGAGAAGAACGAAAGTGCCAGGGAGTCCGGCTTAACATTGAGGGGTATACACTTGCCATGGTTTGGCCTCCATTCAGCACACTAGCTGGCCAACTGGCACGTCCTCACGGGCATGTTGTCTGGCCACACAGGTACAACTGTTTAGAGCACCAATACAGATTTCCACCTGAAAATAACCATGGCTCTAGGCTAGACCTTGGAAGGCAGATTGTGGCCATATTCACCATCATGCCCTTCAGCAGTACTAAGGTCCCACTGGCAACCTGATGTTGATGCGAGCATTTGGCCATGCTAAATATTTTAGTTCCCTGATACTCCTTCATGCTGGGCTACATGATACTATTTTTCTGGGCCCCTCAGACTCTTCCTCGACTTCTTCACATTACTTTGTGCTCTTTTCTTCCACTTTAGGCACCTCTGTGACTACTTAGCCCGAGTTATTAGTTCCTCAAAGTTCTCCAACAGTTTCCTAACCTTCGTCAACAACAACTCTTCTCACATTACATTATTTTGTCTCCTTATGGCCCCTTTTCCCTCACTAGACCTACACTGTAAGATGAGCTATCTGGTCTCTTCTGCTCACTGTTGTATCTTCAATGTCTAGCACTGTCTCTAGCACCTAATAATTGAAGAATAAATATTTGTTAAATGGATGCATGCTTTGGCCTCGTCAAGCCAAAAAAATTGTTTCCAGAACTTACTCCAGCACCTTATTCTCAAAATCTCAGAGAACAACAACCTGGATAAAGAATGTAGGCACTAAAAGGAAGTTGGAATACAAAAGAACATATGTATTCCAAGGAAATGGAAGAATGAGGCAGCTGTCCAGATAATGGAAGCCATCAGATACACTTAGGCTACAGTTCACTGGTTAAGAGTGTTCAGTTGGCCTAAATTATCTGGAAAATTCTTCATTTTGCTTTGGTTCATAAACTCTTTTATCTCCTTTACAACTGGATACTTGGCAAAGCTTGTCAGTACCCCTAGAGAATGTGGATGGGATCCAGAGCACTGAACCTACCTCTTACCCGGTTCTATGTCTTTTCGTTCCAATGGGGTCCCTGAGTAAAGGATTCGGAACTGTTTAAGAGTAACTTTCTGTTTCAACCAGTCCTACCATGAAACCTCAGTGAGCTTCAGTGTTTGGTATTTGCTTTGCACGTTATTCTGGGTGTGAGAATTTTGATGGTAAACTTTAAGAATATGGTAGAAGGAAAGACTAAAAAAATATTTTCAGAATAATTCTTATTGATGTCTTAAATCTTGTTTTTTGCAACTTATCTTAAACTACTAACCTGTACAAAAAAGCCTCCAGAAATGTCACCATGCCCCCGTCTATCTCTATGGAAAGAAAACCTTTTGAACAAAAATGAGTTAAAACTCAAATTAAAAAACTGATTGATCTAATCAACAAGAGTAATAGTAAGATGGATACTACCTATGTCAATGAGCTTTTGCTGTGTAACAAACCACCCACAACTTGGTGGCTCATGACAACCACCTTTTATTTAGCTCACAGTTCTATGGGTTGGCTGGATGGTCTTCTGCTCTGAGCTGCTCACCTTGTCCCTGCTGCTGGGCACTCCCACGTATCCATAGGTCAGCTAGTTGTTGGGATAATCTAGATTGGCCACTCTTACATGTCCAACTGTTGACAAGCTGGGTCACCTTGATTCTCCATGTGGCTTCATAGCCCAACAGGCTAGTCCAGGCTCAGCCACATAACAGTCCCTGGGATCCAAGCCCAGTGAGAGAAAGGAAACTCCAGTGGGCAAGTCATTTTCAAGTCTCTGTTTGCTTCATTCATATTTGCTAATGCCCCAAGTCACGTGGCTAGCTAAAATTCAAAGGGTGGCAAAATAGTCTCTACCTCTTAAGGTACATCTGTTACATCACAAGAGTGTGGATATAGAAAGGTGAAGGTTTTGTGGTCACGACACTCTCTCCTATTATCATTTCCATACAACTTACCGCATTCCATCCTCATGGTAGTTCAATGAAGTATTCATTCCCATTTTACAGAAAAAGCCACCGAGGCACAGAGAAGTAAAATAAGAGGCTCATGGTTCTACCACTGAAGAGCTGGAATTTAGACTTGGTTCTGCATTGTTCCAAAGACCGCATCCATCCATCGTTCTGCTTTGCACCTAACACGAGTACTGGCTGGTTGCTAATCTGAACATAGGGCTATTTTTCACCCCCATGTATATAGATGGCAGCTTCCGTCTGTGTTTATCAAATATTTTCAAAATACTTTGCAAAGATTATTTTCATTACCAGTTCAATAAAACCTCAAGTCCCAGATGTGTTAGTCAAACTCTCTTCTCCCGAACTTTCAAACCCTGAGGCACTTTATGGTAATGCAACCTCACCCCCTGCCACCCCCTCAACTCCTTGGCGACATTCCTTCCTTCTTATAAACAGAAAATATCTTCTTTTTGGAAGCCATGAAATTCTGCTGCAGGTTCCACCCTTGGAAGAGAAAAGGCTCAGAACCTCTGGGCTCCTTCCCAGCCTGGCCCTCCTTTCAAGGTAGGAGCTCAGGACCATCTTGCAGGATGATGCCTCAGTGAGTAGATAAGGGGTGCTCATGAGAGCCCCTCAAGTCTCAGACAAATGATGACCCAGAAAAATGAAACCAGAGCCACAGTGAGCAGTGCCTCCCAAGCTGGTCTCTGGCCAATCTCTGCAAATTCGAGTTATCGCCACCTCTTCCTCTCCTCAGCCTGTTGCAGGCCCTGCCTTCCTCACGGCCTCCCCTCAGGGCTCCCTCTCCTCCACCCTCTTCATTTGAGAGCCTCTTGCTTCTCATTTCTTCCTTTTCCTTTTCTGATGACCCAAACATCCTCCCTTCCTCTCTTCATACCCTTCTTGGGCTGAGGAATGCCATTTAGCAGTAGAAATGGACCCAAAAGAAGCCTTCAGCTGCACTTGGAGAAGACGGACGACCCATGAGGTGAATTACATCCACTTGATGAATCTGGTAACCGTTTATTTTGAGGGAAAAGAAACGCATTATTTTTTTTTACTTACATATATTCTAATTCTTCTCTGCAGTTTCCCATTGAGTAGGAATGAATTTATCTTCATTTGACAATTTTATGACCCAAATCAGCCAGCTCTGTCCATTTATCTGATTTAAAATGCAACCAAAGGGCTGGACAGCTTTCACAGAAATCCAAGCGTGGCCAGCGGTGCTTGCCATCAACACAGATTTTTCATAACATGTGAGTTTCCCAGCGTGGCTATCGGGGCCTGCTGGTTAAGCTTACCTCTTGAATGACCATTATTCAGCAATAGCAAATGATTCAGTAATGAAAACAAGTGCCTGATTTTTTTTTCTTTTTACAGATTTATTAAAGCACCTCAGAGGCTGTTTTTATAAAACCCAGCCCTTCGAGTGGCTGACCTTAAAAATGTGTTTATCTAAGCTATATTCCCCCAAAACGTTGACCAACATGATAAATAATTTATTTAATGTTTCCTTAAATATTATTTTGTTTGGTTTAAACCCAAAGTAGAAACTTCTTCTCCCCAAAAGGAACACTGTCTCATTTTTGTATACAATGGAAACATTTGGGGACAAATAAAAGAAATAAGATATTTTTCACAAAATTTGGCTTACTAAGTGAATGCTGGGTAATCTAGGGGCTGCAGGATAAACATTGTGACGTTGGGGTAGTTAAATTAGAAGTTGGGACCTTGGGTGACAGTTTGTATGCTTATTTTGAGCATTTCCTTATGCAGGCAAGAAAATAAATATCCACAAATAAACACGGTGAGAAAGACACAAAGGCATAATCAATAAAAACGTGGGCCCCATCCAAGCCACAAGCAACACTGGGGATGTGTTCATGTGGACAAGAATTCTTTTCCGGAGCCTTCGGTAAAGCTAGAGCTTGGCCATATTGTAACCATCCTTGAAGAGAACCTGCTAAAGGTTCCCACTTCCCCCTGAGAATTGTCCCTTGAGCCACAGAACCAGTAGTCCCAGAATTCCTACCCCAGGGCTACAGAAGCAGGCCTCAACCGAATCAGACACCACTGGACAATCGGATACCACTTTCTGGGACTCTGTGATTGGTCACGTCACTTGTAGGCTCAACCAGAGCTGAATATAATCTTTGGGAATTTTTTTTTAAATAAAAAAACAGGAGAAGTGGCCTCTCTCTTTGAATCGTGAAACTGGAAGCAAAGCAGAGGTTGCCCAAAAAGAGCGAAAGGAGGCCACTGGAGCAGTGTAGCTAGGTGGTAGGAACAGCAATTTCCCACGACTCCATGTAAGCTTCGGAAGCCAGCCAGGCCTGACCATAATTCCCCCTCTCGCTTGCTTAGGCTGGCTGGAATCAGGGTTGCCATGTCACTTCTAATAACCAAGAGTGCTGACTAATCCAGTGAGTCAAGGATGAGACACAAGTGGCCCAGGGCAGGGGGGTGGGGGGGGGGAGGATGTTTATTTGTTTGTTTGGCCCTAGTTTTCTCTTAGAAACTTAGATTTATGCGTATCTTAAATCCTAGCATATAATTCTGCACATCTTTTTTTTTTTTTTTTTTTTTTTTGGTGGAAAGTTCCCTATAGGAGCAAGATGGCAAGATGCCTAGTCAGATTCTCACAGGCAAGAGCGTGATGAATACATCCTAAACAAGTGAATCCCTAAAAACGTCCTTGCAGATTTCATACCGTATCTTCGGATTAGTGTTAAACATGGGTGTGTTGCTCGATGGCCTGGGAGTTCTTGTACTTAGTATAATTATGAAACAACTCTGTGAGGGCTAATTTTGGGTCCAGCTAAAGACTGATTTGGCACCTTAAGACTGTCACCCTTTGGAAGATTGCTAGATGCCATGTATTGTGTTCAGCGCTTACCTATACAGTCTTATTGTAACCCCCCCACAACCTGTCTGGCAGCTGCCCTGTAGGCTATCGTCCCATTTCACAGATAAAGAAAAGACACTTGGAAGGGTTCAAGGTCATGCAGTTAATGAGTTGTAGAGGCTGGATGAGGTGCCAGGTCGAAGGAATCCCATGCCTCCTAAACCCTGGTCACTGTGCTGAGAGAGTAAAAGTGGAGGCGTAGCCACAGAATAGACCAGCTCTACTGCACAAGACTCAGGAGGGGATATTGAGAAGAGTTTCCAGTGAGCAGCCAACGCTGAACATGAGATTAGACTGTTCCAGGCTACTGTCCTGGTTCTGCCTATGTACTTTTAGACACATCTTTTTATCCCACGAAGTCTGTTTCCACTGCCATGAGCAGGCATGGAGACTCTCCAGATACAACCCCCCCATCTACGGAGGCAAATGGCGCTCCTTGAATGGAGACAGGGACTCCATTTCCCTCTCCTCAAATAAGAGATGGTCTCAGCACACGTTGGGGCCAATATGATTGGAAGGAAGTGACATTCTGGGACTTCTGAGCCCAGGCCTTGAAGGAAGTCTGGGCTAGACTGGCACATAATTAGGGGCCCTGGAGGGGAGGATGAGCAGCCATCTCATGCGTTCATGCCCTGACCAAGGTCCCAGTGAAACAAAGCCTCATGAAAAGCTCTAAGCAGGACCAGAGGAAAAATGGGCCCAACTGAACCCCAGCCAACGCATAAAATTGTGAGAAATAATGAATATTGTCATCTTCAGCCATTACATTGTAGACTGATTAGCTATGCAGCAATAGATAACCAACATGCTTACTTCACTGAGTGGTCAGGAGGATCAAATGGGTTCATGTATTTGAAGGCAAGAGTGCCTAGAACAGTGCTTGGCATTCATGCGTTCAGAACATGTTTATCGGGCAAATATTTTGGGCTGACACTGTTCCAGGCGATTGGAATCCTGAAGAGAGCAAGACAAAGTCTTGTCCTCTTGGAGTTTACATGGTAGGAGAAGGGATAGGAAACTGAATGAACCAATGATTGAACGTCTAGTACTGATCGACTCTGCGTGGTCTGTGCGTGCTGCAGATCACCTTTGGTTCATGTGATCCCTCGGTGGGTCCTTCAGACATTGGGTGGTAGGGAGGCAGGGAAGAAGGCCTGTATCAGCCGGGGTGGTGCAAGCCCTGAGCAGACAGCTGTCTGCCCAACGGGAGGAACCAAGCCCCGCCTCCCTGGTACGCCCGTGATTCCTACAGCTTGCACCCATCCCCACAGTGTATTTTAATTATTTATTTTCATCTGTCTGTCCTCATTGACTGCAAGCTCTTGGGGGCAGGCAGTGGTGTTTTCTCATTCGGATTCCCTGTGGTTTGGGCAGTGATTGACACCCAGCAGGTGTTCAGGGAACATTCTTTGAAACTGACCGTATGAATTCGTGTCCCGACCACCTACCACTCAACACCATGCTAAAGTCACCGGGCTAAAAAGCAGCCCCCAAACATAGCATACCCTCTGCAGAACACAGTCTAGTTTCTGCTTTACAAATAAGTTTATGGGCGACCCGGCTGCCACATGACCCCCAGCTCAGCCTGAAGAAGCCCTGCCTCACAGGCGCCCCATTGCTGGGAACAGCCCCCTCCGCTCGCATGACTCTGGGCAGACACTTCCATCCTGGTTCCCAGAAGGGAAACACACACCTACACCTCCCCTGAGCCGAACCCCTGCAGAACCTACCGAGGGACAGAGGGGGCCTGCACCCTGCCTCCTCCTTCACCCAGCAGCTGACACCCAAGTTCCAGAGAAGATGCAGTGGGAAGGAAGGTGAATAGAGTGGAGGCTTCTGCCCAGCATCCCCACCCCGTCTCATCTCTCACTGGAAACAGCACCACAGTCTGCCTCATCAAAACACCAAGTTCAGTGGCAGAGAAAACACGGTGGTTGTGGGCAGCCCCAGGCTGGGGGCAGGAGGGGAGTGGGGGCGTGCTTCTCCCTCTGCCCTTCCCAGCACACTCTTCTTTATCCTCACAGGCCTTGGGAGAGCAGGAGGGAGACTTGTACTCTGCACGGCCCTGCATTCCACAAAGGGGCCCTTGCCGTTTGCCACTCTGGGAGGGAAGGCCTGTCACGGGGCCTCCGTCCCAATGGAGCCCTCTCTCTCCTCTCTCTCTCTCCTCTCTCTTTCTCTCTCTCTCTCTCTCTCTCTCTCTCCCCGCCTCTCCTCCAGCTGCTCCTGGTTCAAGCCGCTGCCTGCCCCAGCTAATAATGCCTTGTCACGCAGCGACAGAATTATGGTCTCACACTGGCTTCACATGTCACAAATAATTGCGCTCCTTGCGCATCATATTGAAGTTGTCAGGACTCTCTTACGCCTATAATTTGTGTGAGTTGATCATACTTTGGTAAATCAGCGGGTCACGACCTGTGCCCTTTAGCCCCAGTGGCTGGCTGAGAACGACCTACAAATCTCATGACAGGGACAACAGAGAGGGTATGAACTGTTCAATTGCTCATGTCTATCAGCTGCCATGGAGAAGTGCTCTTGCCTTTTGCCATGGCTTTAAATGGACTAGCGCGGCACCCCATGACATCCTGTCTTCATTTCTTCACATCTGTTTCTCCCCCTTACGTTTTTTTAAGCACTTTTGGATATTTCTTTCTTTCTTTCTTTTTTTCTTTACCACAAGACATTCTGGTGCCAAACCCAAGTGTCTTTCTTCCATGTGTTTTAAATAAAAAACCTCCGGCATTGGTGATAAAGTCAGTAGACCTCACTGTGTGTCCAGCCCAACTGAATGGTGTTTCCCTCTTGTTCTAGCAATGGTTAAATCCCTCTGGCAGCTTTATGAGCTCCTTTGCTAACACTTTATTGGGTAGCACATTTACAAATAGTGTTCCCAAGCCTTTGTTTTCATTAAGGTACAACATGTACCATCAAGTTGCATTTAATTCACCGCTTTTATATTTTATACACAGTATCGCTGACCCAGGCCTTCTGTATCTAATACTGAAAAGAGAGTAATAAAGTTCAAATTGCTTTTACTACCCAATATCTTCAATAATTGACTTCTAAAAAAAAAAAATCAGTGAGAAAGAAGTAAGATGACCAAGTTCTGGCCAGACTGATGCTCTGCAGATACACTGGAGCGAGGTCAAGAATAAAGTGGTTTTATGTGGCTTTGCCTCCAGGAAAGCTGTTGTATGTAAGTTAGGTGCTCAGCGAGTTGCTAACTCTCTCCTTGGGTTAAAGAAGGAGAAGATGATGTGAATGTGTATATGGATATCCACTCTGGTTGCTTCCTATTCTTTGGTAAAGCTGCTCCACCCTGCAGAAAAGCACAGGAATCTGGCAATTCTGAAGGCAGATGGCAACATCCGACTTCCTATCCTTAGATGCCAGGGTGTGAGGACCATGCCATCTGTTAGTGCAATAGCAGGTGTAGGGTAATGGGTAAGATGGAAACCAAATGAGCCACGTTCTCACTCCACATAGTACAAGGCATATGTATTTAATTTCTGAAGGCATCAACTAAGGATAATTAGCAGTACATACAAACAATACCAAGTGGCAATGGGGGACACAAAGCCAAGTTCTCTACTGTTCTGGTTCCTTTATCCCTCACCTCAGTAGTCTGGTTCAAAGGCACAAATCTGTGATGATTCTCAACACTGAAAGACACAACACTTTTTAAAAAATATATTTACTTATTTATTTGAGAGAGAGAAAGAGAGAGAGTAGGGAAAGTGCAGACACAGAGAGAGAGAGAGAAAGAGAGAGAGAGAATCTCAAGCAGACTCCTCACTGAGCACAGAGCCTGACAAGGGGTCAATCTCACAACCCTGGGATCATGACCTGAGCCAAAACCAAGAGTCAGATGCTCAACTGACTGAGCCACCCACGCACCCCAAGACATTTCCCTTTTGATTCGATTTACAGACTGCTAGTCACCAGTTTGGGGCAAGGAGTAGGGTAGGAACAGGGGCAGAGGAAGAAAATGTCATGTCCAGGTGACAGCTGTAAGCCTACAAAAACCCCACCTACAAAGCAAGTTCAAGGCAAATGTAGGTGATTGTGGACTCTATGTTTACCTTCTAGCTCTCTTTGCTGAAAGAATTTAGTGGAAAGGCAGACAGGGTTTCAAATCACCCCGTCACTTCTGACCAGCCTGGTGACCTTGACAAGTGACCTAGACTCTCTGGGCCCCAGTTTCCTCATATGTACAGTATTTGGCACGTAGTAGGTGTTCAGTATATCTTAATCTTGTCTCAGTCTAGATTCTCATTTATGAGCAAAGTAGCCTAATGGCTAACTAATTCAGAAAAGGAATTTATAAAGCTGATGTCAGATGAGTCACCGAGTCTACAAGAAGACTAGAGAGCTAAGATGGAAAATGACCCAGAACTAAGGGAGCTGGAGAGCAAAGAATATGGTTGAAGTCATGTCTTGGGCATTGTCTGGTTATGAGGCTACCCTCAGCACCACCACCACCACTGGCCTTTTTGTGCCGCCACTCTACTCCAGACTTCTCTATGAGCCTCTGCTCTGCCCCTTTCAGATTCAAAGCCCCTGGCAACATCTTTGAATGGCCAACCCCAGGTCACATGGCCATGGCTAAGCTACTGGAGATCAGGAATATACTTAGAAACCTTGGAAGATGCTCACCATGGCTCAGGGAAATTTGTAACCAAGTATTCTCTTTATTCTAATTTTCTACATGGAGCTTTGAGAGAGGAGGTTCAGGTTCCAGTTTTTACTCACAACAACTTTAATATAGTGCATTTCTTGGCTTCCTCCACAAAGAAGAAGGGGAAAGCCTGCATCCAAGCAGCCTATTTGGCTTGTCCAAAACCACAGAGAATACAAGTGACAATGTTTGGCAGGAAAGTGCACACGTCTCTGATTATTGTATCCATACTGGTGCTCATGGAATGGCCATGGAAAACCCCCAAAGGGAAGAGTGGGGACTATGGTTTCCCACCAGAGCAGTGAACACTGACTACCAAGTGCAAAGTCATTTTCGACTTCAGAATCTGTCGCTGGTGAGACAGAGCTTCACAGAAGTGCCTCAGCTAGAGAAAAAATGGTGCCCTGACCAAGTCTATGAATAAGAAGAGGATGAATAAAGTATCTGGAAGATTCAGTTATATACTCCATTATTGAGTGGTTACATTCTAGGTGGGAGGCTAAGTGCTTTTGTGGCATCGTTTTACTTAACTGTCAAAACAAATCAGTGAGGTATTTATTATTATCCTTATTTTACAAACCTGGAAATCAAGATTCAGAGGTGAAGAGCATGTGGAATGACATAGATGTGGCACAAAACCTGGGCCTCAGAGCTTTGTCTTCAAAGCGGAACGTGGCCACAGATGTCTCTGGGTGGTGGCAGCATATAAAAAAGACCCCGGAATCTCAGGGCACAATATCGTGGGTACTTAAAAAATTCCCGAGGATCCCGTAATCTCAAAACCAGTATTGTTTGGGCTGAGCGATCAAAAGACAAAAAGCCAAGGAATATTTCATGATCTGGAAACTTTCAGTCCCTTTAATATGAAAATGCTCGCCATCAAGTATTAAAGATGTAAGGATGCAGAGGTTGCAGGCAGCCAAGGGAGATTAAGAGCTTCTTTCCCCAAATAAAGTGCATGGTCTACTCATTATGGGGCACGGAGACCTCTCCCCCCTCCCCCACCCTCTCCACTTAATCGAGAAAATGCTAAAAACTTTGAAGAAATGTATTCTTTGTTCTCTAAGTTCCATGATTAATTAGGTATAAGCCATGTTTCAAAACGTTTCGTCATTCATTTGTAATCCTCCCCAGAGCGTGTACGCTAACTTGGCTCAGAACGCACAGATCACATTGCAAATACTACTCACAGGCCGAAACGTTTTGTTTCCTTCACTTCCCCTGTCTGCTTTCCCCGGTAACACTGGAGCTGAAGAACAAAGCTGGGTTTCAAATCGAGAGCACGCCCTACTCTGTATGGATCCCCCGGGCCTGTCAGGAACCTCCAGGAGGGGCATGGCAACTGGAAGCAGCCAATGGGGCAGCTTGGGACCCACACACAGATGGAAGTTTCGGGGTTAGAGCCCCCACTGAAGCAAAGATGGGCATTTGTTTCAAGACCATCTTCATCCCTCCATCTCTATCCACACTCCTTCCCTTGAGTAGCTCTCAGGTATAAACGAGCAAGCCATGTCATGTAGTGGAAAGCAGGTGGAATCCGACAGTGAGGGCCCGACTCCGCTCTTGGAACTTCATTTCTCTCATCTGTAAAATGAGGATAATAAAGGCCTCTGAGGTGCATTAGGTCAATCCTGGAACTGAATATGATTTCGTGGAGTAGTTCACTTACAACATGCTCTCTTTGAATGTTCACTATGACTTTTATTACCATCAATCTGGCTCAACTCCACACCCCAGACACACATAAAGTACACACACACACACACACACACACACACACATGCTCACTCAAAGGCTGTTCCTTCTTGCCTCTTGTGAGGATCCCTCACTTGTTACTGAGGCAGCCCCTCACTTGGGAATACCTTTATTCCCATATTTTTGCTTCCCTTCACTCTCATCAAAGAGAATATACTCCTAATGGATAAAGATGTGTGTGTGTGTATATATATATATATATATATATATATATATATATAATGGCATATACACACACACACTATGGAATATTACTCAGCCATCCGAAAGGACAAATACCTACCATTTGCTTTGACATAGATGGAACTGGAGGGTATTATGCTGAGTGAAATAAGTCAGTCAGAGAAATATAATCATCATACAGTTTCACTCATATGTGGAATATAAGAAATGGTGAAAGAGACTCTAAGGGAAAGGAGGGAAACTGAGTAGGGAAAAATTAGAGAGGAAGACAAGCTATGAGAGACTCCTAACTTTGGGAAACAAAGAGTTGCAGAAGGGGAGTATGGTGGGGGATGCAGTGACTGGGTGACGGGCACTAAGGAGGGCACTTGATGGGATGAGCACTGGGTGTTATGCTATACATTAGCAATTTGAATTTAAATAAAATTTATTTATTTTTATTTTTTTAAAGATTTTATTTATTTATTCACGATAGACATAGAGAGAGAGAGAGAGGCAGAGATACAGGCGGAGAGAGAAGCAGGCTCCATGCCAGAAGCCTGACGCGGGACTCGATCCCGGGACTCCAGAATCGCGCCCTGGGCCAAAGGCAGGTGCCAAACCGCTGAGCCACCCAGGGATCCCCAATTTAAATAAAATTTAAAACAAAAATAAAGAGAATACTCTGCTTCCACAGCTCAGCTCAAATGCCATCATTCTTCCTAAACTAAGTCTTCACTGGTAGTCCCAAGAAAAACCAATTATTTGCTCTGTGCTCACCGTCCTCACTTTGCTGGCTGTTAGAAGTAGTGACACAGCTTGGTCACTCTTATGGGTGGTGTGTGGCCAAAGCTAAGGCTTGGTCTGGGTAAACTTCATCTGCCTGGAGTTTAAAGGTATTTTGAGTGGACTCACTAGATGTGTAGCTTCCCAGGGCTGCCATAATGAAGTACCACAAGCTGAGTGGCTTACACAACAGAAGTTTATTCCCTCATAGTCCTAGAGGCTGGAAGTTGAAGATCAAGGTGTCATCAGAGTTGCTTCCTTCAGGGCTCTGAGAAAATCTGTTTTAGGCCTTCCCTGCCACTGGCTTCTAGTGCTTTATTGCCAGTCTTTGGCATTCATTGATTTGTGGAGCATCACCATGATCTCTGCCTTCATCCTCACATAGCCTTCTCCCTGTGTGTGTGTGTCTGTCTCTCTGTCCCAATTTGCTCTTTTCGTAAGGGCACATTATATTGGTTTAGGGCCCACCTGAATTACTTCATCTTAACCTGACAATTTATAAAGACTCCATTTCTGAATAAGGTCCCATGCACAAGTACTGGGGGTTAGGACCTCAACATCTTTTCTGGGTAGACACAGTTCAACCCATACCATGTAATTCAACCCACAAGGCATGAGTGGGTAACAACTCTGAGGCTATGTTTGGAGTCAGGGGATAAGTCCGAGCCCCATGGGTAGATTCTGCTTCTAATTATTGAAAGGGCAGAGTGCTGAGAATTCTGGGAGAGTCTCCCCAGAGTAACACCTGAGTCTGTATTTACCATCAGATTCAGCCTGGTGGTTCTCAAGCCTGCTTGCCACAATAGGATTACCTGAGAATCCTAAAGACAAGATAAATAAAACAAAACAAAAAACAATTCTGGGGGTGGGGAAAGACAGAGTCCGTCTGCCTTCAAGCGTCATTTTTTTAGATGCAGCCAGGGCTGAGAACCTCTGTACTAGACTAAACATACAAGCAACCCATGTGGTTTTCCCTGGTCTAGCCTGAGAGGCATTTCTTGTTTGGGGGCTTACGATGTATTCAGGATGTTTAAATGACTCTTAAAAAATTAAACTGACCTCTTATGTAGGGTTTTATAAAGAATATAGGACGTTAAAATTCTCCAGATGGTTGAGATTAAGGAAAAATATACTCTCCTCTGAAATATGCAGCCATTGCAGCTTATTGCTGGCCTACTTTGGGTGGTATCAGCTCTTGCCCAAGTGGAGAAGTGTAGGCTAAGTTTTTAGTCTCATATAGTAAATATGTGGAGATCCAAGAGAGAGATTTTATAAATGAAGACACCATTATTGGCTATTCCTCTGGTGGTCGGAATAATATTCCAGGCGAACACGCAGTCTAGCTGGCTGCTTCACCATGGACATGGTGTTATCAGTGCTTTGTGTTCCGACTGGAGAAATGAGATGTGCGTGAGAGTATGCAGACACCCGTCTTGAGAAACATGAACAGTTTGCTGGCCAGGCTTTTGGTAGAAAAGATAGTAGGAACCCTGGTAATAATAATAATAATAATAATAATAATAATAATAATAACAGGTAGCTAATACTTCTAGGAGTATTTTTATAACTGACAGTTCTGGTACTAATGCCTTTATTACCACTAACTTTTTATGCCAATTTTCTAACTGCCAACATTCCATTTTGAATATTCGGCTACTTGAATGTCTACATTCTTCCCCATGTCTTAGAAATATGAACACAAGGAAGATTCTTTGGAAATTAAAGGCATCTTTATTTGGGACATTTTATTAAAGATCCTAGAAGGACAAAAGACGCCTAAATTGGTGTTTCAGTCTGTGGTGAACTGAGGGTCAAATGCCTGAGAACAAGTTCTGAGAAACAGCAAAAGAACAGGCATGTAGGCCTATAAAAGGACTGGAAATTATTCATTCTGATCAAATTCCATTTTCTTGTTTCAGAGGGAATAGGGGGGAGGAGGAGAAGAAAATGGGATCGTCAGTTAGGAATGGTTAACTGCAGAGGCTTCACATCCCAGAGATGGAAATGGTACCTAAACCTCTGCCATCTTCACTACAGCAACAATACAATCATACTAACGCAAATAATAATTCATTAATTTTCACAAGTTTGCCCTCAGGTTGATTACACTGGTCGAAGCAGACCAGGTCTGGCAGAAAAGGGAGTCAGGTACGAGCTTGGCCTGAGTCACGTGAGTGATGGTCAGGTTAGGGACTGAGGAGCCTTCTTCTGCCAAGAAGTTGATCTCCAGTATTTATTTGGGTGCAAACCAAAGTAGAATAATGGGGAAGGAGGTCCTTCATGTAAAAGAAACTCAAAAGCTTTACAGACTGAATTAGGTGTAATCCTTATGGGATCCCTAACAGCTCATAAATAACTTTTAATGAGATTTCCAGCAAGTCAAATAGCACGTGGGGGAAAAAGTATTCTTTTTTATTTTTGTTATTTTGTTTTCAATAAAGCACATACTTCATATCGTTGTTTTCCCAACCCATAACCGAAAGAAGGGAAACCATTTCAATAAGAAGAGATTAGTACTGAAAATATTTAATTAACTGATAGGGACAGGAAACGCTTGAATATGTCATTGAAAATTCTTGACATTGACCACTAATCTATGGAAACTTATAGAGCTGAGTCTAAAGCATGTTCCGGAGTTAAGCAGAGAAATAAATCAAGGTTTGCAAATGTCATTTAAGTTTTCACCTGTCCCACGATTCAAAATTATTGGCTTCCCAATGAAAAGCATATGTTGTGTCCCTTGCCTGGGGAGTAGTAATGAAGTGAGGCAGACACTCTCCAGCTCTCCCTCCCATCGTGCCCCCTCTTGATTTCCCATCGAGTGAAAATAATTACTGTATCCTTAAGGGAGCGCTTCCCTGGCTTCCCTGCGTCTGGTCTCCCGATAAGCATTGCCATGCTGGCTCCTCAAGCCCTGCCCCTCTTCCTTGAGGGACCACGGTTTGATTTATGAGAAAATAGTTGGCAAATTGCAATGTCCATCTTGATGGATGACATCATTTGGACCATTTTGCTGATCATGTATGACTACCTTTTTTTTTTGTTTTGTTTAGCCTGGTTGCAATTGATCCGCAGCTCCAACAGCTGAAGAAGGGGGGAAAGTAGCAATTGCCTTTTCTTGGGGAGGTCACCAAGCAGAAAGGGCTCTCGTCTTTTGTTCCTTGAAACCCACAAGTGGTGTTCAGATCGTTTACAAAGAGCGCTCATAGACGGTCAGACGATGTCTTCGATGATCCAAAGACTCAGAGCAAGGCAAGACAGGTAGAGCTCCACTCATTTGGAAAAGAGTGAAAATCAGAGAGACAGAGTGCTTTGCCCAAGGTCACACGGTTAGTTAAATTCGGGGGTCCAAATTTTGGTCTTTTGGCTCTGAAGCAAGTGCTCATTCCTCTTTCTGCTGCTTCCAGGTGGAGGGGGATGTACATCTATGACAAAATTGAAATTCCTCTGTGTGAAGCACTTCCATCCCAGCTTCCCCTGCACAGCCACTCTTGTAGCTCCCACTCACCTCCAGACCACTGGTATCTCCTTCCCAGCTCCCCTCAGCGGCCTTCCAGGTCTACAGACCAAATCCAGCTGTGTCACTGCACTGTTGGACGTCTCCCCATGCCCCACTGCCTGCCTCTTAAAGCTGTCCGTTTTAGCTCCTCTAACAGAAGTTGGGGAGGTGTGAGGTGGAGTCCAAATTTCTTTGAAATATCATGCTTTGGGCAGCCGGGGTGGCTCAGCGGCTTAGCGCTGCCTTCAGCCCAGGGCCTAATCCTGGAGACCCGGGATCGAGTCCCACGTTGGGTTCCCTGCATGGAGCCTGCTTCTCCCTCTGCCTGTGTCTCTGCCACTTTCTCTCTCTCTGTGTCTCTCATGAATAAATAAATAAAATCTTTAAAAAAGAAAAAAAATATCATGCTTTATCTTAAGGTTTAATAGGGTTTTTTTATTCTACTCAATATATTTTCAGGTGGGGTTTTTTTTCCCATTTAGAAACTATAATATTCTCTAAAATTTTTTGAGTACAATTGATGCTGGGGAAACCTGCCTCATCTTTGTCCTGTGACTCCCGAGTATGCCTCCTGATTTGAGGAGCTAGGTCCCAGGGGACCAAGTTCAGGGCTTGGCATAGACTACAAGGTTCTTGTAGAGCTGGCTTACCTTCTTCTCTCTTTCCTACCACCCACCCCCAGATTCCTCAAACCATAAGCACCCTGAACCTCCATATCTCAGTGACTGCGTACATGTTGCTCCCTCAGCCTGCAAGTCTCTTCTCCCTTTACCTCGCAACCTCCAGCATGCATGGCTTCCGTCCCTGGGACATGGCTGTGGTTCTACATCCTGCACCTCATTCATGGTAGCAGTTAATCCTCTGGTGCTAATCACTTGTGAGCATGTCTGTCTGTCCCCCCTAGACTAAGCGCTGTTGCCCATCATCTCTATCATCACATACCAGAACCCAGCACCTTGGCACAAATGAGACAGTAGATAAATGTAAAATGAATGAAAGGTAGTAACACATTTCCACTAGGAAATTTGTTTTTAGAAGCTAGACTAATTGCTTACGTTGTACAGTTTCTAAGAGCTTCCACACATTAAAAAACACAAAACTCCAGTGAGCATCTTTTATGCATGCCAGGCACATGATCTAGTTTGATCTTTGTTATTCATGCCACAAAGCAGGCACAGCAACTCCAACCAACCTCAGCCCCTTGACATCAGTTAGAGGTAAAGTCCAGGTGCTGGACTTGGGCTTCCTGGGCCTGCCATAACCCCCTCCCTGCCAGCTGTGTGACCCTAGCTTCTTCATCTGTAAAAGGGGATGATAAGGGTACTATTGAGAGGCAGTATCCTGCCATGGTGGTGAGCCAATGGCAGGACTCAAGGATCAGGGATCAGCAAACGACGGCACATGGGCCAAATTCACCTACCATCTCATTTTGTGTCGTGGAGACTGATTTTTATACTTTTAAATAATCCAAAAAATCAAAAGAGAAACAATATACTTTGACACCTGAAAATTAAATGAAATTCAAATATAGGGCAGCCCGGGTGGCTCAGCAGTTTAGCGCTGCCTTCAGCCCAGGCGTGATCCTGGAGACCCAGGATCAAGTCCCACGTCGGGCTCCCTGCATGGAGCTTGCTTCTCCTTCTGCCTGTGTCTCTGCCTCTCTCTCTCTCTCTCTCTCTCTGTCTCTCATGAATAAATAAATAAAATCTTTTTTTAAAAATTCAAATATAAATGTCAACCAATAAAGTTTTATTGAGACACAGCCCTGCTTATATGCTTATATATTGTCTGTCACTGGTTTTGCATGACACCCTCAGTGTTAAGTAACTGTGACAGAGACCAGTCAGCCCATCAGCCCCTAAATGCTGATTATCTGACCCTCAACAGAAGTATACTGACTTCCAACCTGGGTTTAAATCCCAGCTCTGCCTGTTATGAGCTCTATGACTCATTTCTTTTTCTGTAAAATGGAGATAATTTTTTAAAAGCAGAGATAATACTCATCTCTGCCTACAGGGCTTTAGGAGATTAATAAAGTGCTTGGTAAAGACCCAGTAAATGTTAGCTAATATTACCAAGCTACCTTTCCAGAGGACTAGAATTTGCCAAGTAGCAGAGCAGGGGAGCAGGGGGTACTAATGCCAGCTGTGTGTGGGGTTCCAACTTGATGGAATCAGAGAGGCTGAGATAAGGTGTAGAAGGAAGAAATCAAGGGCCAAGGTGCAGATGGCCAGGAGAGCCCAGGTGAACCCCTTCCAAATGGCCTGTGCTGGACCAAGGCCTGGGTCACAAAGTTAAGACTTCCAAATTGGGTTTAGATGAGACCAACACAGAAGCCAGTGAGGAACAAGCAAAGGATCGAAGTAGAGGGTTTTGGAAGCTTCCTTAAGTCTCAGACAGGCTTCCACTCAAGGGTTGGCTTAAACAGATGGGCATGCCATTCCTGTCTACTGTCTACTGATGAGGAGACCAAAACTCCAAGTGGCCCAAGGGTTCACCCAAGATAATATAACTTGGAAATGACTACACTCAAAATACCATATGTCCAGACCAGGGCATCTCCCTCGGCTCACCCTGCCAACTTTCCTACTAAGTGCCTCAGGTTCAATCCTTTGGTGGCCCGAATGAACACCATCGATTCTAAAGGAAAAGAGCAAGTCTCCATTGTTGTGTTGTTTTGTCTTTTCCACGAACAGAGTCGTAATTTTTTTTTCTAAACCGTGAAGCATGAATTAAATGTGTTTTCTGCCCCCCTGCAGTTAGATTCCTTGTTGCTGGATGCAGCGGGCACACACTCTGCAGGCTCAGCTATGCAATCGGGCCTCTGACGGGAACTCTAGCCTACAGGCACGTCTCTCTCACACAGTTCAATGACAACCCTGCAAATGGCAAATTGTTTATGATTTTAGAGCAGCAAGGATCCAAGACACATTGAAAGAAGTTGGGGGAAAAGCAACAAGTGACTTAGAGATCTAGGCCAAACATAAACCTATGGATTTCAAGAGACACTTGATAAAAACGTCTTTATAATGTCTACATGTCTTTGAAAGAAGGCTCCAGATCCACAGCTCCTCTTATTTATTATTCCTAACAGAGACTGCCGAAAATGCCTGGGTTCAGAAAGGCATCCTCCAGGAGCAGGGCGAAGACAATTGTGCTTCACAGCCTAGACACGCAGAATGTTTTGCTGTTCAGTCAAAAGTGGGGATTCTTGTTTATTTGACGGTTTTTCTTCCTTGGACATTGTATTTAAACAAGTGTCTCCTTCTGGTCCGGTGTTTCTTCAAATTTATTTATAGAAGAACTTTTCCTTCCCCCTTCTAATCTGTTTTTCATATTTTGGTGAAAGGGATAATATATAAAATTTTACAAGGGTTTAGCTTTCTTTATATTTCCTAAATGTGGGCATATGGTGTTCTCATTAAGCAAGTGGTGTCCATTCATAGGCTTGCTCCATCTTTAATTCATGTGAAAGAGCGGTGCAGAAATTTGAAGAATACACGGTCTTCCAATATCTTCTGGAAAGTTTCTTTAAAAAAAAAAAAGTCTATCCAGTGTTCTTCAGTTAGTTTCATTCCGCTGGTATCTTTCATCTTCAAGGTTTCCTCTTTAAATCTCTTTTCCCAAATGGCAAAATACCTAGCATTATTATTTTCTGGGTTCTGCCAAAAGCATGCTTTTTTATGCTGTAAATTTCTCACTAGGAGGCATCTACATTTTAGGCTTTAGGGCTGAGGAAACAGGGAGAGCTAGCAAGCAGAATGCACACAGTTTCTCATTACGCATTACAATGACCCTCGAAATACTATATGCCTGCTGAGAGTGCCTCAGATTTGGTGAGACTTTAAAAAGCTTGAATTAGAGTTTATAATCTCCTAAAAGTGATATAAACCCAAAGGTTCGCTCAGTTCCTATGATGTCATCAATACATTTAATTATGTGAGAGAAATGTTTGGGTAGAACCATGGGAAACACACACACACACACACACACACACATGCACGATCACATGCACATGTATGCAAAATGCAATAGTTCAACTGTGGGCGGATGGATTAATGCCAGCTTCAGAATCTTCACCTAATGAAGCCTTGTCTATAAATCCTTCATAATGCTTTTATTATTGTTGTCAGTAATAACCATAATGGTTTAAAATAAAATTATAGTTTGGGCAAAAAATATTGTTCCTCATTTGATTCAGGTTGAGATGGTCCCCTGGAACAAGGCTTTGGGTATTTTGCATTTTTCCAACACACTGGCACAACAAATTTCTCCTTAAAAGTTCTCTGCACGTTGCAATCACTTATATATAGAAATCCATTTACATTGACAAGCTAATGAATGGCCTGCCCAGGTAATATGGATGACTGTGGGTAAACATATTGGGTGCAATGTATTTTAATGATGTCCAAACAGTCAGATGTTAGTACACCTAGTTGGGAAAGGTCTGTTGAAATTGAACCTGCTTGTTTTCTTCAAGTTTATTCTCATAATTTATGGGTTAGAATGCGACCTGCAAGTTTGTGTTTCCTCTGGTTTGCCCTCCTTTGGAGTTGAGTTGGGGCTCTGCTCCATTAGGCCAGCAAATGAGTTGCCTTAAATTTAAGTAGTTCCTGAAAGTGATATTCCTTCATAACAACTCGTCCACAAAATCAGAGTGAATCACTCATTCTTTTGAAACCTCACATGGGACTGGATGTTCTGGTCCTAGAAACAGTCTAGAAAAGTACATGCTTTAGTAGATCAGCTAGCAATTATGTGGTGCAAAATCAAATACACAGCATCATTTATGTTGTATCTTAGCCCAAAGTGTATAATTGAGTCCATCAAGGCATTAGATATAATATCCAGCTTACAAGAAATAGAGATGGTAAGGGAACAGCTGGAATGTCACTCCAAGGAAGCAAGCAAACATCTGGGCAGCAGAATATTTTGCAGAAACTCTATGTCAGTGACATAGAAAAGAGATCTGAAGGCTGCAGCAAGTAAATGCAATGTGTGGGATGGGTTTATACAGTGGTTTGGAGTAGCACCTGTAATGGACATTTGGGCTTCAGTTGAGGGAATTTAAATATGGTCTGGCTTTTAGGAGAGATGAAAATTTACTAAAATGGAAAGGTAGAGTTGAGCGAAAAAGTAGATTGCAAAAGAGGATGTACAGTATGGTCTCATGTAGGTTAAAACAAAACAAAACAAAACACGTGTGTGTGTGTGTGCGTGTGTGTGTGTGTGTGTGTGTGAAGACCTGAAAAGATATGCACACATATACTAAACTACATTGGTAACCTTGGGGGGAGGGGTGTTATTGCTATAACAAATTACAAACTTTGTGGCTTAAAATAGCACAAATATATTATAGTTCTGGAAGTCAGAAGTGGGAAAATGGTCTCTGTGGTCTAAAATCAAAGATTCCTTCTGGATGTTCTGGGTGAGAATCCATTGTCTTGCTTTTTTGAGCTTCTGAGGGCAACCCACATTCCTTGGGCCATGGCCCCATGTCACTTGACCTCTACTTCATCATCACATTACCCTCTCTGACTCTGGCCATGCTGCCTCCCTCTTACAGTGACCCTTACGATGATATCTAACCCACCAGATAGATAATCCAGGGTAATGTCCTATCTCAAGATCTTTAACATAACCATATGCACCAGGTCCCTTTTACTATGTAAGGCAACACATTCATGGTTTCTGGTGATTTGGACATAGGTATTTTGGGGAAGAGGAAAAAATTATTTGGCTTATCACAGGACATATATGCTTTCTTCATGTTTTTATTCTTGTCTGTATTTTCTAATTTTACACAGTACACGTGTCCTGGTTCTTTAATATTAAAAGCAAAATGTTATGTTTCCCTCCTTGATCAGAATTTCTACAGGCCCCCCCTTGGTGAGCCTCCTTTTGCAGAGGACAAAGAAGACTGCCTCACAGATGATGATCCAACTCCAACTGGGGGAAGGGCAGGATGTGAGAGTTGCTGCTAACTCCCTCCAGATCCAGGATCGGGCATCAGGACACCTTGCTCCACATTGAAAGGTTTGCATTCAACACCAGGACCCTCATTGCTTGAGGGCTCCATGTGTACTATGCCCTGTGCTCAAGGAATTACCTCAAACTAAGAAGTATATATGCTGGTGCCTATCTCACAGAAGAGAACAATAAAGCTCAGGCAGGTTAAGGAACTTGCCCAGGACCACAAACACTTTGTTACAGAGTGAAGTTCTAAACCTAGAGCATGAGCTCTTAACCTCTACTCATATTTTCTGACTGAAAAGACCTGAAATGGTCAGTTCATTGCTCCTTAACCATAAGCAGGGAACCTGCCTGTCTTAGAGTTAAAACTTAGAAAGTGTAAGCTGGAAGGGCTTCTCTATCACCAAGTCAAAGCTCCCATTGCACAGAGGAGCCAACTGAGGCCCAGCTCAAATGCAGCTAGGCAGTGGGAGGGCCAGGAATAGGACTGAGGGCTCCTGGCTTCCTGCCTGACCAAACTCTAGGGCTCAATTTTTATCCATATAACTTTATTTAATAACCATCTGGCTATAAAAAAATATTTGGGTTACCTGGCTGGTGCAGTTGGTGAAGTGACTAACTCTTGGGTTTTGGTTCAGGTTGTGATCTCGGGGTCATGGGATTGAGCACTGCATTGGTCTCAGTACTCAGTGCAGGGTCTGCTTGGGACTCTCTCTCCTTCTGCCCCTCCCCATCACTCGTTCTCTCTCTCCCTCTCTCTCTCAAATAAATAAAATCTTTAAGAAAAAAAAAAAGAAATGAGATAGCTAGGATTGTACCAGTGCTTACGACTGGGATGCTCAGCAACTAGCTCCAGGAAAAATCAGCTCAGGGGAAGTCTGTCCTGTGTTCACTTCCATTTAATGGAGGCACCCAGTTGAAAGGAAGACAAGGTTTGCACAGGAGCTGGATCCCTGGTTGCTATACTGGTTCTGGTACCTCCTACCCTAAAGAAGGCTCCAGTGATTTCCCAGGACACCACATCAAACCACAGCCCATTCATCATAAGCCACTTCTGCCCATCATCTTTCAGACTTGATGTCTGCTCAAGTTTTCAAATGGGCCCCTCTAAACCTCAGCCTAGCTCAGGACTTCAGTATGAATCTCTAAAGTGGACTATAGTAAACAGCCTCCCAACTGGTCTCCCTGCCTTCAGCCTCCTCTGACTCTCCATTTGACCTGTCCATATCAGATGAAAATATCAGCCAGAAGACTAATTTTAGCCAAGAGTACCCTCTTCCAAAAGCTCTCAATGGCTCCCTCTTGTCCACAGGGGAGAGTGACTGATTCTCTGTGCTCCCAGCCTGGGCCACATTGCAGCGGGTTAGTTCATTTTCTCTTTGGGGACATCATCAGTGTGACTTCTGCTGGGCATGGTCTTGTGGTGGTATTGCTGATCCCCATGGCATCTGACCCAAGAGTCTCAATGCCATTATACATAGCCAGAATCCATGCCAACTCCGCAGATACAGGAGGCGATGTCAATGACACATTCTCCCAAGGTTGCTAATACCCTTGGCACAAATGTCACTGAGGCCTTGGCTGTTTGCTATCTTCTCCAGCTTCCCCAGAGCCCCCTGGCTGGGAACATAAGGATAAGATTATGGAGGTGGAATGAAAAGACTATGTAAAGGAGAGGCTCCCGTGCCTTCCCCAGAACTGGCCCACTGGCCCTCACTCATGGCTCTCACTGTCTCTTTCTTAGGACAAATTGTAACCAGCAGCTCTTCAGTCCCTCATAAAACAGACTTTGGGAGGGAACAGTCCACAGCCTCCCCCACAAGCCCAGACGTGCCTGGATCCTAGAACAAATACATTCTGACGTATTCCATTCCATAGTGTGAGAAAAGTGTGAGGAGACAGTGCCAGGAACTATTTCACTGACAATAATATGACTAAGCTACACACTTTGGGACACTGCAGAAAAGTAAATTCTTTCTTCAAGACCACACTCCTTCATTTTTTCATTAGCATTTTTGATGCTTGCTCATCTGCAGCAGGTAAGCAGGTGTCAGAGGTATAAGAGAAACATATGGGCAAAAGCTTAAAGTCAAGAAGCTTCTTTCAAGTAATTTAATGATATTTTGCAAATCTGGAAAAGCCATCTCTTGTTCCATTTTCAGGAAAGAGTTCCAGGGTTCTGCAGATATGTAGCTTCACAAATGCTCTTCTGCATTTTGCAAATGAGGTGCAATCCCAATAGGGAGGGTAAGAAATCTCCCAAGATGTTCTAGAACCTGGGTCACTAACCGCCCTTGCCACATTTCCTCCTCGTCCTCATAGTTAACAGTGATATCTTGGCAAACAAAAACCTACCAGTGAGGCAGGTCTGCCCCACCACCAGCAATTCCACACAATCCGTGTTGTCATGTAGCATGTTTTACAGATGATGTTACAAAAATCAGCACTTGGCGAAAAGACCTTCTTTTCTGATATTTTATGTGGAAAAAGAAAAAAAGAAGAAGAAGAAAAACATATCCAGATCTTTTTTTGAAAATCACTTACAATCAGCTGGAAGGTATTCGGTGAACTTTGTTTTACAGCGTTTTGTGGCCAGTTACAAATTTGGGTCATGCCCTGCAATCAATCTCTGCCGGGAACTTTCACTGAGGCCATCAGGGGAATTAGAAATAAAATGTTGGAGGCAGAATCAAGAATGCACAGATGAGCTGGAGAAACTTGTGACCGGCCTTCTGGATGCAGGATGAAAGAACAGCTGGACAATTCCAGTGCGAGCCCAGGCCCAGGTTCCCATCCAGTGTCACTCACAATTAAACCCGAGTGCATTTCCCTCCATCGCTGATGGCACGAAGTCTTTCCTGACTTAAGGACCGAGACCGAATCATCACACCGTGATTATTTTATTGGCTGCAAGGGAACATGAAACTGGGCTGTGAAAGAGCAAACGGGGGGGAACAGCCAAGTCCAAAAACTGTCCTCTGTCTTATGGGCAAGTGTACACACCCTCTTTGCCTGGGAAGCTTAGCAAATTTTGAAAGGAATGGGTGCAATCTCCCCCCAAAATCTAGTGAGTGGAAGTGTCTTTCTCTAATAAACATTCATTTTTGTAAAGAACCTGACTTTCACCCCCCAAAACCAAGTGAGAGGAGGTGCTGGGATTGTTGTTTTTGTCTTCTTTGGAGAACCACAAAGATGCTTCTAGTTCTCCGCAGAAGCAAGCCATTAAGTGTGGACTTCCTTCCCTTCACCACAGTCTCTCTTTGAGGGGGGAGATTGCACAGCAACAAAGATTGAAGATTACATTCAGACTGCCAAGCTTTCCTCAGGATTTCAATGACGAGGCTTGCCCCCAGACCCCCAGATCCCAGGGAAGAAACTGTGATTCTAAATATAAAGGTCCTTATCACCATTTTGTAAGCAACCCCTCTGATTTTTTCCTTAGAAAGAAATTAAACTATAAAACTAATGGAAATAGTGATCAAGACTCCTATCTCTGATCCCCAGAGGTGCTGGTTAGATAATAACTCAACAGCACTAACCACAAGAATTAGCTACCACTTACTGAGTACTTACATGTGCTAGGCTATGAGCTAAGTGCTTTGTATTAAATACCTCATATTGATATTAGGTAGTAATATCATTATTTGACAAATAAAGAAACTGAAGCTCAGAAAGGTTAAGTAACTTGCCAATGTCACACAGCAGTTAAGTCATAGAGCTAGGGTTTGAATCTGCTGAGTGGGGCTCCCAATCCTGTCCATGTCAGTCCTCAAGACTAGGACTGCCCTAACTCTGAAAAGGGAGGGAGAGATTCTAATCAGACTTTGGAGGCGCGAGGAATGGTTCCACTCAGAGAGGGACAGAGCAGAGCTTGAGAAATATGAAGCCAGGGTCCTGAGAGGAGACCCTCTAACATACGCAAAGGAAAAGGCAATTGGGACGCATTTGGGCAAACAGTAATGGCAGGAACAAAACTGGAAGCAGGCTTCAGTGTATAGGAAGAATCAGCAAGGCAAATGACCAGAAGTGCCAAGAAGGCCAAGAAGTTAGAGTCAGGGAATAGGGTGTGATCTCCCTACAGAGATATCCATCTTAGAAAGGGAAACATTCTTTCCTTCTTGGGCTCTCAGGCTGCCTGACAAGTCTGTTGTAAGACCTAGAATAATCGAAAAACCAAGTCCAAGCCCATTGTTACCCATGGTGGTGGTGGTTGCTTTGTTGACTGGTGTGTTATTTTGGATCATCTGAGAAGATTCTAAGACAGGACCAGATGTGTAGGGGATTTATTGGGCTAAATGTCTGGAAGGAGAAAGATGGGGGGAGCCTCCTGACTACAATGCCAATTTGATCCCCTGTGAAGGAGAGAAGGAAGGAAGGGGAGTTGGGTATAAAGAGTCCCAGGGGCTTCTGGGTGGCTCATTGGTTAAACGTCTGCCTTCAGCTCAGTCAGGATCTCAGGGTCCTGGGATTGAGCCCCGCATCAGGCTCCCCACTCAGCAGGGAGTCTGCTTGTCCCTCTCCATCTGCCCTGCTAGTGTTTGCTCTGTCTCTCAAATAAATAAATAAAAATCCTTAAAAAGAAAGAAAGAGAGGGAGAAAGAGAAGGAAGGAAAGAAGGAAGGAAGGAAGGAAGGAAGGAAGGAAGGAAGGAAGGAAGGAAGGAAGGAAGGAAGGAAGGAAGGAAGGAAGGTCTCAGCCAACAGTGCAGTTCCAAGAAGGGTTTGGCCGGGCTGACAGGTACTCCTCAAAGGAGAATTACCTTTTGGAAGGGTCTTGGTCTCTCAGAACTGTGCCTTTATGGGGGACCCCCACCCAGTCATGGGCTGAGAACAGTTCACAGGAGTGTGGCACATATTTGGTGGAGGATCCAGAGGAAACCACAGCAGGGGCCATCCGTCAACAGACTCCCCACATCAGGAGACTGGAGTGGTGCCTTTCCATAGTCATCTCAACTGGCTGTCCTCTCGCTGGCTCCAAGACAGGGTAGGAAAGTTCACGGGAATCAATGGGATGTCAAGTAGAGGGATTAATAATGCATACCCCATAGAGTCTCTGGGCAGATTAAATGTGTAGATACTGTTAGCTCTAGCACACCACTGCCACTCAAGCGATCCTAAGAGAACAGTAGCTATCTTTTCAGTAAACAATTCAGAAGATGGAACCACACTCACTCTGGGTTCCATCCTGGGATAACCGTTCACAATTTTCCGAGGGGATTCCTGCCCACAGCATCCAGAAACACCATCTCTTCCCCCTCTGCCTCCTCCTGTCCCCACCCAGCCAAGGGGGGAGCTGGGCTAGGCTACATGCTGTTCCTTCAGAGCACAGGTAGAGAAATCAATCCACCTTTTGCTTGACCCAAGCCTTCTGATTAGAAAGTCAAGCCATCCTCCCTCTGGAGCAAACTTTCTGTTCTAAATGTAAGTTGAACTCGCTCAGTCTTTTTGAGATAAGGATTAGCTTCTGAACAGAAATGGTTTTGATTATAAAATGAAGGCCATTAGCCGGCGAGATGGGGAATTCGAGGCTCCACCAGAAAGGGTACAAGAGGTCTGAGGCCACCATACTGATTAGCAGGCTAAAGAAAATAGAGTCTATGCTCTGTTGACGCCCCTGGGCAATGCCATTCTTGCCCTCCCTGGTGACCATTTCATTTAATTATTTTAAAGCAGAGTTTTATGGACTATTTGCCAGACGTCATGTTTGCTGGGGGCACCTCAAGTCTCAGACATTTATAGGAGTCGACCATAGTTAAGATCTGGTTCTTACAAATGCATTCAGTTTGGGGACCAAGGTATGGGATGGTAAAAGTGAGAAACCCCCAGGTGAGGGGCATGGAACACATCCTTCTTCTGGAAAACGTTGAGAGTATCTTAGAAAAACTTCAAAAGGAAAAAAGACATCTCTGCACAGAGACTTTCTCAAATTGGCAGATTCTCTCCTCGAAAGATGGTAGTCCCACTGGGCAGCACCTGCCAGATAAGCATTCAAGGAAATTATAGAAAAGTTCCTCCATCAGAGAGCCTGGCATGGCCTTCCTGTCCTCAACTGAGAAGGAGCCCAATTTTCTGGCATTTGAGAACAAGTAATATTTAAAGATTTAGGGAAAATTAGTCAAATGCACCTTGATTATAAACACATGTACCCATTTCATTTGGCTCTTTTAAAAACATGGGTTTTAACCAGCTGCCATCAATAGCCAGCCCGCTGCTGGTCTGTTTTTCCCTCTTGTGATGGACACGGCCGAAGGAAAGAAATATTTAGCCATTTTGAATCTCTTTCCAGAGAAGGAAGAATTATTGACTATAAATTGTATCTTCCTATCTCATGAAACAAATGAAACCTTCTAAATTAAATAAAAGGAAAATTAACAATCAGGATTAGGTAAAAAGCATTACATTTCCTCGGGGCTCGAGTTACAAAGATATGTTTTTGTAAAAGAAGCAAGGTCAGTTACCACTATTAAACTTGTATATTGTTTTATACTAAAGTCCTTTCAGTGGCCTCTCTGAGGGACCGTTCAGTTTGCATTACACGCTAATAAACTCCAGGTGCACAGGACAAACTGAATAATCAGAACCCGATGGCCCAAACTAGTTAAAAATAATGTGGTACATTCCTGGTTCTCTGCATTTAATTTATTGTTAATCATTGTTATTACTTACATTTATTGGGTAGTTTTTCCAGATTTATTAGGCACTACATTTAACAGTGTTATCGCTTGTAACTGACCATCAGTGGAATCGAAAACATATTTTTGTAAAGACTCTTAGCCTAATTAGTAAGTTGTTTCCCTTTGAGACTAAACAGACCCCAAAAATGACTGTGTTATTTTTCCCTTGAGTCAGAGGGAAACCCTGGTACAAAAAACCCACTTTTGCTAAAACCACCTGTTGGGCGATAAGGGAAGGGGTATCATTCTAGGGACACTAAGGTAACCTTTCCCATCAAAGCAAAAAAAAAAAAAAAAAAAAAAAAGTGGGATTTTACTCTACAGACCAGGCGCCATCTCCTGTCTTAGAGGAGTGAGTGGTCTCCTATGTGTGTGACTTCTGGGATGCTGAGGAGGGACAGGTGGGGAAACTTCCTCCACCTGCATGGAGTTCTACTCTCCAGAAGCAAACCCTTGGGTAAAGGGGAGAAGTGATCCTTTGATAAAATTCGCACTCAGGTATAAGAGACTTGATATTCTCTAACCTTTCCTGAGACTTGTTTTGAAAAGAGGGTAGGAAAAGAAGCAGAATACCAAAAGGAGGAAGACTAGGAAGAGGAAGAACAGAATGGGAGCCTTCTTGTCCCAACTTCGCTGGTCCTAGTCTTGCCCAGGAACAATATCTCTTGGAGTTGGGTAAAGCCACACTCAGCACAGAAGACCTGCCCCTGGAGATGGGGTCATTCCAATGGCTTAGCACAGAATGACCTTGGGGATGGGGTCATCCCTTTGGCTCCATATGCTGCAGGAAGGTAAACTTGAGCAAGGCTCAGTCTCGGAGACCAGGAGGTGGTCCCCAGCACACACTCCAGCCCTTGGAGAACCCTGGGTGCTCTACATGCAGCAGGGAAGCACACCACTTCCTTGCTGAATTACCCACTGAATGCATGCCCATTAATATCACACCCCTCTGCCATTTGTTGGAGCCTGTGGGATCAAAGGGAAGGCCATGAGACTGGAATGTCTGAGTTTTGGGCTCTAGCGTGCTTTCCACTGAGTGACCTTGGATATGTCGCTGTTCCCCCCATGATGCTCGATTTGCTCCTCCATGAAGTGAGGTGGTGTGGTGGTTGACTGGTTGCAGTAAGGGCCCCCATTCTTCACCACCATCACCCCAAGTCCAAGTTCTTTGTCAAGTGACTTTGCAATTCCTCTCACCTAAGAGGTAGAGTCCATGTCCCTGCTCCTTGAACCTGTGTTGCTCTTATGATGCGCCTAACGCATAGACGGCCAGTAGAAGGGACAATGTGTCAGTTCAAAGTGGAGGCCTTGGTATTTCCATGTCCTCTCTAACCTGGCATCCTGGGGGATGAGAGGAACCTGGAGCGAAGCCAAGTCACCCTGGGTTCCCTAGTCAAGGTCAGCCTTGGTCAGCCAACTGCCAGCCAATTGTTAGATGTGTGAATGAGTCCAGCCACGATCAGCAGTGCCACTGGCCCTGGACACGAGAGCAGTAAATGCTTGTTATTGTGTGCCACTGAAGTTCATAGCTATTTGTCATTCAGCATTATTGTGATAATACATACCTGATAGATGGTGCTGTTGGATGAATCCCATGGTCCGGTCCAGTCCAAATTCTACCAGCTACTTAGAACCTAATCCAGTCCTCATTGTACCCACCCCACCTCCAAGAGACACTGGTAGTTCTTTTTACTTCCCTAGGCCTATTTTAAACAGAGAATGATAATCTTTATCCCTCCCATACCTCCTAGGCTGGGCCCCTTACAGGGTATTTCCAAGGACAAATTTAATATTCAATATGGAATCACTTTGAACCACTCAAAGGCAGACACTTAGTTAATTCTTAGCCATAATAATGCTACATCTTCTTAGGGATCTCATTAGGAAGCCCCCTAAGGTGACATCACTTAGAAGATAAGCAAAAAAAAAAATCAAGTAGATGTTGTTTAAAAACCCATTTGGGTCTCTTACAAGGTATTCACATTAAATGCCCTAAATTAGTATTTTTGTTCCTGAGCCACAGTATCTCAGCCCTTTTTGATAACTCTGTGGGTACTTCCTCACTAATTTTATGTTTTTGATCCAAATCATTTTGCCCCATAGTTTAGCTACATGAATCTAAGGGAGAATTTAAGATAAACTGGAGGGGCAGTGAAATGGAAGAGACAGGAAAGAAGAGAGGTTATTCTACTGACTCATCCATTCTTTCAATAAATACCTACCAAGCATCAATTATGTCATAGGTCTGTATTTGGCCCAGGGGTTCTGGGGTAATGGAAAGTGATCCACGCTTTGCCCTCATAAGGGATTAGGAGTACATGTTAGAGGAGAGAAAAACACTAAGCAATTAATTACAAATATGTTAACCTAGTCATTTGTTTGAAACCTGGCAAATAAAGGGAATGCATCAAGCATCCTACCTTTCCAATACAAATTGTGTCTTGGAGTAATTAAACAGAAGTTGAGGGCAAGTTCTCTTTTTAGAAACACTCTCACCAGGGGCAGCCAACTCTTGGTTTCTACTCAGGTCATGATCTCAGGGTTGTGGGATCGAGCACCATATTGGGCTCTATGCTCTGCATGGGGTCTGCTTCAGAACTCTCTCCCTCTCCCTCCAGCACATGCACTCTTTCTTTCTCTCTCAAATAAATAGATAAAATCTTTAAAAAATATATTATCTCTAAAAAAAAAAAAGAAAAATAGAGTGTCACTGTTTTGCATCCCTTACTAGGAATGAATAGATCTAGATGTTGAGCATCAAAGACCATTAACCTGAAAGAGAAAGACCACAAGGGACATCTGGGTGGCTCAGTGGTTGAGCATCTGTCTTCAGCTCAGGGCACCAGTATTGAGTCCCATGTTGGGCTCCTCTCAGGGATCCTGCTTCTCCCTCTGCCTGTGTCTCTGTCTCTCTCTGTGTGTCTCTCAAGAATAAATAAAATCTTTAAAAGAGAGAGAGAGAAAGACAACCAGACATTACATGCCTCCTGATGGAGGAAGACATTACCTCTTCTGAATTAGTCTTACTGGCCCCTGCCTCTGGGGGGAAAAATTGACTCTTAATCCAATGAAGTTTTAGGAGCCAACTCTTAGTTATAGGAGATTCAGAGGACAGAGGAACATGTTCAGACACACCAAGGGAATGCAATCAGCAAAATCTAGACTGTGGGAAACTCTACAGAATAAACCAACTGAGTTTATTCACAAATAAATTGGAAAGAAGGGAAAGAGAGGAGGAACTTGTCGATAAATAAAAACTTAAAAGGCATATCAAAATGGGACAAAAAGGAGGATCTCAGGGAATAAAACAAAAAAGGAGGAAGATAATAAAACAAGGAAGATGTGAACATAAATGTCAGGGGAGTTACAGGGTCTATAAACTTTGTGGTCTATTGGCAAAGTTCTACTTCTTGAGCTGAATAGTGGTGTCAATGTTATTTACTTTATAATAAGCCACAAAGCTACACTTTTTATGTAGTTTTCTGTACTTATGTTCCACAGGAAAAAAGTTAAAAACAATTACATACATTTTTAAATATCACAATTGATCTAAATGCTTCTAAGGAGAAGTTTTCAGGACTGAAAGGGCTTAAGAAAGGCTTTTCCTAGTCTGGCAGAAATAGCTAAATAAGGAAATGAAAGAAGAGCTCCAGGCAGAGGGAATGGCAGGGGCAAAGGCCCTGTGGTGGGAAGAGGTGCTGCTAATCACAGTGCCTGCCATAGAACCTGGAGATAAATGGTAGGTCTTCCCATAAGTGCTTTTTACATGTAGGTGGATGAATGGGGTTGGGATTCACTCAGTGAGTGCGTTCATTGTCATTGCTGTTGTAACAGTTTACCACAAACTTAGCTGCTTAAAACAACATGCGTGTATTATCTCATAGTTCTGTAGGTTAGAAGTTCAACACAGGTCTCATGGGTTATGATTAGGATGTTGGCAGGTCTGAATTCTCTTCTGGAAGCTCTAGGGAAGAATCCGTTTCCTTGCCTTTTTCAACTTCTAGAGACTGCCCACATTCCTTGGCCTGCAACCCTCTTCCTCCATCCTCAAAACCAACAAAGAAGAATTGAGTTATTCTCATATCACAACGGACGACAGGACCTCCTCTGGCTTCCTCTTCCACTTTTAAGAACATTTGTGAATGGGGCACCTGGGTGGCTCAGTGGCTGAGCATCTGCCTTTGGCTCAGGTCATGATCCTGGGGTCCTGGGATCGAGTCCCGCATCAGGCTCCCCAAGGGGAGCCTGCTTCTCCCTCTGCCTATGTCTCTGTCTCTCTCTGTGTCTATCATGAATAAAGAAATAAAATCTTTAAAAAAAGAAAAAAAAAGAACATTTGTGATTACGTTGGGCCCACTCAGGTAACTCAGGATAATCTCAAGATCAGCTGATTAGCAAACTTAATTCCATCTGGAACTTCAATTCCCCTTCACCATGTGACATAACATATCCATAGATTCTGGGGATGGGACATCTTGGGGCCTGTTTTTCAGCCTACCACAGTGAGCAAGCATTTTCTGAGCAGCTACTATGTCCCAAACTGAGCACTAGGACAGGAACAGATCAGTTTCTTGTGCATGGAGTGCTTGCAACCCAGAGTGGGAGACAGCTTATAAAGCAGTAAACAAATATACAAGTAGTCCTAACTGATCTGAAATAAAAATGGGAAGGCGAGGGATAAAATTGGTTATGCTGTGCCTTCAAAGATACTATTTATTAATTTTCTACTTCCCAGCAACTGGAACTAAAGCCTAGCATCTCCATTTATCTGACCCACAACATTATTCTATTTCTAGTTGGTTTTTATACTTTAAAAACCAACTAAAAATTAAGTTCGGTTTTTTTAAGTCTCCCTGAACTTATCTCTGGAATCCAATTTGGACTGATTTTTTAAAAATATTCTAAAGCATTCCTAATATAAAACTTCTCTGCTTCTGGTTTCCAAGGGAAATTTATTATTTGAGGGCAGACTTTTAAACATGTCACTCTTTGCCAGCATGCCTCAGGGTACAAGTACAATAAATAAAGGGTATATTGAAATAGAATATTTCAAATAACTAGCAGCATCATTAAAACATCAAATTAAATGAACAGAAAACAAACAGATTCTAGTTTCCTTGTATAATCAGATATTCTTCATTAAGGACTCTCAAGTGGATTGTAATACCAGCTATGCCAGCTGTAGCTTCCCAGTTAAGTACTCGTCTTACCAGCAAAAAAAAAAAGTGGAGAAAAAGGGAGCATACGCCTCAGCCCCACCAGACACCCCAAATTTCCCTTAGTTTGTCCAAGGTTTTATAAGATCTCTGAAGGCAGAGGTAGGTCATCAGTCCAAATCCTAAATCAGGGCTTTGTTAGCACAGCCAGCAACCATCAAGATTTTCTGGCCTCTTTGAAGAAAAGAAATGCCTCCCACACAGTATCTGGAGTTCAGAGACTCACCCAGTGGCCCAGGGTCTCAATGGTGCTCTTGGCATTTGGGGTGGGAGAGTTCACCTATGTGTGCCAAGATCTTCAGCATTTCTGCTCCCTCTCCCCACATACGCACACACTAAGTGTCAGTCACTGGGTCAAGCGAAAATGCCTCCAAACATTTCCAAATTCTCCTGGGATGGGAGGTGCTACCCCATTTCCAACAAAAGGCCTTCACAGCAGCCCCAGCTGATAATGAATTCTCTTTGCCCCCATAACACCCATAGTATGTTCTGCTCATGAGAGATGGGGCATAATCACCACCGTAGACGGTCAATATGGTGTAGATGCACCCAACTACCTATAGTTGGATGTCCACCCAGCTGTGACAACACCTTTATCCCAGCCTTGAGGATAGGCAAGGGATCTCAGCCAATAGTCCAAGGGGAACTGGATGTGGGATGCTTAGGAGCACAGGTCAGGGGTCAGAGATCTGGGTTTCAATCCAGGCTCTGCTATATCCTTGCTGTGTGATCTTGAACAGTTACAGTCACTTTGCCTCTCGAAGCCTCAGTTTCGTCATCTAAAAGTGGAATAAAATCTCTTTTACTTCCTAGGTCATGAAAAGACTAAATGAAATAGTCTATGTAAAGTTCTTGGAGCCATTCCTGACACCCAGCCCACATTTGCTGAAAACTGGGTATTGTCACTGTCTTTATTGTCAGGGATAACAAAATTAAAACAGTTCTCCAAAAATGACATCTTAGATAATTTTCTGTTTATTCTATATGTAATCGATGCTCAAAGACTTTTTTCTTGGTCTTCTTATCTTCCTGGGAAGGAAATAATTTCTGGGTCTCAATTCACTGCTTCTTATAGTTTACTGGAAAATTATTCTCATGTTGATAGAACATGAAACCAAAAGGATCATGTATCATTGGCCCAACAAAAGCAGCATACTGAAGGTGGCAGCAGTGCCTGGAGACTCGATCCACATTTAAGATTCCATATGGTCCATCGAATCTCTGTCAATGGCGTCAAAACCCTCCCTTTTGCTCAAACCAGAAGCCTGGGATACATTCTTGACTTTTCTTTGGACTTTCTCCTACCTGCACACCCAAAATCTAACCCATCAGAAGGTGCTATCTCCCAAATATATCTTGAATCTATCAACAGTTCTCTCACTCCACTGCCACTACCCTGTTCCAAACCACCATCATTTCTCACCTGGAATTTTGCAGTATTTTTCTTGATTGATCCATTCTGGCTTCCCTCTCACTCATTCTCCCACAGAGCACCCAGAGTGCTCCTTTAAAAATCAGATCAGGCCTTTCATTCTCCTACTTGAAAATCCTCCAATGCCTGCCACTGCCCTCAGAATAAAATCTGCAAGCAGTCCCAGTATCATCTAGCTTCTGCCCCCTGCTCTGGACCTCATCATCACATACCTTCTCTCCCCATGCTTACTCTGTTCCAGCCACACTGTCCTTCTTTTTGATCCTCAAATCAACTAAGCCTTTTCTCTCCTTTGGGGCCTGTGCTTGCTATTCCCTCTGCCTGGAACATTCTGCACCCAGACCTTTTGCATGCCTGGCTCTTTTGTATCACTTGGATCTCAACTCAGATGTCACTTCGTCAGAATGGCTTCTTTTCTGCTGTCTTCCCAACACCCCAAAGGATGTCTGGCACATAGTAAGCACTCCATGGATGTTTGTGGAAGAATGAATGAATAAAGAGCCAAAACAACTGGACACATATGGGATGACAACCACACCCTAAGTGAAGGGTGACACCAATCATTCTTTCTATGAGGCTTTCCATGTAGTTTAGGGAGAGATCAATCCACCCCCTCAAAACATCCAGTCCACTATGCCAGAGAAAACCAAAAAAAACATGAATCCTCAGAAAAACAATGAGCTGAGAGTCATACTTCTTCAAGAAGATGAGGATCCATGCCAAATGCCATAGATAGCTTTCAGAGTTAAGCAACCACACTGTTGACAACAGCCAAAGAAAATGCTACAGCTCATACCAAAAGAGTATCTGCAGCTTGGGCTGACATTTCAACACAAATTGGATTACTTTGTCCTTCCTGGAAATGCATGATCTGGTCACATAATGGGACACTATTCAATTAGCAAGGTTCCTGGTTGTTCTGAAAAGTATAGGAAAAGTGCTTGCCTTTTAGAAGGAGCTTTGTGACACAAAAGAATCTGGGCTCCTGCTGCCCAAATTTGCCCTAAGTTCTTCTGTCCCAGAAAAGCAATCAAATGACATTCCTGACAACAGGACAGAAACCCTTATCTCTTGGTCAAAATATCATCGCCCCCAGGAGGGATTTCCTGGGAAGTCTATTTGAGATCAGAGTGTTTCTCACCAAAAGTACACAACAGGCATTTAATCAATTTTGTTATTTTAATCTCAGTCTTAATAAATGACACCCACACAGAGGTGATCACTGAAGACATGGGAAAGGATCAGGCCACGAAAGGAGGGAGAAATGTCAGAGAAGGAGGTAGAGGGTGCGTGGGGAGATGAGCAGGAGGCAGCAGAGGAATCAAAAGAGGAGGTCAGAAAAAAAAAAAAAAAAAAAGAGTGAGACAGAAGACTTTAAAGACTTGATTCAAAGCTCCACAGGTCATTGTTTTCCTAACGTCTCTCCACCCCCACCAGCACTAGACCATAAGCTCTGAGGGGGGCACTTGACAGGATGAGCCCTGGGTGTTATACTATATGCTGGCAAATCTAACTCCCAATTAAAAAAAAATACGCACAAAAAAAATAAATAAAAGCCAGACGATATATAATTCACCCTTCTGTTTTGCACGATCTAGCTCTGGACCTAATGAATGAACTGGAAATCTAAACAATGGAGATAAGAATTTAACATTTTCTGAACTTCAGGATTGCACCAACCCAGTTCCATATCCAGCAGAATATCTAAAGCATGAAAATGACCAGCACATAGGCACTGTGTGTGCTGGCACTGCTTCCAACCTCCTCATCCCGGGGTGGTGGGGTAGGTAAGGGCAGTTTCGAGGCCTAGAATGGTCAGCTTGTCCCAGTTTGCCTGAAAATGTCCTGGTTTTAAGAGTAAAAGCCCCATGTCCCAGGAACCCCCTCAGTTACCTGAAACAGCTTTCAGCAAGTATTTGTTGAATGGTTGAAAGATGTGACTACCTCACAGAGCTGTTAGAGGATCAAAGAAATTATGTCTATAAAAATGCTTTAAGAATTCTAAACTGCAGCCAATTGAAAAGTATCACCCAGTGTCAAGTGTGATTAGTGTAGAGTTTTGTGCTGATTGACAAGAAGAAGCAGGTCCTGCTCTAACTTTGAGTGCCAGGCGCACCTGTCCCCTGATCCTTGGGACTCTCACAGTAGATGGTTTACAGAATGGCAGAGTCAGGAATTGGGTAGGAAGGTGGGAGGCTGCAGGTTGTGGCCCTGGGACTACATGTCAAACCAGGCCCACATCAGACTTTCTGCCAGGACCTATCATCTCTGTGTCCTGATCCACAGTCAAGTTGCTACCAGTTCCCTCCACTAGGAAGTGGAGAGCAGAGGTGACTGAGTTGTCTGTGACCAGTAAATCCAAGACTTCCTCCCAACATCCCAGACCTCAGGCCCCTCCACCACCACCACTAGGCAAATCTCTGCTGATCCCATTTCTTCACCTAGCTAATAGGTGGCATGCAGATAGAAGAATCTCCAAGGGAATGAGAGTGTTTTGCATGATAGAGAAGGGTAGGTGGGCAATGATAAGAGAGGAAGAGAGAGAGAGAGAGAGCACGAGAGGGAAGTGGCTTGGGTCAAGAAGTCAGTGGCACAAGGATAAGGTGCAAGGGGCAAGAAGCATTTTCTTAAAGATTTATTTATTTTTTAAAGATTTTATTTACTTATTCATGAGAGACACAGAGAGAGAGAGAGGCAGAGACACAGGCAGAGGGAGAAGCAGGCTCCATGCAGGAAGCCCGATGTGGGTGGGACTCAATCCCGGGACTCCAGGATCATGCCCTGGGCCGAAACGAGGCCCTCAACCGCTGAGCCACCCAGGCTTCCCATTTTCATAAAGATTTAATGTGGAGGGCATGCCTTCATTTATCCCCTTGCCATTCCTTTACAAAGGCCATTCTGCAAAGATTTACTCTTTGAGGTCTTTGGCTTCAAAATTATGTTCCTTCTAGATATGCCTAATCGGCAACAAGTACAGCGAAATGGTGACCAATTTGTCAGGAGCAACACTTCCTTATCTCCAGCCAGTGAGAAACAGAGCTAGGATTTGTTCTTGGATAGATGACCGGGCTGTGACTGAAAGGGGGAGAGAGAGAAAGAGAGAGAGAGAGAGGAAGAAATGGAGGGTTGGATCTGCCTGAGCCCATAGTGGGAACTGAGAAAGCTGCAAACTTTCAAGTGGAGCAAGAGCACGCCACCTCAAACCTGAGTCAAACTGCCATTTTTAGGGAAGGTACTGTGGGCATGTGTACGTTCACCAAACCTAATGCCAGTGTCGTTTTCTCCTACCTATAAGCTATCTGAGCTCCCTCGTGTAGATGCAGAAGTTGTTTGAAAGTCATCCTCATACCTAATAGCTGGGCCTCTCTTCAGTAGTATAATAGCTGAAATTCTGAGTGCCTTTGTGTCCATAACATTCCAAAGGCTCCAAGCACATTATCTTACTGTTTCTGACTATAACCCAACAAAGGACACTGATAGGATCATACCCATTCAGCTGATGAAGAATATGAACCAACAAGAAATGAAGCTGAAGTGACCCAGCCGGCCTGAGCAAAGCTGATATGAAATCCCAGCCTCCTGGTGGCCTCTTTTTGCAAACCAATGCCTCTTGCTTCCAGATAGACGAAACAGAGGCAAAGGGCACAGCCGCAGAGCCTGGGAATTTGGCTGTACACTCGGAGCCAACCTCGACTGAGAGCTGACACTGATTCTGGATCTGAGTAAGATCTGCTCCGAGCAGGCCCTGTGGGCTTGTGCATGTGCCCTTGGGGCTTGATTTCTCCCAGGAGTTTAATCAGAAATTTCCTTCAATTCTTTCTACAGCCTTTGAGTGTGAAGGTTGGAATCTAGACATTCAGAGGGTTACTTGTGAACTGTCAGCGGGGTCCTTTGGACCATTCTGTGAAAAGGCCCAAAATACCTTACCAAAATACCCCAAATTCCTCAGGGATAGGAGAATCAAAAGAATGACAACCAACCAACTGAGAAGTCCTGATGAAAACCGCTAGGTCATATCTTTCTATAAGCATTGTCACCTACTTGAAAGTCTGAGTCATTTTGCCGGTCCCAGGGAGTGTGGATGAGTCACATTGATGAGAAGGATACTTTTTTCTTTAACCTAGTTCTCTAACCTTTTAGATGAACACTCTTGGTCTGCCTTGCTCTTAAAATATCCAGATGGGTTGTATAAGATCCAGCATCATGATTGTTTGTGCAAGGTCACTCCTTGTATTTGTGAATTTGAGTCTTTTATTGCTCAGAATGAATGTTCTCATTTATAAAAAAAAATTCAACCCAAGTTATAATAGCAAAAATAATATTATATCCTCCCACGGAGCTGGAAACTTAAACTCAGTTGTGGAGGAATGAGGCCTCAGGATCAGAACTGAAAATGACTAGTTTAGTTTCCCAGCCCAAACTAAGTAAAAAGCTGGAGGAAGAAATAGGAAAAAATGAATGGGATTTAAGACTTTCTATCATTTCCAGAAAAGAAGTTACCGGAGTAATTTAGGCTAGGGTTGTACTTTCTCAAGATTTATTTCTAATTGAAGATGGCTTTTGGATGTGTTGACACAGTTAAGAAGAGAAGCCCCAAATTCTTTTCCTTTTTATCAAGCTCAAAAACCAACAGAAGGAGGAGGGACAAAGCACAAGAGGAAGTAGAGACTTCCCCATGAAGGTCATCCTGGGTCACCTAGTGCTTTGACATCAGGGTGATTCAATGGAGATGCTGCCTGGGGAGTGTTCAGCAGTTTGATAGCCACTGACTATCTTCATTCCTTCTACACTGAAATCCATAGCCATCCATGTTGAATCCTCAGAGTTTACAATAGTGTCCAAAATTCTGTACCAAGAATATATTTTATGTCTTTAAAATGTCTTTATTATTTTAATAAGGAAAAAAATAGGGTGAGGAATTGGGAAAGTATCTGCATAATTCCTAAAGCCTTCCCATTTGAAATGGAGGATTTGATCACCTGATCTGGATTACCCATATTAGTGAGCTACATTGATTGTGTGTGTCAGTTTTTTGCTGCAGTAACAAATATCCCTAATGTCTCCATGATGTCAATAACATTTATTTCCTGCTCAGGGATAGTGAGAGCTGTGGATCATTTGTAGCTTTGCTGAGATCTGCCGGGCTTTGCTGTGATAAGCTTAACTCAGCAACTTGTGTCTTCTCATTCATGTCCTTGTGGTAAAGAACAAATGCTCAATGGGACAAGTGAAAGCATGTGATACATTTTAAAGTCTGCTCAGAATTGGCACACTGTCACATCTGCTCACATACATTGATCAAAGCAAGCCAAATGGGTAGGACCAAGGACAATGAGACAGGAATATATGGTAGAGAATGGGAGAGAGTGAATACAGTTGATTATCATCATCCAGTCTACTACAGTCTACCTTCTTGGGCACAAATATTTACTTTTCTCTTATCAAAAAAATATATTCACCTCTCATCCCTAAACCATTCCAAAAGCCTCACTCAATCATGGCATCAGGCTTAAAGCCAAGGATCTCATGATCTATATCAGATTTAGATGTGGCTATTCTTCCTTTGGAGAACTATGAACCAAAAGAAAAATTATTGACACTCCCTTCCTTAAACACACACACACACACACACACACACACACACACACACACACACTACAGCAATAAGCTATAAAAAAAAGCTGCAACAAATACCTTCATTTGGAAAGAGAAGAATGGGAAACTGCACTCAGTGAGTAGTCATAATGATTTGATGTGTCAGCCTGTTTGGGCCATGGTACCCAACATTATTCTGGATGTTTCTGTGAAAGTGTTTCTGGATGAGATTAATATTAAAATGAATGGAGTGTGAATAAAGCAGATTACCCTTCACAATGTGGATGGGCCTCATCTAACCAGTTAAAGGCTTTAACAGAACAAAGACTGACCTCTCCCAAGCAAGAAGCTCTGCCAGCAGACTACCTTTGGACTTGAACTGTAATTCTACTCTGGGTCTCCAGCCAGTCAGCCTACCCTGCAGATGTTGGACTTGCTAAGCCTACACAATTGCACGAGCTGATTCTCTCTCTGGCGCTCTCTCTCTCTCTCTCTCTCTCTCTCTCTCTCTCTCTATATATATATATATATATATATATATTTATATACATGGCTGTGACTCTCTCTCTCTCCCCATATATATTAGAGAGCAAGCCAACATATATGTAATTTTTATATATTTATAATACAAATATCTCCTGCTGGTTCTGTTTCTCCACAGACCAAGAGTGGTTCACTGCAGTCCTGAAATCCCTCTTAGCAAATGTTGAGAAGCCCTGCAGGGAGGGTTGGGAATGATTCCTAGGAGAAGCTCCACAACCTATTGTTCTCCATTGCTCCTGACCTTACTCTTTCTTCTCTTTCCATTACCCTACATTGGAAAATATGCCCATATTGGTGGTTGAACAGTTTTCTCTGTATGCTTTTTCCAGCCCATAACAAGTGGACACCCAAGGTATGTTTTACATCTAGGATAATCACTGTCTCTTTTGTTCAGCTAGGTGGCACTTTTAGCAATCCAGCTCTCTCAGAAACTCTGTTAGGGGTACGTGTGTGTGTGTGTGTGTGTGTACTTATGCGTGTGTTTATGTTTAATGAGTTCGGTGCCTGGAAGTTCCAGGGCCAACAGCAGCACGCACAATCTTTTTCCAGACCTGCCTCTTTCCACAGACTGAATTACAGGACTTCTGTCTAAACTTATCAGGCCTTTGTGGGACTACCTTAGGACATTTGAACCCACAATATTAGTGCATATGCAAGGACTCAAAGAGGGAGGGAACATAACACCATTGGGAGGTCATAGCAAATGCATGATGGCCAAGCTCTCATTTTTGGTTTTTGTTCTAGGGCTGTGTCTTAATTTGAAAATATTTTGCTGGCTGAAGCTACAACCTTTAACGCTGCAGGTCTGAGAATGTCTGGATCCTCCCTTGTCCCTTTCATCCCTGCAGGGAGGAAGGCCATGGTTGGAGATGGCTTTCATGGGAGACAGCCGGAAGTTGATTCTGAAGGATAAGTAGGAGTTCAACAGCTGGAAGCGGCAGGAGGGCCAGGATCTCAGCAGAGAGACTATGGGGAGAAGGCAGGAGCAGGTGGCTGGGAGGGTGGGGGAGCTCACAGTGGAACTGGGAAGGGGAGGACAGATGAGGCCGGGGCCGAGGCCGAGGCCACGCATCCATCCGCAGGGCATTCTGCAAGAGCAGGAGGGACATGGCATGTCACCGAACCTCAGGGTGCAAACTTCAGCCCGAGGGCCCTTGAGGCCCACCTAAGGCGGCGGTGTGGCGCAGCCGGACAGCGTGCAGGACAGGCCTCTCCTCTGCACGGGGCGCACGCAGCAGCTAGAGCCGTCTCATCGCAGCTTTGCAAGGCCTCCCTTCCTCTCCTTATCCCTTGACAATAGGGGCTCAGAGCTGGCTAGAGAGGACGATCTGCCATCGCGGGCAGCAAGCAAAGACAACCTTCCGTGGGCAGGCCAGCGCACCGAGACCCCGGGGGCAGCTTGCTGCTCATTTTTATGTTTCCCCCAAATTGCACTTTGCTCTAAAAAGGTCCTTCCTCCGTAGGCACTTCCAGGAGCCCAGAGTTCAGAGCAGCAGGCACAGGCAGGCTGCTCATCGTCAACAGAATAATAAACCTTGGGATGGCATCCGCCAGCCATCAGCTGGCTTCTCGTTCTGATTTGAGTGTCAGAGACCCGCTGTTCCTCACGCACCCTGGGGATCGGAGCTACATGAGGCAGTGCTCTCGTCCCATCCCTTCATTTCTTGGTGCTTCCTCTATGGCTTTGTGCCCCCCAGCCTGGGCCAGAATGCACAGCCTTCCTTCCCCCTGCAGATTTCGGCACCACGAACCGGCCGGATGAGATTCTAACCTCACACACAGAACTGAGCACAAGGGCAAGGTCAGGTCCTAGGTCTTTACAGCCCAGGGTTCTGGTCTCAGCTCTGCTTTGTCCCCAAGGGGCTTCCCGAGGAAACTCGCTTAACCTCTCCGGGAAAAAGAGGGGCATGGGCTTCACAAGTCCTCGAAATGCTGAGCTTTATATAAAGTTGGCTTCTTTCATCATCTTTCCACTGAGGTCCACTCGGGGCTTTTAGGAATAGCCTAGAACCACCTGTAGAGTTGGAGAAGATAAATATACTCAACACCACCGCTTGCCCCAGCTCCTGCCTTGTATTTTGAAAGAGCAACTCTTGATACCTGGGGATGTTAGCACAGAGCACGCTGGCGTGATTGGAAAAGTGCACTAGGATTGGCAAGAGCCCTAACAGGGTACCGTGTCACCCAGAGGGCCCCGTAAAAGCATCTAGTAACTTTCTTTGTCGAAAACAACCATCTAATGGACAAAAGACTAGGTATCACAGAGAATAAAGATCTTCACCAAAAAAAAGCCCTGAAAACAAGACTTCAAAATAATGAAGCCTCTGCCAGATTTTCTGCAGACATGCGATTAGCTTATTTGTAGCAGTTACGGTCTATTCGGCATTTAACAAAATGTGAATTATGGTCACAAGGAAAAAATGGTAACAATTCTCTTTTCTTTTACCCTGGAATGACATCTGCAAATGTTAGGAGAGTCAGCCTTTGAATGTCTAACAACAGCACTACTGCAGAAATGGGATTCAAGTGTCCCCAGTTGTGAAATTAAAGGTAATTTCAGACGTGGCTTTCAGGATGTTGTCTTTTAGAAGAGGATGCAAAAACATAACCATGAATTCAATTCTATTTTATTAATAAATAAATAATTCCGTCTCCAGAGTTTTTCTTGACTTCAGTACAGCAATGCAGAATCTGCGTGTCATTAATATGTTTTACCTTAATCATTGCCTCACATTTACGTCATCAGGTGAAAAATAAAAATCGTTAGCACCACTGGTGGGAAGAGAAACTTTTGATGGAATTGCTAAGCTGTCTACATTTTCTTTCATTGCCGCCCCTTCCCTGCCACCCTGGGAGGAGGGAATGTGAAAAGCCTAAGAAGGCACAGTCTCAAGTTCCCCCCAGAAGCATCCAGGGAACGAGGATGCTGAGTGAGATTGAGGGGCAAATATCACTGATTTAATTTCACTTTCTTAACTTTACTGTTTTGAAAAAATATCTTCATGTGTGACCAGGGGGATGGAGAGGCAAAAGGAAAGCAGATTGTCACAAAGCAATTGCTGTGAATTTTTAAAATACATACACTCACCACTGGTGGTAAGAAAGCTCTAGCTTTAACAAGGGGGAGAGGGATCCCTGGGTTGCTCAGGGGTTTGGCGCCTGCCTTTGGCCCAGGGCGTGATCCTGGAGTCCCGGGATCGAGTCCCGCGTCGGGCTCCTGGCATGGAGCCTGCTTCTCCCTCCTCCTGTGTCTCTGCTTTAGTATTAATAAATACTAAAAAAAAAAAAAAAAAAGGGGGGGGGAGAAAAATTTGGCGGTCCGATACCATCAGTCTTGACATGAGCATTTAAGTGCTATGTCTTTCACCAACTAGCCACATGGCTGTGGTTTGGGGTCTGAATGTAACAAACCCATCAATGACCTTGAGAGGGCCGAGCAGGCAAGCATGAGGTAATCTTTGATTGTCGTGAAGATATTCGGAGTCCATCACACCCCCACAGCTCTTCTGAAAGTATGTCAGCATGCCAACGCAGGACCTCAGGAAGCCCACCTGCCACAGACTTGAACCAAAAGACTTCTTGCAAATGCCAAATATGACTCCCTGTGGTGGGTTAAAATATGTCCACGCATTCTCTGAGATGTCCCCCTCAAGAGGTTCTGGTGCTCCTCCCTGTAATTTAGGGCTGGCTTCAGTGACTTCCTTCTCGGGAGTAGAATGTGGGGCAGCGGGGAGTGATGCTGTGTGACTGCTAAGGCTGGATCATAAGAGGGCATGCAGTTTTTGCAGGTTGTCTTTCAAGATGTTTGTTTTTGGAGTTTAGCTGCCATGCAGAGAGGAAGCCTGGGCCACCTCTAGAGGCCACATGTGGCTGTTCCAGCTGACTTCTCCAGCTGGGGTTCCAGCTGGTTGTCAGAATGACCTACTATACATGTCTGGGGGTGAGGGGAAGCCTTCCTTTCTGAATGATTCCAGCTCAGCTACTGGAAAGGCATGAAGACCCCCAAGTGAGAACCTATTGTCCAAGCCCTGTCAGCCCTTGGAAAGTTTAGAGATAATCAAATAAAAGAATTATTGTGAGATGCCTGGGTGGCTCAGCAGTTGAGCGTCTGCCTTTGGCTCAGGGCATGATCCTAGGGTCTGAGATCAAGTCCCACATCAGTCTCTCCCGCCTTGCAGGGAGCTTGCTTTTTGCTTCTCCCTCTGCTTTTGTCTCTCTCTCTCATAAATAAATAAATAAATAAATAAATAAATAAATAAATAAATAAAGTCTTTCTTTCTTTCTTTCTTTTTTTTTTTTTTAAAGAATTGTTGTTTCCAGCCACTGAGTTCTGCGATGGTTTGCTACAAGGCAATAGAAAGGTCTTCACCTAATTTGTCAGAATGTCTTTTCCAACAGTATCTTCCATCCCAGGTCCTATTCTACGATGGGACCTTGACATGTCTCCCATCAAGACCTGGGGTCTGGAATCCCTGGGTGGCGCAGCGATTTGGCGCCTGCCTTTGGCCCAGGGCGCGATCCTGGAGACCCGGGATCAAATCCCATGTCGGGCTCCCGGTGCATGGAGCCTGCTTCTCCCTCTGCCTGTGTCTCTGCCTCTCTCTCTCTCTGTGTGTGTGACTATCATAAATAAATAAAAATTAAAAAAAAAAAAGACCTGGGGTCTATGTCCCCAACCCCCTTGAACCTGGGCAGGATGGTGGCTCACTTGTAACCAATAGAATGTAGCAGAGTGCTGCCATATGCCTTGTGAGTCTAGGTCAGAAAAGGCAACACAGTTTCCTCTTTGTTCCTTGAAGCATCCCCTCTTGGAGCCTTCAAAGTCTGGCCACCATGCTGTGAGGAACCTCATGTCAGTAGAGATGCACTCTTCAGGGGCCCCAGCTGAAGTCTCAAACAATAGCCAGATTGGATCATCAGAGCTGTGGAGGAGACCTCTTCAAAATCCAGCCCCATCTAGCCTGTAGGTGGTGTGTTAGTCCCAGCCCTCTGAGAAGCAGACATCAAGATGGGGTCAAGCCACAAGAAATTCACTGGGGGAGCTGTAGAGAAAGTGGGAAGGAAGCCAGGAGAGATTGGGAGACCTCTCAGACCACAGTTAGTCAGCTAAGTTATTTAGTTAGTGCAGTAGCATCTTAGATTGCTACGTAGTCTGAGGAAAACTTGGCTAGGCGGCCAAGGAATCCTCCAGCCCAAGTTATCTATCAGAGGAGTTCTGACCCCTCCAACCGCTCCCCGCCCACCAGGAACATGTGTGCCTTAGTGTCCCTGTCATATCATGGGCCGGGAGCAGTCAGTGAGAATCATGGCTTCAGCGTCAAGACAGCAGTGGATTTCCGCTCACAGCAGCTTCTGATCTCAAGTTCATTCAACTCCACTGAAGCGAGTGCACACCTGTGTTCAGAACCATGGTAGCCTCACAATCTATGGCTGCCGGTAACTAGTGTTTGGGTATGGTTGCAGGGCATGAAAGAGGGAACACCCAGAGCCATTTTGAGAAGCCATCTACCCCACTTCTCTTCCCAGCATTATGACCAAGATCGAGATAGATTTCTGACACCTTATGTCCTATTTGTCTGAATCCTTATGCCCTTGGTGATCCAGAGGGGTGCACCCCATCGCAGGTTTGGGTTCCACATGATTCTTTATCTGACTTCCCATGCTCAGACTGATTACAGAAGGCAGCAAGATCATGCTAACCCATGACCAGAAGGCATCAAGATCACGCTAAGCTACCAGCAGAGACAGGAAGACCAAACGAGACTGCCCCCTTGGGAGGACCCAGGAGCAGAGCTGCACGTGGGATACAGACCGTGTTATGCTCAGGCTCAGAAGAAAGGAGAGACAGAATCATTTCAGAAACAACTCAGGGCTAAGCAGGAGGAGCCAGTCCGATACCGAGAACAGTCTTGAGTCACCTCTCCTAGCCTTCAGTGGGAATGGGGTGAGTGGGTTTCTCCAGACAGCTTCAGTTAGAGTCAAGAGGAACAACTTCCCTTTACAAATTCCTTCAAGATTGGAAGCAAAATAGGCAACAGGATAAAGGAAGAAGTAATCTTTCAATGTGAAGTATATAATGACCAAAATGAAACAATCACTGACTTTAAGAATAAGAGGTAATATCCTGACAATTAGTAACAACTTTAATTGTACAGACAGTTGTTTATGGTATGTACACAGATACACACACACATACACACACACACATACACACCCTCCAAAAAAGAATACAATGATTAATCTAGAATTTTATGTTGCTAACTTCCAGGAAAGAAAGTAGATGAGCTAGATCTAGAGCTTTCTACATTCTAAATTTTTAGTTATTGTTGCACCACACTATCTGACTCATTTCTCTCTTTGATTTGGCTGCCAGGAAGCTCAGAACTAAACTGACAACTTATTATTATAACAACTATCTATGATTTTATACTCTGACTTTTTGAATTCCATTTCTTTGCCTTCTCATCCATTACCCCCCTCCCATCACAGCCTACCCTTCTTGTTCTAATTTATCTTTGCCTTAGTCCTCATGGTTTCTTTCCATTCTTATTTTTCTCTTACTGGAAATTCTTATTTAATTACATGCTTTGTTGCATGTACTTCCTGTAGAACATCTCAAATTCATTCTGAAATGACAGTATTAATAGTATATCAGGAAATACTAAACCTTGATTGTTTTTGTGTGCTGAATACTAAATGCTTTATGTACCTCATAAACACTGTGGACACAAGTGTCATCCTCACCATTTTATGGGTGAGGAAATTGAAGTATAAAGAGTCACTCACTTGTCCAACATTAGGAGTTAAATGGTCAAGTTTGCACCTAAGCTGATGTTATTCTTACCCACCTTGCTATTGGCCTTGATAGAGTAGATGGAGAGTCAGCCACCAGCAGCATGTGGATGCACACACACGCACACACACACAATATACAACATGCTCCTTCAGTGCAGATAGCTCAGGGCATCACCTCCCCTGCTATTTCTCCAGACTTGAAAACAGGCAGGGTGGCAGGCGATATGGCAGTGAAGAGCATGATCTGCAGAAGAAAAGAAGCCCAGAGAGGCATTTTGCAAAGGCCCAGCTGGAGCAGAAACTGTGGCCCTCTTTGACCCTGTGGGGCTTCTGTCTGCTGTGTTAGTACAGCGCACTACACTACAGATGAGGGCTGTAATACCGCTGTGGAGTGGAGAACAATCCGACCCTGTGCCCCCTGAAGTCGTGGCTACGAGCTGAGCCAGCTCCGCAAGGTGAAGAGAAGGGTCGGGATGGTGTACATTGATCACACTGAGCTAGTGCAAGCTCAAAAGTCAATATCTACTTGACATGCTGCAGTGTCCTCATGCACGCTGGGAGTTCAGCTCCTCAAAAATGTGCTTTTCCTTTTCTTGTAGATGATAAAGTAGGAGAAGGGGAGATGATACACTGAGTGGGCCCAACTATAATGGAAGCTCTTCACTTACTTCCAAGTAATAGTATTTTGAGCCCTCTTATAAGAATTTCAGAGCTGTAACATATGGGCCGGGAGCTAAGAACAATAGTGAACTTACTGCTTGCATTCAGTACTGTGCTAAACCCCATCAGGTGAATATTTTATTTCCTGCCCAGGGCCTATTAGAGGATCACTTATTTCCTCCTCATGTTTTGGGGGAAACCACTCAACATCACATACCACTTCCAGGTTCCTTACCCCTCACATCCCCTCCAAAGGAGGAAGACCTACTTAACCTGATGGGGTATGGGGAGAAAGACAAGGCATGCATGGCTCTGCCCCTTCCTCTGCCTCTCTTTGGGATTCACCTACTTGAGAAGAGTTGTGCTTCAGCTCTGTCTTTCCATTCCCTAAGTTTGACCACTAGGCTTTGCTTTGGGGGGTAATACCAAGTTGAGGTGTGCTTTGGACCTTGGGCTTGCTTGCCTGTGTCTGAGAGGGTAAGTCCGTCTCCCCTTGGCTGTTACCATTTAATAACCAACCTCACCGCTGCCCACTTACCATGGACACAAGGCACATCCTCCAACCTCCCTATGAAGATAATGAAGGTGTTGTTTTCATCTCCATCTGCCTGCCCCTGTGTCTGTTTCTCAGTTGGTGTCAAACCCAATTAGTGCCAAATTTCCTGTGTAGCTTTGGCCAACTTTTTAAACCCCTGTGAGCTCATCCATTCTGCAAGTATTAAACGTCTGTTGTGTTTTGCGGTAAATAAAGCACTCTCCAAAGACCCATTACCTAGAGGGAGAATCACACATATAAACAAAAATAAGGTTGGAGGATGAGAGTGCAGGGATGGATTAGTGATGTCTGCCCTGGGCATGGAATTTGAAAGTATATTTGTCATCCCTGCTCCATGGGATAAAAGGCTTAAATGGAGCGTCTGTTTCCTGGGTTCTGTTAGATCTGGTGGCAAGACCTCCCTACCTCCTTGTTCAGTGTAATTTAATTCAACAGATGCGTGTTGGTTGCTTTCTGTGTGCCAGGCATTTATATTCCAAAATTCTTAATTTCTATGACATGCCCATCTGGCCATTATGAACATCACTCTTGGCTCATTTGAGAGATGCTTTTTGGAGAATTTCACTATGAACTCCCTACACAGGGCAAAGATTCATGTCATTTTTCAAACTCTAAAAATTCAACACAGAGACTGATAGCACATGACAATATAGAACATTAATTTCTCTCTGAGACTGTTGACTCTAAGTACGAATCTGAATTAATTGAGATGTAGCTGAGAAGCACCCTCACAATGATTCCATGATTTCACCTAATGCCAACCCATATATGAAGCTAAGCTTGACTACACTGTTTCACTGAGTCCTCACCACTATCCACGAGGCAGCCTCAGTTGTCATTCCCATTATTCCCATTTTACAGGTGAGGAAAGTAAAGGTTAGAACAGTTAAGGATCTGCCTCATGACCCAGGACTACAAGTGACAGAGCTGAGCCTCGAACCCAGCTTGCATAACCATCCCTCTCTCACACAGTCTTTCACTGTGAAACAACAAAAACTTCTGGTCAAAAAACTTATCTCCTGAAAAGTTCTAACCCTCACACTCACTGAACCCCAGTATCCCCAGGTTGAGGGGGGCATTACCACTGGGTGACCTTGGACAACTCATTTCCCTCATAGGCCCTGGTTTTTTCATCTGCAAATGTAGGCTTTCAATTTGAGGAGAGAGCGTGTTCAGTTCAAAACAAAATCTTATGATATATATTTCAAAACCAAGATGGCAGAGTCCTAAGAAAATCCATGTGTAACTTATCCATGTCATATATTAATTTATTAACACTCCCTCGTTAATAATTAGGTTACTATTTTCTCCCAGCGCCAGTGAAGAAATGGTTCCCTTTCCAGATTGTTGACAGTAAAGACTGAAGGAATCATATTTTCAAGCTGCCATGCCAGGCTGCAGCCTCCAGCAGCACTAATGCATTCTACAAGCAGTACTTGGCGTCTGTGCGTTGAGGACCTGGAGCTGGATTACATTTCTAAGTAAAAATGCAGTAAAGCTCACATTCAGAAGGATTTCACCATAATCCAATAGTACCTTAATGGGCCTTTAAGCCTCAAACCACATTTTAACCCCTGAATTCTCAGGGAGGGCTCGGTCATATCATTTTTCAATAGAGACATTTCACGGTTGATTGATTTTATCCAAGAATTAAAAAAGGCACTTACAGAAAAAGGGAGTTTGGCTTAACTTATAAAACTAAGTGGATCCTGAGCCCTGGACTGAAAGGAGTCTTGCTTGCTAAACACAACAGTAAACGAATTACCTATAAACAACCGGGCCCACGTGGACAACGGCACTTGTTTCCTTCACGGAAGATCATGATAAGTGCACGTCTTTGATGACAAGAGTGTTCTCCTTTATGAACAGCTCAACCATGGGATGGGCCATCTTTGCAGGGTTTTTGCCAAAGCACACAAACCGATTCCGAAACGTCCAGGGCTAAGGAGCGGACCACACAAGTCCTAATGGTTGTGTTGAGTCCTGAGCTGGAAAGTTGTTCCCCTCACGGTTTTGAATTTAAAAAGAAGAGGAAGAAAGTAAAGAGTAGGGACTGGGATGAAAGTAAGAAAGGAGAGAAGGAAGGCAAGGAAGCAAGCAAATACTGTATTCACGGGTGGAAAGGAGTTGCTTAATGAGCTTTCATCTGTCCACTTGGTTTGCTGTGCCACTGGGTATCTTGGCCACGGCTCTATTCAGACATTTCTGGATCAGATGAAGAAGGCAGAGTTACCCACAAAGGTAAGGTGGTGATGGGTCACTAGAACATTGGCCTTGGTGGACCTCTACAATTGAGACATCTTCATTTAGAGCTGCGGAAAGTAGGGCAACTGAAGGACCAAGAGGCAAGGAAATTCCCCAAGCTGCTCAGCTTGGAGGTGGTACACCTGGTACAGAAGGCTCATCCACCTTTCCTCGGGCTGCCACTCATTTCATCCCAGAGTGTCTCACCAAGATCCTCCCGGGATGCACCCCACAGCCATCCTGTCCCATAAAACCCTTGGGTCACCATCCAAACTTTGAAAGTCCAAAATAGAAGAGACTTCAGATCTTAGCGATAAGATAAACTGAGGTGAGATTAGAATCAGAACCAAGTTACCCACTTCACGTTCAATTGTTACCAGTTATAGCTGGTGCCTGCAAGGTACGCTTTACTGGCAGAGTAGATGAAGGTCGGCACCACGTCATTTAATCAAAATCATCAAATATTTTCCAGCACCTGTCACATGCCATGGGGAGAGAAATAGGGAGAGAAGGGAGGCAGAATGGAGGGAAAGAAGACATACAGACAAGGTGCCAGAGCCATGTGGTCGCCAGAGTGCAAGCCCGCGGAGGCCCGGTGAGTACGGCACACTAGTGATGGGTGTTCCTCTATCCTAGCAGCTGTCGAGGCCTCAGGAGAGGAAAAGCCAGAACCTTGGCTAACAGAACACAGTGTATAACACTCAGTCCTTGTTCAGAGATGTTTTTGTACGTTATCTAAAATCAGAAATCCAAATAGATCAAATCTAAACAGATGACGTGTTAAAATATTTCGTCCACTTTCCGATTCAGCGAACCTGTTCCCAGTCCCTGCCGTCTGCCAGGTTCTACTGGGCCCCACGGTGGGGTGTTCTAGAAGGCCGGAGGGTGCCACGTCCTCATGGTACTTCGAACCGAGTGCAGGTGCCAAGAAGGAAAGTTGGTGGGGGGAAAGGAGGTCTAGTTAGGACCAAGAAAGGCCTTTTTAAGGAGGTGACACATGGGGCCTCCAGTGGGAGCGTGAAGTGACTCCTGGCAGCGGATCCAGCAGGTGGAAAAGTCTGGAGGCGGGAAGCGGCTTGGTATGCCCGGAGCTGAAGGAAGGCAAGCGGAGAGGAGCACAGGTGGAGGCTGGAGCCCTGTGGGCCTGGGTAGGGGGTTTGGGTTTTCTTCTGAGCGCACTGAGAGCCCATTCAAGGGCTGGGTAACAGTCAATAGGAAGGCACACAAAGGCCTGTGTGCGGGCTCAGCGCTGGCCCAGCCCTGCCTCGGGCCCCCTGAGCACTCACTGCATTGTCTCCCTGGGCCCCTTTCACAGCCGTCTCCAGGCCCTGATTTGCTCGGCTCTTTCTCTCCATGGCTCTCTTATGGCTTCAGAATGAACACAAACAAGGGAAAAAGCCTCCATCCCCCAGAGGCCCCAAGCCTGCCTCACTTGGTGTGCAGAGACAGGGAGCACCGCTCAGCCCTGAGCAGCCCTGGGGCTGAGGCACAGGGAGGGTGGGGAGGGAGGCCAAGGAGCAGCCCAGCCCCCTCTGCAGACCCTGGATCCCTCAGAAGGGCAGCTGCAGGAAACAGAGGTGCGTAACAGCAATGCGCCCGAGGTGGGCCAGCCAGCACTTACAAGTGGAAAAGCCTGGGATCTGGGGTCAGAAAGCCCTGGTTCAAGTCCCAACTCAGCCTTGTGAATAAAGCTGTATTCTATAGGTCTGGTTTGCCCCGAGACGCTCTCCATCCTTCTCCACCCTGGCCTATGAGAGTCTGGTTCCCTCACCCTTGGCTCCCCACTGCGTCTGGCCAATGGAAGCTGGGAGGCTTAGGAAAGGGAGATCCTGAAGCTTCTGTCCCCACTCTTTACCCCCAGGCTGTGGCTTGTCAGCTGAAGGGTTTCTTTCTGAAGGCCTTGGTTCCTGCCAGGCAGCAGTATCCTCCCCTCCCGTTCAGATCCTGGCATCCATCCTCTCCCTCCACTCCGGCAGGCTGAAAGGTAGTCGTGGCTTTCAGCTGTTGCAAGCTTTGGGCGCTTCGCCATCCCTTACTGGTGCCCTTGTCCCTGCTGGCAAATTCCATCAATAATATCTTCATTAAACTTTCCTTGGTGGGCGCCTGGCTTAAGCGTCCAACTCTTGATTTTGGCTCAGGTCACAATCTCAGGGTTGTGAGACTGAGCCTCACAACAGGCTCCATGCTGGGTATGGAGCCTGTTTAAGATTCTCTCTACCTCTGCAACCTCCCCCTGCTCATGGTCTTTCTCTCTCTCCGTCTCTCTCTTTCTCTCTCTCTCTCTCTCTAAAACAAAACAAAACCCTTTCCTATTACCCCCTTTTATGGACTATTTCCTCCCCACTGTCTGATCCAAAGGCAGTTACTTTGAGTCTCTGAGACTTCATTTTCCCCACTGGTATCATCACTAGTGAGAAATTCTCACTGAAAACAAATCAAGCTCACGGGCTTTCTGCACTATCCAAAAGGCAGACACAACCCAAATGTCCATCAACAGATGATGAGTAAACAACTTGTGGTATGCACATACAAAGGAACACTATCCAACTGTGGAAAGGGATGAAGGACAGAGATGCATGCTTCAATAGTGGATGGACCTTGAAAATATCGCACTAAATGAAAGAAGGCAGATACATACACATATTGTAGGAATCCATTCATGTGAAATACTGAGAATTGAGAAATCCATAGAGGCAGAAAACTGACGGGTGGTTGTCAGGAGCCAGGGGTGGGAGAAATGTGGACAAGCTGCTTAAGGGATAAGGGCTTTTACTTCTGAGTGTTGAAAATGCTTTGGACCTAGTTAGAAGGAGGGGTTGCACCACAGAGCAAATGCACTAAATGCCATGCAATTGTTCACTTTATTATTTTTTTTAAGATTTTATTTATTTATTTTGAGAGAGATGAGGGGGGAGAGGCAGAGGGAGAAAATCTCAAGGAGACTCCACACTGAGTATGGATCCCAATGTGGGTCTCGATCTCACAACCTGAGATCACGACCTGAGCCAAAATCAAGAGTTGGATGCTTAGCCAACTGAGCCACCCAGGTGCCCCCAGTTGTTCACTTTAAAATGGTCCATGGGGGACGGCTGGGTGGCTCAGTGGTTGAGCATCTGCCTTTGGCTCAGGTAGTGATTCCCATCCTGAGATCAAGTCCCACATTGGACTCCCCTCAAGGAGCCTGCTTCTCCCTCTGCCTATGTCTCTGCCTCTCTGTGTGTGTGTGTCTCATGAATAAAGAAGTAAAATCTTTTTAAAAAATTAAAGAAAGAAAAAAAATTAAGAAAGAAAGAAAGAAAGAAGAAAAAAAGAAAGAAAGAAAGAAAGAAAGAAAGAAAGAAAGAAAGAAAGAAAGAAAGAAAGAAAGAAAGAGAAAGGTTCATGGTATATTATATAAATTTCACCAAACAAATTGTTATCTTTTTTTATTTGGGCATACTTGATAAGTTGAACATATTAAAAAATTCTTTGTTGTTTATCTGAAATTCAAACTTAACTGTGCATTAGGGTTTTATTTGGCTTCCCTAAGGAAGTTGGTTCCTAAGGAAGGACCTATAATCTGCAGCCACTGTTTGTCAAACATATTTAACCACAGGACCCCTTTCCATGAGCATCTAGAAGCCCCAGGTCCTACAGGCCACACTTTTGCGCACACAGGCCTAGTGCCAAAGAACTGCACCTTGAATCAGACATCAGGAGCTCAAAAACTCGCAGCTTTGCCTCTAGCTGAGTGATCCTGAGTATGTCACATGAACTTCATGCCCTCAGTTTTCTATTTCATAAAATGGGCAAAATCATGACCATTCTCAAGGTCCCTGGGAAGCTAAAATTTGATAATGTAAAAAAATGTTCAGAGCAGTGACCTGGAACATACTAAGCTGACAATATTTTTCAATAAATACTGGGGAACTACAATGCTACCGTGGTACAGGCTATGACATCAGTATGTGGAAGATAGGAAGGTCCACGTACTACTGAAAAGCCAGTCACGTTTCAATAGGGCTCAGAAAATCTCAGCCTTCAGCCCTTAGAACGGAGTCAGCAAAACATAATTTCTGGCAGAGAGAGGTTACCATCTCAGAGGGGAAGAGGCACATACAAAATGAGTGAACCCATCTAAAGGCAATTTGTAATTTCAGATTCAGCTTTCAAGCTGGTGTATTTTTCTGTCATCCTTCAAGGGCAGATATTTGGGGGTTGATCCTAGGGGGCCTCTGCGGGTAGCCCACAGACCTCACAAAGGGACACTGTGAAACCTGAGCAGTCCTTCCACAGACCTCACACACATCCTGGCCAAGTTACCCCCAAGCCACATTTTGTGGCTACAAGGAGTTCAGGTGCTGTTGGAGCCCTAAACTTGGGGAAAGAGCCCCAAGATCAAGGGCACCTGGTTGGCTTAGTCAGTAGAACATGCAACTCTAGATCTTGAGGTCATGAGTGCAAGCCCCACATTGGGGCATTGAGATTACTTAAAAAAGAGAGAGATTGGGGAAAAAAAGAGCCAACAGAGCAAAGGCAGAAAAGATATTTAAAAACACTAGTGAGAGGGACACCTGGGTGGCTCAGCGGTTGAGCATCTGCCTTTGGCTCAGGGCATGATCCCAGAGTCCCGGGATTGAGTCCTGCATGGGGCTCCCTGCATGGAGCCTGCTTCTCCCTCTCCGTGTGTGTGTGTGTGTGTGTGTGTGTGTGTGTGTGTGTGTGTGTGTTATGAATAAATGAATAAAAAAAGTAAAATCCTTAAAAACAAAAACAAAAAACACTAGTGAGGTTCCAAAAGGAGGCTGTGGTAAACAGTATTTCAATTTCATTCAGACCTTCCAACAGGATCACTGTATCAGTTTCCTGCAGCTACTGTAAAAATTATCAGGAACTGGTCAGCTTCATACAACAAAATATATTGTCTTACAGTTCTGGAGGCTAGAAGTCCAAAATCACAGTGTCGACAAGGTCATTTGTTCTCTGATGGCTCCAGGGAGCATCTCCCTTGCCTCTTCCCTGCTCCTGGTTATTGCCAACCATGCCGGCCTTCCTTGGCTTGCAGGGGCCTCAAGCCAATCTCTGCCTCTGCCACCACGCGCTGGTCTCCTTGTGTATCTTCACATCATTTCCCTGTGTGTGTGTCTCGCCTCTTCTTACCACTCAGATTAGGCACCTATCCTCCTCCAGCACTGTCATCTTATACCTACCTTTATCGACAAGAACCGTGTTTCCATAGAAGGTCACATTTCTGAGGTTCTGGGAAGGTAATGAATTCCTCGGGGATGATCTTCAACTCAGTACAGTCAGTTTCAGAATAATTATAGCAAACTCCTAATAGTACTTAGCATGAGTCAGGCACGGCTTTATGTGCTTTAAACATACTGACTCATGTAATCCTTGGAGTGACTCTAAGAGGTAGGTATTATTATAATCTCCACCCTACAGATGAGGAAATTGGGCCACAGAGAAATTAAGCAACTTGCTTGAGGTCACGCAGCTAATAAGTAATAGAGTAAGGATTTGAACCCAGGTAGAAACATCTAGAATCTGTCCTCTCAACATTATACGGGATTATCTCTCAGAAGAATGGGATGTCAACTGCTTTAAAACCTACCTTCCTACAGAGACCAGGAATCTCATAATAAAAATAGTAGCAACCAAAAGTACAATAAGAAAAGCTACAGGGCACCCAAATGGCTCAGTCGGTTGAGTGTCCGACTCTTGATTTCAGCTCAGGTCATGATTTCAGCAGGATCATGGGATCGAGCCCCAAGTCAGTCTGTATTCAGCATGGAGTTTGCTTGCCCCTCTCCCTCTGCTCCTCCTCCCTCCTGTGCTCTCCCTCTCTCATAAATAAGTAAGTTAAGTAAGTAAGTAAATAAATAAATAAATAAAATCTTTTAAAAAAAAGAAAAGCTAACATGAGAAGTGCTTTTAGGGTAGGAGGTAGATCTCATCAATATCCTCATTTTTACAGAGGAGAGAATGGAGACCTGAAGACAGTAATTGCTCATGGTAACCCAGACAGCAAGCTCCACAGCAGATTTCTCAAGAGCATTCATAATTACTATTTTATGTTGGTGGCCAAATCCTCCCATCCACCTTGGGAAGTGAGAGAGACCTTAATGTACCCCTCAGAAATTCCATTTGTTATGGATCTGCCTAGGCTTGAAGACTGGCTTTGGGGGGAAACAAACACATAGTTCTGATTTATATAATTTGCTGACTTCCACGGTATAAATACTCACCATGGCCAATATCAAGCCCCAGTGTGATGTCATGGAGTTCTGACCTGAGAGGAGGTGGGCACAATCAGTTTCTCTGAGCCTGTCAACCTGGCTCAGTCACACCCCCACCCCAGGGACCATGGGTAAAATGTTGATGTGGACTTCTGGGATCAAACAAAGCTCTTGGTCTCCTGGATCAACACTCAGAGACAAAGATTCCTTAGCCTTTAGAGATGAAGTCAGAGTGAATCGGGCCAGAGGGGCAATCTGCTAGGCAGGCATGGGATGTGCTTTCTATAGCACCAGGAGGTCCATAAGAATTAAAAGGTATATTGGCACTTAATCAATGGGAGGTGCTTAATATGTTAATAATTAACTACTATTAAATTATTATTATGAGGTCATTATAACAGAATTTTGCATTTGCATGAAACCTTCCCATCAACTACAATGGCAAAGCTTTAGGATATTCCAGCCTTCAGGATTAGCTAGAAAGGATCTACCCTCACAGAACAGTTGACAAAACTGAGGCGCAGAGAAGTGACTCGGCTTAAGTATGTGCAGCAGAGCCAGCCTGGAACCCAGGCCATCTGAACCAAGGCTTGGGAACTGCAAAGCCAACTTTCCGGGAGTGAGTTTGATCCAGGTGAGGGCGTAGAGTAAGTCTGGCTTGGGAGCATGGCGCTGCTCTGTGCAGTTGAAGGGTCCTGGGTGGGATGGGGGGAGAGGGCTGGACAGGACACCCCCATCCTGGCAGAGGGAGCCAGGTCCCCAGGGACAGAGGGAGAGAGGAGGGAGGAAGGAAAATATTTTAAATACATATGAATTCAATAGGTTCCTTTCCAGCAGGCTTTTCAAATCATTTCATATGCTAACAAGCATTATAAATATCTAGAAATTATTATTTCCCAACTTACTGAACAGCGAAACCTGCCCAGGGAGGTAACTGGCACAAGGACTTCAAGGAGTGACATAGGTGCATGAGTTGGGCAACGGCCAATCTAAGAAACTGAGGTCCTGATGGGGGCTGCCAGTCCAGATTTCACTTAATACCTGTCTGAAAATCTAGAAAATCAAGTTTTAGGTAGAAATCTAGAGGGAAATAAATAAATATCTGTTTTCTGCCCTTTGCTGCCCATGGCATCTGAGCATGACTCCTCATTTGGGAAACAGAGAAGGAAGGTGGAGTGACGGCAAACATCATGGAATTTAGGAGGCAAAGACTCCCGGATTATGATGAGCTTTTGAACCTAATGTGCACCCCCTCCCCAGTCTTTAATTTCCTCCCTCCCATTCCTCAACAGAGTCATATTGTTAAGTTTATTTTTAATTTTTAAATGATCACAGATATATACGAGGTTGCAGGGATGGTAGATAGAATAGTTGTGTGAGCTCTTCACCCAGCTTCCCCCAATGGTGACATCTCCATGTAACAAGGACAATATCAAAACCAGAAAATCAACACTGGTACAATACCGTTAACTAGACTACAAACATTGCTCAGTATTCACCGGTTTTTGTGTGTATCCCTGCATGTTGGGGGGAGAGGGATGTAGTGCAATGCATTTTGATCCCTCATCTAAATCATAAAACCACCACCAAACAGGATCCAGACTATTCCATCACCACAAAGAGACTCCGTCATGCTACTCACCCCCCATTCCTGTCCTTGTCTCCTGGCAACCACCAATCAGTTCTCCATCTCCTGAGTCTTGTCATTTTCTGTGTGTTACATGATCTTTAGAGATTGGATGTTTTCACTTAGCATGATGCCCTTATCCATGTTGTTACATGTTGAGTAGAATTGTGTCCCCATCAAAGTCACATGTTGAAGTCCTAACCCCTACTATCTCAGAAGTGTCCTTATTTATAAATAGGGTCCTGCAGCTATTAAGAGTGAGTCATACTACAGTAGGGTGGGCCCCTAATCCGTGAGAACTGGTGTCCTTATGACAGGGAGAAACTGAGGCACAGATACACACACAGGGAGGACACCATGAAGGACTGAAGTCTGGCTGCCACGGGTCAAGGAACTTCCAGAAACTAGGAGATGGGTGGAAATGGTTCCCTTCCCTAGCACCGTCAGTAGGAGAAAGGCCCTATGGACACCTTCATCTCAGACTTTCAGCCTCCCAGTAAGACTGTAAATTTCTGTTGCTTAAGCCACTTGGTTCTGTGGTACTTTGTTACAGCAACCCTAGCAGACTGATACATTGTGTATCTCAAAGGTTTGTCCCTTTTCATTGCTGAGGAGTGTTCTACTGTGTGGATATACGAGAGAGCATTTAACCATTCACCCACTGGAAGACATTTGGATTGTTTCTAGTCTCGGGCTATTATGAATAAAGCTGCTACCAACGTTCATGGACAGGTTTTTGTCTAAACAGAAGGTTTTGGTTTTCTGGGATAAATATCCAAGAGGGCAACTCTGGGTTAAGGGGCATTTGTAGGTTTACTTGGCAAGAAATTGCCAATTTTCCCATAGGGTTAATTTCTATGATGTGCAGACTTCCTCCAGCCTCTGATGAGCACTCTTTCCACTTTCAAAGGCTGCAGGGGACTCTTGGAGGGAAGGTGGAGGAGGGGGAGGTTTGGAGTCACAGCTAGAAAACGTGATAGAAACATGGCATTCTGCTAACTGATGCTGCTGACAATGGCAGCGGTGATTAATTGGAAAAGAATCACAGTCAAACTTGGTTATCAGAATGAATTCAACAAACATTGATTCAATATATACCACATGCCAGGCACCAACCTGAAGCTGGGAACCACGAGGACTGGATGGGGACTTGTTCCTCAAGTCATCTCAATCTGAGCCAGACTCACATACACAAATAACCTCCATGCTATCTAGCGTGACTAGGAGGGCAGGGAATAGTGAGACATGCATAATCCAAAGCTGCCAATAAACCCCAAATAATAAGCACTGGGTTCTGGAATGGATCACATGTTCATGCTCCTTTCTTAATTTCTTCTTACTTAGTATGTTATTGTCATTGTCTGGAACATGAGTAGGCAGCTTGCAGATAGGGCTGAGATGAAAATTTAATTCTAGGCAAACCAGAAAGTGAACATCAAGACTCAGAATCACCTTTTGATGGTTTGAGCTCCTGAAAATGGAGTATGACTGTTGGATTAGTCACAAAAGCAAGAAGTGTTTTATTGGATTATCTGGATCATCTGTCTGGCTGGACCCATTCACTCAGGGATAGCCCACCTCTCACACTCCCAAAGGCTTCTCTTGAGGGAATGCATTTGCCACCCGCCAGCTTTCCTTGTCATTCCATCAGTTTTTTCCTTCCCTTTCCTTAGAAGGAACAAAGCCTGAGGAATTCAGGCTGGGCCTCAATTAAAGGCTACAGGCAAGTCCACAGCCTTCACTGCCTCTGCTTAATGGAGAGCTTGTAAGGCCCAAATGAGGACTGACTTTGCATATAATCTAGTCTACAAAACTCTTAAATAAAATGAGCAGACCTCCCTTGCCTTGCCCTTAGAAGAATTTTTTTATAAAGATTTTATTTATTTATTCATGAGAGACATAGAGAGAGAGGCGGAGACATAGGCAGAAAGAGGAGCAGGTTCCTTGTGAGGAGCCCGATGTGGGACTGGATCCCAGTACTCTGGGATCATGCCCTGAGCTGAAGGCAAATGCTCAAGCACTGAGCCATTCAGGCATCATGGAAGAGGAATTTTTATTGACCTAAAACATCCAATAAATGTTTTACCCCTTGACTCATCTATTGCAAGTTTTAGCTTGGGCACAGAATGACAGCTTTCTACCACTGCTGTTCTCTGCCTTTCTAATGTCCACATGAGAGATGGGGGGGCCAGGGCTAAATCAAACAGGAGTTGCTACTGCAATATTAGTGTATAAAGACAGATGTCCAAAATCAAATCTAGAAACAGAACAGAATAGATACTGCTAGTTGTCTGAAGATCCGTTTGCCTCTGAGCTTTCCTCTGAACATGGGAGCCAGCTTGACTACATTTCCCAAATGGTACTGCAGCTAGGGGTGGTCACATGGCTGAGTGCTGGCCAATGGCATGTGAGCAGAAATGATGGAATTTGATTTCCATGCCACAGGCTTAAAAGAAGAGTGTGTGCTCCTCTGTCTCTCTGTCTTGCCTCATGGGGATTTGACATGTGTGTGCCATTTTGGAGCATGCATTCAAGAACGGCTCCTCAGGGATGGTGGAGGAATAAGAGATCTGGGTCCTCACCTCTGTAGAGCCACCTCATCAACCAACCCCTTATTCTTGAGCAATCTTACGAAAGTGAAATTAATTTCCACCGTTCTTGCTTCTTCCAATGTTATCTGTATTCTGCTAATACATGGAATAAATCCAAGGAAGGGAGCCAGTCGATGTATGAGATTGGAAGAATCAAGAGAACAGAGAAGCAGGTAAGGGTCTGTGATTGGAAAAGCATGTGCTGGAGAGTGGCACGATCCAGTGTGCCAGCTGGCTCACTAGCACGGAAGCACCCAGCAGCACTCAACTAACATTTGTTGATAGAAAGTTCTCTCCTACATGGTCCACCATGCAAATACAACATCCTCTTTCTCATTTCCTGGCACATGCTTTCCCTTTAGCCCCAAATCCCTCCCTCGCCCCCACCATCCCCCCAAAACCTGGATATATTCTACTCATCTTTCAGATTTCTGTAGGATTGTTGCGTTCCCAGGGAGAGGCCTTCTCTAGGTGAGGCATCCCTCCTCCATGCTCTCCTCAATGTCTCTCTTGTCTGTACCCCCACCTACTCATTTTACTGGCTCTCCCTCCAGCTGAGACTGTTAGGAGGGCATGGCCACACCTCACTGTTAGCCATTATATCTCCAAGGCTAGGCCAGGCTGTCCACACCATACCAGGGACCCTAAAAAAGTCACAGAACCAGAAGCAGGCCTTGGAAGGTATAGGTCAAAGAACAGTTACCTGAGAACTGGGGAGGCTTCAGAATCAAGCCCCCACGGCAGGCTCCCACCTCTGGGGGAGACCCAGCCAAGTGCCCAAATGCCTCTGTTCCTGGGGGAATCCTGTCTTCCAGCAGGGTTTGCTAACCACTTACAATCCCATGGCCATTTCCTCTGGCAACTTCCCCTTGTTCAGGTGCTAGGGGTTGGACTGGGGATTTGTTTTTTTCTATTTCTTTCTCACTTTCCACCTTGAGTTTTCTGTTTCCAAATGTCATTCTTGGCTTATATCTAAGCACAGCTCTCTAGCCACCTCCCTCCACAGCGCACCCCCCTCAGGGGCACACAGGACCAGGCCACACCTGCGGCACCAAATGAAAGCTCCGCTTTGATCACCAGGCCCCCTTGCCTCTGATCGCTTCATATCCTATTAAGGCCCAAAGCAGTTCGAGCCGTTTCCTCAAAAGCCACACAAATTATTCCAAACAACAATACGGGAGGAATAAAAGCAGCTAAACTGCAAAAAAATTATCTGGTGCACACAAGCTGTCGGTCTCTCGCTTTCTCTGACAAGCATGCCACAGGACCAGGGAGCAGGGGGAGAAGGCTCACGGGAGCACCACCTGGTCTCCTCAGCACCAGTCATTCTGCAGCCCCTGCTCCTCTCAGGAGCAAGGTGACTTGTCCAGGCTGCCAGGTCACACATTACCCAGACTCACAAGGACCTGTGCTCGGTTCAACACTGCCATCCTGGTCTTCGAGTCTTTGGGTCTGAGGACAAAAGCCCACCTTTCCGTTTTGCACTGAGCGCAGCAAGTCAGGGAGCCTGTGCTGTCCTTTGGCATCAACTCTTGCAAATCACAGGCTGTCTTTCCACACGCCAGGGCCAGAGCTTCCCAGCATCACCAGGACCTCAGATTCAGCACATTGGAATGAGAAAGGGTCACGGGACAAGGTGAGGTAGGACAAAGCTCCAAGCTGGGTTTGAATCCAACCCCGCCACCCATTAGCCTTAGGCCAATTATCACCCACCTCTGAACCTCAGTTTCCTTATTTGTAAAATAAAGGTAGGAATACCTCACCTCACAAAGTTGCTGGGAGCATCAAAGAAAGTAATTTATTAGAACAAGGCGCTTGGAAGAGACTGGGGGCTTTAAATATTTGAGGCTGGAACGCATCCATTTTGGGAATGTCAGACAGTCTCTGTAGTTTATGAAGGGGAAAAATGAATGTGTCTTTGGAACAGACACTCCCTTTGTTTAAGAAAGGGCCACATCGCTGAGCCTGTTTGGTCCTACTGGTAAGGCCAGTTCTCATCCTAATGTATACCATTTACAAATGTCAGTTGGAGACTCTCCAGATGAATCCCAAAGTTAGAAATTCTTTCTCTGTAAAACTTGGAACTTCAGTGTCCAATGCTTGAAAAATCACTGTATATTCTTGGGAGATTAGTTTGTTTTTTTGACCAAAAATGAGCTCACAAGTGATCGAGTGCCAAGATCTACCCCCGCAGAGCTTGGGCCCAGCCTGTTAAGTTGCTCCTGTGGGGCTTTTTAAAGTGAAGAAGCGAGATTTGGTGAAGCCAGAAAGGTCCGTGATGATGGTGATTGTGATCAGATAGCAGCCTGACAGGTGGGAGTGGGCATTTCCTCCAGAGGTAACGGATGATCCCACTGCCAGGCTTCCCGGCCAAGGGAGGAGGGGCACTGAGGGCTAGAGAGGATGAAGCTCTTTCTCTTCCTGAGAGTGGCCGGAAGCGCTCAGAAGAAATGTTCTCAGGGTATCTTTTGGATCCTCTGGCCTCATGAAAGCCCAGTAGAAGCTACACATGGCCAAGCTTTGTCTTTTTGTTAAATTCTGTTGTCCTCAAACATTCAGTGACATTACATCGTTTTCATTAAAAAAATCATGTTGTACAACTTAAATATATACAATTTTTATTCGTCAATCATAATTCGATAACACTGAATGAGGGGGTGCAAATATCATTTGCATTCTCTTTGAGGCATGCTTTGGGGACAGAAGGAAGGAGCTCACATCCATGTTAGGGATAAAGATATACCAGGTTTGAGTGTCAACAGCCTGGACAACGGGATGCTAAGAGATGCCCAGCTGAGCTCAAAAGAAGCAATAATGCAGAACAAGGAGGTTGGGAACAAAAGCCACCACCTGGGTAGAGTTGTAGAATGTACACGCAATCCTCAGGGAAGACCCAGGAGCGTTCCCAGGAGCAGTACCCTAGAGAATTTCCTTGGAGAATGGATGTCCTTTATCCTATGAGCTGGTGGTGAGGATTGTCATAATGTGTCCACAGATGACTGAACAGTTACCGGAGTGGGGCTGTGGAGGTCAACTGGTTTCCATATGTAAAATGATTTAATCTGATGCTTAATGACCAACATAATAATAATTAGTATTATTTTACAGTTGAGGAAAGTAAGACCCAGAAAGCTTAACCAAGATTTCCAAATATTCATGATTTCTTTACCAGCTACATCCGCCTACTAGAGAGCCTGCTGTGGCATCATCCTGGGATCATTTCCCCTGATCACAGCTGATTGGAGCAGGAGCTAACACCTGACCCAAGTTAAACCCATCAAATTTTCTTTCCTCGGGAATGAAGCAAAATGATCATTGGTCTCTACTTATGTCACTGAGCTAATGAGGAGCCGAGAGCATCAAGTCTGGAATCATTGCCAAGGTCAGCCAAAGCCATGGGCAAATGAAGTAAAGAGGAACAGAAAGTTGGCTTGGCAGGGGAAGTCTTCTGTGGGGAGGTGAGCCGAGCAGGGATCCGAGGAGTTGTGGAAAGAGGCTGCCCTGGGGGCCCAAGAGGGATGGCGACTTCCCACTTGCTGTGATGCCTGGCTGAACTTCCTGCAACTGGGTCCCAAGAGCTGCCCCTGAATACTCATAATAAGACCCCTGATTTTTATTTGAACTAAATCAAAAGAGCTTCTTTTCCCTGCAGTAGGCGATCCCTGGGCTCAAGTCACCTCAAGAGCACCCAGTGCTCTTTCTATGGCACCACAACACCAGCTGCTTCCCTTAGAGCACGGCAGATTTCTTTGGTATTGACTCCATCTGTTGAGGTGTTTTATAGTGAAAATGCAATTTTTTCTTATGTGCTCACAAAGTTGTGGATAGGACTCAATGCCCAGCAATGGCCCAAGTCTCTATCTGAAGATCTCTGAGTAGGGATGGTCACATGACACCTGAACACCCATCAGCAGACACCCAGCCAAGGCAGTGGCTAATGCCAGCTTAGGGACCAAAGGAGCCTTTGTCTTTGGCCTGGCAGGGCTCCCTGTTCTGGAGCAGGCACTCAGGTTGCAGATCCTGGCATCAGGTGATTCCCAGAAAACAGTGAGACTCTAGCCCACGGTGGCCAAGTTCCATGTATTATTTCCCTGCTAGGAAACAAATAACAAACAACTTGGCAGGCAAGGACACTGGGGAGCCTCCCACCATCAGTGAGAAAGCTGGGACTGTTCTGTCTGGAGCTGTCTGTACGGAACAATCCACGCCTTCTCCTTTGGTCTATCATTTAGCTACTAGGTGTTTGGGACCCTGGACAAAAGATAAACCTACTCAAAATAACAACAATAATAGTAACTACTGAGCTTCTGTTAGTACCAGGCCCTTTGCATATAGTCTCTCTCTCTCTTTTTTATTTTTTTAAGATTCGTTTATTTATTTGAGAATGGGCGGGGGAGGGGGGGCAGAGAGAGAGAGAGAGAGAGAGAGAATCTCAGTCAGACTCCACACTGAGCCTGGAGCCCAATGCAGGGCTCAATCCCACAACCCTGGGATCCTGACCTGAGCTGAACTCAAGAGTCGGACACTTGGCCGACTGTACCACCCAGTGCCCCTGCATACATTCTCTTTTGCTTCCAAAACCACCATATGGAATAGGCGGTATGACTACATTTCACAGATAATCAGGCTGAGGTTCAGGAAGAGTTGGTACATTTTTCACCCCAGTCCCAGAGCTGGGGGTCCGCCCACTGTGCCCCTCCTGAAAGCTAGCATTTCTCGAGTTCATAAACTGCGCCCTGAACACTTCGTCTAACTTTCTTCATTTCCTCTTTATAAACAATCGTTCTATTATATGGATCAAGAAACTGAAGCAGAGAAAGCTCAGTAATTTGCCCAAATGGGTGGCAGAGGCGAGATCTGAACTCGATTCCAGCCGGGCCCCCCATCAGACAATCTGCCCAGGGGCCCTCCTAAGTTCTCCCCGAGCCCCTCTCTGGAGAGCCCGGCGGTGGCCGGTGGCTGAGGTCGGCTGCGCTGCTCCCTGACACGTGTGGCCCTCCCCACGCGGCCTGGGCTTCTCCACCTGCCCCCGCTGGTCCCCCCCCACACTCTTCTCGGACCCACGACGGCTGTCAGGCGGGCAGATGACATTGCTGACACGCACCTCCCGCCGCTCAGACAGGTGTGCTTTGTCAGCTCTAAGATCACACAGCTGGTAATTGGCAGAGCTGGGCCTTGAACGTGGGTTCTCTCCACAGAACCTCGTTGCATCTCTAAGAGATTTGCAACGGGAGCCTCTGAAAGCCCGAAAAGCCCTCGGGTGAAAAGAAATGAGTAGCAAAAAGGGGAGAATTTGAGGCAGGATGACAGGCCACACGGGTGGAAACGCTCCAACATCTCAAACCCCCGGAGGTTGCCCGGCCCCAGTCCGCACTCTCAGGGGTCCTGAGAAAACCAGCCCTGTTTCCAGAAACATCAGGGACTGTGTCAAATCAGGTGCCTTGGTGATCACAACAGCACATCCGTGCTGCGTTGGCCTGTTCTCGTTTACTGCCCGCTTGAAATGAGGAGGCGACATTTGGTCGGTGGGCAGGCTCCCTGGGGTGCGGCTGGGACACATGCCTGCAGGAGATGTGGGGGGCAGCTCCTCCATCGGCGCCAGAGGGGTGGGAGGGAAGTGGGGAGCAGTCCCCCCCGACGGAGAAGTTGAGCTGAGGTGTAGTCGCAACAGAGGCCTCCGCTCGGCCCCGGGGAGCTGGGGAGTGGGGACGCCCCCAGTGTCTTTCTGAATCCAGACAGGAGGCTGCCAGCAGCTGAGCGAATAAGCACCCCAGTTCTAATGAGGGACCCCGGGGGTGCATCACAACATCCACTCTAAGTAGCCTTTCGGGATGTGCTTGGTGCAGGCACACAGACACACCCCCAGCTCTACCCCGGCTCCTGCAACCCCACCCCAGCCCCTCAAAATTAAAACTAGCGGGACACCTGGGTTGCTCAGTGGTTGAGCACCTGCCTTTGGCCCAGGGCCTGATCCTGGGGACCCGGGATCGAGTCCCACGTCGGGCTCCCTGCATGGAGCCTGCTTCTCCCTCTGCCTGTGTCTCTGCCTCTCTGTCTCTCTCCATCTCTCTCATGAATAAATAAATAAAATCTTAAAAAAATTAAAAGTTGCAAGAGCACTCTATGAGACATCACCCTTGGAAACAAAATGAGAGACAGAGAGAGAAAGAAAGAAAGGGACAACTCTCCCAAACTCTTGTTCTGCCAACAGCTAAAGTAGAAAAAGCGAGAAAGCAGGGGTCTCCTGAATCTGGAATGGCTTTGGCCTGCCTCACCACCATTATGATGGATTACGTTGTTATTCGATAACATAATAGATGGTTGCCTAATTCACCCAACTGTATATAGATTTTTTTTAAAAAAAATCCATTTCCCCCATAAACAAGAGCATAATTTTAACCAGCAAACCACTCAAAATCTTAACCCTGAGCCGCCTTATTTGCATTTTTTCCCGACAGAGCTTACATTTTTTTTTTTTATTTCTTTAATTGGACAATTTTAAGCATGAAGCCTGACCACCAGCCGTGCCGGGTGATAACATCCTTATTCTACAGCCGTATTACCCCCTCTCTCCCCATTTCCAGAATTAAAGGAATGTTTCATGGCCTGTGGCCACTTCCAAAGCTAAAAGAATGTTAAAAAGATTTGGGGCTCAGTCTGTTGGGTCCAAAGAGGATACAAATGAGAGTGTAGGTCTCCTGAGCCCCTTCTCGTTGTGGGCATCTGGAATAGTTGCCACAAATGTTGGGGCTCTTAACCTCCACAGGCTTCCTTGCTGGGGTTCTGAGGGCCTCGGCAACCTTTACAGACCATAAGAAAAACAAAGGACAAAGGGAGGTCATCTACTAAAAAAATCCATCAAGTGCCTCCCAAACTGCATCTCCTCCAACTCTCTCCTTCATTTAATTAATTACTCACCTTACAAAAAGGGGCAAATGTGACCCAACATTTCCAGGCCCAACCTGGTCCATTTCCATGTTGACCAGGTGATAAATTCACATGGATGCAGTCATCACAACAAGCATAGATGGCAGATGTACAACAAACCAACTTAAAAATCTTTTTAAAAGATTCTCTGATTGTTCATTTTTCTGAACTTTGGTTGGTTTGTTTTTGTTTTTATTATTACTGCCATTGCTATTTTTAATCTTCTGCATTCTTGAAGAACCCTTCTCTGGGGGCAAGGTCATTGGGGTTCTTTGATGCCAGGGTGGCTTTGCACTTAACTTGCAGCCATGGTACCACTCAAGATCAAAGAGGCAAGGCGGGATTAATGGGAAAGAATTGCTGTTTCTTTGTAAGAATTTCTGGATGTTAACCATCTCTGACCGTGTGTCAACTCCTTCCAACTTCATTCATCAGTAGGCTCTCTTGAAACCTCACGGATCCCCTGGCCTATAATCTTCTTTTGTTTCTGTAATGAGATGAAGGGAAATAAGTTCTACTGAAATAAGTTCCAATTAATTATGCCTCTGAGTAAATCTTTTGGATCACGATAAGTGGCTCACAGTAAGAAGCGCCAGCTCTCCTGGAATATATGTGTATGTGCGCACTCGCTTTTTGTTTCTTGTTTCTTTACAGGAAGTAAGGAAATCAGGCGACATTTCAAAACTCAAAAATTGATTGCAGTTAAAGACTTTGGAGGATGATCCATGATTTGGAAGACAAGACGGTTATGCCTTCATACCTTCTGGAAACACTCTTTGGCCAGGAGGAACTGGACTCGTGTTTTTCTTGTTAAATCTAAATCTTACAAAATTATCTGAAATTCTCTACCTGTGGAGATTTCTAGTGGGGATCAGGAGTGGAGGGGTGGGCAGAGAGCAGGGAATAGGGGATAAGCTGAAACTCACATTGTATTTTTTGATGTCAGATAAAAGTTTGATTATAAGTGTGGATTTTTGCAAGGGGGAAGGTTAATAATTTGTTTTAAAAGTCATTTGATGGCTTTGGATAAAAGTTTATGTAAGTTTCTAAACTGAGATATTATTGGCCACCAAGTAATGATCTGAGATTTATAAAAGTTTCGTATACACAGATTATACAGGAAACCGGCAGTAGAAGATAGTGCACAGCCAGTTGAGCAGTCATTCTCAAAGAAAGGGAGGCCAGAGTAAAAAAAAGAAAAAAAAAGAGAGCTCTGGAGAACACGGTTATTTAAGAGGAGACAGGGTACAGACCCCAGGACAGGTCACTAAAACACAGGAGCCATTCTTAGTGTGTTTTTAGAACCAAGGACTTCTCAACAATAAATATTAACTAGACCCACTTTTCAGACAGTAAGACCAACCCTCAAGGTCAAATACTAGCAAACAAAGAAGCCAGGATTTAAAGCCAGGCTCCACAGTACAAGCTCAAAACCCCTGGACTCTACTGCAGACTGAGGAGAAGGAAATTCTCAGGGACCTGGAGAAGGGAGCAAAAGAGGCAGAAGTTGCAGTGATGCGAAAAATAGCATTTTATCTGAAATATGCAGAATAAGAAGGTTGAAGAATCAAGATCGAATCTGACAAGTAGGAAGTTTTGTTGGTTAATTTTATGTGTCCACTTGATGGGCCACGGGGTGCCCAGATATTTGATCAAACATGATTCTGGACTCTTCAACGGTGAGGGGGGTGAAATTAATATTTAAATCAATAGTCGGATAAAGCATATTGCCCTGCCTTGTGTGGGTGGGCCTTGTTCGATCAGTTGAAGGCCTAACCAGAGCAAAAAGGCTGACCCTCCACCAAATCAGAGAGTGTTTAAAATTTATCTATGCACAGCAAAGTTTCACTGAATTTAAAAGTAAAAGAGAAAAAGAAAAAAAAATAAAAGTAAAAGAGGACCCACTTACCCCTCCTCAGGTCATTTATTTATGTGTAGGCCCCATCCCACATGGCGGATTTTCTAAAAGATCTGTAGACTCTTGTGATGCCACATGACTGATACAGCCTTGGCCCTCATGTGGCTCACAATCTGGTGTGAGAAGGAAAAAAATGCATATGAAAATAGCTTTCACGCAGGTCGGCCTTAGAACCAGCTTTGAGCGAAGTGCAGCTTTACAGGGGTACTGTGCTGGGTCACGTGGGAGGAAGAGGAATCCAATGTTGTTCATGCCCCCACTCGGCACCAAGAACCATATCTCATTTACTCTCAATTCCTTGAAGAAATTCCATCCCCCATGCTTTGAGATGAGAAAACAGAGGCCCAGAGGATATGCAGCAGTAGGAGGGATAGGGAGACAGTGGGCCACAGTGAGGAAGGAACCACTATTCTCTGGAAATGGGGGTTTTATTCTAAAAAGAAGATTTTGAGGAAGTGATATCAGCCCCGTCTAGGAGAGTTCTTGAACACATTAGCACACTGAAGGCTCTGAGAAGTCCCGCAGCAAGACTCTTGCAAGAGCATTCTCCACATTGACTTGACCACTGAGCCATTTTTTCACATGTCGCCTGAGTCCTCTTGGAACCGGGCAACCTCACGCCCCGTTCAGCACTTTCTTCTGAGCAGGAGAGGTGGAACACACGGAGAGCAGCTCAGTGGAGGGGAGCTCATGGAGTCTGGGCAGGTGCAGGAGAGGGGACAGATTACATTGCCCTTTGTGGAAATAGCTGGAACACTCCAGCCAGCCTGCAGAGTGCCCTGAATGAAGCCCCCTGGCCCCCGGCGCAAGTGCGGAGGTGTGAGGACCTGTGCACCTCATCTCCCCGCGGCTGCAAGGATGCTGAAACACGGAGGCCACGCGGAGAGCCCAAGTGACAGCCAAGTCAGTGACAAGTTAATTTCCCCAGTGAGGATTTGAGCCCGTGTGGCCCAAACAGGCACACAATTTGCCTAATTTTCCCTCAAGGGACATGTCTTCCCTCCTCAAGAAAACCACTAAGGAGTTTCTCACTCTCACTTGTAAACAACCGTGGATAATGTCTTCCCATGATCTCTCGGCAGCGCTGGCCTTTGGACGCTCATTTAACCTAAACTGCTGACAGCTTTGCCTGCTCCCTGGAGGCCTACACCCGCTGGAGAGGCAGCCCTCCCCAAGCCCCTGCACATCTTAGCTCACCGAGGGCCTGGGCCGAGGGCGAGCAGACTCCAGCACTCGCCCCCTCTAAGAATGCTCTGTGGATTCGGATATGGGGCTTCTAGGGAGACAGTCGCTGGTTAAGCAAAATTAGGGGAAGTACATCAGCAGGTGCATGTCACACATTTATCCTTATCATCCACGCCCTTGGGGGTCCGCCCTGGGTTTGAATCCTCCTCTGACCTGTACCCGCTGCAGGTATGGACAAGGGACATAAGCTCCCCCAGTCCAAGATCCTTAGCCAAAACCAGGAATGGGGTGAAGTAAGAGGATGGACTTGAAGCACCAGGGACCCAGCCTGGGAAACAGGAGGTCTCCCCACAGCACTGATGATGTGAGTGACTGAAACGTGGACCCTGACTACAAGACTCTCTGTGGCTGGAGAGAAAATGAAACAAATGAAGCCCAGTGCAGGACTTTTCCTCCTAGAACCTCCAGTGCTAACTGCAGATGAGCCCTAAGAAGAAAGGTCCAGGATATCAGCACAGACAAAAGGAAGCTTCCAGAGGACGTGCAGTCTTGAAATAAGGGCATGATCAAGAGGGAAGGAAGGAGAAAAGGAACAGCACGGGCAAAGGGCCAGAGACCACCCAGCGAAGTATGTGTCAGCTGCCCCAGAGGAGAGGACCCCCACCCCCACCCCAGGCAGACAGAGGAGGCCTGGGGCCAGGGAGACCAGGAGGGAGCAGGGAGGGACCATTGTGGGAAGTGCTGAAGGCCAGGCTGGCTCTGCTGACGCCACAGGACACAGAGCCCCCAAGGCTCCTGGGCTCTGGCACAGAGAATTGAAATGGTCCCCGGAAGAGATATATCGGGCCTGTGTGTAAATGGCCTGAGTGGAGGAGGGAGGATGTCTAGGGACAAGAGAGAACAGGCACAAGGCCAAATCGTAGCAGATTTCACCTGAAATTAATGGAAGCTTTTCTGAGAAGAAGCATGAAAAACGAACAAGCACGCATGCAAATCTCAGCCTCCTCCCCTTGACCATTTGCCACCATCCTTCCAGGACCACTGAGGCGGTGGGGAGAGGGCCCCGGGACCAAGGAGGGGGTGTGGGAGCGCTGCTCCAGCCTTCTGCGTAATGATTTAATTGAACTAATGCATTATTTGTGTAATACAAAATTAATTGAAAAAAAAAATCCTAAGGTTTCCGTCATCCCAGCATTCTAAAAGAGGATTCCTCTTAAGGATTCATTTTTTATTTTTGGATGGAGAGTTCCACAAATTAGCCAGATGAAACACCGACATCTCTGGGAGGATTTCTTCCCGAAAGCTGCCTACATGCCCCTCCTCGGTGGCCTGGCCTAAGGGATGGGGGGTGGGGGTGGTATCTTTACAAATGTTTGCTGAAAATGAACCATCAAGGGGGCAGAGCCAGGGGTCTCCTTAGTCTGTTAGCTCAGGACTTATCGACGGCTTCTCTGAGGTTTGTTTCTCCAGCCTGCCTCCTCCAACACCACCTTTCCTTCGAGAAACTGCTTTCTCCGTACAGTGGATGCTTCCGAGCTAAACTAGCAGAGTGGCAAGCTTCCCACTGGGGATGAAGTTTCCTGGTGCATCTTTGGCATCTGGTGGAGACAGGGACGTCCCCAAGCCAGAACCTAGAAAACCAGTTGGAGCCCCATTTTACACTGTTGTCCCCCACTGCCTTGTCAAAGGTCCCTTCTGTCCCCTACCATCATCAGGAGAAAAAAGACAGAAGGCTGTGCTGGCTGGGCAGTGATCAGTGGCATAGAAGGCGCCAAGGGGGAGGAAAATATGCAGCATTAATATTTAATGCCGCTTTTCCATTTTCCCCTAATAAGCTGAGCGCTACGGCGGGGAAAGCTGATTTATTTTGTCAGCAGTGGAAATATTTCAAGTATGATGCATGTCACTGGGTCACACAGAACCCATCACACAAAAACACACACTGCAGATGCATCCAAGGGAAGAATCTTCTGGACTTGATCTCAAAGACTTTAGGTTTCGGGAAGTCTTGCAAACAGCAGGGGATTTCAGCAAGAACTTACTGCAGAGCCAACAGTGGGGCAGGCATGAGGCCACATGTCTGTCCCCAAGAGGATTTGATGAACATGGGGGAAGGAGCAAAGGTTTTGGAGGCAAAGAGCATTTGCGTGCCACCCTTGCCCTCGGCCCTTGTCCATTCCTTTGGCTCCAATGGCTTCCTATTAAAAGAACCTGCAACTCGTTGTGTGAGGGTTTCTCCAGCCACCAGAGCTTACTCTGCCCATTGGCAGGGGGGCTGGAAGAGCCAGGGAGTGAGCATTTTGGAAATAGCTTGAGACCAGTATCAGATGGAAGTCAGTGGATACAGAGTAGAGCTTCTCCATCTGACGTGGGCTCTACACCGTCACTCAGAGGTCCCCGTTTGGACGGAAGCCCAGCTGCCTGCACCACTAACCTGCCCATCAGTGCACCTCGTGTTGGCTCCTTCCCCTCCTCATCTCACAGCTCCTCTCTCTTCCCAGTTCTTTCTGGAAGCACTATCCAAATTAACTTGCAGTCGAACTGCTGTCTTAGGGTCAGTTGGTCAAATAATTTTTTTTAAAGATTTTATTTATTTATTCATGAGAGACACACAGAGAGAGAGAGAAGCAGAGACACAGGCAGAGGGAGAAGCAGGCTCCATGCAGGGAGCCCGACGCGGGACTCAATCCCGGGTCTCCAGGATCATACCATGGGCTGAAGGCGCTGCTAAACCTCTGAGCCACCTGGACTGCCCTGGTCAAACAATTTCATTCTTAATCTTCCTGCATGTAAAAATAGTGGCAGTGGCAGCCCTCCTGCTGGTGGTTTCGAGAGCCAAGTGAAATCACACCTACAATAGCACCTGCGTGGTGGGAAGTCAGTAAGTGCAAGATTAACTCATGGCCAATGAGAATGTGGGTTTCTTGTAAGCCAGGCACCAAAGCCTGATTTAGGTATTTCCATCCTGATGGAAATAGTAATGCAATTCCAGTGGAGTCTTTCGTTATTTCCCACACTTCGTACATTGATGAGAATCAAGAGAATTGGAGAAAGTGCTTAGAAGATGATGGTTGCAAGCACATCTGCCTCTAGGCTGAGCAATGGGCTGAGTTGTAGCCCCCCAAAAGATATGTCCAAGTCTTAACCCCCCATATCAGTGAATGTGATCTCATTTGGGAAAAGGGTCTGGGCAGATATGAATAAGTTAAGGAGGTCAAGATGAGATCATCCTGGATTCACTGGGTGTGGATCCTAAATCCAACGACAAGTATCCTTATAAGAAGAGGAGAAAATACAAAAAGGAGATACAGAGAGGAGGAGCCCAGGCCATGTGGGGACAGAGGCAGATTGGACCGATGGGGCTATAGGCCAACGGATACCTGGCGCCACCAACCACTGGCAGCGGCCAGGAAGGCTTCTCCCTCAGAGCCTTCACAGGGAGCATGGCCCTGCCAGCACTTGGATTCACACCTGGTCTCCAGAGCTGGGAACCAGTTTCTGTTGTTTTAAGCCACATAGTTTGTTACAGCGGCCCCTAGAGACTAACACAGAGTGTGAGGCTGGGTCCTGCCTTCACTACTGAAACTTGGTTGGCTCTGGGTCTCAATGTTCTCATCACTGAGGCAAGAGCTTTGGAAGAGATGGTCTCCAAGGTGTTTTCCCGCTCTAACAGTGAGCAGCCTTTGGCCAGAGGATGCAGGAGAGGCAGGGGGAGAATGCAGTAGTAGGGATTCCCGGTTTCAAACTGCGGAAGCTTAGTGTCTATAGATGTACTTTGTTTCATCGGCTGGCTTGGGCAGAAAATAAATCTGTTGGAAGACTGTCAGAATGTGCCTGTTGGTCTGGAAGGGCTAACTGCTGTAACAAACAACTGGAAATCACAGTGGCTTAGTACATACAACTTCCTCCCATGCATCCCAGCTCAGTGGTCATGCAGGGGTCAGGCTCCTTCCATCTTGCGTGCCTGCCCTCCTCCAAGACCTCCTGGTGCTCTCCCGGTGAGGAGAGACAGCTGGAGGATGACCCAGGAGGGCTTCTTTGTTTTGTTTTGTTCATTGGGTGTAGTAGGTTGGTATGTCCTCCCCGAGCTCCGAAAAGTTGTGTCCAAGTCCTAACCCTCAGCACCTGTGAATGGGACTGTATTTGCAAACAAGATCTTGCAGACACAATGAAGGTTCTTGGAATGACATTATCCTGGATTTAGGGTAGGCACTAAATGTGAAAACTGGTATCCTTATAATAGAAAAGAGGGAGATTTAAGACAGAGACACAAGGAAGTCATAGAAAGATGGAAGCAGAAATTGGAGTGATGCATCTAGAAGCCAAAGGATGCCAAGGATTTCTGGAGCCACCAGACACCAGAAAAGAAGCAAAGAACAGATTCTCCCTCAGAGCCTCCAGGAGGAACCAACTCTGCTGACACCTTGGTTTCTGATTTCTGGTCTCCGGAACTGTGGGAAAATTCACTTCCGTTGTTTCAGCCACCCATTTGTGGTCATGTGTTACAGCAGCCCTAGGAAACCAAGACTTCGGGGAAGGGCAGGAAGTGGGGTGTCTCAGGTCTGCCCACATCCAGGGGCCCCAATTCACCCACATGGCTCCTTGCAACTGCAAGCCCGGGATGCAAAGCCTGGAGGTGTGCCAGGAAAGCACGTGGGTCCGTGAGCCCGACGGTCTCTCCCAGATCCACAGAACCAACTGCCAAGAAGCTGGGCGGCCAGAGCAAGCCAAACTCATGCCAAAGGATGAGCCTGGTTAGGGCACAGCTGCTGCCTCCACGGACACAGATGTGTCCCCACTGGGCACCTCTGTCTTCAACATCAGCTACACATTAGCGTCACCAGAAGGGGTTGCCTTTAAAATACAACTATTGCTCTCGATCCCCAGCGATTCCGATTTAATGGGTGTCAGGTGGGACTCAGACTTCAGTACTTTCTGAAAGCCCCTGCAGTGATTTGAAAATGAAGCCAGGTTTCAGAGTGACTGTCCTAAGCTGTCTTAAGAGCTGGTGTTCTTCGAGAAATAATTTTACTGTAGATTATCTACCCTGGAAACTCCACACAGCCCTAGGAGCAATGATGGGCTCCTGTCATTAGCCCCATTTCACAGATGAGGAAACTAAGACCCCGTGGCGTTATAAGGATTCTTTCATGAGACTCAGTTACCAGGAGCACAGCCGGGATGTGGACTCTGGTCTACAGTGTTAAGTCTGGTGTCCTCACAGCAGAGCTCTTCTAGAACTAGACGGTTGGGTATAAAACTTACCACTCCTTCATTTTAATGAGGCCCTGAGCTGAGGGGGAGGTGTTTGTGAGTCCTGAATTCAAAGCAAAATGACTGTGTCCTTTTAATAACAAATCACTGGCATCTAAAGAGAGGTTCGTCCAGCCTGACACGACATGTGCCAGGCCTTCATATATGAGGCCATTTTACCCATGAGCTGCTCCAGGCACGGTGCCTGGGGCCCACATTCTTTGCAAGGGCTCACACAGATGCTTGAGATCTGAACTATCATTGGCTCCAAGCCCCTAAAAGCAAAGTGCTGACTAAAGACAAGTAAATGCTTAATTGATATATACAAATGTCATTACTTGTTAAGTGTAGAATGCATTCAAATTTTACAGCATTTGAATGCAATTTGTAGGTTAGGTTTTCTTGCTTTGCCATGCACAATTAGCTTCAAAACCTGAGAAACCATGACTAATTACAAAATAAATGAGTTACTTGGAGCCGTATCATATCAAAAGCAAAATCATAAGAATCTTTTGAAGTTCCTTTATAGCAAAAAATAAATTTTGCTATAATGTGACTGCTTTTAATATTTTTGACGGGATGTAAGGTGGGACCATCAAAATCAGAGAAGGCCAAGGGCAGCGGAGGACTGGGAAGGCCCTGGTACTCACCTCACCCACCTGAACACACACTGTCCACAACTGCTGGGGACAAGACCACTGGGATCATCACCCCACAGCTGGTCTTGCCCATCTGGAGCAACAGATCCCAGGGATCCCCACAGCCCTTGGAGAGACAACAAAACGTGTTCTACAAGTATCACTTCCTTAGCTCTTTATCATAACTGAATGATGGAAGTCCCCACTGGGCATTGATTTTGTCTTGAATATGCCAAATTCTTAAAGTTTTGTTAAAACAGAACAATTTTTAATTTAGTCTTTACACTTTCCTGCCCAGCCTTCCCACTAGTCCCCTTGTGTTACTTACTTCCTGTGCTCTATTAGACCCAACTGGCTTCTTTCAGCCTGGTCTGGGGAGCTCTGATGAGTTGCTCCTTCCCCTCCTTGGAGAGACAACTTCCTTCTCTCTCTTCCTTCTTCCTCCCTCACTTTCTCCCTCCTGCTGTTTTTCCTTCCCTCTCTCTCTCTCCCGTCCTTCCATCTCCCTCCCTGCCTCCTTCCCTTCCTCCTTCCTCCTTTCTTTCTTCCACCTTCCTTCTTTCCTCCTTCCTCCCTCCCTTCCTTTCTTCTCCCCTCCCCTCCCTTCCTTCCTCCCCCCCTTCCTTCCTCCTATTTTCCTCCCTTCCTTCCTTCTTTCCTTCCTTCTTCCCTTCCACCCACTCCCACCACATCCACCCTCTCAGGCTGGTCATATGATAGATACTGGAAATACAGTATTTTAAAAGGCACGGGACCTGCCCTTAAGAAATGGAAATCTAATGGAGAGGGAAGGTGAGAAAACAGACATGTCAATAAATATTTAGAATTCAGGGACATGAGGATATGCCAGTGGAACCATAGGTGTATACAAGAAGATATAGAAGCAACAGAAAGAAGTTTTAAAAAGTTTTCCCGAAGAGCATTTATGTCCAGGAATGTGATGTCATTCTGATTCCATGTTGTTTGAAGCTGATTTGAGAGAATTGAGGGGAACGAGGCACGAAATGCTGCTGTGTGAAATACTTGTGTGAAGTTCCTGGTCTTTCTGTCAGGTTAGGGAAGATGATCTTATGATGTTGTTCAATATATGTTTATATAGGCACATTTAATAAATTCTTCCAAATACCGAACCCAAGGAAACGCTTACCTTTTCATGATGAATTGGCACCAGACAATGAGAGTGAGATAGTTCAACAGATTTCCCTTTTTCCCTTAGCTGCCAGGAAGCTCAGAGATAAATTCCACAACTATTAGCAGGGATTATCTCCTCCCTAGTCTCTGATGGAAGAGATCACTCATGATAGAAACTGCTATCTTCTGAATTCTTAGCATGGCCCAGCCCACTGGTTGTGCTCATGTCTTGCATAGTGATAAGGCTACATTACCTTTTTTTAGAAAAGAATTATTTTGCTGTATTTAATCACTGAACTATTAGTTCCATGACGTCAGGGACAATGCTGTCTCATGTATCACAATAATACCATTATGAGGGAAGATTTGGCAAAAAGATTGGTGCTCAACAGGTTTTTATTGGGTAACTAAGTAGATGAATAAGTGAATGAAAGAGTCATGGAGAACCACATTTTGAAATGTATATTCACCTAATGTTTTTCCCTGCCACCAGTCACTTGCTGATCCTAGCACCCAGTGATGCCTGATACACTTTTCACATTACACCTCCTTCCACCTCTGCCAACATATACACACATATCACTAAGCCTCATTCCTGAGTTTTCCATGATTCCTCTTTGCCTTTGAAGATTTATTTATTTATTTGTTTTTATGATAGACACAGAGAGAGAGAGAGAGAGAGGCAGAAACACAGGAAGAGGGAGAAGGAGGCTCCATGCCTGGAGCCCGACATGGGACCCGATCCCGGGACCCCAGGATCGTGACCCGGGCCAAAGGCAGAAGCTAAACCGCTGAGCCACCCATGGATCCCCTCCCCTTTGCCTTTGAAGTTGAGGTAGTGAACATCTCTTTTTGTGGATCTATTCTGCATTCTTTTCTTCCTTTGGGTACTGAGTCCTTGAGTCCAAACATTTTCTGGTAGGAATCTCAGGCTCACAGTTCTGTTCCCCCACCCCATGAGGTAATTCAGGCTGGTCCCTTGGTGGGCTTATAATCCAAACATGGCACACCAAGATCCTTCGGGGAAATTTATATGGACTCTGGGAGACAGAAGGTGTCCCTCAAACTAGGACAAGTAAGAACTATGTAAGTGTCATTTCTGAGGGCCAGTCTCTCCAACAGAAAGAAAGAATATGCCAGAGAATGAAATCAGCATAGAGAATGTAGGGTAAGAGTTAGAGAGAGAAGAGAGAGAGAGAGACTCCCCCTTAAACACCTGGATCCAGTTATGCCTTAGTTCATCTCAGTTTTGTCAGCTGACCTATGCCTTTTCTTGCTTAAACTACTTGATGGGATGAGCACTGGGTTTTATTCTATATGTTGGCAAATTGAACACCAATAAAAAATAAATTTATAAAAAAAAACTACTTGAATCGGGCAGTTTTTTTCTTGCACCTTTAATAGTCCTGACTAAGGATATTATATGCAAATTCTAACTCTTCTCTTTAATCTCTTAAAAATAAATCTGCAAGGCATTGTAGGCATTCATTGTTCATGAATAAGACCACAGGGTAAATCCCCATGGTCTTGCTTCTCAAACTGTGTGAAGAATCTTATTTAAAATTTTTTTTTTATTTTAAAGATTTTGTTTATTCTTGAGAGACACTGAAAGAGAGGCAGAGACATAGGCAGAGGGAGAAGCAGGCTCTATGCAGGGAGCCCAATGTGGGACTCGGTCCTGGGACCCCAGGATCATACCATGAGCCAAAGGCAGATGCTCAACCACTGAGTCACCCCGGCATCCCTTATTTTAAATTTTTAATTCCACCTATTCCATCTATTTTTTGTTCCATATATCCAACAAAAGTACAATATCCAGAATATTGAAATGACTCCTACTCTTCAATAAGAAAAAGATTGAAAATCCAATAGAAACCCAATAGAAAAATGGGCAAAACACTTGAACAGCCACTTTTAAGAAATAAGATACACAAAAGGCCATTAAACATAAGCAAAGGAGCTCCACTTTAGTAGTCATCAAGAAAATGCCAAAAAAAAATTCACAGAATAGATAGTCCTGTTGGAATACACAAATGAGAAAGAGCAGTTGAGTTTAATCATAGACCAATATGTGGCCCTACCCCACAGCACTCATCGCCAGCTCCCACCACATGCAACTTGTCACCCAAGGCAACAATACCTGAATTGGTCAGTTCTCTGTTCACTAAGACAAGCCTTCTGATCACACACTGAGATGCCACTTCATTGTCAGATTGCCATACATGTGTGTAAATATTGAGTCTCAAATTCTGTATCTATCTTGTGTTGAAACTCTACCACGTTATGGTTGACACTGGTCCACAGACCACACTTTGAGTAGCACTGACCTATCACTAATGTTGCCAGGATTTGATGGTCCAGAGTAGGAGGAACTTGGTAAACAGATTTCTTTGCAGAATGAAGGCTTGGCCAGGTTTAATTTAGTGAGGTGGGTGGCATATTAACCAAGAGTTTCCCTCCTTTAAACCAATAAATAAAGAAAAGACTTTTAGTGCAAAATTGCTGAGAAAACTATACGGCAACGGCTGTGCATTTGAGCAAATTAAGAGAGAGCTGCAGTGTACACGGAAGATGATTTTGTACACTTGTGGAAATGTGAGGTGATGTCCCAAAATAACAGGTCTGAGGACAGTTGGCTGGAAAGAGGTCGGCTCCTGTATTGATAGCTCTTCCCATTACTCTAGATCTCTGAAAACATTATTCGTCCCTAGAGAATGAGTTTTTACACTCAGAAGGTGTGTTTCCCTCCTCTGGGGTTGGGAGGTGTTTGTCTTTCTAATTTTCTAATTTCCAACCACCTCTTCTTCTTTTTTTTTTTTTTTTTAAGATTTATTTATTTGTTTTAGAGGTAGAGTGTGAGCAGGGGTAGGGGCAGTGGGAGACAAACTCAAGTAGGCTCTGTGCTGAGTGTGAAGTCTGACACGGGGCCCTATCTCACAACCCTGAGATCATGACCTGAGCTGAAACCAAGAGTCACATGATGCTTAACTGATTGAGCCACCTAGGTATCCCCTCCAACTGCCTCTTCTGATCATCCTTCCCCAACCTCTTTCCTTAGCCTAGTGATTCTCAATCCTAGCTTCACAACAGAATCACCTGGGAAGTGTCAATAAACACTAATGCCTGGACCTCACTTCCTGAGATTCTAGTTTATTTGTCTACAAAGAGGCACAGATAATTCATAATTTTTAAAAGGTCTCCCAGGAGAATACAATGAGCAGATCTGAGATCCTATGCCTTAACTGAAGGAGCTCACTTGTCCCTCCATGGGCAGTTGAGTGTAATCAACCCATCTATCATCAGCATTTTCTGAACTCCTAGCGTGTTCAGGGGCTGCAGAAGATATATTTACCCTGGGATTCTCCAGATCCATGTTCACAAAGTGTTGTCTCTGGCTCTAAGAATCAGCATCAGCTGGGAGCTTGTTAGCAATGCAGATTCTCAGGCTGTACCCCAGATGGACTGAATCTGAAATCTGGGGAATCAGGGCCAGGAATTTGTGTTTTAATTTCTTAGAGGAAATTGTGTTTCCTCCAGGAGCAGAAAAATTCATAGAGATAGAAAGTAGAATGATGGTTGCTAGGATCAAGGGAAGGAAGAAATGGGAAGTTACTGTTTAAGGGTATAGAATTTCAGCTTTGCAAGATGGAAAATGTTCTGTGGATGGATGATGGTGATAGTTGCACAACCATGAGAATGTACTTAATGCCACTGAACTGTACACTTGAAAATGGTTAAAATGGCAAATTGATGTTATGTATATTTTATCGCAATTTAAAGAATATATATTTACATGTGAATAAATATGTTATATATAATAAATATATATTATTTATTTACTTATTTATCTTTTATTTACTTAAAGTCTATGAGGTGCTTCTCCTACAAACTAAAGTTTGGGGGAAATGTTTGACATCCTGAGGACTGACTATTCATTCATCATCATCATCATCATCCTTTATACCCTCTCTGTGCCAGAAGCTGTGCTAAGCACCAGATGAACATAACCTTTAATCCCTTGGAGCTTTTTTTTCCCCTTGGAGTTTTGAATTCAGTGGAGAGGCAGACACTAAGCAAATAATTGCACAGCTCATTATTTAATTACATTTGAAATTATACCATGAGAGTAACATGAGAGAATGTCACTCTCAGGAGAATGTTGTAGAACCATATAACCTAGCATGAGGGAGGGCATTAAAAATATTCCCTAGGGGCCAGAGGGGAAGAGAGTGGAGGGACAGGTGAAATAGATAAAGGGAATTAAGAGTACACTTACCCTGATGAGCACTGATAACTATATAGAATAGTTGAATTATTATATTGTGCACCTGAAACTAATATAACATTGTATGCTAATTATATTTGAAATAAAAAATATACTCTCTAAGAAAGCTAAAACCTGAAAAATGGTTAGGAATTACCCAGAAGAAAAGTTGTGGATATAGCATGATAGGCACAGAGAACAGCTTGTGCAAATGTCCTGGGATGGAACAAGCCTAGCATGTGTGAGGAACTGAGAGGACAAATGTGATAAAGCAGAGAGCATGGTGGAGAGCAGTGAGAAATGACCTGGAGCAGGAGGCAGGGCCAGAGCATGCTCTGAACCTTATCCCATGTGCAATGAAAGGTGAATGAATATTTTGCAAACAGGAGACACGGGAGGAGAAGTGCCTCCAGCTAATTAATGCTCTGTACATTTCTCAAGTGGGGGAAGTTTACAAGTTTGTCATAGGGTTCTGGCAACTTAAGCTACCAGTGCCAGGGTAAAGGAATGGGTCAAATAGTTTGGTCATTCTCTGTCCTCGAACCTTTTATATACAGGTTGAGAAGACAGAAATTATTATCATGCTTAATAACAGCCTTGATATACTTGTGATATGTATTAGTTAGAATGGGCTATGGTACCTGTGATTTAAAAGAGGGGGGTGGGCGCCTGGTGGCTCAGTTGGTTAAGCATCCAACTATTGATTTTGATTCAAGTCATGATCTCAGGGTTGTGAGATGGAGCCCTGCATCAGACTCCATGCTGAGGATGGAGCCTGCTTAAGATTCCTCTCTCATTCTCTCTCTGCCCCTCCCTCCTCTAAAAATAAATAAATAAAAATTTAATTTTAAAACAAAAAACCTCAGTGGCTTAACATAAGTTTATCTCTTGCTAATGCTACATGTCCAAAGGAGGTCAGTAGAGAACTCTGGTCCACACAGTCACTCAGGGACCCAGACTGAGGAGCTCTACCATCTGTATGTCTCTTTGGTCACTGCAGGAAAAGAGAGTAGTAGGGAATCAGGTACTAGCTCTTAAATGCTTTGACCCAAAAGTGAGACACTTTTCCTAATGAGAAGTCACTTTGGCCCACAATCCGTTGGCCAGGCTGAGTCACCTGACTAGCCTAACTGTAAGGAAATATAAGGAGTACACTGTAGTTGGTGGACAACAAATGCTTCTATCATATAATAAAACATGCTAAAGACTGAGGATTGTTACAAAGGCAATGCTGAATTACAAATATCCTACTCGTGACCAACCCAGACGAGTGATGAACTGAGCCTGACATGCCCTTGGGAAAATGAGGTATGCCAATGAGGTTCAAGTCTGAGTTTACCTGAGAGCCAGATGCCTCACTAAAGGGTGGGGGTGGAGATGATCCCTCCTGTGTTGAAGGTACACATTCCCTGGACAGACCAGAGGTCCCTCTAGAGCGCCACAAATCATACCACATGAACACTTGGATGGATAAGGCCTTCAAAATCATTTCATCCCACTATCTCATTGTGGTAGAGGCACCAAAAGCCCAAACAGGGGAAGTAACTCGCCCAAAGTAATACAAGTAGTTCATGACCACACTAAGAATCAAGCCCTGTCTCATGGCTCCCAGTCTTCTTAGGTAGGGGTCTTCCTACCCCCAGAAGACAAGACATTTCTAAACTTTAGGGGGGAAAAATAAGTTGAACCAAACTCAAAAATCCTATCCTAACACACACAAAAGCAAATGACGAACATCAATTTATGGATAGTTGAAAACACGAAATTAAGTGTCAGAAAGAAGTCTAAACATATGCTTGATCTCAATAAATGTGAATGGACAAAATTTTTTTATGGAGAGTCCAAGAATTTCAGATTTTTGAAATCCAGCTTGATGCTGTCTGCGATTCAAACTGGAAACAAATGACACAAAGGTTAAAAATTAAAGGAATGATAAAAATGGAGCAGGTGTGGTCATATTGATATGAGACAAAATAAGAATTTAAAGTTGAAAGAATTAAATAAGATCATCTGACTGGGTGGCGGGGAGGCCTGGCTGTTTTCTTCCCTGAAACAGTCACGTGGTCCTAAAAAGTCAAAACAGATTATCTAAGGAACATCAACATGGCAGAGGTATAATGGAAATATCTATGATGTATGTGTGTATGTTGGGGGGTGTGTGTGTGTAAATGTACATATATGACTGTGTGATCAAAATGCTTCTGGACCCTGCAAATCCATCCCACTTCCTTGGAAACACCTAGCATAGTACTATGCTGGGCTGGGCCTTAGCCATCTGCCCCCCTAGAGCTGACCATCTAAGCTGGGCACCATGGCACAGGTCCCTATACAGAAGAGCACTCAACCCAACAAGCTAGGAATTCTGCAGGCCAGGAAGCAGCACATGAGAATTTGGTACATGAACCAGTCTTCGGGTCGCGGAAGTCCCTGTAAACACGGAGTGATGACTCCACTCTGTCTGGGGGAGTGGCTCACGGGATTAATATTTGCTCCCAATACCCCAGTCACGGCTGCCAAGTCCTCTCCGAAACCCCCCGAGCTGGTGGTTACCCTCCAGAGAACAAGCGGCTCCCTGGACACCTGGCTGGGTGCTGGGGACCCCTGCTGCTGAAGGGTTTTCACAGACCCTGTCGTGCGGGGCATTTCCAAAGCAAATATCCCCAGGCCCACTAGGCACCCGACTGGGGCAAGTCCTATACCAGTTTGTTAAGAGCCTCACTGAAGGGAAGAAAAGAAACAGCCTCCTCAAGACACCCAACTGGTCCTGCTCTTGCCCATAGTTTTATCACCAAGCAGGGCGGCAGAGTCAGGCCATCTGCTAACAAGGGGGTCCACGCTCTCTGCTGCCACCCGTCACAGCCCCAGGCCACAGCCTTAACGGGGGGCCGTGCTAGATCCTGGGTGTTTATGGCTTGCGCAGCTAGCCATTGCTGGTTCTTTATTTCTAGAAGCATCAGGGAGCCTCAGAGCTGGCTACTCAGGCAGCTCTGAGGGTGGGAGGCCCTGGGGGGTGGGAGAAGAGGAGCTGGAGGTGGAAGTCCATTCCCACGGTGGATGGGTCCCATCGGAGCTGCTGCCACTACGGCTGGTAACTCAACTGGTCGCGACTGGCCCTCCCGGGGCCTCCAGGGGACTGCGGACCGCGCCCCGGCTGGGCCTGCGTTCATTGATCTGCCAGCCAGAGAGCCGCCGTGGAAAGAGGAAACTGTGCCACCTTCGCCCAGGGACAAAGGGGGAAGAAGGCCCCGACTTGGAGGGCTTGGTGTCCAAGAGGGAGCGGCCTCTTTGGGGTGCCAGCAGGCCCTTCCCCGGGTGGCTCTTGGGGTCCCCGCAGCCGGGCTGGGCAGGAGCCCCGGGATGGGGAGCTGGCTGGGGCTGCTCCGGGCTAAGGCTTTGGGCCTGAAACAATCAGGGCCTGTTTTCTGACAGAGATGACAAATGGAGGAAGTGAAAGGGGAGGCGGTGAGCCTAAAGAAAAGCCTGGACAAGGGGAAATACCAAATGCAAATTGCTGTAATGAATCGTGAAGGCGGGTTCTTGAAGGCAGGGGCAAAACGGGAGTGTCCCCGAGCCCGGGCCGGGACCTGCCTTTCCATGCGTGCAGCGTTAGCAAGGGACCATCGGCCTTGGCAAGTGACCATCGTCGTCGTTGTCGTCGTCGTCATCGTGGCTGCGGAGGTGGACAGATGGCTCGGGATCTGGGGAAGCTGCCCCCGGAGCTGGCAGAGGCCGGGAGCCAGGGCTGGGTCCTCTCTGCGTGCTCAGAAAGCCATGGGCTGTGCTCATCCTGGCTGATGTCTGGATCCCAAATATCAAGTATAATAGGGAAAGAGGGGGAAAGGTTGCTATTTATAATACCAAAGAGATTCTTAATGAAAAGAAGGCCCCTTGTTCTGCTGAGTGCCGGGATCAGCTGGAGCACTTCTCCGGAGAGGAGTGGGGGGTAGGGGGAAGCTCAGCTGCTCTGTGCAACGAAGGGAAAGAATCTGGAGCCCCCAGCAGCAAACATAGGGGAGGGGATGGGCGCTGAAATGGAAGGGGCCCGAGGGCAGACCCAAGCTCAGGTCTTCCTGGGGCACCACCCCCCACCTCTGTGAAGTCAGCCAAGCCCACGAGGCCCGCCTGGTGAGAATGGGTTCTGGGGAAACCAGTGAACATCTGTAGGCAGATGTGAGGCAAACAGGCCATGTGTGTGCACACGCTGGAGGCACATGAGCCCCGAGAGCAGACCTCATCCAACTGTTTTGCGGGGGGTTGCAAGTCCGCGTCTCCAAAAGGCAGGGAAACCTCACTGACCGCTGTGTCACACGAGGGTCACTCGACAGTGACAGCCCCCACTCTTTGGCCAGAGGCCTCTTCTCAGTTCCCTGTCCACCCACCTGAACACCCAAGTGTTCTTCATGTCCTACCCCGGCTCTCTCAGTTATAACTTACTAAACACGGTGAAATCCACCGTTCTTAGTGTACAGTTGCACAAGTTTTGATAAATGCTTACTGATGCGTAGTCTTTATCATAATCAAAGTATAGAACATTTCCACCATTCCAGAATGTTCCCTCTTGTGCCTCTGAAAATCAAACCTTTCCCTCACCCCTAACCCCTGATCTGTTTTATGTCCCTACAGTTCTTGCCTTTTCCAGAATGTCGTATAAATGAAATCATACGGTATCTAGCCTTGGAGTCTGGCTTCTCTCACTCAGCCTAATGCACTTGAGACTCATCCAGGTTGTTGTGTATATCAGTTGTTTGTGTCCTTTGATTGGTGAGTACTAGTCCTCTTGATGGGTGTATCACGGTTTGTCAGGTTATTCCCTAGATGAGGAACATTTGGGTTCCTTCTTCACATGTCCCTTTGATCTCATCTTTTGTGGGACATTTTACTGGTGGGAATTATAAAAAGAAGAAAAAAAAAAACCCACGATTATCCTGCCAGACTTGAGTAATTCTTCTCCTTCTCAAGGGATCTCAGCTTTTTTAGGTCTATTTCCTCATTTTAATATCTGCCTCCCAAGCTTGATGTCAATGACTAGTTTTATAACTTACAAAAAAGACTCTGTTTTGGTTTGTTTGGTTTGGTTTTACAGCAGCTTTCCTGAGATAGAATTCCCATACCATCTAATCCAGCCATGCCAAGTGAACAACTCCATAGCTTTTAGGATATTGACCGAGCTGTGCATCTGCCACCTGAGTCAATTTTAGAAGGTTTTCATCACTGTGATTTGTAAAAGTGCACACCCTTTATCGGTCACCTCTAGCCCTGATCAACATTCGGCCTCTGAGGACCTGTCCACTTTGACGTTTCATAAAAACGCGATCCTTCAATAGGTGGTCTTTTTCGTGTCTGGCTTCTTTCACTCAGCATAAGGTTTGCAAGGTTCATCCATGCTGCAGCTCAGAGCATGACTTCATTCCTTTTTTTTACTGAATAATAGTCCATTGTGTAGATATACCGCCAGTTTATTCGTTCATCGGTTGATGGACATTTGGGTTGTTTCCATTTGGGGGGCTATTATGAATAATGCTGCTATGAACATGAACCTATGAGGTTTTGTGCAGGCATATGTTTTCAGTAAATATCTAAGAGTGAAACTGCTGGATTATAAGGTAACTTAGTGTTTAGCCATTTGAGGAACTGCCAAACTTTTTTTCCAAAGCAGCTGCAGCATTTCATATTCTAAAAGGCACTTTGAAAGTGTCAAACACAAATAGGTTACAATTTAATATTATTCATTGAAATGGCAAGAACGATATTTGGTCGTGGTAACAATTTAGACAATACTAAAGTGTCTACAGTAACATTGCTCCCCCCCCCAGCCCCCAAGTCCCGCTCACCCCCACAGAGAAGCCCTGTAACCACTTGGTATGAGTCATGCAGGCTTTTTGCTTTGCATAACACATATACAAAACTTACTTTCTTTTGTTACAATGAAAATGCATTTTTACTATACACATGACTCTGACTTTCTTTTTAAAAATGATGGTAAAATATACATAACATAAAATATACCATTTTAGCCATTTTTAAGTGTATATAGCTCAGTGGCATTTAGTACATTCACAATGTTGTGCTACCAGCACCATCATCCATCCACAGAACTTTTTTTCATCTTGCAAAACAAACTCTGTACCCATTAAGCAACAACTCCCTCTCCCCTTTCCCCCAGCCCCTGGCAACCATCACTGTTCTATCTGTTTCTATGAAACTGATCGCTCTCAGCACCGTATATGAGTGGAATCATACAGTATTTGGCCTTTGTGACTGGCTTATATCACTTAGCATAATATCTTCAAGATTCATCCACATTGCACCATGTGCCCAAATTTCCTTCCTTTTTACCACGTTGTGATTATCCGTTCACCCCTGGGTAGACACCTGGGTTGCAGCCCCCTCTGAGCTATTGTGAAGAACAATGCCACTAGGAAGGCGGTTGTACAAATGTCTCCTCACATCCCTGCTTTCAATTATTTTGATTATATAAACTCTAAGCCTTTTTTTTAAGTAGACTTTTTATTGAATTATGTCACTTAAGAAAATCTTCACAATGTCCTAATGTAGGTCTCCTAGGTCGCTGAGTCATCTTCATGCTTTAAATCGCTCAGTTTTCATCCTCAGTCTGGGTATCTCATAGTCGATTTTACCATTTCCCTTCATGATATATTGAATAGGTATTACTCCTGGCTGTTTCCCATGACTGGGCACCAGGCATCGTGCACAGCTCTCCATGGGCACTGAGTGATGGGATCCTCCCCACAATGCTGTGAATTGGATACACTCATTAGGTCCGTCTTAGAGACAAAGAAACTGAGGATAGAGAACATAAGTAATCTGCCCAAGGCTGTTCTGCTGATAAGGGTTAAAGTTAAGAATCACAGTTTGTCCAAACCCCAAGCTTAACATCAGCATCATAACTAATGACATTCCCGAAGGGTCTTATTGGTCAGCCAAGGAGTGGCCTGGAGGGAGCAGGGAGGGGACTTGAATGTACGTGGACATGTGCGCTCCAGGAGCCATGAAACAGACTCTCCAAAGAAAGCAGATCTGCCTTTAGACACTGAGCGTCTCTCTCAGAGGTCAGGTTTCATGGAGCCTCGGAAAACCCGAGTAGCTCCCCACTTCCTAATGAGGGCCGTTGGGTCATGTTGTCTTCTGCTTCCTTTCCTCTTCCTCTTTGACCTCTCACTTGCTCGATCCCACCTTCGCCTCTGACCCTACTCCCACACTGTCGTCTTCCAGGCTAGCCAGGTGCAGGTGACAGAAGCCCAGCTCAAATGAGCTCACACAAACAAGAAGAGTTTTTTGACTCATTTAACTAGGAACATAAGGGTGCATCTGGCCTCAATCGTGACTGGATCCAGGGGATCAAGTGAAGTCATCAGGCTCTTTCTCTACTTCCCAACTCTGCTTCTCTCTGGATGATAACCTAGTTCTTTCCTGTGGCGGACAGGCTTTCTCCATGACATAGAAAATGCTAGCCACCAGAAACTCCAAAACTACAGCTTCAAAGCCGAGCTATCGGACCAGAGGGAGGGCCCGTTTCCTGCTCCCAGCATCCATATGTTTGTCTCAGGGAAGGATCCAATTGGCCCTGCTTGAGCCATATGCTAACTATGTAACCAATCATGGCCAGGAAGAGGCAGTATTAGAACTGATGCAGACTTCAGGGCACGGAAGACAGTTTATGACACCAAAAGAGAGAAGAGGAGAAAGCTTATGTGCTAAGCAGAAACAAAACCACTCTCACCCTTTGCCTGCCGTGGCCAAACAGCTCTTCCAACCAGCAATAAACTCCCCACATGCAGCTCCTGCTGTTACTGCCAGCCATCACCCTACCCCTCCACGGCCAGAGCAGATCCTGAGCACTCTGTTTCTAGAATGCAAACCTCACGTCAATGAAGGTATCCAACCCACCCAGCCCCGTTTCCCCCATGCTGGAGGAGACACTGCTCTATCCAAACATTTTCATCATCCTCAGCTCCTTCCAACTCACTCCCCAGGCTTAGCTCATCTTTCAGCAAGCCTTGTTCCTTCCCTGCTCTAAGGTACAAGAACATGAGGTGCCCAGATGTATTGGCTGTTTACATTGCACGGAGCATGAGGCTATGCGTGTGTGGCTCCCTGCTCATCCCTGGACGCTTTCTCACTGCAGGCCTAGGTTCTGATGATTGCTCTGGACACTTTCTCGCTGCAGGCCTAGGCTCTGATGATTGCTACAAGCCAAATGGTCATGCTCAAGCCCGGTCATTACGCTGCCTCTTCTCCTTGACTCAATGCAGACCCGACTACATGAAATATTTGGTTTCTTCATCATAAGGAGGCCTAATGTTTTTTCACCACTTGATTGACTGTTAAATAAAAGCCAGGCCCTCTTGTTTGGTGTGTGTGTTGGGGAGGGGGGAGTTGTTTGTTTGGTTTCTTCGAGCATGTCATGATTAATTCATCCCTGGCCTGACTCATGGATAAACTACAACACTTGGCACTTTCATCCTCCTCTCCTTTGTCTCCTTTCCCCTACCTACATCCCACCTTGGTGAAAAGGTTGTCTTCCCCCTGATGTCATCAGATACTCTTGCTGATAGTGAACTTGGACCAATATTGCAAAGTACTAGAGTCTAGGGCTTTCAGAAACAGTAACACTGGATGTTTCAAACAATGGGACGCTCCTGATCCATCGACCCATGTTAAATTGAGAAATCAATCACAAAATACAAGCCAAAAAAACAGGAACACAATACTTTCAATGCCAAACGAGTTACCTACAAGCAAAGGGCACGTTAGCAGAATAAGCAACTGGCGTTGCCACTACTCTGGTTTGGTGAGGGCGGCACTCCTGTTCTAAAAGCACTTTCCCTTTTACCAGCTCATTTCATTCTCCATCACCATATAAAAAGGAAGCAGGAGAGGGATTGCTCTTATTTCCATTCAGCAAGTGGAGAAATAGCAGATCGATTCCCTGGGGTGGGCCTCCACAGGGAGCTTTCTGGAATGAGATCCCTAGCATACTTCCTGAGAACTCTAGAGTCAAGAAATGGAAGATCAGGTGTGAGGCTGGTATCAGAGAAAACGAGAGCTGCTGGCTTGCCAGCTCCTCTTCCCTCCTTTGCACATATTCCTAGTGCACCACACAAGAGCCACTGATGCAAGGCAAAATTCCTCAAAAATCCTAACCTTGAAGCCAGCTTAGCAGAGAGTAGAACCCCATTTTTTTGGCTGAATAAGCTGAAGCAGGAAGGGTCACTCAATGGCTGGTATAAATCATACAAAGAGCTGGCCAGGATAGAAATAGAAACTAAGTTTTGCCCAAACTGCTTGTCATTCTGCTTCATAGCTAGACTATAGGAATATCTTCCTTTTGCCTGGTTGACAAGAATGTAACTCCTATGAGAAGAAACGAGAATTGCACATTCCCTCGACCTGGTCCCACTGTCTCTCTGGAAAGCTAAGAATATAAATATACGGATTATTATTCCTATGCTAGGATTATGGGCTTGAGTTGAGAAATTCACAGAATCTATTTGTTCTGCTCTGAGCTTTGTATTTTTACTTCCCTCAAGTCAACAGGGAAATTAATGTGGTTCTCTCACCGAATCCTTACGGTTGTGGCTTATTCTGGATGGACACCCTGAGGATAAGACAACCGGAAGAGATATGGCAAAAGGACAAGGATCCTTCAGAACAATGCAGAAGACAGGGGCTATCTGTCTAGATACTGAAAAATTAAAAAAAAGAGGGGATCCCTGAGTGGCTCAGTGCTTTGGCGCCTGCCTTCGGTCCAGGGCATGATCCCGGAGTCCCGGGATCGAGTCCCATGTCGCACTCCCTGCATGGAGCCTGCTTCTCCCTCCCCCTGCCTGTGTCTCTGCCTCTCTCTCTCTCTCTCTCTCTCTCATGAATAAATAAATAAAATCTTTAAAAAAAAAGATATGTCACTGACAATTACCACCCATTCGTCCAATCACTAGTGCAATAGCCATCCATCAGTATTCTCAGCTGGCTAGAGGTTCTTGTGAAGATTAAAATGAGATCATTCATGTGTAGGAGGCACCCAGCACGAAGCCCATAGCATGATGGGCCTGCAGTCCATGCTGGGTCTGTTTGTTCCCAGGGCTCTAGCTCTGCGCCATCTAGAAGCAAAAATATAAGTGGTATCTGTACGGGGGTCTGCAGTAGGCAGGATGGAAGACAGACGTGGGCATGAGGCTCAAGCTGGAGTGGGCAGGGCCTTCCTCCACGCCTCCAGAAAAGACTGCTGTGCCCCACATGGTCCTGGGCTCTGTGGACACACCACTTCACACAGTCTCACCAAGTCCCCGCTGTGTGGCTGAGGTGACTTGCTTTGGTGAGATTAAATACCCTCTGAGGAGCTCACGGTAGGCAAGGGGCAGAACCAGGACTCCAACCCAGGTCTGTGTGAACCGAAAGACTACTGCTGAACTCACCAGCTAAAGAGACATCGAGGAGAGCCCTGGCTAAGAGATCAGCAGAAAGAAAGAGCTGGAAGCCAGACAAGCCTATTGGGGACACAGCCCACATGCAAACCGTAAGGTTGGTGGTCACTGCACTGGGCTAAGATGCTGCCTTCTGGCCATTTCCTGGCCCACTGAGAGAGAGGCATCCATCAGCCCACCGTGGCCCAGGTGTCCCAAAGACTCAGGCCCGGGACATCAGCCCCAATTTCTTTCTTTCTTTCTTTTTTTTTTTTTTTTTTTTAGATTTTATTTATTGATTGATGAGAGACACAGAGAGAGAGAAAGAGGCAGAGACACAGGCAGAGGGAGAAGCAGGCTCCATGCAGGGAGCCCAACGTGGGACTCGATCCCGGGTCTCCAGGATCACGCCCCTGGCTGAAGGTGGCGCTAAACCTCTGAGCCACCGGGGCTTCCCTCAGACCCAATTTCTAACTCATAAGGATGGCCACCGTGTGCTTTTGTTCAAAATGCACCTTGTATGAGTGCACTCGGACAAGAGAGGAGGTGCTTCACCGCAACCCGTGAGCCCAGAGGCTTCTGTTTGTGCAGGGGGTGACCTTTCCCACTCACGTGAAGATGCCGTAGCAGAGAGCTATGGCCCTACTTTAAGAAACCCCTTTTCTGGATTTCTACACTTATTTACTCCATGAATTCTTGCTACATACCAGGCCATTCAAAGATGAGGGAGACACAGCTTCCGCTCACTGTTAAGGAGCTGAAGGTCTCGGGTGGGGAGGGGGGCGGTCACAAGCACAGACTATGGGAAAGCACACTTCAGGGGCACAGAGAGCCCAGGCAAGGGACCCCGGGTCTGCACTCTGGAGTCTCTCCTGGCTAATCAGCTCTCTAGGCTCTCCTGTTCCTTGTCCCCTCACTGGCAAATCAGAACTCAGCGAGGCAGACCCCCACTCCCATCCCACCAGCTGCTCCCGCATATCTGATCCAGGCTGACTCTGACCTGGGCTGGTCACCCTTCACCCCCAGGTGTAGTCAAAAGGTCCTTTGTCTCCGGGGACTCTGGGAAATTCCTTCCTTCCTCCCAGTTTGGGGACTTGCCACTCTTAATAGGTTCAATATTTGATTGTCAACAGATGGAAGGTCAATTCGCAAAAAACAAGGGCTTTGGGTCTGAATTGTTTCTTTAAGTCTCTCCAACTCTCCACAGGATCTCAGGCCAAGATGTTAGGCTGAACCTAAAATCAATCAGGCCCCAGGCTACAGAAAAAGTGGCTCAAAATACAAAACGTGCTCTCTAACACATGGTGCGATGCTTTCTTCTCCAGAGCACGGATGCTCTTAGTCTCTGAGCAGTTTAGAGAACAACACAGACACCAGTCTGAGATGGCCAGAGCCTGTTAAGGATGCTTAAAAATGACAACAGTGATAATAAAAGGGCATCTCACTTAACATTTTCAGGCAACCACTTATCGATATCCTGTTTTCCAGAAATCTCCCTCATTTATGAAATGTTGTCGTGGCCACATTGGCCTCACCTTCCCCTGGCTTGCAGTCTCTTAGGGAAGCCAGGGACTTCCAGTAGAAGTCTTCCAGAGAAAGTCTTCCAGAGAAAGAGAGACCCAGCGGCCTGTATGAAGCATGTTGTGGTGTGGCCTTTCCAGAAAGCCACCAAAGAAAGACACTGGATCCACCTCCTTCCTGTCAAACAACAGCTGACCAAGGTTTGGCAGGACCATGACATGTCCATATTCCCACCAACAGAGGCCACGAGTGGATCCGAGACTGGAATCGAGACTCTAATTCACTCAGTAAGGACTATTTCTCACAAAGAGGAGTACCTGGTACTTACCTAACCTTAACTCCCAGGAACCTCAGTTGTGAAAAACCACCGATGGGAGCCATTCTTCCTGTGTGCTGGAAAGGAGACATCACTTTGACTTAAAAGGAAGCAGACATTGAACATCCTAACAGCTTAGATCCTAAGAGCCACACATCTTTCTCCCGGGAAAGACCCTGAGCCTCCAAGCAAAGGTGCCTGTCCTCCCCATCTCTGACTCCTTGTATGACACGAGGGCAGAGTGGCCAAAGGCAGACGGCAGACAGAAACGCCCACGTTAGGGAAGCACTCATTATATAAAAGGCAAGCGGGTGGCATTCCAGGATATACGCAAGTCATGGGCAAGTCCCCGTGAGGGTTCTTACTCTCTTAAATCTTTTATGAGCACTGAACAACTGACTTGCTTCATGAAGTAGGAATATTAATAATGCCTCCTGTTTATTGAGCACCTACTATACATCTAACCTGGAAAAGCAGAGTGCTCAGGGAGAGATTCGGGGAGGAGGCTTTGGAAGAGAGTAGGACACGGAGTGGGAATGGTGCTCCTGGCAAGGGAGGGCGAGGGCAAAGCCCCACCGGGAGGAATGCATCCTGAGCAGGACTCCGACAGGACCTTTCTGGGGAAGGTGGATCGGTTGCAGGTCAAGCTTTCACCTGGCACATTTGCACCCCACTCCGAGGAACGGCCAAGTTTTAGCAGTGACCTCCTTGCAACGGGTCTCTTTACGGGACTATGGGGCCCAGCGCTGAGCGAGGCAGAAAGGTTTTGACAGTCTCATTTTATTTTGTTCTAAACAAGAGATAATATGAAATAGGCACCTGGGAGTGGTTTGAATTAACAGCCCAAACCAAATGAACAGCTGCATCCCAGAGAGGCGGGGGGAAATGTTTCCTGCTTTTGGTCATATTTCCTTTCAGCAACATTACATTAACACTTATGAAATACAGCCGAAAAGTCAGGCAGTATTTAAGAGGAAGAGAAACGTAGTTCCATACTCTGTGCAAAATGTACGGCCAATTAATTGGCCGTGTAAGCCTGGGTTTTCAACTCATCTGCAGAAGTCTCGAGGTTAATGAAACCATTACGTATGCACGGATGTTGTGGAGGGGGAAACAGGGAAGGAATAATTGACAATGCCCTCCATCTAGCTTTGTGGTGTGGGCTATTCTTATCTGACAGTGCTTATCAAAGTCAGGTACGTGGGTGGAATGGGTCTGAGTGTGCGTGCATGGGTATGCGTGTGTGTGTGTGTGTGTGTGTATACGTGTAACCATGTTAATGAGAACAATTATATTTCTCCATCTGGAATCCATTAGCTGTGATTATGATGATGGACTCTCCTACCCTTATTACTATCAGGATTAGCTAACCCCATTATTACCCAGGCCACCTTTCTCAATCTGCTGCACGGAGCAGAGGAGACGGTTTCCTGTCATCTAAGCCGGCTCCCTCTCTCCCACTCCGGAGCCGTTGTAAACTCCCTCACCCCATCTCAATTACAAGAGCCCTAATAGGCCCTCCTGTCCCAAGTGACAGGCCTCTGCAGGTGTGCAGGAGGCGGGGGCAGGACGGCCAGCTGATCCGTGTGGCCAGGAGTCTTAGGCTCGCTCCACCATGCTCATGGCACCAGGCCTGAGTCTTGCAGGTGTGCAGCAATTATCTTGGCCCAGTTACCTCATCGTTGCTTAGGGTGGATGGAAAAAATAAATAAGGCGCACTGAAAAGGCTGTTATTGCAAAATAGGAAAAGCCTGAGAGACAGGCAGGCCCCCCAAATGGAATGCTTGATTCCTTCATCCTCAAGATGTCCTGTCCACACTTCAATCAAGCCAGTGGCTTCAAGAACTGGCCCCCCAAGACCGGAGGCAAGGAGAGGAGACAGGGGTGCCTTCGGGATGAAAGCGCTGATCAAGTTGGTAAGATCCATGGACTTTGGCCTCCCCTCCTCTCTAGCAGCCGTGCTTTTCCCCTCCCCAAAGGACTTCAATTCCTGGCCACCCCACCCCACCCCCACCAACAGGCGGCAACAGCAAACAGGGACTTCATTTTAAAAATCTGCTAGAATTTGAGATTTCCCAAGAAATCTTCATCAAAGAAGTCACCACAGTGAAGGCAGAGCATTGATCGGATTATCTCACCCTTATCTCATGTTCAGTAGAGTCTGTTTATTTGGAGTGTTAGTGTGAGGTGTGCGCCATATTGTCAGGACTCGGGTCCTCTGTGGCAAAGCATCCCCTTGGGGTGCGTGAGCTAGCAATATCCTCAGCCTTCAAGGCAGCCGGAGCCCCCAAGGTGGTGCCTCCAGCTCAGAGAAGCCTCCCCCATTTACTCCAGAGGGACAGTTCATAGTAGTATTGTCATGTAAGCATCAACACATGAAAAGATTGGGAAGCATTGCTCTAAAGATCTCATTTCCTCTTGCTCTGCATCTTCCCCCAAACCTCCTTATCCTCCTTGAACAACCAAAGCTATAAGGATCCTTCCATTGGCCAACAATGTCCTCTGTTGGACACTGGGGATTATGAGGCCCCAAGGGTTCCATGATTTACCTGAATTCATACAGGTAGAGGTGCCATGGTGCCAGAGCTAGGACTGGAACCCAGGCCTCCTAGCTCCCAGTTGAGGTCAGCTCTAACTGCTCTCTGGCTTGGAGCAGACATTTTCCTTGTCTCCTGTACTCTGGAACTTTCTTCCAACCCCTTGTCTGTCTTGCTGCTTTCTGCCCTGCTGACCAGGTGCTGATTTGAACTTCCAGGCTACTGATCTCAACAACCAGAGCCTCAGGAATACATCCAATAAGAACTCACAACTTTCATGTCTCTTGACTCAGAGGGGAAGGTGGCGGAACCTTTGCTCTAAACTGCTGTTCCTGGCTTCAGTCAGAGAGGAACAACAAGGTATTCTCAAGAAGGCCACCACAGGACAGCCCTGTGTGTCCCACACGGACATAGACCGCTAGCAGCTGCAGCAGGCTTTGGCTCACGTCCACTCCGGGAAAGCTTATTCTGAGTTTTCATCCTTTTCACAGCGCACTGGTGCTGGGGTCACCATGGCACCCAAGAGTCATCAGTTCAGAGAGGGCTTCAATGCAGGCGCCTGGGGGGACTGTGGGATGCCACAAATATCCTTTCTCCAAGCAATTCCAAAGTCTGGAAATAGAGGAACTTCTGTGAAGATGAGCAAACTCTACAACCCTTGTCAGACCCTACTTGACCCCACTCAAAACCCCATCTGAGCATCTGTCCCCATCTGTTTAGAGACGTGAGGGTTATTTTCGGCACTGTCTGAATGAATGTTCATCCTTCTGTAAGTAAAGGGCTTCCCACCCCAGTTAGGGATGGCTTAACCTGACCGGTCTCCAGGGGGTACCAGGAGATGATGGATGTGTTCTAATTCTTCATCAGGGCAGGGGCAGGATGATTCTTACTCTAAATGCTTATCCTCCAGGTCAATAAAATGAATAGTTCCCACATAAGATGTCCTGCCCACACCTCAGAAAATTGACACAACATATCATTTCATCCAAACTATAGCTCACAACCATTTGGAGATTGGGTAGAAAATGATAAGGTAGTAATATGAGTTGTCGAAAGAAGTTCAAGATTTATTAAAATAAAACCAATAGCAATATATAGTGGTGACAGGAAGCTGAGAAGTGGAACAACTTTTCTGAATGGCAGTTTGACAAACATACACTAAATCTCTTAAAAAGGCATCACTTGACTCAGTAATTCTAAGGATTTTACCCCTAAGGAACTAATCAGAAATGTGTACAAAGATATATGTATGTAAATTTTCATCACAGGAATTCTGTGTAGTAGGGAAAAATAAAAATAGCTTAAGTGCTTAATAATGAGGAATCATGGGGGGATGAATAAATAATGATATATTGCAACATAGCCATCGAAATAGGGAATTAAAAATTTGCATTAAAATAAGAAACTTTGGGGGCACTTGGGTGGCTCAGTCAGTTAAGTGTCTGCCTTTAGCTCAGGTCATGATCAAGCCCTGCGGCAGGCTCCCTGCTCAGTGGGGAGTCTGCTTTTTCCTCTCCCTCTGCCCCAACCCCTGGCTCACGCACACACACACATTCTCTCTCTCTCAAATAAATAAAATCTTTCAAAATTAAGTAATTAATTAATTAATTTTTAAACTGAGGAAGTCTTTCCTAATATAATCGCAGATAAAACAAAGTCAGGCTACAAAACAATTTATCCAGTATTATTTCAGTTTTATAAAAATCTTTGTATGTGACTATACATGAGTGTGTGTGTGTGTGTGTGTGTGTGTGTTGATTAGAACAAATATTTGAAGGCTACACCCAAAGTTTTCCATAAGGAGTGTATATTGCTTTTAAAATCAGAAATGCAAATGTTAAGGAAATGAAATTGATTCCTGCAGCTAAGAAATAGGACAGTGGAGTAAACCATATCTTTTCTTACTACTGATCAAACCACCTCAGCCCTACTCTCAGCTCTCAAATAGAAATTTTCTCAGATATCAGATCTTGTCCAATCAATACCCTGAATCAGCTAAACTCATCTAAGGCATGAACTTAGTTTTATTACATATACTTTGCATTGTGTAATTTTATAGGTAAAATTAAATATTCCTCACCCCTTTCACTTGTGAGAAAATACATGCCTTTGCATGTCTAATGTTTAAGACAAATATTTTCCTAAACTTAAGGGTCTGGGACTTTCCCTGCCCATATCACTGCCCTCACTTCCTTTCCGTAGAGCATCATGCCAAGAGGTCCACCAAGGCAGAGCTTTCCTGTGAATGGCCTCATATTAAACTTATAAATTACTTGACTTTCCAAAGCCAGAGAGATCCTGGGGATTGTAGCCCCAATATTAAGAAGGTGATACCTACAGGAAGACAGACCACAAAAGATAAGCCAAATGGTAATTTTGCTTAAGAAGTCCCCTTGTGGAATGTGAACTGGTGCAGCCGCTCTGGAAAACTGTGTGGAGGTTCCTCAAAGAGTTAAAAATAGACCTGCCTTACGACCCAGCAATTGCACTGCTGGGGATTTACCCCAAAGATTCAGATGCTGTGAAACAGCGGGACACCTGCACCCCGATGTTTATGGCAGCAATGTCCAGAATAGCCAAACTGTGGAAGGAGCCTCAGTGTCCATCAAAAGATGAATGGATAAAGAAGATGTGGTCTATGTATACAATGGACTATTACTCAGCCATTAGAAATGACAAATACCCACCATTTGCTTCAACGTGGATGGAACTGGAGGGTATTATGCTGAGTGAAGTAACTCAGTTGGAGAAGGACAAACATTATATGGTCTCATTCATTTGAGGAGTATAAAAAATAGTGAAAGGGAATAAAGGAGAAAGGAGAGAAAATGAGTGGGAAATATCAGTGAGGGAGACCGAACATGAGAGACACCCAGCTCTGGAAAATGAACAAGGGGTAGTGGAAAGCGTTGGGGTGACTGGGTGACGGGCACTGAGGGGGGCACTTGACAGGATGAGCACTGGGTGTTATGCTATATGTTGGCAAATCGAACTACAATAAAAAATATACAAAAAATTTTTAAAAAATAAATCTAAAAAAAAAAAAAGAAGTCCCCTTGTGTAAGTCTGAGGAACCATAAAACGAACTTAGAGAGGACTTACTCTCACTGGTAGGAATTAGCCATCATAATTGAAAGGACTCAGAAAGATTTGTAGTGGCATAAAGGGTGGTTTTTGCCACAATGCAGGTCCTGGGAACCACTACAACTTAGCTATGCTTTATCTTTCACATCCACCAGCACATGCCTCTCTCTCTCTGCCTGCTGTTGCCTCTGGCTATCCAGGGAGTAGCATCTAGAATTTAGGTTCTCCAGGTACGTCCAGGTGACCAGATTCACTCCTTTCTCCTACCAAGCTCCTAAAACTGCTATTCCTTCAAGAATGGCTGATTAGAGGCACTGATAGGAAAGCAATCTGATTGAATTATTCACATTAAGATATAAACTGACCATAGTCGTAGGTCTCCCTATGGGTATCTAATTCACGTGTTTGGGAACTATAGTCTTTGAACCATCTGCATTAGGGTCACCCAGGTGCTTCTTGAAATGATGGGTTTCTGGATGCCACTCCTTTCAGAATGAGAATCACTCCTGGTAGACTCCATGGATCTGCATTTTAAACAAGCCCCTTTGATTCTTATGCACCCTACAGCATGGTAACAGGTGGAATATGGAGAGTTGATGTCTTGGTCTACAAAAGCCTTTACAGAGATGACACGCTTTCCACTCCAGGAGCACCCACATCAAAAAACAAGGGTGAGTAATTCCATTAACACTAAATGCTTCTTATGCAGCAGATGCTGTTATCATCTGCATTTTCACAATGCAGAAACTGAGGATCATAATGATTAGGGAACTATGCTGAGGTCACACAGCTCTTAAACGTGGGATCGAGCTTTCGAACTCCAGCAGCCTTAAGAAAGACTCCTGAGGACCTACTTCAAATATCAAGTTATAGCCCATCTCAGTCAGAGCTTCTCCAACTTAGCTAAGACAGACAGCAGTGCCCAAACTTGAAAGGTTGTGAGGACATCCCTAAAAGGAGAGAGAGAGAAACAAAAAAACGCCCGACTTAAGTGGTGAATTACTTAGAACACTACATTATGTGTCAATTCTCACTGAACATCTTGGACACCAGTTTAGGCTGGTTGATGTATTATAGTTTTGCCTAAGAAGGCTCAGAACTTTGAAACTGTTCCCTTTTGTGCTTTGATTACACATTCGTTCTGACTTGAAAAAGGATTATGTTGTGAGGAGCCCCACGCTCCCTCTCGCAGAGGCCGGTTGTAGCTATTTCCATCTGTAATGATTGTTTAATGACTCTTTAAGAAAGTGCTGCCTGAGGTTCTCTAATCACCGAATTTTTATTAAGCATTCAAGGAAATCACACAGGTGCAGGATTTCCTCAAGGACAGGCAAGCTATGACTTGTGCAGAGGAGGAAAAGCAGTGCCGATGGCAACGTGACCCCTACCCCACCACCAATGCAGGAAACCTGTACAACACAGATGGAACAGCACCTTGGTGCTCCCAAAGGGAGAAAGAGGGATTTAAGAGACAAGATAAACAGGAGCAAGAGATGGGAACCAGGAGCAATAAATACTTTTAAAAAGACAGGAGTGAGGTCTAGAAAGATCATGAAAGGAAGAGGGGTCAGAGACTCTCATCTCCTTACATTGTAAGCATCCTGGAGACCCAAGACCCTTCACATCAAGGGCTGTGGAAATCTTCAACTCCACTTAGAATGAACTTTTGAGCTGAGTACTTCAACAGTGACTGGTGAGCCAGCCATTGTATGAGCTGCTATGGTGAATGAAGCACAGTTTTTATCTGTGAGAAGCAGAGAGTCAGGGTTGGGGGGTGGGAGTCGATGGGGAGACACAGGTGATACTGCAATAGTACCTACCATTTATTTAACCTCTGATGCGCCATGCATGGCTGAGTGGTTTGCAAACATAATTAAAGGACATTTTTCCCATCTCCAGATGAGAAAAACTGAGACAGAGTAGTGAGGCTCCTTACTCCAAATCACATAGCTAATAAGTGACCAAACCAGCATCTGCACTGAAGTCTGGCTCCAAAGCCCATGCTCCTAACCCCTCTCCCAGACAAAGCATTGATCTTGGAATTACTGTGCATGTGGAGAGCAAGATGTGTCCAGGACGTGACGAGAGCCCAGAGAAAGGATGCTTACCCCAACTTGGATTCAAATTCTGGCTCTAGCCCTTACTAAATGTGAGACCTTGGGCAAAGAAGTTACTCCTTTTCAGCTTTAGTTTTTCCATCTCTGAAATGGGTCCAATTATATCAAGCCTGTGAGATCATCTTAGAAAGAAAGGTGATAATTACATAAAGCATCCAACACAGCACCATCTAGCAGGTTACATAGTACATGCTGAGTTAATGTTGCTTTCCATCCCCTTTCTGGCTGCTTTGCAGCTGGGAAATGGTGGGGGCCAGCAGCCCAAAGCTGAAACAGGCACAAAGTGCACTGCTGGTGGTGGTATAGACAGGGAAGCCTCTGTGCGGAGTTCTCCAGCACTACCTAATGAAAACTAAGAAAATGCAAGGAGGTCCTTGAATGGGACAGACATGGGCTATTCATCACAACATTGTCTTTAACAGTGGGGAGTGGGAAGCAATCTAGGTGTCCATCACTTAGAAATGAGTCAGGAGATTAGGGGGGTTGTCTATTTTGGAATACATTATAGGAGTCAGGGGTATTGTTCTATCCATATATAAAACATGGATAAAAAAAAAAAAACATGGATAGAACCTAAAAACATAGTTAGGGAGTAAAATGTAAGAGTCAGAAAGAGATCCACAGCCCAGTTCCATTCATATAAACAAAGACTACTTGCAGACTCAAAATAACATTGTGTATTTTGTAATGATGCCCAGGGTACCTAATATATGTATCTCAGTGAACTATGACCCCCAAAGATGTCCACATCCAAATCCCTAGAATCTGTGACTATGTCATGTTCTATGTCAAAAGGGAGTAAAGGTTGCCAATCAGCTGACCTGGAGCTGAGCAGCGTCATGGATTATCCAGGTGGTCCCAATGTAATCACTGAGGCCCTTGCAAGTGAAAGACACAGCAGGAGAGTGACTGTATGAGGCATACAGGTGAGACTAGACCGGCCAATCCTGGCTTTGAGGATAGAAGAGGGCTGGGAGCCAAAGAATGCAGGCAGCTTCTAGAAGCTGGAAAAGGCAAGAAAACAGATTCTTCCCTTGAGCCCCCAGAAGGAACACGGCCCTGCCAACAAATGAGTTTAGTCCAGGGAGACCCATTTTGAGCTTCTGACTTCCAGAATGGTAAGATAATAAATTTGTGTTGTTTTAAGCCACCTTATTTGTGCTAATTTGTTTCAGCAGTGATAGGAAAGAAAAAGGATGCCAGACACATTAGCATGAGCCCTGGCTGTGGAGGAGGAATGGTGGGAAGACCAGAAAGGAAGGGGCTGCTGCCATGACATTATGCCCCATGCAGAGGAAGACTCCAAACTCAACACTGCCTGAGGTGAAGGACAAGAGGGAGAGAAAGGAGAGAGAGGAAGTGAGGTTGGGGGTGGGGGTGGGGGGACAGAGGGTGGAAACCCAATGGAGCTGGTTGGGTAGGTGGCACATGTTGCATGGTGAGCCCTGTGCAGCACGTGCTCCAGGTGCACTGAGTGAATCAAGGAGTGGGTGAGGACTGACAACCCCAAAGGGGGTGCACAGTAAAGGAGAAATCATATTCAGGGGGATCAGATTCAAATAGCTTCTAGAGTGAGCTGGAACCTAGTCTGGGTTTTCCATGAGTTCAGAGTGGGATACTAAGCTATCTTCCCAACCACACTTAAACAAAAACTACTTCTGAGGGAGCCTGGGTGCCTCAGCTGGTTGAGGGTCTGATTCTTGATTTTGGCTCAGGTTGTGATCTCAGGATCCTGAGATCGAGCCCCTCGTGAGGTTTTGCACTCAGTGGGGAGTCTGCTGCTCTCCTTCTCCCTCTCTGCACACACTCTCTCTCTCAAATAAATAAGTCTTTAAAAAAAAAAAAAACTACTTCTGAGTTGGGTATAGAAAATTAACTTTAAAAAGCCAGCTTTGCCTTTATGGTATATTAAACCACTATAGCAATACCAAGTTTTCAGAATCTCTTCTAGAAAATGGAAGAATATGGAATATTTCCTAACTCATTTTATGAGGCTAATATTATCCTGATGCTAAAACCAGATAAAGACAGGACAAATAAACTACAAATATCCCCCTTGTGCTTAGACCAAACATCCTCAACCAAGTATTAGCATATCAAATCCAGCAATGTATAAAAAGAATTAGATACTACGACCAAGTGGAATTTATTCCAGGTATGCAAGGCTGGTTCAACATTCAAAAATCAATCCACTGTATCTACAGACTAAAGAAGAAAAAAAATCAAGTGATATTAATTGATGCAGAAAAGGCATTTGACAAAATCCAACACCCAATCGTGGTAAAAATTTCTCAGCAAAGCAAAGCTCCTCAGCTTGACAAACAGCATCTACAAAACACCCGCAACTACCATCATGTTTAACAGTGGAAGTCTGAATTCTTTCCACCTGAGATCAGGACCGGTCAAGGATGCCTCTTCTCACTAGTCTTATTCCAAATAATACAGGTGGAAAGGTGTGCTTACTGGGCCTCCCTGGGTTCCCCCAACAATAGGACCTCCAGCTCACCCCAAGGCAGATGAGACCTCCAGGAGGCAGCACGCACCCCTCCCCATGCCTCCATGGCACCAAGTCAGTCTGAGGTCCCTCCCACTGCCCTCTCTCACGACACGCTTTCATTCTTTTTTTAATAAAAAAAAATTCCTCTCCACATCGGTTATTTGATGCCAGCCCTCACTGCCTCCTCTCGCTCTTTTGAGTTTCCCAAGTTACCGTCAATCCAGTCCAAGCTAAGAGAGAAGAATCCAGATGGCATGCTGTTTCGTAACACCTGAAATCAGAATAAGAGCTTACCTTTTATAACCCTCCACACACACAGCGAAACGCTTTCTTGTTCATTAGCTCAGCAGCTCTGAACCTCTTTTCTCGGCCCTGTGCCTTTCCTTGGCGCCCCGCTGCTGGAATGAATTGCTCCCTCCTCTGAGATCCCATAGCGCTTTGTCCATGCACCTGTTCCACACCGGACACTTTCTATTCCAGCCCTCGTTCAGGTCTCTCCGGTCCCCTGCCAGCCCAGAAGGGACCACACAGTGATCGGCTTAGCATCTTCTCCCCAGCACCAACCCTGCGCTCCAAAAACGCAGTTTGGGTGTCGTTCAGTGAAAGAGAAAGGTATTATTGGCACGTGGAAGGGACTCGGTCACTGGTGGCTGGTGGGATGTCGGACAGATGAAGGCGCTAAGGCTTTGGACACACTGAAGGACTCCATCAAGGTTACACAGCTAGACGGTGGCAGAGCGGGGCTTTGTCACAGATCTCCTGGCTTTCATTTGGATAAACAGACACTTTTCACCCACTGATGTCCTGCCCTGTGGCTCTGGAGGGACCATCCCCCAGGAAAGCAGCTGATGGTTTAATTCATTCCTGGGCCTGGAAGCTAAAGGGAAAGAAAGAGCCTCGCTCCTGCCGAGCGGAGGCCGCACAGAAACAGAAAAAAAATAAAAATAAAAAATAAAAAAATAAAAAAAAACTGCCGGGACTCTCAGAGCCTCTGGAAACAGAATGCAAACCGCAGAGCCCAGCCTATCACAAGTTCAACAAAGTTTTTCCGTGTTGAACTCTGAACTTTGAGAAGTCTGGAATCTTTAGCAATTGCTTATTGCCTGCAGGATAGATGCAGTTAGGCCCGTGCCTTCTGGGCATGCCCTTAGCTGCAATCCTCATTGAAGTTCCTGTGCTGCTGCTTTCAAAACTGCTCAAATTCCTTCACTCAAGTGTTCTTAGCACTTATGTTGATAGGGAATACTTCAAAGGGTACATCTTTACTTTATCAAATCTGATCTAATTTTGCAGATGGAATCAAAGAGGTTCATTTTGAGTCTGGTCGAGTTTGCCAACCGGCCCGAGGAGGAGGCGTCGATGCCTTGTCCTCCGTGTAATTAACCTAAACCGAGAAGCCCCGGGAGATGGGGGGGGGGGGGCTGGGGGGCCGTGGGGGAACCTTGGGCCGCGCAGACCCCAGGCCCCCGGGGAGGACGCGAGGGGGACACGAGGAGGGGAAGGACGGCTCCCCCGCAGCCGGGCGCTCGAGGACGGCATGGGTGCTGTGGGGTGGTTCTCTAAAGAGAGAGACTAGAAGGAGCTTCGGGGTGCCTGGCGATCTTGCGAGGTGCTGCGTGGGGTAGGGGAGCCCCGGACCGGGCAGCCAAGGCCCGGAGTATTAACCTTCACCCTCAGCTGCAGGTACAGTTACGCTTCTCTCCTCCCAACCTGGCACTTTCTATAAAATCCAAAACTTGATGTCGGCTGCTAATTTGCCCCTGATACCTGTGTTTGAAGCCGGATCCGGGCATAGATTCAGCTGCCTGGCCAGACGGTAATTTCCAGCCGAGCTATTATAATTGTTACAGTAAAATGTCTGTCTGCATGCAACACCCCGGGCTGGGGGAGGGAGGGAGGGGGCAGAGGCATTGATTTGGGCGTTCAGAAAAGTTCTCCGTGGCTCAGAAGAGACAGTTCTGGCTGCTTTTACTTTATTTTGGATAAATACATACATACATATATATATATTCATTGAAATCGAACACAAAAGCGAAAGGGGCTTCAGTTTTCAATGTCCTAAGCTCTGGGGTCCCCCTTTTTTAAAAAGCTTTTCAGAAACTCCCACACACAACCTGCCCCCACCTCCTTGGCTTTGGACACTGGAGGGAGTCACGCTCATCCAGCAGCCTCTCTCGTGGAGCCTTTGTGTGAGGCCCATGCAAATTGGCCATGAAAAGGCTCCCAGGCCGAGTTCTCTGCCCACAAATTCTGGTCGTCATGTGGGTGGGTGTCACAGTCCCTTTCCCACACCGGGGAAAACCAGGCCAGCCCTGGGAAGGTGGAAGACCCGCCTGAGCCTCCAGGACTCCCTAGATTGCGGGGCCTCTCACCCCCTCATAGGAGCCCACCCAGCTGTCTCTCCCCAAATGCTTCTCTACCCAGCAGGGACCCTCTGGAAACAGATCTATAAAGACAGAATCCTAACCTGGTCTTTGAGGGCCCTATGACCTGTTCCAGCTCCCTCCCCAGCCTTCTCTCTGGCTGGGGCTAGCTTCATGGGCATGTGATAATGTGATATCTGCAGCCACATAGGGTCCCACGTTCTCACTGCTTTGTGATTTTTAAAAATATTTTATTTATTTATTCATGAGAGACACAGAGAGAGAGAGGCAGATACACAGGCAGAGGAGGAAGCAGGCTCCCTGTCGGGAGCCCAATGTGGGACTCAATCCCAGGACGCCAGGATCACACCTGAGCCAAAGGCAGACGCTCAAACACTGAGCCACCCAGATGCCCCACTGCTTTGTAATTCTTAATAGTTTTTTAATAAGAGACCCACATTTTCATTTTGCCCGGAGCCCTGCAAATAGTATAGCCAGGTCTGCCTTCCACCATGCTCTGCACACCTTTCTGTGCTTCCTCCTGCCAGGAGGCTCCACACTTGCAATTCCCTCTGTGCAGAGTGCTCCTGCACACCCCATCCCCACCATTGACACCACCCTCTACTTACCTCACTCCTACCCATCCCTTGTATCTCGGCTGAATTGCCACTTCCTCCAGGAAGTCCTCCTTGCCATCCAACTGGGTCAAGTCCATAGGCTCACAGAGCACCATGCTCCTTTCCTCCATAAACTCTTTCTACGGTTGCAATTCTACATTTATCATATATTTACACACATTGACTTATAGTCTATCTTCCCACCTGGAATAGAAGTTGAAGAGAACAGAAACCACATCTGATTTTTTGCTCACCACTATAGCCTCTGTGCCTAACACACCACTGGATATGTAAACGATATTCCATAAATATGTGTTGGACCAACGACATAATGTAAAAAGAGGAAGAAGTTGAGCTTGGTGGTTGGGAGGCCGCCTGGCTTCATAGCTGCTTCTGCTGTTGGCCGTGCAATCTCAGGTGAATTCCCTGACCCCCTGAATTTAATTTCTCTCATTAGGAGAAAGGGGATAAAGTGAGCTATTTGCAGAACAATTGTGACCTTTAGATGCAACAATGCGCATGGAGGAGTTGGGACCCACCTGACACAGAGCACCCCAAATGTCCAGCACTGTTATTATAGGATGGCTGGTGTGTACTGCACATGAACGTTTAGCATTTCATATGCCTTCAGAACAACTGCACATGGCAGGAATCGGTATATCTAGGGTGGCACATCTAGCAAGTATCCGAGTAAGACTAGAAGCCAGTGCAATCCATCTCCTTGGCCTGTGGCTGCACCAAAGATGTCATAGCTCAGAAGGGACAACAGATTGGTTCCCAGGGAGTTGTGAAACTTCAGGTTCCAGTTCTGATTCCATTTCTCACTATTTATATGTTCCTGACCACTTTTCTTAGCATTCTTCTTAATTCCATCATCTATAAAACATGAATAATAAGAGATGCATCTCAGAGAGTTGCTATATTAAGTGAGAAAAACTGCATGAAGCGCTTGGCACAGGGCATGGATTGTAGCAAGCATTCTGGATACCTTAACTCTCAGCTACGAGTAATCCCACCTGCTGGAGCGGCTCCCGTTTGCTAGAAGGAGCCGAGTACCGCCTCACACTTCTGCACTGCCTTGCTCCCACTTTGCAGCCAGCAACATTTCTAAAGAGGATTCAGATCACTTGTACAAGGAAGGGCAACTCTGAGGTCTAGGATTCCCTCAACCTCCAGCATTCTCTAGGTGAACTGTAGTAGCAGCAACACAACCCCTCTGCTTTCCAAAGCAAGGGATGCTATTCCCCAGCATGCAGGGTTTTCCCAGACCAAGGGCCTGGGCACAGACCTCCTCTTGCTCCTGCTCTCCATCCACTGCACCTTGGGGAAGACAAAGGCCAGCACAGCAAAGTGCTAATCCTTTATGTCTCCACAAATCAGCAGAAGGGACAACCTCATGCAGCCAGGATGGCAAGAATGGGCTTATCTAGGATGGAAGGAGAAATCCAGTGCTTTCCAAGTGATCAATAACCTGAAGCTTCAAGGAAAGGAAAGATCACACCATACTCCATCCAGCCCACTGCAGACCCCTCAGCCCACAGGAAAAACGCTGTCTACCTGCTGAGGGTATGAACTCAGAGATCATCCCTTCTTGTCCTGCACTCAGAGTAAGTTTAGGCAGATGGCGAGGGGAAGTCAGGTGTAGCCAGGGGCCTTCGCTGCCATTCAAAGTCATGTCCCCCCATAAGCTGGGGTACCCTGGAGTGATGCCTTGAAGAGGCTGATGGGGGGCAGAGGGGTCCCTCTACCATTTCCAACAGAAAGCTTCAGGTTTGTCTCATAAATGTACACAAGAGAAAGCTGAAACCTATATAATGCCCTAAGACATCTCGGCACAGACAGTTATCAGCCAAGGAGAGGCCAGAGGTCAAGCCTCCCAGTGCCATGCCAGCCTGCACACTCCACCCCAGCACTGGGGCTAACAATGATGGATCTGGACAGTGAGGTCTTCACAGAAAAATGATTTTTGAAGAAGAGAAAAATCACTGAGCCAGAGAAGCCTTGAGAAAAGGTTTTCCTGTCCTATTTTAGGAAAGATAGAACCAAACACAACTGTGTGGCCCCTCCCCAGGTCCCTCCAGCTCCCATAGTGAGGCAGAAGAAGATCCTCTCTGCAGGAGAAAAGTGAGGCCACACCCATTCCTGGAGACCTCCCGGTGTGTTCCTTCTCACCAGGAGCCTCCTGAGCCTGCCAAGCACCAGCCATCAGCATCAGAAGCACATCTGTGAGTAGGTGTTAGCTCTAGAGAGCCAAGGCCAGCAGGCTTGGCTTTGGGTGGATATTGTTGGGTGCTCGTCCCTCAATTCTTTTGAGTCTGGTCTCATGGCTTCGGAGCCCCAGGCTAATTAGCTGGCCCTGAAGATGTTACCAATTGAAGGAAAATGTCCTGGCAGAGGGCCCTGGAACCTGCTCAGGTGGGTCATGAAATCCAAAAGATTTGGATTAGGAAGAACATGAAAAGTTACCTAGACTGACTTGACTCTACAGATGATAATGCTGCTAGTTCAGAAAGAAAAGGTAACTTGCTCAAGTTAAGAAATGTACAAATATATAATAATAGAGCTATGCCTCTGGGGTAGAAGAGAGGAACTGTTGTGTCTCATCACTCCCCAAAATGGAACTGCCTCAACTCAGCCCAAGTGCCTCCTCTTTCTTGAGCCTCAAGACCCTCTCTGCTCGGTCTTCCACTTGCCCCCATGCTCAAAATCTTATTCTAAAAAATCACTGTCCCATTGTTAGGAAGGCCTAGCTTCTGGGTGAGTTATAATACCCTTCCATCTACCACCCCAGTTGACTGAGCCAGCCATATAGGGAACATTTTCAGGAATCGTTGGCCCATCATAATGGAAGTACTAACCCACTGAACTGAATGAAGTCAGTGAGGTCAGGATTCTTGACACTGGGGCAGCCCATATCTCATGGCCCCTAGAAGGACTCCACTTAGCTTTGTCTTACCCAAGCTTTCCTTCCAAGACAGTGGATCAGATTAACAAGAACCAACCTGGAGAAAGTGGGTCGTGTTAACCAAGACTATTAAAAAGGGTTTTCATTTAATTGGGGGGACATCAAGGTCCGGGCACTGCCCCTCCACTCAGATATGAGGAATCAACCAGGAATGGACCCCATTTTTCAAATCACAGAGCAGATAGAAAATCAACCTGCAGCTAAGGAATATTTGCCCTGGTCAATCGAAATAAGAAACTGGTGACAATGACAAATCAGCTTCCTATCTTGATGGGTAACATTCCTGGCTCATTAGTTGCCTTTGCTCTCATCACTTCCATCCATTTCTTTCCAATTCTTAAAATGTTTTAATTTTTATGTTCATTTATTCATTCCTTCAAAAAAAAAAAAAAAGTGTCAAGGTCCAGATGTTGACCAAACCTTCACCGCCACTCGACACACTGTCTCTGCTCCCCCCACCCCCTCCCAGCCAGCCTCTCCTCCAAAATGAGCCCACGATGAAAGTACAGCAGGCTCCGTGCATTTTAAAGAGTTAGCCTATTTTCAACTATAAAATAATATGTGGCATAGAAAACAGCATGTAGGATGAAAAAAGATCCTGTTTAGTTTCAGTGTGACATTTGCCTGGGGGAAGAAGTGCAGAGCTCATTGGCAAGCCGATTGTTGAAGCCCTGACCAGTCAGTTACAAAGTGTCACCATTTAATATGCCAGTCAGCTCTGCCTTTTCGAGGCCAATCACTCCTTTTGTGCTGGGGACAGGGTGGGGGCGGGGGGCAGAGGAGAAACTGAGTAAGAGGGGATGGGAGGCGCAGAATGAAGGAGGTAAGGGGCACTCGAGAATGGACGGTCACAGGGGGGTTTCATTGTTCAGTCTCCCACCACCGCCACATGAGCCTCACCGGTGCCCACGGGGGCCGGAGCCCAGTGGCTCTTGGTCATGGTAGCTGCCCAGGTGAGGCACCGTCAACGGAGGACCCCAGACCCACCCAAAGTCAGACAGGGGTAGGGTGGGGTCCCAGGGTCCCAGAGCTCACATATGTCCCTAGAGCTGGGGTCATCTTCTGGTCCCAGGTGCCACTGGAAATACCAGCTTCCAAAGCGATGGGCAAAAAGGTCAACACATCTGAACCTATTACCGCCTCCTGCAAGCTCGACACATTGCTGTGTTTAGACATCAGTGCAAGATCCTGGCTCCCTTTCATGACTCTGAGCTTTGTATCCAACTTACCATTAACAGGGTTCAGGTAAGGCAGGGCTTTGGACGCCCCCCCACCCCCGCCGCCACCACGGCCCCCTCTGCAGTCTGTCAGCCTTTTCTTCATCAACTATATTTGTTACAATCCAGTTCTGTCAACTGTCACAGCTTACATACAGACTGCCAGTAAATATGTCTTTCCACTCATTAGACATTCCTCCCAGTCACCTTGGGATTTCTATCTTGTCTATCTCACTCCAAAAAACTTTTGTTCAGAAGTATGAGACACCCACTGAGCAATGTCAGCTTGCGGCCATTACCTCAGGAAGTGACAGGATACACCCAACTGTCACTCATTAAGATCCATTTTTTCCAGAGTTGATGTAAGTCAGACTTTGCCCCCAAAACGAATCATGATTTATTTAATATATTTGCTTCTACAAGTGTCAGCTCATCAGCTTAAAATGTTCCTCCTTTAACTCTATTGAGGACTGTACAGAAAGTTTTCTTTGAAACCTAGTTTTTGCTTTAAGGCTTAATAATTAAAACAGAACCAAGAACAGTCAAGACTCTGCTCTATAGGTGCACTTTGGTGGCCCCTGGTTTTATAATTATATGTACAAAGCAGTCGTGTTGGAATTATCGCTGGACACGCTGGGAAAATTGCCTCCCACTGAGCAAGCTGGCTTTTTCTGCCGGGCGCACCAGGCTGGGGCAAGATGAAATGAAAACCTGGGATGGTTTGAAAGCGGCGACAAAAATAACAATTAGGGAAGCGAGGAGGAGAAAAATGCAGTTTCTTAATTGCTCGGCCTCTGTGCCAGCGGGCAGCTCCCCGCCACACTGCAGGAGCGCGGGGACCCAGGAGGACCCGACGCTGTCCAGAGGCCCCCGGAACGCGGGCAAAGGTGCATCAGCCACAGCTTTTCGGGAAAGATGCCTGAGGCCTGGCTTTGACCTGGATTTCAGGAGAGATCAAAGCCAAAGAGGAAGGTGATTTGACGGGCTGATGGCTTCCTATGGGGACCTCCAGCCCAAGGTCATTTCCAGCCATGCTCCCCTCTGCTTCACATTCACTCTGGTTGGTCCTTTCTCCTGGGAGAAGAGAAGGTCAGGCACCTTGGGAGGCACCACTTGGAGAATGAGAGCAGTGCCCAGCGACTTGGCGTCCTCCTCAGCCTGACAGCAGGACTACAGCTAATTCTCACCCAGTACTGAGGCTTGCTTGCCTCCAGCCCAGGGCCCAGGGCCCCAGGTCCATCCTGGGGTCAGCCCCACCAAAAGAACTTAGTCCCCCGACCCAGATAGGCAGCCACGGAAGGGTTGGTGCTGGACAGCGGGAACAGCAGGGCAGAGTCCAAAAGAAAGGAGAAAATCCATGTGAATTGCCCAAGAGGAGATCAGTGGTCTGGGGAGAAAGTGAGGCTCTCATCGTCAAACCTGTTTATACTCGACACTCACGTGTTGGAGCGTGGCACGGGAGACCCAAGCCTCACTCGGGCATCTGGACTCAAAGGAATTCAAAGCCCCTTGTAGTTGAAGAGCTTAAAATTTCAAGACTACAATATTTTGTCAGGTGTTACTTTTTTGTTTGTTTCTGTATTATCAGGACACAGTGGGTCTCCACCCTCAAAATTCCTCCTACTAGAGGCTGAGGGCTCAAATTTTACCCCCACCTGTGGGTTAGGGCATCTGTCCCTGGTAGATACACATGCCCTCGGGCAGCAGGGGGAGCTGGGAGTCTGAAGGAAGAGTCTGGAAGTAGGCAATGGAGCAAAGGCACCCAGGAGATGGAGGTGTCCCCACCCTCGTCTAGACAACCTCATTGCTCACTTAAATCACTACGTTGACTTTCCTGTTTCCATGTATCCTTTCTCCAACAGAAACCACTGATGATCTTAAAATTCAGATTGATCACAAAATCTCCTGATTGCACTCACAACCCCCCTCATTTAAAACCTTCCAGTGGCTTCCCGTTGCTCACAGGATAAAAGGAAAACTTTGTTAGAGAGCAAGCAAGGCCCTGCCAGGTCAGTTCCATGCCTTGCTGGCCTCACCCTAATCCCGGTCCCACCTGTCTCATCCTAAGATCTAAGTGTCTCTGGGGCTTTGTGCCAACTTGGGTCACCTGAGACAAGGGACACAAAACCGGTTTTGAGCCAGGTGCATCTGGAGGTAAACAACAACACACGGCCACCCCGGAGAGGGACAGGAAGAAGGAGAAGAAAGGGGAAGAGCAGTAGGGTGGCTGCCACTTGGCCACAGCACCCTACAGTTACCACCGGGGTTTCCCAACAGGTGAGTCTGATTGACTAAACCAGTCACGTGCCCTTGACCTAGCTGCGAGAAGACTGAGGAGTGGGCACAGTCCCCTTTCACCGCTACCCCCTCCAAGGACTCCTAGGGCAGAGAGTTCCCCAAACATAAGAAGGAGTCGCAGATGCTGGCCTCGGATAAAAGAAAATGTCTTCTCTCAATTCAGCTCATTGCCAAGGTATAGCTTTCCCAGGGAAACTGGCAAAAATCCTCCAACTAGGCCTTGTGGGGTGAGGGTGGGGGACATGTTCCATCTCTCTAGCTCCCCAAATACCAGAACAAGGCCATCTACCACCAAGCACCAGCCACATCCCTATCCTGCTCCCCGACCTGGCATGACAGGCAAAACTCAGAGAGGAAAAAAAACTCACATTGAAAGTCAGCCTGCAAATGGAACTCTTTCATGTTGGCCAGGATCCACAGCTCGGAAGGTAAGATCAGATATGGAAGTGTTTGATGAGGTTAAGTCCATTTCCAACCCTTCATTCTGGCGTTTAAAGCCATCATCTGTTTTAAGAAGTGAAGAGCTTTAATGTGTGGGGGGTTACAGAGGAACTGGGCTCCTGCTCCGCATAGAGCACCAGGAGGCAGGGGCTGTGGAAAGTTGTGGAACCTTTTTTCCTCCAGCCCCATAAGGGAGAGAAGCCCCTACCTGCTGATCTCTAAAAATGGCTGCTAATGACATACAGCTATGTTGAAATAGGGACCTGTGTTCATTATAAATCAAGGTGGGAAATGTTCGAAATAGATACATCGCCTTAGAGGCACTGAGCCCGAGGAGGGTCCCTTCCCCAACAGGAAGAAAAGGAAATGGATGTATTTTCTTCCTCTGTTGGAAGGCTTGCCCCAGAGTGTCAGTAAAATCCTATTTCTTTCATGAATGCATTACTGATGAGTGACTCCTTGTTCTTGAACTATTAGTGCATCTGTTGTCTACACCACTGGCTTCACATAGTATAAGATCATTCATTCATTTGTTCATTCATGCACCAAACCCTCATTAAGCCAGCTGTGGGCTACTCAGATGGTTTGACAGAGAAGGCAGTTTGAAGATCTTCTCTTAACAGACAAAGAAACTGAGACCACTCTGGGCATGGGGTTCATGGTGTGCATGGGGAATGACTTGCCCAAGGTAACACCTGCCTTAGTGGAGGCTCTGAGCTCCCATAGCTCCCAACAACTGGTCCCCGTTGACAGTTTAATGTCCTCCACCTGGGCTATGTTCTTTCAAACACAGCTAGCACCATGCACTTCAATCTGTTGACATGTCTCTCCACCCCATCAGAACTATTAGCTCCTAGATCAGTGATTCTCAACCTTGGCTGCATATTGGAATAAGGAGAGCTTTTAAAAATGCTGATGCCAGGGCATTACCCCAGAGATTCTGATTTAATTAAGATCATAGGGCATGGCCTGGGCATTGGGATTTTTAATCCCACCACCACTACCCCTGGGTGGTTCTAATGAGTCTCAAAGACTGAAAAGCACCACTCCAGAGCACTATTTCTCAAAATTGAGTGAGCATACACATCACATAGTGGTGACTGGGCTAAAATGGAAATTTCAATTCAGTAGGTCTTGGCTAGGGCCCAAGATTCTGCATTTCTAACAAGCACTCAGATGATATGAATACTACTCGTCTGTGAATGATACCTTGAGTAGGAAGGTTCTAGAACAGGGTTTCCTAACCTCAGAACTATTTGACATTTTGGGCTGTATAATTCTTAGTTTGGGGTAGGAAAGATGCAGAGGGGATTTTGCTCATACATTACAGAATATTTAGCAACATACCTCCACCCAGAATGTGAACTGGTGGAGCTACTCTGGAAAACTGTGTGGAGGTTCCTCAAAGAGTTAAAAATAGACCTGCCCTACGACCCAGCAATTGCACTGCTGGGGATTTACCCCAATGATTCAGATGCAATGAAACACCGGGACACTTGCAACCAGATGTTTCTAGCAACAATGTCCACAATAGCCAAACTGTGGAAGGAGCCTCGGTGTCCATCGAAAGATGAATGGATAAAGAAGATGTGGTCTATGTATACAATGGAATATTACTCAGCCATTAGAAATGACAAATACCCACCATTTGCTTCGACGTGGATGGAACTGGAGGGTATTATGCTGAGTGAAGTAAGTCAATCGGAGAAGGACAAACAGTGTATGTTCTCATTCATTTGGGGAATATAAATAATAGTGAAAGGGAATAGAAGGGAAGGGAGAAGAAATGTGTGGGAAATATCAGAAAGGGAGACAGAACATAAAGACTCCTAACTCTGGGAAACGAGCTAGGGGTAGTGGAAGGGGAGGAGGGCGGGGGGTGGGGGTGAGTGGGTGACGGGCACTGAGGGGGATACTTGACGGGATGAGCACTGGGTGTTATTCTGTATGTTGGTAAATTGAACATCAATAAAAATTATTTTATAAAAAAAAAAATACCTCCACCCAGTAGATGCCAGTAGCACCATCTCCAGTTGTGACAACCGAAATGTCTCCAGACACTGCCAAATATCCCTTTGGTCGGGGGAGTTTAGTCACTCTAGTTGAGAACCACTGTTCTAGAGGGCACATGTTGAAGCTAGCATCTTGAGTCCTCTATCTCTTGATTGAAAGCCCTTTCACTGTACCACATTGCCCTGTGTACTCTCTTTTCCCACTCATCTTGTTTCCTAAATTTGTAAGTTATTAAATGTAAAGATTACATCCCGTTCATTAATCGGTCAGTGATGCAGCAAATACTTGGTGAATGCCAAGCAATGTGCTAAGCCTTCACATAATAACAAAGGTACCTGAAAGCTATGATGCAATATCGCTTCAATCCTCAACATAGTCCTTGGAATTGAGTCCTGGGGTTAGCTCCATACTATACATAAGATAACCGAGGTTAGAAAAATTAGGTAACTTGCTCCGAAACACATAAGTTATAGAAACAAAATGATGCAAAGATAAATAGGATACAGAGCTTCCTCAGTGGAGTTCACGATCATGCAATCAATACAGACATCTATGCTCCTGATTCTACTTTGATGTGGAAAACACTAGATCAGCAACCTGGGCAGAGGGGTCACTCAAAGAGAACAGTCAGTTCTACTCAAGGAGCGGGAGGGAAGGAAAAGACCTCACACAGTAAGTGATCATTGAGTTAGACCCTCAAGGATGAGAATTTCACAATCATCCATTTACTTATCTATCCTCTACATTCATTCAGCAGACTGTGAGCCTCTTAAGGGTAGGGACAGACTTTACTTTTCTATCTTCAATTCCTGGCATGGTGCAAAGTGCACAACAGGTGTTCAATAAATGTTGGGTGAATAAGTAAACCAACAAAGTAGGTGGAAAACAGTGACATCCTGGGGAGAACAGCATGAGCAAAAATAAGGAGGTGTGTGAGAGTGCTGTGTGCCAGAAGAGGGGTAAAGGGGTCAGAGGCATGGGCATTGGGGGAGGAGGTGGGCAAGAGATACACAGGTCTCTAACATTCTGATTCCTGAACAGAGCAGTTTGAATCCCTCTCACTGTGCTCTGAGGAAAGGCAGGCTCCAGAGTGTCTCCAAGCCTGCTGGGTTCCTTTTCTAAAGAACAAAAGCCCCTGTCTCAGGACAAGGCAAGTTTCTAATGAGTGCAGGGAAGTGAGATAAAGAAGTGTGACTTCATTTAATATATGAGGAAGGAATCTTGTATGTGTTTGGTTGTTTTTTTTTTTTTTTAATTCCCACCATCCCTCATGAAATGATGGATTCAAGCCTTGGTGTCAGAAGCTGCTAAAAAAAGGGGGGGAGACATAATTGGACATCTAATGTCTCCTGATGGAAGGACACAATACACCTATGAATCTGATCACATCCCTAGATGGAGCTACCAATGGGCAAGCAACAGAAAAGACAGAAGAACATGTTAAACTTCACCATCAGGATGCGAACAGCAAAGTCCAGACTGTCGGAAATCAGTGGGACAAACGACTGGGTTTCTTCAACAGATGAATTTAGAAGGGGCGGGGGGGAGAAACAGAGAGAACTTATTACATTTTTAAATGTGCTAATGGTTTTGCCATTATAGTTTCTTTTTTTTTTTAAGTGGCCTTATCTCTTACAGGTAGAGACTGAAATACCAACAAAGAGATTACTGTTTGAGAGAAGGGTGAAAATACAGGATAGGATACCATTGGCTTTCAGCTGGGACTGAAGTTTTGAGCAGTGGCACCTATGTTTTGTCACACTATTCTTTTTTCTCTTTTTTTTTTTTTTTTCAGTTTTACTGAAGTATAATTTCCATACCATACAATTCACTCATTTAATGTTATAATTCAAGGATTTTTAGTGTAGTCAGAGTTGTGCATCCATCAGCACAATATTATAATATATTCATCACCCCAAAAAGAAACCTTGCACCCCTCCACCATAATCACCCAACTCTACCCACTCTTAGCCCTAGACAACCACCAATCTGTTTTCTGTCTTTATAGATTCACCTGTTCTGAACATTTCATATAAAAGGAATCCCACAACATGAGATCCTCTGCAACTGGCTTGTCCGTGGTGTAGCACATATAAGACTTTCATTTTTTTAGGGCCAAATAATATTCCATCATGTAGATAGACCCAATTTTATTTATCCATTCATCAGTTGATGGGCATTTAGGTTGCTTCCATTTTGGGGTTATTATGAATAATGCCACTATGAACCCTCATTACAAGGTTTTGTGTGGACTGTATTTTCATTTCTCTCGGGCATATACCTAGGAGTGGAATTGCTGGGTCATATGGCAGCTCTCTGTTTAACCACCTAAATTATCAAACTGTTTTCCAAAGCAGCTGTATCATTTTATATCCCCACCTGCAGTGTTCTGTCTCTTTTGTGTATATGTTTGAAATATTCCATAACAAAAAAAAATAGTTTTAAACCTACCCTCACAGGCTGAAAACAGCCATCACATCCTTACCATCTTGGACACTGTGGCTTTTCCTAACATGTCTGTTACCTTTACTCACACGGGCACTCTGGGATAAGATCACGACCCCTTGTAATTTTTTAATACCTTCTTATTTGTTAGTTTTTTAGACATGTGCCTTCCCCTTTCATTTTGGGAATGCAGTCTCTGAAGAAACCAAAAAGATTAGAGTCAGTAAATGGCCTAAAATGAGTTCTCAGAGTGGAGGGAATCAGAGGCAGAAGTCCCTTCCAGCAGCACAGCTAAGTAAACACAAATGTGATGACTGCCCCCAACATAATTACATAAAATGTAGGCCACAAAGGAAAGAATTGCTGTGGTAAGATGAGGGGAGGGGACTGTGTCTATGGAGCCCCAAGGTTAAATGCTGGGGCATAAAGAGATGTAAACAAGAGAAATCTTCCAGCACAACAATTTGGGCTGTAATGGCGCACAGAGTCCCATTCTGCAGGTGTACAGCAAGCACTTGGCTGCATTATTCCATCCCAGATCCCATTTTCTCCTGTCAAGAGGTCTTTGACTAAAGACACAATTGTCTTCCAAAGAAAGGCTGAAATGCCATGTGAATGACTTGAGTGATAGGCCGTAGCATCTTGGATGCTCAAGAAAAAGCAATGCTAATGGATTTGTACACTAAATAACATAGAAAGGGGGAGGGAGAAATGCCCCCCTAAGGCAATGCAACAGAACATCCCAGAGCCTTCTTCTGAGGCACTGGTAGGGAACCAAGGCACTGGGACCCCCTTCCAGTGAGGACAAAGGATGCCTGGGCTTCAGGGAGTCCGGGCCTGACTCTGCCTTCCCCTCATATTTGGCTGGAGCTGAGCTCTCTTTCTTAAATCCTCAAAGAATTAGCAGGTGTTCCCTCTCAAATCTGGGGCATGTAGCTCCCTGCCCAGTCTCCCACAAAAACGTCTCTGACCCAGGCCCAGGGCAGCCAGCCCTCTCGTGCACACCTGACAGCAAAGCCTCCTGGGAGATTTCCCAGCCCACCCAGCAAAATAGTCCAGCCCTTCCTAGAAGTTAATCAGTGCACCAGAATGCTCAAATGAGCACCGTCACAGGATAACGAGGTGAAAGAACTAGAGGACACAGGCACAGGAAAGGATCTCGGGGTCCGCCAGATGCAACACCCTCTTTTCACAAACAAGAACGCTGAGAACCAGAGAAGGTAAGCAACACTACAAGGTCACATTATCAGCTCAGGTCAAGACACATAATTCCACTCCTCTCCCCCCGCAGAAGGTGGAGAGTCACTGGAGTAGAAAAATGAAAGAATATCCCTCAAGAATTTTATCTCTAACATGTCTAGCTCTGGGAATGAGACAGGACAAGGAGACTTAAAATTTTCATATTCTAATATTTTAGGTAACCATGACCTAGAAACCACAGCTCAGGAGTTCCTTTTGAAGATGACAATGGCCTTTTAATGCCCGTTCAGCTGTCCCTGCCAGTGAATGTCAGCAAGAGGAAATTGGATAATGCACACCATGTAAATCCATCTGTCTTTATATGAATGAGGGACCTGAGGCCCTGAGAGGGCCTGAGATTTCCCAAGGTCACAGGGCTCATCCTCCTCTGGTGTTTCAATACAAATACGGTATTCTAGCCATAGCCAACTCCCCTCCCCTGGAACTTTCGGATGGACCACCCTGTATCCAGTAATTAAAGGAGTAAGGTCTTAGCATGCCACTTGGATAATCGTGGTTAAAAATTTTGAGTGTCACTCCAGTCTGCAATTAGTAAGCACTTGAATAATAGTAGAGCTCATATTTCCACCTCAATCTACTTCTTAATTATTCTTTCTGCTTTGTTCTGCTGCCCGCCTCCCCTTCACCCCATTGGCATAAAGTGCTTGCTCTGCAAGCTCTAGAAGGTGGCGTCATCATATCCATGTCTGGGTCCTTCTGAACGTCCCCACTCCCCACTTTAAGGCCTCACAAGCAGGCAGCAGGCATCTTCCTACCTTAACACTGAAATCCATGGCATATGGTTGCCGCCAAAAGCAAAGGCATGCGGATAAACTTTCCCCACCTTCTGCCAAAACTCTCTAGGAAATCCCCACTTCAGCAGAACCCACAGGATTCCAGGAAACCCTTCCGAAAGGGGGAGACGACCTGGGTGTCAACTCTTTACCAGCCAGTCTTCCATCTAAAGGATCAAAGAGAAAAAGGGAAGACCTTTCTTCCATCAAAGAAGACATTCAATTGTAATCATTTCTTGATTCTCCGGCCACTGTCACCGTGGTGGGCTTTTTAACTTCTGGATGCTGAAAAGGTGGTGCCTTTCTTAGCTTGGGTTTTCCCTAGAGTGGACCCTAAGGAAAATATTTGGGCATAAGCACTTTATTTAAGAGCTAAGCCAAGAAAGCACTAGGAGGGAGAAGCATGTGGCACCAATAAAGGGTGTGCTGGTGAACAGGCTACTTCCATGGGCTACTGGGGCTCAGTCTCACAATAGACCCTGACAGACAGAGTAGCATGCTTCTGAATTATCTGTGGGAGAGGCAAGGAAGCTGGGGTGCTGATCCACCAATTCCCATCCCTCATTGGTTGAGGATCTCTCGGGGCATTCATTCTCTTGCACTTCCCCTTGCCCCGGGATATCTGGGTGAACAGTCAGGAGGCCAAAAGATGCCTCAGGCCAAGAGACCACAAGGCCAGGAGAGAGTCTGGGCACTGTCTGCTGGTGACCTCACTGAGGGGTATGTGTGTGCAGGGGCCCACATAGCATCTGCTATGGTTTTCAAATGCTTTCAAGGCATTTGAAATGCTTTGAAAGGCATTTCAAATGCTTTCAAAACCACTGTATATAAGCCCCTAAGGAAGCTGCACTTTGAGCAGTGCGGTACAGCAGGAAGAGCTTTGGCTTCGGAATCCAAGTCTTGGGTTTGAATCTCTTCTCTGCCGCTTACCAGTTGGGCCACCGGCAAGTGAACCTCTCTGAACCTCACTCTTTTTTTAATCTGTGATGATTATAGTAAAGATTAAAATAAGTGCTCTGTATTAAGTAATTGGCACGATGCTGGGCACCTTATTGGTGATACTTAGCATAATAACAATAATTACTATTTCAAAAAAATAATTGCTCTTGGGAGTTTCATGATCTAGGAGGCTAACCAGACAGAAGGTGCAGGAAATTAATGTCTTCTTAATTTTAACCCTGGGTTCTCTTCAATTCACTCATCTGTTTGTTCATGCAACAAATATTTTGGGGAACACATTTCAATTACCTCGTCAGCAAGGAGGAGGGTTAGCGATAATTGCTACAATGGCTACTTCTCAGATACCTTCTAGCATTTACCACCTTTCAGTCCACAATGATTCTCTGCAGGAAGACAGCTTCCTGTAATGAAAAAAGGAAGTTGTAATGATATCGCGGTGTCTAGATACACGACTTTAGTAAGTTTAAATAACTCTTCTATTCTTCTCCATCTGTGAAATGGGCATAAGAACGCTCACCCTCACAGGGCTACTGCAAAACTTAAAAGAGATGGCATCCCACAAGTGTCCTACGGTGCCAGGCACATGATAGGAACCTGAGACTGCTGATTGCTCCTCATCCTGTCATCTCTGGGGTGTGCATGATTTAGTAGCTTAATGTCAAGGGGCATTGAGAGGAGAAGCATTTCAGACCCTTGGGTGAAGGTGAGAGCGACACAGCAGGTCATAAGTAAGCTGAGCCCATCAGCGACACTTCCGTGTTACCTTCAAGGACAAGCGCTCCTACACTGGGACTCCCAAGACAGAGTCTCATTCAGCCGATCATTCCCCCCAGCCCCCCAAACCCAGCTCAGTACCTGCAAATAGTAGTGAATCTGTTGATACTTGCTGATAAACAAAGGAAACAAATCCAGCCTGTTTTTCTAAACAGCACAGCAAAAATACTTCAAAGAAGACTCCATACACAAAACTAAGACCCTTGAGGACAAGGAGGGTGGCATTTCTTGGTACCCAGGGACAAACGTGCTTTGTCCTGGGCTGAATAACATTCTCTCCAAGTGGAATAGGATGTCTCAGAACCAGGGTCCCAGGGTCCACCTGCACTGTAAATACAGAGCACTGTGCTACGAGTCCCCGTTCCAAGGAGACCCACTTAGGACCCTAATCACGTCAACTATATAGAGTTTAATCTAAAAGGCAGACATGTGAGCAACTGCAAATGGAAAACCACTGTCCTCTGTCCCCAAGTGTGCTTCACCCCACAGCATGAAAAGTGGGATCGCAGGCCCCACCCCAGACCTGCCGGATCAGAGTCCGCATTGTATGAGCTGCCCACGTGATTCTGGAGTGTGAGCCACATTGGCATGGCTTTTCTAGTTTGGCTGCACATCATCTGGAGAGCTTTCAAAACTATGATGCCTGGTTTCTGCCCCCAAAATGCTTGCTGATTGTTTGGTCGGGAACACAGCTTGGGCAAAGTGATTATAAATAATAACAATAATAATAATAATAATGAGAATAATGAGGATCCTCTGGGGAACGCAGCCCAGACTTCCACGGGACAGCAAACACAGCATAAGGACCCGTTCTGCCTCATAGAGAATTATTTCCCTGAGTTCTGCGTGGCCGTTGGGGAGAAGGCTCTAAGGGCATCTGAGAGCCAGGCCGGCCCCACTACCAGGCCTCCAGCTACCGAGAGAAGAAAGAGTTAACCCCAAATCCAGCCTTCCCTCTCCTGCTTCCACATGTCCACCCACCGCTGAGCCTTGCTCACGTTCACGGCAGCTTGTAGCCTGTACATCTGGTTCCGTTCCTTGGAAATGTCTCCCCTTTGCATTGCTTCCCCCCCCCTCGGGACAGCTTTCCCGTTCCTGCCCAGAAGAACGACCTGAGGCCAGGGGATCTGGCCTGGGAATGTCCCCACTGCCTGCTCCCCAGGCCAGACCTCCAGGTGGGGTTTTGAAGTGATTACATCAGCCGTGGCCGGGGCAGCACGTTCATCAGAAATGCTCCAATCCTCCCAAGAGCCTTCCTGGGACAAGCACAAGGTTCTGGCTAATTTTAAATGTAATTAAAAGATTTTCTTCCTTTCTTTCTTTCAAGGCATGATCAATTTCCATAGCTCCCCCTTCTTGGAATACTGTTCCTCTGAGGTCTTCTTTTTTTTAATTTTCCAGATTTTTCTCCCCAAATGAGAACACTTACAACAGATGCAGATCCTTTGCTTATTTGGCCTCGCGTATCAGCAGACAGTATTTTTACAATGCAGAAAGGTTTGTAATGGGACGTGGAAAAGGTCTTTTCTCCCAAAACACTAATAATAATAAAAAAAAAATCCTTTTTAAAAAAATTTTCTTCAAATTGCTTTTTATAACCCATTCAGCATTTTCAGGGACATAATTAAAACATCAAAGAGTTTTCCTGCCGGTTATGCTAAAATTTGAATACTTGAGGCAGCAACTATTATTAGATATTAAAATGGACTTGAGTATTTATTTAAAAGATCCTCTTAAGTAACTATTCATTTGGGTTTGCTCTGTTTAATAAAAAGACAAGCCCCATAATGTGAAAATACCTGTTTCTAATAAAGACCATAATTGGTAGCAGGAGGATTTTTTTTTAAATATAAAATATGTATTTTGTTCACTATTTTTCCAGCTTAATGTGACTAATTTCCCCATTCAACTTTATCCCTAAGGAAAACTATCGAAAGAAAGGCCATTACCAATACATGAAGCTCACTAGTTTGCTTTCGTAGGATGTAATTGCTATCAAGAAGGCTAGTAGCCGGGTAATTTTAGATTAAATGAGTACATAGCCTGAAAAAGGATAAATTAACCTCCTTAGAACTGAAATTAGATTCCGGTGAATGATTGTTCTAGCTCCACACACACCGAGCCCAAGGCTGGGGACATTGTTGCCCAGGAGGAAAAGCCAGTGAAATGCTGAATGCCCGTTCGAGGCGTGGGGAGGACAGGGCAGCCAATTCAGGAGGGAGAGGATGGGGCAGAAATGGAAACAGAGAGCATTTGTTTCTCTTGCTTTTCCAGGGCTTCATAGCCACTTTCCAGATAAATAAGAGTTTTCCCTCTTCACAAAACCCCAGCAGGCTTCTCAGAGACCAAGGCAGACCAGCTCAATTCACTGGACACACCATTATTGACTCTTCTGACATGATAGAGCCGTGCCTGATACACAAAGGAAAATGTTGGAACAAATGTGGGAACACCATGTGAGAAACAACCCTGGTCTCTCTGGGGCTTATTGAGGACAGTGAGACGGGTATGCAAACCTAGAACCCTAGAACACAAAACCATGTGCACTGCCTTCTGCATGGCACAGACATTGGGAGCCTAGCGCAGAGTCGCTACTTTGGTTCAGAACAAGATGGAAGGCTTCTCGGCAGACGTAGCGTTGGCTGGACCTTGCCAAACATGTCAGCTAGAGAAATCATGTCCTGTTAAGTTCGCCCTTCCAGAAATACCTGCCAACGCTGGAGTGTGTTGAAACCCCTAGAACTGGAATACCTGTGTGGCTCAGTGGTTGAGCATCTGCCTTTGGCTCAGGTCATGAGCCTGGGGTCCTAGGATCGAGTCCCACATCAGACTCCCCGTGGGGAGCATGAAATGTGTAGGAAAAGCAAGATGTAGCCCCTGCTTCTCCCTCTGCCTATGTCTCTCTCTCTCTCTGTCTCTCAAAAATAAATAAGTAAATAAAATCTTAAAAAAAGAAATCCCTAGAATTAATTTCATACCTATGACTCTCTTACATGAAGTCGTATCAATGGGTTCAGTCCTTGCTTTCTTTGCAAGATGGAGAACGAGGGTCACGGGAACGGCAGACATTCACTGGATGTCAACCCCAGCAAGGCCCCGTTAGATACTGTTGAAAAAATTTTTTTTAATTAAAAAAAAAGAGAAGAAGTAGTAAAATTAACATCTTCATCTGGCCATGTACTTAAAGATCAGATGTATCTGATCTACCCTGCCCACCAAACCAAGCGAGTGTAGGCGGTACGCAATAGGCACCAGCTGAGTGTCACGGTTCTTGATTCTGTGGAAGGGAAGGGCAGTATAGACGCCGCAGGTGCTGGCAGCTGGGGAGTCTAGCTTAAGAACAGAAGACTGGAGATCCCTGGGTGGCTCAGTGGTTTGGCGCCTGCCTTCAGCCCAGGGCGTGATCCTGGAGTCTCAGGATCGAGTCCCACATCGGGCTCGCTGCATGGAGCCTGCTTCTCCCTCTGCCTGTGTCTCTGCCTCTCTCTGTGTGTGTGTGTCTCTCATGAATAAATAAACAAAATCTTTAAAAAAAAAAAAAAAAGAACAGAAGACTGGAACTTATGGCTAATACACCAAAGGGAAGCACGAGAATCGTGAAACACAGCAGGCAGGGAGGAAAGGCGAATGCATTCCTTGGCTGGGACGCTACTGGCACTTTCCAACCAGAGAACAGATAGTTTCAATCAGGAGGGAGAGATTCCCCCAAGAGAACCTTCCTTCCCCCTCTCTCTGCTCCCTCTGTCCTTTCTGAGCACATCCCGGTCCCCCAGCCCTCATCGAATTCGATGAGGCTGGCTGGCCAGCGTTATTCTGGGAGGGACAAGGGCTGGGAGAGGCTCCATTGCCAAATTCTTCTTGATGAAAGGCTTTTTCATTCTGGGCTCCATAACCCCCACCCACTCAGAGGAACGGCGCAAAGCCCCGGGCCCCAAGGTGAAGGACCCTGCTCTGCAGGTGGGGAGCGCACCTGGGAATGCCGCGGCCCTTCCCATGGCCTCCCAGACGGAGTCGTGATGGATGGTAAACACACAAGAAGGGAGAGAACTCTGCGGAGCCGGCGCCCAACACGTAGCTAAAGCCAAAGAATTTTGTTTCACGACCCTCTGTTGAAGCAAAAACAGCTCCAAGAGTATTCCCTGGAGTGTGAAACGGTTCTCTCATCATACAGGGTTCAAAGACACTGCGAGGCGTGTAGCGTAGCTGAAAGTGTCTGTATATAATAATGCCTTTATGATGTTGTTTTGTTTCTGGCTTGCCTTTACCTGAATTATCTGAAGACATTGTTTGAGGCAATGAAAAAATATGAATAATATTAGGCCTTGAGATCAAAAATCATTTTTTATTTCCACGGTTGTTAGCCGCCAATATCCCACGCACGCCTCTCAATTTCCAAAGCAGCAGTGAAATGCTGGGGAGATCAGGTGAGGTGGCTGGTTCTTTTTTTTTTTTCTTCTTCTTCTTCTTCTTTTTCTTTATCTTGTTTTTATTTTTGTTGTTATACACTGGTCTTGAAGCTGTTGAAAGCTGTTTGAAATGGCAAAACTAATCATGGGAAGAAACCGCAATTTAAACGTGAGATAAAAGGGAGCCACGTTGTGCGCGCCTGCATAAGGAGTGCTGGACACCTTGCAGGAGGGCCCCGTGCGCTCCAGCACCCCAGGGTGCCTTGCCACGGCACGCCACCCAAGCCGGCGGGCAGCTCTGACTGGAGACCCGAAGAGGGCCTTCCAGGTGAGGAGATCACAGCTCTTTGGCCTACCATTTGAAACGGCAAACATACCCCTTTTTGCCTCTTTCCCTTCTCTGCTTGCAAAGAACCAGTTTGAGAAACTAAATCAGAAGTCTCATGTTTTTACACTTGTTACCTAATCTGCGGACAGCACCCAAGCCACGTCCTGCCAGGCAAAGGAGGGCCCATGCCACAGCTGACAGACGTTCACCTCAGGCTGACCTACTTTCAGGCGTGGGCTCCGAGATCTGACACTGGATGGCTCACATTCACCACGTTAAGGGTATTTTGACGTGTGAAGGCAGAGGATCCGGGTCCTGGCATTGCCTCACCTCTCACGAGGTCACAGATTTGGACAACTCACTGTCCCTGCCAGGCCTCAATTTTTTTTACTCTCTCTCCATCCTCCCAGGGAGTAAACCTCAAAATCACAGGCCTGTGGCGGCCTCAATCTTCACTGGCCATCGTCCCAAAGAGCTTCTGAGTCAGAGTCACAGCCTCCAACCACTCTGTCTTCCTCACCAGAGCTGCCCTGCCCTAGTTTCCTAACTCATCTCCCCTCTCCCTTCCTGCGCTCCACCCTAACACCCGCCCTCCGACTCCCCACCATCAACGCTTCCCATTCTGTCCTTACCCTGGTCACAGCTGTCAGCGCCTCCCCATTGACTCCTGGTCAATGTCTACCAGTTACAGACTAACCTCCGGGCCTGCTGCTTGCCTCAATGCACCTCCTTCCAGCCAAAGGGCACATCTTGCTTTTCCCACACACTTTTGTGCTTTGCACCTCCAGACACTTGCTCACACTGACTCTTCTTCCCGGAATGCCCTCTACCCGCTACACCCCACCCTCACGCCTAGGCTCTGCATAGCAAAACTTTTTCTCTTTATGTGTAAGAAGATGCAGCAAAACTATGTGAGAAAATGGAAACAAGCTAGAAGTCTAATTGGACTAAAATGGCTAAATCAATTATGGGACAAGTAACAAATGACTTTATAAGCCATGGCTTTAAAGAACACTTATTTTTTATTTTTATCTTTTAAAGATTTTATTTATTTATTCGTGAGAGATACACAGAGAGAGAGAGAAGCAGAGACACAGGCAGAGGGAGAAGCAGGTTCCATGCAGGGAGCCTGATGTGGGACTCGATCCCAGGACTCCAGGATCATGCCCTGGGCTGAAGGCAGGCGCTAACCTGCTGAGCCACCCAGGCACCCCTTTAAAAAACATTTAATGTATGTGAAAACTCATTATTCTGTTAAGTGAGTAGACCCCAAAAATATGTATTCAGTATAAGCCCAACTTGTGAACTCTGTGTGTGTATGTGTGTATGAATATACAGACCTATATACATAGAGAAAAGTCTGGAAGGAATACACCAAAATGTTACTTCTGTTTTCTTCAGGGTGCTGAGATTCTGAGCACATTCCTTTTCATTTTCTTCTTTACACTTTTAATATTTTCTTATAATTATGTATTGTTTTTAAATTTTAAGATACATATGTAAACATTAGCCACAAAACAGTAAACAAAAGAAATCCTATTGTTTCTCAAGTGTCATCTCAAACATTATTCTGTCCTCAAAGGTCTTCTTGATGGCATGCCTCATGCCCCCAGCCACTGACCTCCACTGACCGGATGGATGTGACTTTTTCTGCATTTGAGCCGCTGCCATGGCACGTGGCCTATTCTGCTTCATGCCGGAGTTACCACGTGCATCCCTTACCCCTCCTCTCTGGCTGTAAACTGCCTGGGAGTAAGGACTCTGTGTCAATCTGCCTCCTTTCTCAGTCCAGACACACAGCAGAGCCTCCATGAGTGCTTTCTACTTGAATTGGCCACACTCGGGCTCTAGACCCAAAAGGGTCACTGACAGGATAGTCTACACTTCCACATCAGCCATCCGAGACATTTCAGCACATCTTTTTTTGTAGCTCTGCGGGGAGCTAGTTTGAAGAAAAGGAGATCAAAAAACCCTTATTTATTCATTTCTTCAGAAAAGAAAAGGACGCCAACTCCAACTCACCTCTGGTCTCTTCTTGTTAACTCGCGCAAGAGACACTTGGCAGCACGAACCCTGCAATACAAAGACTGTGTGTTCAAGGTTTCCTAGTGAGCGTCCCTAAAAACAAAGAGCATCCTCGTTCTTGAAAACCTAAGAAGTAGATGTATAGCCATAACTCAAACCTATAGATGTATAGCCATTGTTCAAATTTTTTACCTCTTGGTTCCTGAGCTAGGAAGTGTCAGATACTATAGACTGAGACCCACGTGGCCAGTAATGTCACATTGATCTCTGGTAAGAGATTTCCCCGAGAGTCGTCCTCAACTCGGACCTCAGACCAGGATTCTGAAGAGTCACAGAGCCTCAACTGCAAGGACTTTCTCATCTGGCCTCTGGAGGTCTTGGTAACAGGAGTTCTTCGGCAGCTCCCATCATTTTGTTCTCCCTCAAGCCAGAAAAAGGCAATTCTCTGACCTCATAGGAGGGACCGATGGAAATTACCCAGTCAGGCAGTGGCTCAACCCTCAGGGAGACTGGGATACATTCCCTACTTTTGAGGAGAATTGATATATGAAGGAATGATTTAAGAGTTACCACAAACCAACCTCCAAGCATGCCCTCTTCTCTGAGTCCTCTTCATCCTTCAAATCCTGCTCAACCCCAGCCCTAAAGAAGACCATCTGAGACTATCCATCCACAGTCACTCTCTCCCTGGACCCCCACAGCCTATGCAATACCTACCTCACGAAGTTTTATGGAAATCATTGACAATGTAAATAGAGAATCCAACACAGAGATGAATACGTAGTAGGTGTTCAATCATTATCATTAATAAGCCATCATATAGTTTTTATTAGTGCTTATCTGTTCAATGCCATGTCAGCCCCTTGAAGATAGGGATCAGGTCTTCAGAAGTAAAGCTTTAACTGTTCATCCTTGTTGGGAAAGGGATTGTTGTAGATCTCGGGAATTTCTTGGAGAGCTGAGAGTACAACTCTTTGAGTATGACACACAGATATTCTTAGAGGCTACCATTCAGACCACTGTCCTACAACCCCCTGCGCCCCAAACCCTCACACAGAGCATTCCAGGTGGTCGGAGTCAGGGTCCTCGAGGACCCTGAAGATGTGCGAGGCTTCCCGTATTCCTTACCACAGAACAACCCCACGTCATTCCCTTCTTCACTGACTTCTGCCTCGGCTGTTTGGGAGTCTCTTCATCATCACATCTAATCCTCCCACAGCCAGTGTGCTTGCTTCGACGCTACCACTCTCTCTCTTTCTACTTCTCTCTTCCCTCTGCTCTCACTCTTTCCCCTTTTGCCTCCTCTCAACCATCTTGGTCTTGGGTAGAAATGGGCGGCCTCCCTAGGCATTGCCCGGTGTTCCTCTCGGGCCTGCCCCAGCATCAGGGGTCCTCCCTGCCTGGGCCCACCCATCACCGCTGCCACACTTACTCCCCAAGGAGGCCCCCTTTCTCATTACATCCAGGCCAGTTATCATTCTGGATGATGAAAATGAACCCCCAGGTCATAGAGGCTTTTACCCCCCCTTCTCAATGCCCCCTGCTCCCGGTAGAGAGTTGAAGATGTCCGATTTTCAATAAAAACTGGTTGAATCAGTGAAGTCGTCACCGAACAAGAAATCCCAGGCTCAGAGCTGTCTTCAGCCTCAGCCTAGAAAGGATGAGCGTGATCCACGCAAACTTCCCAGGGCCATCCACGGCTCTGCTGAGTTTTGAGAGGCCTAGAAAGTTTGAGGTGAGTTAGTGTGATTTTTGTAATTTCCTAAAGACATTTGACATCAGAAGCTTCTCGGGCTCCAGACATCCCGGTCTCTGTGGCATGACCCAGCGTGAGGCAAGACGCCGGGAGAACAGACACCGCCTGGCTCTGCGGCCCTCTGCAGATAATTAGCGCGGCTCAGGAGCAAACAAATTCATGCCTACCGCTCTGTCTCCGCGGCGCTCGGAGAGGTCTGGGGGAGAGGGACTTCTCCCTCCTCAGCCGAGGCTCGTGGAGGTGACTGGGGAGAGCCGCGCCGAAGATGAAAACCCTGCCTCGTGAAGCAACACCGCCACGCGCTCTGTGAACTGCTTCTGATTTGCAAATGAAATTTCTCCCACAGACAATGCAGGCAGCGCCAGGCCCTGATTGAAGACACAACTCATGAAAGTCTCCAAGTCAGAGTCGGAAAAACCTCCAGCCACTGAAGGCAGGAGGCAGCGCTGGAAATAATGAACCACATTAACTAAGAAGTCGCAAAAGCCATCTCTATTAGACAGCTGTGCGGGTCAAAAGGAAACCAGACAGGAGACATCAAGAGGAAACTCAGGCTCCCCAGGATAATTGCAGTGCAATTAATACGGGGTGAGTCACTGCCCTTGGTGGAAGTGGGCTCCTGCTGCAGCGGAGAGCAGAGGGCTCTCAGACCAGCCGTTCCCCTTCCTCCCCATCTGTGGAACCCAAGGAAACATCCTCAGGAAATAGGTCAATAAGATGACGTCGCCATTTAAAAAATCAACTCCAGAATCCACAAGTATCAACACAGAAAGTGCATCTCCTAGAAACCCGCAAATAGATCTTAAAAGATGTGTGTCGCAGTCTGTAGGCCCCGCCGGGTCTCCGATAGTAAGTCAAGGGGGCAGGTACCAAGAGAGAAAGAAAGAGGAAGATCAGGTGAAAGGCACCAAATCGCTGCAGCGTACTAGCTGCTGGGTTCGATGGGGTCCTCCCCATTACCCTGTGGGATCATCTTTCTGTCCCCCGTTTCATAGATTTGGAAACTGAGTCAAAGAGATTAAAGAAAACACAAGAAAGCAGAGGTAGAGGTTGAGGGTGGGAGGCAAGAGGAGAAAGAACACTAACTCATCGATGAACAATCCCTCACATTCTCCTCTCATCTCCTTACCCCTTGGCCCGTCCCTCTTGGAATGCTAGACCTCACACAAAGCAGAGATGACCGTGTTGTGAAAACACCCCAGGGCTCTTCCGAGAGCCACCTGCAAGTCACAGGCAGGACAGAGCAACCCGTCCTCCCTACTTCTGCACACAGCACAGGCACCAAACCAGCGGGGGAGACTGGCGGTGCTCAGGACATGGTGCGCACCCATCAGCCGGGGAGTGTGTTGTAAATGCAGGCTTTGGGCAGGCGCCAGATCAGTAGGTGATTCTGAGGAGGGGAAGTGGCCATAAACTATGCTTTAAAAAAATACAATTGTAGAAGTTCAATTTTTTGAATTAAAGGTCTGCCAGGTGGTGCTATGGAGCATTTCCCCTCCCCACTTAGGAGTTCCTATAGAGTCTGAAAACTTTCAGGGATGCAGAAGGGCAGAGGCAGCCCAGTCAAGTGCCCTGACTACCACTCCTGTCATCTCAGCAGGCCCGTGTGAAAGCAAATTAGTTGGGACTTTTTAGTTGCAGACAGTGCTATGCTGGAGCTGGCAGGTACCTGCTCACAAAAGCCCATTGTTAACTATTCAGAAATGGGCAAGCTGCTCATTATACCTTGGCAGCTTAAAATCTGCCGCAGGGAGGCATTTACACCACTGTAATTGGCAAACATGAAAAATCAAGGCTTTTTTCAGTGTCTCTTTTCCCCAGACAGCTAGTTTACCAGTATACCACTAGTTGCAAGTGACAGGCTACTCAAACCAGGTTAAGTAAGAAGGGGTATTTACTAGCTATTCCTGGGAAGTTTAGGGGTAGAACTGTCTTTAGAGCTAGCTGGATCTAAAAGCTCAAAAGCTACTTTTCTTCGTGTTGGTTTTAATGTGCAGATTTCCTCTGTGTGGCAAGGAATACGGCAGGCACCTGCCCCATATTCACATTCACCCAACTTACAAGACCCAAAGGAAAGGGATTATCCTCCTTCTGTTAGCTCTACAGAGAAGTCCTGAGAGGGTTCTGATTATCTTTGGGTCACGGGGCCATCCTTGAGCCAATCGGGGAACTGAAAGAGAAGGGGGACTACACCTGGCCAACAAGGATCATGTGACCTGCCCTGAGATGGGGATGTAGCCATTTATGGTTGACATTTGGGGTTTTTTAAAAGCTTAGGGGAGACAACAGACAAGACCTTCTGAAATTAAAGGTTTTGCTCAGGCTAACAGTGCATTGGATAGCAGAACAGCTTTAAGAAGTCAGTGGAAATCAGGCAGTGAGGAAAGCTCACATAAAAGAACTTAATAATTGTCAAAGTAGGCAGACCGGGTGGTTCAGTGGTTTAGCACCCCCTTCAGTCCAGGGCATGATCCCAGGGAACCCAGGATTGAGTCCCACGTCAGGCTCCCTGCATGGAGAGTGCTTCTCCCTCTGCCTGTGTCTCTGCCTCTCTCTCTCTCTCTGTGTATCTCTATGAATAAATAAATAAAATCTTTAAAAAAAAAATAATTGTCAAAGTAATCAGATGGCAAAATGGCAAGCATAGGGTCTCAGAACCAGAAAGCCCTGTGCAGCAGTCACTATTTCCCCATGAATGGTTGTGAGGAGTACACGAGATCTGTGTGAACAGGGGAAGGCAGATGCCAGCCATATGGCAAATGCTCAATAGATAGAAGTCATCATTATTATTATTACCTTTATGTATTTATGTGGCCTCAGATTCCTCACCTATCAAAGGAAAATAATGATAATGAGCCCTGCTTTGTGGGGTTTCTGAGAGGTTATGAGATACCGTAGCACAGGCCCGGCCTATCACAGCTACTCCATGTAAATCATAACTATCCCTATCAGGTAGAAGCATCATTTTCCAAGGTTCCCTTGCTCTTGCCTCAGCGCCTTCTTTAAATCATCAGAATAACCACTTGACATTCTCCTTCCTTTCCTCTGAGCACATCAAGAAATAGTCAAGGAAATAAGACAACCATTTTGTCTCCAAAAAGAACCTTCTGGAAATATGTTTTTCTGGCAGTTTTTCCAGAGCAGGTGGATTTGGTCGAAGGGAAGTCAGATGTTAGCAAATATTTTCTCTCATGCTGATTTCCTGAGAAAATTGTACAAGTTACTGAAAGGTTAAAAAAAAAAATCCTCCATCTCTCCAACTTCAAAAAAGACATGGAAGGGGGTATCACTGAAGTACACAAGATCTTTAGCAGAGTGGATAATATCAATGCATGTTGCTACTTTTGATACCGCCTCGATGACAGGAGTGGGGGCAGAAGTGGAAGTTCAAAAAAAACAAATTCAGAAGAGATAGATGGGAAGAGCTTTGTCACTCAAAGAATAATAAATGTTTGCAATGGCCTACTGGGCAAGGCTGTTGAGGTAAAGACAGTGGGTTTGTTCAAGTAGCAATTAGATGCTATCCTGGGGGAAAGACCGTATTACAAGAGAGAAGCATCAATGTGCTGAATGGCTTTTCACGATCCGAACACTGCCTATGTTCTTTTCGTACTCTTAAGGGTCTGCAGTCCCAGCAGAATATGTGAGCACAGAAATTAGGCCCAGCGGTATGCCCTGGGAAACTGGGCCAAGAGAAATAATGCTGTTCAGGCAGGACCACAATTTGCAATGTTTGGCTATAGCATTCATTTCATTTCCATTGTTTCTTAGGTCTTGGGAAACATAGATGATGCTAGGGCAGAGAGTGGGAGACAGCCAGGTCTTCAGGTCCCCACAAGTTAAACTCAGCTGTGCCCAATTATGCACACAAAGCCTGCTACCTTCCTGGGTTGGTGAATTCAACATCGTATATGAATGGCACATTATAGTACATGATGATCCTAAATAAGAAAGGCCCTTGGCCAAAGCACAGAGCTTTTCTTCTTGGAAGTCCATCCTGATCTTTGCATTTCCTGCTCTTGGGGATTCTCATTTCTCCACATTTTCCCAACATGGGGAAAATCTGTATTTTCAGATATTTTTAAGACACGATTTCTAGACTCTTTTTGGACAGTAGTGTTTCACACATCTATTGTTAAGGTCTCTTAAGCTTCATGTCAAAGACATAATTTAAGTGTACAGTATAACTTCCATATTTGACCATAGTGATAAAGTATTAGCATAGTGGCCTCCCAAATCTTGCTCTCAAGTCATATTTAAAAGGAATAGGCAGACACACCCAGAATCTTGAACATAAAAGGAAAGAGACCATTGAGAAAGAACAAACATTTGAGAGGTGCTCATTTCAAACATGAGAACTAAACTAAGGCACCAATTTACTCAGGCAACAGAAAAAAAAAACTTTAGAATTTGTATGATTAATATCCCCCCCCAAAAAAAAAACAATCAAATTAAAATCATGGAAATTAAAATTTTGGGCCACAAAAAATTAATAAGTGGGCTGGAAAACAGCATAAAAGAGCTGGAGAGTAATTTAATCATGGAGAAAACTGAGAGGAGGCATTCATGCAAAATACAATTTAAAACAACAGTAAAATTAAAATATAACAAAGACAGTTGAGATGTGGAGTCTAGATTCTGTTTTTCCCAAGTTCATCTAAAAGGATTCCTAGTTGGAAAGAATAGAGGAAATAGAGCAGAGAAAACAAATTGTTTTATTTTAGTAGAAAACAAATTTTTTATAGAGCTGATCATTCATATTGATGGGACCCACTAAGTTCCCAGAAAAAGAAGATGATTTTAAGCTAAACCTACCATTAAAGCTTTATAAAACTTAGGATAAAGTGAAAAAAATCCTATAAAATTTCCAGGCAGAAAAGAATCATTCATTTACAAAAGAACAATAAAATTGGAATCAGAATTCTCAATAGCATACTGTTAGAAAAATAGTAAAGAAATAATGTTCAAAAGTGTGAGTAAATGATTTTCCACCTATAATCTCATATTCATTCCAGTTACACTTAATTGAGAATACAAAATAAATATTTTTCTGACATTCAGAAAATTAAAGCCTTTACCATGCTTATATTCTCTGAAAGAATGACTTGGAAAAGGTAAAACAAGTAAGGAGTAGATGAGGAATTCAAGACATGGTTTATTTAATGTATAGTTAAATGCAAATAATTCTGATGCACAAAGAAATGTATGAAAATTAATATTTGGAAAATATCAAATGATGTCAACATGAGAACATGAGAAGATAGGAAGGAGGGAAAGTAAAAGCAATTTAAGATTTATTGTGTGTGTGTGTGTGTGCGCGCGCGCGCGCAAATGCAGAAAAGTAAAAGATAAAATATGTGCTGAAAGAGTACAGGGAAAACCTCTAGTAATGATAGAGTAGCTTCTATTGGTACAAACTTTCCTCGGGTACCAACTGTAAACTTTGGACAAAACATATAAAATATATATATTGAAAGACATTAAGAGTAACCAAAACCAGGCAGAAACTGGAAGGGAGCCAATACTTGGAAGAAGGGAACAGCAATTAGTGAATTTCTCATTTGTATCACTCTTCACCTAAGAACACATGGTGTCTGGTAGGTCAACTGAAACTTGGATAGAAACAGACAGTCTCACTGGCTTGAGGATCCACTAAGGCAGAATTTGTGATGACCACAGGAGCTAAAGAGTGAGAGACAACGTCTCAGAAAGGAGAGAATCAGAAGAGGGGAGCATTGATTTCAAAAACAAATTGTACTGGGGTACTTGGGTGGCTCCACTGGTTAAATGTCTGCCTTCAGCTCAGGTCATGATCCTGGGTTCCTGGGATAGAGCTCTGTCTTGGGCTCCCTGCTAAGTGGGGAGCCTGCCGCTCTCTCTCCCTCTGCCCTCCACTCAAACTCTCTCTCTCATACACACTCTATTTCAAATAAATAAATGAAATCTTAAAAAAGAGAGAGAAAGAAATTGTGCTAACTCCTGAATTATTCTTGTATGAGGCAGACTTCAAGCAGTCCGGCTAAGCCAACAACTACAGAAGACTTCGAGTTTGAAGTTTGAGTCTGACTGAGTAAAATGACTGCTAAAGCAAAAATATCTACACTCTTTAAAAGATTATAACAGAATCTTTAAATTCTTTAAAATGTATCATTCAAAATGTCCAAGACACAATCCAAAATTACTAGACATGTGAGGAAACAGGAAAGTATGATTCATCCCCAAAAGAAAAAGGAATCATTGGAGACTTATCGCTGGATGAACAGGATGCAGAAATTAGCAGACAAGGATATTAGAGCAGCTATTGCAACTATGCTCATATCAATATGATTAAGCAAAAGGAAGAAATATCAGGGTGCCTGGGTGGCTCAGCATCTGAGTGTCTGCCTTTGGCTCAGGCCATGATTCTGGATCCTGGGTCCAGGGACTGAGCCCCACACTGGGCTCCCCGCAAGCAGTCTGCTTCTCCCTCTGCCTGTCTCTGCCTCTCCTTCTGTGTCTCTCAGGAATAAACAAATAAAATAGTTTTTTTTTAAAAAAAGGAAGAAATATCAGCAGAGAAATAAAAATATTTAAAAATAATAAAAATTTTATAACTAAAAACACCTAAAATTTCTCAAATAGATTTAACAGCAGATTGGATATTTGGATTATTTTAATAAATGAACTTCAAGACTTGAAGATAGAGCAAAGAAATGATCCAATCAAAAAATCAAAACAACAGAATGATAACTTTTTTAAATGAACAGAGCTACAGTGAACTGTGGGAGAATATCAAATACCATGTAATTGAAATCTAAGAAGGAATGGCTACACAGAGAATTCTGGGAAGATGGCAGAGTAGGAAGCACCAAGAAACTCTCTCCCCACTAGACAAAAATCACAATGGTAGGATCTATCTGATGTAACTATTTTGGAACTCTGGCATCTACAGAAAGTTTGCACAGTACATTTGGTTTATTTCAGCCAATTTCAGCTCTTAGCACCAGAGCAGCTACCCATCCCTCATCCCCAGCCAGGTGGCAGCAGCTGTGCACATGTTCCTAGAGCATCTTGCATACAGTTTGCAGAACCAAGGTGGATAAAAAGAACCTGTTTTCAGCGTATAAGATCTGTGCTCTGATTGTTGATTACTGCTTTTGATCTCTGAAGTGCAAAAAAAATGGATAGTATTATTGCTGAACCTCCCCTCATTGTTACAAGCTCCCCTTTGGCTGAAGTGACTTTCAAGAAGTTTAAAGGCCCAGAACCCTGACTGGTCTCTTATTTCTTATCAGCATACTAGATATCAGGATGTGATGCATTTAAAATTATTTTAGTCATATAATTTTATACCCAGCCAAACTGTCATTAAAAGGGTGAGTGGTGGAATAAAGGCATTTTCAAACATACAAGAACTTGGAATTTTCACCTTTTATATTATTTTTTGAAGCTACTTGAGATTATACACTAATTAAGCAAGAAAATAAGCCAAGAAAGAAGAAAATATAAAATCCAAAAAAGAGTGAAACCAACCAAAAATGGCAATAAATTGAAGTCCTAGGCTACAGTTATGCTTCAGTCTTATAGAGCTATAAATTTATAGTTAGTAGGCTCACAAAAGGATTCAGGAAGGATATATCTGAGTAGAGAAAGGTGGGGCTGGAGAAGAATTTGGAAGAGTTTAAGAATGTGATTTTTAAAACAACTCGAGAAAAGGAGAAATGTATTAGAAATGCCTCAATACTAACACAAAATTCACAGTAGATATATAAAGGTGAAAAAAAACATATTTTTAAAAAGATATTCAATTTTACTGTCACTAAATTATTAATGTATGAACTTCAGCCAATGAGTTTAATAAAAATCATAAATTGATCACATCTGTGCCAATGAGAATGCAATTAAATGGGCACTTTCAGTTAGTATCCTTTTGAAAGACAATTTGGCAATAATTATTTTAAAAATTTAAATATAATATTTTTTAAAGATTTTATTTATTTATTTGAGAGAGAGATAGAGAGAGCAACAGAGCATGAGCAGGGTAAGGGGCAGAGGGAGAAGCAGGCTCCCTGCTCAGCAGGTGGGGCTTGATCCCAGGACCTGAGATCATGACCTCAGCCAAAGACAGACATTTAACCGACTGAGCCTCCCAGGGGACCCTAAATGCACATTATTTTTGGTTCAAATAGCCACTTCTGGAAATCTAGGATAAGGAAACATTTGCATTTTGTCAGAAGTATTCATCGTAGCATGGTTTGCAGTGGTAAATGCTACAAAATGGTAACAACCCAAATACCAATATATGGGAAGTCAATAAATAAATTATGGCATGTACACTCTGAGGGATACCATCCAGCCATGTTAAAAATATATGTACGCACATGAAAAATTCCAAGGAATATTGTTAAATGAAAAACAGCAAAATGACATGAATGTATAAAAATAGGTTTATATGAAACAAAAGCATAAATATATGTCTATATACATACAAATGAAGAAAAATGGCCTCTAGGGAGAGGAATAGGATTGAGAATGAGGGGAAGGCAATGAGAAGTATTGTTATATATTCTTTGGTTAATGGAGTCTTGTATAAATAAAACATTCATGTTTAATTTTTAAATGCATAAGATCCCCAAAATAAAATCAATATACTTTTAAGCTATAAAGTAGAGATCTAAGACAAAGCTAATTGTCCTCTATATTCTAGGCTGTGTATGTCAACATAGTCTGACAGTGAGTGCTGAGCACCAATCACAATTGAAGAAGGCCATGCACAAACTGAATCAAATCCAGAAGATGATAATCAGGATGCTGAAATATCTGGAATATCATAACAGCTGAAGATCAACATTTAACTAATGAGGATGTTTAGCCAGGAAAAAAAGAAGATCGTTTTAAAGAACATGATTTAAAACAAAACAAAACAAAAGGACATGATAACTCTTTTGAAATACGGAATTTATTCTCTGTGGAAGTAGACCAGTGGAAGTTATAAAAAGAAAAATTTAAGTTTCCTAGAAAGAACTTTATTTATAAAAATTTAAACATTTAAAAACAAGATATATTCTATTATCTGAAAAACTAGTAGTTTTTAAAATAAAAAAATACCTAGTTGATAAGAGTGCCTGGAAACAACAGCTCTCATTCATGGTTAATCAGCCTTTAGAATGGCTGTTCCCAATTATGCTTGTTTTTTTAATGTTTTTTTTAAAGATTTTATTTATTTATTCATGATAGAGAGACAGAGACAGAGACAGAGACAGAGACAGAGACTGCAGAGGGAGAAGCAGGCTCCATGCCGGGAGCCCGACACAGGACTCAGTCCCGGGACTCCAGGATCACACCCTAGGCCAAAGGCAGGCTCTGAACCACTGAGCCACCCAGGGATCCCCCCACTTATGCTTATTAAAGTATATACATATCCACAGAATGGTCACACAATAATATAACTTGATTCATTCAGCAAATATGTATTGGTCAACTACTATGTGCCAGGCATTGTGTTATGCACTGAAATTCTGTGTTGGGTACTGAACAAGATAGCTACTAAGTCCCTGCCCTTAAGCTTCTTAGAAGTCAAACACTGCTTTTCCTGCTCAAGTCAAGAGCCTGCCTCTCTAAGCTTTTGGTGTTGAATTATGTTACTAAAATATGCAATTTTAATTTTGTTTATCACTGTCTGACAAAACAAACTTTATTTCCTATAACTTCAAATGTATATACTTATATTTATAAATAAAATATATATTTATATATAATAGTTTATTATGTGTGGTTAATTCCGCTGTTTTGGCTGCAATAAAATTGATTTTGAAATTTTCTTAAAAATCTGCAAATGCAGATGCTTCAATTATTCCCCTTGCACAGATATCTTTGTTTTAACAAATATCTTTAGCATCATTTTACAGAGCAGGAAGGTAATTCAAATGGATTCTTATTTAAAAGATCATTTGGAAAAAAAATTAAAAATAAAAAAATAAAAGATCATTTGGCACTAATAAATGAATTCAGTAAACTTTCAAGATACAAAATTACTATACATAAATCTGTTGCATTTCTATACACTAATAATGAACTATCAGAAGGAGAAATTAAGAAAGCAATCCCATTTATAGTTGCATCAAAAAGAATAAAATACCCAGGAATAATTTAATCAACTAGTGAAAGACTTATACTCTGAAAACTGTAAGATAGTGATGAGAGAAGATGACATAAACAGAAAGACCTCCATGCACATGAATTGAAACAATTAATTTTGTTAAAATGTTCATACCACCCAGGGCACCTAACTGGCACAGTTGGAAGAGCATGCAACTCTTGATCTGGGGATTGTGGGTTTGAGCCCCATGTTGGGTGTAGAGATTACAAAAGAAAAATAAACAAACTTTTAAAAAAATGTTCATACTACCTAAAGCAATCTAGAGGTTCAATGCAATCACTATCAAGCTAATGGCATTTTTCACAGAATTAGAATCATCTTAAATTTGTATGGAACCACAAAAAATCCCAAATAGCCAAAGCAATCTTGAGAAAAAAGAACAAAACTGGAGATGTCACACTTGCTGATTTCAAACTATATAAAAAAAGCTAAAATAATCCAAACAGTATGGTACTGATACAGACTCATAGATCGATGAAATCAAGTACAGAATCCAAAAATAATCCCACACTTATATGGTCAATTAATCTTCAACAAAGGAGGCAAGAATATACAATGGGGAAACACAGTCTCTTCAATAATAGGTGTTAAGAAAACTGCACAACTACATGCCAAAGAATTAGAGTGGACCACTTCCTTATACTATATATATTAAAACAAAACAAAACAAAAGCCCTAATGGTTTAAAGACTTAAATGCCAGACCTAAAACCATAAAACTCTTAGAAGAAAACATAGGCAGTAAACTCTTTGACATTGGTTTTAACATACTTTTTTCAACCTATCTTCTCAGGTAAGGAAGACAAAAGCAAAAATAAATAAATAAGACTACGTTAAACTAAAAAGCTTTTGCACAGTGAAGGAAACCATCAACAAAACAAAAAGATAACCTACTGCATGGGAGAAGATATTTGCAAATTATATAACAAAAAATGGGTGAACATCCAAAATATATAAAGAACTTACATATTGAATATCAAAAACACAAAACAATGTGATAAGCATTGGGTGTTATACTATATTTTGGCAATTGAATTTAAATTTTAAAAAATACAATGCAGCATAGAATTTTTAAATACAATGATCCAATTTAAAAAATGGACAGAGGACCTGAATAGACATTTTGCCAAAGAAGACATACAGATGGCCAATATACATTTGGAAAAATGATCAACATCACTAATCATTAGGGAAATGCAAATCAAAACCACAATGAGGGGCACCTGGGTGGCTCAGTTGGTTAAACATCTGCCTTCAGCTCAGGTCATGATCCCAGAGTCCTGGGATTGAGTCTCACATCAGGCTCGTTGCTCAGGAGGGAGTCTACTTCTCCCTCTGCCTGCTGTTCCCCCTTCTTGTGCTTTTTCTCCCTCTCTAGACAAATGAATAAATAAAATATTTTTTTTAAAACCATAATGAGGTATCATCTCACACTTGTCAGAATGGCTAGTATCAAGAAGACAAGAAATAACATGTGTTGGTGAGGATGCAGAGGTAGGGCACCCTTGTGTACTATTGGTGAGAATACAAAATGGTGCAACCACTATGGAAAACAGTATGACGTTTCTTCAAAAAATTAAAAATAGAGCTATCTATTCCACTTCTGGGTATCTCTCTGAAGAAAAAGAAAATACAAAATCAAAAGGATGTAGGCACCCTTATGTTTGTTGCAGCATTGTATAGAACATCCAAGGTATGGAAGCAGCCTATGTGTCCACTGATGGATGAATGGATGAATAAAATATGGTATATCTTATATATATATGATGGAATATTACTTGGTCATAAAAAAAGAATGAATTCTTGCCTTGTGACAACATGGATAGATCCAGAGGGTATTATGCTAAGTGTAAAAAGCTAGAGAAAGACAAAAACAAATTTTTAGATTTCACTTATAAGTGGAATCTTAAAAAAAAAATAACAAAACAAAGGAACAAACAAAATAAAACAGCAACAGACCCACAGATCCTGAGAACAATCCAGTGGTTGCCACAGAGGAGAGGGTAAGGGGAGGGGTAAATAGGGGAAGAGATCCAAAGGTATAAACTTCCAGCCATAAAATAAATAAGTCACGGGTGCATATACAGCATAGGGAAGAGAGTTAATGATATTGTGACAACTTCTATGGTGACAGATGGTAGCTAGATTTATGGTGTTGGTCACTTCATAATGTGTATAGATATTGAATCACTATACTGTACATCTGAAACTAATCCAATATCCAATACTGCATGTCAACTACACTTCAATATAAAAAGACTATTTGCTGCAGACTTTGTCCAGAATGGGAAACCCTTCAGACAGTGGCACAAATGGAGACCCTCCTTGTTTTCACTTCCACTTTAATGGTAGTAGTAGGATACCAAAAAGTGGATGCTCTTTCAAAGAAAACTACAGGGAGAGTGTCTGGAGCCCAGCCTCTGTGGAAGCAGCTCACTTCACCATCATAAGTCTCTCACAGGAAAAACCTCTGTTCTGACCCTTCTGTTCCCAAGAGCCTCAAGAACAGCTTGAGCCTTCCCTCCTCCACCTCTAATTTTCCAGATGCTCGAAGTCAGCTGGCTCTGAGACCTCCCTCTATACAAACTGTCCTACAGTTCCTCCTTCGTGTTGCATGTTTCCAACCCTTAATCTCAAGGTTGCTTCTTGGAGACTGCTTATGCACTCCAAGTAGACTTTATGGGTCTTTCCCAAAGTCCCTCTTCAACCTAATGTCCCTTTTAACCATCCTCACCCTACATAATAAACGGCTGCTCCGTAAATACATCACCAATTTTCCTGACCCCTATGGGAAGTCCAATTGTGCCACCATGTTGGCGGATGGATGCAGATGCATCATGGGAATCACTGCACAAGCAAACAACATGGACCTGGTTATTCCAGAGAAATTTTCTGGAAAATTTCTGGAAAATCAGGACTTCTTCCTTCCTTGGTTCCAAGGAGAGAAGAAGGAAGAGGAATCATCCTGACTTCTGGGGCTGGACATGTGGATTGCACAAAATAACACTTGTGAAGCACAGTACCTGGCACACGTGACACAGAAGACCCAGCAAAACAGAAATTTGCCCAAGGATATGTGATGATTTGGAAAGAGCCAAATGTGGAATGATCCCTCCCTGCCTCCTTGCATCCCTTGCTAGAATGTCATGAACATAATACCATTCACCAGAGACTCAGGACGGGATGGGGCAGCTGCCTATGGGGCTGATAAGACCTTCTTCGTGTAAACAGGGCCTGCTCTGGGTCTCCTCAACAGCCCGGGCATCATCTCACAAAGCCAGGCATCACCATAGGCCAAGTCCACTGCCAGGCTGGTTCTGCCAAGAAACATGCAGCTCAACTACACTTGACTCTCAAAATAAATACTTTAAGTAAGAACAGATGCCGTCAGCTTGGCCCAGAGCCACCAGCAGCACCAATGGCTTGTACGAAGCTCTTGGAGCAGAGGGAACACAGCAGGAGGCCCTTGGAAAGTGCCAGGTCAGGCTTTCGGTTCCTCCACAGCACACTCCCTGGGTGGAGGCAAAGATTCTGCCCAAGAAGACACATTTCAGGAGAAAAGAGGCTGTGTGGTATGGCTTGGAGAACTCCAGCCAAGGGCCAAAAATCTGCTTCTCGTTCCAGTTCTGTAGCTCCAGGCAAATCCCTCTGGCTCTGGGACTCAGTTTTCTGCAAGTGAAGATTGTAGTGAGGTTCAAGGGGCCTATTGAATTGTAAAGAGCTGTCGGGGTGAGCGAGGGACGAGAGTAGGCTGAGACCACCCCGGAGTGTCCTCTGTTACCATCATCAGGCATAGGGGGAATCAAAAGGGGACTAGTAGTCCAAGTGGCCAGGGCCTGAGGACTGGGACAAGAGAAGGCCAAGAATCAGGACTTTTTCCCTCCTTGGTTCCAAATGAAGCCTCCAGAATACAAGGTTCAAATGTTCTCTGCTTTACCTTCTTCTCCTTTCTTCCTTCCTTCCCTCCAGACTCCTAACTTCCTTCCTTCCTTCCTTCCTTCCTTCCTTCCTTCCTTCCTTCCTTCCTTCCTTCCTTCTTTCTTCTTTCTTTCTTTTCTTTTCTTTCTTTCTTTCTTTCTTTCTTTCTTTCTTTCTTTCTTTCTTTCTTTCTCTCTCTCTCTTTCTTTCTTTCTTTCTTTCTTTCTTTCTTTCTTTCTTTCTTTCTTTCTTTCTTTCTTTCTTTCTTTTCTACCATATGGTTCCAGCCATTGACCATTCTTTTCCATTCCTGAAACAGAATATGCTTTCCCTCGCTCATCTCAGGACCTTTTGTACCTGCTGTGCCCTCTCTCCAGACCACTCTTGCCATACCTCCTTGTCTTCCAGATCTCAGTTGAGCTATCATTTCCTCTGGGCTCCTTAAGTGGTCCCTCTGCTGAGTTCTCACAGCAGGAACTTCTTTATCCACCAGCCTCTCTTAAAGCAGGAGTTTGGAAAGTATGCAGAGTGAATGAATGAGATGTTTCTCAGAGACAGAGCAGATGGATGAGGCCCAGGTCCTAGGTCTACAAATCCAGTGTTCATTCATTCACTCGTTCCTTCCTTCAGTTACTTCCTTGGGTACCTTTAACAAACCAGGTGCTCTGCCAAGTGCTGGGCATCCAGTGGGGGAAAAGACAAGCCCTCTATTATCAGGGAGTTTGCATTATAAAAGGAAAAAACAGGAAATAAGAGAGTAAGAAAAACAATCTGGGGGTGATGAGTGAGTGTTACATGGAAAATTCAAATAAGTTAATGTGATAGAGTTTGACCAGGTTGATACTTTAGACCGGACAGATGAGAAAGGCCCCTCTTGAGATGGAACTGAGAGCAAATGACCAAAAATAAAATAAATTAAATTAAATTAAATTAAATTAAATTAAAATTAAAAAGCCAGCATTGTGAGTGTCAGTATTCCAAGAGTGGGACAACTAGTATAAGGGCCTCACAAGGGAGATTAGAACAGAAGAGAGGTCAATGTGATGGAACATACTGGGAAAAAGGAAGCATATTTGAGATAAACCCGGTAAAATGGGAAGAGCCAGGCCCTTGCACACCATGATCAGGAGGTTCTATGCTAGTCAAGGGGAGTGGGGCCCACTGGAGAGTATTGAATTGGGAGTGATGTGATATAATTTATGTTTTTAAAAGGTTAGCCCGACCACCATGTAGAGATGGTGGGAGGGGATGGGACAAGAGGAGAAGTGAAATCACCAGTTAGAAGGCTGTTGTGTTAGCTCAAGAGGTAATGATGGCTCTAGCCAAGATGGTCATAGGGATATGGAGACAAGTAGATGAGCCCATATTGGAAGGTGGAATTGTTCGGACTTGCTCATGTTTAGAAAAGAGAACTGATAGAAAACACCAATAAAAAAATTTAAAAAAAAAAAGTGCTCGTGGATTAGATATAGAGATGGGATGAATAAAAGGGAAGTCAAAGAGACTGGGGTGGGTGGGTGTTGGACGTGTCCTGTACTAGGAAGAGGACAGGAGGCTGGAGAAGGATTAGGACAGATGATCAGGATTTGTTAGGCCCCATTCATTTTTAGATGCCTATTGGATATCTATAGGCAAGAGTCACTTAGCAGGTGGCTACACAAGAATGAAGTTTTGGGGGGAGAGCTGGCTTGGGCATGCAGATTTGGGGGTCATCTGCTTCAGATGGCATTTCACATTATGGGTCTGGATGAGATTACCTGGAGAGAGAGAACATGTAAGAAGAGGATAAAGCGCAGGACAGAGCCTGGGCACTCCAACACTGGGCGGTCTACAGAAGAGGAGGAGCTAGCCAGCAGAGACCAAGAAGGAATGGCTAGAGAGCTAGGAGGAAAACCAAGGCAATGTGGGGAATAGAAGCCAAAAGAAGGGGGTGCAAGTTGTCTTTCTTTTGCAATTCTGCTTTGCTACTACCCACTCCAGATCTTCCTAGATCCAGCCCCATGTCCTCCTGAGCTGTATACAGGTAACTCCCTGCCCCTCAGATGAGCTATTTTCAGTGGTGCCACATCCACCCCACTGGCCAACACCCAGTACAGTTCCTCCCTGCCTGCTTAAGCATTCTGGTACCAAATGACCCTCGGGCCCTCCTGCCTTGGACAAATGAGGTGACTGGAGGCAGCAATCTCTTGCTGACAGCCCTCCCGGTGCCAACACGACTTCAGGCTCTGCCTCTCCCTCCCCATACCGAGGGCTTTCCAAGACCGGGCTTTGCTTTGGCTCAGAGCTCAAGCGCTCTTCCTGGTCGGCCTTTCTTTCTTCCCCCAGAGACGGTAGGGCTGTGGTCTCTGAAGACAATCCCAGTGATCCAGGAGGGCCTGCTTAGAGCTTGACTCATAGGCGGGGCACATCTGAAGGCCATGAAAAGCCATTTGGAAAGAAACCCAGAGGAGTGTTAGGAGAACATAGTGGCCTTGGACCCAGGCTGCCATGTGGGATGTCCACGAATGTCCAGCCACAGGGGTGCTCTGCTCCCCAAAGTAGGACACCCACAGGACTACATTTGTGTTTGCCCAGAGGGGGTGACTTTTTCTCCTTTACATGAAAAGTGCCATATGAGCAAAGCCCTGTGACCCCACTTTAGCCTTGTCCTCTGTATTCCCTGTTCCAGACGCTCAACTTCTCTGAGCTCAGTGCCTGGTTTCTATAGGCCCACTGCCTGATGTCTTTGGGCCTGTCACCCTTCTTCTAGAAGCCATTTGCATTATTTGGGCACATTGCCTAATGCCTGGGCTGAACTCCTGATGTCTTTGGGTCTGCCCCACATTTCTTTAGGTCTGCTGTCTGGATTACTTAAGCCTGTTGTGTCACATCTCTAGGCCTGCTGCCAGATTGCCCAAAGCCCTGGGAACTTGGGCTGCTGCTGAATATCAGGGCTACCTGGCGCATTAACACCACTCTGTGGGGCTGCTGTCAGGAAGGGGCATTCATCCCCCATCTCTGGCCTCCACGATGACCACGGTGATTAGGCCCAGGGCTCAGCCACGCTTTGAAAGGAGTGTTTGTATGGTTTGTTTCCCTCCACGATACCTCCAAGGCCACAACCCCCAGAGACCGATTCATGGACCCGTTTGGCTTTTTATTTTTATTTTTATTTTTTTTGTTAATCCATATTTAATAGGGAGCTGAGCGTGTAGCGCCTCGTGCCTCCGGCCCGGAGCTCAGTGCTGGCAGGGCAAGCAGACAAGGAACGGCCGGCAGCAGGGGTGGGAGCCGCCAAGAAAAACCCCCAGGCCTCAGGCAGTGGCAGGAGGGTTGCCCAGACGGCCTGCTCACCGAAGCCTGGCCTCAGAGCGCCGGGGGACCGGCTGGCCTGCTGCCGGCAGCTGTTGCTCGGTCCCTCTGCAGAGAGCCAGGGAGACAAAACAGAGGCTGGTTTTAAAAGAGACACAAAGTGGTCTCTTCAAAGAGCCCTGCAGCAATCTGGCCCAGTACAGACCGATGTTCTCGTGCAGGGAAGAGACCTGGAGAAGCATATAGCACAATATCCCTCATGCGCACGAATGTTGGGCTTGGACAGAGTCATCGGTAACGCAGGTTGCATTCGGCAACCCCCTCACCCGCCAGGCCCTGTGCTGTGCGGAGAGCTTTACGTCTAGACCACGAGAATACCACCGAGGCTCAGTGATGGTCTCCACTCCATAGATGAGAAACCAAGGTTCCCATACCTATTAGGATGGCTGACGTGTTAAAAACGGGTAATAGTCGCAGAGGAACTGGGACTCTCATCCATCGCTGGTGGGGATGCAAAGTGGCTCTGCCACTTTGGAAAACAACTTGGCAGTTTCCTACGAAGTTAAACACACACTAGCCATGTGGACCGGCAAGCTCACGCCTAGGTTTTTACCAAAGGGAAATGAAACCTGTATGTAAATATGTAAATGTTTATGGTCGTCTTTTTTTTTTTTTTTTTTTCACAATCACCAGCAGCTGGAAACAACTCAAACGACCTTCAATGGAAGAATGGATAAACAAACTAGTTCTTCAATACCACAGAATATTACTCAGCAATAAAAAGGAACATACTATTAATATGGGAAAAACAGGGACACCTGGGTGGCTCAGCGGTTGAGCTCCTGCCTTCGGCCCAGGGAGTGATCCTGGGGTCCCAAGATCGAGACCGCGTCGGGCTCCCTGCATGGAGCCTGCTGCTCCCTCTGCCTGTGTCTCTGCCTCCCTCTCTTGTGTGTCTCTCATGAATAAATAAATAAAATCTTCTTTAAAAAATACGAGAAAAACATGGATGATGCTCAAATGCCTTCTGCCAAGTGAAAGACAAGCCCCCGTAGCGGGGGGACCTGGTCACTCACCTTCCTTTATCTGTCACTATTTGCTGTGTCACCTTGGATATGTCATTCACTCCTTCTAGATTCCCACTTTACTTATCTGTGACATGAGGAGCATTTCACCCACCTCTAGATGAAATGGGAAGATGAAATGAGAATCATAGAACCTACAGCTTTAGATCTTCATGATCTAATTCAACTGCTTTATTTTAGCTCAGGGCATTGATTCATCCTGCCAGTACTACTACTAACAGCCAACGCTTACTGAGTACTCACAAGGTGCTGCGCAGTTTATAGACATGTCATCCTGCCATCAGGCCCTGAGGTGATAGCGTCTCATAATAGGAGGGGAAATGGAGGTGCCCGGAAATGAAGTAATTGGCCAGGATCCCACAAGTGCAAGGGGGTACAGCCAGGACTGAACCTGGGCACCCCCATCCCAACTTCCCATGCCACCTGGAGGGTAAGAACTGGTAGCTACGCACCTTGCCCCTTATGTAAGTTGAGCACTGCCTATGGAGCTTTCCCCAAAGGGACGTCAGAGGCCAAGATGGATTTCTGTCCAATCTGGAGGAGCCAGCAAAGCCACAGAGGCCAGCTGGCCTCCTGTCGGACACCTGACCTTTCCACCATTCCACCGGGTGAGGGTGCGGGGAGGACAGCGATGAGTGGCCGAGGGTCATCTGGCACCGGGAGGGAGACGAGAGGAGAGAGAGAAGCCACTTTTGTGGGAGGATGAACAAGTGTCAACGCTCGCTCTACTCAATCCGGGCGGTTTCATTCCGGCTCATTGTTCCTCATTATCAGAGCTAACTATGTTCAGGCGAAGGGCGAACATGTTCCTAAATTTATGTCTCTGTGTGCGACCGCGACAATGCGTGTTTTGTGTGCTTCCTCCTGAAAAACTCCTCTTGTGACACGGGCGACCCAGCTTGGACTTGATCTTTCATGTGCATTACCCACTCCGACTGGCCCCTGCTGGCAGATTTTTCTTAAAGTCTAAAATGAGGGGCTAACCTTCTCTTCTCGGCTTTTTCTTCTCCGCTACCTATAATCTTGATTTGACTCACACAAAAGTGACTCAGTGGGAAACCCACTCAAGAAGGCTTTGACAGGGAACAATGGAGAGGCACCTCGACAGAGGCCGGCCCGCCGCGTTGAGAGAGGGGAAAATGGATTAAAGTTTAAAGATGTCATGTATGTTAACCGATCAGTATCGGTTTTATGTATTTTGTCAAAGAGACAGCAGTGAAGCCAGGCCTAGGAGGGCGAGGGGGTGCAAAGGAGGGAGAAGTGGCCCCCGTACACTTCGGCCAAAGGCCTCACCAGAGATAACGAGCCCAAGAAGCTGGAGTGTTTGAAAGGTAATCATAACAATAATAAAGAAGAAAGGGCTGAGAGGAGACCGTCGTGGGATTGGTGTGTGTGTCCGCTTTGTCCTTCCACAATGGCCCAGGGCCAGGAGCCAGGCAGTCATCGGGGCAGCAGAGCGGCTCCTTCAGAAAGCAGACGCTGCTCATTCAGCCCTAATGGCTTTCTTCCAGGATAATGCTCCACGGGCTCCCCCGGAGCAAGCAGGAGCCCAAGGGAGCCATGGGTGAGGCGGGAGAGAGGAGAGAGGCAGCTGAAAGGAAGGGCTCCCTGCTGGCTACCTCTGCGGCCGGGCCTAGCACGGAGCGTAGGAGCAAGGAGGCAGCAAGCCTGCACGGGGCCTGAGCCCTGACCTCGCCGCTCATCCTGGGAGGAGGCTACCCACGATGCCCTGCTCCCCCGACAAGAAGTCAAGAGAATAGACTTGGCCCCTGGAACTTTTCTTCAATATCCCTGAAGAGCAGCGGAATTCCCCGCTCCTGACTTCTTCGGGCGCTAACTACTTTTCCTTTGTGAGAGTTGCTGGAATTTTGGCAAGCAGTGACCAGGCTGAAAGCTGAGGGTCCTTGAATCTTCTCTCTGAAGCAGCCCGGGCTCAGGTGGGACTAGCCCAGCTTCCTTGGAGGAGGTGATGCTCGGCAAAGATGCATTCGTCGGCTGCTGGCTACTTCCCATTCCCGCCCGGGACCCCAAGGCCGGGCAACGAGGGGCGCCCATCCTGGCCGGGCCTGCAGCGTGGATGTCCTCTGGCTGGAATACCTCGGGGATGAGCAAGGGGAAGGCTTCGAGCTGCTTTGAGGCCCATGGTTCGGAGGTGAATAGTATACCGAATCCAGCTCCTACTGGCTTGTGAGCACGGAGTGTTCCATTTCCTGTAATCTTGCAAGCCACTTTTGTTTTGTTTTGTTTTGCTTTTCCACTCGAACAACATGAATTTATTTTCTCACTGTTCTGGAGGCTGGAGATTTAAGATCGAGGTACCAGCAGGGTTAGTTACGCCTGAGGCTTCTCTTCTTCACTTGTGCTCCTCACATGGTCATCCTTCTGCGTGCCTCAAGCCAGTTTTTAAAAATTACGTAAACTTACAACCAAATAAATTATATCAACAGCAAAGGCGATGAACACTCCAAACTCATCACTTGTTTTAATATTACCTACGCTTCTGAGGTCATGTAAGACTATTGTATCTATATGGTGGAAATACTGTCCTAATGCCATGCTTATGAGCATCTCTCCCCAACTCTCTATAAACGGGGTCACAGTGATCGATTGAAATTGGCTATGGCCGACTATTTACACCATAGCAAGTGGAAAATGCTACAAGTCAGGGTTTCCCCCCATAAAGCGGTAGTTGTTAAACATTTCCCAGTGCACTGGCTGGGGAATGGTGTGGCCTGGCCTCTTGGTCATTGGACCAAGCCACTTTCCCTCTCAAACAAGGGGAAAAGAGATGGGATGGCAAGTTGCTTTGAAGACAAACTATAAATGTACGAGGGCTTTTGAGTTTCCCGACCCCATATTCATGCACACATTCACCCATCCTTTTTTCTCTTTTTTGGCTAGAAGAAAATATTGTATTGGAAAAAATCATTTCCAACTCTGAGACCCTTTATGAACAATCTGATCTAATGCTGCCTTTAATCAAGATAATTCAAGATCAAAAGTTGACCCCCCTGTTTGTTGAGGAATGAGGACCAGGAGGGACAAGTTCCTGGCTCTAGACATCACCTCCCTTTGGGACTCGCACAGCCTCTCTCTCTCTGAACCTCCCGCAAGAAGGCTGAAGCTGTGAGCCCTCCTGGGGGGTGTCTGCATTTGACCGGGAGTCCGAGAGGCTGACCACATTCAGGGGCCATAATGGAAGATTCTCACTGGGGATTCAGGGGTTGGGAGCGCTCTACAAATTTGAGTCTGATGGCCTTCCAAAAATACATCAAGCAGGCAACTGCTTCTCTCTTCTAGAAGGCTACACAAGGCCAGGTCTTTCTCTCTCTTGCCCCAGACAGTAGTAATAGTAGCTAATGTTCATGGAATAAACAGACCCCCTAGTGGTAAACACTGTCCCAAAGCACTTCAATCTCATCCAGGCCTCCCAGTGTCTTAGTCCCATTTTGCAGCTAAGAAAACCAAATCTTAGAGACGTTCTTTCATTTGCCAACCCGCCCCCCCCTCCCTTCCAGGAAGCCGTCAGCCAGGGCCCAGACCCAGACTGGCTGGCATCAGAGTTCTTCTTGATCACGATGCTTGGTGGCTCCCAGGAAAGGGTCCTTTCTGACCCAATGGTCCCACCCACCTGTCGCTACTACCGAGGTCTGGTCACTGGAAAACAGGAAAATAGCAGGGAAGCAGGGTGAGGGGCGAGACTGAGGAGGCCAGAAGTGGGTGAAATTTAAGTAAGTGTGCAGGGGACATGGCTCTTCCCCGTCTGCCTTTACTGGGCATTCCCTCGGCCCTCATTGCCTAGGAGTTTACAAGGGCATACGCTCTCTCAGGTGAGGCTCACTCAGGCCAGTTCCAGAGTGTTCCTCTTCCCCTGACACACTGGGCCAGGGACCCGCATCAAAATCTTTCAGATCTTTTTTTTTTTTTTTTTTAAGATTTATTTATTTATGTGGAAGAGAGCACACATGTGAGCAGGAGAGGCAGAGGGAAAGAGAACCCCAAGCAGGCTTCACACTGATCACGTAGCCCAATGTCAGGCTCAATCTCACGACCCTCAGATCATGACCAGAGCCGAAATCAAGAGTCAGACACTCAACCGTCTGTGCCACCCAGGTGCCCCAAATTCTTTCAGATTTTGAGGGAAAGAGGCGGGAGCCTGAGACTCTGGGCCCCAGGAGCTGTCCAGGGCTCTGTGATCACACCTACCCCATCCCTCCCCACCACCCCCTACAAGAGAGCATCACCAGGCAGGCCCCCACACCCCCGTGGGGATATAGCACACCTACATTTTCCAAAGGGCCTCACCACCTACAAGACACTTTCTCTCTCTTTCTTTCTTTCTTTCTTTCTTTCTTTCTTTCTTTCTTTCTTTCTTTCTTTCTTTCTTTCCTTTTTAGATTTTAATTTATTTCACAGAGGGAAGGGGACAGAGATAGAGAGAGAACACAAGCAGGGAGAGCGTCAGGCAGAGGGAGAGGGAGAAGCAAGCTCCTGGCTGAGCAGGGAGCCTGACACCGGGCTGGATCCCAGGGCCCTGAGATCATGACCTCAGCTAAAGTCAGACACTTAACCGACTGAGCCACCCAGGCGCCCCTACAAGACACTTTCAAGGTCAATTTCTCCTTTGCTATTTGTGATTGGATGAGGCCGGCCTATATAAGGAGCATGCCTTTTGCAGAAAGGAAAAATTAATTCAAACATTCTGGAGTTTGGCTCAGGCCAGTCAGCCCAGCTGGACATAAAGCCTGGTTGCTGGACTCACAATCCAGTGCTCATTTTACTGCAAGAGCGCCATGCAGCCTCCCGGCCCAGCCCCATTCCCCAGGAGGCCTAGTTTCTCAGCCGCAGATGATATCAATTGGTCCCTGGAAATGTGTCAACCCCTGAGACCAGAAGACAAGTGCCAAGAAGAGAAAAATACTTGAGATTCCTGTTAAGGAACAACGCTGGGTTTGACCTGGATAACCCCAGAGAATAAGGAGAAAATAATCATGTCAGACATTACATAATCCGGGAAGACACAGACGGAAGCTGGAGCTGGGAGAAAGACCACGGGTGAGATTTCAAAGGGGGCACCTCTCCCCAGGGGAGGGCTGCGGGGGGCAGGGCCGCTGGCACAGGCGGACCGAGCGGTTGCCACCTGCCGGGCTCGGGGCAGTATTACTGTGGATCCTTGCCACCACGGCCCCACGGCCTGGGCATCATGAGCCCTGGTCTGCAGGCGAGGAAACTGAGGCACCGTGATCTCATCTTCCCAAAGCAGGGCTGAGATGCCCCCGGGTTCTCCCTCCGACGGGGAGCAGGCTGCATGGGGCAGCGTGCCGTCGGGGGTGAAAGTTCTGAGAGCCAAAAAGTGGAAACCCCCCAAATGTCCATGAACCGGTGAACGGAGTAGAATAAAACACCGCGGGCCCAGGCCGTGGAACCCCACACAAGCCTCAGAAGGACAGGGGGGCCCCGGGTGGCTCAGCGGCTGAGCGTCTGCCTTTGGCTCAAGTCAGGATCCCGGGGTCCTGGGATCGAGTCCCGCGTCGGGCTCCCCACAGGGAGCCTGCTTCTCCCTCTGCCTGTGTCTCTGCCTCTCTCTGTGTCTCTCGTGAATAAATAAATAAATAAATAATCTTTTAAAAGAACAGAACTTCGGATACACACTACGGCATGGACGCGCCAGGTCTCACATTCTCCACCGGCTGACATGGCCCCTACAGGGGAACACCCCTTCTTGGGGGCAAAAAAATTTCTTAGGTATGAACAATGGTTTGTGGCCCTCCAAAGTTCCCCTCCCCCCAACAAAATCGTCTTCCTTAGTATCTAATTCTTTTTATTTATTTATTTATTCATGAGAGACACACAGAGAGAGGCAGAGACGTAGGCAGGGGAGAAGCAGGCTCCCTGCGCGGAGCCCCATGCGGGACTCGATCCCGGGACCCCGGGATCACGCCTTGAGCTGAAGGCAGAGGCTCAACCGCTGAGCCACCCAGGCACCCCCTAATTCTGTCCTTAGGGAGACGTGTCGACATGTCCCGACTCGGGGCACACGGGGATGACAGGGGGAGAGCGCAGCCTCCGGTGCCCAGTGGGAGACGTCAGACGCCAAAGAGTGTCCAGTGTCAGGCTCTGGGATGTGAAAGGTGAGCAAAGGGGGATGCGGACAGAAAGTGAATTAGCGGGTGTCCGGGGCTGGGCCTGGGAACAGGGAGTGACTACAGAAGAGGACGCACCTCTGTGGGGTGATGAAAATGTTCTAAAACTGAATTGTGGTAAGTGGTTGCACAACTCTGTAACTTTCCTCAAAGTCCCTGAATTGTACACTTGAAACAAGTGAGTTCTCTGGTACTTAAATTATGTTTCAGTAGAGCCGTTTGCTATTTTTATAAAAAGGAAGAACACGGGCTTGGGACTTTGAGAGGCCTGGTCCCCCTGTGCCCGCCCTCCCGGCCCCCACTCTGGGGGCTCCCCCCCAGCCTCCGTGTGCTGGTCTGCAAAAGGGAGCCGAGGCCAGAGCTCTGGGAGGCCTCGAGCACTGTGATGTGAGGGTCTGGGGGAGCCGGGTTCCAAGCACTAAATCTGAGACAGACACAGAATTCCTTCTGGAACCTTCCAAGCTCCGGTGAAAGAACACCTCATTGAGAGGCCTCCCGTGACTGTCCCCTCACTGTCAGGCAGGCCGTGGGCTTGGTTCCCCGCAGCACTGACTGGATCTCCAGTGGCCCTTTCTTTTCCGTGCTGGTTGTCTGTCTCCACGCACCCCCCCCCCCGGAATGTGAGCCCCGCTTGGGAGGTGGCCCTGCCCGGGCACAACACGGTGTGAAGCTGTGAGCCCTGCTTATTGCCTCTAGTGCTCTGAACACCCAATGAACACAGGCATGTGAGCTACGCTCATTCACCCAAAAGTGACACATTTCTGGAAACTTCTTCCCCCTCCCGCTCCGCCAAAAGACTTCTCTATCAGGTGTGTGCCGGGGTGGGCAGTTCTAGGAAAACGTTTGCTTTAATTCCATCGATCCATTGGCCCCACAGGCCTGCTGGACTGACTCTGACCACGGGGATGGTGAGCGCTGGGGACCCTACTGACGACACATGCAGGGGCTTGTCCCCACTCAAGCACATACCTCGGTTTTGGGGTGACGGTGGGGACCGCAAGCAAGAACCTCATGGGGGTTTGTGACCAAAACAGGGCCACGCTCCTCTGACGCTCCGTGTGAAATGAGCCTGGGGACTGTGCCCCTTCCCCGCTCCACACACCCACACCCTCCCAAAGCTCCTGCCCTCCGGGATTGCAGGCCAGGAGGTGACAGGGAATCTTCAGGAAACTGAGAACAGACAGGGAGGTGGAAGCAGGGAGGCAGGGGGCCTCAACAGCTGCTCTAGGGACAGTGAATTGTGAAACTGGAACTGGGCGGGGCCTGCGCAAAGCGAGCCGCAGAGATAGATAAATAAGTAAACAAACAATATGAGACAAAAGCTCCCTGCCCGGCCCCCCAGGCCAGGGTCACCATGTCCTTGGAGCACAGGTGAAGGTGAGGCACAGAGCCAAGGGTGGGGGGCCGGCAAGCCTGCAGGCAGGGCTGTGAGGGGTGCACGCTGAGGCTGTGTGCTCAGCGGGCTTCTAGGGGTGGTTTTTCCAGTGTGTGCGTGTGTGCGTGCGTGCGTGTGTGTGTGTGTGTGTGTACTCGAGAGAGCGAGAGGAAAGAGCAAGCTCAGCTATCTACTACGAACCACAACATCCTTACACATCCGCTCTGAAAACAGGGTGTCGGCCAGCCAGGGGCCCAGGAGACCAAGCTCCTATTCTCCGAAGAGTGTGGCCCTTAAAGAATAAAATCGAGAAGGGAGCGGCCCAGGGAAAGGAGCTAATTACACCTACCAAGTGACAAATCACTTGGAAAACATAAATAACGTTTTCAAGGACACTCCTCCACTAACGAAGCTAAAGTGTTTTTCTTTCAAACCCCAGCAAGAAAATCCCAGGGATGAAACAAACTTCGCTTATTTTAGTTTCTACTCAATTACCTGTTAATGGAAAAAATCTGGCCCCGACCGTAATGAGGCGGGCATGAGCTCACTGGCGCGGGGGTCGGCGCTGTCAGGGAAGGCCGCAACAAGCCGGGCATTTATCTGCGTCTCTATAACCCTTTTCAAACTCGCTGTCAGGGAGCCCACGCCGAGCAGGCCGGAGAGGAAGGACTTGGAACCTGCTGCAGGCCTCGGAGGCCCTCTGGGAAAAGGAAAATTGTTGTTGGCAAGTCTGCCTGGCTCCAGAAATTGATCCAGTGCCCCCCACTTGTCCGAGCAGCAGCAGACAGAGCTAAGAATTTTGTTATAATTAAATAGAGTGCTGATTGGTTGCTGGAGGTGGTCTTGAAACTGGTGTTTAAAAGCAGAGAACAACGGTTACTATTCATAGGAAAAGCCCAGAGTCTTAAAAATCCATCTGTTTCATTCCCAAATTTAGGCCAAAAAAATGCTCACTTGCTGTCTTTAAAAATACCACCTGCTTTGCGATGTTGTATAATGTGCCATTATATAAGGTGGAGGGGGGCGGAGGGGAGGGCAGGGTGGGAGGATGCGGCGGGGTGGGCCCAGCCCCTTTCTGAGAACAGAGGCGGTCTGCAGAGGCCAGGCTGTCTCCTCCCAAGGCCAAGCCGTCCTCCTCAGAGGCCCAACGTGGGCCTTGAGGCACCAGGGTGGGGAGAGAGAGAGTGAGAGAGAGAGAGACTTAACCAGCATCACCTCAGCAAGCTGCACTCAAGAGCCCCCCCAACAATGCCAGGCCCTGGCAATTAGACATCTACCTTCCACCCACCTGACCTCCAGGGCCCAACATCTGGGGCTTGCACCCAGGCCTGGTTGGAGCTGTGATCTCACACCACTGTTCACCACAGCTGTGGTACCAGTGAGGTCACGGCTCCTGGAACCAAGGGAGGAGAAGCATCCAGGCCCCCTCAGCTCGCTGGCAGGATCCGTTAGTACCCTCCTGCCACACACCACCCTAACCCCTGGGTCTGGCAGCCACAGGACACAAGGGCTCTAATGGGACAGCCCTGTTTCTCCCAAGTGGGCAGAGGTCCCAGTCCAGCCTAGTCCCAACAGCTTTTTCCAAACCTCACAGAAATGTCAGGGCTCAGTTTCTCCTGAATATTCTCATTCACAGGTTCAGTGAAGAGAATTAATCGGCCCTGTAGTCGTAGGCCGAATTTGAGCCACTTTTCAGCTGACCCATGCTGAACACGTTCTTAGCTCCTTCCTATGACAATGGAAACAGAGAGACTGCCATCAGAGTGTTTGGGTGCGGAACAAAAAAAAAATAGTACAAGCTGTGCTAGAAGCCGGGGAGCCTAGTACGGTGCGGGGCATGTTGGAGGTGCCCACATAGATCTGGCTGCCCCGTACACTGGTCCTCCATCACAGTGGAGTCACAAACCTGGACACTGACCCAAGATTGAGAACAAGCTTCGGGGTTGGTGGCAGGATGAAAATTCCCCCACACTGAAGCCAGCCAGTGGAGAATTCAAGGCAGCAGGTAGTTACTAGAAAGATCCTGGTCTAGACTGGGAGGAATCATGGCATTTGGCCTAGACCCTGCCAGCACCCAGCTGTGTGGCTTCAGGTGTAAAGACACCCTTGGGACCCCTTCCCTGGGCTTCACTTTCCTGGGTCTGGTCCTTCTTCCAGTTCTTAGAGACCAAGCAGTCTGATTCCACTTAGAGCAGCTGCTTTTGCCTTCAGAGCTCTCCAGAAATTCCTACCCAGAAGGACAGAACTTACATGTCTACACACCTTCCTCTTGGGAGTTCTGATGCCCCAAGGAGGACGGGGGCTAAACAACGAAGCCTCCACACCCTGACACCAAAAGTAGGCTTCAATTTCCCTAGCTTGACCACAGTTTCCCATTTACTGCCCCCGCCACACACCACCCCGTCAATCCTTGCACCCTGAAAAGCAAATATAGATAGCAGAGTGGTTCCTAGCAGTGTATTCTGTGAAAAGTTATTCATAAGAATTTAATCTGTTTTATTATAATTATATTATTATATTATATTATTATATTTATTATAATTTATCCTTAGAGGCCATTCCAGAAGCCCTACTTCATCTACTCTCTTCACTGTGAATTTCCTTCCATACTTGATCTCATTAGGCAAACAGGAATTTCAGTGATGGGGTAAGCAGTGCAGAGCTTGTTTTAAGTAGCAACCACACTGCCTTTAGAACCCAGAGGAAGTTAGTACTGTGTAACCTCGATTCGTCATAATTCCATAAATCAAATGAGTAGGGGGCATTAAAATTTTTTTCAAAAGGCTTGTTTCATGACTTTTAGCCATGACGACTCCATCCTCAGGCCCCATGCCATAGACCACATGGTAACCATAGCTACAGTGTTTTATTACCTGCTCCATGCAAGCCACAACCTAGAGGCCTTTTGTCCCCCTTGCCCATCCAATATCATTTGCAACATCTCAGTGCAACAGAGAATACATCATCTAAGACAACAATCCAGAGGAATCTTGAGGGCATTGCATGAGAACTACCCTTCTATGGTATGAAAGCCACAATTTATCCATCCTACTATTGACAGACAGTTAGGTGATATCCAGTTTTGGGCCCTTATGAATGAAGCTGCTATGGTCATCTACCAAAGTTAAACATATGCTATTTGGATATCCTTTTCTGTCAATTACCCACTCCCAGTTTTTTGGCTTTGTTTTTGCCTACATTCAATTGATTAAGCTTTCTTTTCTTGTGATTTGTTAGGAATTTTTTATACTTCTGGATATTAGACCTTTGTCAGATAAATGTGTTGTGAATATTATCTAGACTGTAACTTGCCTTTTCACTCTTGAAATGAGTTCCTGAGAAATAGTCCCCACAACCAAAGACTAGAAAAGGATATTCTTAATTTGATAACATGAATCTATAAAAACTTATAGCTGATACTATTCTTAATGGGAAATAGGGAATGTGTTTCCTTGAGTTCAGAAGAAAGACAAGGAATCCTGATATCACCACTCTTATTCAACATTCTATTGGAGGCTCTTGCCAGCACAATAAAGGAAAAAAAAAAAAAAAAAGCAAGGGAGAGAGTATACAGATTGGAAAGGAAAAAATAAGGTTGACAGTATTTGCAGATAATATAATTACAGAAGTAGAAAAATCCAAAAGAAGCTATAGCTAATATGCTAGAGTTTATATGTGAATTTAGCAAGGCTGTTGAATAAAAAGGTCAATATATAAAATTTAAATATAATTCTATATACTTGCAACGATCAATCAGAACACAGAAATTTAAAAATACTATGTATGGCAATTTCAAAAAACATCAAATATCTAGGAGCAAATGTAATGAAAAACCTCTATATGTGAAACATTTGCTATGGGCTGAATTGCATCCCCCCACCCCTACTCCTAAATAGGTAATTAAAGTAAAAGAAGGTCATATGGGTGGGCCTTAATCCTATAAGCATGGTGTCCTTATCAGAAAAGAATTGGATTCAGACACACACAGAGGAAAGACCATGTGAGGACACACAAGAAGGCACCCATTGGCAAGCCAAGGAGAGAGATTTTGGAGGAAACCAAACCTGCCAATGACTTGATCTTATTCTCCTAGCTTCCATACCATGAGAAAATTAACTTCTGCTGTTTAAGCCATCCCATCTATGGCATTTTGTTATGCAGACCTAGCAAACTCATACAATATTGTCAAGGGAAATTAAGAAATACACAAATAAATGAAGAGATAGACCATGTTCATGGATAGAAGAACCAATATTGTTAAGATGTCAGTTCTCCCCAAATTAAAGATTTTATTTATTTATTCATGAGAGACACACACAGAGAGAGAGAGAGAGAGAGAGAGAGTCAGAGACACAAGCAGAGGGAGAATCAGGCTCCATGCAGGGAGCCTGATGTGGGACTCGATCCTGGGACTCCAGGATCAAGCCCTGGGCTGAAGGCAGGCACTTAACCACTAAACCACCCAGGCATCCCTCCCCAAACTATTACGACAGATTCATCACAATCATAATAAAAACTCCAGCAATTTGTATGTTTGTGTATGTGTGTAGGGAAATTCACAAGCCAATACTAAAATTGATATGGAAATGCAAAGGGCCCGGAAGTCATAATAAGCTTGATGGAGAACAAAACTGAAGGACTTAAATGCTACATAGCAAAATGTATTACAAAGATACAATAATTAAAACAGTGTGGTATTGGCACCAAGGTAGAAAGTGACTGGTGTCATCATGTCAGTAAACAGATCCACTATCACACTGTCATTTGGATTATGCTAGGTCAACCAGTTGTACATGTAGAAGAAAATGAACTTGGAACGCCAGCCTCATCTCGTACACCAAAATCAATGCCAAGAGGATCACAGACCTAAATGAGAAAAGTAAAATAAAGCCTCTGAAAGAAAAGGGAGGAGGAGAATGTGTTCATAAATTTGAAGTGATAAAATATTTCTTAGATGGGATTGAAATACACTAACCATAAAATAAAAGATAGATAAAGTCAGCTTGATTAGAATGATAAACTTTTGCTCATCAAAAGACACCCTTAGAAAGGGTTCCATTTAGTCATTAACAATTTTTTTTGAGCACTTACCAGGTATCTGACTCTAACTCTGCAGTAGAGTGGGAAGCAAAGAGACACCATCTCTACCCTCCAGAAGCTTGATTTCTAAAGCAGGGGTTGGCAGACCTTTTTTCTGTGAAAAGCCTAAGAGTAAATATTTTAGGGTTTATAGGCCACGAACTATCTCTGTGGCAAGTAATTCTTCTCTTTTTTGTCCTTCTCCCCCTTCTTTAGCAACTCTTGAAAAAAATGTAAAATTGTTCCTCTCAGCACCACAAAAACAGGTCAGAGGCCCGGTATGGCCTGCAGGCTATAATCTGATAATCGCTGGCCTGGAGAGAAAGGAAGAATGACAATAAGCAGAAAAACAAATAGGCATATAATTTCATAAATGTGTGTGTGACATACACAAGGAAGTGTTACAAGGACAATAAAGGGGTGTTCAGATAAAGAAAAAAAAAGGCACAGTAAGGAAGATGTGAGTTAGATCATTAGTGCTCATCCTGCTTTTCAACATTTCCCAGCCTCCTTTGTTAGTTAGGTCCACTTCACAACTGCGTTCTGCTCAACAGAAGATGGGCAGAAGTGATGTTTATCACTTATATGTCTAAAAAATGTCCTGATCATCTTCCTTTCTCTCCCTCTTCTATGAGGCTGAGAGAAGTCTCTGAGATGGCTGAGAAGCAATCCTTTACTGTGTTAAGCCATTGATATTTTAGGGCTTGTTATTATAGCGTAGTCTAGCCACAACTGCCTAATATAGGAGATTCCATTTAAGCCAAAATATAAGAAAGGGCAAAGCAATAGCTCCTGAGGTTTCTTTTATTTGTTTTTCTATTGAGTTTCATTTTGTTTTTAAAATGCCCTTGATCCCCTAAACTGATTACCTAATTTATCAATGGGTTGTGACCCATCATCTCAGAAACATATATGATATAATAATACATACGCTTCTAATTTTCTCCCAATTCTAGGATTGTATGTATTTTAGCACGGAGTCCAAAATAGCTCATCCATGTAGTTATCAACTATCTTTATAGTTATTTCATGCACAGAAACAAACAAACAAACAAAAGGTACCCAATAACAACTCCTGTACATTGACAGAGAAAATACCTGGTGGTCTCTTTGCAAAAGCCTTTCACAAAGTCCATGAATCAAACAAGCTCCACCCTCTGTCCCTCGCCAGCTACCCAGATGGTCTGCGTCTTCAGTGATGCAGGCTCCTGGGCTTCAAACCCTAGGCTTGCTGTTTCCCAGATATGTGCCTTTGAGGAAGCCACTTAACCCTCCCTGGGCCTCACTCTCTACATTTGTAAAATGAACATAAAAGCAATTTCTATCCCATGAGGATTACGTAAGTGAGAAACACAGGTGGAGTTTCTAGCACATTCTCTTGTCCTTATCCTTGTATAAAGCCACTTTCCAGATGAGCAGCTTATCCAGGCCTTGAGAATGTTGGCCCCTTTTTCCTTAAGGAAATGTCCTTAATTCCTTAAGGATTCTGTCCTATAAGACATTGCAGGACTCAGCTCAGAGGGAAAAATGGACACCAGGCTTACTTTACACAGACCTGTAAAGTGCCAGAGCCTAGAACGGTACCTGGTACAAATCGGTGTTCAAGGACTAGTTGCTCAATCAACCAATGAATCAATGGGCTTACTCACAGCTCAGATCAAGTGTACGCGCACAATGCCAGCTTAAAAAATTCCCAAACTCCAGAGTCAGAATTTGCCAATGCTGCCCATCAGACCTATGCCAGGGTTCAGGCAGGCCTCTGCCATTGCCACACGCCTGGGAATGCTGGACCGGATATGAAATGGGAGGTGAAGAAGCCAACCACAGAAGGGAATCCTTTAGAAAGTCACTTCTATGGCCCCATTTCCTAGTGATTCCCAACCGTGGCTTCTGGTACTTGGCCTTCAACCACCATTCACAGGAGACTTTTTGGCTATTCCTTAGTTTCTTTCCACAGGACTTTAATTAAAAACACATTTCCATACCACAAAAAGCACTCCAGTTAGAGCTGTGGCTCCCCAAAGGCCAGGAGCCATTTTCATGGAGCCATCATGTTTCAGGTGGGATGGATGACTGTGTGTGAGTCACAGAGCCCTGGGGTCCCTCCACTCTACCACAAGGATGTGTCATCCACATCTAGGTATCTCACCCTCTAGCCGGGGGTTTGAAGAGCAGGGCTAGCAGAATCTCGAAGAGAAATAAAAGAAATAGCTAGGGCAGGCCTTCTACTTTTACAATAATACTAAACACTCTGATTTACTATTCCAGGCACTCTGCATTCTAGCCTCATAAGAATCTGAAAAAGTGTACCACTGTCACCGCTCGTTAGCTGAGGAAAAGGAGGCTCAGCATGCTGGAAGACGTGCCCAAGGACGCAGAGTGTGGGAGTCTGATGTTGGAGTCTCCAAGCTCAGATTCTCTCCACTGTTCCTTGGTTTGTCCTCTCTTCAAATCCTAGATCCAGATAAAAGGCATCCTGATCCTACAACCGCTTTCTACCTGGGCCTGTCCAAAACCACCACCACCCGCAGTACAACTACCCATTCTTGAGGGTTCTGTGCTAAGACTCTGCAGTCTCCCAGAATTAGCAAATTCTTCTGTAGGGGGCTAAATGGTGTCCCCCACTCCCCAAATATATTTCCCTGTTCAAATCCGAATCCTAGAACCTATGCTGTTTTATATGGCAAAAGATGGAATTAAGCTAAGGATCTAGAAAGAAGTGGCTCATCCAGGATTATCCATAGACCCTAAATACATGACTCATACCTTCTAAGGTGAGAGGCACGGGAAGTTTCCAGACAGACACACAGGAGGCAGGGATGTGAAGATGGAGACAGAGATTTGAGTGATGTGGCTATGAGACCAGAAATGCCCAGGATGGGCAACCAACAGAAGCTGAGAGGGCCTCCAGAACCTCCGAGGGGAGCATGCCCACCCCACACCTGGATTCGACTCCCAGCCTCCGGACCTGTGAGAGCTATTGCTGGTAGCCACCAAGTTTATGTTTTGTTACAGCTGCCACAGGAAGCTATCCCCTCTCCTAACAGGCCGACTTATTTGGCCAGGTCCCATCAGAGGTCAGGAGTGATGTGGCTCAGAGATTCAGAGTCACGAGCTCCTAGATGTGGTCTCATGGTCTCTTAGTAACAACAAATCCACAGATGGATAGAATCAATTAGAAGATGCTCAGATTGAAAATAAACTCTTGAGGTCGGAAGAAACCAAACAGCTGGAGAGAGTGTTGAACTTGCCCGGCATCTGGGAGACTGGAACCTGCCCTATCCAGAAAGATAGGCTTGGGGGTAAAGAAGGCCCATGTTAGGGTGGGAAGAGCCTCAGAGTATTGCTAGAATGTAATAAGGCAGTAAACATGAGGCTAGGTGATCCGTAATTTGAATTTTTAAAAAGTGATCGTCACTCGGGACGCCTGGGTGGCTCAGCAGTTGAACATCTGCCATCAGCTCAGGGGGTGATCCTGGGTTCGGTATCAAGTCCCATATTGGGATCCCTGTGAGGATCCTGCTTCTCCCTGTGTCTCTGTCTCTCTCATGAATAAATAAATAAAATCTAAAAAAAAAAAAAAGTGATCTTCACTTGAGCTGGCTGATGACAGAGAGATCGTCCCCCCCGCCCCCCCGACCCGGTATTTTGGTTTTTTGTTTTGCCTTTGTAACAAGGGCGCTGAGCTCCCTTCTGGGATGGCTGAAAGGATTAGGAAAGACAGACAACTTGGGAGTCCCAAGAACACAAAATTTGGAAGTGCTCTGGAAAGTTGCCATTCCCTTGGTTCTCAAAAAGACAAATGTTGAGTTGGCTGGCGTCACTTATTCCTTCCTTCAAAAAATATGTATCAAGTACCCTCCATGTGCCAGGCATTGAAACAGGGCCTTAGTATGGAGCAAGGAACATAAAAGCCAGTTCCGTCCCCTTGGAGGGTTCTCTAGAGCAATGGTTCTCAACTGGGCGTGATCTTGCCCCTGGGGAGATATTCAGCAATGTCTGAAGCCACTTCTGGAGGTCAGAGTGCTGGGGGTGCTACTGGCATCTAGTGGGAAGAGGCCAGGGATGCTAACATCTGACAATGCATAGGCCAGCCCCCCAAAACAAAAGGTCTCAATGGTGGCAAGTGGCACTACTAGTGGCCTAACCAGGCCACATCCACCAACAGAACGGTGGGTGAGCAGATCCAGGGAGGGAAAAACAGGAAGGTGGAAGAGCACACCACATCACCCACTATCGTCTACACCGACATCTATGCTCAGACCCGAAAGATGAGGCAAGAAGTGGGGCTGCAGCAGCAGAGCAGAACCTTCCAGGAGAGGGGAAGGTGTGTGGGTGAGTGTGTGGGGCGAACAAGGACACCCTTCAAAAGGACTGTCCCCCTTTTGGGGAGAAGGACCATCTTAATGACACAAGGAGGCATAACGTAGTGTTAAGAGCTCGAGTTTGAGTCAGACCTGAATTTAAATCCCACCCAACTAGCTGTGCAGACTTGGACAAGACACAGACTCAGAGTTTCTAAACTCAGTTTTAAAATAAAGCGGGGGGGTCGGGGGGGAATAATATTGACCTCAGGTGGTACGGTTAGCAATAAATGAGAAGAGACACATAAATGACTTGGCACACTGCCACCAAGAACAGATATTGTTCTGATTTGTGTTTTCAGAGGTCACTCTGGGCCCAGTGTGCAAAATAAAATGGGGAAGGACAACCAGAATTGTTCCTCTCTGGGAATACAAAGCAAACAAAAACAAAATACTGAGATTTCACGGAACAAAAACTAGCTTGAGCAAAGCACGGCTTCCAAGGAGCTCTAAAGTCCTTGATGACAACTCTGTGCCGCCCTAAGTGACAACAACAACACGAACAGCTTCCAGGCCCATCGAAATCGTGTCCTTTGAAGGTACAGTTGTCCTAGATAAGTGGAACATACCCGGGTCGCCACCACTCTCCGAAAGTGGAGCGTTCTTAGGAAACCCTTATAAGAAGAAATTTGGGGGTAAAATGAACCATGAATTTACATGGAAAATTTTTGAGCGTTCCCACACCCCAAAATAACCTCCCTTAGCCTTGTCGGATACCTTGGGGCACATCTTGCTTACAGGTGCACAAAATAAATGGAGAGCAGCCCAGATGCACCCGGACACGGTTCTGAGCGCTGGCGGCTAGCTGGACGCCGAGGTGCTGAGTGTCGCTGCTGGGGCCACTCACCGTCTCCGGGCACGCCGCCTCTGGAGTGGCTCGCTGCGAGACATATCCTCAACGCTATCTTGGCTTTTCACCTCTTTCTGGTAAAAGCGAAAATCCTCTTTGGATTTCTTTCAGTGAGTAAAAAGGGGCTGAGATCCTTCATAAAAGCAAAGGGGCATACCGCAAACTTTGAGAGTAGCGGGGGCATACAGGTGCACCCATCCACCCTCATCAGCACGGAGAACGACCACAGCGGAAACCTCAGAAAGATCTTTATTGCGGCCCCTGGTTGGTAATGATGATGATGCACCTGCACCCTCACCAGGGTACAGCCGCACAACTTGAGTCCCACACACAGAGCAAGACTCCTCAGTACGAGCCGCTCAGTGATTCACCTTGATCCTGTTTTCTACAAACCTTCTTGCTCAACATCTGCTCGGTGTCATTTCGACACCCTGGCACCTCTCCCTGCGTGCGACTCTTAGAAGTTAGAATCCTTCCACATCAGTGGTCCTTCAATGGTAACAAGGTGGGGTCTTAAATCCATTCCTGGACAACCAGGAGTCATTAACCAGAAGTCAGTCCTTTCTGCCGATCACTGTGGGAAAGAAACCTAAGATCTACGGGCTGACTGTGTTCTAGCCAGAAGCGGGACATTCACTCTGTAACTGTGCTTTGCTCTCAGAAGTGAACCAGGTATGCAGGGATGTCAAACAGGCATCAAGAACGAGAGGAGGAGAAATCATGCCAACCCGTCGGAAGAATGCAAGACCACCGTTTGCCAGTCACGTGCCCACCCATCACCCGTATCAACCGCGGGGTCAGGTCTCAAGATCCAGCCTGGGAATACGGTTCCTCTCGGTGAAGGCGGGTTCGGCTTCCCCAATGGTAAAATCCGAATCACAGAAACAAGTGGCCAGCCTTGATCTGCACATACTAAGTTGCTTTTATTAATCCAGAACGGCATGCTACAGATACTGTACAGCATGAACATTTATTCATTACAAAAATGGCTTCCAAACCATTAAAAATGAAATTGGAATAAGAGCATAAAACGGAACAGTAACATCACAACTGTTAGGAAACATTCAAAGTATTCACAAAAAATGTTATAGTTAGCATTTTAATAAACCAGAGAAAAATTGGAGACAGTTTTACAATCGCTTCATGTCAACTACAATGGCACTGAATGAACAGGTTTCAGCTTTATACAGCATTTTGCAACATCAACATGCCTAGGTTTTTTTTATTTTTAAAGTTTGCCACCTCCTTGTATGTCATATGTGTACATAAAAGCGGCAGCTGGTTTTTCCTTTAAGAGTAATCTAATATACAGAATTTCGGCCCCTAAGGGTTTATACCTCTTCATTTAAAATGCTTTCTGGACAATCTGCTACCAAACACATCTTGTTATAGGTGACATTAAAACTACATACAAATCTACCTATGTAACATCACAGCAAAACATGATGAACAAAAATTACAGCATCAAAAAGAGGGAGAAAGCTAAAGTCACTGAGAATTTTGGCACATAACGTTTTGCACACAGTCAGGCCGTGTCCTAAGGGTACAGAGCTGCCGACTATGAGTTCAAAGGAGAAACAAACGGTGGTTCCCGCTACTGCTCACGCAGCGTCTCTAAAATTCCCTCACTCATTTTCAAGTCTTGTTTTACATGATGGCTTTTAAAGCAACTTTTGTTAATGCTACTGATCCTTTAATGCAACTAGTAATGTCCATTTGGCGGCATCTGGGTTTCATACAGCCAAAAAAAAAAAAAAAAAAGTCAAAAAGAGAAACAAAAAAATATATATACACATTTTTATATATAAACTTAAAAACCTTGTACAAATGAGTTGTTATATATAAGATGCTTATGCTAAGGGAAAAAAACTTTATACAGTTTCAAGAAAAAGGAAAACATATCTTAAAAGGGACAACGTACAGGTTCGACGAGCAATCTCTAAAGCAATAAATACTACTGGTCCAACAGCGTTGTGATTCCATTAATTGTTGAGTAGCATCCCCCTCCCCCCAAAAGAACAACACCATGGAACAAGGTATATTAACACATTTAACCCTTTGTTTCTGTACATTTAAACAATAACAAGTAACATCACAATTAAAGTTGTTTCACACAGAGAGAAAAAAAAAAAAAAGGAACGGCACTGCATTCGTCGTGCCCTTATGGTTTAAAAACCAGATGTAAAATGATTGGTTCGCAAGCTCGTATTTAATACAAATAATACAGAACCAACTCCTTGCTGGAGGGCTGCTTCAAAATTGCTTCTTCTTCTTCTTCTTCTTTTTTTTTTCCTTTTTGTTTTTTAATCAGTCTTTTAAAACTAAGCTATCCGAACTACATAACAGTTATGTATATATATATATTTTTTAAACGCTACAAAGACTTTAAACAGCTGTTGATAAAAATTTTGGTAGAATCATGAGGTTCTTTCTCTCATCTACATATTTAAAAGGAGAAATTGAAATAAGAATGGGTCAAATATTGACCAATGAACTCCATAAACATCAACTAATGTAGCCACGTGGCACAAAATTAAAAGAGTACAAAACAAAACCTTTGGGGTGGGTGGGGGGGGTGGGGGGGTGCGAGGGGCGGAGGGAGGAGGGCGAGGCCTCCCGCGAGCGGGCCGGGGCCGGGTAAAGCTATTCTAGAGACTTGGTCACGAGGGACAGCGGCTGCGGCTGCGGCTGCGGCTGGGGCTGGGGCTGCGGCTGGGGCTGGGGCTGCGGCTGGGGCTGGGGCTGGGCGCCGGCCAGCGCGCCGTGGGAATGTAAGGAAGAGGTCGACGGCTGTGCAAGCGCCGCGGGCGAGGGCAGGACGGGCGGCTGCAGGGCGGCGGGGGGCAGGTCCAGGGCCCCGTTGGGACACAGGCCGGGGGCCTTGCCGTGGGCGGCCTCGGCGAGCAGGAGCGCGGGCGGCGGAGGCATCAGGGACAGGTGGGCCAGGGGGTCGGGCTTCAGGGACAGCGACAGCGGCTGGGTCTGCTCAGTCTGTGGCTTGGCGTCTGGGGGGGGGGAGCCTAGCAGGTTGGGGGAGGGAGGAGGCGAGTCTAGTAAGCTTCCATCTGAAGAGGGTGGACTGAGGCAGCTGCCTTCACCTTGTATGTAGCGAACGCACTTTTTTTTTCTCCTAGAAACAGGGGGAGAGAGCGACGGGTGAGTACCGGGCAGGGATGCGGCGGGAGAGCCCCTACCCGGGGCGGGCCAGTGCCCAGTGCCCTGCGCCCTCTGTGCCCTCCGCGCCCTCCGCGCCCTCCGCCGGGGCCGGGGCCTGCTCTGCTGCCGACGGGCGGGCGCCGGGAGCCAGGAGCGGGGCACCGGCCCCTACCTACCTGCTCCCCCTGCCCGCTACGCACCCGCGACCCCGACCCGGCCCGGGGACCCGTGGGCGGCCCGGAGGGTGCAGACGGCGGCTGCGTCCCCGCGGGAGCGGCTGGGGAGCGGCTGGGGAGTGTGCGATCCCTCGTTTGGCTCAGACACTCCCTGGCCTGCCGGGCACAGGGCACATCTTCCCTCCGTTCCCACTGCCACCACCCTACTCCCAGTGGGGGGTGTGTCTGTGTGTGTGTGTGTGTGTGTGTGTGTGTGTGTGTGTGTGTGTGTGTCACAGAGAAAGAGAACTCAGTCCCCAGGCGCCTCCTATCAATATGAACCCCTCAGAGTGCTGACTGATGAGCCCACCCACAGAGCTGAAGGCAGTGCTAGCAAGAGGCCGAGAAGTTTTCACACCACTGCCACCATCACCACCACCACCACCACCACCACCACCACCACCACCACAGCCACCACCACCACCACAGCCACCACCACCTCCACCGCCAGGCTGCCGGCGCCCAGAGAGCTTTCGGGCTTGTCTGTTAAGAACCACACCAAATCAAGAGAGGTCAGAATCAGGTGAGAGGAGGGGAAGGGGGTGGGGGTGGGGGGAACAAAAATAAAACAAAATAAATAAAAAAACAAAACAAAACAAAAACAAAAACAAAAAAACAAAAATAAACCACCAAAAACAGGTAGAAGAGGATAAACCAAGGTGGGGGAGGGGGAAGAAAAAGAAAAACAGAAAATGATCCAAAGGAACGAGAATAACTGGTTGTATGGCCTGCAGGTTGTGGATTAAATTACGATCCAAACTTGATTTTTGTTTTTGGAAGATTTGGGGTCTTCCCCTCCCCCACCCCAGAGTGAGAAGGCTGGAAGGAGAGACAGTGAGGATGGGACTGTCGGGCATCCTGCCCTTGTCACTATGCCGAGGCCAGTCAACGGAGGGCGCAGCGTGTCACGAGGAAGTGACGACAAAGAAGAAGTGCCGGGGAGCCACAGCATGGAATTTCTGGGGTTTGGGTTATCGGGATTAGTGTTTAAGCCGGAAAGACTAAATTTCGCCCTGCACCAAAACCAGAATCCCCCCGCCCTACATTTCCCGTTTACATAAGAAATAGGGATGAGAATTTCAGACTCTGTTGCGTATCATCAAAGGTCGGGGAAATCGATTCAAGAAATTGAGCATGTGACCTCAAAGCTTCTCCTACTATTAATCCCAGTCTCCGATGGGATGAGATTTGGTAGCAAAGGTGATCCTGGGAATCAACCCCACGCACGCTATAAAAACAAGGCAGATACAGGGAACGTGCTGACCTAGGGAGCCCTTGAATACAGTTAACGCCATGGCGGATAATACTCTGTCTAGAAACAAGTGTGCGAGCGCCGCCCGCTTCCCATCCCTGGAAAGCAGGAAGATGCTGCCTGGTGTCGGATGTCACTGGCCTTTGAAAGGAAGGGGGATGTAATGAGTTCCTCCTTGGGTCTGTGCCCCAGAGGGGTCTGCTCATGCCCCTCGGTGCGTGGGGTGTGGACTCAGCAAGATGGCAGGAGGGCGGGGAGGGGGGACGGAGGGGAGCGAACATGCTTGGCCTTCCCTGCCTCCCAGAGGCTGAGACCCACCGGGTAGGGGTGGAAGCCTCAGGGTCTACCCGACACCCCCCTCTGGGTGGAAAGGAACTGTAGGGGTGCAAGGGCAGCCCCCCTCACCTTCAATTTGGAAAGGTTCCTTTTCTCCTCTGGGATAGATTGAAACAGACTGTGGGTTCTGCTCCCATCCCAGAAACCAAGATAAATAATTAAGCCTCTCAGAGTTTTAAACCACCTTAGCCTGCAGATCAAAACATGCTTAAAAAACTAAGATGTCCATGCATTTTAAAAATGGGTGAAGGGAGGGGTGGGGAGGGGGCGGGGCATAAGCGAAAGTGAGAGAGCGACAAGGACAGGGGGGGGTGAGAAAAAGGAGAAACAGGAAAACAGGGGAGTGACGTCAAGCAGCATTCCATGCTATATTAGGGCAGAGTAAAAAGATGGGAAAGCAACTTGGTGGGCTCAAAACAGAATCTTGTTAAAATGTCCTCAAATGTCAAATAAAATTAGAAACCCTGTGTAGCGAGCAAGGAGTCCTGATTGGCTAGGAGCCTTTCTGGCGCTCCCCTCACCCGCCCGCCCTCCTGATGACACGGAGGTTTCCACGTCCAGGGGATGAGTGGAAGCATTTTGAACACGGGACATGAAGACTATGAAGGACAGCGAGACACGCCTTCTAACAGGTGGCCGGAGGGGGGGGAAGGCAGCTGAACACACACACACTTCTGACTGGGCCAGAAAACGCCTCATTTTGCAACTGCTTCTTTTTTTTAAGGTACATTTTTGTCCTATGGATTTAGCATCAAGCCAGATCCTGGCAAAGAGGAAAAGGTTGGGGAGAAAACAGGCAAAACCCATCCACGTTCCCTCCCCACCCAGGCTCCATCTCCAACCAAGGGGTGGCCTCTTGAAATTCCACCTGTAGCTTCTTGTGGATTTATTCCGAAAGGAAACTAAGGGTTCCTCCGATCCTGCTTGGAATGACACCCTTCGATGAGCTACAGTGCATCTGCTGATGCTTTTCGGGTATGAGAAACATCCCCCACAGAAGCCAAGTGGCCACCTGGAAACTTCTAGCGGTGTCAAGGTGGGGAAAGAACTCTGAGGAAGGAGGAGGGACAGACAGCAGCCTGCCATACTGACAGCTGGCCCCTCAGAGCTGCGCTTCTGAAAATCGGGTCTGCGACACAGCTATAAAAATTAGGGTTTTTGCTTTTGTTTTTTTGTAAAAATGTCACGAAACTTCCAGCCCCTGAGGCAGGTACCACACCTTGGCTTTCAACAAGGTGCACGCTGTCTGATAAGGGGATGTCCGTCCTGGTCAACCTTAGTCATGGGAACTCTCAGGAAAAAAATGTCAAGTCTACCTTGAAGCAACTGCTTCTGAAACAAAAAAAAAGGGGGGGGCAGTTTCCATAAACCTCCACTCACACCCCCCCACACACACAAATAAACAAATGCAGCCACACACCGTATTGCGAGGTGGGCACCGTGGTCTCAGTGATACGTTTCTATAGCTCATGAGAAACCCACTCAGGAGGGAGCCCTACGATTAGCTGACTCCTTCCCGTGGCAGGGCGTCTCAGATGGGGACCCCACGGCTAACCGTCCTCCTCCACAGACCGATGAGGTTCTGCCTCAGTCCCTCTGCCTAGACAGGGCGAGCAGAGCACCGGCCTGCCCTGGGTAAGGCCGAAATACCTAACGTTCTTCCTCCACCTCCTCCTGAACCACTTTTCTGTGGCGCAGAAGAGCCCAGGATCGTGGGGAAAGCGCTGTCCCCTCCGTGAACACGGTCGTCTCCCCGGATGAAGACCAGAGGATCGCTCTCAAGGCCTGGCATCCTCACTCAGGGGCAGAGGGTTGTCTGCAGAGTTCTCGCTCAATAAGGGGGCGGGGTGGGGGGGGGGCCTGTCTCTCCCCTAAACATCTGGCCAACTCGAGGCACTGGGCCAATCCCTCGTAAGGCACTGGGGGGAGGGAGGAGACACAGGAGACTTGTGGGCATGCACGTGATGGGATGGACGTCTGATCTAATGTCTAAACACGGAACACATGGCAAAGGCATGAAGGGGGGGACACGTGACAAGGAGGCACTACAAACAGGGAAGCGTGTTTGGGGGGTTGAGATACCTACCATCATAATATTCCAAATTCAAAGACTGCTTGTATCAGAACAAAGAAACAACAAATTTAACCAGAGGTGGTCATTAAAGGAAAGAAGTGAGACAGGGACGAGTCGGTATCCCTCCACCAAGAAGGAAGTACCTACACCTTCCCTGCAATTACGGGTTGGATGGAAGCCTGCAGGTGGAACACGGGTGTTCAATCTGGACTCTTCTAATTCACTTTGGAAGCAATGCGCTCTCTCTTGCTCTCTCTCTAAATATATATGGTGTGTACTCTGAATTCCGCAGGCTAGCAATGCTGCAGTACGGGACCGCGTGACACACTGCTTACAGCCCTTTAGCTGATGCATGCCGTCCAATGCCACGCTTCTTTTCAGCACTGTAAAACAATGTCAGCTAACCGGGCTCCTCCGTGCAGAGACATGTGGTTTTTCAACATAAAAGAAAAACAAAACAAAACAAAAGCAAAAAACGCCTGCCCCAGAGCCCTTTCTCCAAGTGTCCTGACTCTGCAGCGCACGGGAATGGCTACTGCTGCCAAGCGGTAGCTCATTCAAACCTGTGGACACGGTGGCTGTCTATGCTCAGTGCACGTGCCGCAGACCCGGCCAGCTCCAGGATGCTGGCTCTCAAAGCAAAAAGGGGAAGGGCCCGTCCTGGTCTGTTAGGGTTGTGGTTTCAGTCCCACCACCGGGGGCCTGGATAGGTTGTTTGTAAGAGCAAGGGGGAAAGAGACAAAGAGAAAGTGGGGAGAGGATACGGCATAAAATTAGCAAGGAAATTGTGAAGAGCGAGGATCATTAGTCATTGATGCCGGTAGGGAAGTCGACGGGAACGAGGTCAAAATATATTGACACGCTAAGGTACCAGAAGGACAGAATGCTTTGATTTTCCCAAAGGCCTCACAGCGGTAATATACCTGCATGGTTTGCACCATAAAGTCTGTCGGTCAAGCCCGAACAGTGCCCGACACTTCTTTGGAGTATTTGCATCTGTTAGCATAAGGTAAACACAAAAAATACAACACAATGGTGGGTCATGCTCAGTTGGATGTGAAATCTCAGCTACAGCTGACTTGTCTTCTCTATGACCTCGGCTCTCTCTGATTGCCTTCCCTCACCAAGGACATGAAAGAAAAGACTTCTATGAGGCAAAAGAAAAAAATAAAACAAAACAATAAAACACACACACACATACATAAAAAAAAAAAAAACCAACTGGAAACCAAAATACAACAAGGAAAATAAATAAATAAATAAAAATAGAAGAGAGAAGGAGGGGAAAAGGTGACGTTGTTTGCTTCTACCTAGGCCAGGGTTACGATGGATGTCACTGAGCCCCATCCTGGGTTGTCATGAGGAAGGGGGTTGGCAGGCAACGTTCCCTGGGAGGGGGCGCGCTGGGGTTTGCTGTCGCTGACCCGAGGAGGCACAAATGATGCTGTTTTACAGTGGCATTTTGGCTAGCAGCAGCGGGGAGGACAAGCACATCCCTCACAGAGCAGTGTCCCGCGCCCTCGTGTCTCCTAAGATCCACACACAGAGCTACAAAGCAACAGGCCAGAGAAGGGGAGAAAGGATGGAATAGACCAGCTGCAGACCAGCACAGCAAATCTGGGAGATCTATACACACCTGCAAGGGCCGCACCAGTTATTCTGTTGATCAAGGCCAAAGCGCGCTCGGCATTTCTTAGGAGCGCTCAGGTCTGAATGAGTTCAAGAGAGAAGCGAGCAGAGGAGGAGGACATGGGAGAGAGAGAGAGGGAGAGAGAGAGAGAGAGAGAGGGGGAAGGGGGGGGAGAGAAAGATACAAATAAGAAAAAAATAAAAATAAAAAAGGGAATAAATCAATGACCTGGTTACTAATGACAAATAGCGACTTTCGATTTTTAACTTTCTTTAATTAAAAAAAAAAAAAGGTAAAAATCACATTCTTATTCAACTGGTGAAATTAGCTGTTGCAAATAAAGCTGCAGTATCCCTTCTTTAAGGACTGTCTCTCCGATTCGTTTTGAGCGGATAAAGGGAAGTCAGATACTGAAAAAACGAAATTTTAAATAGTATTTTTCCTTTTGGTTCTGCTTTCCTTTTTTTTTTTTTTCCTAGCCCTCTCTCAATTTGTTTTTCTTAAAGAAGAAAATAAAGCGAAGGAGGGGATTAAGTTTGTAACATGCTTTTTTCTTCTCAGAGTACAACAGTTTAAAAAAGAAAAAAAAACTACAAATAAAAACAGAACAAAACAAAACAAAACAGAAAGAAATAAAGAAAGAAAAGGGGTTGTGGTACTGGGATATTGCAGCTTTTGAAATGTTTTTCTTTTCTTTTTTTTTTTAACCGATTTTCATGACTACTAACAGAAGAATAGATGAAGGTGAACAGGCAGTATGAATGAGCTGGTCAGGGTTAGTCAGAAGCTCATAGCAGCTTTTAAGCAGGTACAGTCAGTAAAATGCTAGTGGATTTGCAAATTAGGAGCAGGAAAGCAAAAGGAAGAAAAAAACTAAAATAAAAAAAAGCGAAGGAGAAAAAAATCATACTGCGGATGCATGCTTGCGTGAGAAAACTTAGTGGGAGCAACGGAAAATGCCATTAGATTAAGGAGGTTTATTACTGAATTCCTTCCATTTTGGTTGGTTTTTGCTTGTTATTTATTTATTTACTTATTATTATTATTTTTTTTACCAGTCTCTTTTAAAGAAATACTGCATATTCAATTTGCACAGTTAGTTCAACACTAAGTCACTGTCATCACTGCTTAAACAACTGTTATGGGAAAAATAAATAAATAAACAAAGCGAAAGTTAAATTAAATTAAAAAAAAAAAAAAACAATAAAAGCAACTGAAAAAAAAAAATCTACCGAAACATACGAAACCGTGTAGATGGTCATTTTAAAGGATGTTCAAATGTCATACGTGTTTAATGTTAATAAAACTATAATGGCAAGAAAAATTAAAAAAACATTTTATCGACTATTTTAATGACTCAAAATGACATTAGCACCTGTAATCGGAGGAAGTGAAAGGCAAGGATTTAGGAAACATTCGCTGTGTTCTGAAAAAAAAGAACAAATTATACAAAGCCTTCAAAATTTTTGTTGTTTGTAAAAGCCTGGCCTTCTCCAAGGGGACCTTCTGATATTGCCTATGCAGTATTTCTAATTTCTCCTAGAGAATGACAAACCTCCTTAATTTAAATTGGGTGCAATTTACCACTGTAAAGGCATGCATCAGAACATTCAGGAACAGCCCAGTTAATATCAAACACTCACACACCCCCCTCCTCCTCCCCCAGCCCCTTCCTCATCCCTACAGACACAGACAAAATCAGCAGACTGCATAAACCCCGCATAGGCATGCCTACCACCCTCCCGTTACAGGCTCTGCGGTTATTTAAAAACACATTCCACTAGAATTACAATGTGCTTTTCATGCAACAATGAATGTTACTAGCTTTAAAAGGGCAGTCATGAAGCAATTAATTAAAATGCATACACAAAAAGGCTGGCTAAGATGGGTTCCCCCACAATATCCTGGCCTTGAAATTTCTCCTGCCTCCCCCCAGACAGAAACCTAAAGTGAATGAGTGGTCCTCACAGCACCGCTCCTTCCTCCTTCCTCCTTAGCCTGGCTTACCATTGGTCTCTCCAGGCTGCTTGTCCCTTTTCCTCTTCTTCTTCTTGCCCTGCAGGGACAGAGGAAACACAAGGGATTATTTCAGCAAATAGAAGTGGGGGGGGGGGGGGGGGGCGGGGAGGAGAGGGAGGAAGTCTGGGCTCACCTGTAAAGGCAGGAGGGAGGCCAAGGTTTCAGTCCACACCCACCCCAACCCCACCCCCTTAAATCCAAATGCCCTCAGTTGTGCTCCAGCCAGAGGGACACACCCAGCAAGGAGAAGAGAAGGGGTCAGCAGGGGATGAAGGAAAGACCTCCACACACCTCGGTCCATTCTCAAACCTGACCCAGAGCATCTGATCCCACAAGTGGGAGAAGAGAACTGATGAAGGAAGATTTAGGGAGATGTAGAGAGACAGGGTTGGGAGTGGCCCAAGGGCCCACAGCCAAGTGTCAAGTGACTGTAGAGGTGGCCAAAAGGCCTCTGTTTCCCTCAATCAAAAAACAAAAGCTTTAGCTGGGGCTTTCCTAGTAACAACAGCTAACATTTATTTAGTACATACTATGTGCCAGGCATGATTCTAAGTGCCCTATGCACATTGAGTCATGTTTCCCCTCACACAATCATGTACAACAGGTACTACTGCTGTTCCAATTCTAGAGATAAGGAAATTCAAGGACAAAGGGGGTATGTGAATTTTCAGAGATCACACAGCTAGCGAATGCTGGGGCCGGGATGGGAACACAAGAGCTCTCAGTTCCACAGCCCTTACCTGCTAGGCTGTGCTGCCTACATATTTAATCCCTTGCCCTCTGAGGAAGGTTTTTAATTGATTACAGGGATGAATTGCATGGGGTCATTCACATTCTCCAACCCGGACCCTTTACCATCTGCTCGTAGCTGGGATGTGGCATGGGAACAGGGAAGAGCTCTGTAAGGATGACTGCATCCCTGCAGATCTGAAACTAGTTCTCTCTTGCCTCGTTACTGCCCATCCTATCCGTTGGGAGTCAGATGCTGGGTATATATGAAATGTCACAAACGAGAGGACTGGCCTACACATCTGTCTGTTTCAGAACATCTAAATACTGCCTCTGCCTAAAAGTTCTCTTGGTATGTTGACGTCAGGTCTGGAAGAGAAAACAAGAGTGATGGGTAGTAAACTTGGCAACTCGTAAGGCCCTGTATGGAGAACCTCAAGATGGAGATGCCATGATTTTAGCTCCACCCAAGGGCTGAGAGCCAAATGTCTCAGAGAAAGCCCATCTTTTCTCTCAGATCTTGGGGCCCATAGCATTTGGGAAGCTTGTCTTGGCCTTGAGTTTGAAACACTGATACATTTACCTTCTTTGATAAACAACGTAAAGATTTTTCTTTATTTGAGAGAGAGCAAGTCAGAGAGTTTACGTGCACAACCACAACCCCAAAAGCAATCTCGCATGTTGGAGGGGCAGGGGCAGAAGGAGAAAGAATCTTAAGCGGACTCCCCACTGAGCACAGAGCTCCATGTGGGGCTCCATCTCACAATCCTGAGATCATGACCTGAACCTAAACCAAGAGTCAGATGCTTAACCAACTGAGCCACCCAGGCAGGTGCCCACTGATAGACAATTCAAAAATAAAAAAGTAAAAGGAGTTCATGGGGCCTTCTCATGAGCCTCAGCAGCTCGTCTTCATGTTTGTGGCTCTCCTAGGGGAGCTGCCAAGTGCTGCCTGGCCATCTTGGAAAAGGCAGAAGGGGCTCATTTCCATTCATTTAGGAGCCTGAGTGAACATTCAGCTAGGCACAGGAAACCACTGTGACTCCGGGCAGTGTCAGCATCCACATGCCCAATGGATTCTCAGTCACCTCTGGTTTAATACAGGGCTCACCCATTTCTAGTTTCCCACAATACATCCTGAAAGGCAGCTGAAAGTTCTAGTCCCCATGGGAAGCTGTCAGTTTAGGATATATAATTGAAATGTTCGTGACGAGGAAAGAGTCACTTAAACTAAAGGCTTTTAGAGGACAGGGGCTGTGTTTTAATCAGAAAAGGACAAGCAGTAGCTTAATAAATACTATTTAGTGAAGAGGGACACATGTCTCAAGGGAGGCAGCCACCTCATTATCTTCTTAGATGTAACAAAAGAAGAAGCCTAACTATGGAGGTCTTCGGCCGGTGGGGCGGGGGGGGGGGGGGGGGGGGAGGCGGGGAATGAAAGATGAGCAAATGGTTTAACATTCGTGTCCTTTACCTAATCTGGAATAGCCAGAAAGGCAATAATGTTCTAATATAATGCCACGGGTTGGACAGCACTATGGGACCAAACTCTTTTCTTTTATGCTCCAGAATGTGCCAAGTCCGACAACCCAAATGTGATGATTTTATTCAATCTTATTTTGCTAAGGCTTCCATTACTGGAAAAGCAGGAACATGAAAGAGGCATGAAGTTAGCTCAGAAAACTTCTTCCAGAAGAATCTTTACAACTACCAAAGCAACGTATAGAAACTCCTATGTCAAGCCCCAAACCTGACAAGTTCTACCACAATCAAACCCCTAAGACCTTTAATTCTGACCCTTGCTCCACAGACCGTTTCCTGGGGCACAGAAGCGAGGGAGGGGGGAGTGTGTGTGTGTGTATGTGTGTTTACACTCATGCGTAAGGAGCCTTTGTGATAGGCCTCTGACAGTACCCCATATAAGAGAGGAAGCTCCTTCATCGCTAGCTCTAGATGGACCTCTAAACTTTCTCTCAAGTCTTCAGAGATTCCCCTATTATATCGAGCTCCTTCTGAATGTGAAGCTGAGCTGCAGTCATTATTAAGTGCCTCATGGACCTTCTAAAACCTGGAAAGCACTTCACGAACACCCCAGGGCGATACCTGTCTGACTCCCAGGCAAGTCAATGGCAGCATTCTTTTGAAGCTATCACTACCACAAAGTTGGCCTTGTATCTTTGTGGAGATCTCCCCCTGCACAACTCCAGAGGGCAGCATGCACACAGACCGTAATGTAAATGGCACTCCCTAGAGTTGTGCAGTGCGCATCCTGCAAAGCTGTACATGAAGGCCCTAGCATGACCCCAAATGTCTGTTGGGGATATGATGTCTATGAAGGAGCAGAATTCCTCTCTGTAGTACCATTCTAGATCACTCAAAGAATTAGGTCTGTAGCAGGTAAAAGGTGAAGGTAACCTCTAAGAGCTGCTGACCCGAAACCAGAGAACAGTGTCCTGAAATGAGATGGCTGTTCATGTGGAGGCTGCAGAGCCTGCCTGCTGCTGGAAATCTCCACCTCGAGGTCAGGTGGGGGTGAGCAGCAAGCCTGTGGGAGAGCATTAATTTTCTCATCCTCTTCCTTTCGGCTCCAGAAGAAAGGCTTCCCCACGGCACACATGCTGAGGACAAATGGAAAGGTCTCAAGCAGCTAAGACCTGGTGCGTGACCATCCGTGAGTGACAAGGGCCCTGACCAGAGCAAACATTCCAGTGAGAGGTACTGGTACTAATTCCTGTTTCAACTCCCAGGAGGAACAGAGTCTTGTGCTGCCAGCCAAGGGCACTGGGACCTAGAGGGAGGCAAGTGGGAGTGGGGGGGAGGGGTTGGGTGATGATGAGGATGTGGAAGGTAAGCCCCACAGTCTGTGTTCTTCACACCCCCTAATCTGCAAAGTGAATAGCAGACTAGCAGGCACATGTTGAAAGGTACGAGAAATGGCTAGAGTTGGGGCACCTGGGTGGCTGAGTTGGTAAAAGTGTCTGCTTTTGGCTCAGTCCTGGGATTGAGCCCCACATCGGGCTCCCTACTCCATGAGGAGTCTACCTCTCCCTCTACTTCTCCCTCCTGCTCTGCATGTGTTCTCTCTCTCACTCTCTCTCAAATAATTAAAATCTTTTAAAAATTTAAAAAAAAAAAGAGAGAGAGAGACAGAAACAGCTAGAGCAAGTGGGAAGCAGCATCCGCTCAGGACCCATATATGTCTGTGGCCTCCAATGACACATTAAGTTTTGAGAGTAAATGCGTCTGATTTAACTGAGTCCCCACAGTACCGTTGTGTGCATGCTCACAACCAGCCCTGACTGAACCGATCTCAACCCACGTACAGAGAGCGTCTTCATTAAGGACACTGGCTGCAGGAGAGCTAGGTCAGGAGCATGGACAGGTGAGAGAACCCTCCATGGCTCCACACCATTGACAAGAAACAGGAGGAAAAGCCCACTGCTGGTATCAAGGCAGGTTTTGTCTCTAAAGACACCCTAAAGAGTGAAGGGTTAAAATTCACTTTATAAAACCCAATGCCATGGAATAAGAGTTATCAGGTGAAATAAGGGACATCTCATCTACTGCGTAGAGGAGGGCCAGCCCAGAATATTGCTGGGCAAAACACGGGACAAGAAATAGAAGGGGGGGTGGTGGTGAGAGAGGTCTCTCCTTGCACCGGAGAGCAAGGTTAGGAGAGGACAGGAATCATGGGCATCACAACCACTGTGATTAGTGAAAACCACCGCCCCACAGTGTTTTCTAAAATCCAAGAGAGGAAATTAGGCAAATCCTGTAGTCAACACAAAGCCCAGGAAGACACACCACACAGCACAAACCCTCTCCCAACCCTTCCTGGGCCCTGAGGTGTTTCCTCCAGTCCACCAGCAAAGACTACCACTGGCTGCTTTCAGGGGTCCCCCCACCATGTCCCTCTTAGGATGAACTAGCTTTTCAGCTTCTATTGCACCACAGTATAGGGCAAGTGTTTCATTTCTCCCTCTTAAGGGCCAAGGCCCTGCTGGAAGGCCTGTGAGGAATCAAACCCTCTCTCCTACCCATCTCCACTGGTCCTCCCCTGGCAGGCCCCAGAGACCCCTGCTGAGAAGCACATAAGCCCCCCAAAGCATATCCTGGAGTCATGTCTTTACAAAGACCTGGGCACGAAAGGTGTGGACAGCCCCAAGTCAAAGCCACTGGGGGCCACTGGGGTCCCGGCTGGAATAATGAAACACTGGCCGCCACCCTCCTTGAAGAATTTTGGCATGCTGATGGAGCCATACTGGAAACCAAGACAAGACCCCCACCCCCACCCACCCCCGCCCCAAGTCTGATGCTCGGGCAAGATGCTCCTGGTCCCAGGACTGGGTACACTGCATGGTTCTGAGGCCTGATTCAAGCTGGCAGGTAGTACTCCCGCTGGGCAGATGAACCCCCCCCCCCCCCCACACACACACACCTCTACAGACTCTAGTGCAGAGAAAGGACCACCTACATAGTTATCCCGCGCAGACCAGCCGGGGTACAGCTGCATGTGAAGCTGTCGCTCCTTCCGGGCCAGCTCGTAGTATTTCGCTTGCTCTTCTCTGGACAGTGCGTGCCACTGGAGGGGACAGAGAGGTGGGGAGGCATGCAGAACATCACCAACTACACTGTGGCCGGGGACAAGAAACGGGTCTGCTCTGCAGGGTCCTGGCACAAACGGGTGCTCAGACAAAACCCGCTCTGTCAATCCTCTCATTCTCTTATCTGCACTCTCTCTAGGGAAGAGGATGGCAGGGGGGGTCGAGGATGTTGTTCGAATGGGGACTTCTGGTCATGCCTCCATGAAGGCCACTGAGGAAGTCAGGATGTGACTGAAGGGACAGGGCTCCGGTGCCAGGCCACCCACTCTGCCCCCGTCCATTCTTCCCCCCAGTGAGGGAGCTACGTACCCTTCGCCCCAGGATCTGGTTGATGGCCGCACTTTCTTTCAACGTGCACTCGGCCACGACCTTGGCCCTCATTTCCTTCATATACAACATGAATGCGTTAAGAGGTTTCTTTATGTGGGGCTTCTTCTTTTCTTCTTCCTTTTTGGAGTCCTGATGCTTTCTGGATATAGACAGGACAGACAGACACAACCCCATCAACAACTGCGAGGTCCTACCTCCTCCACAGCAGAGAGCCCATCTCCCTGTCTGCTCAACACCCAAACCAAGCAGTTCTGAACGAGAAGTACTCGTTGGTCTTCTCCACCACAAAAAATGGAACAAAAACATCCTAGTGAGGGTATGAGGGAAGAGAGATTTCATCATCACTTCCTGAATGTCCTGGACACACTTTCCCAAGCTGGAGGGAAAAAGCACAGTGTGGCCAAATCCCCCTTGGCCGGTGCCTCTCGTGCTCTCAGGACAGACCTCCAGACGTTTCGTTGTGGGTGAGGCATGGGGACACGGTTGCAAATCCCAGTCTGTCTGTCCAAGGACACGGGTACACCCATGGTGGGTACCAACCACCAACTCCACACTTTGTCAGAATCCAGAGCGCACCCGAGCTGGGTGTCTACCGCAGTCACGTGCACGGTAGCCAACCACGGGCTGGACTGACAACAGGCCAGACAAGATGGGGAAGGAGAAAGCCACAGAAATAGTGAAACTCACGAGCTGTGGAGTGAGCCGACGTCACTCTGGGAGGATTCCTGTTTGACTGTTGGCGTGACTATGGCCGGGTGGGGGATGCCGGTCGTATGTAGAGTGTGATGTGGTGGGACCATATGGGGAGGGAACCTGGAAGACAGGAAGCTGTGTAAATCGTCAGAATCAAAATGAATGAATGGGGAGGGATGTGTACACACAATTAAAAAAAAAAAAAAAAACAACCCAGCACGTAACACTCACATGAAAGCAACCCAAGGCATATGAAACCTGTCAGCATTAATTAGCGATAAATTAAACATAATGATTCTCATAATGTCATTAAAGCCAATCTTCCCCTTCATTATTGCTACTGACAAGAGACATTATGATTTTTAACATCTTTAGCAAAAGACAAATACAACGGATGTACTTGGGCGGTAGAGTAGGCTCGGACTACCTGCTGGAAATCACACGTCCACTTGTTTTTTGAGGCATTATTAGCGGCATCTAAGAAGACAATTTCCTAAGTCCTAATCAGCTCTAGAATGAAAGGTGAAATCTATTGTTGCATATTGACAGCTAAATAAAATATTAACGTGGCTGAAGTACACATTTTTGACAATGCCGCACATGCCTCATTAGGCCACATTCTGTTGATGGAGTACAATAAAATTTTTATTTTTCCTTTGCTGATGTGCCCCATCGTTTTGACAGGAATGAGAGAAAGTGAGGCAGAAAGATGAGGAAAATCGAAATACTTCCTATCTGGTTCTCATCATAAATCACAGATATTTTAAATAAGCTTGCATTCTCTTACAGAAAGATGAGATTTTATACACACACACAAATGAAACTCTGAATTTGGATGTGTATTCTTTCCCACTCTGTAATTCAAGGATTCTTAAATTACTTTTACTTAAATAGGCTGCCTATGCTTCCAAAGGCCTTCTAAAACAATTATCAAAGTGGTAAATCTATAAGGAAAGGTTGTTTTTTCCTCTAATACTGTCCATTTTTAAGAAAGTTCTTTGACCCACCCCCTCCCCCCCGCCCCGCTTAGGCCCTGAATTAGCATTTCCTTACCATGCAAACTCACTAGAACATAAAGAGCTAATTTTAAAATGTTCACCTTGGCCCATCTGTGAACTGACAACTGGATCAAACAGCTTTCACGTTTTCTGATATGCTTGGAGTCACTATGATTTGTATTGGGTTACAAGAATCACCCTTCTTAAAAGAAGGTATATTACCATAGAGAATAGGAGGGTGAGATAGATGCAAAAAAGGACCCTGAAAGAAAACAAAATGGCAGTGTCCAGGCTCCAATGTGCCCAGGTTGGGCAAGTGAGCAGGTGGGGCGCTGTTCATGGGAAGGAGAACTCAGATAAAGCAGTTGATGCTTTCTTAATTAATTCAAACCAAAATGGTCTCACATAAGCATCCAGAGAACGAAGACCTGCTCTCCAGGCGGCCAGTTCTGGTGGGCACTGGGAGTGCCCTGAGATAGTGATTTCAAGTGGATCCTGCATGTATAAGGTTCTTTTCATATATGGACTGGATATGAAAAGTTTCCATTTCACCCAAATAATGTAGCAAATGTTAATCTGAACAATGGTAAAACAAAACAAAAAAACCCACTAACAATCTGCATAGATCAATGGAGAAAATATCAATGAATAATGCAGATTTCTGAAAGGGCCCAGACTCATAGTGGACATTTGACTCAGAAATTTCATCCTGATGTGGCCCTCTCCTGCCACTACCTTTTACAAATTTAAGCCCGTATCAAAGGTATCAAAGTTTGGTAACAATGACATGATTTTGTAAAATAAGAAACATTTAAATCCTTTAGGGTATATAGAAGGAAGAAGGGAAGGAAGGAAGGAAGGAAGGGAGGGAGGGAGGGAGGGAGGGAGGGAGGGAGGGAGGGAAGAGCCTAAGAGAAAGAAAAAGAAAACAAACAATCCCCATTCCCCTTCCCAGAGAAAATGAAAAGCAAACCCTCGGGAGGCACTTGGGCTCCCATGTTACACCCTGTTCCTTCCCACTGCACAAGGGCCTCTGAGGAAACATAACTTAAGAACATGTGTTCTTGGAAGCCCTTGGGTGAAGCGGTGGGTGGAGTGGCAGCTTTTACTGTGAATTTTAAAGGCTTGACATTCCTCAAATACATATGTTCTCTTCTTGCTGAATGAGAATATGTGTACAGACATGAGAGAGACAGAGAGAGACAGACAGAGAGAGAGAAGGGGGAGAGGGGGAGAGACAAAAACACTGTGTGGGGAGGTGTGCACATGCGCCGACAGGCAGCTACCACAGTTTGAGTACATTTTGGGGTGTGGGGGGCAAAATGTCCAGCGCAGGCTGTGGGGAACCAACGCTTCCAAGTTCACATGCCTAGACACATATTCATGTATCTGAAAAACGTACAGCAGAGAAAGAAATGGGGTGTTGGGGGGAAGGGGTGGCTACATGCATACCTTTGCTTAAGAAATTCCTTTCTGCAGACAACTATTTCATGAAATGCAATAAACACCCTAAAAATTCTAAGCAGCTCATTATATACCCCCGTCTGCTTTTATGGCTCCGAGCCAGAATATAATGATGAACCTTAACTTGTTAAGGACAACTAATTTTTGTTTCTGGCTGTCTCAGGGGCTCCTCTCTTGCTCACTCTCACTTTACTTCACTGTTGACGCGTTTCTGTTAACTGGATGTCATCTGCCGGCCTTGATTTTATGCACAAGCAGTGGGATGCATTTTCCTGTGCAACAATCCTGCTTTGAGTTGCATTAGGTTTGTCATTATTCTCTCATTTTCCCCCTTGCACTTGTAACATTTCATCTCTTCCTGCCTTATTTTTTGTGAGCCACGGTGCACCCACATTATGGTTTATACATGATCTCTCTCCCTTTGAAGCCGGCAGATTTCAGAGCCCGCTCTCGTCAGGAGAAGAGCCTTGCACCAATTTAGCAGGCTGAGGGCCCGGAGCTCCAACATCTCAATCTAAAGGGGGTCACAGGGTGGCACAAGTGAGTGTCAGCAAGAGCTGTTTAATTGCCAATCTAGGCTTCTCCATGGTGTTTAAAGTATAATGACCCATCACTTAATTCTGAGAAGTCCTGGCCCCGCTGCTGAATAGAATGAATATCAAAGGGTGTTCTGGAACAGGGCAAGCTGCCTACATTTCCTATAACTGCCATAAGTATAATAGACCTATACTTCTGTCGCCCCATTACCACAATAATGTATTTAATTTGCTGTATACGCTTTTTAACTAGCTACCTTTCATAAGGCCTACCTGGGGAATCGGCGGCCTTCCCCCCTGTACCTAGAGCCCCTAACCTTTCCTCCCACTGTTTCCTTCCTCTCCTCCACCCCCTTGCCCACCTCTAAATCATCGACTAACCTCCTAATGATAATTCAATCGATAAGCTTAACCCCAATCCCTATCCTACGATTACTTCACTGCTTTTAACCTCCAGAACGCATCGAATAAACAAACATGCAAAACAATCAGGTGCATGATATAAACGCTGGCTTGCAGGGAAGATGAGCTGTGGATTAGGGCTGCTCTGAAGCAGCTCCCCTCCTGGGAGACTCCCAATTCGTTCTCATGCTTTGCAAGGTTGTGATGACATTATTTAATGAACATAACCTTCCTCCTCTCGCTGGAGAACAGAATGCTCAAGCATTTTCCCACCTAACCAATATTGGTGTGGATTTTGAAACTGGGATCATTTGTCACACTCGGAGACTGGATCTTTAAAATTAGGTGATCTTCGTGGCGTAATTACAAATGGTAGGTGGACTATAGCTTGTTTTTCTAACTGGAAGGGATTTTTACTCTTTCCCCCACCAAAATTACTGTTTTGTAAGCAGGAAAAGGGACTGTCTTGTCCTGTCTCTCCAACCCTCCCTCTGGCCTTGGGTTCCCATACGGACTACAGAGATTAGGAAAAGATGCTAGGGACAGCATCCCTGCCATGTAATGCATGCTGATTTAATTATGGGACATCATCAAAATGGATTACTTGTTGTAGCCCATCAGGAAAGTCTAAACCTCCACCGATTTAATTAACTTGACTGAAAATCAGATGAACAGAAAATAAAACTATCATTAGGAGCGATTAGTGACTACTTAAACCCACTGCTGCCAACCGGTTTGTAAATAAACTAGCACTCACTGAAAAATTAGCCAGAATTAATTAGAGAGAGGAAAAGGAGAACGGAGGATTACAAAGATCCAGGTATACGTATGTGGGTATGTGTGTATGACACATTTATTTATGTGCTTAAAGATATATGAATGCATGTGCGTGCACGTGCACACACACACACACAACTTTTTTTAAATGAAGAAGTTACCATTTTTATCCAAATAAACACAGTAAAATATTTCATACAAGGTATGAGAAGTCAGGGTGGAGTTTGTTACCCAAAATATTTAAATTAGAAGTTGAAGATGCTCCCCTATGAAGGAAAGTAAAATCATTATGTCCTTTGTCAGGGTGTAGGAATTCTTTGCTGGTTATTTGATGGGTTCCTTTCAAATTCTTGTTCTGCACACATGATTTTTTTTTTTTTTTTTAACTTTCCAAGATTTAGAGCTCAAAGGCCAGTGTGATACCCACCAGCCGCATATAGCTTTTGAGTATGTGAAATGTGGCCGGTCCAAATTGAGATGTGCTGTTAAGTATACTCAACATTTTATAAAATGCATACCAGATTTCAAAAACAAAGTACAAAACAGAGTGTAAAATCTCATTAAAAGTTGCTTTACAGTGCTAACATGTCAAAATGATAATATTTGGAAAATATTAGGTTGAATAAAATAGATCATTAAAAAGAATTTCACCTGGGCTTCCCCCCTGCCTCCTTTAACCTTTGGCTACTTAAAAACTTCAAATTCCATATGGGGCTCCCTTTATAATTCTCTGGGGGGCAGTGCTACTTTAGAGAGGGGTGTGTTTGGGCACGGGGTGTCCCTCCTTGTTGACAGAGAAGATGCTGAATTGTTAAAAGACCACACCCTTTTCTCAAACTCTCTTTTACATAATCATAAAATTATCTCCACCCTTTCCTTTCTTACCCAGTACAGGACAAGACAGAAACAACATTTTAAAAAGTTCCGTGTGTCCTAACTAAACTTCTTCCTGCCTTCTTCAGTTATTTAAAAAAAAAAAAAAAAAAAAAAAAGCCACTTGCTACGTTGATTCCAAAATTCAATCTCAAAATTTTGACATCACCTACCTTAGAAGTTCAGATTAACTTTTCAGTATTTTCTAGGACTCAAGCCTAATGCCCTATCGGTCCTAGACCATTAGAACTCCATGAAGGAGCAGCCTCTGGATGGCCTGGGAGCTACCTAGAAAACTTTCCAAGAAGCCACCCATGGTTGACTTGGATGGAGGCCCTGGTGCTTGGAACTCACCTGGACATGGAAGCGTTGACGGTCAGAGCTGTGGGGTAAGGGTGACGGAATCCTCCTGTCGTGATTGGGTACACTGGCTGACCTTGCCTATGAAGAGGGGAGTACAGAGTAAGAGAGTGCAAACAAGGGTGGGGGTGGGGAAAAGAAAAAGAATAAAAAGGGAAAGTTCTCTCTGCACAGTAAGCTTTATTCTCATTTGATCAGAACAAAAATCTTGGGGATTGTACAGGAAGGATCAAAGGGAAGAAACACAGAACAATTTGAATGCCATAAATCTGATAGGAATGGCTAATTAAATTTTATAACCTCTGCTTATGTCAATAGAGACCCTCTCCCCAAGCTGAAACTAGGTGTTTTGTTGTAATAATTAAAGGCGAAGTCTCGCTTGCTTTAATGGAGCCATCACACTAATTGAGGGCTACACATCCAAAGGAAAACAATAATGAATGTAAATTTATACCAAAATAAAGTACAGTGAATCAAAGGACTTCAGTTACGCTTTGGGCCTCTTTCGGTATTTAGATCTCGGTGAGAAAACATTAAATTAACAGAGCTTAATTTGTAGCCTTTTGTCAAATTAACAAGTGTTGACAAGAGTTACCGGGGGGAGAGTCCCCAAGAAGAATTGTGGGTAACCAATAGACAATCACACCTCATTACAATAATTAAAAAATACAGCAACATGCAAAATAGCATCCTCATGAAAGACACACAACTTTTTCTGACAGAGGGTTGTCTGAGTTGGCTATTCCTTTTTATCTAGCTTTCAAATATCTACCCATCAGCTGTACGGGGCAAGGGATAACAGAGAACCATTCGAGGAATGGCCCCATTTTCTGAGGAAGGAATGGGACACAAGCTCATGTCCAGGTCTACCCTCCAAAACAAAATGAAAGGAGCAAAAAATAAACAGAAAGTACACCCATGGTTGGTATTTTGTACAGCTACTTCATAATACAGGCTGTTTTTCACAAAACAAGGTAGAGTCTGTTCAACTAGAGAAATACTAGGTGAACTACTTCAAAACCATATCTTCTGTAAGGCTATCAAAGGGTGTGTCTTCCCCAAGACCCCAAATTCTGACTTTTACCAGGATGTATTCCTGTTAAGACAACAAATTGTCCTTGTTTTTTGGAGTAGAGATCACTGATAAACATGGAGAAACACATACACAAAAATGCAATCACAAAACAGCTATTAATATGCATACACACATGCATACTCATGCACCATATGCTTATGCATTAAAGGCCTTTCTACTCTGGCTTTGAAACACACATTTTTAAAGTTGTCTAAGGAAGGTTAATGGCTAGTACTATAAAAGCAAGGCTGGGTGACAGGAAGACAAATCGTAAAAGGCAGTTTGGTGTCCTGCACACTGCCAGGAGCCTTGGCTGGCACTCAGGAAGGACCCACATGCTGGAGTAGGGATTCCAGATCCCCCACCCCGCCCCCCATAATTAGGTGAACCAAGAATCTCAGAGAGATGCTGGTTGCACTCTGTCTGTTGAGACAACAGACAGAGTGCACTTTCCACTTCTGTTGCCAACCTTGGGAGTCACGGTTCAGATGACAGGGTGAGGGGATTCTGAGAGAATAACCCCCCACTCTCACCCCTGGATTTCAAAATGACATTATGCCTGTTCTCCGGCCCAGGCTGCTTCAAACCAACAGGACCCCAGGCTGGGCTGCCACCAGCAGAAGAGCCATGATCAGCTTCCTTTGATAGAAGCCCTCAGAGCCTCTATAGTTTCTAAAGTATCTTAAGGACACTTTTGTTCAGAGAGAAGCCTAGAGTCTTTGGGGACTGTGGGTTCATAATGCTAAGTATCAATAACCTTTTTCCTACATGGCCCATCCGAGGGCCTGCTTCCCACAGGGCACCTTCGTAAGCATCTTCCCTACATGCCCCTCCTCCCTGCAGCCCTTGCTCACCACCCATCTTCTGAAACACACACACACACACACACACACACACACACACACACACACACGATAAATAATAAGCATGCCCATGTAAGAAACAAAAAGGGAATTAAAAAATGGAACTCCTTACTGTGGTACTAACCATCCTAGCGGATGGGGGATTTGTCCTACGGTGCCAGGCGATAGCGGGTAATACGGAGATATATCTGGAGGGTGCGGAGGCCGTGGGATTCCTGGGAGAAGAAGTGGCATTTTAGGTACAAAGGAGGAGAGAAGGAAAGAGAAACTGCCAGGGGATGGGAATCAGTAAAGGAGGACGGAGACTTCTCTTCTTTGACGCTAGCGCGAGATTCCTTCCGTGACCATGATCGTTGTGGGTAAGTTCTGTTCACTATCTCTCCCCACCCTACCTTGATAAATTGGTTTATCTCACTGGAGGTGGAGGGGTACTTGGGGTAAATGCCGCTTTGGGTTACTTCTGCCTTACGGGATCCGAGTGATTATTGAAAATTAAAGAAAAATCTGAAGGCTTGGCACCAGTAGGTGATCAGGTCATATAAATCCTCTGCCCTCCTGACTTGGGCCTCCACTCCTTTTAATTCTAATGACTTGTCTGCATGAGACTTATTCCTCTAGGTTTCTAATACGCCTTTTAAGTTTCGGCTTTTCGAAGGGTTACTCTTGCCTGCTTTCAAAAAAAAAAGGTTAACTCCTCTAGAAATGTCCACCTCAGCTTAGAGGATGAGCTGTGGCAGAATTTCACGACAAGGCATGGACTCTTGCCCAGGGTAGATCCTGAACTGAGCAGACCAGTAGGCCGGAGGCCTGGCAGGCTCCACTCTAGAACCTAACCGTCTGGAAGTGGCACCTGGAAGAATCAGCCCTACCTGCTTGCTGACCAGGTAGGTAGTCCTGCATCATGAGAGCTAGGAACGCACACATGACACACCTGAGCACACCCTGAAGGCCCATGCCACTGCACACTTACTTATCCCACAGGAGCACATCCTGTAATCAATTCTGAGAAAAGCAAGAGCGCTGGGAGCAATTCTGACACCGAGGAACTGATCTAAAGAGCTGAAGGGGAAGAAAACGAACAATGCTACAGAATTAACACAGTACTGGAGGTAATGAGCTGCACGTCTGTGGATGAAAACTATTCCATTTTTTTTTTTTAATTCATTCAGGAAGCTTTTAATCTGTAAGTTAAGTCTCCCTGGGTGACATTTTCATGCAGACATTGCTTTCTCTCTATTACAAAAACCAAACAGATTAGCTGGTCTTGGACCCTACACCAAGCCATTTGCACACTTGAAAGAATGTTCGCAGAGGAAAAGTAAACAGTCTGCAGACGTTAATCATATGTTTTACGATAACCATTTAAAAGCTATTCCCTGTACTACCATTATTTAAATGAGACGTTGATGCTGCCATTCACTTGCAGAGCCTGGGGCCCGCTGGCGGCCTGCTCCAGCCATCCAAGCACCAGGCTGGGTCCCCCGGAGCACAAAGGGGGCTCAGAAGCTGGTGAAAACCAGCTAATGTGTGGCTTCATTCAGGGGCAGCAAAGTCTGCATGAACGGGCAATCTACCTCAGCTCAACACCAAACAATCCCCTCTGACGAAGTGACACGGAATAGCCATTTAGAATTCATCCTTCTAATTAACTAGCTGGTCAGAGAAACCCCAGCCAGTGTACTGCCCAGCCTGGCCTGGCCTTCACTGCTCTCCCAGGACTACCCCTCTAGGAGCGGTAGCCGGAGGCTTGCTTGAAATCTTGTTACAGGGTGGGCTACAAGTAACGCTGTACTCGGTGAGTACATGGGATGAAAAGAGGGGGGAAAGTATAAAGGCTGAAGGATGACATGGCCCCATCTGCCTGAGACTCTATTGGTTGTTCCACCATGGACTTGGTTTTCACATTTGTATAATGGACTTGGTGATACCCAGGATACTGTAGGGGAACAAGAACCGAAATCAGCAAAGACAACGCAGGACCCAGTGCTGTGGCCTCTAGAGGCTGGACCAGTAAATCATCATCAAGTGACTGGTTCCCTTGGCTGCTGAGGGAACCAGGACTTTGGTTGGGGAGCCATGCTGGAAGGGCTCCCGTATTCCCAACTTGCTGAGAGGGAGGCTACGAGATGCCTCCACAACTATAACTGCCTCCAAGTCTGTTTGTGGCTCTTGGAGTTACTTAAAAGCTACCCCTGAAAAACAGTGCAAGATTCACAGCCAGGCCCTCTGGGGTATTGGGAGATCTAGAATAATGGTTAGCACTACACATGGACTTCCCCTAAGGAGAGGAGAAGCTACTCCATCATCAGGCTCTGGCCTCCCCAAAGAGCTTTCTTCTCAGCACCCAGGAGAGGAACAGGAGCCCCCACTCTCTGCCCCCCATCCCTCCCCAGCAGGTGAGACGGCCCCAGACCCAGCACACCCTCTTGGTACCATGTGCACGGCCTACCTGTTTTGGGGTCTACGTCAGCTGGTAAGTGTGGAGGTGGGTTTCCCGGGGTGAAGTGCTCATTGCTGTACGTGATGAGCGGCGTGAGAGGGTGAACATGGTGAGGGTGCTGCACGACGGGCACTTTGTTCGACTGTGGGCAGGAGAGACAGAGGAGGACACTGTCAAGCTGGCTCCTGGTAACTGATGAGACTTCTGAACACTGCCCCCCCCACCCCCCCCAGCGAGTAGGGGGCTGGCCCATGCCCTTCCGCCCTCCGCCCTGCTCTCCCTCCCTCCCAGAGTTTGTAAGAGGTGCTGGATTCTACCCACAGCCCTGACCCCAATCCATGGATTACAATAACCGATATTTATAAGGAACGCTCTCACGGTAGACATGCTTCCCTGTTTCCCTCCCTACGGGGCCTGGCTTTGAAAACACCTCCTGCACCACCACCCCATCATGGACCCCGACTGTGCGCTTTTCCAATGGGCAGCTACATTGGAAGTGGGGACTTTAATCTACCAGGCCACTGGGTTCCTGCAAGGGGTGAAGGGGGGGTGTCTCTGACCCCAGGGCCCCAGCAGAGGGACCTTCAGGAGGCAAACAGGCTAGGAAAACCTTCCTTTACAAGAAACCCGGGAGGACCCAAATCCCAGCTACCCAGCCTCCTTATCTACCACCGCGGGCTCCTAATCGCTCCCCACCCCTGGGAAGCAGCAGGCAGGCCACAATCCTTCCCAGACAGGATGGATGAAAAGCCCCACTCCTGGTCTGGTTGGGGGTGTGAACTTTACCAGAAAGCCCTAAACTGCCAGGCAAGCACCTGCATATTTTATGCAGATCACAGCAGCCCCGAATTCATTAGGAATTTCATTAGGAAGTCATGGGGGAACACTAATAAATTAACTGAATGATGATAAATCGGGCTAATAAAAGGTGTGCAATTTAGAAACGAGCAGTTGTAGCAAACAAAGTACAGGCATTTATATGTTCAAGAAGGGTAGATAGAGCAGGAAAAAAAGAAAAGCGTTTTAAAGATTTTTCTAGTTGCCATGACCAGACCTTTCCAAATTCTTCACCTCCTCCCTCCCACACCCCTCTCAGTCCACCCCACCCCCTCCACTATGCGGTGCTGTAACTTAGCCCAGCAAGATCACAAAGAAAAAATGGAAGCTGAAACAAGCGAACTACTGGGCCATTTACTGAGAGTAATCCAATTGCAAAAAAACCCTATTCCCCATAGAGGATTTTCACTAAAATCCTACAACAGGGACATTTAACCAGATTAGGTACCAGCGAAGATAAAGAGGCTAGTATTAGATGATGAATGGATTAGAGTCAAGTTTCATTTCAGAACGTGTCTTCATTTCCTTTTATTACTTTTAGGAAGGCACAACTTGCATTAACATCAAGGAAAAGGAATTGCATTACAAGGAAAGAAGTGAGGTTTCAATGCTGCCCACTAGTGCCTCTTGAGTTCAGGGACCACCGAGCAGTTAAGTTCGCTTTACGTTTTCCTTCTTGTCCTTTTTTTTTTTTTTTTTTTTTTTAATGAATAAGGAAGGGGTATAAACATAGAAAGAATATTTTTCACCCCAGTTAATCGTGGGGAAGGCATCTCTAAAAGGGGCTTCTAACTTTCACGAGCATGTTCGGAAAGGAAAATATGGCCTTCTTCCATGTGCTCCAGAAAAAACAAAACAAAACAAAACAAAACTACAGAAAAAGAAGTCGACACTTGCAATAGCCTGGTTTAACGATGCCCATAAACAACTGGACACTTTCAGAGGAGACTAGCTAGTTGCTCAAAGAGCCTTATGCTGTGAATTACCAGTTTGCAATCAAAGCACTGAAATGAAAAGCACCAAAGCTAAGGGAGCTTGGGTAACACTTCCCTAGCAGCCATGAAGGTCTGGGCAAGGCCAAAGCCAGCAGAGTGAAGGGCTGTTGCCCCAGGGCCAGAACCAGCATCTTACGGACATGCACTGAGGATTCTTTTTGGGGGGAACATATCTGTTTAGGACAAATTGAAAAGTAACCATCAAATGGACTCTTACTGTATGCTGGGGTGGAGAGGAGGAAGAAAAGGAGAGCGAGGGAGAGGAAGGGACAGAACCTAGGCAGAGGGCGTGAAGACCCGCAGGAGGAAAGGAAAAGGAGTACTGCCACTTTCCAGAAATGTTTTTATTTGGTTGGAAAGATACACACCTTCTGAAATGAAAGAAGGCAGACCAGTTCCAGATGGTTTAAACTAAGTGCGGAAAAGCTAGGAGAGGAGTTAGGAGGAACCACAGATAACCCAAAGCAGGGAAGACAGTCGCTGAGAGGTTGAGGGACCACCATAAGCAATGGAAGGAAGCAAAGGATGGGGGTATGAGGGCCCGGTAGTGGGAGTGGAGCCTACAGTTCTTGGCACTGGCTGGCTCAAGCTTCTCTCAGGATGCTTGTTACGAATCTCAATACCTGATCCTCGGAACCTGACGCAGTAGGCCTGAGCTCAGGACCCAGGCATCTTGACTTGGCCTATTGAGGGCAACAGGTGGCAGCTCTATCTGTTCAGTCATGACCCGGAGACCAAAGAACCACATGTGCACAGACAAGCATAAAGGTTAAGAGGCCTGGGTCCTAATCACGGATCATGAATCCTAGATCTCAAGAAAATCCATGGGAAGAACTTAGCACAGAACCTACCACATGGTAAGCATAGGAATGGTGGTTTACTATTCCCGTTATTTATTATTTTATCATTATGGAGAAACTGCCCGATGGCACAGTTCTGTCTACAGTTCAGATGCACAAATTCCATGGCTGCCTTCCAAGCAGGACTAACAGGAAACGTGGGGAAAACCTTTCTCTACTTGTCTAGCAAAGGATGAAGACAGAATCTGTGCAACAGTGTCCACTGGGTGTAGGATTCAAAAGTTAATTTCCCCCTCTTCCTCTTAGAACCATGTATGAAGGTCATTCTGACACAAGTCAGACACTATCACCTTCATACCATTTTGTACACTCGAGCCTAGCCAACAGGTTTTTTCCTGTCCAGTCAAGCTCTATAATATGGAAGGGGGTAGATTCGAAGCCACTGCTACCCAGCTTTAGGAAGGGAATATGGGAGCCCTCTTGGGACGTGTTTCTCTTCTCTGATTGTGACTGTAGTCCAGGCAGGTGGCTAGGGAACCACACATCTCTCCAGACTGGCTGGTTCCCAAGTAAGCAGGAGGAAGGCATGCAGTCATACCCACAGAAACCAGGGTCTAGGCATGATTCCCACACGCGCTGCCTGTACCTGGACTGCTGCTATGCTTGGGAGGATGTTACTCTTGAAAATGCCCATCTCTCCACTCTCAGGACTCCAGGGTCCTTTTCTTGCTATTTTACATCATGTCCATGCTAGAGTCACGTATGTACCTTTCTTGGTCCCAGTGTAGTTCCTGAAGGACTAAGACTGTGTCTTCTAGAACTTTCTCTCCCCTGTCATGCCCAGTTTGTATGTGGCAGTGGTGAGACTCAAAAGCTGCCAAAGATCCACTAAATTCCAATTACAGCATCAGAAGAAGAGAAGGACAGGACCAGTCTCACAGATTCATTCACTAAAATGGAGTCTACTTAGAATCATACAACAAAGCTGGATAGGCCTTCAGAAACCAGCTGGTCTTATACTTTATTAGTACAGTACCTTAAAAGTGGTTTTAGAGGCCCCTAGCATGTACACCGTGACCAAGAGTGAGGGCTATGAATGTAAGGAAGACTAGACTGAAATTATAACTGACCAGTCTAGCTGTGCAACCTGTTTCAGGAGCTTCATCCTCTCTCTGCAAACTCCAAATGAGAACAGGGGTCAACTTCAGAGCATCATTGTGCAAATTATGGCTCACGCCTGTAACAATGCTCAACACTGGGCCTGGCACAGAGCTGTACACATGCAATATAAAGAAGCTTTGAAAAATACTGTCCAGTGAGTACTAATGAGGAGTGCTCAGTGAAGGTAGGGCTGGCCGTCCCGCTAGTATGTTCTCATTAAAGTCTCAGATGGGAAATGGATCCACAGGCTGCACGTCTTATTTCACAAACAAGATGTTCATTGTAGGGCTAGAGTGTATGGATGTTTTGTGGTCACCTCACAAGTACATGCTCTTTAAAAAAAAAAGTGATATTAATAAATATATTTTTTAATCTCTTTTGAGAAAAACCATCACTTTATCATGTCACCAAAGAAGAATGACCGCAGAGGAGTTTAAAGTTAAACAGTAATAGCTAGATATGACCAAAGGCCTTTCCAGAATCAGGCAGAGGGCCTTGAACAAGTAAGAGTTCATGTAAGTGAAGCACTAACCAACCCAAAAAGCCAATGTCCCTTAGACCTTCCCCTTCCTGACCATCAGTGCCCACTTCTTTAAAGAGGTCTTAAAGGATTGTGTTCATAACTGTTACCATCCTAAGAAAACTCAACTGTGAAAAATACCTTTCCTGGGGGAAGGACACACACAACCTTCCAGAAATGACCCAGGGAATCTAAATGAAAGCAATACTCTATGCTGGGAGTACTGGTGGGATAAACAGCAGGAAATATGCATCTCTCCCCCTTTTATCTTTTGACAGACAGAGTCCACTATTTGAGGCAAACAACTACAACACAGAACCAGGTACCTTTTCGGTAACTACCTTTCCCTAAATATCAAGTAGGTCTTCAAAACTACCTGGTGTGTGTGTGTGTGTGTGTGTGTGTGTGTGTGTGTGTGAGAGAGAGAGAGAGAGAGAGAGAGACAGAGAGAGAGAGAGAGAGAGAGATCATGCTCTCCAGCGACAGCTAACTAACAACATTCGAGGTCGGGGTGGCAGTGGTCACGGCAACTTGCATGGAAAGCCTAGTTACTAGTATCTAACCCTTGAGGAATATTATGAACACTAGGAATCTCTGAGCCACAAAAACAGCAAACATGAATAAAATATTCCATGTAAGGTCCGGGAGATATGCTACAGTTGCCCATATACACCCACTCCATCAGCACCTGGCACTCACTCCCAGAGTCACCTAGAACCCTTCGTCTAGATGATCTGAGGAGAGAGGAGCACCGAGTAGCTGCTGGTCCTGAAGCTCCACAGTCAACCGCAGCACGGCTCACCGCTGCCACCTTTGAATGCAGCCTTGCTACTGTACCTGCCTTGGTGTTGAGTAGGATATACTAAATATTAAGTCCTCGTAACACACCTATGAAGTAGCTGGAGTTTCTTATTAGTGCCACACAGTAGGTGTCCCAGGCCATGTGCCTTGGGAAGGTCTGCACACTCACCTGCCTGACTCCACCACCCCCTGGTGTCTGCAGAGACTGATGCTGGGATAGGGTTCACTGCCATGCTAATGGTGAGTGGCATCCCATGACCTTAGCCTGGGCCAACTGGACAGAGATGCTTCAGGACTCACAAAGGGATCTCTTCCTCACAGTTTCACCCACCAGTCTCTGGAACCTAGACCAGTTTCAGCAAATACTGCCTCCTGCTACCCAACCCCGCAAGTTAGGAGTAGCTCAGGGCTCCCTGCCTCAGCGAGAACACTCCCCTGCCATAGAGCACCAGGGACTTTTAGCAGGGGATTTTCTAACGTGTGGCTGATTATGGGTGGTGGGGGATAAAGACATTTAATGGGATGTTTCTGCACCTCAAATAGAGAGAGGCAACCAGGATCAGGGCCCAGCAGGGTTCTGGTGATAAAAACAACACACGCCATCAATTCTGGCTGACAAGAAACTAAAGAAAAAGTCAGCTAAAAAACCTTGAACCACTAAATGAAGTAAACAGTATCTATTTAAAGGGAACAAAAATCCTCATCTGACCGTAAATCATTAGGGCTTTCTGTTTTCTACCTGGAGTGATGGCTGCTACCCAGAGCAAAGTCTTCACCCAGTTCTGGTCATTATGCTCTATGGGTTTTGAGCACCTAATAGTTAAATGATTAAGGGAATAAAAGGGGGGGGTATCCTTTACCAAACCTCAGAGCACACAAAACCTTTCCACCCACCCGAAGTATATTCATCCCACTACAGTGCGGGGAGCCGGGAGAGGGTGCCCCTGCGGCTGACCTCTGACCTCTCAAGAACCCTTAAGCAACAGTGCTCAGCAACTTGCCCCCGCCACCCTCATCGCCAAGCGCCCACACACCCGTCCGAATGCTGCTCGTGATTTGGAACCCGGCAAATGAAAGATTGATTCAGGCACTTCTAGATCTCCCTGCTACCCCTCCTCTAACCCCGACCCCTCAACCTTCTGTAACTGTGGGGAACCCAAAGGGAATGAAAGCTTGCCATTCACCTCGCAACCTATTAATCAGCAGACGTTGAAAACAAATAGAGCCATTGCTGGCCCCGGCCTCTCCGCCGGTCCTCCTCTTCAATACTCCCCTATTGCTCTCCTTTTCTGCAGAAGAAAAATGGGGCCAGAAAGTGCCTTGAGGAGCCCAGCACAATAAAACAAAAGCAGCACAGAGGAGCATTTGTCAGCCTTCTCCCCTCCCCAGGGTGGATATGGAAGGTCTTCAGTGGTCTTAGGTTCCTCAGCCCTCCCAGGGGCTGAAATCAGCTTCACAAAGGGACACTGTTCATTCCGGGTTTCCATTAAAAAATGGGTTGCTAAGCTAGCTCTTCTCCATGCATTTTGCTGGTTGCTGCTTACTACGGCTGCATCAAGGCCAATGGTGACTAGCAAACCCTTCATGATGCTGCACGTCACTGGAGCCACAGAGCGCCGCTGGAGAGGAGGGGGTGGAGATGAAGGAGGGGCTGTTTCTTCCTCATCAACAACCCTCTGTGACTCAACTAGTCCTATTTTTTCAGGCGATGGACCAGAGAGTGGTGGAATGGTCAATGAAGGTAGCCCTCTTGCCTTGACAAACCCATTCCCCCAACAATGAGCACACACTTCGGCTGCTAGAACGTCAGGAGACATGCACAGCAGCCTGGATCCAGGCCTGCACACACGGGTCCATCTCGACTTACCTAGTGAACATCTCGCTATTGCATCTTGCCAAGCTCCTACACACACAGGAGTAAAGGGTGGCAGACAGGCTTCCACCCTTGGCCAGATGGGCTTCTGCAGACATTTTGCTCTGCACCTCTCCCCATGACAGCTCCAGAAGCCCCCAGCTAGGACCCCTCGTCCAACGCCCAGAGTCCCCTGGAGGTCGAGAGCTACTCCTCCAGAAGGGCCTGCTCTCAGCTAATGGCACACTGTTTCCCTGGACAAAACTTATACTGATAGCAAGAGCACTGCTGCTGAAAAGAACAAGGAAGAGAGAAGGCTTCACAGGGTTCAAGTTTTGCTCGGAGAAAGGAGGTGGTTGAGAGAAAGGAGGTCCGCCTGTGAGTTGCAGAAAGACCCACCCTTTGCAGCACGCGGCCTAACTCACCTGGCCCGTGCTGCTGGGGACTCTGTGCCCACCACAAGGCTGCCAGATTACAGCTGCTGGAGCCTGAGGGAGCCTGGCATCGGGGTGCTCCTTGTTTGTCTGGTAAACTGGATGGCTGGACCCTCCCGCAACCCCAGAATCAAATCCATGGAGACGGCAAGAAGAGGAAGAGAGTCTCCCTGCCTTCTACAAAATTCTGCAGACTCACAGTTTCTCATACTCACACAAGCATTAAAAATTCTTTGTGCAGGGAAATGACTGAGCAGGGCAGGCAGGGAGAGAATAAATGTGCAGCCAATCTTCATCCAAATTCTCTCACACATATGCATATACACAGAACTAACTCAAACCATCCTAAGCCCTCCGCCTTTTTTTTGTTTTGTTTTCTCCCCTGGTTCCTGCCATAATACAACCACCCAGCTGGTAACACACCACACAGATTGCCAAGCATTCAGGGTCTGGGGGCCAAATTCTCCTCTTAATGACCTTTTCTTAATCCCCCAAAAGGAGGAGGGGCAGGCTGGGAGTGGGGCTGGAGGTGTCAGGGTGGGGGAGTGGGCACACGAAGGGGAACATTTTAACCTGGAAAATAAAGATGTGCTCCAGCTGCTCGGCTTTGTGAGAGCCGCAGCCAAGGGCCGACCCAGCAAAGCTGTGCTTTCACAGGCTCTTGAACAATTACTTCCAGTTAAGTTCATTAAACATAATTTATTTCCACTCATTCTCATTTATTTCCCAATAAAAAGAAAGCATCCCATTGTGCTTTCCCCCAACTAACCTTTAAAGCACTTGCAAGCTTAAGTCTTGGCCCGCCCGGTCCAGGCTGGCCCCTGACAAGTGAGTTCCCAGGATTTTCTTCCTGCCTATGTCCCTCCGGGAGCATGCCACAGCATGGCAGGGGTCAGTGAGGGGGTGCAGCAGGCACAACGGGGTCTTCTAACTGTCTTAATCCTCCACGGGGTCCTCTGACTGTCCTAATCCTCCACCGGGTCTCAGAAATGAAGAACCAACCACTTCACTCCTAAGAAATTTCCCAGTAGTTTGCAACCTCCAACCTCCTGCAAGATATTTCTCTACTACTTGAGTATTAAATGATTAGTGTTAGCATAATCAATCTTGTGGAGTGTCCAAGTTTGCACAGAATGTTTGAGAATTGGGTAAGAGGGTACAGCTGTTTCTGGGAGAGCAGATTTTCAAAACAGAGCCAGGAATAAAACTAACCTATTCCAAATGAAGAAATCCAAAAGCTCAAATTCTCAAAACAACTTAAAAAAAAATAATGATTTCCAGGTTACATTCCCCCCCTCCGAAAAACCCCAACAACCCCAAATCTAGGGATTCCTGAATATAATGGAAAGGAAATCACCAATTTTGATTTAGAGTAAATTTTAAGTACATAATGGTTATTACATCCTGGGGATTTCAAGAAAGTAGTGAACAAAACCTGATACCAAGCCTTCTAATTTATTTACAATGACCAGCTATATAAAAACGTCTTTTATTTTTCTAATACACTCTGTGCCTAACTTTCAAATCTAGACGGTACTGTATTTGAAATTCATGCCTGTTACATGGAGTCTGATAAGTGCTCTTTGAAACAGCTGTTTCCTTCAGAAAGCAGGTGAATCTCTCCCTAGAAAAGAGCAGGCAAATGGAGAGGAGGGATGAATGTTTTCCTGTGGCCCAATGGACACAAATGCCCCCCAAACCCTGGATTCAGCAGGAATTCAGCCAATGACAGATCCAAAGGTAGTAGTGCATTGTTCTGCTCTATTTTGCCCTCTTAGTGTCCCAAACGTGGACATCCTTTAAGGGATACCTACCTACAGTCTCAATAAATGATACACGTGAAAAGGACACGACCCCCTCTAAAAGCAAGTTGACGAGTTGGAAGTTTAACGAAACTAGGGAATGACCCAGGCAAAGTCCAATTAAAAAAAAAATCTTCAAATGTGTGCAGAAGTATGTAATCTGGAAGTATGTAATCTGGAGGGCATGGCAAGATTTCATCACATTCCAAAATGTTGCAGAAGGAAAGAATTCCATTCCATAGCTCTTGGCCAGGCCCCCCACCAACCCCAAACCACAAAAGGGAGGTTTCCCTAAGAATATAAGGTTGCAGGCTCTGTTGCTTCCAGAAAATGCCGATGCAGCAGCCTGTTGTGACAATACAAAGATCATAATATCTGTATCATTGGAGTCGGGAATTCACCCTTTCAAACAACTCCCTTCTCATGAGACATCAAGAATGGAGGGTGAGCGGCCACCAAAGCAGCAGGACTGCTATTAAGTAACCCAAGTAATTTGAGTAAACAAAGCTCTGGAACCTTTCAGGAATCTCAGAAAGGGAGACTGGGCTGGGTTGGGAAATTTACGGCAACACAACTTAGACATTCGCAGTGCCAGCTTGTACTGTCTTCCCCACGACTCTGGACAGTTCACATGATCGTAGAGTTAACTAGAAAAGTTGCACCCCAAGACATACATCTGTCATCCCTTCATGCTCGACTAGAGAAGCATTTACCACTTCGAGTTTTAACTGGATATCTAGGATTTAATTCCTGATTTTGAAAACAGAAGGACTCTTCTAAGTCTGCTGTAGATTTCATGTTTTTTCTTCCGCCCCAAAAAAATCAGATCTAAGAGCTGACTGACTACTGCAAAGGTTTCTGTGTTTGGCCACTCAACAACAAAAAAATAGTAATAAAAGTCATCATAGAAATCACCTCCAAATTCGAGAATGCCTTTACAGCTGTGGCAAGGATCTGACCCAACAGTTGAAGAGTGGAGTGTAACCTAAGCCCCGAACTGGTCTTGCAAAAGGATCCTCTTCCTAATCATTAACACCACAATGGGCTGCCATGGGTCTCCTGCTCCGGTTTCCGGAACACATTTTATATTAAGTTTTAAAAACACAGACCCCAAGAGCAAGCCTGTAGCCCTAAAAGGCTGGCATCTAAATTTGGAGATTGAAAATAAATACAACTGAAGACAGAGCAACAGAAAGTTAGCATTAAATATGAAAGGAAAACATACAGTTTACACAAGCCCTGCTACTGTAAAAGCCTGAATGTTCGGACGGTTCAAAGCTTTGAAAGTATGCTCCTCTCTGAGGCAACGTCATTCTCCCTTCTCTTTCTTCCAATGGAGCCCACCCTGGTGGGTGAAGGAGAAAAATTTATTTGTTAAAAGAAATCCTAAACCCCACCACCCCTTTCCGGATCCCCAGCTTACTGGAACTTGGGGAGCCGGCTCTGCAGGCTCTGCATTGCTATATAGCTTAAGGACTGTGATGAAAGTCAAGCTTTCTCTTCTCCTCATCCTTTTTTTTTTTTTTTTAACTCTTTCTCCCCACTCCCCAAAACACTGCTATGGAAAGTACATAGTGAAAGGGCACAGCGTGAACTGACCATTTATTCTTGGTTTTGTTTTTGTCTTCCCATCGTCTGAATTAAGAGGGGGAAAAAAAAGGCGCAGAGGTTTAATGGTCAAGACCATAAGCAAGGACACGAACGCACACGCGCGCGCGCACACACACACACACACACACACCCCACTACTCACCCAGCAATTCAAATTGAGGTGCCAACCGCCCAACTGCTGGAAGAGAGAGAGCCCGGAGGCCACTGCGCCTCCCTTCCCACTCAAATCTTCCATCCCCACTAAAACTGCATCCCTAGGGTACATAATAGCTTTGGTCTTCTTTCTCTCCACCTCACAAAAAACTTTCTCTGTACCTTCAAGATGGGACTGGGCCAGCTTTTTTCTCCTCCCTGACTGCTTTTCTCACTTTTCTTCTTCCTCCCAGCCTTCCCTCCCTTTATGCCTTTCACTTAAAGAGCTGGAAAAAAGCATCTTAAAAGATAGAGAAGGCTCCAAATTTCTGCCCTGGTTTTACTCAAACCGCTCAGAGTTCTCACTCACGTTGCCCATCATTGTTCTGTTAATTCGTCCCCTTCCACACACATCCTCCCTCAAAAACCAAAACCAAAAGAAAGAAAACATAAAGAAACACAGCAAAAAGAAACCTAATCATCTAGTTCAACTGGTTGCAGACTGAATTTTTTTTTCATCTTAATTAAAAAACAAAACAAAACCAACAAAACAAAAAAACCTCCTTCTAGTTTCTAATCTCTCCCACTACAAAATCCATGAAGGAGAGGGGGAAGGCCCATTCTCCCCAGCCAGCCAGGACACCTAAGCGAAGTCCCCCTCCCTCACCCGTTACCTTGGGCAGCAGGGACAGAGCTACCGCTAAGAGTAGCTAAGAAATTACGGTCAGCCATGAGGGAAAATGATCAACCGAATGCGGTAGGCAGGCACTTTATCTGCAAGATTGTCAAATCCCTCAAAACAAATTTCTTCGAGAGAGAGGGCTGCATTGCAGAGGAGGAGGGAGGGGGAAAGTATATTTTCTTGTCACAGTGACACGGGAGTGACACTTGGTAGGGCCTTGTCTGCCAAACACGCACACACACCCTCTTTTCCTTCTAGAGTAAAAGACTGTGCTGGAAAGATTTTCAACTGACCTCTCTGGAAGCAGAAGAACGTAAGCTTCCTGTGTTTCCTGGCATTCTAGCAGCCATACCGCTAACTTGCTTTCTGACTGTTGAGTTTTGTGAGCTTTCCCCAGCATGAGAGAGACAGAGATAGAGAGACACACAGAGACACACAGAGAGAGAAGAGACCGCAAAGGAATGCAAAAGGCTAGCCCTAAACCCCACAAACCCGACTTACTTTTCCTGGGGTTCTCATAGGATCCAGGGCCGGGTACATTTGTGTGGGTTTAACTTAATTGGAGTTGAGAGACTCAGACATCACAGGCCTGAAATCGTCCTCTTTTACATGAAGGAGGGGAGTGTGGGAGGGTGGCTGCTCCAGGAGGGGTTAAAGAGAGAAGAAACTTACAGAGGACCAAAGGAGCCTTTCGGGTCCACTCCCACCCCGAGTGTTAAATAATTTCCCCCCTTGTTCAAAAGCACACACACAACTCCGATTTGCATGCAGGTAAGAAAACACCTCTGCTGCCACATGGCATCCTGGACCTGTCTTGCTTTGAAGCAAGACCAGTGGCAAAGATTTGGTTTCTTCTGGCGGCAGGACACCCAACATCGAGGAGATGTTTTTAATTTACCGACCTGACTGCCCAGCTGTTTATAGGACTCTTGTCATGACGTTGCTTTTTAAAACACCAGACAAGTTAATAACTCTCGCTCCACCCCCCACCACCCGCCTCCTACCTCCCCCCCCAAAAAAAAAAACAAAAACAAAGGGTGGAAGGGCTTAAAGATAACAAAAAAGTGAGACTTCTTCATTTTCTTCTTTTCTTCTTTTTTTAAAATACTGCTCTGTGGCCCCTCTTCTAGACTTATCCGGCCTTCCTGTGTGTCAGGCAGCAATCTTTAAGGTCCTTAGTACCAAAACAAAACCCTGCCATTTCCCTTTACATGGCGGTAACAAAAGCAATGAGCCTCTAGTCTGACAAGTAAAAAGCCCCAACCACACAGTCCCTAATTGCCTCCCCTCCCTCTATTCACGCGGACCACCACACTCCGGCAGCTGCCTTTGTCACACAGGCAATTTCTTAAGTAAACTGCAAGTTTCCCTCCCCGCTGATGGACAGCTCCCAATCATTCAGCAACAATAACTTATAAAGTGCGGCAAACAGGATGGGCAACTTTGACTCGGTATTTTCTGGCTTTCTCAAAAGACAAGGAAAATGGAAACAGCAAGATGAGCCAACACATTCCAGACAGACCTCCTCCTCCTCCTCCTCCTCCTCCTCCTCCTCCTTAAAAAGAACAGGGAAATCTGGTGAATCTCTTCAAACTCACTCCTCCTAAGAAACCGCTTCCTGATACCTGCTGTCCCATCGCCCTATCCTCCAGTCAGTCCCCAGGGTGGCCCCAAAGTGTCAGAAGAATATTTCCAGGAAAAGGAAAAAAAAAAAAAAAAAAAAGGTAATGGGATACTGAAAAGTTCTACGGGATTTAAAAAAAAAAGAAAAAAACTTCCCCAAACCAAAATCAAACAAACAAAAAAAGTGAGAGTTTCCTTTCCTTTTAGCATGAAATCACAATCAAGTGGAGGAGAAATAAAATAAGGAGCGGGAGAGGCTGCTTATTTATGCCCCAGGGTCCTCAGTCACAGCAGCAGCAAAAGTTCTGGTGCTCTGCTTTAAA